>NC_133161.1:59627500-60877500 GCF_040802235.1 Manis javanica | reverse complement strand
GTGCCAGTACCAAATTGTCTTGATTACTATGGCTTTGTAGTAGAGCTTGAAGTTGGGGAGTGAGATCCCCCCTACTTTATTCTTCTTTTTCAGGATTGCTTTGGCTATTCGGGGTCTTTGGTGTTTCCATATGAATTTTTGAATTATTTGTTCCAATTCATTGAAGAATGTTGCTGGTAATTTGAGAGGGATTGCATCAAATTTGTATATTGCTTTGGGCAGGATGGCCATTTTGACGATATTAATTCTTCCTAGCCATGAGCATGGGATGAGTTTCCATTTATTAGTGTCCCCTTTAATTTCTCTTAAGAGTGACTTGTAGTTTTCAGAGTATAAGTCTTTCACTTCCTTGGTTAGGTTTATTCCTAGGTATTTTATTCTTTTTGATGCAATGGTGAATGGAATTGTTTTCCTGATTTCTCTTTCTATTGATTCGTTGTTAGTGTATAGGAAAGCTACAGATTTCTGTGTGTTGATTTTGTATCCTGCAACTTTGCTGTATTCCGATATCAGTTCTAGTAGTTTTGGAGTGGAGTCTTTAGGGTTTTTTATGTACAGTATCATATCATCTGCAAATAGTGACAGTTTAACTTCTTCTTTACCAATCTGGATTCCTTGTATTTCTTTGTTTTGTCTGATTGCCGTGGCTAGGACCTCCAGTACTATGTTAAATAACAGTGGGGAGAGTGGGCATCCCTGTCTGGTTCCCGATCTCAGTGGAAATGCTTTCAGCTTCTCGCTGTTCAGTATAATGCTGGCTGTGGGTTTATCATATATGGCCTTTATTATGTTGAGGTACTTGCCCTCTATTCCCATTTTGCTGAGAGTTTTTATCATGAATGGATGTTGAATTTTGTCAAATGCTTTTTCAGCATCTATGGAGATGATCATGTGGTTTTTGTCTTTCTTTTTGTTGATGTGGTGGATGATGTTGATGGATTTTCGAATGTTGTACCATCCTTGCATCCCTGGGATGAACCCCACTTGGTCATGGTGTATGATCCTTTTGATATACTGTTGAATTCTGTTTGCTAATATTTTATTGAGTATTTTTGCATCTACATTCATCATGGATATTGGTCTTTAATTTTCTTTTTTGGTGGGGTCTTTTCCTGGTTTTGGTATTAGGGTGATGTTGGCTTCATAGAATGAGTTTGGGAGTATTCCCTCTTCTTCTATTTTGTGGAACACTTTAAGGAGAATGGGTATTATGTCTTCTCTGTGTGTCTGATAAAATTCCGAGGTAAATCCGTCCGGCCCCGGGGTTTTGTTCTTGGGTAGTTTTTTGATTACTGTTTCAATTTCTTTGCTTGTAATTGGTTTGTTTAACTTTTGTGTTTCTTCCTTGGTCAGTCTTGGGAGGTTGTATTTTTCTAGGAAGTTGTCCATTTCTTCTAGGTTTTCCAGCTTGTTGGCATATAGGTTTTCATAGTAGTCTTTAATAATTCTTTGTATTTCTGTGGAGTCTGTCGTGATTTTTCCATTCTCATTTCTGATTATGTTGATTTGTGTTGACTCTCTTTTTCTCTTAATAAGTTGGGCTAGAGGCTTATCTATTTTGTTTATTTTCTCAAAGAACCAGCTCTTGGTTTCATTGATTTTTGCTATTGTTTTATTCTTCTCAATTTTGTTTATTTCTTCTCTGATCTTTATTATGTCCCTCCTTCTGCTGACTTTAGGCCTCATTTGTTCTTCTTTTTCCAGTTTTAATAATTGTGATGTTAGACTATTCATTTGGGATTGTTCTTCCTTCTTCAAGTGTGCCTGGATTGCTATATACTTTCCTCTTAAGACTGCTTTCGCTGCATCCCACAGAAGTTGGGGCTTAGTGTTGTTGTTGTCATTTGTTTCTATATATTCCTTGATCTCTATTTTGATTTGTTCATTGATCCATTGATTATTTAGTAGCATGTTGTTAAGCCTCCGTGTGTTTTTGAGCCTTTTTGTTTTCTTTGTAGAATTTATTTCTACTTTCATACCTTTGTGGTCTGAAAAATTGGTTGGTAGAATTTCAATATTGTGGAATTTACTGAGGCTCTTTTTGTGAGCTAGTATGTGGTCTATTCTGGAGAATGTTCCATGTGCACTTGAGAAGAATGTATATCCTGTTGCTTTTGGATGTAAAGTTCTATAGATGTCTATTAGGTCCATCTGTTCTAGTGTGTTGTTCAGTGCCTGTGTGTCTTTACTTATTTTCTGCCCTGTGGATCTATCCTTTGGGGTGAGTGGTGTGTTGAAGTCTCCTACAATGAATGCATTGCAGTCTATTTCCCTCTTTAGTTCTGTTAGTATTTGCTTCACATATGCTGGTGCTCCTGTATTGGGTGCATATATATTTAGAATGGTTATATCCTCTTGTTGGACTGAGCCCTTTATCATTATGTAGTGGCCTTCTTTATCTCTTGTTACTTTCTTTGTTTTGAAGTCTATTTTTTCTGATATTAGTACTGCAACCCCTGCTTTCTTCTCACTGTTGTTTGCCTGAAATATGTTTTTCCATCCCTTGACTTTTAGTCTATGCTTATCTTTGGGTTTAAGGTGAGTTTCTTGTAAGCAGCATATAGATCGGTCTTGCTTTTTTATCCATTCTATTACTCTATGTCTTTTGATTGGTGCATTAAGTCCATTTACATTTAGGGTGACTATTGAAAGATACGTACTTATTGCCATTGCAGGCTTTAGATTCGTGGTTACCAAAGGTTCAAGGTTAGCTTCTTTAGTATCTTACTGCCTAACTTAGCTCGCTTATTGAGCTGTTATATACACTGTGTGGAGATTCTTTTCTTCTCTCCCTTCTTATTCCTCCTCCTCCATTCTTCATATGTTGTGTGTTTTGTTCTGTGCTCTTTTTAGGGGTGCTCCCATCTAGAGCAGTCCCTGTAGGATGCCCTGTAGAGGTGGTTTGTGGGAAGCAAATTCCCTCAGCTTTTGCTTGTCTGGGAATTGTTTGATCCCACCATCATATTTAAATGATAGTCGTGCTGGATACAGTATCCTTGGTTCAAGGCCCTTCTGTTTCATTGCATTAAGTATATCATGCCATTCTCTTCTGGCCTGTAGGGTTTCTGTTGAGAAGTCTGATGTTAGCCTGATTGCTTTTCCTTTATAGGTGACCTTTTTCTCTCTAGCTGCCTTTAAAACTCTTTCCTTGTCCTTGATCCTTGCCATTTTAATTATTATGTGTCTTGGTGTTGTCCTCCTTGGATCCTTTCTGTTGGGGGTTCTGTATAATTCCATGGTCTGTTCGATTATTTCCTCCCCCAGTTTGGGGAAGTTTTCAGCAATTATTTCTTCAAAGACACTTTCTATCCCTTTTCCTCTTTCTTCCCCTTCTGGTATCCCTATAATACGAATGTTTTTCCTTTTGTATTGGTCACATATTTCTCTTAGTGTTGTTTCATTCCTGGAGATCCTTTTATCTCTCTCTATGTCAGCTTCTATACGTTCCTGTTCTCTGGCTTCTATTCCTTCAATGGCCTCTTGCATCTTATCCATTCTGCTTATAAATCCTTCCAGGGATTGTTTCACTTCTGTGATCTCTTTCCTGACATCTGTGATCTCCTTCCGGACTTCATCCCACTGCTCTTGCATTTTTCTCTGCATCTCATCCCATTGCTCTTGCATTTTTTTCTGCATCTCTGTCAGCATGTTCATGATTTTTATTTTGAATTCTTTTTCAGGAGGACTAGTTAGGTCTGTCTCCTTCTCAGGTGTTGTCTCTGTGATCTTTGTCTGCCTGTAGTTTTGCCTTTTCATGGTGATAGAGATAGTTTGCAGAGCTGGTACAAGTGACCGCTGGAAGAGCTTCCCTTCTTGTTAGTTTGTAGCCTTTTCCTGGGAGAATAGCGACCTCTAGTGGCTTGTGCTGGGCAGCTGTGTGCAGACAGGGCTTCTGCTTCCTGCCCAGTTGCTTTGGGGTTTTTCTCCGCTGTTGCTGTGGGCTTGGCCTGGCTGGAGCTGTTCCTCCAAAATGGTGGAGCCCCGTTGGAGGGGGAGCAGCCAGGAGACTATTTATCTCCGTAAGGGGCCTCTGTGCTCCCTGCTGCCCAGGGGGTTAGAGTGCCCAGAGATCCCCAGATTCCCTGCCTCTGGTCTAAGTGACCTGTCCTGCCCCTTTAAGACTTCCAAAAAGCACTCTCCAAACCAAAACAACAACAGCAACAATGAGAGAGGGAACAGAAAGAAAGAGAAAAAAAAAAAGGAAAAAAAAGGAAAAAACAAGTGATTTTTTTTTTTTTTTTTTTTGTCCTCAGGTGCCGGTCCCAGGCACCCGCTCACTGGTCCTGCTGCCCTGTCTCCCTAGCACCAGGGTCTCTGTCCTTTCAAGGCTTCCAAAAAGCACCCACCCACCTGTCCCGCAGGGAAGGAACGCTCAATATTCTTTGTCCTCAGGCACTGGTCCCACGCACCCGCTCACCAGTCCCGCCGCCCTGCCTCCCTAGCACCGGGGTCCCTGTCCCTTCAAGGCTTCCAAAAAGCACTCGGCAAAAAGAGAGAAAAAAAAGGGGAAAAACGCGTGATTTCTTCCGTCCTCAGGTGCTGGTCTCAGGCACCCACCCACCGGTCCCACAGGGAAAAATGCGGGATATTCTTTGTCCTCAGGTGCCGGTCC
Organism: Manis javanica; assembly: GCF_040802235.1. Taxonomy (NCBI): domain Eukaryota; kingdom Metazoa; phylum Chordata; class Mammalia; order Pholidota; family Manidae; genus Manis; species Manis javanica. The sequence goes on along the minus strand of NC_133161.1, from coordinate 60,872,888 downwards.
CAGGCACCCGCTCACCAGTCCCGCCGCCCTGCCTCCCTAGCACCGGGTCCCTGTCCCTTTTAGGCTTCCAAAAAGCACTCGCAGAAAAGAGAAAAAAAAAAGGGGAAAAACGTGCGATTTCCTCTGTCCTCAAGTGCCGGTCTCAGGCACCCGCCCACCGGTCCCGCAGGGAAAAACGGGGGATATTCTTTGTCCTCAGGCGCCGGTCCCAGCCACCCGCTCACCAGTCCCGCCACCGTGCCTCCCTAGCACTGGGGTCCCCGTCCCTTCAAGGCTTCCAAAAAGCGCTCGCCAAAAAAAAAAAAAAAACCGCTCCGGTTTCTCTCCACCCGCTGGGAGCCGGGGGGAGGGGCGCTTGGGTCCCGCCGGGCTGGGGCTTGTATCTTACCCCCTTCACAAGGCGCTGGGTTCTTGCAAGTGTGGATGTGGTCTGGATGTTGTCCTGTGTCCTGTGGTCTCTATTTTAGGAAGATTTTTCTTTGTTATATTTTCATAGCTCTATGTGTTTTTGGGAGGAGATTTCCACTGCTCTACTCACGCCGCCATCCTGGCTCCGCCCCCTTGGCTTTAACTTTTATAATTGACATTATTTACTATATGCAGAAAAATTAAAACTAACATATTTTGAAAAATAATCTTTAATAATCAGTGTAACTATAAAGCCCCCAAATAAATACTAGCTGGTTTAAGTGAATTATCTAAACAGAGACTTCTTAGATCTTAGATGGAGGCATGTTGTGTTATTTGTGACCCAACAGAAAGAGTCGAGTATCCTTAATTTAAATCCAGTGACACTCACTGTGAGTAAGAAGATAAAGAAGGTCCCCCTTTAAATATGCATATTTAATTTTCAACATTTTTGATTTCATGTGGGTATGTATGTGTAACACTTTTACCAGTGGAGCTATGGACTATGTAATTTTTGTTATATAAAAAATATATTTCCTGCTGAAAGTAAACTTTTTCATATGCAATGCATCAACGGTACATTATCGGGTTGTTTTCTGATGGTCTTTGAGTACATTTTTAGTAAAGTAATCTCACCCCTTTTCAGTCTCCTACTCCAGTTCCTTTTTTAATTATTTACAACATATAGTTCAAGTTCAAGATATTTAATGACATTTTTTAGGGGAGAAAATCACCTTGTTTTTTAGCAGTATTTGGAATAGTATAAGTCTAATAATTTCATAAAACACAATTCATCCAATTTTAAAGCTAAAAAATGGGACCAAGTCTTTATTCTAAGGTAGCAAACTTCATGTCTATGGGCAGAACACTTTTAAAGAACAGTTGTGATTTGTGTATTTTTTTCCCAGTTACTTGCTTGCTTACTGTTATTGTTTAATTATGATTTTGAATTCTGCAGAATTCCATGTACAGTAGGTCTCACTCTTCTCAGTTATGTGCACACCTTTAGCTTCCAACCTGTGATTTACTTCGACTATTTCATTTTGAAATTAAATGAAAGGCAGGCAGATTAAATGAACTGACCAAGCCCACACAGGTAGTGGCAATGGCAGAAAAGTACTAGTAGCTTATCTCCCCACCACAGCGTGTGACATCTACCTGAGAAAGAAAGAGAGCAGAGGCAGGTCCACCTCTGAGGAGACCAGGAGGCAGAAATGGGAGAATCTTCTCCTAATATTGCTGCATCACCACAGTCTTCCCATTGCCCTCAGCTGATTTACTTCAGTCTCAGCATCCATCTCTTCTTACTCTCCTTCCAAATAAGAAACTAATTAAATCTAAATGTGCATTAGGACAATATTAGTTACACTGTTTGTAATTTAGAGTAAAGTGAGACTCAAATTTGCAATGGGACTTGAAAGAACTATTGACTAAGAATAATGTTTTTAAGATTTCTGCTATTTTTAGGAACCTACATTAGGAGATTAAAATGAAAGGAGGTAGGCTTAGCCGTTCATTGTAAAGAAAAGAAAAAGCAAATGGCAAAATACAGTTATTTAACCAACAGCAAGAGTCCATCAAAGAGTCTTCCTGGGCCATTCATATGTTTGGCACTAGCCACATGTGGCTTTTTCATTTTAAAATAATTAACATTTAAAAATATTAAATATTTCATTTCTTAAGCATACTGGGCACATTTTAAGTACTCAGTAGGTACAGGTGACAGGAGTATACCACATTAGACAGAACATGGTAGAACATTCTATTGCATTAGCAAGCTTAGGAAGGGAAAATGTACTGATTATTCTTTAGCACCATAAATCCTGGTTCCCAATGGCTTTATCGTCATATACACTATGAGAGGTAACAGTAACGTATTATTGGAAGTCTTGTTCAATTAGCTATGCTGCTTTCTTGGATTGTGTGATATATATGGCTTCCTCTATGTATTTTTATAGCCCATATTCACTTTTGATAATAGGGGACATATAAGCCCAGTTTTTGTTTATTTTCCATTTTTATCTGCTTAACCAGTTAAGTGGAATTTGTATGTAATTTTTAAGTATTGACACTCATTTTGGTGACATTTGCCTTTGTCTGATTTTATGTCTTAGTATTCTTTTCAGTATAAGCTTAACCAACATGAATTTAATTATAAAATTCCTGATTCTATGTGTTAATTTCTCAGTTTCAAAATATCTGAAACACCCACTTCACTTTCCTGAAGGTTCATGAAGTCATCCTGAATTGAGAAAACTCATCTTCCTTCTATCTCTCATAGCCCTTTTTTCTCTTTCAATTGATGACACTATATCTTCTTTTCTTGAGGGTGTGAGAGGAGGCCATTCCATCAAGGAAGGACATGTATTCTTGTTTATTCTCACAATAGTGTAAAATGGTTGACAGAACTGGCATAAATTATTAGCATGTTTCCTTTCTCAACGCACACCTTTTCTTGTTCACCCTTCTAGGATTAAAGATGTTATGCAATCAGGATCAACATTCCTGAACAAGTATGGTATGCTGCAAAATATCTTAGTTAGCAAATATATGTTAGGTAAAACATATGTTTCATATATATATATTAAGTTCTGTTCCAAAAATCTATGACCTATAACACCTAACAGCTAACATCATTGTACGACTAATGACATTCATATTCTCAAATTCAGTATTTTTCAACTGTATTCCTTTCAAATAACCTAGTAGAAAATTATAGTTAAACTAACTATAGCACGAGTCCCTAGGTCATTTTTTCAGTTTTTAAAATATTGAAAATTCTTTTTCTAGTCTATTTCAGATTATTTAGGAAAGAAACGATATTGTTCAGTGAAACAGAATAGGAGGCAATATACATACTCTTACTGTGTGGCTTTAAACTGTCTACGAAGTGGAAATAATAGATATATGTCTTTACTACCTTACAAGTGTTTTGTGGGAATCAAATGGAATAATACAAGTAAAATAATTGTGAAGACTATTGTCTTGCCAATGGGTTTCAGACCTGGGCAAGTTCCCTATGGATTCAATGTGACCAAAGAAATTGATAGCAAAACGTTCTTTGGGGTGAAAGGGTTTATTACCCGGCTTGTTCTCCAGTGGTAGGTTGAGCACTAGCATCTCTGCCTCCGTCCAGAGCACTGGGCTGAGCTCTGTATATAGCGCAATAATAGCTTAGTGCCTAAAGGTGTGGAAGCGGTAGCCTAGCAACAGGTCAGTTACATCATCCGGTGGTTTAAGTTCAATGAGGATCCTGGCCATAGGAACCCCAACTTCCCCACACTATAAAGACTTCCCCACACTATACAGATATAAGATGTTGAAAATACTGATGGGATATTTTTGTAAAGTCAGCATCTCTTCATATGTAAGGTTAAACTTAGTATCAAGAGGGTTTCAAAAATGTAGCATATAGGATCTTCACCCTCAAATTTGAGAACAGCAGTTGAATGATACCTGATGTGCATCAAGTGTTAATTTGTTAAACACTCTGACATGGCACTGAAGTCTGAAACTTGCTTTCCTTTTTATATCAAGTAAATTGGATTTATAACCCTAACCTAGAGACAGCAGATAGAAGTTTCAGTATCATTAGGTGTACTTAATTTTGCATGTAACTCACTAGCTTGTAGAAAAATATGACAATCCTACTCAGCTGAAGTGTGTACAGTAATAAAACATAATTACTTGCTAAATCATTATTAAAAGCTAGCTTTTTTTCCCCTGGGAATGAATATGAATATGAGTTTTAAGTCTTCATCTTCCAAGTGGCCCTTGATAAGTCATTCTGCCTCACTAGACCTTCTTTTGTTTTCAAAAATATATGTAAATACTCATACAATCCATATCCCAAAATGTTAAAGAACTTAAAAAGTTCTGCATGTACTATCCTGTCTATATACTCTGCATATTAAAATAAGTTAGAATTAATGACACACTCTGGCCTGAAATAATAGTTGAATTTTGCTTAACGAACAACCAAATTTTATTTCAGTATTGTAAATAAAAAGTAAGTACATTTTAGATTTAAAAATAATGCTATGTTGATTTCAAACAATTAAAACATTAATGTATGAGTCATTGTTATATAAATCATTGTCCAACTTCATTATTAATTAAGAAAAAAATGCCCATATACTTTTAGCTTTAGAAAAGGAAAAATCCTAAACTGTTTATTTATCTGAGTCATTCTAGACTTTAAGATCTGGCCACCCAAAGAAGATATAAAGAACCTTTTATTTATCAGGTTAGGAAACAAGGATTCTATATGGGACTAGAATTTTATAATTTATATTTCTCATGCAGTTGGAAAAACATGGAATTTGAGTATATGGGACTAATGTTAACAAATGGGGGAGATAGCTCTCTCACCCTTTGTGGAACTTCAAAGTTAGTTGGGTGGGAACAGGTTAAGAAAGAGAAAGCAAACTTGTTAAGATTCTAACGGAAGATGTTATCAAGCAATAGAGTAGAGTGGAACATATTTTGGAAGTCTAAAGAGCCATTGTTACCATTCAAGGCCAGTACACTTAAAGCTAGCATTAAATGTTGGCTGCAAGTGCTGACATGGCAGGGCTGAACTCACCCTCATTTTCAAAGATGCCTTGAATAGTTATGAAGGGCTGGCATGGGGAAACTAGGTTCACCCTCCTTGGTTCATCCCTCCCTTTGAGGTCTTGCCAATTGCCTCCCATTCTAAGACAGAGTGCCCACCCGTCTCTGAGAACATTCTCTTACCTCCTTCTCCAAGGCATATTTTTTGATTATACACACTCTCCATCCTCCATATGTACACTAAGTGTGATCTTTTCAGTGAGCATAAGCTTTTACAAAGTTAAAAAACATATCCTTGTGAAATAGTCCCTGCAAAAAAATCCATAAGGCAAAAAAATACAAAAGACAGAGCTAGCCAAAAAACACATCCCAAATCTCCATTAAATACCATTGACAGAGGCAAGTACCAGGAAGGTTTGAGTTGAGAGCTGGGTCCTATGCAGAAGCGACTGACCTTTACTTCCTAAAGAAAATGTAGCATTACAGAAATGTGCTGCCTGTGGAGGTGTAAAGGTAGAAACAGTTACAATGTAGTAAAAACAGATATGGATAGCTAAAATTGGTTCTGTTCTCCAGGCATATTTAGCTTAAACTGGCTTTATAGCTTCCCCTGGAAATATAGATCTAGAGAAAAATGTGTATTTGAGTTTCACATGGCTGCCTCATCAGCAGACAACTAGAATACAACTAGTTGGTGACATCAGAACAGTCAGTCTAGGTATGGGTGAGTAAAGGACATGGACAAAAAAACACACACAATCTTTATTTCCTACTTGTAAAACTGTTTCAGCTAAGAAATGTATTGTTCAAAGTCTCATAATTCCTGTGGAAGTAATATCAATTTACATTCTTTGATATAGAGAAGTATACTTAGAAAAGGGCATATCGAATCAGACCAAGGAAAAGTGGGGGGGAGTTGAAGGAAAAAAGAAGGAAGGAAAAACTTACACACAAATAACTACACAAATAGATTTAATCCTTTTTTGTAAATATGAGTGACATTCTTATATAATTTCTAAAAAATGTAAACATTTAAAAAGGAGGGCAATAAACCTAAGAAAAATACTTCTGTTTCTAAAAAAGTTATCAAGAAGCAAAATGTAACAATGAATTGTTATAATTCATCTTTCCAGTCAATTTAAAACAGATTACATATTGTAATAAAATAGATATACTATGTGATTTGGGGATAGGAAGACCATTGAGTAGAAACATCACTAAAACAAGATGGAATTAATCATAAGTTAAAATAATCATTTGCATGTTTTTTGTTGTTTGTTACTTTCTAGAGTCAATACTTTTTAGTATCTAGATATAATAAAAATGAACCCACAAATATAAACATCTAAACCTTCTTTGCTGTTTCATTTTGTTATGAGCTAAATTATATTCTTGGATGAGTTTTAGATATTCCCACTAATGTCAGAAGGTGTGATGAATGCCCAGCCAAAGGCCTCCTGATTCTAGGGGGAAGCAGATGTCCATGTTAGTCTTCAAGAAAAATGATTACATTAGTAGAAAATATTGCAAAAGTTACATAAATTATATGGCTAAGCATCCTGGAAGAAACACATCAGCATATAAATTATGTACCATGTATTTATTGTAGAAACAGAGTATACCTATTTACAGAGAATAAAAAATAATAGCAGAAATGAAAAATTTCTGAGAGTCATAGATAAGTGGCAGATGTGTAAAAGCCTTAATGGAAGCCAAGACAATGAAATCAGTTGACATTAAAAGAGTAACAGAAAATGGTTTTATATAATTAAAAATTCAGCTACAATTGAAATTTGTGTTTCTTTCTAAAATGATGCTTCTAAACATGTATTATTTTATACCACAAGTTCCCACTGGAATAAAAACACTACAGTTTAGTGGTTGAAGTAGCAAAAAAAAATTGAAAGATATATCACAGCCTTTTTCATAGATGAATCTCTTCTAAAATCTAATTCCCATAAAATGAAACATATGCTTTATCTGTCTACTTCTTATTCTGTCATTGTCTGAAATAAAGAACAACTAATGACTATGCATCAATTCATACTTAAATTTATTTAAGTAAAGTTTAACTTAAAATAATGTTAACTAAAATACCTAAATTTAAGCACTTAAATGCTCTTGTATTTTATCTTTTTTCTATATAACTAAATATATTTTAAAATAAAATGATTAATATATAAAGAGAGCAGATAAATCTAACAAATTTTCAAAGATAAAAATCCTCAAATGTATTGAGGATTTATCTAGTATGATGTCAAATTAATACAAAAATATTAAATTTATAAAAATCTATAAATAGAACAATGGTAGAAGAGAAAATATAACTAGTGAAAAACATACAGAAAGTTCCTTAACTTACTACAAATCAATGTAAATTAAAAAGTCACCTTTTATGCCTATCATGCTATCATATCTCTTCCCCATTGTATCACTCTCCACTGGTCTCTGTCTATTGTAATAAACTTCCATAATTTACTGATAGGAACTATAAACTAATAGAACTCTTCCAATTCAATGTAATATCATTTATCAAGAGACCAAAAAAATGTTCTTTATACTTAATCCAGTAATTCTTCTTCTAGCACCTAGAGTACTCTTACGTCCTAAACAAACACAAAACCCCAAAACAAAACATTCTGAAAAATATTTGAGATCCCTCTCCTGGTCCTGACATCCAATTAGCTACAGCCATGTGTGTTGTCCCATAATGCAGTGAGTAATGAGGGACCTCTACTTGCTAATGTTCCTCTTTCCATGAGTTTCCTATAATAAATGCTATTTCAGAAAACCTGGTTAATGTACTCTCAAATCATTTAAATCTTGGTAGTTGCTGCAGCAAGCAGAGCATCTAGACAATCACTGAACAGGATCTTATAAAAGCGAACAAAGAGAGAAATTCTAAAATGGTGGAAAAAGGAGCAAATCCTCTCTCCAAAAGGTAACAATAAAATAAAGTGTCACTAAGGCACTGGATAATGATCTAAAGTACAGAACAAATTGAGAAGCACTTATTTAATGACATCTACTGAACTTCTTGTAGTAACAGTGGGATTCTGTGACAGGTTAACATGGGGCTGTTCCCATTCCTCTTTTCATTTACCCTAGCTCATTCAGGTACACCAAAGTGCCCCCTGTGAAAGCAAAGCAAGCCATGAAGTGGAGTGTCACTAAAATGAACATACTGTTGAGTAACCCTGTCTCTGGAGTTGTCAGAAATTGTAGTGACCTCAGTGGCAAACAAACAGAGGAGTCCCACATTATAGTTAACTGACATTGAATATACGGGTAGACTAAACAGCAAATTGGTAGACTAGCTAGAAATTTATCAAGGTTATCTGGGAAATGAGACCAACAAAGTGGAACCAGATAAACTGCCAAATATCTCTAGCAGTCTTGAAGGCTATACAGCACACCCGGAAGAGGAAAGAGAGGGCCCTAGCTATCTATATATTCCTGATTAAGTATGAGGCCTTCTCTATGTGCATGTGAGACAGGAAGGGGCCCAGTAGAAAGTGAAAGCTGGAGAAGACATAAGTTGCTTCAATTATGATTGTGTTCCTCCAATCACGCTGATCCATGAAGAAAGAATGGATGCCGTAAAGGCTCCAGATATTTGAAAAGAATGAATGGTTCATTATAACCCATATATTCAACACTAAGGTATGGAAACATAGGGAATCTCTTTGGAGTCTGGGCTTAAGTGTAAAAATAAGAATTAAAAAATATAACAAACAGACTTTAGATTCTGTACATCATGAGATATATTGACTCCACAGAATTAGGCCAGGCAGTTTACTATAAACAAAAAAAACCAAACAAACAAAAACAGTAACAGCAACTCCTATGAGTAAACAGAATTAAGAGTTGATGCATTATATAAAATGTCCAGTTTTCAGTAAAATATTATAAGACCTATTACCTATACTCAGGGAAAAAAGCAAATAGAAACTGTCTCTGAGTGGGCCTAGATGTTAGACTTGGCCAGGATTTTAATATTGTTTTTATAAGTAGTTAAAAAACTAAAGAATTTTGCCTAATGAGAACAGGTAAGCCCAAAAATAATAGTATGAAAGTTTTCATTTGCTCACAGCCATTTCCTAATAGTTGGGCATGGAACAAGTGCAGGGTAGCCTTTTCCCTTTCACATCTCTATCCTTTTTTTAATCTCTTTCCTCTATCGCAACACTCTGTAAGTCTGGAGATCCAGAATGTCCTCTGTCCAGTGGGGGATACAAACCTGGAGTCACTGGTGATTCTGGCTGACTATTTTTAGCCAACCCAAGCACTAAAGTTATTTTATTCAACACCAGTGATAATGCACTTCTGTATCTAGATAACATGACTATTGAGAGTGTTGTCATTTGTAAACCTGGGAAGGGTGCCAGTGAATGTTCTCCAACTACTCAAGACCATGGAGGGTGTAAGAGTTTAGTACAGATGTGACAGCTCCAGGGTCTTTGTAAGAGAGATAGGTCAGGGCATGGGTCAGATGTCCTGACTTTTTTCTGGAAGAAGAATAAAAGCATCTTCCTCTGTAGAAAGAGAACTGAAAGTATTGGAGGTATAAGATGGGCATACATTGCTCTCTTGACAATAGACCCCTTCAGAAGGATCATCACGCAAGATCCTCTGAATTCTTGGTGGCTATTTCACAGATGGCGGCCACTTGAGATGCTCTTTCGGGCTGCCAGAACTGCCATTTCAGTCCCAGGTGTGATATAGGGAAGATTGATAACCATCCCGGTATATCCTGTGGTATTATCCTGCTCGTGGTATCCCTGGGTCTTCACATACTCCGTTGAGAAACCCTACCAAGTGTCTTCTAATGAAAACAACTGGCGTTAATGAACTCCAGGATCTGTGATTGAGAAAGGCACCACAGACTTCTCTTCTTCTTTCCCTTGGCTCGCTGAACCTCCAGAGTCTCTAGTCACTGGAAGAAGCTTGAGAGCAATGCTATAGGTCCTTAGCCTTGATCCCTGCCCTAGAGTTGTGCTGCCAGCCGTGGTAAACACCATACAGTGCTTGGGTTCGCCAGTGGGAAGAACAGCCACCAAACTATTCCCCCTAGGCTGCTTTTTCTATAAGGACAAACCGGTTTCCCCTTTCTGCCCCGGATGAACATGAACACACCCTGGCGGTGGTCACCTGACCCGTTCTCACCGCTCTCTAGCGCCTCCTGCTTCATTATTGGGGATCACTCTCACAGCCCTTTGCAGTATGGGTTCATTTTCTAACACAGAGGAACATGAGACTTAAGGGTCATTCCTTGGGATCAGGATCAACAAACAAGTAACAATTAATTTGACTGAACTCTGGTAATCTGTCTTTCCAAAGAAGAAGCTGGACTCCGTTAGAACTCAATGACAGCCTGCAGTAGCCTCCTGTTTAAGGCAATTAATTCTGGTAGAATGCTGAGGTGACAGATTAGTCTATGGGCCTGACATGTTGTACACATTACAACTCCAAGGCTTGGACCTCAGTTCTCTTGTATTCCCACAACCAAGAATGATGAGGAGGCAGAACAGACTAGGACAAACTTCTGCCCTATCCCATTCCTCTGTCTGTGAGGACTGGATCTGTCTGCTGATAAAGCCAGGGGAGAGACACTCCCCAACTGTAAACATCGAGGAAGGCATGAAGGCAGGGTTTGAGATGCAGTGGGACACAAAACTTATGTTTATTTCTTCTTTCTCCTCTCCAATGAAAGCAGAACAAGAATGCCTGGTTTGTGTCTGTTCATAAAACCTCGCAAGTGTAAACCTTGTAAAATGTAGATCTCATCATGTTCAGTAAGAAAACAAGGCACGCTACTGGACATATAAAGTTTATTTTGATTGTCCATGTTACCTTTGCTGTTTCCTCTTCCTCTGTAGAAAGGGAACTGAAAGTATTGGAGGTATAAAATGGGCATACATCATGCTGTTGTGGCCCCTGGCTTCTGAGGAATTACAAATGAAAGCCAAAACCTTTGTCCACAAAATCGCAGGATAGTGTATTTATTATTCCACAGGATTCTGAGAGTACTTCAGACAAAAGCCTTTTCAGAGATGTAAGGCTTCATAAAGATTATGTAAATACACCATTTAAATGCCCTCCTATGTACATTCCCAGCTTTTCAATTTTAATATATGATAATACTTTTACTCAAATGAGAAAGAGAAAGAGAATTTGAGTAAAGACACTATCATGGGAGGGTGTCCATCCTCATTTTTTGTCCTAGGAGCCCTTAGATCCTATCTAGTCCTCAGAGCTCTTGAAAGTTTATAATTTTCAAACTGTATTTAATCTCAAAACCTCAAAAATCCTACATTGAAGATTTTTTTATTATAGGGTAAAAAATTGATCTTTCATTTTCCCATCAATAAGATTTACTTATATACATGGGGACTTGACAGTAGTCTCCTTCTGAAAGTCTGTCGATCTGAAAATATTTTATTCAATTAGAAAAAGAAAAACTATTATCCAGAGATATGCTAGCAGGAAATGGGGAAGGCAGGAAAGTTTTAAATTTGTACCCACTGAGATATCTGCTAAGCATAGTTAATATTTGAACTCTGAATGATTAAAGGAATATAACTCAATAATAAAGTATGCCTTGGATGCTCAGAATATAACTATGTAAAAATATTGTAAGAAAAATAATCTGCATGAAAAATAATTAGTGGGTTTAATATGTAAAATTGTAAACAGTAATTGCCTTTGAGTGGCCAGAAAAAGAGATTTTTTTCTTCATTGCATTTCATTAAGTTTCCTAGAATAAACATATCATATTACTAAGAACTATTTTTTGCACTGGAGAAACTAGTTCCCAAATTCTTCATTATGGACACATAGTATTTCCTGAAATCAGAATCAGTCTAGAAAGTCTGACAAATAATAAAAGCTATAGGGAGTCACTTGACAAATCTTAACCTGCACATATTATTTTAATTCTTTTATTATATTTTAAGAAATAATATTTCAACTTTGTAACCATTTTACTGTGATTTTAGAAGTTTTTTTCTTTTTTTTAAAGTGCTTGCTTTTGGCAGAAATCTCACATAATGATATTTTTGGAGTACAGTTTTGCTTAACAACCTGTACTTACTCTGCATTTAATTCTCTCATGTTTAGAGCTTCTCTGAAAGCATAATTCTGCTGTAGGAAAAAAAAATACTATTTTGATAGAGAGAGAATGAGAATGTGTAGGTATAAAACAAAACAAAAGAAACAACAAAAACCAAAAATCAAGACACCTGCAGCTAGTTTGGAGCACATATGTGTTCTGATTGCTGAGAATTCCCAGAGTCTATCAGAAGCAATTTCACAACACTGGGGTGGGTGCTTCTTACTCGGTTAGTGGTATCATCATGTTATCTTTATTTTTCTGTCTACTTACATTTTTCCTTTTTACCAAGAGCATGTGATTTAGCATGAGCTTTGAATTTCGTAGGTGCAGTGAGCCCAGTATAGTACCTTTCATGGCTGTTTAGATCGATGGAATGGAGTCCAGAATTAGAGCAGACCACCTCTGTGACAGAACAGAGAATCAGGCAATGTGAACACGGAGCTCAAATTCTAATTGATGAGCTTGATAAATACATCATTGTATGTAAAATACTATGAAAAGATATGAATTAGCAGTGCTGTGATAGAGGTATGCATATATAATAGTACAGCAATGCATGACAACTAATTTAATACTTTGTGAATCTCAAGAGAATGTTTCCCAGGTGAGACTATGATCAAACCAAACCTGAAAGATAGGCCAGATTTAGCCTGGGAGGATAAGGGAGAAAGAAAACCACAGAAAGGGAATAACATGTACAAAGGACCCCCACTTTAATGCCCATATTCAAACTCTTAATGTTCTTATAATAACAATATTACATCTCTACCAAATTCCATTTGTTCAGGGCCTCTAACTGCTATGAGATGACTTTTCAGTTAGATATGAAAACAGTGGCTTATATTTCTTAACCATATCCTTAACCATATCCTATGAAGTAAAAGTTTTAAACCAAATTTCACAGATGGTAAAACTGAAATTAGAAAAGATAAGTCACAAGTTACTTATTTTAGAAAAAGCCCATTGAAATTGTCCCAAGAATTTAAATGTATACTTTAAAAATATTTGTACTAGTTATTGATAAACATTTTTAAAATTTAATTTTCTTATAAACTATTTATAATCACTTGCAAAGAATATTCCTTACACTCAATTTGATACCTTTAGAATCACATGAAGAAAATAAACTTTGGTTCAAAAATTATTGTTTAAAGATTATAACAAAAGTCAGTATACAATGGTGAGAAAGAAATGAGAGGATTTTAAAATAAATATGTATAATACAACATAATTTAGGAAAACAAGTTGAAATAAATTGTCAACATGTTATATACAGTGCTGCTGCATGAAAATACATTATCATGTTAATGTAGTTGTGCTAAGCTTAATGCACATTAGCTTTAGATATTTTGCTATCTATGTATATTTAGGTATATTATCTTTACATTATATATAGTAGGAATATATCCCTGTAAGGTTGAAATTATATAAACATAAAATATTAAATGCATAGATCTATGTGAATATATATTTTACATATATATATATATATATATATATATATATATATATATATATATAGTGACTTTTGCATGTTAAGCTTCTGTTTTTCCAACTTGTCATTATCACATGCTTAACACCAATATATATAAATAATTGACTTTTCTAAATATGTTCTTGTTGTCTTATGGTATCAGGAAAAAAGCTTCCGCTATTTAATTTATTTACTGTATTCTAACTAAATAACAAGGAAGTGAATTCAAATGATCAGCTTCCCCTTCCCTTTACAATTATACAAAAACTGCCTCAGTGAGCTGTTCAGCCTGGGGACTGCCGAGCAATGTCCAAGAGTCACCCTTGTCTCCCAGAAATTTTTAAATGTGTTCTAAAATGTTCTTTGAGAAACTGGTCATGCCGAGTACAAGAGCAACCCCGAAGCTTGGGGAAGTAAATCAAGATAACCCAGAGATAATCATTAAATGTTTTAAGAGCGCATGCTCCTTGCTGAACCTGATGTGATTTTGGCTCCTGCTGCTCTATACTTTGGGGGCTGACACTATGAGAAGGATCAGGTCCTTCTATTTTAGTGTGTATTGTCTCAAAAAACACTCTTAAAATCAATGTGTCAAATTAACTCCAGTTTAATTCTTTCTCTCCAAACTCCCCTTTTGGCTATGGTGAAAACTGAGCCCAGTTTTCTTAGAACATTCCTGTTGTCCCAACACAATTACTCATAACATCCCTTGCCCTCTCCAGTCTGCCCCAGTGTGGATGGTCTCGTTGCTCACAGTCCCCTGAGGAAGCAGAGTCAGGGTACGGCTCTAGAACTGTGGACAAGAGGTCTCCTGATTGATCATTATCACAGTCATTTAAATACCAGGGTCTGACTGGTTACTCCAAAGGGGCAGGCAGAGATGTCAAGGTAGACCTTCCTCGTGGTCCCAAGGGAGGTCACACCAGACTCTCAGAGGTCTGGCTGTGTCCAATTTCTCCTTTCTTAGGGACAACTACAGTTAGAAATCATGTTCACTAAATTTTTAAAGAGAGAAATGAGAAACAGGTCAAACTCGCAAAGAACCCAAAGAATTATTTTATTATAGAAATTCACCCAGGGCTTCCTCAGCCATGGGGAGAACTTTGATTTTACTGCTTACATATGACACATAAATAAGCAACTATTTACCTGGTGCCTAATCACAGGGATAAGAACTTGGCTTTTGATTGTGGTATTTCAATAATCCACTGTGGGCATCAGGTACATGCTAATTTTAATTCGAAATATTATTTTAAGTCAGTTACCAATTACTTTACCAATAAATTTTATTTTCTGATGCTCTGAGGATACATCCGACGTTTACACTGTGGATCTGTATATTCCTTAGCAACATGTGTATTCCCTGGGGATACACATAGCCCAGTTTTACAGCACTTCTTTTTAAAGCACTCAACCACTGATGCGTACGGGTGACCGACCACCACACTGCTTTCATCGCGGTGTTCGAGTCAGGTTTCCTTTCTCAATCAAAATGCATCTTCCTTACTTTGCTTCTGGGAGGAAGAAAGGCTCCCTCCAAAAGCAGCGCTGCTTACTTTAATGGAAACCAAGATATTTGCACGAAACTTTTTCCCTCCAGGATATGAAAATAGTTAGGAAACGAAGGTAAACAAACGCGCATCTGGTCACCTCATGCTTTTTTAAAAAGTTGAACCAGTTTGTTAAAGACTATTCTATTTTCACTGTCAAATTGAAAGATATTTCCCCTGGGGCTTGACCCCTGACTCATGTTATTTGTATGTGAAAGTAAGGGGCTTCTAGCATGTTGGTTGTTTTTCTTTTCTTTTTTAACTGAAGCCCTCTGTTGTACCTGTGCTGGCTTACATGGGTAACTTCGGGGCATTGCTTAAGGAGATTGCCAAGACCAGTCCATAATTTGTAGGGACTTGGGTGTCAGTCAATTCTCTAAAAACATAAGACTACAAAAAAAGTGTGTTTTGGCATAATATAGCTCATTTGGGTGAAAATCACAAAGAGAAATAAGAATAGGAGGCACTTCAATGAGTAAACATAGAATTAGCACAGAAAAGATGAAACAGCCTGTGAAGCCTTAATATGTAAATCAACCTTCTGAAAGAGTTTCTATAATTCTAAAGCCTCAAACATGGGGAAAGTTTAATTGGGTATGGTGAAAAGGAAAGGAGTTGTGGGTACATTTAGTAGAGGTTGTATTATGTTGTATTATTTTTCATAACTGATAGTCTCAGAGGAGTCCTTGCTTGTTATAAGAACTGGATATCTAATCCTAATCATGCCTTGTATGACTTCACATTTCTCCACATCATAGATATTAACAAGAAAAAAGGAGACTATGCCACTTTTCTCTAAAAAATGATCATAACAAAAAAATCTTAAACAAACAACACATATAAAAAACCTTAGAATTCATGCAATAAAATGTGTTTCTGGAGATATGATAAGCTGATGATGGAGAACCTAAGAGAAACATAAAATGAAGTGATTTACATTAATTCTAATATACTCTGGATATTATTCTTAATATATACATTTTGGAAAGACATAAAGAGGAAATACAGGAATATATTTTACCTTAGCATTACAAATTATTGTGTCAGTGTATGTGCCTGTGCCTTATTAAATTCTGTAATTGGAAATAATATTTTTAAACTTCTGTATTAAATTTCCTAGTTATATATTTTGCAGAAATGCTTTATCTGAAACTAGGAAGAAAATAAAGTGTCACTAAATTAAGAATTTTGCTCTTCTATGACCAACAATTTATTAATTATTTTATTAAAGAATAAGAAAATTTTTAATTCACTTACAATTGCAACTTGTTTGTATTGTGAAGAATGAAAAATAAGCCATAACATATTTCAGATGAAAGAAAAAATAACAGTTCAAATTAAAAGATTTTAATTCTCTCTGGATTCTGTGTTTCTTCAATAATATATTTGATAGTTAAAAGAAAGTATTTCTTTGAGAACACAGTAGTAACCTAAGCTACCTTAAGTGACTTAATTTCAGTATAAAATTCTTTCAAGTGAAATGACTTTTATCTTCTTTACTCTACCCATGAGAGTACTTTTTGGAAAAATGTTATGCACAAGCTCGTGTAGCTACTGCTTTGGATTAAAAAAGGATTAAGATGATAGGGTAGGTGCCTGTTGAAACATGGAATGTTAAAACATCTAAAAAAAATTGGAAGTTCCTACACACATATGAGTTTTCCAATTAATGATAGATCCACTAATTTGTTGAGTATGTAAAGTCTTATAGAGGAAATAAATGTGTATAAATAAACACAATACAGGCTAGTCGATGGAAAATGCTATTAAATTTATAAAAATATCAGGGGAAATTGAAGGTGACAATCAGGTAACTAAAGGAAAAATAATGATGAAAAGAAAAGGAATGTGTAAGAATGGAACAGAAATTTGTAAGAAAATTTGAGGTGTCTCATATAAGCTGGAATAGAGTATGTGAAAGAGAGACAAAATGGTCTGAGATCTAAACAAAGAAAATGAGATAATGTCATAACATATTTTGAGAGGAGAAGTTTTCAGTGAAAATCAGAAAGCCAAACTTCAGATAGACCTGAGGAATAATAGCTACAGCTTCATTTGCTTTTGTATTTGGAAATTAGACGGTGTAGTAGGACTTCAGGAGAGTAGATCAGTAGTTGGTTAGGATATGTGAAACTGCAAAACATTGATAAATGAATAGTGACTGAATAAACATAAGAATGTAGACATCTTTTCAGAGAAATTTGTAAATGGAAAAAAAAAATTAGCCTTGACGTGATACCCCGTTAATAGATTTGCAAATCAAATGTAGCAGTTTGGCACATTTTTCATTTTAATCTGACAGTGCTGAACAATTCTACTGAATTTCATATTACTAGTGGCAATGGCATTGACTTCAGTGTAAGTAAAAAAAAAAGACCACAAGTTTCCCCATTCATACTACTGGAACCATTTCAAGATATGATTTAAAGGGGAGTTTTATCTTAACACATGTATATTAACTCATGTTAGTTTGCATTAATTTGCATCATATTTGCAGTTGGCAATTAATTTCTCTTTTATTTCACAAATATTTTTAAAGATTTTATTTCTTAGAAAATGCTGTCAATTGATGGACGGTGATGAGATAAGGTACACTTCTATTATATCTGAAACAAGATATGTCAAGTATTGTGAATTTAACCTTGCATAATGCACAATTTTTTCTTCCATGCAGAACCAGAAACAAGGCATAACAAGTCATGCCTCGCACTCATTTAAATGCGACCTCAGAGTCACACTGCATGTTACAAATAACTGGGAGCTGTGTGATTAGTTAACATCTTGTGTATAACCCTTAAAATTATAGCAAGTTCTCAGGAGATAATTAGGTTACTCTGCTTCTATAATAAAATGAACTATGTTTTAGCAATGACTCTCGGAAATAGTAGCAGGAAAATGCCTTTAAATCAGATAAATTCAAGAGTCACAAAAGATAAAAGTGGAAGAAAATCTTACTGTGACGGAATATTTTCTTTTCCCGATAAACTGGGCTCTAAGGTAACAGAGAATGTAGCAGCTGAATAGGAAGCATGCCACTCACTGTTGCCAAAGCATAGTCGACTCCACTACAGTATTTTTGCTTCAGGATGAGAAAGTTAAGAAACATATGAGAGCTTAAATTATTTCCTCTGTAGAACTCAGCAAATACTCAGCTTGAGCACAGGACCAAAACCTTGAAGTGGAATCATGCTTAAAGTTCACAAAGAGGGTGTGATTTGAGTCAGAATGAAGTAGGATTTCCAGAGAAAAGATGTTTCAGATTCCATTCCATTGGTACACCGTGAGAGCAAGACAGAGATACTGTTGTCTTAAGAATTGAAGCAATACTTGAAAGAGTAAAGAAGATAGATGACTATTAACCTATCATTCTTCTTACTAATGTCTTATGGTGTTAGTCTGAGACTTCAAAATCTCATGATAGAGTAGACACAACAATTACAACAAAAGATCACAAACAAACAAAAACAAAAGCAAAGGTGAAGAGGAACCATATATTATGGAGATAGATATTAGAAACATGTGATGCTAAGGAAAATATTCTAATGGAATGTTAATATTTCATTTCATTCATATTAGGGAATATTAAAGGTAAAGAAATATTTCTGCATATCTGCTTGAATCTCATGAGTCAAGAAGAATTTGTGATTTATCCCTAATTCCTGGGTAAATCTTCTGAAGAAAGACAGAGTTTGACATAAAATTTATGGATTAAAGGCTCAGTACCGTACTTCCTAGGTCGGTTTCTCATTTTTAAGTAAGTAACAAGAATTCATCATAGCCTCTTTTAACGTTAGAAGGGTGAATAAAATTTACACTTAATGGTATAACACACTTAATAGTGTGAACTTTATCCACAACAAACAAGTGAGCAGACAACCCAACCCTAAGGGCTCCAGTTACATCAGAAATCAGGCTACTACACAGTCTAATGCAAAAGTCTCAGCAATGGTGAAATTTTCAGGTTTTAGGGCATTTAATTTCTAACCAAAAGCATGCTATTTGTTTATTTACCTTTCTCATTCTGCCAAAAAGGATTTTGGACTGCCATATAATTTAATATATGTCCAATCCTTACAAAAAGAAAACTATTGTAAGTACTTACACAGAAAGTAGAACAGTATCCCAAGTCAGATCAAGGACAAATGTCAGTTTGAAGTACAAATTAATTTTAAGCTTTATAAAAGTAAAGCAAAACTGGCATTTGTCATTTAAGAAAAAAAAAATATACCCTATTTCATTATTTACTATCCCTGAGAGAAACATGTTATGACATAATTTAAAGAATGTTAATTCCATTCATTCCATAATATATCTTATGTTATTTATTGAAAGACAATTTGTGTACCCTGTACTGGAGAATTTTAGACAGTAATTAATGATTTAAATATTTTACATTTTTTTGTGTATTGAGGTGCATACAAAATGTGCACAAATCTTACTATACAGCTTGATGAACTTTGAAATGTCTATACAGTCATGTCACCATTTCCCAGATGAAGATATCAAACATTCTCATTATTTTTCCCCTTCATCTGTTGCACCAATCTCTTAACCCTTTCCTCTCTGTTCATTTGTTTTGTTTGTTAGATTCCACATATAAGTTAAATCATG
Source organism: Manis javanica (assembly GCF_040802235.1). Lineage (NCBI taxonomy): Eukaryota > Metazoa > Chordata > Mammalia > Pholidota > Manidae > Manis > Manis javanica. Next base: position 60,853,177 of record NC_133161.1, on the reverse strand, counting down.
TAGTGTTTGTCTTTTCCTGACTTAATCATTTCACTTAGCATAATACTCCCTGAGTCCATCCATGTTGTTCAAATGACAACATTTCATTCATTATATATCTGTACCACTTCTTTTTATCCACTTATCTATCAACAGACATTGAGGTTGTCTTCTTGGCTATCATAAATAAATAATGCTCCAATAAACATAAGAGTGCATATATCTTCTCAAATGAGTGACTTTGTATTCTTCAGGTGAATTCCCAGAAGTGGAATTGCTGGGTCATATGAGATTTCTGTTGTAATTTCTGAAAAAGCTCCATACCACTGTCCATAGTAGCTGCATCATTTTGAAACCCCAACAGCAGTATATGAGGGTTCCCTTCTCTCCACATCCTCACCAACATTTTGTGGTGTTCTTTCTTTCTTTGTTATTTCTTATTTGCTTATATTAGCCATTCTGACTGGTGTGAGGTGATATCTCATTGAGGTTTTGATTTGCATTTTCCTGAAGATGAGTGATGTTGAGCATCTTTCCATGTGTCTGTTGGCCACCTGCATGTTCTCTTTGGAAAAATGTCTATTCAGGTACCCTGCCTGTTTTTTAGATTATTAGTAAAGTTTTTTTGGTGTTGAGATGTCTGTGTTCTTTATATATTTTGGATATTAGCACCTTATCATATATATCATTTGCAAATATATTTTCCCATACAGTAGACTGCCTTTTCATTTTCTTGATGGCTTCCTAAGCTTTTTGGTTTGATGTAGTCCCACCTGTTTACTTTTGCTTTCATTTCCTTTCCTGGGGGAGACATATCCAGAAAAAAGTTACAAATGCTGATGTTCAAGAGTTTACTACCTATCTGTTCTTCTAGTAGTTTTATGATTTCACATCTTATATTTATGTCTGTAATCCATTTTGGGTTTACTTTGTGTATGGTGTAAGACAGTGATCCCGTTTCATTCTTTTGGATGTAGCTATCCAGTTTCCCCAAAACCATTTATTGAAGAGACTATCTTTTCACTATTGTATGTTCTTGCTGCCTTTGTTATATACTGATTGACCATATAGACATGGGTTTATTTATGGGCTCTCTATCTGAATGATTTGTTTCAGTTGAAGAACTTTATTTGTACTTTTTTAATTAGCAGGCCAACACTTTTACAAAAAGAAACATCTTGTGTGAACTAGTTTTTTTCTTGAGGAGTCACTTTAGTTCTGTCCAAGTGTTGTAATTAGTGCTCTGCTAAAATTCCAGAATTTAGTTTTATGGTGTAAAAACAATCTTTATAATTACAAAGGCTTTAAAAGAATGGCTTAAAAGTTGTCATTAACATCATTGCTATAAAATTCAATTTTGAGCATAACTACAAAATAAATAATAGAAATAATAAAATTCTCCATATCTTAGAGGTAAATTTAAGTGTTACATTGCTAAATGTTATTGAATAAATTTGTTTACTGTATTTCATCTATGCACCAGCATTTATTTCCCCAAAAGTTACATTTATGGTGTAAATAAAGTAACATTTACCTGACCAGTAGATAATGGTTGTTCAGTATGTTCAGTTACTACATAAGGCTAATTCTTGAATATTAGTAGGACCATATGAGAAAAAATTTGCTTCCTGGATGCTTTGTATATGTGTATAAATAATTTCATAAAGTTGCACAAACATTTTTTTAATAGTAAAGAGAAGGAACCAAGATATTGGATGTATCCAAAGATAATTTCTGAGCATCATAATTCTTAAGGCAATAAAGTGATATCAATTTTTAATGCTCAAAGATGCAGATCAGTATTGAGGTTCAACAACTGAGCTTACCTGCAATTTCTAGTTCAGAAACAAGATCAGTTCAACAAATATGGCATGTTGTCAAATTCTTGAACATCTTTTTCATTCTGTGACACAGATAACAAAAGTGGAGAACGATGGTTGCGACTAAAATCTTATTCCTCATGTAGGATACTTGATTAAAATTCTATGAAATTTAATTTAGATGAAGTTGAAAAGTCAGATGAAAAACTGTTTTTTTTTTGTAACTTAAAGTTACTGAAGTCTACTGTTTCAGCAGATGGGCTAAGTCTTTGGTGTCCATGTTACAGACCTCTAAGGAACGTGAAAGTAATAAAGCATTTTTGAAAATGCTGTATTGAGCCTTAGTGAATGCCAAAGTTTCTGTCACCCATAATGGGTAATTCCAAAATTCCTTTTTTATTAAAGTATCCTTAATTTTCCTCAATGGTTGGAACAATTTTTGAATAATAGAAAAAATGTTTCCTAGAACTCAGGAAGAATAGAGAAAGTTAAATACCCCAACATCAGAAGCAGCAGCAAATAGTATATTCTGTTAAAGAGAAACTTTTAATCCTCTTAATCGACTTATGATCCTCACAGGAAAAAGTAAGGTGGATATAATCCTTTATAATGAGGACACCAAATAATTCCTAGTTCAAAACGAACACTTGTTATGTATTAAAAGAGACACAATAATTTCACAGGAGTATAGTCAAAAAGAAGAATGCTTACAGGCTAATAAAAAAACAAACAATGGTCACTCTACTTATACCCATTTTAGATTAGTAAGATGAGATGTAGTTAAGTCCAGAGTGACTAATAATAAAATAATTACTCATTAACAATTCTTTAGAAAAATTCATTACCAGTAAATGAACAATAATTAAATAAAATTGTTGATTTTCTTGCATAGTGTTTTAACAAGATCATAGCAAATCCTAGCATTTATTACACTTGAACTATAAATATCTGTTGGAAGTTATGTTGAATAATGTGTAATAGTCAACAAATTGAGAAAACCAATAATAGCAATTCCTTTTGATATGAAGCTTGAAACAGTCAATAAAGTAGGGATGTACAACTTGCTCCACTTTTCTTCCTCAATGTGAAATACGAAATAAATATAGGCAGGAATTTATGAATACCTTTATAAATAAATTTATAAATAGGTAAAATAAATATAGAGTAGAATTTCAAAACATTAACTCTTCTATCATTTATTATTCCTTAACGCTTTCCCACTTAAGAAGCCAGACCAGGAGACGTGCACTGTGTCAGTGAAAAAGTGTCAAGAGTTTAGATAAAAGTGCTTCTGAATGTCAGTAGCCTAGACCCCCAGATGGTCTTCAACATACCACTGTGCCACATTGTACCGTCAAGGTGGACAGAAGAAAATAACCTATTGGCACAGAAAACAAAACCTTCCATAATGCATTAAATATGAGAAACAGCAATACCAGCTAATCAGCTGAGTATAGAGCTACTAGGAATTTAGTACTTTTATTTTTTAACTATAACATTTTAATGATAAAGAAGATTAAAAATCAACTATTGAAATTTCCAAACTTCTGGATGAGGAAAGGGAAGCCCAGAAATAAGGGAAATGATGACTTACATTAAGATTATATTTCATGTTTATTACTCATAGTGAATGATTCACTTTCTAGGTTGTTCCATATGGTTTCTAACAGTATTAGTCACTAAATGTTCTAAATTCAGCAACATTTATACCCATTGCTTGCAATGAAAAGATAGTCTCTAGTGAATCTTTAATGAGTGAGAAACACCACTAATTACACCAGTACTAGTTGACAGAAGACTTGGATTTAATCCAGTTTCTGCCTTTTACTATCTGTGTGCATGCCTCTGATTCTTAACTCTCTTGTTAAAATGATGGAGTTCAAGAATGGTTTATGCATATCTTATTGCTTTTATTCTGAGAAGAGTAGTAAAAGAATTCTCTAAGTAAGTGTTTTACTACATATGGACATTCAATGTGTCTAACATTGAACCATATAATATTGCCTTAAAACTACTTAATTTTTTTATAAACTAGGTGATTGATCATTACCTTTCCCCAAACACGGTCCATGGTTTGATATGTACTGTCTATGTATTGTCATTCTATGTAAAGATATAAATATGTTGAAATATGTATGGAATGCTCTAAAAATAGATACAGATAAAGAAAAAAACCACAAGGTACAAAAAATGAGATCAATCATAATTGTTGCCCTCTTCCCTAGAATTTAAAGTTTCTAAATTGAAGTCTGGTGTATAGCCCTATTAAAATACTTGGCTCATGTGTTTTAGAGTACATTGCTATATTGTTACCTCATAAATGATTTTATATAAATGAAAATATCTATGCATCAATACACATTCTTATGAAACCAAATTTTTGACAATACAGATCATGTGTTTGACCTATGCTTTTGTTAAAAAATACATTCTCACTAATTTCCTTCTTTTTATATCTAATCATATATATTTTTAAAAACAGATATAAAAATGTTCAGACGCTTAGTAACTCATTCTCTTCTCAGAATTCCTGTTTAAAGAATATGGCCTTAATCTCTTAGTTTTTTTAAACATAATTTTAAAGTAACACCCATGACCAAGATTTACCTGTTTATTTTATCATTTTGGATTCTATTCCATTGATACCTATATACAAAATGCTATGTGAACTTCATGTATACATAAATCTCATTAGAAAAAATGAAAAATGCATAGACAGCTTAGCCACAAAAACAGACCAACCATCTATAAAGAAATACTTCTGTTTTAACTTTGTCCTCATTTTGCCAAGGAAACTTGAGTTCACAATAATTTGAATTACTCAAACTTAGTAATTCTTAGTTAAAGAGGAAGCCAAATTTTTATACAGTAGAGTAAAATTGAGGAGTCTAAATTCCTCAATCAAAAGAGATAAGCTGGCTGAATGGATTTATTTTTTGAAGTCCACCTATATGCTAGAAGAGACACTTTAGATACAAGGACCCACACAGCCTGAGAGTGAAGGGGTAGAAAAAGATATTCCATGCAAATGGAAACCAAAAAAAAGTTGGAATTGAAATAGCTATACTTATAGCAGACAAAATAGACTTTAAAACAAAGAGTATAAGAGACAAAGAAGGACATTACATACTGATATAAGGTTAATCTAACAAGAGGCTATAACATATGTTAATATTTATGCACCCATCATAGCACAGAAATATATGTACAAGACAAATATTAACAGACGTAAAAGGAGAAATAGACAGCAATACAATAATAGTACAGAACTTTAATACTCCACTTACATCAGTAGGTGGATAATCTAGACAGAAAATCAATAATGAAACATTGGCCTTAAATGACATGTCAGACCAGATGGAGTTAACATATATTTACATACCATTCCATATAAAGAAATAGAATAAACATTCTTCTCAAGTGCACATAAAAAATTTTTCAAGGTAGATCATATGTTAGGCCACAAAACTATTGTTACTGGATTTAAGAGGATTGAATCACATCAAGAATCTTTTCCAATCATATAATGGTATGAAACTAGAAGTTAATTACATGAAGAAAACAAAAAATGTGTAACTATGTGCAGAATAATAACATGCTTCTGAGTAACCAATAGGTCAGAGAAGAAACCAAGAGATTTCAAAAAGTACCTTGAGATAAACAAAAATGGAAGTGTTAAATAACAAAATTCATGAGGTGCAGCAGGAAGAGTTTTAAGGAGGACACGCATAGTGATAAATGCTACATCAAGAAACAAAAGTCTCAAAGAATCTAACTTAAGAAGGAACTAGAAAGAGGAGAGCGAACAAAGCCCACATTTAGTAGAAAAAAAAGAAAACAATGAAGATTAGAGCAGAATCCATGAAATGTAGACTAAAAGGACAATAGAAAAAGATCAATAAAGCTGAAAGCTGTTTTTTGAAAAGAAAATGGACAAACTGTTCACTAGAATTACCAAGAACAAAAGAAAAAAAAGAAGACTCAAATAAAATCAGAAATGATTTCTTCTAAACTAATTTTTCAAGTCCAGATGATACCAGAACTAGACAAGGATGTCACAACAAAGAAAATTACAGGACAATATCCCTGATGTACATATATGCAAACATCTTCAGAAAAATATTAGAAAACTAAATTCAATAATACATTAAAGGATCATATACCATGATCAAGTGGAAGTTATTCCAGGGATGCAAGGATTGTTCAACATTCCAAATCAATCAATATAATTAATCACATTAGCAAAATGAAGGATAAATATTATGTGATCACCTCGATAGATGCAGAAAAGGCATTTGATAAAACCCAACATCTATTTATAATAAAAACTCTCAACAAAGTATGTAGAGAGGAAACATACCTCAACATAATTAGGGCCATATACAGCAAGCCCACAGTAATTATATTACATTCAAAACTGAAACTTTTCCTCCAATATCATGAACAAGATAAGCATGTTCAGTTTCATCACTTCGTATTCAAAGTCCTAGACAGGGTAATTAAACAAGAAAAAGAAATAAAAAATCACAATTGCCAAGAAGGAAGTAAAACTGCCACTATTTATAGATGACATGTATAGAAAACCCTAAAGAATCTATCACACAATTGTTTGAACTAATAGATTCACTAAAGGTGCAGGATATAAAATCGATGCATAAAAATCTCTTTATAGTAATAATGATCTATCACAAAGAGAAATTAAGAAAATAATCCAATTTACAGTAGCATCAAAAAGAATAAAATATCTAGGAATAAATTTAATCAAAGAGGTGAAAGACCTATATATTGAAAACTACAAGACATTAAGGAAAGAAATTGAAGACACAAATAATTGCAGAGAAATTCCATGCTCATTGATTGGAAGAATTAATAGTCAACACTACCCAGAGCAATCCACAGATTCAAAATAATCAAAATTCCAATGGTATTTTTCACAGAAGTAGAAAGAAAATTCTGAGATTTATATAAAAGCACAAAGGACACCAGATAGCTAAAGCAATTTTGAGAAAGAAATCAAAGAGGGAGACATCACACTCCCTGACTTCAAACTATAGTACAAAGTTGTGGAAATTAAAACAGTATGATATTGGCATAAAAACAGACATGTAAATCAATGGAACAGAATAAAGAGCCCAGAAATATAATGACTCTTTAATTAAGACAAAGGGGCAATTAATAAAATAAAGGGAAAGAACAATCTCTTCAATAAATGTGGTTGGGAAAATTGAACAGCACATGCAAAAGAATGAAAATGGGCCACTATTTTACATCATACACAAAAATTAACTCAAAAAGGATTAAAGATTGAATCTAAGACCTAAACTCATAAAACCTAGAAGACAACGTAAGTGGTGAGCAACTTGTCATAGGTCTTTGTGATGATTTTTTGAATTTTACATGGAAAGCAAATGCAACAAAAGCAAAAATGAAGAAGTGGGACTATATCAAACTGAAAAGTTTCTTTACAGCAGTGGAAAACATCAACAACATGAAGACGACGTACCAAAAGGGAGAAGATAATTGCTATCCTATATCTGATAAGAAGTGCTAATATCCAAAATATACAAAGAATACATATAACTCAATAGCAAAAAAACCTAAACAATCTTATTAAAAAATGGGCAAAAGATGTAAATAGACATTTTCCAGAAAAGACATACAGATGACCAACAGGAACATTAACAGATGCCCAACATCATTAGTCACCAGGGAAATGCAAATCAAAACCACAGTAATAGTGACTTTAACCTTACCTGTTAGAGTGACTATTATTTAAAAAGACAAGAAATAACTAGTGTAGGTGAGAATGTGGAGTAAAGGGACCCCTTCTGGAACTTTGGTGGAAATGTAAACTGATGCTGCCACTATGCAACACAGTATGGACTTTCTTCATAAAATTAAAAATAGTACTACTATATGACCAAACAGCTCTTCTTCTGGGTATTTATGTGAAGAAAATGAAACAGTAATTCAAAAAGATATAAACACCTCCACATACATTGCAAATTAATAGATAATAGCCAAGACTTGGAAGTAAACTAAGTGTCCATCAATAGATGAATGGATAAATGTAATGTCACACACACACACACACACACACATATGCACACACAATGGAATATGTATATACACACACATACTCAATGGAATGTTATCAGCCATAAAAGAGGATGAAATCTTGCCATTTTCAATAACATGGAGAGACTTTGAGGGCATTATGCTGAGTGAAATGTCACACAGAGATGTAAGGATGTCCAGTCTCATCACTTTGTATTGGAAGTACAATACAAGATCATACAGATAGAGCTGTATGATCTTTCTTACATGTGAAATCTAAAAAAAACAACAGGAAATAAAAAACAAAAAAACCCAAACTCATAGATCAGACTGGTGGTTGCAAGACATGGGTGCTGAGGAGTGAGAGAAATGGGTAAACTGTTTTTGTTTTTGTTGTTTGGTTTTTAGTTTCAATAAATTGAATGAAAATTTTTTTTCCTATTTTAAGTTTGTCCTCGTTGCATCAAATGAATGAGTTCACAATTAATTAGAATGAAGGATTCAAATGAATCACTTATTTAAAGAGAAGACACAGTTGAATAAAATTGAGGAGTCTTCCTTCTTATCCCCTTAACAAAATGAATATGGATTTCAGTGTTTTAGTCTAAGGCACTCCAGTACTTGACAATGAGTTAATGTCGCTCTGTTGGTATAGTTTATCACTTTATATGTTTATATAGGTGTAGGAAAGACTTTTGGCAGAATTTGCCTCTCAAAAAAAAATTTCTGCTTTATGTTTGTTTGGAGGCTTTTTTTGTTTATTTTTTAGTAAGTGAATCATATCTAAACTTTATTGTGTGGAAGATAAGCCAAGATTGCTTCTATGTTTATTCTACTCTTGACTTCAAATTCCCCCTGCCTCCAAACTCAGAAAGTTGAAATTATGACTTGTACCAGAGCTCCTGAAGGGAGAGGCTGGGCTTTTGCTAACTGTTGGGGAAAGGTGAGACCAAGAGATAAATGGACAGGGTCACTTGAGAGGAGAGAGAGAGAGATGAAGGGTAGCTGGCAGCATACTTTCCTGCTCAAAATTTGACTAAGCATGCCTCATTCCTTGTACTGTCAGGTTCAATGACTAGCAAACATTGTGCCCCGCCATGACACGCTACTATTCTTTCATCCACTTTGTATAATTCATCTTTTCTTAATGGGAATTTTAGTAAATTTTTCACTGGAGTTGAAAGTTGTTACTTAGGTTCTATCCACTGGGAACAGAGAGCACCCTGATCCCAGTATCTTTACTTTGTTAAAAATCAGTGCTGAAATATTTTCATGTCTCACTTCATGAAGAAAAGATTACCAGCATGGTTCACCAGGCAGAAAATGAACATAAGGAACATTGTTTTTCTCAAAAGAAAAATAAATTTTTCCTGAGGTCCAAAGAATGGGTGTCAGGTTTCCAGGTCACAAATGTGAACTATTCAGTTTTCTTCCCTTAAACCTCCAACTTTCCCAATCTCAATTTTTTCCAAGTAAGTTATCAAACTTTAAGACAGTCTTCACTTTCTAAACCTGCTATTATAAAGTATTTGGAATCATTTCCATACGCTTTGCATCATTAAGCCATTTTCACAAACCCCAGTACAATGAATTATTTTTCCATCTCTAAGTGGCCATATGAAGAAAAACAGATTGACAAAGCCTATTATAACCCGGAACAGTACCAGACAGAAAGACACTGCCCCTTGTCATTAAAAAAAACAAATCAAATTTATTAAAAATAATATGAGAAAAGTACACACTCGTAATATATTCATACGCAAACATTATGCAAATGATTTACCAGTAAACAATGTCCAGTTCTCTAAGTGATCGATTGATACTTCTTTCCTGTGATTCTTGTCTGGGAAATGAATTTCAAGACATTATGTCTTTGGAGTATTCCACTCTGTAATCATCTTCAATGAAGAAAGGAGAAGGAGAATTTGCCCTTTCGTCAATTTTTGTCTTGACCATAAGACATTTCTTTACTAAGAGGCTTTTTCTGGGTAAAGGAATGGGTGCCCCTGTGAAGAGTCCCGTAGAACATGCCTAAAGCAAAGTGGAGCTGATATGGAGGAAATATCCATGTATGATATTCCTAAGGAGGGATAAAAATGCATTAGCTTGTAATCAAACACATCCTCATATATTTGTGGTCAAGCCCATTTGGAGAAGCACCATTGACCTTTATTTTCTGGATCTACAAAATCAGTCTAATGGCTTTTCATCATTCATTCTTTAGCCTGCCTTGAGGAAGTTGCTTAAATTTTGTCTTTTGACTTTTAGTATGCATTAGATAGTCATCTCCCACCTCCATTTTTACACTTAGCAATCTTAAATAGTATTCTTGTCTTCCTGACCAGGTAATTTTTTTAAGCTTATTAAGAAAATACACTTTCAGAGCGATTAGGACACAACCAAATCTGTTTAAACAATCTTGTAACATTCAGATAAATATTACAGTGATATCCTGTGGTTAATTATATATAGCTAAAATACCTAGGTAATTGATTTTTGAATTTTGGGGAATGTGTTGGACAGTTGCCAAGACTGATATAAAAATCATATGCTAATCTTTGCCTTCCTCAGTGTTCACATAACCAACTAAACTTATACAAATAATTTACTTCTTTAAAATCATTGACCAAACAGCCCCAGAGACTTTATTAAGTATGTAACAATAATAACAATAATATTTACTGAGCATTGGCATTTTGAGCATTTTGTGCATTCCACACTGTGTGCTAAGTGCTTTCCTGAACAACGCTTTTCATTTTAGGGATGGCTAAGTGCATTAGTTTATATTCCTTACCCATTTCTCTGAAGAGAAAAGTTTACATCTGTAAAATAATTTGCTCAAGATCACACTGGTGTAGTGACAGTAGTAATTAAAGTTTTCTTTTGTTTTCTACATGGGCTGGAACAAAATTACTGATTTTGTAGAGTGGAAATAATTTAATATGTTTCAAATTAAAATATTACAGGAAAAGAAAGAACACAATAATACATATACACAATAGAAATCTATGAATGTTAGATACAAACACTTAGGAAAACCATGCAGCATTATGTTTTAAAATTGGACATTCACCTACCATATAATTCAGCAAATCCACTTTTAAGTAAATGTCATAGAGAAATTCTGCATTTTTTCATGAGTATATGTACAAAATGTTTGTAGCATTACTGGTCATAATTAAAAACTCATAAAAATCTCTCAAATTTCCATGAAAAAATAAACACATTCCCACAATGAAATGTTATATAGCAAGAGAAATCAATAAACTCTATCTACATGTAATCACAAAGATAAGTCTTACATACATAATGTTAATGTAAAATAACAAGTCCAAAAAGACAACTAAATTATTATACCATTTTAAATATCCCCCAAATAATTATGTACTATTTATGTGTACTATACACTAAATAAAGGGAACGATAAATACAAACTTCAAAATCATGGTTACCTCTTCGATGAAGGCAGGGTGATGGGGTATAGGTAAACAGCACAGGGAGATGTATTCCTATCCAAAATGTACAGCTTTTAGGACAAATCTTTAATTCAGGGTGATTATCATATTTTTCTTATTCATAATATTGCATCTATTCTTTGTATATTTCAAATATGATATTGGGGTTGAGGTAGGTATGGACTAGACACAAAATTCTATAACTTATGTGTGGGAAATGTCAAGAAACTTTGGGGATAAAAGTAGGAAGAGGTACAAGTCCTGCTGTGTATTAAAATATAAAGCTCTGAAATGAAAAATTTAGAATATTAGCAAAGAAATATGAAATGGAGAGAAACAGGATAGAGTGTTCAGAAACAGATATATGTGTATATGGTAATTTAATATGTGATAAGGCTTGCAGATAAATCTAGGGCTTTTTGCTGGGATAAATGGTGTTGAAAAATTGTCTATCTACTTAAAAAATAGATAAAAATAGATCACTACCTTTTATTTTTGGAAACCCTTCAAATGGATTAAGCTTATAAATATTAAAATGGAAAATAAAAAGTATTGAAATAAAATAAAGCAAAGTAATATTATTATAACCTAACCTCCAGGTGCAGAAGGTCTAAGAAAGCTAAAAATTCAGCAGCTATTAAAGAAAACAAATGAATCATACATAAACATTAAAAAATACCTCTATTAAGAGACAAAAATACAGTTGAAGTCACAAAAATTTTGTTTTAGATATTAAAACAAATGGTATTAAATCTTCCCACTGAAAACTTATCATGGCAATTCAAGCAATGAAATTTTTATTTTGATGAACACATGCATATGTGTATTTATCTCATTAATAGGAATTTAGTCCATGAAATTGAGTATTTTTAGGATTGAGAACTGTGTCATTTCTGTGTGTGAATGTATCATTTATACTCATTAGAATGTAATTAGGTGAACTTTCATAGATTTAATCAAGTGGTCTTGAAAAGTAGTTTTAAAAAACCATAATGCACAGAATATCCCATATTGGGCACCAACAGCTTTTAAATGAATGGTCATTATGGAGAATGGGTCACTGAGGAATGGGTCAGTCATAAAAGGAACAATTTTCTAGCTAAAAAGCATTTGCAAAGGTAAGACTGAGTGTAAGAGAATGGGATGGCCATCTCAGGTAAGAGCTAGAACTAATAAAAGTTTCCAACTAAAAATTACTGCTTGATTTTGGAGGAGCAGCATAACAACAAATAGAATAGACAATGACACCATCAGTTCAAGCTGTGCTTACAAGGAATACCCAAATTTCTAACACCTTCTTTTTCTCAAGTCAGCTGTTTAAGAATTAGGATAGAAGTCGTTTACCTACAATGATTTTGCTGCTGTAAGTTAATGATCAAAGTGATTTATTATTCAGTTGTTCAACTGCCGTTTTATTTCTGTTGATCTTTGTTTTTCTGCTTAATTTCTATAAATTACTGTACAGTTTCCCATAAGGTATAATTAAGCAGAATTGCTTAAGTTTTAATTATTGTGTATTATAGATGTTGAAAGCAACATTAGCACTTGGCTTTTAAAAATGTGATCGTATATTTATAAGAGCATTTATAAACACATTTACATATAGTTAAGATGAAAAAGGTATTTGAATTGTAGTCATTAGCATTTCTTCAAACATATGGCAGAGCAGCGGAGGCCATGGGCCATGCCTTCATTAACTGAACACTGTTTCATCAGTGTCTCAGCTTCCTGCTGTGCCACCCTGTGGCGTCCCCTTCTGTCCCCTAGGTTTCACTGACAAGGGACAATATGTCCCCAAGGTGAAAATCTGGAAAATATAGCAGATTAACCCTTAGAGAAGTTTTTATGATTATTTAATCATACTTAGAGAAGAAACACACAACACCATTAAATCAGTTTCAACCTTTTCCCATCAGTCTCTATTTCTCAGTTGCAGTGTTTGGGGCTGTCACAGTGCACAGTGAATATCCTAAGGTAAAACACAGCATGCTTTTACTGACATGGTAAGGCTGACAGGATTCAAATATGCTGGCAGAATGGCCAAAGCCGATATAGATACTTATAAGTATCATGGGTTGATTATAATTTAGTGGATATAATGTTTTTCAGATGATAGTCAAGGTAATACTTTCCTTAATGATGTTACATACGGCAGTTTAACTTTATTTCTCACAAAAACTAGATTATTAATACAAACCTTATCTTATAAATGTCATGGTCCTGTTTTGTTTGCAAATTTCTTTATATATAAAGAGTACTACATTTAAGAAAGAGAGGCATCTGTCTCAAGGTGTTAGCCACCTTTATGTTACAGTGACTCAATATCTTTCTTTAATATAGCATTAGAAACTATAATATCTGTTTATAGAATATAATATGCTTATTAGATTTTAATTTCAGATTAAAATTTAATAAACTCATATGATACCTGAAAAAAACATATTTTAAACATGAATCTTTTGGTCATATTTTTATATTAAACAATTGTCATTCATTTTCAATAGTTGAGAATATGAAATCCTAGAAAATTATTCTTTATCCCCTTTAATGAATGACTATGGATATTCCACTTGGGTGATTCTTGGGGAAAATGGAGTAATTCAGAGGTATCTCAAAGATGGGAGCCAAGAAAAAATATGAAGGAAATATCCTCTACTTGTGATGATATGGATCTTTAAGAAAGGAATTACCAGTAGCAATCTAATCTTAAATTCAGGAAGCTTTAGATGGTTATTTAAATTAATATCCCCATCAAAAATACTGCTCATGTCATGAACAGGTTCTGATTGTAGGCAAGATATGTGTAGACTTTGAATGGAATAGTGATTCTTGTAAGAAACTATCATATGATAAAAGGAATTATTGTGCTGTTATTTTTGCCTTTCACTTTCTCCTAAACTTACCTGTATGTTTTCAAATGTTTTTGAAAATTTCCCTCAGAACTGTTAAAATCTCTTTTCCACAACTATTATGGTCATTGTGTTTAATTTTAAGGTAACATATTGCACCATACAGAAAACAAAGGAGACAGACAAATAATAAACCATGAGCTGTTTCCTTAAGGAGGGCACACACTTCTGTCAGATGCTAAACCCAAGAAGCAGATCTTTGGTGACAGAAGTCATTTTATAACAAATATGACTCTGCCCTTCCTTTTATTGTTGGATTCTTTGCTTTCCAGTCTCTAGTATAGTAGTTAAAGCTTAGGCTCTGAAGCCACATTACCTCAGCTTGAAACCCAACCCCTCCATAAACCAGGTCTGAGACCTTGAGCAAATCATTGAAAGGGCTCTAGGCTTCAGTTTCCTCCCAGCAACATACCTCGTTGGTTTGTTAGGAGCACTAAATGAATAAGCTAAGTTACATAAAATGTCCAGACGAACGCCTGAAACACAGGAGATGCTTCATCATTATTTAAAGGCTCATCTCACATTAAAAAGAGAGACTTCCTATATCCTTTTCCTTTCAAGCCTCCCAGCTGTGCACTCTGATTTTGACCCCATCTTCCTCCTCCTTTCCAAAATCAAAGATTTTAACGAAAGTCATTTAGTGGCTGCAGGCAGTGTAGGGAGGGGGAATGTAGTGAAATGGACTATAATGGACCCAATGTCATCAACAAGCAATTCCAGAATACAGCACTAAGTAGACAGGGTCATTTCCCAAACATCAGACGAGAACTTGAAAGAAGTCAACTTTTGAGTTCTCTTTTGTTGCCATAATTTTTTGGAGCCCTATCTGAGAGTACAGGTTGTTAGCACGAAGACCGTTCTAACTGCATGTACTGAATGGAGGTGAGGATAAAGGAAATGCAAAAAAACCCAATGGGTTTATAATAGTGTTAACTACTAGTATTCAAAGGGTATGTTCAATGGTACTTTTAATATTTGCCAGAATATGTTTAAATAAAACATTAATTAAATGGTATATATATCTCTATGATGAATCAGTAAGATACAGTGTTAAATCATATAAATGTATTTGCTTTGGGGAATTCCCTTCTGGACCCTTTTATTTTTCATCGTCTCATAGCATACCACAAGTCCCCAGAAATATGCCATGCTAATATTGCCAACTGAGTTCTTCCAAGCAGAGATGACATCAGCCATCTGTCACACAGTACTAATGCTGGGAAGCAAAGCCAACTATAGAGAAAATAAATACCTTTCATATCAATTAGCCAAATATTTATGTTGAGAATGAAATGATTAAAATCTCACGATTCAAGCTAATTACCCTAACTGAATATTTGCCTCCAAGTGAATTGCATAGCAGCAATGCACTTGCCTTACTACTTTCCAAAAAACAAACTCCATTGTGAACATGTGTAGTGCATGAAGGGCTTGTGCTAGACTTTGCAAGGTGTTGCAGTACACTACCATAGCGATCTTTCAGCCTGCAGGTGTATCTCCTGCTGCCTCGGTAGATTCAATCTATACACTGTGCTGTACTGGTTTCCAGATGGCTGCTGTCTTGTTCTGTTGCAGTGACTCAGTCTCTTAAAGTCTGGTACTTCAGAGCTGGTCATTGCAGGGTCAAACAAGGTGTTCACTAACTCTGACTTGATGCTGAAGCATTTATTTTTCTAGAAGTGCTTATTTAAAGATGAATTAAAAAGTTACCTGGCCTGATTACAATAGATGATTACATTATTTTCTAAATTGGGTAATACTCTTCAAAGACACAAGTTTTTCCAAATTCAGTCACTGCTATTGCGGTTACATTGAGTCATTCAATGTCAATAGAGGAGACTTGGCTGAACTGCTGTGTCAGCTTTTATAGAATATATGTATCAGGGACCAGAATTTGGTATGTATTATATCTAAGTCTATAGAGAAATTAGCTATTTCATAATAGTGTTATCATGTATTTTCCTTCTGGAAAGTAAGCGAAATTCAATGTTTTATAATTTGATTAAGCAGTAAAATGTGCTTTGAGCCTTCTTCCAGGTGACTGAAAGGTCACAGTATAAAATGCTTCTGTAAACTCAAGTATTCCCATTTAGTTTGGCTTGAAATAGCGTCCTTTTCTAAAATAAATGAAACATGATGATTCAAAAATATTTTGGAAGCGTCTGTAGCTTTATATAGTAACCAAAGTCAAGGGGTTATGTGACCAGTTTGAAAGACCAATGACACTTGAGGCACCCTGGTTTGCTATTCTGTGTGGCTTCTAGGGGAGCCCAGAATACAGTTGAATTGAATAAACACTTAAATTTCACCTTCTGTTTCTTTCTAAATTCTAAATTCTTCAAATGTGTAAAGAACATAAATAAATGGATCACTTTCTTATATACTTGTCCTGGCCACTGAGAATTTGACAGAAAATTAATGAAGACCTGCCTAGATATATTTAAAAAATCATTTTAACAAAATATGCAATTTTGCCTAGCAGGACAGTACTAATTTTCATAAGAAGAGCATTAACTTATCATAAAATATATTTGTGAACTCTACAATTTTCACTTCATTACATTGTTCTAAAATCTATCTTTAATGAAATAATACATTATTATTTTGAAACAAAGCAGTATTGCAACAAAGACCAAATAATTAAAATTTTTATTATTTTTGGAGACTACTATACAAAAATACTGTATTAGGCAAACTCACCTACACAGTCCTGGGAGCCCAGCTGAAGTAGGTCTCCCTACTTGCTCATCTGTTGCTCACAGGGGAAGAATCTGACCCTGGTGTGCTAATTGGCAGTGGGAATTCTACTACAAGTTGGCTAACTTCAAAGGTGGAAAATGGAAACTCTGTGTTTATCTGACCCATTTATTCTTCAGATAAATTCCAGATACCTCCCTTGAGCAAATTGAGTAAATGAGTGGCAAAAGGGAGGTCCCATTTATTTGCACACTTTTACATAAAGGAAAGAGTGAAAATGGCCAACAAACATTCTCTCCTGACATTCTACGTTTTAAAACATATTAAAAATTTCCCCTTTCATATATAGATGGAATAATTTCACCTCCCCTTAATTAACCAGCAAAAAAATGACATGAATATTTCCTCCTCTTTCTCTAAACAAATATAAATGTATATTGTAGCAGTTTTCTTTTGTTGCATAACAAACTACACTAAAACTTAGTAGTTTAAATCAATTACCATTTACATGTGTCTATTTCTGTGGATTACTAGTTTGGATGGGACCTATCTGGCATATCTCCTCTGTGCATCACATGGTTTTGTTACTTCAGTCATGCATTTGTGGTCAGTTGTAATGTCTAGATTGTGCAGATAGCCCCACACCTGCCAGTTGATCACTACAGTTGTTAGTCTGGCCACCTTAGTTTTCCTCTATATGATTTTTCATCTTCTAGAAGTTATAACAAGCTTCTTTATGTGATCATGGAAACTTTCCAAGAACATGAAAACAGAAAACAGGAGAGAGAGACAGAGAGAGAGAGAGAGAGAGAGAGAGAGAGAGAGAGAGAGAGAGAGAGAGGGAGAGAGGGGAAAGGGGGAGACTGGTATATTGTGTAATATTTGAGATTGCAACTTCTGGAACCACACTAAGTTTGAGTTTTGACTCTGGTGCTTACTTGATGTAATGTATTGTAACTTGAGCAAGTTATTTATCTTCTCCTATTTCAACATAAATTAAAATGGATTGAATAATAATTATATATATGAAAGAAACCTATGAAATGAACTATCAAATTATTATAGTTACAATTATAATTATATTACTATCATATTAAGTAGAATATATATTTATACTAGCATATATATTATAATTATAATCATTATAATAGTAAAAAATATATACATGAAAAGTAATGAAGAAATGTACAAATATCTAAAAAGTGTAAAATTATAAAACTTTGGAGAGAAAATGAAGACTAAATAAAGTTTAGAATAAAGGGTAAAATGAGCAGAAATAGATTAAGTGACAATAAGAGATATGGAGGATCAAATTGAAAAAGGCTAAGTCTAACCAAAATAATAAGGTAAAATGAAAAGGTAGACACAATGACCCCTAAAATGTAAAATTTTTTTTTCCTGAACAAGAAAATTTACATTTCTGAATATGAAAATCTACATATAGGAAAGGTGTACTTTATATTTGAGAAAATGTATTGAGTCAACTTGAGAAATATTCTCTTAAAATTAGGCTTCAAAGAAAAAAAAAATTCCCCAGAGCCTTTAGTCACAAAAGCTGTTACTTGCCAAGGAGTCAATTTGATAAAAACATTACTACAACAACATTGAATCTAAGAAAAGAGTGAAGCACTATTTATAAAGTAACTATAATCTCAGGATTTTATACCTAGTCAAACTGTCACTCAAATATATACACACACAATGGATGAACATGTAAATTTCAAGGAATGTTTTATGTGTGAGTAGTTTTGAAGACTCTACCAAAGGGGTCATTCAGTAAAAAGATAATTGAGAAAATTTAGCAAGGTTGGTGGTGATTACAGGATAAATTTAAAAATAGATGTATTAGTAAAGCAAAGATGAGATAAAATGAAAATATTTTTGTTATTGTTGATTCCCTAATGTGAAATTATTGGGTCAAACTTCTAAAACAATCAATGTCTGTATATCTTCTGCATGTATGAAAATAAGGATTTTCTTGACATATATGAATAAATAGAACATATTCAAAGGACTTAGGATGCTTATTATTTTATTGGCTTAACATTATTATAAAATTACATGTTTAGAAAACAGTTACTTATAAAATGGTTAAAGATTTATTAAATATTACCTAATCATCACTGTTTTAAGTCAGTTATTTGCTTTAATGGCAAATAGGATAATAGATTCATAAGTTGTTAAAAATCAACATGATGAGATGAATAGCAGTTAAGTTTTAAAGGCCTACAATGAAATCCTCTTCTCATACTCTTTAGAAGGGATAAACTCTTAAAATTAGACAGTTGGAAGAGATAGCTTAAAAGTCTTATAAATGCCATTTGGTAGGGTAATATGGAACCTCCTAATATTTGTTTTGCTCTTTTTTGTCTCTTTATATTTTCCAATAATTCTCTACTGACATACAAAAGGAAGTAAATCAAATATAAATAAAAACATTAAGATGGTATGTATAGTATATATTATGAAACATACCAAATCACAACAATTTTTATCTTTGGGTTATAAATAATTGGCAAATTTTTTTCCTTCTATTCACTCTTCTAAGTTTTCAGAATGAGCATGCTTTAATTTTTAAAGAAAAAGAAAAGTATTAATTCCAATACTGATTACAATTGTTCCAGAATTCACTGATAAAACTTACTTAAAGAAACATTTTTAAAATTTATTTATTTTGAATTTCAATTCATTTGGAATGAACATCTTATTAATCTTGAAATAGGCATGTAGGGCTTGCAACATAGAATGTAGTCAAAGGAAGCCAACTAGAGATTTTAAGAGAAGAAGGAGAAAGAGAGAGTTTACTGGAATCTAAAATAAAGAAAGTAGTAAATACTACCAAATGCTTTTCTTTTTGTAATTACATGCTAAATTTGGCTTCAAGAGCTGAAATCTAAAATAGATACTGTTTCACTTAATTTTGCTTTTTCCTAAAAGAAAACAAACATTTTTTTCAGTATAATAAACTTTTCATGGACTTAATCTCAAGTAAAAATTATTAAATCCTTATGTGAGGAATAATCATGAACAGCATATTCCATCAAAAATAGATGTACAGAACAGAAATTTGTTCTATGAGTCTTCCACTGACTTGTAAAGATAGAGCAAGTAGTACTGAACTAAACATTGTGGTACTGAATTACTCTTTAGAGCACAGAGGTAACAGTCCTGGACATGTCCTGGACTTTCAAATGACTTGAGAATATGAAGAAAAAGCTTAGAAAGGCCAGATATTTTTCCTATAGTGTATCTTTGTCATCACTGTTTTAAGTCAGTTATTGGATTATGATCTCTTTGTCAGTGATTTATATTACAAGAGACTATAAAATAAACAGTTTATCTCTTTTAGTTAAAATGACTGCTCCATGTTGTAAATATACGTGGCCTGGCTTTGACTCTAGGTTGCCATTGACAACCCCAGGTTAATAACATGCCTTCACTGTGACTCTGCTTCCCCCTGTAAAATTGGGATCATTTGTTCATTCATTCCACACATATTTATTGATTATCACCTCTGGCATGATAGGATGGATAATGCTGTAGTAATAAATGCCCTAATTCTCCATGGCTGCACACTACAAGTTTACTTCCCTGTCCTACAAATCCATTCTGGGTCCTCCTGGTGTATACTCAACATTCCCAGCTGCTTCAATCTTCTGGCACCTCTGTGTGAACATGAGCTCCAAGATCATCATACAAGGAGGAAAAACAGGGCTAAAGAGTTGAGTCAACAATTAAATATAACCCCCTAGAAGTAATAGTTAGCATTTTCACTCACATGTTTTTGGCAAAGCATGTGCTACATCCACTCCTGATTTCAGAGTACTAGGAAAAATAATTCCCTTGTATGATAAAAGCATAGACTGGCTTTCATGAGGCAGTGAAAGTGGTCATCACAATCACCTTAGAGGTATCAGATGCTATATTTAACTCAGCAGATAGAACAGTGCACAGAAAGGTCCAAATCGTTGGACCTCATGGATCTTAAATTGTAATAATAGTGATGGGATAGGTGTATTCAGACCATTACCGAATGGAAAACATAATACATCATAGAGTTCTGAGTGTTGTAAGGAAAAGGAAAGTAGCCTAACTGGTATAGTAAATGAAAGAATGAAGGTTCTCATGATGGCTGGTTTATTCGTTGTTTTAATGCATTTGGAAGGGGTAGAAGAATGTACTGATAGGTGGTATTTGAGTAGGGACCTAAAGTAAGTAAGGCAGCTAACTATGCAAATATTTGGAAAAGAAAAGAAAAATGGAAAGGTCATTGGGCAAGTAAGGGTATAGCTTAGAATATCAAGAGCAACAGCGTGGCCAATGTGGCTAGAAATGAGTGAGTGGGAAAATAAAGAGATCAGAGCGGCGGAAGGAGATGTGATCTTGTACATCATTCCAGGCCTTGGAAAGCACATCACTTTAAGTGTAATTGAGAATCTGGGCAGAGAAATGACATTATTTGACTTAAATTTTGAAAGGAAAACCCTTGTGTGGATTATGGATTTTGTGATACTAGAGAAGAAACAGGAATAAGCTGTTGTAATAATTCAGATAAAAAGTAATGGCAACTTATTCCAAGATGTATGGTAGATATGAGAGATGGACAATGGATTAATTCTGAATTTATTTATAATCTATTGGTCACAAAATTTCTAGATGCACTGGAATGTTCACATAGAAGAGTAAGAAAAAAAATTCCAAGTTTTGTGATAAAAGAAACTAGAGAAATGGAGTTATTTTGTAATGAGATAGAGAAGACTACAAAAGTAGATAAGGGGGTTGGGAAGAAAAATTCCTTGTTAAACATGTGCTGTTTGAAATGCCTATTAGCTATCTAAGTAGAGAATTTGAGTAAATTGCTAGATTTACCAATCTGAATTTAAAAGAAGGTTTATACTAGAATAAGTACATAGGAATCACCAGCATTTCAAAAATGTTTTAATGCCATGAGACTGAATAAGATCACCTAGGAAGTGATTGAAAAATAGAGAAAATATTTGTAAGTAAGCCCTCATCTACTCCATAGCATAGCAATATAAGAAAAATTTAGCAAAGAGAGACAGAGAGTGAATGAAAATATATTCCATTAAGGTAAGAATGGAATCCATAGGTAGTGGTGCCTGGGAATCAAGTGAAGAAAGAGATCATCAGAGGTAACAATGCACAGTTTGTAAATACTCTTGTGGTTATAAATGACATGACTAAAACAAACCACTAAGCCTAATATTTAGTAAAGATTCAATAAATGAGACTGGTGTTACTCTTTTGTGAAAGTTCATCCATATGCTATTATTGATCCTAATGATATTCAGTTAAATAAGATTCATGGAACTCAACAACCAGTGCTTACATCGTTTCTTTTATTGATTTCGATAGAAGGATCTCAAAGGTAGGAGAGAACACTGGAATGCTAGGCATGAGCTATTTTATAAAAGTTTTTCATATGCCTTTCCAAAAAAGTTCTACATATGTCCTTTAATGTAATATGTCCAGTAGATTTTAAGCAAGAGATAATAAAAGCCTTCTCAATAAGTCATTAAAAATTCACTCTAGCAAAAAAAAAAATGGAGAATGAACTTGAAATATGAAAACTAGAATCTGAAAATTAACTATGAATATAGTAATCAATGTGAAATTATTTAGTATTGAATTAATTAATGATATATTTAAAAAAGGATATAGATGGAATAAGAGTAAAAATGGGTCTTAACCTCAAAATTTCTAATAAATGTGTCTTGTACAATAATAATTATACTCACCAATATAAAAATACATTAGGATAAAAAGATTTAGAAAGGAGTAGGTGAATTATGTTTTTGCTTAATTGACTTTAAAAGAGTCTGGGGAATGGAGAGGACACTCTGTGAGAATCAGTTTCAAGTTCAGGAAGGATGTGAATTTGATTATGAAATTAGAAGACATCAGCCTAAAAATGGTAGTTAAAGGTAACTTTTTTTTGAGGAACTTGCTGAGCAGAATAAGAACTGAGTACCATCAGGGATGGTTCCTATTGTTAAATCCTTGCAAAGACAGGCTATCCTACATCACCTTGTATACTACTTACTGATTAACCTAAAAGAGTTTCAGTTCTTCTGGGACACTAGAGAAGTTACTTGATCAATAATTAAGTATTCTAATTAAAAATAGAGGGTCAAACAAAAGATGTTAAAAGAAAACTGCTTCATTAAAAAAGAGAAAATATTGGCATAGTGTGAAATTTAGGTGAACAAAAAAGCATCCTATAATGGAGGGGTCTTATTCAAGATGATGTTAAAATAATTTGGAATATATCCTAATACAGCAATATTTATTTTGTATAATGGTAATAGGAAATTTATGTCTGTTAGAACTAGGAATTATATCCATATGTTTCTCAAGATTTCCTTTTGGCATTGATAAGGTTATTCCATATGTCTAAAGCTGGATGTGTATTTTCTCATTGGCTAAGGTGGGAGGTGCATATCCAGTTACTTCACAATAATACTAGATAAACAGGATATCACTACTATTCCTACAGAGAGATGGATTTGAAGAATAATACAGAAACAGAAAGATGTGACGCTAGCTGTTAAAGTGATTTATTTTACATTATGTTGAAGATCACATTTAGAAATGCAAATGTATAGAAGCGTTTATAAAAATATTGAGTTATCAAAGGAGTGGAATGTGTTGGAAAATTCTCCCTTCTCTCTCTCTCTCTCTCTCTCTCTCTCTCACTCACATTCTCTCACTCTCTCTCTCGCTCTCTCTGTCTTACACACACACCCCATGCACACACTCCAAACCAATCTGGATCAGAATATTAGTTGATCCAGAAAGCGAGACATGCCATGAGTTTATCAAGCCAGACAGCCTTTCCCATAAAGGTAAAGGTAGTGACACAAAGGTAAAATATACAGTTGGCCTGTCTGGCTGAGATCAGTCTTCACATGCAGGATTCTACCAAGTTGTTTGTTCTATGAGCTCATTGTTGTAGTTTATGCTGAGTAAGCTTCTAGATGTCCTTTTTGTTTTGAGCATTTTTTAAGTTGGGGTTCAATTGGTTTGTGAGCTACCAACATCATCCTAATAGGTCCCTTTTGCTTAAGTTAGTCAGCGTTACTTTCTGTTACTTGAAACTGAGATTTCTAGCTGAAACTTTACATGGCTAAATATTCAAGTTATTTGGTACTCTATACAAAAAATGAGGTATAATCTAATATTTAAATACATTTTTTAAAGAGATGTATTCTTAAAAATCACATTCTACAATATTCCCTTCTGCTAAATTTGCCTAAAGGTGAAGAAAAGGAGGACATCCCTTTCTTTCTCCAATCTGAATATAGGTGCTTGTTTATTTTTACTATTCAGAAACTTGGTAGACAATCTAGAAATGAAGAAAATGGTCAGCCATTACTACTCAATTATAAAGCAGCTATGTTTTCAAAATGTGGATCCTGATAGTAATGGCTCTGTTTTTGTCCTCTTGGAAGATCTGCTTCATGTGGAATCAGCTGCAGAGCTAAGATTCTGATTACTTTGACACAACAGAGCTTCCTTGGCTATTTACAGAAGTCTCAAGAGTGTTTATCTCAGAAAGCTAGGTAGATTGGGTAAAGAAAACACATCTCAATTAAATGATTTCCTAGAGACATTGCTGAACTTTCCCTTTGGACAGGGTTGTTTTTTTTTTAAACCTGTTTTTGAAGCCAAATTGAACTACAGAGGAATTAACTGGTATTTCACTAACTATCATTCATAGCAATTGACTTTTAATACTGGGTAATTTTGTGGAGACAGTTATCCATTCAGTTTCCTGATGGGTCTCAGATTTATAAACTCCAAAACATACACACGTTTCTATTGAGAAAAATTAATTTCTTGACAGTTCCCTAGGAAAGCAATTTTTACTCATGTCTTTTGAGCTTAAAACTTCCTTCCTGGAGTGGATTTCTGGGATGGGGATACATTTTGTTGTTTTTGAAAATTTGCCGTTTCCACAAACACTTCACAAATGTTTGTAGCATTTTTCACAATGGAGTCAAAGGTTTTTTTTTTTTTTTATCTTATACAATATACTTACAAGAAAACATTTCTTAATAGTGAGAATTACTCCACACAGCTTTCTGGTCACATCAGAAAATTGCTAGTAACACCATCTCTGCAAGTGAAGATGACTTTTTTCATTTATTCATTATTCAAAAAATAAAGCTCATCATAGAACACCGTTAGATCTGTATTTAGTTGAAAATGATAATTCATCTTAAGTGCAAAATAACTAATATATACAGAATTTCTCTTTGTTGTGAAGATCTGTTCTCAGCTTAGGCAATCTAGAAAACTTTAGTAAGTCTCTGAGCAACAAGGGCTATATGTGGAAATGTTTTGAATGATACCATCTATACTGATGTGGGCAAAACTGCAATATTTCCAGAATCTCTTGGCTGGCCTTAGTGCATCTTCATATCAATAGGTGTTTCCAAGGGGTGGAGAATAGTAGCCATCTCCATATCAATAGATGACTACAGGGGTAGGGGGAGTAAGGGTCACCAGAGAGGTTCGGTAGGGTCTCTTTTTGCATCTGGGTCATGAGAGACATGGGCTAGAGGAAGTGGAGGACTGCTTGTAAGCAATAAATGGGTTTCTCCCACTTTATTTCTGCCTTTGACTGATTTTGACTTCAAAGGTTATTTGCCCTCAGCTGGGAACATACTTTTCCCTTGAGTTACACTGATAATTAAGAATAAATTTAAAAAATATTTCAGCTTTCACTATAATTTTAACTCAAAAAATCTATTTTTATTTGAACAAAACTATGATTTCATATGAAATTAATTACAATCTCTGAAGGGAACTAAAATCACACTTTAAATGGTTTATAAGATTTACTAACTTCTTCAAAATATAAATTTTACAACAGCCGAACCACTATTTAAATCAGGGTAGCTGGCCGCCACAATAATCAAACTCTAAAATCTCAGTGGTTCATGATGTGATGTCTGATATGGGCCATTGGTTTTCCTCCAGCTTGTAGCTCTGCCATCTGTAACCCATGGCCTCCACAGGTACTGAAGAGCCTGGTGAATGAAACATAGTGGCTCTTAATTGGCCCTGCTTTGAAGTAACACACATCCCTTTTGCTCACTCTTCATTGGTTAGAAGTATTCAATCGCCCCAAACTAACTTTTAAGTGTTTGGGAAATAAAAAGGAGATCATGTAATTTTTATGAGGAAACCAACATTAAAAAAGTCTGTACCTTTTCCACCAATGCTGTACTATCAATTGAAAATTTTTTGTCAAAAAAAAAGATTTGGCACTTAATGCCACAAATGCAACTAAAACATTCTCAGTTATTAGGACAAGGAAGAGATATATGGAAATAATGAATTCAAAATTTTGAAAATACGGCAATTACTAGTTTATCTTCATCAGCCTGGAATAGCAAACTGTCAGCACTTAAAGTCAACACGAGTGATTATGTAAATACAGTTTACGTTATAGAGCTTAGCTCTTTTAGAACTTGACACGTTATGTAATCAGTTCCAACCATTCTGCAATAATATTGGGAATAAGACTGGGAAACTAAAATAAACAAACAAAAAAAAGAACACTCTGGAAAGTTTGGCAAGTCTTTTTGTTTGTTTGTTTTTCCTTAATGTAATTGTCTTCCATTTGGGAGGAAAATACTATCTCAAGATTATGCAATAACATAACTCAGGCCAAGAACAGTGATTTACCCAAAGCAAGAATTTAATATTTTGGAATTATAATGAATTTTAAAGATATTGTACAGACAATTTTTTTCAGTTGCCTGTAGTATCTACTAATAATTCTTATATAGGAGACATAATGCAAGTAAATATGTAGAAAACTTAGTTTTCTCAAAGGGAGGGAAATGTAATCTAACATTCACTGGAGTCTTATTATATGCTGGCACAAAGCACAAATCTTCTTACATACAATTCACAAAAAATAGTACTGTTGTTATTATCTTTTTGTTTAAGAAATGAGAAAACTGAATTATTTAGTTAATAAGTGAAAGACCCTGAATTATAACCCCAATTTGGCTCCAAAATATCTGTTCTTTCCTTTATAACGTTAAACTAGAAGTCTATAAATTTTTCATAGTACATCTTTAATAGTAAAAAAGAAAAGAAATTTTAATCAAGAATGCTCAATATATATGGATTTTTAAATTTATATATATTTTCTACAATGTAGAATGTCCATTATAAAATAAACACAAAATTTGAAATTTGAAATAGGTAAAGAAAAAAAAAAAGAAATAGAAGTTCTAATATTTTTTTCTATATGTCAATGGAATAAATATCCTTTGTGCTTTTGTATGGAAACAATGTAGAAAATAGATTCTCTTTTAAATTTTTATTTTGAAATCATTGTAAACTCACAAGAAGTTGCAAAAGAAAAAAAATAGTGAAAAGGATTTCCATGTACCCTTCCAACTTCTCCTAATGGTAATATCTTACATATCAAAATGAGGAGATGACACTGTCACACTGTAGTTAACTAAGGAGAGATTTTACTCAGAGATACTCCCCCTAATATACACTTTTATGAACAAAATGATTTTGTCATTCAGAAAAATAAACTAATTCATGATACATTTGGGAAGTGCTTTTCAATTCACCAAGGCCTTTGCAATTCACCCCACCCTTAAACTATGTAATAAACAACCAAGTGAAAATTAACACCTCACCCAGGATGTGAATACTTCATAGTGTCCCAGAGCACAGGTTCTGCATTGGTATGAAACCCTTTGTCAACATTTTATTTTGTGCCTTAACCTATTCATCTTTATAATGGAACTAATAATTGTATGCACTTCATAGAATATTAGCTATTAGTAATGGTAGTAGTATTCTCCAAGTTACAGATGAAGAAATGAATTCAGGAGTTCAATTACCTGAAATCCAACTACTAACTAAATGCAAAGCTGGACTTAGGTTGAGTTCTTTACAGCTAAGTGCTATTTCCACTATGGTATGTTTCTCTCACCCAGGCAAGGAGGAAGGATGGGTTAAAAGATACTACAGCATAACTCTCATTTCACACTACTCTGAATATTTTTAGTTTATTGGTTCCTTTTTGTTAATTATCCCTACCAGAAATCACAAAATTTCTCCAAATTTCAAAAGTCAAGTCAATTATTAGCAAAATCCATTATTATAAATAGTATACTGCTCGTTTAAAAATCACACATATTACAAATATAATCAAAAACACTCAATTTCTGGGACTAATTATATCCTGAAAAATCTGGTTTCCCATTTAGATATAACTTTACAAACAGTAGTTGCCTATTACATTTTCATTTAATTCTTTATTTTTAAATTTTAATCTCATAAAGACTTTCTGTGAATCTTTAGCAACAATAATGAATCAAAGATACAAAAAAAAAAAAACCAGAAACAAAACCAATTCACTGTTATTTATCTAAGGTATTGCCTAAGGCTGCCTGGGTGATAGTAGATACTTCTAAATTAAAGACATATCAGTTGCTACAAATTAATATGTAAACCAGAACATTTGTCATCAATTTTTCTTGTACAAATTTACTCAATCCCAGGTTTTAGGAAAACATCCATATTAAACTTAGACTTGTTCTGTTTAAAGCCACAATATGAAACTACAGCCAATTTCAGTTCAAACTTCGCATGTGGAATATTTTTTCCAGTCATATGGGAAATTTTTATTTAATTTTCTAACATCTCTTGAAGTAATCTTCATGTGTTTCAATAATGTAAACATTAACTGTTGGTATTATCCTAGTTCTATTTTAAAAGAATTTTATTTACTATCCCTACAAATAGTTCACATGAAGCAAGAAACCTAATATTTATATTTTATGATAAATATTATGAATATCTCAGAGAAAGAAATTGTTTACATAATCTGCTTTTCACAGAAAAATCTTGCTTCTAAATCTTACAGACTATAGTTTTTGTTTTAACTTTTTTTTGTATTACAGATAGTTTTTACTGTGAAAGTAAAATAGTGCTTTTCAGTAACAGTTAAGAAACTTTTTTTTTTTTGCAAAGGGAGAAAATTATGGAAGCTGTAAATAAGTAATGATTGCCAAAGATCAGAGGAATTTTACATAAGACCAAAGCAATTTAATCTGGTGCTTTGATACAAGTTTGTAAATAATTCAGCATAATGATAATAATGGCATCTTGAGAATTCCTAGAAACTGAATTGCCCCTGATGGTATTAGAAGATGATTAGAAACTGTAAGTCATAAGTTAATTTTTGAAAATTTTTCAAAGTGGGGCTGAAGTGTATTCTTTTAAACAGTTGCTACCCGATCTCTTTAATGTAAATACAAAAAATTTTAATGTACTGGTCCTCTGTGTAGTAGAATCCACTTAACCAGAGGCAGAATAACAGTTATTTCCCTAAGAATTAAGAATTTAAAATCAATAGGGCTGCCTTTTTTTAAATTTCTGCTTCAAACACATGGTCCTCTACATCTAATTTTTACTCATCTTTTTAGAAATATACCTGCAGATGTGATACAAAAAAAATCTGATTTTCACACCAGAGTCAACCGATTTCTGCTCACTGGGTCAGTTTTGCCACTCTTATACCTAGTTTAACCTTGGGCAGGTCAATTTTCTTTTTCTAGGAGCTTAGATCTCCTCATGAGTAAAATAAAGAAATTGAACTCTGTGATCTCAATGATCTCCTCCAGTTCTGAAATGTTCCAAGCATATTGCTGTCTAAATAGTTCCTAGAAGGGGTGGGGGGCCTTCATTATCAGCCTCTTCCTATTTGTCCAGCCAGCCAGAGAATTACTGACAGCTCTGTAGACCCCAGGTTGCTTCATAAGCCCATGCTGATTCTTTTGTAAACGGAAAATCCTTTCTGCTTTACTTCATAAAGGAAACATCTAGTTATCCTTCAACACCATGTTCAATTGTCTTCTCTCCAAAAAAATCTCCTTATTCTGGTCTTGAAGAGATTATGACTTACTTCCTTAAACCATCACTTTTACTGGTGTATTTCTTTATTTTCACACCAACATTCCAGGTATTAACATTCTTTTAATATCAATGTCCCCCAATAAATTATTTATTTAAAGATAAGTGTAACACCAGGGGGAAAATCCCCGGGCAAAATACCTTTGAAATTGAAATCAGTCAAAGGGAGAAATAAGGTGGGAGAAACCCGTTTATTTCTTATAAGCAGCTGTCCACTTCTGCTCTCTGTGTCTCTTGCAACCCAGCTGTAGAAATAGGTCCCCACCAAACCTGTCCAGTCCAGATAAGCTCATATGGAGATGTACTACTTCTCCCCACCCCTTGGAAACACTTTTTTTTTTTTTTTTTTTTTTTTTTTTTTTTTTTGAGAGGGCATCTCTCATATTTATTGATCAAATGGTTGTTAACAACAATAAAATTCAGTATAGGGGGGTCAACGCTCAATGTACAATCATTAATCCATCTCAAGCCTAATTCTCGTCAGTCTCCAATCTTCTGAAGCATAACGAACAAGTTCTTACATGGTGAACGAATTCTTACAGAGTGAATAAATTCTTACATGGTGAACAGTACAAGGGCATTCATCACAGAAACTTTCGGTTTTGATCATGCAATATGACCTATAAACCATCAGGTCAAATATGAATATTCATTTGATTTTTGTACATGATTTATATGTTGATCCCACATTTCTCCTATTATTATTATTATTTTTATTTTTGATAAAATGCTGAAGTGGTAGGTAGATGAAAGATAAAGGTAGAAAACATAGTTTAGTGCTGTAAGAAGGCAAATGTAGATGATCAGATGATCAGGTGTGTGCCTATGGACTAAGTATTAATCCAGGCTAGACAAGGGCAGCAAGACATCCACGGATGCAGAAGATTTCTCTCAAAGCAGGGGGGGTGAGGTTCTGAGCCTCACCTCTGTTGATCCCCAAATTCTCACCTGATGGCCCCCCTGCGACTGTGCCTGTCTTAGGTTGTTCCTCCCTTGAGGAATCTTACCCGTCTCTGGCTAACCAGTCATCTTCCGGGGCCATACAGGGAAATGTAAAGTTGGTAAGTGAGAGAGAAGCCATATTGTTTGCAAAGGTTAGCTTTTTACTTCTTTGCAGATTTATGCCCTGTGGCTTCTATGCCCAGCACTTGTCTCGAGGTATCTTTACCACCTGGAGGAATTATGATACTCGGTAAATTCGATATGAGGCACGAATTCTATTTAAAGTTTGTAATTAGGAAGGAAGAAGAAAAGCTATAGATGTAGCATATGAAGGAAACTTGGGAGGATTGATTATTTCTTTGACATATCTTCTTGTATAGTACCTTAAGTATGTATAGGTTTTAAACTACTAACTAATTTGCACACACATATTGACATAATAGGAATACGGTGACATAAACAAAGCAAATCTATAATTACCAGCCATCTCCAGTGAAGCCAAGAAAACCATTTAGGCACCCTAGGCATTTGTGAAAATTTATCTATGATATGATGGATATTTTCCAACTGTACTTGAACCATCAGACAAATTAAAGCAGCCCATTTCTGGGATCTGTTCACATCCCATATGTTCTTTTAACCATAGATAGTCTATAGTCATGAGATTTTGGGGTGCTACAACTTGCACCCCTCCCAACTCCTGGTTGAGTTCCAACAGTACAGATCCAGTCAAATTCGTTGTCTCACTGTATGCACATGCCAGCCTAGACATCTCCCTCCTCCTTCTCATGGCAAGTCCAGGAGATGGTGGGCTGGATGCAGCCACAACCGCAGCATCGTCCGGATCCCTGTGGAGGCTTTTTGATGATCATCCCCCGGCACGAGTCCTCCAGAGAGTGCCGATGCCGGAAGCTCCTCCTCATATCGTATCTTAGTTCATTTTCTGGGTATCCAAGCTAGGCCTTGATCTTCTGCGTAGAAACAAACAGACCCTTTGCCCACACTTTGACATGCCCTCTATACCACTGTGCAGAACTCATTGGAGGTCAGCACACAGTAACTGCTTTTTTTTTTTTTTTTTTAATTAAGAGAAAGGAATATTATCAGAAAAGAGTACCTCCATAGCTGATCATCTGACACCCTTTAAGTGATCAACATTAAGGATATTTAAAGCATGCGTTGATCTTTGATTTACCAATAGTTTTATCCTGTTAAGGAGTAATCCCCCTTTTCTTTCTTTCTTTCTTTTTTTTTTTTTTTTTTTAAATTTTTAATCTACACTTACCTGAAGAATACTATGTTTACTATGCTCTCCCCTATATCAGGTCCCCCCTAACAACCACATTACGGTTACTGTCCATCAGCTTAGCAAAATGTGGTAGAGTCACTACTTGTCCTCTCTGTGTTGTGCAGCCCACCCTCCCCTTTCTCCCTCCCCCCCATGCATGCTAATCTTAATACCCCCCTTCTTCTTCCCCCCCCTTATCCCTCCCTGCCCACCCATCCTCCCCAGTTCCTTTCCCTTTGGTACCTGTTAGTCCATTTTTGGGTTCTGTAATTCTGCTGCTGTTTTGTTCCTTCAGTTTTTCCTTTGTTCCTATACTCCTCAGATGAGTGAAATCATTTGGTATTTCTCTTTCTCCGCTTGGCTTATTTCACTGAGCATAATACTCTCCAGCTCCATCCATGTTGCTACAAATGGTTGGATTTTTCCACTTCTTATGGCTGAGTAGTATTCCATTGTGTATATGTACCACATCTTCTTTATCCATTCATCTACAGATGGACATTTAGGTTGCTTCCAATTCTTGGCTATTGTAAATAGTGCTGCGATAAACATAGGGGTGCATCTGTCTTTCTCAAACTTGATTGCTGCGTTCTTAGGGTAAATTCCTAGGAGTGGAATTCCTGGGTCAAATGGTAGGTCTGTTTTGAGCATTTTGATGCACCTCCATACTGCTTTCCACAATGGTTGAACTAATTTACATTCCCACCAGCAGTGTAGGAGGGTTCCCCTTTCTCCACAGCCTCGCCAACATTTGTTGTTGTTTGTCTTTTGGATGGCAGCTATCCTTACTGGTGTGAGGTGATACCTCATTGTAGTTTTAATTTGCATTTCTCTGATAATTAGCGATGTGGAGCATCTTTTCATGTGTCTCTTGGCCATCTGTATTTCTTTTTTGGAGAACTGTCTGTTCAGTTCCTCTGCCCATTTTTTAATTGGGTTATTTGTTTTTTGTTTGTTGAGGCGTGTGAGCTCTTTATATATTCTGGACGTCAAGCCTTTATCAGATCTGTCATTTTCAAATATATTCTCCCATACTGTAGGGTTCCTTTTTGTTCTATTGATGGTGTCTTTCGCTGTACAGAAGCTTTTCAGCTTAATGTAGTCCCACTTGCTCATTTTTGCTGTTGTTTTCCTTGCCCGGGGAGATATGTTCAAGAAGAGATCACTCATGTTTATGTCTAAGAGGTTTTTGCCTATGTTTTTTTCCAAGAGTTTAATGGTTTCGTGACTTACATTCAGGTCTTTGATCCATTTTGAGTTTACCTTTGTATATGGGGTTAGACAATGGTCCAGTTTCATTCTCCTACATGTAGCTGTCCAGTTTTGCCAGCACCATCTGTTGAAGAGACTGTCATTTTGCCATTGTATGTCCATGGCTCCTTTATCAAATATTAATTGACCATATATGTTTGGGTTAATTTCTGGGGTCTCTAATCTGTTCCACTGGTCTGTGGCTCTGTTCTTGTGCCAGTACCAAATTGTCTTGATTACTATGGCTTTGTAGTAGAGCTTGAAGTTGGGGAGTGAGATCCCCCCTACTTTATTCTTCTTTTTCAGGATTGCTTTGGCTATTCGGGGTCTTTGGTGTTTCCATATGAATTTTTGAATTATTTGTTCCAATTCATTGAAGAATGTTGCTGGTAATTTGAGAGGGATTGCATCAAATTTGTATATTGCTTTCGGCAGGATGGCCATTTTGACGATATTAATTCTTCCTAGCCATGAGCATGGGATGAGTTTCCATTTATTAGTGTCCCCTTTAATTTCTCTTAAGAGTGACTTGTAGTTTTCAGAGTATAAGTCTTTCACTTCCTTGGTTAGGTTTATTCCTAGGTATTTTATTCTTTTTGATGCAATGGTGAATGGAATTGTTTTCCTGATTTCTCTTTCTATTGATTCGTTGTTAGTGTATAGGAAAGCTACAGATTTCTGTGTGTTGATTTTGTATCCTGCAACTTTGCTGTATTCCGATATCAGTTCTAGTAGTTTTGGAGTGGAGTCTTTAGGGTTTTTTATGTACAGTATCATATCATCTGCAAATAGTGACAGTTTAACTTCTTCTTTACCAATCTGGATTCCTTGTATTTCTTTGTTTTGTCTGATTGCCGTGGCTAGGACCTCCAGTACTATGTTAAATAACAGTGGGGAGAGTGGGCATCCCTGTCTGGTTCCCGATCTCAGTGGAAATGCTTTCAGCTTCTCGCTGTTCAGTATAATGCTGGCTGTGGGTTTATCATATATGGCCTTTATTATGTTGAGGTACTTGCCCTCTATTCCCATTTTGCTGAGAGTTTTTATCATGAATGGATGTTGAATTTTGTCAAATGCTTTTTCAGCATCTATGGAGATGATCATGTGGTTTTTGTCTTTCTTTTTGTTGATGTGGTGGATGATGTTGATGGATTTTCGAATGTTGTACCATCCTTGCATCCCTGGGATGAACCCCACTTGGTCATGGTGTATGATCCTTTTGATATACTGTTGAATTCTGTTTGCTAATATTTTATTGAGTATTTTTGCATCTACGTTCATCAGGGATATTGGTCTGTAATTTTCTTTTTTGGTGGGGTCTTTGCCTGGTTTTGGTATTAGGGTGATGTTGGCTTCATAGAATGAGTTTGGGAGTATTCCCTCTTCTTCTATTTTGTGGAACACTTTAAGGAGAATGGGTATTATGTCTTCTCTGTGTGTCTGATAAAATTCCGAGGTAAATCCGTCCGGCCCCGGGGTTTTGTTCTTGGGTAGTTTTTTGATTACTGTTTCAATTTCTTTGCTTGTAATTGGTTTGTTTAACTTTTGTGTTTCTTCCTTGGTCAGTCTTGGGAGGTTGTATTTTTCTAGGAAGTTGTCCATTTCTTCTAGGTTTTCCAGCTTGTTGGCATATAGGTTTTCATAGTAGTCTTTAATAATTCTTTGTATTTCTGTGGAGTCTGTCGTGATTTTTCCATTCTCATTTCTGATTATGTTGATTTGTGTTGACTCTCTTTTTCTCTTAATAAGTTGGGCTAGAGGCTTATCTATTTTGTTTATTTTCTCAAAGAACCAGCTCTTGGTTTCGTTGATTTTTGCTATTGTTTTATTCTTCTCAATTTTGTTTATTTCTTCTCTGATCTTTATTATGTCCCTCCTTCTGCTGACTTTAGGCCTCATTTGTTCTTCTTTTTCCAGTTTTAATAATTGTGATGTTAGACTATTCATTTGGGATTGTTCTTCCTTCTTCAAGTGTGCCTGGATTGCTATATACTTTCCTCTTAAGACTGCTTTCGCTGCATCCCACAGAAGTTGGGGCTTAGTGTTGTTGTTGTCATTTGTTTCTATATATTCCTTGATCTCTATTTTGATTTGTTCATTGATCCATTGATTATTTAGTAGCATGTTGTTAAGCCTCCATGTGTTTGTGAGCCTTTTTGTTTTCTTTGTAGAATTTATTTCTACTTTCATACCTTTGTGGTCTGAAAAATTGGTTGGTAGAATTTCAATATTGTGGAATTTACTGAGGCTCTTTTTGTGAGCTAGTATGTGGTCTATTCTAGAGAATGTTCCATGTGCACTTGAGAAGAATGTATATCCTGTTGCTTTTGGATGTAAAGTTCTATAGATGTCTATTAGGTCCATCTGTTCTAGTGTGTTGTTCAGTGCCTGTGTGTCTTTACTTATTTTCTGCCCGGTGGATCTATCCTTTGGGGTGAGTGGTGTGTTGAAGTCTCCTACAATGAATGCATTGCAGTCTATTTCCCTCTTTAGTTCTGTTAGTATTTGCTTCACATATGCTGGTGCTCCTGTATTGGGTGCATATATATTTAGAATGGTTATATCCTCTTGTTGGACTAAGCCCTTTATCATTATGTAGTGGCCTTCTTTATCTCTTGTTACTTTCTTTGTTTTGAAGTCTATTTTGTCTGATATTAGTACTGCAACCCCTGCTTTCTTCTCACTGTTGTTTGCCTGAAATATGTTTTTCCATCCCTTGACTTTTAGTCTATGCTTATCTTTGGGTTTAAGGTGAGTTTCTTGTAAGCAGCATATAGATGGGTCTTGCTTTTTTATCCATTCTATTACTCTATGTCTTTTGATTGGTGCATTAAGTCCATTTACATTTAGGGTGACTATTGAAAGATATGTACTTATTGCCATTGCAGGCTTTAGATTCGTGGTTACCAAAGGTTCAAGGTTAGCTTCTTTAGTATCTTACTGCCTAACTTAGCTCGCTTATTGAGCTGTTATATACACTGTCTGGAGAGTCTTTTCTTCTCTCCCTTCTTATTCCTCCTCCTCCCTTCTTCATATGTTGTGTGTTTTGTTCTGTGCTCTTTTTAGGGGTGCTCCCATCTAGAGCAGTCCCTGTAGGATGCCCTGTAGAGGTGGTTTGTGGGAAGCAAATTCCCTCAGCTTTTGCTTGTCTGGGAATTGTTTGATCCCACCATCATATTTAAATGATAGTCGTGCTGGATACAGTATCCTTGGTTCAAGGCCCTTCTGTTTCATTGCATTAAGTATATCATGCCATTCTCTTCTGGCCTGTAGGGTTTCTGTTGAGAAGTCTGATGTTAGCCTGATTGGTTTTCCTTTATAGGTGACCTTTTTCTCTCTAGCTGCCTTTAAAACTCTTTCCTTGTCCTTGATCCTTGCCATTTTAATTATTATGTGTCTTGGTGTTGTCCTCCTTGGATCCTTTCTGTTGGGGGTTCTGTATAATTCCATGGTCTGTTCGATTATTTCCTCCCCCAGTTTGGGGAAGTTTTCAGCAATTATTTCTTCAAAGACACTTTCTATCCCTTTTCCTCTTTCTTCCTCTTCTGGTATCCCTATAATACGAATGTTTTTCCTTTTGTATTGGTCACATATTTCTCTTAGTGTTGTTTCATTCCTGGAGATCCTTTTATCTCTCTCTATGTCAGCTTCTATACGTTCCTGTTCTCTGGCTTCTATTCCTTCAATGGCCTCTTGCATCTTATCCATTCTGCTTATAAATCCTTCCAGGGATTGTTTCACTTCTGTGATCTCTTTCCTGACATCTGTGATCTCCTTCCGGACTTCATCCCACTGCTCTTGCATTTTTCTCTGCATCTCATCCCACTGCTCTTGCATTTTTCTCTGCATCTCATCCCATTGCTCTTGCATTTTTTTCTGCATCTCTGTCAGCATGTTCATGATTTTTATTTTGAATTCTTTTTCAGGAGGACTAGTTAGGTCTGTCTCCTTCTCAGGTGTTGTCTCTGTGATCTTTGTCTGCCTGTAGTTTTGCCTTTTCATGGTGATAGAGATAGTCTGCAGAGCTGGTACAAGTGACCGCTGGAAGAGCTTCCCTTCTTGTTGGTTTGTAGCCTTTTCCTGGGAGAATAGCGACCTCTAGTGGCTTGTGCTGGGCAGCTGTGCGCAGACAGGGCTTCTGCTTCCTGCCCAGTTGCTTTGGGGTTTATCTCCACTGTTGCTGTGGGCTTGGCCTGGCTGGGGCTGTTCCTCCAAAATGGTGGAGCCCCGTTAGAGGGGGAGCAGCCAGGAGACTATTTATCTCCGTAAGGGGCCTCTGTGCTCCCTGCTGCCCAGGGGGTTAGAGTGCCCAGAGATCCCCAGATTCCCTGCTTCTGGTCTAAGTGACCTGTCCTGCCCCTTTAAGATTTCCAAAAAGCACTCTCCAAACCAAAACAACAACAGCAACAATGAGAGAGGGAACAGAAAGGAAAAAAAAAAGAAAAAACACGCGATTTTTTTTTTTTTTCCTCAGGTGCCGGTCCCAGGCACCCGTGCACTGGTCCTGCTGCCCTGTCTCCCTAGCACCAGGGTCCCTGTCCTTTCAAGGCTTCCAAAAAGCACCCACCCACTGGTCCCGCAGGGAAGGAACGCTCAATATTCTTTGTCCTCAGGCACTGGTCCCACGCACCCGCTCACCAGTCCTGCCGCCCTGCCTCCCTAGCACCGGGGTCCCTGTCCCTTCAAGGCTTCCAAAAAGCACTTGGCAAAAAGAGAGAAAAAAAAGGGGAAAAACGCGCGATTTCTTCTGTCCTCAGGTGCTGGTCTCAGGCACCCACCCACCGGTCCCACAGGGAAAAATGCGGGATATTCTTTGTCCTCAGGTGCCGGTCCCAGGCACCCGCTCACCAGTCCCGCCGCCCTGCCTCCCTAGCACCGGGGTCCCTGTCCCTTTTAGGCTTCCAAAAAGCACTCGCAGAAAAGAGAAAAAAAAAGGGGAAAAACGCGCGATTTCCTCTGTCCTCAAGTGCCGGTCTCAGGCACCCGCCCACCGGTCCCGCAGGGAAAAACGGGGGATATTCTTTGTCCTCAGGCGCCGGTCCCAGCCACCCGCTCACCAGTCCCGCCACCGTGCCTCCCTAGCACTGGGGTCCCCGTCCCTTCAAGGCTTCCAAAAAGCGCTTGCCAAAAAGAGAAAAAAAAAAAAAGGGGAAAAACGCGCGACCTCCTCCGTCCTCAGGCACCGGTCTCAGGCACCCGCCCCCAGGTCTCGCAGGGAGAAACGCGGGATATTCTTTGTCCTCCGGCGCTGTTCCCAGGCACCTCCTCACCGGTCCCGCCACCCTGCCTCCCCAGCAACGGAGGCCCGTCCCTCTAAGGCTTCCAAACAGCGCTCGCCAAAAAAAAAAAACTGCTCCGGTTTCTCTCCACCCGCCGGGAGCCGGGGGGAGGGGTGCTCGGGTCCCGCCGGGCTGGGGCTTGTATCTTACCCCCTTCACAAGGCACTGGGTTCTTGCAGGTGTGGATGTGGTCTGGATGTTGTCCTGTGTCCTGTGGTCTCTATTTTAGGAAGATTTTTCTTTGTTATATTTTCATAGCTCTATGTGTTTTTGGGAGGAGATTTCCACTGCTCTACTCACGCCGCCATCTTGGCTCCCGCCTCCCGGAAACACTTTTTGTATGGAGATGTACTAAAATCAGGCGAGAGATTCTGGAAATAATGCAATTTTACCCATCACCCACCCCTCCAGAAATCTTGCCTTACAATCTACTCATTCCCCATCTTCCACAATGGCCCCTGGGTGAGAAAACTAGAGCATTGTAATCAGACTAATATACAATAGCGACAGCAAGAAAATTATGATAATCCTCAAGGTGGAGGATTCAGCTAGGTTCAAAGTCCTATGCAAATTAAGTCCATAGCTTGCCCATTCCACAGTCAGTAGCTGAACAGGTAGGGTGTTCAGAGCAATCATCATGCAGCAACTACAGCTAGGATAAACATCCAGGTCACAGGGACTGTAGAAGAAATAACCTTAAGGGCAATCAGATACATGTTTTAATGACACTAGCATAGGCAAATCATGTCCATCAGGTAGGATGCATGCAAGAGAGTGGTCCTGTAATAGGGCAGTGGCAGGAATGGTATCTCGTCCTGGTTTAGTATACCAGACCTTCACTCCACTCCCTGTGGGGTTTACAGATGGGTCAATATATGGGGCTATGGGAGGTACATGCATTGGCCATAAAGATAAAACAGAACTTCCCCATAAGATGCTCTTACCTCCCGGACATTTTGGGTACACTACCATAATCTTTGGGGGCCATTCTGCTGTTATTCCAGGACTTCCCAGAAGGCCAGCTTCCAGGCCTTTTCCCCAAAGTGACCAGAAGGACCAGCTGTTGCTGGTCCATGTGTTGCAATGTCCAGGACCATGTCTGCTCAACAGTGTCTCCAGGGTTTAATGCAGTTGGAACTGGAAGCAGGATGTTGCTCTGCTGGCCATATCCTGACTTCAGTAACTCCTCTCTGGTTTGACATACAGTTGTATAGGAGAGGCAGCAATATGTGTTAGCATATTCACAGGGCTTAAGGCTCCTTTTCAGGGCTTCTCATTCAAACACCATAGTGTTTGTCCGTAAGTGAACTGACCAGCCCTGTAGATTATTGGTATCTAACTTCAGGCCAGATTTCAACAAACTACTGCACCTCTCTATCATGCCTTCCCTGGTAAGGTTATATGGTACATGAAACTTCCACTTTATTCCTAATTGCTGCACCCATTCTTATAACACATGTCCAGTAAAGAGGGTGCCTTGATTGCTCTCAGTCACCTGCGGCCGGCTGTAGGCTGTAAAGAGGTCTTGTAGGCCCCTTTTGGTGCTTTGCTTATCTGCATGATGTGCAGGAAAAGCAACCAATAGTCCAGCAGCCATGTCCACACAAGTCATGGCATACTTATATGCTTCTGATATGGGCAGAGGCTGGATATAATCTATCTGCCACCTGACAAGGGGTATTGGCCCCTTT
Organism: Manis javanica; assembly: GCF_040802235.1. NCBI lineage: Eukaryota > Metazoa > Chordata > Mammalia > Pholidota > Manidae > Manis > Manis javanica. The sequence continues at coordinate 60,812,828 of NC_133161.1, read as the reverse complement.
ACTATTGTCGCATGTTGCTGCAGGGCTCGGTATAAGAGTCTGTTTTAGAGCACACAAGGCACTCCTTCCAGGCTCTGCTGACTTCTTTATGATTATACATCATAATAATTTACATTACATTATATAAGAAGATATGTTAGTAATTATATATGTATATTTACTTTAAAACTGTATGTATAACCACTTTCAAAATACAAAGAGACATATAATTGTAAGGGCTTGTTATTATATCTGGTCAACCACCATAATCCAATGTAATAGAGAAAATTCCCTGCTCTTGTTCTATGAGTTATAGCTTTTTCCTTAAATCATTAAAAATGCTTTCTAAGCATCTAGGTGGGAAAGCCAGATTCAAAGTTCCAGCTAACAGATGAATCAGTAGAAACTGAAAAGTCATAACAGTTTTCCAAGTATCAAGATGCCCTCTAAAATGTACTTTCCAGCCAGGTCAGTTAATATTGTTCTGTTCTTATTAAGATATCATCTTCTGCACAATAGGAAACTGAGTTTTTAGAAACACCTGATTTCAAATTACTAATGAGCCATATGACAGTGACTTTTAGTTTGTTCTTTTTCAAACTTTATTTTTCCTTTTTTACTCCAAAAAACATATTATTTATGGGAATGATATTTTCTTCCAATTTTTATGAAAAGCTAAAGACTGGAAAACCTGAATGTGATTTGTTCAGTTATCTCACACTGGTTAATGGAAGATATAAGACTCCACAGTAGCCCTTCTCATTAATACAAGCAGCACAAATGGTCAGATTGCCAATGCCCAGGAAGTCCAGCCAAAAGACATCTGTACCTTTGGGTGCAAGATTCACTGTGCTGACTGATCATGGAAAGTGTTTGAAATTAAAATACCACTACTTAAATTCTGCCAGTGTAAGCATCTCCAAATTTCACATCAAACTAAAAACAATGAATATAGGTAAAATGAAATCAAGTGGTTGTAACACATGTGACTTTTATTGAACACCATCTTCAAGGTAATATTAATAACCTGAATAATAGGAACAACTAGGGAATTACATAAATCCATATTTTTCTCATTGAAGAAACAAATTTATACCATTTGGAGATAATGATTTTCCTCACTCAGATTCAGAATATTCTGTGAATTTTAGAAATGCTTCATAGATGTGTTCACTTTCTATTGGAAGAGAAAAGCTATTTTCATAATGCTGTTTAAAATGAAAGTATAAAAAAAAAACAATAAGTAAGTAACTTTCAAGTTAGGAAATATACCTATATATGTGTGAAAGTATAGATATATACATAAATAACTGTGGGTATAGACATAAATGTAATTATAGAAACAAATATTGACATAGATATACTTCTAGATATCAATTACTGAATCAATATGTAACTTTAAAAATAGTATTAAACTCCAAGCTCCATCTCTTTTAACACACTATAGGTTCTCAAATGCTGTATGATTTTCCAAAAGTGCCTCCCTACTCACCCTGAGCCCTCTGTTGGCACTCTAATCTCACTCATCTATTCCCACATAGATACCACTCTGATAGGTTGGGGGCATTAGTTTTCTCTGGTATTGTTAAACTAATGATAGATTACATACCAAGAACAGTGTCATTGCTCTTGACTCTGTCTGAAAGCCCACTCAACCTTTATTTCCTTCTCCTTGAAAAGCTTTTATAGATGGTGAAGATTTTCTAAATGCCCAGACTTGGGTCCTAAAAATTACTGCATGGCTGTCTTACTCACTGCATAAGACAGATCATATCTGAGAGAAAATCACTCTTTTATTTCTATTTCGCTGAAGTGTTATAAGATCTAAATTATAACTGTAGGATGCCGCAAGGTATTTTTCATCACATGCAGTACTTCTGTTGATGGTTTGAAAAACTCTAGGTTATTTATTTTTAATTTACCTGAGGACATAGCCATGCTTATTCTCATTTAATAAGCAAATATTTTAACTAACAGCACCGCCACTCCTAAATTATTCAAAGAAATAAGACCAAGATAGTGATGGAATAGCAAATTAGAAACAATAAATGAATAAAACTATGTATTTAGCCTTAAACTCAGTGTATATTTTTCAGCAGATTTGTCTTCCCAATTAGGAACTGCTTAAGTTAAAATTCCTCCCTTGGAAAGGAAAATGGCATGATTGGGAAAATTAATGACATGTACCCCACACACATACCTTCAAAGACCTTCTTTTTCCCCCAAATTTGTATGTATGTATACTTTGGGTAACATATCAGGACTCGGAGCAGCTAAGCATTCAGTCCATCTCTCCTAAGGTTTTATTATACTCTCTTCTCTCCCTTGTATAATTTACCTTATTGTTCTCACATGGTTCAGCCCTCAGATGTAGGGATAAAGGGTAGTAATTTCTGAACTCCTAAATCTCAGTAATTGAAATGTGTGCTTTGACTTATTTTTTAGGCAACTTTTTTTGCATTTAGGACATGAAGTAAAAATCATTGAATCAAAAGACTGACTTAACCCAAAACTGCATTTATATTTATTTAGATAACTATTCTAAAGTACAGAATCAATATATATTCTCTACACATGTAGCAGATATGGTCAATGAAAATATTGAGGTCTCAAGCCTCTGACTTGTATTCTTCGATTCCTTAGTTTTCTTTTCCTTTGCCAAACTCTGGTGTGAGCAAGATAGTCTTAATAGTACCATCAGTTTTACTGAACTTTAGACAGGCTTACTGACTCCAGACCCCTGGCCCATCTTTCCTTAGAGCATTTCCTTCTAAAAACTTGTAACTGCACATTCTTTCTCTGCCCCATTGAGATATAAATCTTCTCACAGCCTCTTACCTATTTACAACCCTGGAATGTCTTTCTCAAAGACCTGGAAGCCATCCCTTTGAAATGTAATTATTGTAGGTGATAAGCTGAGTAAGTCTCTTTTCTTTATTGCAAAAATTGTTGAATACAGTTTTCCTTGCCTGTTTAACTGGTCCTGTACAATTTTTCTTTTCTAAGTGCCACAGGGAGTATTTTGCTCATCAGAGGCTAACATGGAGCATTGTAATGGGCATTTATGGTTACATTTCCTGAAGGTTTGCAAAAGCAGCCTACAAAATTGACATGACTAAAAATTAGACTTTGCCAGAAAGAATATATTGTGAGATAACCACCTTTCCAGTATGAGATCCATGCACCTTCTGAAAGTCTGAACAAATTCAGGCGCTTTGTTGAAATCATGAATCTAGGGTTATCTGTTAAACTGAGCTCATTCTTCTGTGTGGGTCTCAGAGGAAACTTGATTTTTGCTTAGGAGAAAAGTAGCTCTCAAAATATGGAAGAAAAATTCAGTGATACATTTCCAGTGATTCAGACCTGAACATAAATCTCCTTCACGTATGTGGTAGACTGGTTTAGGGTTCCAGCTCTTCACTCCCTCCCTGAATAGGATTTGTACATGCATTCCTTTTGATGTATAACTGGAAGGGACCTGCCATTGTCATCCAGAGTATCCATCCCAACCCCTTGATTTTGGACCTGGATGGAAATGCAGCTTCTTTGTCAGAGGCCTTAACAGATGTGAAGCTAGTGGAGGCTTACAGTATGCTTGCGCAGTTAGACTTGTTCTCTTTCACTTCTGACACTACCCTAAGAGGAACACCCTTCAGGTAAACAGCTTGTACAAAGACAGAGCCACTTACTCAAGCCCGTTAATCAACAGTGAAAAGAACAGCTGCCCAGTTGGGATCAGCCCAGATCAGTTAAGCCCCAGCCGACGCAAATATTAATGACCATTAACAAATCCTACAGATTTGGGGGTGATCATTCCCAGCATAGTATAATTATAAAATAATATACTAATAAACTTTATTTCAGAGATCGTTGTCATAATAACTAAATAAGCCAGCAGTTCTTATCCTAGACGAATATTGTTGCTTCTGCAGCTGACATTCATGAGTGAGAGCGCCATATTTTACACTGAAATGGAGCTGTTCCTGTGGTATACCTTTCTCAACATGATTATATAAAATGACTACGCTAGTTGTGGCCATACAACTTGAAAGACCATAAATAAAGATTTAGAAAAAAAAACCTAATAACAATTTTTAGTGGCATTTTAAAGCAAGAAAGGGACAGAATAGGGGCAGAATATTGAGTGGGGATGAAGAAATCATGTTTCCACTGCTGATGTTGCTACAGCAGTGGGAACTGAACAACTCATGAACCTCTGGACCTCTGTGAGTTCTACCAGCATTATATTCAATCCTAGAGAATTATAAATGAAGAATTATTACATATTTTCTCACATATGTACATACATACACATATATATAGAGATACAGTGCTGTAGTGGGAGTCCAAAGACAGAATGGCAGAGTAGACAAGAGGAGTAATACTGGAGTTCATAAAACTTGTATTTTTGGTTCGACCACACATTGAAGTTTGTGACCTTTAGCACATCTTAATCTCATCTTCATTTCAGTGTACTCTTCTATAAAAATGATAATAATCAGGACCGCTCAGACTTTTCTGTCTTCCTTGACAATAACTGAGGCAACATCTGTTAATGTGCTTTGAAAATCAGTGGCAGCAAAGTGGTGTTTCTTTTTTATAATGAAAATGAAGTATGGCTCAAATATGAAGTACCCCTGACAAATTTTTCTGTAAATCATTCTATATTCAAGGGCAAAATTAAGTTATACAAAAAAATAGTTTGTTAAAAAGGAAGATTCTTCCCTTCCTATTATTTATTTCTTTAAATAATAGTATTCACAGAAAACATTATATAATGTTAGACTTAGGTCTTCCATCCTTGAAATTACAGCCCCATTCAGTTAAGCTAAAAAGAATCCAAGCCAAAATAACTAGAGATTCCACAAACAAGATTAATGTGCATTATGATATTTTTTTTCTCAATTTAATCAGAATTCTACAGATTGCACTCTAAAACCCACAACCTTATTTCCCAATCAGAGCTACTAGTGATAAATATTTGCAAATGCCTTGATTAGAAATAATTCTCTGCTCATGGAAAAGCTTATAATCACTCTCCAATTTATGAAAGACCAAGGCATTCAAGATATAAGCAAGGACTCTTTCACTGAGATATTACAGATAAATTTTGTCTATTCTCTAGTCTTACATTTTCATTTAGAATTATGAAATATTGAAAGTTAAACTTAATCTTTATTGAGTGTCATATGAATTTTTTTCTTTGCAAATTTATAAGGAGCATGTGGTTGAGTAAACATCTCCTTTGGAAATGTATTTCAGCATAATACCACTTGAGTTATAAGAGATTTAGATTTCACATGAACCTATGATGCAATCACAGGAGATAAACATGATTTCTTAGGTGGTTATTTTCACTATGACATATTTTATATACATAAGTGGACAAATTCAACTTGTTTCCAGGAACCTATTAAGAATTATCCTGTGATATGTTTTAAAGTTTTAAACTAAATTCACAATGTGTGTGCTATTTGAAATGGAGGAAATGGGAGATAAATTATAATACCAAACTCCAAACTCCTGAATGGATATCTTGGAGACCTTAGTACTAACACTTGTGATGATTTTCTAATATTTTACTAAACGTGTGTTTTTTAATAGAGCAATCAACTTCTTACTATTTAAAAATTTATTTTATTTGTATTGAGGATCTATGAGATAGTTTGAATTTGTTTATTCATTGCTTATTTGCATGTCCTCTAGAAAAAAGGAGATGAGCTTCAAGTCAAACAAATTTGACATGACTATTATCTCTCTGAGGTATTTCTTGCCCAATCATAATCCTGTTATTTTGGCTGATTTATGAGTTTCTTCAACATCTACCAGCTCAGCCAAAATAAATGGCCTTTAAGATGGAAAAAGACAAAATTTTTATCAAACCTATATAATTAGTTAGCTGCCTTTCTCTACCAGAAGCAAAATATGAATATGGGCTACTCTTCTGATACCTTCATGATAATTCTTCAGTACAAGAAGAGATCCTTATAGGATCATAGGGCTGCTCAAAAGAAGACAACTGAAAGTCTGCTATTAACACAATAGCTTCTTCAAGTTGGCCCTCTTTGGACCAGTTCAAGCTTCAAACAGATCTCTTTGTATAGCTGCAATTTCACATCCATGGGACTACTAAATATGCATTATTTGGTGATCATATTAAAATTGAGGGAGAACAAAAGAAAAACCTCCCCCTTTTGGGGGCTGGTAGGAATAATGGCAGATAGGAGAAAGGGCGAGCAAGAGAAATAGACATCAAGGAAGGAGAAAGGCAGTTGCCAGGGTATGTGTGAGATGATTTGTTTTTCCTACCTCCCATTCATGTCCACTCCACAGGCTTGGAGTTCCTGTCCGTTCTACAGGACAGATAATAGGAGGCGTTCAGAGCGATCCAGATATACGCAAGCCGGGGAACACTTGCTGTCTCACATTTGAGGCTCTGGAAGGTAGTCATCTTCTAGGCCATCTGCCTGAGGCAAACCCTCGTCTGAGAAAACCTGGCAAGTAGCGTGGGGGGCATAGAGAGGCCTTTTTGTGTACTTTACTGAGATACCCTCAGTTCTGGCAGATATGGACTGGTGCTAGATTAAGCTGAATCTGGTTAGGAAATGGCCCAAGGAGTATTTTACAAGATTGAAGGATTCTTTTGATGGCATGACACAACACCCTAACACTTGGATACATGAAAGGCAATACTCTTCTTAGTTTAAGCTCTAAACAAGAGAAGGCTTCCTGGTAGGGCCATCTAGAGAGCTGTATCTGGGGACAGGATAACAGCACGCTACAGCCTCATGGGCACTTTGTGTTTGGGAAGTGGGTAAAGTTAACTAGGTTTCACAGGCTCCCTGCAGACTGTCGATTGTCTGATTTAAACAAATTTTTGTGCTCTCGGGTTAGGAGATATCCTTAGTTAAATAATGTCTAATCTGGCCTGGTCCTGAGACAGTTCAGGTGGGTCCATAGTGGCCCAGAGTTTGAGAGTCAGATAAGAGAAGTGGTTAGAATACAGACTTACTTAGCTGCTTAAAAAGGGTAACTAAGTGACCCCCTATCCAGATCCTCCAAACTATATCAACACATTATTTCATAGAAACCCCAAAGCTATATTACCATTGATCCTCTGATGTCTTGATATTGGTTTTGAGTTTAATTATTTGGAGTTTTTGCATGGATCAAACAGTAGAGAAGACTTTTAGAGAGTAGGGCACACACTGACCTAAACAGCTTAGAAAAACATTTTATTATGAAAGGAAAAAGGAGGAAAACAAGTACAAGGGGACTTTGTAGGCTGACTCATAACCAAGTTCTCCGCATACATGACATTGGCCGGGAAAACAGATTTGAAAAAGGATCTCTGACAATATTATGTTAAAGCTGTAAAGTGTGTTAAATGTATGAATTATCTTTTATGACAATATCTTGGTGTATTCCTTGGGTCCAGTTGTAGATCCAGCAGTTATATTGTTGGAGGGTATGAACTGATTGTTCAGGAAAGTATATGTAAAGACTAGTGTTTGTGTTTACAGTTAAGAGGAAGGGGTGGTTATGGTGCTCATAGTCAGAGACACAAGGCAGGTGATCATGGTGGCAAATTGGATGAGGGGAATAGGAGAAGGCACTAGAGAGTGGGAGGTACCGTCTCAGGGTGTTAAGGGCTGGACTAATAAGAAGCAGTAATAGCTTCCTGGGGAAGCAATAATCTCCTTTGGTTTTTAGCATGACACATGTAGTGATAGGTTCTGTAATATTTTCCTTGGCACATGTGTGCAGGAGTATATAGTTTGGCAGAGAGCAAGGAGCATGCCAGGATCATGCACTAAGCAACAGCAAGCTCAGGAAATGTGATAGAATCCCTAATACCAAAGGAAGACAAGCCAGAAATGTCCCCTGTCCAGTCTATCAGCACCTTAGGAGAGAGAGCCCATGAGTGTTGCTGCAGTGGTGGTCTCAGTATCAGGGAAAAGTCATTCTGCTGAGGTGATCAAGTCATCTCCACAGCAAGGTCTTGGGCTGGGGTGGTGTCTGGGGTGTGGGCTAAGTTATCCTTCCCAAGTAGATATCCACTTGAATTGATGTGGGTCATGTTTTTGTTACTCTCTGCTATTATAACAAGGCAGAGCCCTTGTAGAATTTGAAGGTAGCACTGGACCTGGGAGCTTGGCTTAAAAATATCTTCTAAGTTAAGAGCCTTTATGCATATACAGCAGACAGAAGTGGTGCCTGAATCAGTGATACTGCCATATATGGACCAAAGTGCTAGAATCTATCTGATACAATTAAAACTCTAATTAAAGGTGGCCAAATTTACAAACTCCCAACAGTTCAAGGTTTTGCCTTGATGGGTGATGAGAGAGGGTCTGCTGTAAATTGATTTTTTTAATTACATGGTCTGATTTAGGTACATGTTTTTAATAGGGTACCTGGGTGTTTACCAATAAAAATGTCTACAGCTGAGTCTGGGGATTCAACCTCTGTAGGCAGTCCCTTCCAATTTAACCAATTATTATGGGATCTTTGTCTCCATTCCTGGTTCAATTGATGACAGGCAAGCCAGTGAGGTCTTTGGGCTCCTGGACTTAACATAGTGAAAATCAGTGGCATGAGGGCCTCAGCATTTGCCATGTTTGATTGAAACAATGGCTTACGTAGAAGGCTTGGGCTTCTGGACTATGAACCAGTGAAAACACCCAAACAAATGTTATGGAGATCATGATCACAGAAAGGTGGATAGCTGCCCTTAATGGATCCTTATTTTCTGATGTTGATTTGCTCCTGGCAAATCAACAACATTATTACAAATGAGGGATTGTCTGGTTTCATCATTATGGACTTATTGTGTTGATTTTTCATCATTTTCCCCAAATGTGATTTTTAATTGCTAAGTAGATTTTTTAATCTACCTTCTTGGTTGTCCACACTGTCTGTGAAATGGCCTTGGACAACTAATTTTCATTTCCACTCCTTATAACACAAATACTAATTATGTTCTGGATTGTAGAAGGTCAGGCTCCAAAAGGTCCTGTACCAGAAGAGCAGATGACTGGTCCGTGGGAAAACCAGTTAGTATGTCCTCCATCTGGCTTCCAGACTTTCAGAGACGGGTGAGGATAAAAAATCTATATACATAGAGGAAGACATTATTAAAGGTACTCATATATAATTAGTCTTCATATACATAGAGGTGAGACATATCTACCTTTAAATACATATAGTGAGGTTTTTTAAAAAAACTGGTGTGTGATATTCTGAGAACTGAAGTGTTTGCCTTGATCACTACCAGCAGTGTCGTGAACTTCAAAGGGGATTAGGAGTGTCCTGATGAGGTCTTATATTGTTGCCTTAGTTTATGAACAGACATGTGTGACCTTGATTTATATTTATATTTTATCCATGAGGCAAGGAATTTTCAGAGATCTTTAGCCAGAAGGAGACAAGTCTTAGACATGGTGTAAGAGTTTTCACGAACATGCAGATGTTAAAACATCCAGTGTTAAGATGACTGCTGAAAGTTACACCAATTAGCTGGCCTTTGTGTCCCATCTTATCAGAGACATGCTGATTAAAGGATGGAGAGCAATAACATTCCACTGAGCTCCATCACTTGTGATGGTGGCAGTGCCATCCATACATCCATACAGTGTGTGAACTTCCGTCACTGTTCACTCAGTGGATCCCATGGTGTTCTCCAGGTGACTACGGTGTCCGGAAGAAGAGGGTCCTTCTCCTGCACCCTGGCATCTGTCAAGGCACTGAAGGCAGAGAAAGACATCCCCTGCTCTAGGTGGAATATGACAGAAGGCCCAGGTTTGGGTCCATCTTATACCAGGGAACCTCTGTAACTGTGCTGAGACTGTAGGGATGTTTCTATGATTCAAGGTATAATGGGTGTGGGTCTGTGAGAGCCTCTGTTTCCAAGATATCTCAGGGTGTGGCCAGCAATTGCTGTTCTAATGACTTATAATACAGGGCTGAGTAGGATGGTTCCTTGCATCAGAATTCTATGGACAAGTTATGGCCAACAGGTGGTCCAGAGACTCCAGGAGTCATATGAGGAAGTTGCTAACCCTCTACTGTGAAAGGTAATAGCATAGGTGTTAATACCTTTGTTTTAATTTGTGCAGATTTCAGTCTTTTCTTGACAGGGAAGCACTATTTAAGCTGTGCTATTTGTAAATAGCAGCATTAGTGAGATTAAGTAAAATTTGTAAATGAAAAATATGTAGCTTCCAGAATCCAAAAAGCACTTAAAGATGTTGGACTTCTATGTCCTTAATGAGTATATCAAATCAATCTTCTCAGAGGAGCAGGTCATCAATATAATGTTATACCTGTGCTCCTAGAGAAAGATGGATGCAGTACAGTTACGATCTGGTCTGGAAAGACTATATACAATGACAAAACTGTTGAGGTGTTCCCCTGGGCAGCCTGGTAAAGGTGGATTGGGTCCCTTGGGAGGGGAAGGCAAACTGCTGCTGACAGGATGTTGACATAGGCACTGAGTAAATGAGTGATAAGTCATATAACACAAACATGTAATAACAATTTGGTTGCTGATTGTATGGAGCAAGTCATATGATATAATAATAACGTGTATTGGGTAAACGGGCCATGATAGATGGGCCACAGCATTAAGTTTGTAGTTGACCATGATGCGCCATTCATTCTTTTCAGGTTTGAAAACAAGCAAAATTGAGCTGCCAAATGGAGAAGCAGTGGGGATAATCACCCTCTCATTAACTAGATCTTGTATAATAAATTTCAATCCTTAAAGCCCTGTTAAACTTATGTATCAACTATTTTAACTGCAGGGTGGAGGGGTGGAGTCTACAGTTCACATTTTGTCAAGCTAATTTGTAAATGCAAAACAATTAAATTAATTAAAATTTTTTATTTATTGAGTCAAAGCATCTATTCCCACTCTGGGACACTTGAGGACAATGGGTACTATGACTGGGAAATTTAGGCAAGACTGTAGTTAAAATGAGGAATACCTACTTTTCCTCTTTTATATTTAGTCCTTCTTCTAAGATTGTAGGAGAGGCCTTGTTTACATTAAGTGGGAGTTCCAGGTATAACTGTATTTGATGCCAAGTATTGTTTACATCCATGATGCTTTGCCATTTAGTACATTTTAACAAATGTTAATAGCAATTTAAAACCTACATTGTGAAGGCACAAAAGCCAGCCAGTGTCCTTTGCATCTTCTTGTTATATAAATTCTTTTAGTAAATTTTGTATTTCCACCTGGGTCAAATGATGAAACTTTACTTCAACTTAATTCAATGCATATGTATGTGTTATTATTATTATTTTAAAAATCCAGATTTTTTTGTTACATCCCTCTCCCCACCCACTGTATATACAGTCGGGAAGGTTCTCTTCAACCTGATACCTTGATCTTATATATATATATATTTCTTCCCCTGGGTGAGCCTTAAATCAGTGTTGTCAGTGTTAGAGACCTTCCTGCATGGAATTGTTCATACCGTTTAAGGACCCCAGGCAAGTTGGGTTTGAACTAGTTCTTTGATGCATCACAGGGATACTGTGGATGTTTCCCCTACTACCGTGAGGGTTAGGCTTTGGTGTGATAGGGCCATAAGTAGCAGGGTAAAACAGGGGAAGGGTGCTGGGCCCACAGCCCAGGCCTGGGGAATTAGCTGCTGTGGCTCTGCCTGCACTACCCCCACTGTTTTTTTTTTTTCCTTCCTGTTTTGGGTTTCTAGCCTTCTAAAGTTTCAGTTTCTGTATCTCTTCTGTGACACATACTATAGACCTTCTAAGCATTTATGGAGAAAAAGAGTGGGGCACCCTACCCTGGTTGGTAAGCATGTTCATGCTATATATATATATATATATATATATATATATATATATATATATATATATATATATATATATATATATATTTGTGGTTGATGTATAGAAAGGTGATTAATTTTTAGTTGCTCTTACATCTAGATCTTATATTTCAGATAAACTCTCATTGATTGATTAGCATTTTTCTGTAAATTCTTTTGGGTCATCTATTTAGACAACTATTTCTCCTACAAATAATGATACTTTTATATTCTCCTTTCCAGTACTTAAAACTTCTATTTTACTTTCTTATTTAACTGGTTAAGATGGTCTGCATAATGCTAAATAGAGGAACTATTAATAAGCATTTTTTTGAAAATTCATGATTTTAAAGGGGATGCTCTAAACATTTGCCATTGACATGATTTTTTTATTAACTACTCCTTTCAAATTAAGTAATTTTTTATTCACATTTTAGAAGTTTTTTTGACTAATGAATGACTGGCAAATTATGTTGAATAATTTCTGCATTTGTTGAGAAAATGATATAGCTTTCTTCCTGTAGTCAAATAAATTACATTGCTAGGTTTTCTAATGATGTAGCAATTTTGATTTCTGTATTAAACTTAACTCAGTTTTAACTTTAATTTTGATTCATTGAAAGATTCATATTTCAGATTGCTATATTTTATTTAGGATTATTTATTCTGAGTTCATATGTCATTTTATTTTTTTCTCATATTGCCCGCATGTGATTTTAGTATCTCAGTTATATTACCCTCATAAAATAAATTGGGAAATCTTCATTCTTGGTAGTTTTTTTGAACACATTGTTTAAGATTCAACTCTTAGTGCCTTGAATCTTTTATAGAACTTCTCTGTAAAATTATTAAGACTTGATATTTACCATCCAGTTTGGTGACTCAACACACTGCAACTCTCTTAAAAAAACTAATTTTGACCCTTTATGTATTTGATTGCAGTTTGTCCCATGTACCAGTGATTTCATCCATATTTTTCAAGATGTGTTTCTCTTTTTAAACATGATTACAGGTCCACTGAATATACAGGCATCCATGGAAGAGTACTATTTTTAATCTCTTGTTCCTGAACCATTTTTTTGCAACTAAAAGAACTGATGAGAAGTCAGCATAATCCTTTCATAGATTTTAACAAAAAAGTGTGACAGGCTCAGCATGGCTATAATCTTTTTACCAGGGTAAGTCTTGATCAACATTCATGCTTAAAGCATTTTTCAGGTTGGACATGAGTAGCAGTTACATTCTTTTCCAGAATTTCTGGATTTTCTTTTTTTCTTTATATTTTCCAGTAATTCTTTCTCTTGGTACTGGTTGAATGTAGACAATAGCAACTAGAGCATGACTATAGCATTATGTTTCTCAGCACTTCCCCTAAAGCCAAGTTAAATGATCCATTTTTCTATCTCCATTATTGCACGAGGCATTTGTAACAAATATTCTCTCCCAGCCCCAATAATTATGTCCTCACCTCTTGCTACCTAGCCTTGAAGCCCATGCATGATAATTTATGTTATAATAGCAACTGCATTGATCAGCTTTGACTGCCATAACAAAATATTAACAAGAGTTTGTCCAACAGAAATTTATTTTCTCACATTTCTGGAGTATGGAAGTCCACGATCGACGTTGTGGAAATGCACTTTCTGGTAATGCCTCTCTTCCTGGCTTATAAAGAGACACTTCTCACTGGGTCCTCACATGGCCTTTCCTGTGTGCCCACGGGGAAGAAGAGAGAGCCCTCTACCAGCTTCTTATTCCTTTTCTAAGAGCATCAATCCCACTGGATTAGGGCCTCATCCTTATGACCTCATTTAACCCTCATTCCCTCCCAAAGATGCCATCTCAAAAAAATCACTTTGGAATTAATATACAGGGCTTCAATATATGGATTTGGGAGGGATACAGTTCAGTCCATAACAATATCCCACTTGCAAATATTAACTTTTATATAGTAATACCTGCAGTTTATGTATCATAGCAGCACCCAAATCCCAGTTATTTACCACACGAAGGTTTATTTTTCCTTCACATTACTTATTGACTTGCCACATAACTATAGTCTGACTACAAGGCTCCGCTCTGTGTGTCACTTCATTTTGGGATCTAGTTTAAAGGACTAATTGTTATGGCAGGGGGCAAAAGTAATGGTTGTTTAATATGACTACTTTTCAAGCTTTGGCTCAAGTACATATATTATCACTTTCAGTCAGATTCAGCTGGGTCAAGCAAGGTAAATTAGCGTGATGTCAGATGGGTGAGAAATATACACACAGCCTTTTTATGTCCTTAAATTGACTGATATTCTTTGTATCTTAAGCAGAGTTTTGTTCATTTACACTGATTATAATGACTGTATATTTGCACTGATTTTAGCCATTCTAATATCTACTTGTCCTAATATGTATTTTTTATTTTTTGTTTATTATTTTAAGTTGAATATTTCCCTAATTCCCTTTCCTTAATACTTCTATTCTAATAGTATATGTTTTTTCTATCAGCAGTTTTGCTGAAAATGTTAACATGAATATTTAACTAAATTTAATATTAATCAGTTTCATACACTTTATGATATAATCCAAGGACTTCGAATACCTTGATTCTGTTTAACTCCCGAATTTAATGCTTTTGTGCATAGGATTTTTTTTATCATGATTTTTTTATCATAAAAATAAATATTAAATATTACTGTTCTTGTTTTAAACAATGTTTATTCAGATTTATCAGGTTATTATTATTTTTGCTAATATCCCTTTTTGTTTCTCAGAATGGTCTTGAGTTAATTTTCTATCTCTCTGAAATATACACTTTAGAAGTCTCTTTAGATTCTTTTCAATTTTGTCATTCTGAAGAATCTTAATATTTTGACATCATTCATGAAAATTTATTTCACATGTTCCACAGTTTTTAATGACAGTTATTTTTCTCTTAGTCTCCAACTTTCTAATATGCATTGTTGTAAAGAAGGCTTCTCAGTCTAATTTCCATTCTTCTGTTGGATATCTATCTTTATCTTTAGATTGATTTTAAAATCTTCAGATTTTCTTTCTTTGTCTTTGGATTCTAGAAGTTTGATCATAATTTGTCTTAGTGTGGGTTTCTTTATTGAACAATATTTGGGTTTTATAAGTTTTCCTCAATTCATGATTTAATATCATTCACAAATTCTGAAAAATTTTTGGCCATAATCTCTTGAAATAGCTTACCTCTATTTTCTCTGTTATCTTAAGAACTCTGATTAGATATACGTTAGTCATTTTAAATCTATTCTCTATTTACATAATGTTCCCTCTAGTTTTAACTGTTTTTTTTTATATCTCTTGCTATGCTCTAAGTATTTTGTTTATCTGTCTTTCACATCACTATTTAAGTCTTCAGCTATGTCTAACATGCTATGTAGCTATCCTGTTTTTTGTTTCATTTGTTCAGAATCTTATTATTGACAGGTTCAATTGGTTATTTTTCAAATAGTACTGGTTAATATGATAATAAATTCATATACATTTGTTTGACATATAGTTTAAAAAGAGACAATGCATTTATTCAAATAATATTTTTTCCTAGATTAGAGAGACAGTCTCAAATAATCAAGGAAATAACAAGCAAAAATCCTTTAAAACTAGAATTAGTTAAATCAAAATTGACTTAAATGTTTCAGAGATATATTTCCCAATTTTTATTCATATTTACTTATTTGTAATGAAAAAAACACTTGTAACAACAGCTGGTTCAAATCAGCCATTCCTTGTGTCTTTGAAAAGAGTCTATTTTCACAGGCTCTATTTCTGAGGGTTGAATGGAAAACAAAGCACTTATAACAGGAGCTTAATTCCTCTCTTCAATATCTTCCTTAGTTCTTACATAAAATGCCATTTAAACAACTATTAGAGATTGTGATAAATCTACCAATAAAAACATATTCTAAAAATTGTGTTGCTTTGAAAGTCAAAGTACACTGTCCCACCTGTGGTACTACAATAACAGGGTTATTTGTCAAATGCATTAAGATTTTAAATAAAAAATGCTAGAGATTATTTCTTAATGTTTATTATTTAGTTAGGGGTATGATTAAAATATAAAAATGTAAATTTCTCTGTATGAGCTAGGAAGACTTTTGTATTTGCAAAAACACATTCCAAAGAAGAGAATATGAGAGTATAAGAAATTAGCATTTATTGAGTACATAATGTGCCCTTGCCCTGTGCTATTATTCTATATATATATGATCTTATTTGATGTTTGCAACTTTATTTCATATCAACAGCCATTTAATAATGAAAGCATTTCTGAAGGTGTTATTGTGACTATTTCACAAATTGGTGTATTGAGTAATTTGTGGAAGTCACAAGGCTGATGAAATACTCTCATAGAAATTTCAAGCAATTAGAAATTTTAAGGTTCAGTACATAGGTTTGATAGTAGTTGTTCCTTTGTTGTCTATTTGTTTTGCTTTTATATGGGCATGAGAATTTAAACCTTAGAAGTTGATAAGCCTTTTAGAGAAAAAAGTAGAGTATACATCTGAATTAGACCAAATTTATATAACTTCCTCCTCTTTTCTTCAAGTTTCAAGATCCACTTACCTCTAGACCTCTGGCCATTTGCTTAAAAGAGGGTCCTGGCCACCACCATCACTGCCTCATTTCCTAATATCATCTGCTGTTATAGCCTCTCCCAAAATGAGGGCCAGCCTGTGACACAGCTTCACCTCAGTCATCATGCAAGGAGTTGGAACAGGTCCAGCATGCAGGCTCAACTTGACCTGCAGAAATTTCTCCATCACTTCTGGACTCAAGTAAAGAACCACTGAGGTGTGGGACCAGGCTTTGCTAGCATCTGCTAGGAAGAGCACAACAGCATCAGCCAGACACGTGGCCATTATAATATCTCCATGGGACAAATTTATTAATTAGAGGTAAGAAACAGGATGAATCTTCTACATGTCTGATAGATCTCTCCAAGCTGAAGAAGTTCTGTAGGGCCTGCACAGAGACATCCAACATGGTGGAGTAGCAGCTGTGTTAACATGTGAAGCTGTGGTCAGCTTGGTAAAACATTTCCTGGCTTTGCTTTACCTTCATTCTCTACATCACTTAATTTTTCCCCCTAACTCTTTTTGATCAAGAATAATACCCCCCAATATTTAGCATGAAAGCTTTGTTTTAGGCACTGTGTCTAGGGATATGAGGTAAAGTTAACATCAAAGGTTGTATACCATAAGTCAAAGGAGTTGGAGGAGTGGGTAGAGCATAGATGATAGATGTCAAGAATGTTAAATATAGCAGAAAGTTAGGGATGAGTAGCAACAGGACATTGAATAGGTTGATTAGGAATTCTTGAGTGACATTTCAGAATGCTGTTTTAGTGCACTAGATATCAAAGGAAGAAGGGATTCGGTATTAACCTAAATTGCTTGTGATTTTTATAAAAATCCCACATTATATTATTCAGGAAAACCATTTCCACTGTATTGCTCTTTCTTAAATAGTAGAAAATCGTATTTTTTTCATGAAAGTGAGACTTGCCAAATTTGAAAATGTATATATGTAACTAGCTCATCTACAGATTAATATTTAGGATTTCATCAAAAGTAGAGAAACAAGGTTAAATCACATATTTATTTAATAAGTAACACATTTCTTGATTCCCAAAAAAAAGACTAACAGAAGTTTAATCATTATTCAAGTTTTATTCAAAATGTTTAATATTAAATTAAATCACTTTTTAAAAAAATCATTGAAAATAATGTCATTGGCACATAATAAGAAGCATGTTACTGCTCCTCTGATGCATGTTAAGGGTAGAACCAGTGATGGTAGTAGCCAGTGCACATGTATCTGAGAGACTGACATGTGATGTATAGTCTTTTCCACACAGTGCACATGAGTTTGCAGCTGCAGCTGTTATTTGCAGAGCCTGGCACTATTTATGCCTCTGCCTCATGTTCTCTTCAGAGTCCTTGTTCTCAAACAGTCCCCATCACTGATTGCCAAATGCCAGGTTGAACTGTCTGCTATGCTGTTTTTCCCAGCCACTCACATCTCTACCCTGTCTTTGAAGTTGTCCTTCAATGTGCCTTGAACAAATTCTCCCTTTAACCTCTTTTCTGTCATGACACTTCAACTCATCATGTGACAGTTACCAGGTTATCGTGATATCATCTGTCCCCTGCACTTGTCCTGCCCACATGCTTGGGCTAAATGCATCTTATTTAATATTTAATATGGAATAGCTGCTGTTTTTCTTCACATATATTACTTTATACTGTACAAAGTACTTTCAGGTATATTATTATCATTGTTTTTTGTTTGTTTCTCACAAATTTGTTATACTAAGAGGGAATGTTAAGCTTTCTAACATATATTAAATATGCAGCCAGACACTGTGGTAGGTAATATCTGTGTAGTATGATATCACATTAAATTTAGTTTTCTCAATATATTATCTGCAACTTAACTAGTAAGGAGCCAAAAGAATAATGAGACTTACCTAAGAACATGAAGGAAGGTGCTAGAACCCAGATATTTTGCCACAAACTTTGCTTGTCCACTACTCCAGCTTACCTTCTATGTCCTGCAGGTGACTGCTTTAACAAGACAGCTATAAAACCTGTATCACTGAGTTCCATAACAATTGCATGCCTTGTCTGTTGTATTTATTGACAATACATAATTGTTATCTGGGGATAAAACTGTGTCCTTCTTTGAGTTTCAGAGTATAGCGTAGTTATCTTTTATCTGTAGCACTCATAATGTACACAATAAATATTTGGTGAGTAAATTAAAACATGACTATGACACCTAGGACAATACTTAGTAACAATCTACATCCTTTATTTAGAAAGGTAACTTAAAGCTGCATTCACAATACAATTTTTTTTAAAGACTATATTGATCTCTATTAGTATGAGTTGAATCAGGACACAGAAACCACCCAGTTAAGTTGAGAAGGGAAGGTGTACTGTGAAAAATTATTGACTATAACAGGTGATTGAAGTAATGGCATATTCACTAGTAAGAAGGGAAAAATCTAAGAACATAGGAAGAACAAATTATAAGAGAAAGACTTTATCCCTAGAAAGAGGCCCCTCCACACCCTGCCCAGGGCTCAGATCAAGACCTTCCTGTAGAGGGCACAGTCTTGGCTCACTGGTGACAGAAAAGGCTTGTGGT
The DNA here is from genome assembly GCF_040802235.1 of Manis javanica. Classification (NCBI taxonomy): domain Eukaryota; kingdom Metazoa; phylum Chordata; class Mammalia; order Pholidota; family Manidae; genus Manis; species Manis javanica. The sequence goes on along the minus strand of NC_133161.1, from coordinate 60,793,843 downwards.
GCCACTCCAACAGGACTAGCTGGAAATCTGCCCTCTGGAACATATAGGAGATCAGCCCTCTAGGATACTGGTAAACATATTCACAGGGAAATATCTCACAAGAGGCACTCTGCAGCAAAACCTTCTAGAGGTGATAGGGAAACTTCTGGAACCTGGGTGTCACTGCCTGCCATGCACTGCTGGAGCTGTGCACTGGAGAAGTGGCAGGGGCCTGAGGCTGAAGACCACCCTCTCACTGTGAGAGTCCAGTGCTGGAACCAAACACTGCAGGGCCTTCCTAGTGCAAATACCTAAACCAGAAAGCAAACCCTTTCTTCCTTCATTGTCTCACCATCGCCTTCTACTGACAAAGCTTAGTTGTGTGTAACTCCAGGGAAAGGAAATCTGGGGGTAAAATACCCAGCTGAAACCTAAATCAGTCAAAGGTAGAAATAAAGTTTAAAACCTGTTTATTGCTTACAAAAAGCCATGTGGTGTCTCTCTCTTTCCTGCCATGGCACAAGCTAGTGAATCCTTCTCCCAACCTCTCAGGTCCAGATAAGCCCTCAGTGGCCCAGGTAAATACCCATTGATATGGAGATGGACTACTTCTCCCCACCCCTTGGAAATGCCTGTTGATACAGAGATGCACTAACTCCAGGAGAGAGATTCTGGAAATATTGCAGTTTTACTCACAATTGTGCCACCTGGCAATGGACAAAACGGCCCAAATCCATTTTCATAGAGCAGACAAACAGGGTGAATTTGGAGCCAAGATACAATAAATTAATAATTAGTACTGTCTTCCTTATATTTTAAATTATAATCACATTTTGTTATGATTGTACTTTTTACTATTAATAAAAGAATGGTGAGAAAAAACTCTACTCTTATGTCAGTCATAGAGTTTATTCAATAAAATGATAAAAATGAAAATTTATACGATTTGGATTCAAGAAAACTTAGGTTTTTGACTACTAAGTGCTGGGTCTTTGACTTTAAACCAATTAACCTCATTGAATCACAAAGCATTTTTATAATGAATAACAATTTCTTCATAGTTTGTGGAGAGATTAAAATTGAATAATCCTCATAAAATCCATATGTAATCGATAACACATAATACTCCCTTTCCTAAGTGGTTTGTAATGATTTTTATATTGTGTATACAAGTCTAAGATAATAAACTTAGTATTCTCATTAGTTTCTCAAGGACTTTTTAGATCTACTTCTACTATTTGTCATTCAGAGAACTCAAAATATATTTATTACCAAATTTCTGTCTTCTGGTCCAAAATAGATTAACCTACATTGGGTTAATTTAGGCTTCCTTCATTCCCTTGGTGAAAAAGAGTCAGGGATATTTGGGATCATGGCTCCACCAGGTCAGCCAAATCTGTTAGGTTACTGGCAGGTTTTCATGTATCAATAGACCCACATGCTCAGTGACTACAGCTCTGAAATTGATATGTTGTTCCTTTCACCTTTGTTATAATTGACATAAAACATGTCTGTGATACCACTTCGTTCCCTAAAGTCATACAGAACCACATCAACATTTGGTGATTTACACTACTTGGGAACTCTTCCAGAAGGGAGCAAATGAAAATGTTTGCAATTAATGGAAAAGGATGTGCTACTATTTATTTGCATATGTGTTGAGTCAGATAAACCTGATTTGGAGAAGTGGATCTGGGGCTGAGCACATGACTTAAGAAAATTTGTTTACACTTTCTGAGTTTTCCTATCTGTTAAAAAAGGATAATGATAATACTTTATGGTGTCATTATGATACACACATAAAATAATTTAGGTAAGACATTTGTAGATTGACTGTCATATGGTGACAGCTCAGTAAATGGAATTTATATGTGTTCTCTCTTATCTAGTTTTAAAAATGCTTAAAATTCTCTCTATGTGCTTGTGTCTGTCTTTTTCTCCCTATCTTTCTATGTATATGTATTATCAACACATAAATACATATATATGTAGATATACTAGTTATATGCATGTATAGTATAATCAATACATAAATATATATAATTTATAGATATACTAGTTGTATACATGTTGTATACATCAGATGTATTATTATATAATCTCATATTAACCAATCTCTGCCTCCTCTTTTTACCTCATTTCATCCAACATTACTGATCCCTCATTTTCTCCAGCCACCACTCTGACCTCCTATTTCTTTACACACTGAATTCACTATTCTCTCCAGTCTTTTGCTTTTTATTATTCCATCTTCCTGAAATGGCCATCCACCAGAAAATCCCATGGCTAGCCCCTTTCTCTTTATGCAGATCTAAATTCAAAGACTGACTCCTCAAAAACATCTCCCCTGATCATGCTAGCTTACCTAACTTTCCCTTATCCACTAGTTTCTCTATATTTAATCACTTTTATTTTCTCCATAGCAGTTAGCACTATCTGAAATTATCTCCTTCACACATTTGTTCGTTGTTAAAAATGCCTCTCCCACTAAAATGTAAAGTCTCACTCATTTTTATATTTGCAATGTCTAGAAGAATATGTTGCATAAAATATATAGATCATTGTTAAAAATATCTCAAGTGAGTGGAAGACTGAGGCATCCTTAATATCTTGTGGAATTTCATCACAGTTCTTCTTAAAGGAAAATCCATTTGGGCAACTACTAGAGTATTTGTGGAGGTTTATGAATTTATGGCAAAATGAGATACATTTCCCCACAGAAAATTCTCAGTGCAATTGCTAGAGATGCAAAATATCAGAAGTGAAGGAGCCACTTCTCTATTAGTTGTCTGTTGCTGGCTAGCAAGCCTTCTCCAAATTTAGTGCTTTTAAACCAAAAAAGCATAATTCTTACAATTGTGATGGTTGGCTGGGTTTTAATGTATGATCTTATGATATATATTACATATAAATTCAAATAAAGCATTTATATTCAAGGAGCCTAGCCAGATTTCTTCACATGGCAGCTGGCAGTGTTTCAGTAGAACAAGAATAAACATGTCAGCCTCTGCTTATATCACATATTATATTGTATCTTCTTGGTCAAACAAGTCACCCAACTGGCAAAGCACAGAGTCCACAAGGATATCAGGTAGTGTGACTGCATATGACAAGAGAAAATGCAACCTATACTACTGTAGTTTCTCTTGATTTCAGATCTTCTAACACAGAACACAGTTGTCTTTGCGAAAGAGGGTCTCACTGGTTTTAGGATGTTTAATTCTTGCTAAGCCACCACCTTTCTGTTCTCAGGGTTGTGTCACCATTCCAGAAAAATTAACATTATGTAATCTACATGCCTCCATTTAAAGGAATGATTAAAGACGTTAGGCTCTCCTAGTTTCATGAAAGAAACATGCCATTAGTGAAACTGTTTCCTTAGGGAGTCAAGGATAAAGGGACAGAAAGAGTGGATTCAGTGTTCTAGTGCTCCTGGACAAGAACTCCCCTGTAGGTTTCCAACACCTGGAAAACCTGTTACCCACATTTATTTCCATACAATTATGGTAGGTATATAGATGGTACAATCAAGATAAAATTCATGTTGTTGCAGTTTGGCAGTCTTTTCATGACTAAAACAAGCAGTCATCTGCAAAATAATAAAAGGAATATCAAAGATAACATAAGTATCTTTTCAAGTTAAGATTTCCTTTTGGTCAATTCATTAAACTTGTTAAGTGTCTCGTGTATGTACCAGTTGTGATGAATTTGGTCTCAGGATCTAGCTAGTCTAGCTTCTTGGCCATAAGTGGGAGAATGAGTTGAGAAACTGGGACAAAATGGAAAAGGAGGGCACTCAGGTCTTGCGATGAACAGTTCCCTGGAAGAGGGAGTTATTGAAAGATAGTTTTCAAGCAATGTCACAAATCAGTATTGTTATTCTATTAGTTGTTTTCATGGCTCCCTCAGTTTTCTGAAACTGAAAACTTAACAATTCCCTCCATTCTTTCCCAAATGCAGTGTGACCTTTCAATTCCTATCCTTTTTAATTTATTTGATATATATGATATATATTTTCCCTTCCATCTTTAAAATAATGTTTTATTCCCATTTTTCTGTAAGAGTGTGTACTTACGTTTTTTTTTCTTTTCTGACCAATACTCTTTTGACTTTTCTTGGTCCTTACATTTGCCAACTAAATGTACCCAAGGTCCTTATTCTTTTTTTCATTATTTTTACTCTTATTTCCTTGATATATTCTGTATTGCTATTAGTAATTATTGACATCTTATGACATTATCACTGTTATCATCCTATGACATATTATCAGTAATTTCACTTGGAGCAAGCACTATAATACCCTGGATTTGTGGATACCTGGGGCAATTTCTTGAGTTTCTCATTCTTTGGAATAAGACACTTAGGAGAAGCATACTTAAGAATAAACACAGGAGATATGTAAGAGGCTTAAAGGTTTTAAATTATTTTCCACTTATCCAGCCATTCCTTTATCCATAAGCTCTCCAAACTCCTAATTTTCTACCTACCAAACTAGCTCCTACTGGGCTCCAAATACTTAATAAGGCATAATAAGCACGCAGTGCATGTTGTGTGAATGCACAAGCTCTATTTCTCTCCATGTTGCTATCCCACTCAAGAGCTGACAATGACTCACTAGTACTTACTGATACTTTTATGACTTTAAAATTACTGTTGGATGTAGTTTCAACAGGGTGATTTACTAATCTCAATATAGTTCCTCTACTAGTCTGTCTGGTCCCTTTTCTGCATTTTACAGATTATATTTTCATTCTACACAATTTTCACATACAGTTTGTGCCACCTACACTAGCCTCTTTTTTTTAATGTTAATCTGTATAAGAATAAAAACAATTACTAACCTTAACAAGTTTGCCATTTGCTAGGCACTGTGTTGAGCTGTAATGCCTCAGCACCTCTAATCCTTGAAACAACTTTATGAGATAGGCATTTTATTTTTTCTGCTTTTATTGACCAGGAAATTGAGACAGAAGAGGTTTGATGCCTAGTCCAGTGTTTCCCAGCACGTACATAGTAGAGCTGGTGCAAACGCAGGCAAATACTTTTAACATTTTACTTTTCCCTACTGTGCTTCCAGCCTTCAAAGATCAACCCAAAGCTCACCTTCCCTTTGAACTTTGGTTCACACTCTAGTGTGGCCTCCTGTTCATCTTTCCCAGTGTCAGGTGGCTGTGTATTTCCACAGTATTTATTGTGGGCAAAAATATGACTTTATCCATCACCTTGAATTTGTGTGAAGGCTAGCAAGAAGACACACAGAGAGAGAAAGCCCTGTTGTGTTTAAACATAATGTACCTATTGACTCTCAGAACTTCAGTACTATTGCTCTGGATTAGTAGTGCCAATAAGGTAAAATAAGGGTAGCAAGAGTCTTCCTGTCACTAGGTCCCATTTTAGATGATTTTCTCATAGAGTCTCCTTTGTTGTGGTGACATACCATTGTAACATTCAGTATTATGCTCCCCTGTCAACGTTCTGCAGTGAACTATAACATTAAAATGTTGTGTAAATTCTATCTTTCCTTGTCCTCCCTCTTTCTATCATCTGGTTGACTGACATTGAGATTTATGGAATCTTTCATCATGTACTTTTCTCATGCAGGTTTTGCCTCTTATTTGCTTTGTGCTGCTGTTCTAGGGCTCACCCCCACTCCCCGCTCTTTCTGCATGTCCCCTTCCTTGCTGGATGCTCACTTTGAGTACAGCTCCGACATTTTCTCAGGCAGGGCTCAGAAACTTTGCTGGAAGAGTAAGATCAGCTCATGTGAGAATCATATCTCCCACAGATGTTCTCATAAGTTTAAGTAGGAGATATTGTAATTTGTGGTTTTGTAATTATTATTACTTTAGGCATCTGTTTCCTAACTGTACTAGAATCCCCCTGAGACTAGGCAAAAAATGCCTCAATTATTTACCTGGACTCCCCATACCTAGTACACAACAGATATTTAATAAATATGAGAAGCTATGAAAAAATGTAGACTGAACATTATTTGGCTTTGTCAGTAAAAGGACAATTATTTCATTAGCTCGACAGAAGATTTGAAACAAAACAAAACAAAACAAACCCATCTTTTCTAAATCTTTGGTGGGGTTGGATTCTTTGATCAGCCTTTGAGTTTCATTGTGTTGGAAGTTTTGGAGCCAGTGAACGCCTATTTTCTACATTAAATGAATAAATATTTTACAGTTAGCCTTGGAGGTATTACCAAAAATTATAATTAAAGACATTGCAAAATATATCATTAAAATAATTAACAACATACTCATTTAGACCAACATGAAGTGAACAAAAACAGCTTTTAGCTCAAGAATGATTCTCATGTCCCTGAATTCTTACCAAAGCAAAGGTAAAGAATGTCATTGAAGTGTGGGCTTTGGAGTCAGAAAATGTCTTAAATACAGCCTCCTTCCCTTACTAGCTATAAATTAAGCTGAGTTACAGGACCTTCTTGTGTCCCTATTTCTGCAGAAGAACTACAGAAATAATAACATCCATCCGACAGGCTGTTGTAAAGATCAAATCAGGTATTGTGTTTGAAGCATTTAGCTAGATCCCTGGTAAATAATAATATCTATTAATTGATAGTTATTATTATAAATAATATTATGTTCTCTCACAAAATCCAAAATAAACTAGCCTTTCATGAGTCCAACCACTGGAGGTTAACTTCTAATCCTGACACTCTATTTTAGTTCTTTTTCTTTCCAGCTCTGTTGTATCAAAAGTGTTTGAGGTCAATAGTTGACTCTGTTATTAATAGTAAGGGCCTGTTCAGCTTGCTTTTCCAGAAAGGAAACCATATTTAGCTTTCATTCATCTCTATATACAAAATGGAAGCTTGAATGCTTCCTTGAGACCAAAATGACTTTTTAAAATTTTTTAGTATATCTACGCGTGTGTGCATGTGTGTTTTGTTATTATGGTTTAATTTTAGCTGTCCTTTTCCTGTGTAAGAGGCTTAAAGGTTTTAAATCATTTTCCACTTATCCAGCCATTCCTGTATCCATAAATCCTTTCCTAAATTATAGTTGAGATTTTTTTAAACTTTTCATAGAAATCTTCTTTCCACGTATGTATTTTTTCATATTGTCAATGACTCAAGATGGTAGATATGATTTTGTTTTAACTAACTTCAGGATCTTATATGATTTTTTTTCTTTGTATACTTTCCTTTTCCTCTTCGTAAGCATTATCAAGTAAGAACCCTTTCCTTTGAAGCAGACACCTTTACATAGCCACACAGAGGTTGCTCCCCCATTAACTAAGTTCTCTGTGAACATTGTACAGGTCTTCATCACATGTCTGGCAACCTTAATAACTGTAATGGAAGTCATTGTAGAAGCAATGGAAGAAATGGAAAACTTCTTGCTTTCAAGGGTGTCACAATCTACTTGAAGTAGAGACAAGACAATAAACTCATGGCATATCTGTTACAATTCTGTGTGGTAGTAATTACATTCTACAAATACAAAAGTTTTCTTTGTCATCATTTTGGAAGACCGGTCTCTTTACCACCAAAGGAAGACTGCAGGTAGAAATACTTGTCTGATGAGTTTCATGCCTGTTACATTTACACAAGTGTATTTTTGTTTTATTCAGCAAATATTTATCAAGTTTTTCTAGGACTTGCCCCAGAAAGACCTTTCTGCCATATCACATGTTACATTTATTTTGTAACAGCCTTTCTGGCAACTTTTTTCCAGCTTCTCACCCCTTCTGAAGAAAAGCGAGGCCTCCTACAGAATCCCACAACATTTCACCTCTCAATTTGATCTTCTCTAGAAAGCTTTCCCTAACAGCCACCTTCACCTCTTTTCAAGGTCTGATTTTCCACTGAGAAGTTATAATACCAAACTTGCCTCTTGACAGTCCATGGCAAATTGTGCTTATGTATCTGTCTCCTTCACTAGACTGTAAAGTCATTAAGGAGCGTTTTTCTGTCCTAAAGATCATTGTATTTCCAGTGCTTAGCACAGGGACCAGAGATGTAGTAACCTTCCAAAAATGCCTGAAAAATTATGCTGGGTGTGATGCCTTTGTCTCACTGAAACTAGATTCTGGGTCAGGTATTTCCCTTTCTTCCTACTAGTAGATAAACAGTGAAGGTCAGCATTCATCTCAGCGGCATCGACCACCACCAAAACTTTAAAATGATGGAATTCTAAGTCCACTTTACCCCTCTTAAGCTAATTCCTTGATTTTGGGGCTATGTTTTACTTTCTCACTTTATACTCCCGAAGAATATATATTCCCCTTTACGCTTTGATAACTTGAAGTGAGAGTGACACAAAATGCTTGTTTCTTTGCTCTTGAAAGAAACAGTACTTTGCTTCCTTTCCTGAATTATAGTTGAGATTTTTTAAACTTTTTGTAGAAATCTTCTTTTCACATATGTATTTTTTCATCTTGTCAATGACTCAAGATGAAAAGCACACCCACTTTTTGTTGTGGTTGTGCCTAAGAAACCTATGCACACCCCTCATGGTAACAATTCAGTCAACATTTTATTTTAATTTTGCCCTTATATCAATTTTGATGGTAGCCTCAAATATTTTAAGTGATAAATAAAGACTGAAAATAGTGGGCATTTCTTAAATTACCTCTATCTGCTTTAAGATTTGCAAATACTAATCTCTTTGAGGCAGCAAAAAAAAAAAAATCACTTCACACAGATATTTTGTCCCTGGAGTTAAGACTCCACCCCCTCCCCCTTCTTTTTAAGCCCAGAGATGCCAAGGAGACAAGCTTTTCAGGACAAAAGAAAAACTGCCTTGTTTTCTCTGGTTTTTGGCTGTGACTTTAGCCGTTGCTTTGTTTTATTATAATCGGATACACTGGCATGAAAGCCCAAGTCGATTCCAAGAAGTATATGCGAAGCTTTTTATTGGCATATCAAACAGGGAATCATTCAGGCCATACATTAGCAAGCAGCCAAGTAATTAATAATAACACACGTGGAAGAAAATGAATGTTTTGGTTGAGAAGGAGAATGAGAAGTCAGACAAAGGCCTGGGCTTGGTGTCCTTGCCCTCAGCAGCAGCAAAAATAATGTTATGAATAGCATTTAACTTGAATTTGCAGCAAACTGCTGCTTTTATCATAAACAATTGCCAGATGGTATACATTATCTTTCTTTTTTCTCCTTTCACAAAAGCGGCATTAATTGCAGAGCAGCCCAGGGCTCCACTCAGCTCATCAGTGTGATAACACTTCATGACCCTGATTAGCCGTCAGTCTACTCAATTAAAAAGATCATTTAGACATTCACCCAATCATTTGCCTATCGAGCCACCTGGGTCTCAACCAGGGGCTCCATTTTTAACATTCTCCTGCCCTCTCTCATCTTGCCTAGCTTTTTTACATATCTCCAAAAGACGTAATTGAATTAAATAAAGCGTCTCAGGGGCAGCTGCAACATCTGCTGTTTGTGGTATGTCAAGCCTTCAGCATTAAAAACAGTTACATATGCTCCAAATTAGCAGGTCGCAGAGATGAAACAGTCGATGATAGTGTTTTTGTGCCAGCGTGAGAAGCAGCTCACAGCTGTGTGCAATTTACAATTAAAGGCTTTATCAGAGCTCAATTGTACTAGTGCATCAAGTGGTGAGAGGTCAGTTAGTGAATTAGACCAATTAGAGCTTGTACAGTTAAATTATCTGTCTTATTACCCACTGATAAACAGCCCTGTCATATCTTTACTGGAATGATAAAGCTGAATGAGTTTTATGAAGCGATAATACATGTTCACTATCGTGGAACGAGTGGTTTGTGAATTCAAAATCTATAGCAACAAAACAGCTTTATAGATGCTTTTAAAACAACTATAAAACAGGAAACTTGGAACTGGTTAAAACACTTGAGATTAAGTTGGTTATATGTACTTATGAGTTCATTCCCAAGGCAAGGTTTTTAGAAAGCAGCAGAATGATATGGATCCCTAAACTTTATTTTTACTTACTATCATTAAAAAAAATTTTTTTAATGAATTAACTTCAGTGAGCATAAAGGAGAAAGAAAAACTGTATCTGGAAAATTTAATGGCCGAGCATTTCAAAACAACCCATGAAAAGAACATACATGGATATAATCATTTATTTCTTTTGGAAATATAAATTCGTCAATCATTCTCATAGTCAGAAAAAGTATGAATAATTCAGAAGTTGCAAGTCCTAAACCTAAAACAAGCCACACCTATATTTATGTTTCTGTATAGTAAAGATGAGAATCAACAGCTAATAGAGTGTTTCAATGCTCTATAGTAAAGTAATTGGTGAATTATTTCTGTTATGACATTTGATTGAATGAATGCTCATTCTTTATATACTTAGACAGTCTCATGATTAGCAAATAATGGAAAGTTTTCGTTAAAAGTATCACTGACAAGGCAGATCATTGTTATCAATCAGACTAAAGAAGCTAGACCCAGAATTGTTCTTGAAATCAATGGTCAGAAAGTCATCTGGAGAATGTAACTTAAATAGCCCATATTTATGTCTCTTAGCACACTTTTCCCTAGAATAAGAATTCAAATTTTAATATTGGGAAAACTCATGACAGACATTTTAAACAATATTTGTGCACTGATTCACTCTTTCAGTAACAAGAACTTTAATAATTTATTAATTTAACTTTAATTTTATTAAAGGTATTGAAAGTTATATTTCTCAAAAATAGTACTACCTTTTACTTTGTAACAGGTTTCTGTTTGGGAACAAAATGTACTAAATCCAATATTAAGCATTATAATGAACATGCTCAATGATCTGCATTGGCCAAAAATGGATCTTTCTTTAAAGAAAAGTATTCCAAAGTCATTTAATAACTAAGAACCACTATCCTACTTAAGAACTATGTTCATAAAGAAACATGATCGGTTCTCTCCTCTGAGAAGATACATTATAAAAACATCAATTTATCCTAAGTATATCTATGACTATATTGTAAGACTAGTTAAAAACATCTAAATGTTTTACTGAAATGTATTAGAATAACTTTAAAATTTACTTAAAATGTGCAATGAACATCATTTTGAAAAATTTTGAAAAAGAGAATTAGGAAGGGGTATATCCCAACAGCTACAAGAATAACTAGGATATACTCAACATAGACACAGATAAAGCAAAAGAATAAATTTTAAAATTACAAAATCAGATTCAAGTTAATTAAAGATTTTATTATAAAAAATGTGATCTGTTGAGTTTATGGGAAAATACAATTTTTAATATGGCTTTAGAACAATGATTGACAATTGAAAAAAGTTAGAATCGTGTTTATACCAAAATATGATTTATTTATCATATTTATATGATAACTATGCCAAGAAACTTTCTGGAGGATAAGGATGTAAATATTAAAAATAAATAATAAACTCACTAGAAAAAAGTATAAAGTACTTAAATATCATGAGTTGGATTAAGAGTGCTTTCCCAAGTATGACAACACAGGTAGACATGCTAGAAGAGAAGATAACCAATTTTGGTGACATAAAATATACTCATGTTTCCACAGTTAACTTTTTATAAAAATGTGTATAAAAGCAAAGAGATTGGGAAACTATACTTAAAAACATAGCAGGAAGCTTTTTAATATCATTAACATAGAGATATGCATTATAAATCATATACATTTACTATAGAAAACAATCTAATGGAAATAATCATATAAATACAAAGAATAATTGTCATATGTAATGTAAGGTTAATATAATGTTCACTGTCTGGTTTTATTAAAATGCATCTCCTGAATTATCAGAGAAAACCTACCACCACAGGAAAAAACAAATAAAGAAAAAATTGTAGCAAAACTTAAAAGAAAAGCTGATTTTTATTGAACATGGTGCAAAGAACAACAATTCCAAAAAATGAGATACTAATGATTAGTGTCCCTCATTTACAAATGAGGAAACTGTAGTTCTTAACAGGTTAAGTGATAATTTGCCTATGATTTACACAGGTAACACATCTGTACATATAGGGGGATTTTTTTTCCATGTCTGTATATGTGTACATGTGTATTTTTCTTGTTTGGGTTCTCATTTCAATCAATATACAAAATGAGAACTGACTGTGTTCCGAGAACCCTCCGACAGTAGTGATCTGTGTATGCCACTCATGCCCCTTATGGCTAAAGAACAGAGACAAGAGTTTGCAAAATAAAATAATGCACCAACCATTAGTTTTTGTAAAGATGTCATTTTAAAAATAGCGAACAACTACCACGTTGAAAATACCTGAGCTTCCTTCCAACATCTTTATTGTCTCCAAAATGATATGAGTTAATAAAGCACAATGTACTCAACTGCTCAAGAAGCAAACCAATTGTTCATGCTATGATTCTTTTGTCCTTGTTGTCCCATTTATTATAAATTTTGAAACTCACTGTTCTGAACCATTTCAATTATTTGACCTACCAATAAATTATTTTAAATAAGAAGAATTTTATTTTAATCACTAGTTTTGCCTTCAAACTCTCGACTGGCTTATACAAATTCATTTGCTTCTTGGGAGGTACAAGATCAAGGATTAATATTGCACATAAAAAATTAATTCTTGGTCCATTATTATTTTCAGCCTGTGTTAATAATGTATTAGATGGGCTTATTGCATAGATATGGATGTATAGATGGGCACACTTTGGGTTAGGCTGGTCAGATGTGCTTCTGAGATCACTCTTATTCCAAACCGAATCTAATGCTTATTGGTTTAATGTTTTAAGAAATATGACTCAGTTCATAAAAGAGGTTTATTCAAAGTGTACTTATCAAAACATTACCCTAGTAGAGACTTTATTTCTAATATTGATCAAGCCATCTTTCCCTGGTGTGCAAGTGATTAATTCACTGTTAAATCTTATGAGTAAGCCACAGGACAACTTTTTAAAAACCATCAAAGTTTCAGTATAATCACATAAAAAAAGACATAAAAGCTTCAAATGTGTCTTTCATATTATTATGTCTATTTTCACAGTATATAAAATAAATATCTTTAAGACCTAAAGTGTTGCACCTCAATAATTATATCCAAGGAGACATTTGGTATATCTACCATATACTGTCTTCCATTTCTAGGCTTCTGAGCATTGTGGAGAAGAAGTCATACATCTATGATGATCAGCCCATCTCCATACTCACTATCTCCATGAGTCTCTGTACAAACAGTGGCAAGCCTTCTATACTTCCTAAGGCACTCTCTCCTTTCTTCTATTGGGTCTATTTTAAATGTATTTCCCTCTCCTAAAGTGCTTGAGGCCTCTAGAACTATACTGATCTCACAGTTCCTTCAATAAGTTTTTGTCTCTTGCTTCCAGGAATATATTCATGATTTATTTCTTACCGTAGAGCACATTATCTTCTATGTATCCTTCAACCTCAAGCTAACTTAACGTAGTTTTTATCATTCAACAACTAATTCTTGAGCACCTGTAATATGCTATGTAATAGAGTTTTTGGTTATACATTGGTTGTCAAAGTATCCACTCTCTCTATTCTCTTTGAATTGTATCATCTTGTAAGGAATCTAGCATCTTCCCTATTTGTAAAATTGAGTTTTCTGGAAATACTTTCTCATGAAACCTGAGCTGACTGTGGACTTTATTGGTAGATAACTCTGCTTGCTGGTAACAAACACAATAGTGGTAGGCAGTCACGCCTTTGAATCTTGATCCCTACCAGCTGTCTCCTGTTTTCCCAGTCATGACTGGGTTTTCTTTCTATTCCCTTCACACTAAGATTAAGAACCTCTACTTCTGTGCAACTATGTCTATGCCAAGTTAGCTAGGGTATAGTGGTATATAAGTTGATGGGTACCATATTTCCTAAGTGGAGACTTTTCAGTAACTCTGATTCTCCCACTAATCACAACTAATGTGTAATAGCCTTTTTGCCATGACTTAGGTTACCAGCCAAGGCCTCGTCTTCCACTCACTCTGCTTGGGACTTTACACTCCAGCAACATGGAGGTTTTTAATCCCCAGGCAACATACATTTGACATTTCAGGGCACCTAATCATGACATCTTCACTTCCTGGAATACTTTTTTCTTCTGTGTTGATTTATACCTCATGACTTGGTTTGAAGATATTAACTCAAGCCTTGACCATTTTTCTCATGTGTCCACTCTTCCATGATCTCTGTCATGAGCCCTCTGTTATAGACCAATTGTCACTGGAGAACCTAAGTACTGTGTTTCAGTACTTATTGTACTTTAGTTAAACGATTCCTCTTAAAGAGCCCCCCAGGGCAGGCACATGGCATTATTTACCCCTGCATACTCAAGGCCTAGCACAACGGACCCTCAATAGATCTAAGGTTTACTGAAGCAGCATACAAAACTGAACCCAGCCTCGCTGAGTTTTGGCCAGGTAATAATGGAGACAGCTCCTCCAGGATATACATTGTGTATTTCTGGTATGATACCATGGCGAGTTTATACTTCATAAAGTGTGTTTGATGTGCCAGAATTTGAAATTATTCCCTTATCAGATAATGTGTTTGCTTTCTGTAATCTAAAAATAGGAACCTACTTTCTAGCACAACTACAGACTTCCCAAATGTAACTAAATCATTATCTTTTATCTAGAATATTTAATTTCTTGTCTCTCTATCTCCCCTCCCTGAGCCAATTGATGATGGAGCAATTCAAGGCCAAAACTGTGTCCTCTTCAGCAAATCTGCAGCGATTTTTACTGTGGTCACACCTGTTCTTTCCAGGAAGAGTGGGGTTTTGCTGAATCAGACAGCTTTCACTGTTTTCTCGGCTTTGAGTGCCTTAATTGCCAAGGTGTTCTAGGGCACCTTTATGGCAGAGTTGCCAACTTTTTTTCTGGTTTTCAAGGACAGGTTTAAGAGAAACAGTGGGCCTCTGTCTCAATATCATTGTTTTGCACAGGGATATGAAGTTTTAATTTCAGATATTTGGCAAATCTAAATGACACTTTAGAAATGGAGGATTATAATTACCAAGGACTTTTTTGCCTTAGGCAGAGAAGAAATTTATTGAAAACTCTGTGACATTTTATAGCCAAGTGGGTAGGCTAACTATTCCTTTCTCTGTCATTGATTAACCAAAATAACTTAGCTGTAATTTTTTGCATAAAAGAAAGCATGAACTATATGAAAATTTATGTTACTTTGTATGGTTATAGTCCAATGTCATGTGAAGATTTCCATATGTATGTCTAGATTCTTAGATCCAAAATGTAACTTCGGAAATCACTACTTATATTAGTCATTCCTGTAAAATTTAAACTAGTTTTTGACTACTTAAGCTAGGAATTGCTCTAGATATTGAGGAAACATCAGTGAACAAATTCTTGCCTTCACAGAACTGGCATTCTAGTGTAAAAGAGAGATCATATATAGGTGTATACATTTTGTAGAAGTCATGCCTGAGAAAATGATAAGCACTATTAAGAGAACACCATGTCTAAATGAATAAAGAATAACTATGATAGAGAGTGGTCAGAGCAGCTCTCTTTAAGCAGATGACATTTGAGCAGAGACATGAATGAATAATGAATAAAGCCAACAATTAGAATGTCTGGGAAAAACAAATGCAAGCAGAGAAAAATAGCAAATGGAGAGGCCCTGAGGAAGGAATGGGTTTGATTTGTCAAAGGAACGTCAAGGAGACCAATGTGCCCACAGAGTGAGTGTGAAAGGGCAGAATTGGAAATGAGATTATGGGAGGGACAATGATCATGTAGGAGGTTGTAAGCAATGGAAAGAAGTTTGGAATTGACTGAAGTAAACAGAGAATTCTAAGTGAGGGAGTGTTGTGACGTGGTTTGTGCTTTAATAGTTAACTTGGCTGATGTGTGTAAACCAGGCTTCAGCAAGACACAAATTGAAAGAGGGATTCCAGTGAGCACTATTCCAGTAGTTGGACAGTGATGAGAGGCCTTGGGCTAGGGCAGCAGTGACTTACGTGGTAAGAAGTAATAATTCCAATTACATATGTGAAAGATCAAAGCTGCATTACTTCCTGTTGGGTTGGGTGTAGAGAGTGTTGAAAATAAGGGGTAAACATGTGCACTTACATTTTTGGCCTGAGAAGTTGGATCCATAATAATCATGGAAAATGTTAAGGAGGAGAACACTGGGGAATGGGGGACATCAGTTTCCAGAGTTCTGCTTTGGACATGTTAAGTGTTCATTACCACTGCATTGAACACAAAGGTTTCATAAGATATCATCAGAAAAAAACTTTGTTTTCCCACAGCGACCTCCCACAAACAACTGCCTGTTCAAACACACTCCAACAATTTCCTTTCACCCACTATTTGGATAAAATTCTCAGATTTAAAAACGGATCATCCAATTACTTTATACACACACCACACACACACACACACACACACACACACACACAGTGCTACAGGATAATAATCAAAACCCTAAATTTTATTTAAATTTATAACATCTTATTCCCCAAAATTAGCCTAAGAGTGGGAGAATGAACGTGTGGTTGCCTTCTCTCTTTCCATAGTTACTCCTCTCCACTCTGGCTGCTGACATGTTCAAGATCATAGAGAAACGTACAGCATGCATCAACTCTCTTAAATGTAATCTTACGGAGGGCCAGACAATAGCCAGCAAACTTCCTGGCCTCTTCCACTTCCTCCTTTTAAATCCTTTCTTAGAGTGAGTTATTAAGGGACATAAAACTGATTTTGGACTTGTTTTGTCATTACCATAAGGTAATTTAGCACCTTGTGCTGCAAAGGAGGAGTTGCAGTCCCTATTTTCTTGGAAGTTCGACAAAACAAAACCTGAAAGAGTCCTATTTAAACAGCCTGTTACAGCTAGAAGGCCCTCACATTTGATACATGAACAGATATAAGAGAGAGGTAAAGGTGAGTGCCCTCTCATCATGACTGTCCCATACTTTGCCCTGGTGGTGGGCCTTTCCCCAGACTCCTTGGACTAACTTCTCAAGCCTTAAAACACGAGCAGCTGGGAAACACCACATTAAGTGTCGGGAGGAAGGAGTATGACTGATTTCACCACTTCC
The DNA here is from genome assembly GCF_040802235.1 of Manis javanica. Classification (NCBI taxonomy): domain Eukaryota; kingdom Metazoa; phylum Chordata; class Mammalia; order Pholidota; family Manidae; genus Manis; species Manis javanica. The sequence goes on along the minus strand of NC_133161.1, from coordinate 60,776,852 downwards.
TAGTACTGTGACAGTGGACAGATTGTTTGACATTTCTGATCTTGTTTCCTTGTTGGTACTCTGGGCCAATAAGCCCTGCTTTCCTCAAAATGTTCTTCAGATCAAACAAGATTAAGTGTGTGAAACACTTTGTAACTATGAAGTATTACTCCAAGATAAGCATACTTACAAGTTCTGTGGTTCCTTTCCCTTGGAGCAGAAACTCATACAGAAAATAGCTTTATACTTCTCTTTACTCATAAGTATTTATATTTCATATTTTTTTGGCCTAGACTCATGATGCAATTTGTTTATCATGTAGTTCTCAAATCCTGACCTTCACTATCACTGTCATATAATAAGATCATTTTAATGCTATCTGGAATCATTAAAAAATTACAAATAAGATGTTTCAGTAAAGAAATTGTTGTTTTTAATATGTTACCATATTGAATTGTTTGATCTAATACAAATGTGGAAGCTACTTTGTTCCCCAAGGCAACACAGTGAATGTTCAATTGGTCGTTACTGTCTGAACATGTTCGGTTTCCCCTATTTGATTACCTGATGACCAGTTTGATAAACATCTTAGAGAATGAATAAGTGCAAGTTAAACATACAATTGCACATATCTTCTGAGGTCTATTGTGATGATTTTCCAACTAGAAATTTTGATGATAATGTTTACTTTAGGTTAATAGGCTCTGCGGTATCCAAGGATTCCCTTAAGAGGTCTATGAACATGGCTTAAAACCACTGAGTGTTTTTAATTGAGTCTCTTCCTCTATTTTTAAAACTTGGTTTGTGTATATTTGGCCTAACTTGTTCACTTTCTCTTTTCTAGTCTTCTAAAGACCATCCAGAGATAGTTTGATATTTTACTTGACTCATGTCAGGCAGAGCAGAATTCCATATGACAGAAGAAGTTGACACAGCAGTTCTAAAGAGTCTGCTTAAATGCAAGACCCCAAGATACTAACCACTGAATTAATACATTCAGATATGTTTACAAAGTTAATGAACTACATTTTATAAAAATAGCATTCATGTTCTAATTACTTATATGTAATGTTGTTTTCAAAGGAGTAACATGCAACATGACAACTGATGTTCTCATTTAAGATATTACTTACCAGTTAGTATATTTCCCTCTAACCTGAAACCACGATTTTCTCATAATCCTAAAGGTCCTACTTATTTGTCCACACTGATCACTAAGGAGACTGAATTTATTGAACACAAGCTGTTTATCTTTAATAATCTTCATTCCACATTGCTTTGTGATCTAGAGAAATCTTGTTTCTACTTTTAAAAATATTTTCAAGTTTATAAACTAATAGTAAAGAAGCACACACACAAAAAGAATTAATTCATGTTGTGCTTACAATGATTTATTTAAATGGATGCCAAAGTTCTATACGTTTTTTGTTAGCACATATATCAAAGAATACATTATTTTGCTTATCGATGTAAAGATTAAAAATGTATATAAGGCATAAAATTATTTTTCCTTTGAATATCCCCATCCTCACTCATGAATCAACCACCCTAGTACTTTATAGTGTATCTGTCCAGCTATCTTTTTTATTGACCATAGATTTTTTTAAAATAGGGTGATGTTTTGTGATACCTTTTCTTTTTAATTAATGCTATATGTAGGAAATAACTCATAATATTGTATATGGAGATCATCTTATCCCTTTACTGATACACAGATTTCTATGATACACACATAATAATATATTTTACTACTCTCATATTGATGGCCACTTAGATTGATTTTAATTTTTCTCATTAAAAGTAATTTTGTGTGTAAATGTAGTAACCACATTGTTTTTTCATGTGAAACCTTCGTAAGAGTGTATATCAATTATATCTTAATAAAAAAATTTTTAAAAATGTAATTTTGTACCTACCACCAAAAAAATGAAAAATTCATTTTTTTGAGTATTACTTTTGGAGACATTTCTGAAAGCAGAATTTATTGATCAAAGGAATTAATACTTAAACATTAGAAAATTCTAATTTCTAATTCTAAACTTTCCTAAAAGCATTTTGTCACTTCTTAGTTCATTAGAAACATTAGAAAATTCTAATTTCTAATTCTAAACTTTCCTAAAAGCATTTTGTCACTTCTTAGTTTATTGTTGTATGAAGAACTCTCACTTCCCTGAATTCTTGCTAACACTGGTAATACGATTTTCTTAAACTTTTAGACAGTCTTCTACATGAGAAATAACTGATCACTTCTAATTTGCAGTTTTGTCATTGCTACTGAGGTTAAGCATAACTTTATATGTTGACCATAATTTTATGTTTCCCACAAATTATTTTCTTAATCTTCCTTTATACCTTTTGCCTATTTTCCCCATATGGCTGTCTTTTTAAAATTGTTTTTAAGAGCTTCTCAAGAACTTTGTTTATTCTTTGTTCTTTTACCCCACATTTCAATAGACTTTCATATTTTTAATGTTAGCTTTTAAAGCTTTTTGTTCATTTTTATTTGTTTTTATAAGGATATACTTACGAGATTTTTCTAATTTGAAATATCTTCCTTGCTGCAAAACAGAGAAAATTCCTGTATTTTCTGCTAATGCTTTAAAGTTTGATTTTAAATAGTTTAAAACCATTTAAGAAATGTGTAGTAAATTTTTGATCATGACATGAGGTTGTTTATTCATGTAGCTATTAAATTGCCCTAGGCCATTTATTTGGTAATCCGTTTATTCACTGAAATATAAAGCCAAATTTGTCAAATACTAAACTTTCCTATACACGGAAAAATTATATTCTGTACATTTTATTGATCCTTTATCTAACATTTTTACTTTTATCAGAAGTACACATTTTAATTGCAATTTCTATGTAATATGTTTGATATTGGGTATGATAAATTATTCTTTTACAAATTTATGTTTCTACATTACTGTACACTTTATCCTTCTATCAAATCTACAATTAGCTTTTGAGTTTTTAATAAAATCCTCCATACTTGTTTTAATACAGATCTTACATGTTATTAGGTTCATGTCTAGATATTGTATGCTTTTTATTGCTATTAGAAGTAACATAGTTTTCCCATGATGTTTTGTGGCTGGTTATCACTGGTAGGTCTTAAGTTTTTATTATGTATACTGCCAAGTTATTGAATCATCATAATAGTTTAAATTATTTTTAGAGTGGATTTCCCTGAGAAGACAATTAGAATGTTTGTAAAGTGGTGATATTTGTACCTTTTCCAGTATTTTTTGTGTTTTGTTAGCCTTGACAAGGACCTCTTGTATGATGTAAATGATAACAGTAACAGCTATATACTAAATGTTTTTTTAATATTTTATCATTTAGGGTAATATCTAATCAATTTGCTAATAGTATTCTTTATACAGGTAGAAAATTTTAACTCTTTCTAGCTTCTTAAAGCCTTGCAATTCATTAGTAACAATGAATTAATAACTATTCCTTTATTAAAATCATCTTATTATTTTTCTCCTTCAATCTTCTTCGTTTAATTAATTATATCATCCTGTACCCTGATTTTGTTATAATTAAATTATATAAATGGCACTGGCATTATTTTAATAATGCAAGCCCAACTACTACTACATTTATATACCACTTATTTCCATTTGGTAATTTTTTATTTAGGATTTTACCTTTATACGTAGATGCAAGATTAGATAGAAACTAATGTATATGCATTTTTTAATTGATGTTATGCTAAGATGATAAACATGAAAGTATGTTATCTTTTTCTAGTTCTTGATATTTATATCCCATTGAGTTTTTATCACTTTTCATCATAAATGTATCAGATTTCAATTTATATATTTTAAAGGTTATTAGATGCATTAAAGTTTTTATCCTTATATATTCTTAGTAAATACTTCTTTAATCAAAATAAATGAAGCACATGTGAAATATTTAAAAGTTTCTACAATTTTTTCACAACATGTTCAATTGAGAACTTATTTATTCTTTTAGAAATATGTAAAATTTTATTTAGGAAAATCGTGTCTTTTCTTAATTTCTGAAAATTCTCTACCATTTTTCTGTTTCCAAATTGCATCTCTATTTGTCCTATTTCCTTCTATTCTTCCTGTTATTTCCTATTAAAATGCATAAGAACTTGTTTTCTCTCCCATGCCTGAAACAGTTTCTCATGTTTAACCTCATTTATCTTTCTGTTCTGTATTTTATGTATTTCCTCAGATTTGTATTCCAGTTTGCATATTTTTTCCTCAGCTGTATATAATAAGCTATGTAACTAATCATTTTTTTAAACACCAATGACTATAGTTTTCATTTCTAGCACTCAACTTTGCTCATTTTCAAATACATCTGTTCTTTCTTCATGCTTCCTATTATTATTATTATTTCTAGTCTCTTAATATATCTTTAATACTTTTAAGAATAATGTTTAGTATTCTCTTTCTGAGCTATGTTCCTTCAGCATGTAAATTACTTTTTGTCAGATATTCTGAATATCCCTCGTGGCTATAAATTTTTTTTTTTGGCTATGAATTTTATGATACAGTAACTTACTACTGTGAACTCCTCCTCAGCAGAAATTTTTAATTTCTGAAGAATTTAATCAAAAGACATATAAGTGTCTCTATAAGGAAAGATTGTGTTGGTGCTGAAGGAAACATTTGGGTTTCAAAAGACTTGAACCAGGTTAGGATCTCAGCTTGGAATTCCCTCCTCACATTAGTAAAAGTTCTTTTACTAACTTTTACCCCCCACCCATGTATGGTGCATATGTAGTTTTTGATCTCTTGAAAGCAACAGTGTTCCTCATACAAATCCCCACACAGTTGCTATTTTTCTTGGCGCATGAGAAGAGGGTTCTAATCTTTGTGATAGAAAGGGCAGCTCCTTGAGTCTCCAGCAGGGACAGCTACTGAATCTCCTGGTCCATTACATTCCCTTCTCTCATAAGGCTAGAGACCATATATCCTGCAAAGTATCATCTCCCAGCCCCTAGCAAAACTATATCTAGACATAAAATTTCCAGAGGCTTCCAAGTATCAGCTCAAGCTTGCTGTTTTGGCTTTCATTATTCTCCTCCATTCTTTAATCTGAGAATTTCTTGTTTTTTTGTAAATTCACATAGCCATTTTTAAATTACTATTTTTTCTAGAATATCCCTATGGGGAGAGCTGGAGAGATGCCCATGTGGGTTATCTCTGTCTACTGTATTGCCAAAATTTAAGATTTATTTTTTTAAACAGAGCATCCAGTAATATCCCCAGAGATGTATGATAATAAACTTGGACTATAAACTACAAGATAAACTCTTGAGTTTATGGATTATTAGATACTTCCTGAAAAACCTAATTTTATGAGTAAGAGTTATTACTTTGTATTTCATTGTATTTTTGGTATTTATGTGTTAATTATAAAACAACTTGCATTGAAATAAAAGTCACTCAAACCTCCCCTCCATTAATCTGGTACACATAGAGAACATACAGTTTTTATTTCTATGATTTATTTGGCCCCAATTTTATTCTATTTCAAGATTCCATTTTTTTCAAAGTAAAGCTAGGCAGATAGATATACAAATAGAAAAATGTTATATTCTATTTCCACAAGATCTGAAACATGTGTGAAAGCTGTATGAACTACAATAAGCTAAGTTATAACTCTCTTATTTAGTAAAAGAAAATGCCTGTATCTCATTATCAGGGCATTGAAATCTAATGAGTCTTAGAGTGGTGGAGTATCAAAAGCTTACCACTCACTACCATACTAATAAATTTTAAGATATGTCTCTGGCTGTAGCACCATATCATTAGCTGAGTCTAAGGGAAAGAATAGAATGTCAGGAGAAACGACTCTTCTGCTTGAGGTTTGACTACAGAAAGCATTTACTTTGATTAGAACGATTTATGAGTGAAACTAAGAAAAGTTAGATGCTGTTTCCAGAGCAGAAATAAGCACATTCTACTTAAATAACTTGTGGTTCTATTCACTAGAAAAATCCCAAAATATTCATCTCCTCTATTTCATATATATATATATATATATATATATATATATATATATATATATATATATATATATGTATAAAACTGAAGGTAGTTATGCTTTACATCCAAAATTTTAATGGAAATCCCTTCTCCATAAAATTCACTGATTCTCTGTGACAAATTTATTTCTACTTTTTATGTGCTCATAGAATAACTTATTACAGTTATTACATTCTCCATAGGCTTATGTATGTTTGCCTTCCCCTTTAGCATCCTTAAAACAATGACTATGCTTTGCTCACCTTTCCATTTTTTGTAGCATCTTCCAATTGTATGAACACAGTAACAGCTCTTAATTGAATTAAAATACAATCTAATGTGATTGTGTAATATAACCTCATATTCTTGGAAGGATTGCAAAATGACATGGCTTTTTCTAAGTTTTTGCTCAATACCCAGAGTTGAAGTAAAAGTCAGTGAATAGAATTTGGGGCTTTACCTCCTTGGAAAAATATGTATTTCAAAGCAAGAGAAAACACAAAGCTTTGGACAAATGTGATATATTGAAAATAGTCAACATACATCAACAATCCATGCACTCCTGCAGGAATATCCCTTGCTGTAGAGGGAATACATTACATCTGTATTAGAATCATAATACAAGAAGTCTACATTTTTTTTTCACCCACACATCCATAGTTTATTACAGATGCTGCCAACTCAATTAGTGGGAGTTAACAGAAGGAGAAAGTTCTCCTGAGACACTGTATCTCAAACGTTGTATCAGATCCTCTAGGACTACTAGGATTATAACTGGCCAGTACACACAGGGGTGTGAGAAACAGAGGCAGCATCTAGTCCAGAGCTGGGAGCAGGAGATGGTGGGACAGATCAAGGAAGTCTTTCCAGTAAGATGACACCTGAGCTGAGTCCCAACTTGGGAATAAGGGCTGATGTGCTCCCGAGTGTGTGCTGGATGTTGTGCATGCAGCTGGTGGAGCTCCTCCATGATGAGGACCTTAGGTGAAGCCTGGGGGAACAGAAGAAGAGACATGCAGGGTACTAGGTGGCTTTCATTTTAGCCTTCTGGTGGGTGTGTAGTTTTGTCTTCACTTGCAGTTACTGGATGACTAATGATACTGAACATATTTTCACTTGATTAGTGGCTATTTTATTGCCTCTTTTGCATGGTGTCTTTTTTATTTTTATTTTTACTGTCCAGTGTCTTTATAAATCCTTTGACCACTATTCTATTGGGTAGTTTTTGTTTGTTTGTTTCTTTGTTTGTTTGTTAATTTGTGGGGGTTCTTAACTTATTCTGGACACAAATCTTTTAAGTTCTTCATTTCAATAGAATTTGGTTTGTTATTTTTTTCTCTGTGCTTTGGTGCTTTATATGTCCTACTAAGAAATCTCTGCCTACCCCAAGGTGATGTTGATATTTTTCTGTTTGGTACTAAAAATTTTATTGTTTTATCTTCACCATTTAAATCTAGAATACATCTGGAATTGATTTTGGGGTACCATATGAGGTAGGATTCAAATTTTTTTCCTGCATGAAAATCCACATGATCTGGAATTTATTGAAAGACTATTATTTTCCATTGCTAGGATGGCTCAACTTTGTCATAAATCATACAATTGTATATTCATGGGTCTGTTCTGGATTGTATTCTGTTCCTTAGATATGTTTTATTCTTGTGCCAATTTCACACTCATTTAATTATGGTAGCTTTATAGTCAGTCTTACTATCTGGTAAGTCCTAAAGCTTTGTTTTGCTTCTTCAGGATTCTTCACAATTTCCCTGTAAATTTTATGACCAGTTTGTCAATATCTGTAGAAAATCGCTGGGGTTTTGACTGGGATTGCATTGAATCTATAAATCAATTTTGTCTTTATAATTTTGAATTGTCCAACCCATCCATGAACATGGCATACTCCTCAATTTACTTGGGACTTCTTAATTTTTATAAATAATGATTTCCTATACATAGTTCATTAGATTTTGTACTATGTATTTGATTTGTTTTAAGGTGATTCTTTCTTTTATTGGACATCTGAAAAAATGAACATTTGTTGATTTTGAGATATAATTGGCTTTTCATTGCTTTTGTTTCTCCACCCCTACCTTGTGCCTGTTTCTCTCTGTATCTACTTATATCTGTTGTACATGACAGATCTGTACTGTTAAAAGAAAGCCACTAAAATTCTCTTGTGTTTTCTAGACTAAACAGCTTCTATTTTCCCAACCACTCCTCATACACTATGTTGTTCTGGGTCATTCTTTAGCCTGGTCATCCTCTTTTTTGTTCTATTGTTTTTAAGAGTCCTTCCGGTTCCCTGAGGTCTGCTCTTTTCTCCACTTGTGTGCAGTCTGACGCGTCCTCTTTCCTGTTGCTCTCGCAGGATTAGTTGCACCAATTAAATTTTCTAATTGTATCCAGTTTTAGGAGGAAGCCTCTGTCTCTCCTCTCACGCCGCCATCTTTAATCCCTACCAATTTTTTAATAAACCAAAGGAAACATATTAAACTGACCTTTTCTTTATAAACTGTTATTAATTAAACACACACATATACTTACATACTACAAGCATACACACATTGCTTCATTATGCACATTTTGGGTTTGGGTTTTTTTTTTGTGTGTGTGTGTGTGTGAGTGTGTGTGTGTTTGCCATTGCAGTTCCAAAAGGTAGAGGAACTCTCAGAATCAGCGCAGATAAAAACACAGTGCACTAGTAGTGTTTTTCCTGTGGGAAAATACACTAGGTACATCAGGACATTTCATTTCATTGGAAAATAAAACATATTAAAGTATGTGAAAAAGAAATAATTAGAATTCCCACTGTTAGTGTTCTTAGTTTGAGCCTTACTAGATGAATGAGTTAAATATTATCAAAATTAGATACCGTATTTAGAAGTCATATAAAACCCAAGGTGTCTACTACTTTTCTAAGTTCCTTAGGATTAGTGGAGTCTTGAGTCTGGTTGATTTCTCTTACAGATCCTTACAAAGATGTTTATTTCCCAAATATCTTCTGGAAAGACTCTCACCTAATTGGCATTTTTATACTCAAATAAGCTTAATCCAATTTGGAGATTCAAACAGAAGTTCAAATGCTCACTTATCTTGAGATAATATAACAATCTAAAATCTATTCCTACAGATAGAGAGGATACAGAAATAATGACAAGGAATTTTGAAATGAAGGAAATTTTCAAAATGTAATATCAGAAAAATTAATTTAAATCTCAAAGTGTTCCTTCCAAAGTTCTAATAGATTATGAGACCATTTCATATACTGAACCTCATTTTGAAGCTTACCTCTTAAGAGATAATCAGGAATAGCCATTGGAACATGAAATAATTATTAGAGATTTAATTTAAAAGTCCAGCTACATTTCTAATTATAGTATATCTAAACAATAGAGTCAGATTCAAAAGTATCCTCAAATAGGAAATGTAGTCGTCTTCTAATAGAAACTTAAAATTGAACACAACAATGAGATAGTTATAGTAAGAATTTTATGTCTAATAAGTCAGCCTTATAATTTAATTGTTTGTGCCACCCATATCTTTATCAGTTTTTACTCTGGTTAATCTATGAATGATTATAAGAAATGTGTTGAAAGTGTCTTCCTCAATAGTGAATTTGTCAATTTCATTTTGTAATTCTTATAATTTTGTTTTATATGTTTTTAGGCTATTTTATCATTTATTTTCAAGTTTAGAACTATTATCACTTAATATACCAATCCTTAGCATGCAGTGACCCTGTATGAATCTAGTAATACTTCTTAAATGAAAGTCTATTTATTTCACATTAATATTTTTAGGACAGCTTTCTTTATATTAGTATTTACCTGGTATGCCTTGTTAATCCTTTACTTTGAACTTTACATGTCCTATGTTTTAGGTGTGTCTTTTATAAATATTATATAGCTAGATTTGTTTGAACCCAATATGAAAATTCAGTCTACTTAAAATCATTCATTTTTCTGCAGTGCTTCAAAAAACATTGCAACCAAAGTATTCTATCACTAAATTCTGTAATACAGTTTTCTAAAATAACATTATCTTATACATAAAAAAATCATACTCATAATGGCTAATTCTTTGTCAACTTTGATAGGCTATAATACCTAGCTGTTTGGTCAAACACTAACCTATATTTTGTGAAGGAATTTTTTAGAAGAAACTAACACTCATAGTTGACTTTAAGTGGATTATCCTCTGTAAGGTGAACGGTCCTCATCCAATCAGTTGAAGATTTTAAGAGCAAAGGCTGAAGTTTCCTGAATAAGAAGGAACTCTAATTCCAGACCATAATGTAGAAATCCTACCCAAGTCCCAGAGCCTGCCCCTACAGATTTCAGGTTCAAAGCTATAACATCAACTAGACTTCCCAGCATAGCAACCTTCCCTATGATCTAGATGTTAGAGACAACATCTTGATTATATTAAACAGTTTTGACAGAAATATATCATAGCTAATATTTGAAACCTTGAATTACATCATATCAGGAGACATACAATATTTGTGTGTCCTAACATTAGGCACCTGCTGGTTAGAGCAGTGACAGACTAATAATATCCTTGTGCAAAGTTACATTTTTCCTCACAATCAGAAAATAATCTGCATGGTGTAATGGTGTTACTTTGACACTATAGGACTGTCCCCTTTACTTCATACTTCTAACACTTTTAGCATTATCTATTGATTTGATATTCTTCAGTAAACAAGAACTTTCTCTCATTAGCTAGGGTCATTTAAGTACCCTGAAATATAATTTTTTAGCAAATTTACATTAATTCTAAATTCATGGGATATTTACACTCTGTTATATTTTCATTTCTATTCTGATTTCTGTAAATCTTTTTTATAGTATATTGCCTCTTTTAAGTTAACTGTTTTGCATTTTAACTGCCCCATAAACATACCCTCTTTTTAGATTTATACACCTTATTTCTATTTTATTAATTGGTTAACCTTGAATTTTATCAACTGTACTTAAGCAAATCCAAAATTATTATCATAAATCCCCTTTAAAACATTCAAGAGCCATAGGACACTTTAATAGCATCACCTTGCCTCCCAATTTACATGCTGTATTTATCACTTTTTATCTGTTTCCTGTTGTTGTAAAACTACATATCAGGAACCATTGTTATTATTTTATGCAGTTATTGTATGTTTAGATTTATAGATTTATGTCTTCACTTGCCATTTCATCTGGAATATTGGATCTTTTCTTAAAATAATTTTATATCAAGAATATCCTTTAGAAATCACTTAAATTTATTGCTGTTGGTAACTCTTTGTGTTGTGTTTACATGAACACTTTTCATTTTATTCTCATTTTGAGTACAAAACTCTAAGTTGAGTGATTTTTCTTATAATGAAACTTGTATTCTATTATTCGACTGGCCATTAGCTGTTCTTTAAAAGTCTGCTGTTTGTTTTAAACCTAGTTCCTTTGAAACTGATCTTTTATCTCTAAACTTGCTAAAATCTTCTCTTTACATTGACATTCTGTAATTTTACTGAATTTTGTCTAGTGTGGATTTTTTAAATTCTATCTTTGCTTCAATATCTATGGATTCTTATCTTTACCCAAATCTAGGAGATTGCTGTTTTTGTCTTCAAACATGCCTCTTTCATTTTCTCTGTTCTCTGATTCTGTTGTACTGATTAGATACATTAGAACTTCATAATTCTTTAAAGACTTCTATTTTCCATCTACGTGTTTCTCTGCACTGCTTTCTAGGTCACTTTTGCTCTACCTTCCTGATAAGTCATTCTCTCTCCATCTGTTTCTAATCTGTTTGATCCTTTCATTGATACCTCCTCTACCAAAGTATTTTATTTCCAATATTTTCATTTGATTATTTTTAAAATTTTCTTATTTTCTTAAATTATCAATCATATAATTCACTCCTATTTTTACTTTTTTTTCTTTAAGCACTTCATATTTATTTGCACTATATTTATTCACTTATTTATATTCTGTATTTGACATTTCAGATCTTCATTTTGCAGGAGGGGGGAGTTTAATGTTGTTTGATATTGCTTAGTGTCACTAATGTTGAATTTTTCCTTGATCGGTGAAATTTTTCACGAGAGCCCACATTGGAGGCGCTTTCTCACAGAGCCCATTTGCATTTCTGTTTGCCAGGGACAGTGAGGCATCACTAAAGTGAGCTTCCCTGGCCCCTCTCAGGTCCACAACTTAATCTTGGAATTTCTAGTATAGCCCTCCTCCTCCTCCTCCTCTCCCCAAATAATCAGGCTGCGTATTGGTATTGCCCAAACCTTCAGGAGAAACTGACATTCACAGAAGCTCCTGTTCTCACTGCTCTATTTTCAGTTTTCTCTGCCTCTTACCTTATGTGGGGAGAGAGAAGAGGCTCTTTTAAACTTCTGTTGTCATTTCTAAACAGCACAGAAGCAGAATGACACTCAGTAAGTATAGACACTAGTTATTTGGGTATGAGCAATTTGTTATACTATCTAGTCTACCATACTGCCAGTGGCCGAAACCAAATTACTATTTGGGCTAAAAATATGTTTTGAATATTGCCATCTCAAAATAAGGAACTTTGGTACAAATTTATTTTCCCAAATTTCTAAAATTTCTCTAAGTTACCTCATCCTTTTATAGTTTATACATTTCCTGATATTTTATTAACTTTTTAATGCTCTCTTCTCTATTACGGAATTATAAGTGGGAAGAGTTATGCATGAACATTTGATAGCTGTGAAAATGTCTAAAACATGCATAGTAAAGGCAAGTGGTCTTTGAACAGCTAAAATTATACTGGCTCCAAAAAAGTTCACTCCTAATTACTTCTTTTTCACTAGCAGCTCTATGTATGCTGATAAGCACTGCTTTTCAAAAAAAAAAAAAATCCATGGAAACAAATGTAGTGACTTACTGAGGAAGTCCCAAGGACATAAACAATTTCTGTCTCTCTCATTGTTTCACCCTTGAAATTGAGATGCAGTCCAGACATTTTTTTTTTTCACTTACCAAAAGAAATTGAGATATTTTTTGGATCTTTAGTTATTTTTAGTTCTGTCAAGTGGGTAAAGAATCTTTTGCTGTGAAAGAATTAGACACCAGTGAAAAGAGGGAGTATGTCCTTACCAACCATGGAATTAATTATAACAGATAAAAGGAGAGGCAGTGTCAGAGTTTGGTCTCTGTCATATTAATAATTTGGAAGTGTTAGGCAGTACTGATTTCTTCTTAGTTAGCTTTTTGCATAGTGAAATTTTTGAGGGCAAAATCCTCTGACCTTCACATTTATTTCACTGCTACTTGACATGACTAAAGTATCTGACATTTTAAGTATTCTTGCCAAAGGGAATGTCTTAAATCATGCACATTTGAGCAGATTTATTTAAAGGAAGATATTTTCACTTCTTGATAAAGCAATATTCCCAACTCAGTAGCTGATGTTCAACAGATGACTAATGAAGGTCTTACAGGAGAAATTAGCCTCAATGCTATCTTCTGGATTCAGTTGCCCCACTGAGGCTCTCTTAATCTGCCTTCTCCATTCATCTGACTCCCTGGAGAAAGCTGGAAACAAGTGCTAGGAATCTTGTCATTAATTCAGATCAGCAGTGTCAGTTAATTAAGTGCAAGTTCTTTAACTCAGCCTCTAAAGGCAAAGATGGCTAAGGATCCAGAATGTTAAAATACAAGATTCTTTCCATCTCTCGAATCAAGCTTCTTCCTAATTATATTCCTTACATTTCTTTTAGTCTTAACTCTTAAAAAAAATATGACCAGTATAATGGGAAATACGATAAGATGCCTCTTAATCTAGTTATATGTAGAATATCATGAAAGCAGTGTTTCCCAACACAAATTCCATATGGTATTCCTTCCACAGGATGGGAATAGATAGATCTTGGAAAGAAAAGAATGTTATAAGGTAAAATAATGTCTGAAATACTGGGATTGTTAAAGATTTCTTTGTTGCAGAACTTTACCAAGCTTAAAATATGCCATGCAATGTTATAATTAATATTATAATTACTGAGATGGAGACATTATGTAGTACTTCACATATATGTGACATAAACATATATACACATACATTTATATATATATAAATATAACCACAGTATTACTTATTTAAACACAATCTCTTTATATGTATTTTTAAAACTTTTGAACATTTTCAGCAAAATAAATTTATGGGACTTAAAAAAACTCTGAATTTTTCTTTTACAGAAGGGTAAAAAAAACATTGGATTGTTCTTTTACAGAAGGGTTATGCAACATTTTGGTCCAAAACATATATTTTAACTTTTCATCATTTCTTTCCTTTCTTAGAAAATATGTTCTGATTATTTTTCTGTGAATGCTACATTAAAGGATGGAGACATTTTAATGTCCCTTGCTAAGACAAACTCTTTTCTGATACGTTTGCTTGTCAAGGCTGAACTGTTCACATTATTTTCCAAACTATTTTTCAAATTTTATCTATTTGACATCAAAGGAAAAATAACAAAAGAGAAAATTTCCTCTAGCTTTTAATTGACGACTATGAGATTCCTTTGATGACTAACCCGGGACCTGTGTGCAACATAGAAAGAGGCATCCTTTCCTCAAGACACAACTTCCATCTGTTGAAAAACAACAATATACCAGAATGTGAGGGATTACTGATATCTTCTGGAGAACTGTCCTATGAAGTGAGTCATACACTGTGAATGAGGCCCCAAGGGTTGTGCAGGGCCCTAACTGCACACTTCTACCCAGTGGTTCTGGAGGGAAATTAAAAGCACTTTAAAGGGCGCACAGTATTCTTCCAAAGGCCTTGCTTAAGCCTGTTGTCTCCTTAGATGTAGGAGTCTAATGCACAAAGAAAAAACAATCAAATTTTTTAAATTTACTACTTTTTTACCTTTCACAGTTACCCTTAACAACCAGTCCCTTTCTCCTTGGAGCCCCGTATTCCTATCCCAGGAAGAACACAAGCCTTTAACTTATTTAGTGGTGCTATGTAATTTTCTTCACAAACACCTCTTCCCTAGAGTCTAATAAAAGGACACTAAATTGTTATTGATTTCCTTGATGTCCTCCTTTTGTTTTGGGCATGAGGTTCATGCTAATTACATTCCATGGGTAATTTACCTATGCAAAATTATATTTTATAACACTTGAAAAAGAGAGTTAATTTGATTGTCAAAATCTTTGACCATACCATAGTATACAAATCAGAATCATTTTCTTTTTCATGCAAGTATAGCACTCAATGCAATCATCTGGAATTTATATAATTAAATTAATACAGCTTTATAAAATGTTCACTATTAGTACCTTTAAACCATGTGCTGCTGTTCTCATCTAAATCGTGGATGCAAAATATTGTCTTCTGCCAGAACCAAATGGCATAGCTATTTTTTGAGGGGTGAGAGGAAAAAAATCTCCACTGTAATTTTTGTTGTGTGATTTAACTTGAGGTGTGTAGACATAATAGTTACCATTTGCTCTTCTGAGTTGCTTCATACCCATCTTTCCCCTTCCATTATATTATTTGCAGGATTCTTATCTAATTGTTTACCTCTTGTGAGATAAATGGAAGTTTCACCCAGAATTTCCAGAATTTCCTCCTTGGCCTTAGTCTATTTACATACCAATGGATGTTTCCACTCCCGTGGATCTGCAGTAAGGGGTAGAGAGAAAATGGCCATTGTGTCCTCACCTCATTCCTGGTACCTAAGTGGTCTGACAATCACCAGTCACCATGGAGTCCCTGCTGGAAGGGGTGAGCAGGAGGAGGGAGCAGGGACTGAGCATGGGAGGGACAGAGATGGGCTGCCTAGCTAACCATAGGGAGCTGTGAGCAATAAAAGTCCCTTCTCCCAAACTGCTTTTCCACTTGCCTTCCTTCCGTTTCACTTATGGATTCATAAGAAACTTGTCCTGGGCAAGGAACTGCCTTACCCCAGGAGCTACACTTCTCTTCCTTTCCCCATTGAATTCTGAAATTTTAAAAGTAGAAACTCTCTTATTTTTCTTAGTACCTCCATAGAACACGGCATAAATGCAAGTTGAGTAGATCAGAGCTGGGCAATTCAAAGGGAAATCTCAGTTTGGGGAGCAAAATTCTAGATACATTTTAAGAATCCAGAGAAAAAATCTCTACTGACAGCTGACCCACCTCATCCTGTACCTTTAAGTCCCTTTTAAGGTGTTTTAAGTTTTCATATATAAAATATTTACATGTTACCTTCATGAAATCTCTGAAATAAAATTAATTTTAAAATGTTAATATAAAAAATGTTAATATAAGTACAATGTTTGACAAACAGGAATACTATAAAATGCTGCATTTTAATTCATATTTGCTTCACAAAAACCACTGATAGAATATTTTGAGAAATCCATTACAGAGTGTAATATCAGCTGAGTAATATGAAATAAACCTGGGAAAAAAATACTTTGTAAGTATGATTGTGTTATGCAAAATGTTTAGCTTAAAAGTATTCAGCAGTTGAAAAGTTAGTAGCATTTACCCCTATCATGCTGTCATCTGATTTCTTCTCAAAATATTGAAAATCAGGTTTGCATGTTGCAACACAAATCAGTTTATTGAAAACAGACTTGATTAAAAATAACTAAGTCCTTCACCTTCTCCTTAGCATTTATATGGAATCTCTTTGATGATTTACATTTAAGACAGATATTGATTTCTATCCTCTGCCTTTGTCCTATAAATGCTTCTCTGTTTTCAGTCAACTATAATAGGCATTAGGTCAACACAAAGGCGGGACAAGTAAACCAATGCAATCATCTGGAATTTATATAATTAAATTAATACAGCTTTATAAAATGTTCACTATTAGTACCTTTAAACCATGTGCTGCTGTTCTCATCTAAATCGTGGATGGAGCAATACAGAAAGCAATACAAGAGCATCTTCAAAGCACCCACAGTTTTCTGTGATGTGCTTTTTGCTCTACTGATAATGAAACTGCCTCATGTATGGTTTAGTTGAATTTATATTTCTAAAAAAGTTATGTAATTTCATGTTTTATGCTTTCTTTACAGCCATTAGAATTTTTTATTCTTAAGTGTTATTTTTGGGGAATGCATTCCAAGGACCAACTATGACAACAAAAATAGTCATAGTTTCCTAGCATACCAGAACAAGTAGTATAGGATGTGGGGAGTAAGGAAAATTAGTCCCTAAATTTTCTCTGAAAAAAATTTAATGGGACTATGTCACATTATACATGCTAAGATTTGATGTGTTGATTAAGTAGGAGCCAAAGCCATGGGGCTCAGCCCCCAGCTGTCATGATCACAAAAATCAGAGCCAACAAACTGAAAAGTAGTTTTTTTTGAAGGAAGGGAGTGTACTGGAAAAATTAAATACATTTTTTCCAGAGCACCTAAACAAAGGTCGTAACACTGCCTTAGGAAGAAGGAAAATATTAGCTAAGTTATACTATGTCAATTGACTAAGAAAAATTTATAAAAAAGAAACAGATCTCAGTCTTCCACAGCAAACTCATATACCTATCAGATTGCAAATGAAATATTTTGTATTATTCTGTTAAATATTACCTAAATCAAAGTCTATGGTAGGCAGAGGTCTATGTCTGTGGTAAGCAGAAGAATGGTCCCCCAAAAGATGTCTGCATTCTAATCCCTGGCCCCAAGACCGTGTTAGCTTACATGACAAAAGGAAATTCAGGTTACAGCTAGAATTATTGTTAATCGACTAACCCTGAGATGATGGAAGTAGCCTGGATTACCCAGGTGGCCTCGATATAATCACAAGGATCCTTATAAATGCGAGAGGAAGGCAGAAGGCAGTCAAGAGGAATGGTGGCCTGAAGAGGACCCTGCCTGCTCTTGCTGTCTTAGAAGAAAAGAAAACGGGCTATTGGCCCAGGAATGTAGGCATCCTCTAAAAAGAGGGAAAAAGCTAGAAACAGATTGTCCCCAAGAGCACCCGGAAAGAAACAGCCCTGGCAACACCTGGATTTTAGACCAGCAAAACCTATTTTAGACTTCTGATCTTTACAACAGTAAAATCATAATTTTATGTTCTAAAATACTAAGTTTGTGCTTGTTACAGTAGCAGTAGGGAACTAATATAGTGTATAATAGCAAAATAAAATCAGAAAAGACTTAGAGTAAGCCAGTCAAGGATAAAAGAAATTCAGTTATTTTTGGTGTGCTCTTCAGTGAATTGCCTCTCTTTTTCCTTAGTTTGATTAAATAAGTCACTGAGAAGAGGGAGCAAATATCTGGATCATACAATTGACTAAGGTGAACTCTCTTGTTCCTTATCTCCTGGATAAAAGGTCTCTGAAGTCAATACTTTTCCCCATATATGCTATCTTATTTATTTCATCACTTGATGAATAACATCAAGTTGGCTAAGAGATGCTTAGAAGTGTTATTAATGTGGATGAGTATTACATTACTTTTGAAGAGAAAATAATTGTTTTTTAGTTGAATAATTTGCAAACATTATTTACAAGACTGTTCTATAAGTGATGTAAAGCTTTCAGTGGTTAGGAACAACTGTGTCTTACAGCCTCAGTACCTAACGCATGTGTTTGGTGTGAATTAGAAAGACACCGAAAGTTAAAGTCATGGGATTTTCCTGGACCCTACTGAACTTTCCTAAAGTAAACAAATAATAAAAAATACATTAGTTTCAGTGGTTTGAGCAATTATCTGCTGACTCAGTTGGGACAGGGAAAAACAGCAGCAAAAGCAAAACAGCAGAGACATGCTCCCTCCTGAGGGTCTTTGCACTGTCTGTTGTGAAATTCCTACTGACCCTCATGTGACTTGGGTCCTTATTGTTTTCAGGTCATGTTTTTTTAGTGAGGCCCTCGCTGTTCTGTATATCTCAAAGTTCAGGGCCAGGCTGTAACTTTCCATATCCCTTTCCTTAGCTTTCATTGCTCTTTTTAGCACTTCGTACTACCTAACTAACTGTTTCTTGTTGCCACCCAACTTGTTAATCGTAGGCTCTGCTCAACGGGTGCAGTGATAATCACACTCAAAGTCACGAGACACAGCTTACTTAGATTTCGGTGGTGGCGGGGAAGGCAAATCACAGTAACAGCATAGAAAAGGTCTCCTAGCTTTCAGGCTCAGTTCCCTAATGCTCCATCATTCCCAACTCAGAATGTGAAGCGTTATGGAGATCACACTGAATATGAGCAGAGCACCTCAGCTTAGGGAAGCCAAGGCTCTGGGCCCTTTCCAGCTTGTATACCTTGCTCATCATTTCCCATAAGGGGTATAAGATTAGATCCCACTCTTTGGGAAAGCTGGATCCATCAATCAGAAACGATAAAATAAAACCAATCTTTATAGTGAGGTATAAAGTGCATACTGGTACAGAATATTTAACTTGGATTCTGTACACTTCTAGAGATTCCCTGAGTTAAGGTGTCAAGAGACCTTAGAGAAAAGATCTTATGCTGATAGTGGAAAGACCATATGGGCTTTCAGCATATGATCGGTTTCATTGACTATGAGGCTAATAACCTTAAATTCTGATATTGGGCTTTGATACTTCATAATTAGAAACATATCAAGGATATTTGACACAAATAATTTATATTAAAGCCTATCTAAATTATAGGATATACAGAAAGACTTATAAGTGACTCATTTGACCTGTCAGAAATCCATTCCAATTACCTAATAAAGGAAATTCATTTCTAGGAATATGAGGGCTAGTTCTACATAGTAAGTTTTAAGTAAAATGTTTTCACCCAATATTTTTTTATTTGTTTTTCTGTCTGAGGTATTTGGCAAACTTTTATCCATAGAAATTAAATCATCTCCAATGTTATAAGACTTTCCAAAATTTCACATACTTATTTCATGTGTTTTCCATCATTTCCAACTATTACATTCAGTATATATTTTCCTGCTTCTATAAATAGCATTATTAACTTGTGTCATCTTGAAAAGAAATTTCTAAATGTTTTTTACTCTCTTCTGGGCACATGGGAAGGCTATATTTTGCAGCCTCCCTACTGGTAATTTTGGTGCTGTGTAACTGAGTTTTGGGATTGTGAAGGGAAATGTGTCACATCGAGTCCAGTATAATTGGACTTGCAGTGTTCACTTTCCATGTGCTCTTTTCTGTGCACATGATTAAAAGTAAAGCATCTTGAGTGGCAGGGTTGCAAATGGGGCATTATAGAGTCCTGGACTCTGGAGGAAAGCGATGTTAGAATCTCACTGGTTGCTTAAAGTCACTGACATTATGATCTTTGGATGCTTTGGCAGCTTGTGTTAATGACTCTGACTAACAGAGCAATAGCAAAAGGACCAGCTGATTTAGAGGTTTCAGAGGAAGAAGAGATTAGTCATTGAATATTCAGAGAGATATTTAAAGGATTGCAACATTACTAGTCATTTGTAGTATAATCATGGCATCATTAGGGCATTGAAATAAGTTTTTAGAAACCAGGTTTTTAAGAAAAAATGCTTATCACATGCCGACATAGATGCTTCCAGCATAACTCTATGAATTAATGTCATTTGCACATTTATTATATATACATTATGTAACAAAATATATATGTAAAAAAATAGGGCATACAACCTTTAGAAACGAACCATTTTGTAAAAGAGAATAATCAAGTTATATGATGATTAATAACTTAGACAAGATCACAAATTGGAGTTACAGACCTATGATACTATGTTGAGTTTCTGTAGTTTATTTTCTTTAGTGAGCTATCCTGTTTCCTAACCAGAAATATCCACACACACAACTGAAGGGGACATTATTACTCTTGATTATGAATTTAGCATATAAAGAATAAGTACATTTCTCATCAGGAGTTATATGTTTATATATAGAAATAACTTTCTTTGGGGATATTAATAATCAAAGAATATATGAATGATAGATTTTCATATAGACTGTTGCTATTATCATTATTTATTCACACAATTGTGGAAAAACAGAGGAAACTAGTATTTTTTTTTTGAGAGGGCATCTCTCATATTTATTGGTCAAATGGTTGTTAACAACAATAAAATTCTGTATAGGGGACTCAATGCACAATCATTAATCCACTCCAAACCTAATTCTCAACAGTCTCCAATCTTCTGAAACATAACAAACAAGTTCTTACATGGTGAACAAATTCTTACATAGTGAATAAGTTCTTACATGGTGAACAGTACAAGGGCAGTCATCACAGAAACTTTCGGTTTTGATCACACATTATGAACTACAGACAATCAGGTCAAATATGAATATTTGTTTGATTTTTATACTTGATTTATATGTGAATCCCACATTTCTCGCTTATTATTATTATTATTATTATTATTACTTTTATTTTTTATTTTTATTTTGTTTTTTTTTTTTTTTGAGAGGGCATCTCTCATATTTATTGATCAAATGGTTGTTAACAACAATAAAATTCAGTATAGGGGGGTCAACGCTCAATGTACAATCATTAATCCATCTCAAGCCTAATTCTCGTCAGTCTCCAATCTTCTGAAGCATAACGAACAAGTTCTTACATGGTGAACGAATTCTTACATAGTGAATAAATTCTTACATGGTGAACAGTACAAGGGCATTCATCACAGAAACTATCAGTTTTGATCATGCATTATGACCTATAAACAATCAGGTCAAATATGAATATTCATTTGATTTTTGTACTTGATTTATATGTTGATCCCACATTTCTCCTATTATTATTATTATTTTTATTTTTAATAAAATGCTGAAGTGGTAGGTAGATGCAAGATAAAGGTAGAAAACATAGTTTAGTGCTGTAAGAGGGCAAATGTAGATGATCAGATGATCAGGTGTGTGCCTATGGACTAAGTATTAATCCAGGCTAGACAAGGGCAGCAAAACATCCACGGATGCAGAAGATTTCTCTCAAAGCAGGGGGGGGTGAGGTTCTGAGCCTCACCTCTGTTGATCCCCAAATTCTCACCTGATGGCCCCCCTGCGACTGTGCCTGTCTTAGGTTGTTCCTCCCTTGAGGAATCTTACCCGTCTCTGGCTAACCAGTCATCTTCCGGGGCCATACAGGGAAATGTAAAGTTGGTAAGTGAGAGAGAAGCCATATTGTTTGAAAGCTTAGCTTTTTACTTCTTTGCAGATTTATGCCCTGTGGCTTCTATGCCCAGCACTTGTCTCGAGGTATCTTTACCACCTGGAGGAATTATGATACTTGGTAAATTCGATATGAGGCACGAATTCTATTTAAGGGTTGTAATTAGGAAGGAAGAAGAAAAGCTATAGATGTAGCATTTGAAGGAAACACGGGAGGATTGATTATTTCTTTGACATATCTTCTTGCATAGTACCTTAAGTATGTATAGGTTTTAAACTACTAACTAATTTGCACACACATATTAACATAATAGGAATACGGTGACATAAACAAAGCAAATCTATAATTACCATCCATCTCCAGTGAAGCCAAGAAAACCATTTGGCACCCTAGGCATTTGTGAAAATTTATCTATGATATGATGGATATTGTCCAACTGTACTTGAACCATCAGACAAATTAAAGCAGCCCATTTCTGGGATCTGTTCACGTCCCATATGTTCTTTTAACCATAGATAGTCTATAGTCATAAGATTTTGGAGTGCTACAACTTGCACCCCTCCCAACTCCTGGTTGAGTTCCAACGGTACAGATCCGGTCAAATTCGTTGTCTCACTGTATGCACATGCCAGCCTAAACCTCTCCCTCCTCATTCCTATGGCAAGTCCAGGAGACGGTGGGCTGGATGCAGCCACAACCGCAGCATCATCCGGATCCCTGTGGAGGCTTTTTGATGATCATCCCCCGGCACAAGTCCTCCAGAGAGTGCTGATGCCGGAAGCTCCTCCTCATATCGTATCTTAGTTCATTTTCTGGGTATCCAAGCTTCTACATAGAAACAAACAGACCCTTTGCCCACACTTTGACATGCCCTCTATACCACTGTGCAGAACCCATTGGAGGTCAGCACACAGTAACTGCTTTTTTTTTTTTTTTTTTTTTAATTAAGAGAAAGGAATATTATCAGAAAAGAGTACCTCCATAGCTGATCATCCGACACCCTTTAAGTGATCAACATTAAGGATATTTAAAGCATGCGTTGATCTTTGATTTACCAATAGTTTTATCCTGTCAAGGAGTAATCCCCCTTTTCTTTCTTTCTTTCTTTCTTTTTTTTTTTTTTTTTTTAATTTTTAATCTACACTTACATGAAGAATACTATGTTTACTATGCTCTCCCCTATATCAGGTCCCCCCTAACAACCACATTACGGTTACTGTCCATCAGCTTAGCAAAATGTTGTAGAGTCACTACTTGTCCTCTCTGTGTTGTGCAGCCCACCCTCCCCTTTCTCCCTCCCCCCCATGCATGCTAATCTTAATACCCCCCTTCTTCTTCCCCCCCCCTTATCCCTCCCTGCCCACCCATCCTCCCCAGTTCCTTTCCCTTTGGTACCTGTTAGTCCATTTTTGGGTTCTGTAATTCCGCTGCTGTTTTGTTCCTTCAGTTTTTCCTTTGTTCCTATACTCCTCAGATGAGTGAAATCATTTGATATTTCTCTTTCTCTGCTTGGCTTATTTCACTGAGCATAATACTCTCCAGCTCCATCTATGTTGCTGTAAATGGTTGGATTTTTCCACTTCTTATGGCTGAGTAGTATTCCATTGTGTATATGTACCACATCTTCTTTATCCATTCATCTACCGATGGACATTTAGGTTGCTTCCAATTCTTGGCTATTGTAAATAGTGCTGCGATAAACATAGGGGTGCATCTGTCTTTCTCAAACTTGATTGCTGCGTTCTTAGGGTAAATTCCTAGGAGTGGAATTCCTGGGTCAAATGGTAGGTCTGTTTTGAGCATTTTCATGAACCTCCATACTGCTTTCCACAATGGTTGAACTAATTTGCATTCCCACCAGCAGTGTAGGAGGGATCCCCTTTCTACACAGCCTCGCCAACATTTGTTGTTGTTTGTCTTTTGGATGGCAGCTATCCTTACTGGTGTGAGGTGATACCTCATTGTAGTTTTACTTTGCATTTCTCTGATAATTAGCGATGTGGAGCATCTTTTCATGTGTCTCTTGGCCATCTGTATTTCTTTTTTGGAGAACTGTCTGTTCAGTTCCTCTGCCCATTTTTTAATTGGGTTATTTGTTTTTTGTTTGTTGAGGCGTGTGAGCTCTTTATATAATCTGGACGTCAAGCCTTTATCGGATCTGTCATTTTCAAATATATTCTCCCATACTGTAGGGTTCCTTTTTGTTCTATTGATGGTGTCTTTCGCTGTACAGAAGCTTTTCAGCTTAATGTAGTCCCACTTGCTCATTTTTGCTGTTGTTTTCCTTGCCCGGGGAGATATGTTCAAGAAGAGATCACTCATGTTTATGTCTAAGAGGTTTTTGCCTATGTTTTTTTCCAAGAGTTTAATGGTTTTGTGACTTACATTCAGGTCTTTGATCCATTTTGAGTTTACCTTTGTATATGGGGTTAGACAATGGTCCAGTTTCATTCTCCTACATGTAGCTGTCCCGTTTTGCCAGCACCATCTGTTGAAGAGACTGTCATTTTGCCATTGTATGTCTATGGCTCCTTTAAAAAATATTAATTGACCATATATGTTTGGGTTAATTTCTGGGGTCTCTAATCTGTTCCACTGGTCTGTGGCTCTGTTCTTGTGCCAGTACCAAATTGTCTTGATTACTATGGCTTTGTAGTAGAGCTTGAAGTTGGGGAGTGAGATCCCCCCTACTTTATTCTTCTTTTTCAGGATTGCTTTGGCTATTCGGGGTCTTTGGTGTTTCCATACGAATTTTTGAATTATTTGTTCCAATTCATTGAAGAATGTTGCTGGTAATTTGAGAGGGATTGCATCAAATCTGTATATTGCTTTGGGCAGGATGGCCATTTTGACGATATTAATTCTTCCTAGCCATGAGCATGGGATGAGTTTCCATTTATTAGTGTCCCCTTTAATTTCTCTTAAGAGTGACTTGTAGTTTTCAGAGTATAAGTCTTTCACTTCTTTGGTTAGGTTTATTCCTAGGTATTTTATTCTTTTTGATGCAATGGTGAATGGAATTGTTTTCCTGATTTCTCTTTCTATTGATTCGTTGTTAGTGTATAGGAAAGCTACAGATTTCTGTGTGTTAATTTTGTATCCTGCAACTTTGCTGTATTCCAATATCAGTTCTAGTAGTTTTGGAGTGGAGTCTTTAGGGTTTTTTATGTACAGTATCATATCATCTGCAAATAGTGACAGTTTAACCTCTTCTTTACCAATCTGGATTCCTTGTATTTCTTTGTTTTGTCTGATTGCCGTGGCTAGGACCTCCAGTACTATGTTAAATAACAGTGGGGAGAGTGGGCATCCCTGTCTGGTTCCCGATCTCAGAGAAAATGCTTTCAGCTTCTCGCTGTTCAGTATAATGCTGGCTGTGGGTTTATCATATATGGCCTTTATTATGTTGAGGTACTTGCCCTCTATTCCCATTTTGCTGAGAGTTTTTATCATGAATGGATGTTGAATTTTGTCAAATGCTTTTTCAGCATCTATGGAGATGATCATGTGGTTTTTATCTTTCTTTCTGTTGATGTGGTGGATGATGTTGATGGATTTTCGAATGTCGTACCATCCTTGCATCCCTGGAATGAACCCCACTTGGTCATGGTGTATGATCCTTTTGATATACTGTTGAATTCTGTTCGCTAATATTTTATTGAGTATTTTTGCATCTATATTCATCAGGGATATTGGTCTGTAATTTTCTTTTTTGGTGGGGTCTTTGCCTGGTTTTGGTATTAGGGTGATGTTGGCCTCATAGAATGAGTTTGGGAGTATTCCCTCTTCTTCTATTTTGTGGAACACTTTAAGGAGAATGGGTATTATGTCTTCTCTGTGTGTCTAATAAAATTCCGAGGTAAATCCATCCGGCCCCGGGGTTTTGTTCTTGGGTAGTTTTTTGATTACTGTTTCAATTTCTTTGCTCGTAATTGGTTTGTTTAACTTTTGTGTTTCTTCCTTGGTCTGTCTTGGGAGGTTGTATTTTTCTAGGAAGATGTCCATTTCTTCTAGGTTTTCCAACTTGTTGGCATATAGGTTTTCATAGTAGTCTTTAATAATTCTTTGTATTTCTGTGGAGTCTGTCGTGATTTTTCCATTCTCATTTCTGATTATGTTGATTTGTGTTGACTCTCTTTTTCTCTTAATAAGTTGGGCTAGAGGCTTATCTATTTTGTTTATTTTCTCGAAGAACCAGCTCTTGGTTTCGTTGATTTTTGCTATTGTTTTATTCTTCTCAATTTTGTTTATTTCTTCTCTGATCTTTATTATGTCCCTCCTTCTGCTGACTTTACGCCTCATTTGTTTTTCTTTTTCCAGTTTTAATAATTATGATGTTAGACTATTCATTTGGGATTGTTCTTCCTTTTTCAAGTGTGCCTGGATTGCTATATACTTTCCTCTTAAGACTGCTTTCGCTGCATCCCACAGAAGTTGGGGCTTAGTGTTGTTGTTGTCATTTGTTTCTATATATTCCTTGATCTCTATTTTGATTTGTTCATTGATCCATTGATTATTTAGTAGCATGTTGTTAAGCCTCCATGTGTTTGTGAGCCTTTTTGTTTTCTTTGTAGAATTTATTTCTACTTTCATACCTTTGTGGTCTGAAAAATTGGTTGGTAGAATTTCAATATTTTGGAATTTACTGAGGCTCTTTTTGTGAGCTAGTATGTGGTCTATTCTGGAGAATGTTCCATGTGCACTTGAGAAGAATGTATATCCTGTTGCTTTTGGATGTAAAGTTCTATAGATGTCTATTAGGTCCATCTGTTCTAGTGTGTTGTTCAGTGCCTGTGTGTCTTTACTTATTTTTTGCCCGGTGGATCTATCCTTTGGGGTGAGTGGTGTGTTGAAGTCTCCTAAAATGAATGCATTGCAGTCTATTTCCCTCTTTAGTTCTGTTAGTATTTGCTTCACATATGCTGGTGCTCCTGTATTGGGTGCATATATATTTAGAATGGTTATATCCTCTTGTTGGACTGAGCCCTTTATCATTATGTAGTATCCTTCTTTATCTCTTGTTACTTTCTTTGTTTTGAAGTCTATTTTGTCTGATATTAGTACTGCAACCCCTGCTTTCTTCTCACTGTTGATTGCCTGAAATATGTTTTTCCATCCCTTGACTTTTAGTCTATGCTTATCTTTGCGTTTAAGATGAGTTTCTTGTAAGCAGCATATAGATGGGTCTTGCTTTTTTTATCCATTCTATTACTCTATGTCTTTTGATTGGTGTATTAAGTCCATTTACATTTAGGGTGACTATTGAGAGATATGTACTTATTGCCATTGCAGGCTTTAGATTCGTGGTTACCAAAGGTTCAAGGTTAGCTTCTTTAGTATCTTACTGCCTAACTTAGCTCACTTATTGAGCTGTTATATACACTGTCTGGAGATTCTTTTCTTCTCTCCCTTCTTATTCCTCCTCCTCCATTCTTCATATGTTGTGTGTTTTGTTCTATGCTCTTTTTAGGGGTGCTCCATCTAGAGCAGTCCCTGTAGGATGCCCTGTAGAGGTGTTTTGTGGGAAGCAAATTCCCTCAGCTTTTGCTTGTCTGGGAATTGTTTAATCCTGCCATCATATTTAAATGATAGTCGTGCTGGATACAGTATCCTTGGTTCAAGGCCCTTCTGTTTCATTGCATTAAGTATATCATGCCATTCTCTTCTGGCCTGTAGGGTTTCTGTCGAGAAGTCTGATGTTAGCCTGATGGGTTTTCCTTTATAGTTGAACTTTTTCTCTCTAGCTGCCTTTAAAACTCTTTCCTTGTCCTTGATCCTTGCCATTTTAATTACTATGTGTCTTGGTGTTGTCCTCCTTGGATCCTTTCTGTTGGGAGTTCTGTGTAATTCCATGGTCTGTTCGATTATTTCCTCCCCCAGTTTGGGGAAGTTTTCAGCAATTATTTCTTCAAAGAGACTTTCTATCCCTTTCCCTCTTTCTTCTTCTTCTGGTACCCCTATAATACGAATATTATTCCTTTTGGCTTGGTCACATATTTCTCTTAGTGTTGTTTCATTCCTGGAGATCCTTTTATCTCTCTCTATGTCAGCTTCTATACGTTCCTGTTCTCTGGCTTCTGTTCCTTCAATGGCCTCTTGCATCTTATCCATTCTGCTTATAAATCCTTCCAGGGATTGTTTCACTTCTGTGATCTCCTTCCTGACATCTGTGATCTCCTTCCGGACTTCATCCCACTGTTCTTGCATTTTTCTCTGCATCTCATCCCACTGCTCTTGCATTTTTCTCTGCATCTCATCCCATTGCTCTTGCATTTTTCTCTGCATCTCTGTCAGCATGTTCATGAGTTTTATTTTGAATTCTTTTTCAGGAGGACTAGTTAGGTCTGTCTCCCTCTCAGGTGTTGTCTCTGTGATCTTTGTCTGCCTGTAGTTTTGCCTTTTCATGGTGATAGAGATAGTTTGCAGAGCTGGTACAAGTGACAGCTGGAAGAGCTTCCCTTCTTGTTGGTTTGTGGCCTTCTCCTGCGAGAATAGCGACCTCTAGTGGCTTGTGCTGGGCAGCTGTGCGCAGACAGGGCTTCTGCTTCCTGCCCACTTGCTATGGGGTTTATCTCCACTGTTGCTGTGGGCTTGGCCTGGCTGGGGCTGTTCCTCCAAAATAGTGGAGCCCCGTTGGAGGGGGAGTGGCCGGGAGGCTATTTATCTCCGTAAGGGGCCTCTGTGCTCCCTGCTGCCCAGGGGGTTAGAGTGCCCAGAGATCCCCAGATTCCCTGCCTCTGGTCTAAGTGACCTGTCCTGCCCCTTTAAGACTTCCAAAAAGCACTCTCCAAACCAAAATAACAACAGCAACAATGAGAGAGGGAACAGAAAGAAAAAAAAAGGAAAAAGCACATGATCTTTTTTTTTGTCCTCAGGTTCCGGTCCCAGGCTCCCGCTCACTGGTCCTGCTGCCCTGTCTCCCTAGCACCAGGGTCCCTGTCCTTTCAAGGCTTCCAAAAAGCATCCACCCACCGGTCCCGCAGGGAAAGAACGCTCGATATTCTTTGTCCGCAGGTGCTGGTCCCAGGCACCCGCTCACCAGTCCCGCCGCCCTGCCTCCCTAGCACCGGGGTCCCTGTCCCTTTAAGGCTTCCAAAAAGCACTCGCCAAAAAGAGAGAAAAAAAGGGGAAAAATGCGCGATTTCCTCCGTCCTCAGGTGCCGGTCTCAGGCACCCGCCCACCAGTCCCACAGGGAAAAACGCGGGATATTCTTTGTCCTCAGGTGCCGGTCCCAGGCACCCGCTCACCAGTCCCGCCTCCCTGCCTCCCTAGCACTGGGGTCCCTGTCCCTTTTAGGCTTCCAAAAAGCACTCGCAAAAAAGAGAAAGAAAAAGGGGAAAAATGCGCGATTTCCTCCGTCCTCAGGCGCCGGTCCCAGGTACCTGCTCACCGGTCCCGCCACCCTGCCTCCCTAGCAACAGGGGCCCGTCCCTTTAAGGCTTCCAAAAAGCACTCGCCAAAAAAAAAGCCGCTCCGGTTTCTCTCCACCCGCCGGGAGCCGGTGGGAGGGGCGCTCAGGTCCCGCCGGGCCGGGGCTTGTATCTTACCCCCTTCGCAAGGCGCTGGGTTCTTGCAGGTGTGGATGTGGTCTGGATGTTGTCCTGTGTCCTGTGGTCTCTATTTTAGGAAGAATTTTCTTTGTTATATTTTCATAGCTCTATGTGTTTTTGGGAGGAGATTTCCACTGCTCTACTCACGCTGCCATCCTGGCTCCGCCCTCGAAACTAGTATTTTTTTATGGAGCAATAAACATAGGTAAGAGTTTGGGATAGACTGTATTAAGTTGAAATGACATTTTCACTAGTGGTTGTGTGTTTCATAATAGAGAAGAATGGTAATGTTGAAAATGTAAATTGGGTAACAATGACAATGCCTCGATAAGAAACTATGTCATTTGGATTTTTATTATGTAGGTGAGGGTCAGCAAATGATGGTCTGTGGTTTGGCTTCCTGTTTCTGTAATTAATTTTTCATCAGAACACAGACACCCATCCACTCACATATTGTCTAAGCTGCTGTGCTAAATCCTGAAAGTTTGGTAGTGTTGACCAAAACCATATGGCCCACAAGCCTAAAACCTTTATTATCTGGCCTTCTGTGAAAAAGTTTCTTGATTCTGCTGTAGATAAAGATGAATTTCTGAAAAGTTTTTAGCACAATGATGGTGAAGTAAGAGCTGTGATTCAAAAAGCAAACTTAGGAAATCACGTGAGTAGTGGAGAGAAAGGGAACAATGACTAATGGTGCTAGCCCTGCAGTAGTCCAGGGAAAGTGGAAACTTAGGAAAAGAAAGTATAAAAAAGAAAACAGAATTATAGGGCTGGGATACAGTTGGTCACTCAGCTTCACCCTTGGCAGTTGAAAGAGGCTCCTTGTCTCCTTCCTTCTTGAAACTTACTTCTCTTGATTCTGGAACTCTCTAGCACCCCTTTTACCCACTCTGATCCTTTTGATTCTTTACCAGTTCCTTATAGCTACTTGACCTTTACACATTGGAACAACTTCCAGGGCTGATGTTTTGTTTTCCTCAGTTGTACTCTTGATGATATCAACCAATCTTCAAGCTTTAAATACTATCTCTGGGCTAAGAATTTCTGCATTTATGTCCAGACGGACAATTCTGCTGAAATCCACACTCCTACATACAGCTGCCTACTTGACATCACCACCACCGTGTGGTTTCTATGCTGTGTCAACTCAGCTGAAAGAGTATTATGCCTCTCAGAATATCTGTTGCATCTCTCAGAATTCCTTTACCTGTGTGACTCTGGGTTACAATTTTCTCTAAGAGAAACTGTGAGATTTGAAAGGTGGAACTTAACTGTAGCCTTTATACTTGTACAGTCTGTGTATGGTGCCAGCTCTGCTGTACTTTGTGGATACAGCCCTGGCTGACCTTGTTGGTCTGCAGCAGAAACCAAGCCTAGAGAATCTAGCTCCCCTACCTCTGCCCAAACACCACCACCTTCAGCTTCTCTGAGTCCTGAGCCAGGCAGATATGCAAGTCCATGGGAAGAGCACCACCTCCTTCTGCATGTGATCAAGTTGAATGTACTGGGAGAGAAACGTATTCCAGTATGTTCTCACGGGTTCCAGTGTCTCTCGTGGAATCCCACTGATCCTTGCTCTCCTCTGTCTCATTCAGGCTTTCTTCCTTACTGCTAGCACTGAAGACAAATGGTGACTTAAGGCCCACCACCTAATGCTCAGAAAAATTGCCTTAAATAGATTCTTTATCAGCTTCCAGAATTATATAAGATCAGCTATTTTAAATTAAGTCCTATAATAAGCCCCTTGATTCTACATCATTCATAGTGCTTCTGCTTTCCTGTTTGAACCCTAAAGAATATATTGTTTTATTTTTCTTTATAGGAGTTAGTACCACTTGGCATGGTTAATATTTATTTTCTGATTACCTCTAATAGCAGATAAACTCCATGGGAACAGGGAGTTTTATTTGTGGCTATACATATAGCAAGTATAATTGTGCCTAACCCCATAGTAAGTACT
The DNA here is from genome assembly GCF_040802235.1 of Manis javanica. Lineage (NCBI taxonomy): Eukaryota > Metazoa > Chordata > Mammalia > Pholidota > Manidae > Manis > Manis javanica. Next base: position 60,745,288 of record NC_133161.1, on the reverse strand, counting down.
CAATACATATTTGTTTAATGGAATCAATGGAAAAATAATTATGTATTTTTTTTGCAAGGTATTTTTTTTTGTTAACCAAAATATCAATACATGAAAAATGATAATGATCTAAGTAAAATGCTTAGAATATGGCTTAGAAATTACCAGCATTTAAGAAAATAAGCCAATCAAGAAATGAAAGCCAGAGAAAAGATTTTTCTTCATCTACTAACAGAATAAATAGTGGAAAGTCTAATTCTGCACATTACCAGGTGCCTGTCATGACACCTGGTAATGTGAAGGTTCTTCTCTGAATGTGCAACCTGCATAGTTTTTCCAACTGCTAAAGACTAATCAACACTGGTTCATAGTCAGTGGCTGAAATTGCTAGAAGGGAAAGGAGCTTATCATGCAGTGATACGTGGTTTAAAAATGCTACCTGGTTACAAACAGACACTTGGCAAAAGAGTTGAACAAGACCAGCCATGGTAGGCATGTATTTTTTCTTTTCTGTGGGATTATGGGTTCTGCTTGAAGTTTGTTTTGTGAGATAAATCTTCTTTTCAAAAGGCAATGGTGTTATTAATTAAACAAAAGAGGAGGCAACTGAGGTGGGATCATGCAAAGCCAAAGTTGTTAAACGAATCCGAGCTCTCATACAGAAAACTTCCCCAGTGGTTATCTATGCTGTCACCATGTTAGTGCATCTGAGGAAATGTGCTCCGAGATCTGTGTTAGTGTTGGCAAAGAAACGATCTATTTTTAATTCTCAAATCCTAACTCTGACATCAACTCAAATATGTTACAGCTAAATTTGTCTAAGTTTGCTGCACAGCCAACAATTACATTAAAAAATATTACATGAGAAGATAGGCTAAACTGATGTAAGTGGTAAAACTGAAATGTAGAAAAATATTTTTAATTTTAAAAATACTCACATCTGTTTAAAAGTTCCGATTCCTAGAAGGTCATAAAATAACTTACGGAAGATGTCTTTTTTCTCTAGTTGCCGAGCTGGCTATGAAACTAGATTATTTCCTGTCTCTTCTGCCAAAATAAATATTATTAAAATATTCCTCAGCTGCCAGTCAGAACCAAAGGTATGTGAAAGATGGCATTTATGGTATACGTGCACCTTTCTGACTGTAAAACTCATTAAATGCTGTAAAACTTGGGATAATTTCACCAAGTTTTTCAAAGCTGTTTTTCTCACTTCCTCCTTCTCAGTCAGATTATATAAAATATTGACTGTCCTAGAATGAAAATCCTTCTCAACAGTTTATTAAAAATGAATTTTTCACTATGAGTAAAACTTCAAGTTTTTTTCTTTTTTTATCACTGTGATATGAAAGGTATAATTAATTGCTGATTTGGAAAATAGTAAGAGACTTAAAAATCTCAATTTTCTTAGAGAGGATTGCTCAAAGAAGAGGATACATGCTGGGAACAAGGAAGGGATCCAACTGATTTTCTACTGAAAAGAGGGGTATGATTCAAGTAGATTTTGAGTGAGGGAGAAAAGATTAGTGCTGTGCAATTTGGTGCTGGGGGAAAAAAAGAGCCCCAATTCACACATCACTATCGTGATTTTTTTTTAATTGCTAGGTTTTAAAGGTATGTTTTAAATTCCAATTGTAAAAAAGTTTTTGGAACTTTTTGATGGTGTTACCTTGTGACCCAAGATGTTACTATTGTTTTTTACAAAACAAAAACAAAATCTGTGTCTTTATTGCTGCTTTTTTTAGATTATGCCAGAACTTGAATTTGCCAATAGAGGGCAATAGTCAAACTAAGATAGACTGCATCTATCATTTTTGCAACTTCTAATGAGGTAAAGGACACATAGAATCCTCATCTGCTTTTATGGATATTGCTGTGTAATTGCAGTGTAATTATGGCACACAACAGCTTCAGAAAATTATCTTTCAAGAAAACAGCTGGTTGTCTTTAACAAACCGGGATGAAATCTCATCAATTAAAAAAAAAAATCCAAAGAAAATTTTCCAAAAATATATGCTGATAATAAACATGCAACAAAAAAATGAAATAACATAAAAATTTTAAATGGATAAATCAGAGCTGCTGATATGAAAAATAAGAAAAATGTACAAACATAGGAAAAGTATGAAGGTCGGAAGTAATTCTGTATATTGTTTATATTACAGTCTAAACAGACTTTGTAGAAAGATTTTCCAATATGGTTTTCTACTTTTGTCTTTTCATTTATTTGTATAATTATGTAAATGTATGGGAATATATACTTTATGAGTTACATACACACAGACACAAATCTAAAGTATAAGGGTGTTTTATAACCATTGCTCCGGTAAATTACAAAATATTTAACATTGGATATTTAACACTGTAAATTTGTAAGTTTATTAAACTTTTAGGTATGCCAATATAATACATCAGTGCCTCCTATAAAAACTCAATATACAAAATTAAAAGGCACTAAACAGGTCATTAAAACCCATAATTCATTTTGATAGATGACTTATGTCAATGTTACCTTAAAACTTAATTCCTTAAGAGTGGTTAGAGATGATTTGATTTATAAACAAAGTAAACTGACCAAGTCAGAAATATAAATACTAATATTTTTTTTCTTCCACTGTATTTGATATTTTCAGGTGGTCAGTTAGACTCTTATATAAGCATGAAAAATAGAACCTGGTGTTTCTCTTACCCACAGATAACATATTGTGACAGTATTGTAAGCATTATAGGCAAGTATCTTTTATGAACCTTACATACAGGAACTATTTGAATTAATAAACTAACTGAAACTGCATTATCTCCAGAATTTGGACCTGTGTGGTAAAATTTATACAACTAAATATAATATGGCATTAAAAACACAAATACATATTAGAGATATATACATGTATATAGCATATCTATATGTATTAAACATATATATAAAAAACAAATAATACTCATATTAAGTTTGTGTTTTTATAATTGGGCAGAGTAAGCTGCATTTCTGGTAATAATACTCTGAATTAGTGGATCTCAAAGTGTGGTTGCTGACCTATTTTCATCACTATTCCCTAAGAACTTGTTTGTTCCCAGTCTGGTCCTGTCCTTAACCTACTGAATTACAGATTCTCAGACTGGGCTTCAGCAGCATTTAAACAAACTTCTAGGTGATTCAGATGCATGTTAAAAGTTGAGAACCACCTCTCTTAGTTAATATACCTCATTTTCATGATTGATATAATTTGGACAGTATGAACCCCAGAAGACCTCCTCCTATCTTGAGGTTTCTTTTCAAACTAGAATATATTTAATTTGGGTATAGTTTAGATGCTCTTGTCAGTTAGACTGGTCCTTTACTTCTGTTAACTGAACCTTTTAAAAACTAGGCATGTAACTGAATTTTTACAGAAACTTTCTTAAACTAGCTATGGAATTTAAGCCTTAGGAGATCCTAAAAATCATCTATTCATACAGAAACATGGAAGATTGGCAAACTAAAGGGTAATATTTCCCAAGTGCCAAAGGCAATTTGACAATGAACTTGATGTCAAATACAAATTTTTAAACTTCTATGTTAAATTTTAACCAGATTCAATTGTAAGCTATAGTTTTCAATTTTCTGTATCAAAGAATTCACGATAGACATTTAAGCAGTCACCAGCTTTAGCAGTGGCCAAGCCTCATAAGTATTTACCAGCGCTACAAAACAAACAGGCATAACTGTGAGTTATGTGCCCTCTTCTTGTGTGGGGGGTTAGTTATCTTCTCTAAGCTATTGTTGGGCCCCTCTGAAAATGTTTCTGTCATTGCAGTCAGTCAGGATAATGTGCAATTTAATTACATCCATACACTTTTCTCAGTTATTAACATACCCTTTTGAAAGAGTCGCAATTGGATTATTTTCCTCTGGAGGCCTGGTCTGCATCCTTGCTGTAAACTTGTTGAATTCAAAGGTTAGTCTCCCAGTTTTGTATTGTTCTGCACACAGGTGCATGTGTTTTCCTGTCCTCAGAGCTTATTATAGTACCTGGTGCATGATAGGTAGTCAAATGGTGTCAAGTGATTGAATAGAAGACACAATAATATTCAGTTTTGCAGAATTAACTACATAATGAAAAAATACTTTCCATATACAATTTATGAATACTTTGTGATAATGTAATAAAATTATAATCTGTACATATTACTATAATTTGTTATGACAAAATTATCTTAGTCCTTGTGATTGCATCTACAGTTCAGAAATGTTCATTGCAATTACCAATGAAACCACTGTTGCTCTGGGCCACGTAAGCTTTATAGGAAATAAAGGAGCATGACAATTAACAGTTATGTTTGTTGAACTCCTTAACTCCAGCCCCTCAGTTTCCAGCCACTGACTTCTATGTGGCTTTCATGTGCGTTCATGAACTAGTTAGTCCTCCAGGAAACCATCTGATTTTAATTTTTCTTTCTTTTTTTCTCTTATTTCCAAATATAGAATCTTGTATGTTCACAATATGTCTGAAAAAGCCACAGATTCTGATCACTGAAACCACAAAGGAATATTGCCCACTTTCTCCTTACATCTAGTTGAAAGCCACTCCCTTTCAGTCTCATTGTCCTGTTAAATTTGCATCAGACCCTAATAAGCCATATACACTTTGCTCCCCATGGACAACAGAGTTGGCTGCTAGATATTTTCAATCTTGATCAGTGCTTCTCAAATTTTTCTAACATTCTTGAAAGGAGAGGCAGATAATATACCTATAATTTCTTTAGACTGCTGTTTTACCTTTAAATAATGTATGCAAATGTTTATTCCCTAATGGAATAATGTTTCAATATGAAACTAATAATTTAATTTATGTCAAATGGAAATGTTTTATTCCAGACAGGTATAGTACATGCCTCCTGTACTTTTTCAGTATCACTAAACACACACTTATTAATCTTAGGAATAATCATGGCCAATTTGAAAGATTTAGCCTTGCTTGAATTTTAGTGGAAGACTGTTTTCTCACTGTTAATTGGAGACTCCTGTATTAGAAAGTTATACATCAGCAGAAGCTTAAGTGTGGGAAATCTGAAAAATAAACCCTCTGCAATGTTCAAAATTGGTCCTCCTCACCACTGATGAATGTTGGTCCTTAGAGCAAGCGTTTGTTAATTGAAGTTTCTCTTGGGAGAGACCTTCAGACAAGCTGTAATAGAGACACTCAGTATGCATGCAGAATTGATTGAATTTCAAAATGAAATTGACTCTTAAACAGATTCACAAAATACCAAGATACCATATCAAAGCTGTGACGTTCCAACCAAAGTTGGATCTAGACCTTGACTCTGAATGCAGATTTTCATGAATTTGGTTGGTCATTACATTTATTGAATTTTAGTTGGATATCTGATCATAAGACAATAAACACCACAGCAATCTTATTTGGTTATGTTAAATTTTTAATAAGACATATAATAGTTACCATTCCTTAAAATGGACAGAAATATTTTTGATGTATATATGATTAAATCTGTCTTAGAAGGTACATTTAGTTATAAAAATCTTTTCATATTTGACTAACTTGAGTAATAAAAATCAGAATGAATTCAGAGAAATCTGTCATAAGCTAAGATAAACAGTAATATAGTAAACTATTAAACTACAGTATTCAGCAAAATTGTGAGGAATTATGTAGATGATAGGACTTTATCAACATTAGATGGGTGAAAGAACATGGTTATATATTCTGATTTGTTGCATAATACTGGAAAGAGTTTAAGAGAGATTTCTGAGAAAGAGGTAGGCATTGCTATAATCTTACATATCCTTTCTGAGAATGCAAGTTAACAGAAATATTAAGTGGATAAATATTTAATTCTTGTCTAGGGGATAAGATAAATTAACTAGAATGATAGCCATATGAAAATGCACTTGGAATGATGTACCACTGTGGTTAATATCACATGAGGGAATATAAGCAAATGGTTTAATTGAACCAAAAAAATAAAATTGCTTCAAAGTTCACAGTTCTACAATGTCTAAACCAAAGTCAACTTTTATTGATATTTAAAGCAGTGAAACCACTTTCATCGATCGGTTTTGTGCGGTAGATGATGCACTATGAGATACACATCTATAATGTGCTGTATAAAGTGTTATGAGTACTGTTGGTAATATATTAAAAGTAATGTTGATGTTCCAAACAAGTTTTGACTGGGAGCTAAATTTTCAAGCAGATGACTTTCTAGACTTACTTCACTGTGGATTTAAGACTAAAAGCACAAATGACATTCTCAAGCACTGACTTTATTTACTATTGGATGAAAAAAAATTCCCTTTGATAGAGAGTATTTTCCAATACTATGTGTACCAATATTTGAGTTCCATCTGTGCATAAAAGATTGAATTATTGATCTTGAGGAGTTAAGCAAATACTCAACATAGCTTTCTTGGATTAAATTTAAAAGGCTAGTTATAAAATGCATGCACTAAGAAAATACATATAAAATGTTAGAATAAATACATAGTGTATCTAAACACATACATGTGAATAAACACTAAAGATGTTGCTAATTGTTTTCGCCACTTTTTAAAAAAAATTAGGAATAGTATCCCTAAGCTATAATACTATTTTTACAATAGGGAAGTATGAGTCATAGCCAGATTACATTTTTCAATTCATGTTATCCAAACTTCTAAATAGTTACTAGATCAATTTACTTGATTCAACATAAAAGACATAAAATCACAAAATAAATTTTTCTTTGCACCTCCAAACAATCACACCTTCAAAAAAGCGTTACACTAAGAGTATAAAATCTGGAAATACCAACAAAGTTAGCAAAAAAAAAAAAATCTACAAAACTAGGCTGACAGTTGTTATTAATTTTAATTTTATCATACAATTGCAAAATGGAAAGGTTTCTATTTTGGAGGATGGAGGTTTAGCACTCGCCATAGCAACAACCATCACAATTCTAGCATGACTTTGTTGTTTAGCACCTCAGAGATTTATTTTCCTTTAAAGAATCTCTTCATTTCCAATTTCCAAGGAATCAGGTGCTTCCATGAAAGATTATACTTTCTCCACTCTTCCTTCTTGAATGTAGTTTCCTAAAGAAATCTGCTACAATTCAGTACTTGATTAAGGTTGACATCTAGTGCTTTTTTTAATGTAATATCTACATCTTCATTTAAAACTTTTTTGAGGTATATAAAATGTGCAAATATTAGTGTACGGCCTGATGAATTTTGATGTATATAGTCATGTAACCATCACCTAGATCAAGTTACCAAACATTCTCCCTAATTTTTGCCCCTTCACCTATTTCATCCATCTCCCCACCCATACTTTGGCAACCACTAGTCTGTTCTCTCTGTGTTTGAATCTGTTTGTTGTTTTTCGTTGTTCCTTTTGTTTTTTAGGTTTCACCTGTAATAGCGGCAGCTCCAATTTGCATTCCCACCATCAGTGCCCTAGGATTCCCTTTTCTCCACATCCACCCCAACACTTGTTATTTATTGTTTTGTTGATAGTAGCCATTCTAGCTGGTGTGAGGTCATATCTCATTATGGTTTTGATTTATATTTCCCTGATGATTAGTTATATGGAGCATCTTTTCATGTGTCTGTTGACCATCTGTGTGTCTTGCTTGGAAATGTCTATTCAGGTCCTCTGCCCATTATATAATCAGATTATTCATTTTGTTGGTGTTGAGTTAAATGAGTTCTTCATAAATTTTTGATATTAGCCCCTTATCAGGTATATCATTTGTAAATATATTCTCCCATGCAGGAGGTTGCCTTTTTGTTTTATTGATGGTTTCCTTTGCTGGGAAGAAGCTTTTTAGTTTTGTATAGTCCCACGTGTTTGTTTTTACTTTTGTTTTTCTTGCCTGGAAAAAAAAATTGCTCATACTAATGTTTAAGAGTTTATTCCTTATGTTTTCTTCTAGGAATTTGATGGTTTCAGGTCTTATATTTATGTCTTCAATCCATTTCAAATTTACTGTGTGTGGTGAAAGCGAGTGACCCCGTTTCAATTTTTATATGTAGCTATTAGTTTTCCCTGCACTGTCTGTTAAAGAGACTATCTCTTTCCCAATTGCAAGTTCTTGCATCCTTTGTCATTTATTAATTAACCATGTAAGCATGGGTTTATTTCTGGGCTCTTTTCTGTTCCATTGGTCTATATACCTATTCTTGTGCCAGTACCATGCTATTTTGATTACTGTTGCTTTATAGTATAGTTTGAAATCAGGGAGTGTGGTACCCCCAGTTTTGTTGTTCTTTCTCAAGGTTTCTTGGGCCACTTGGGTTTTTGTGGTTCCATACAAATTTAGGATCATTTGCTCTACTTCATTGAAAAAATGCATTTAATATATTGATAGGGATTACATTTAATCTGTAGATTGCTTTGGAAAATGCAATCATTTATTAAAGTCTCTTGAACAGGAGGTCAGTAATCTGTATTGCATAACAGGAAGCAAACTTCTAAAAGAAAAAAGAGAAGGAGGAAGAGGGAGAAGAGAGAAGAGGAAAAGCTGCAAATATCTGTATTAATTTTCACCCCTATTACATATTCCCGTACCCAATATGCTTTCCTTTAAGCTGAGGTTGGCCCTAAATGTACATTTCCTTAGCTGTTGACTTGTTAGCTCTTCTTCTGGGCTGTTGCACATCTTCCTTCTTTTCTATACCAATCTTTCCTTAATTCTTCCTTTCCTCACACTTACATTTCACAAAATTCACATCTAAGTTAATGCTTCACTGCCATTTGAGAATGACTTTCATGGCAGAAGAGAAGTGTAATTTAAAGGAAAAAGAGAATATGAAAATGAAAAGTTGGATTGTGTCAGAGCTCTCAGGGCCATTGCAGTTTATAAAGGCAATGGGGTTCACAGAATGCTTTAATGTAGGGAGTGAACCTTACAGAGTTTTCTTACAGAAAATCTCTGTATCAGCCTCTCTGTTTCCTCAAGGTTCAACTCCGTGGATGTCCTAAGTGGTAAAGATGAATGTATCTAATGATGGTATTTTAGTAGCTGAAGTGAGCCCATGGGGGGAAATTAGACTTTTTCCATCACTTCAACTCAGGTTTTTACATGATTTCCTATAGTTTCAACCACACTAGTTTCTACCATTTACATCTACTGAGACAGCTGTGCCTACTGTGTTTCAAGTACTGTACTATGCATTTTACATAATTATCACAATTAAACCTGAATTTGTAAAATGGCAGACATTACCAACCTCATTATATCTTGCACTTTCAGATTTTTATCTACCAGATAACAAATGCTACCTATTTCTATCTACATTTGTCCTTTTTGACTTTTTTCTCCCTACAGATATATCAGGTTTGATCAGTACTTTATAAAGTCAGTAACTGGTCTTTTCATTCAAAATGGCATAGCCATGTGACCTACTAAAAGCTCTTCTATGTTAATTGATTTATCACTCATATTATTTAACTGAATGCTATAGCTGAAATTTTGGTTTAATAGCTAAGCACACTCAAGAGGATTTCCCACATTAATGTAGGGCTGTGGTAATTTCTTAAATTTTTGAACTTATAAAATTGATAAAAGTAAAGTCATTACATGGTATGAGCTTTCTGATGGAAATGTATTAGTGAAAGATGACATATTAAGTCAGCTTTATTATACTTTATAATCATCTACAAATGAAATAAAAACAGAAGTGAATCTAAAGAAATTGTCTAGCTCCTAAGTTAAGAGAAATTTTGGTCTTAGAAATATGTGAGGAAGATCAAGTGTCAAAAGGATGCCCTGAAGAGCCAACAGGTAATTAAGGATAGATAGACATAATGTGACAGTCTCATGCAAGTATTTCACAAAACAGAAAATCCCTTTCATCTCTGTTTCTGAGCCACATACAGCCTTAATACTGAGTAAATACAATCCAGGTAATGCCATATTGAAGACCGACTATTGTGTAGCTTCTGTGAGATTTTTGTTTTTGTTTTCTCTTTTTTGAATTGAATATTACAGACTATACAAAATGCCAGCCATGTTTTAAAATTGAGTATCTTCTCCCTTGTCATTTCAAAGGGGCTAGGAAAATTTTACGTTCTAATTTGACTAATTATTTTTAAAGTAGTTGTGAACTTAGTTGGATAGGTTTCCAGTGCCGTGTGTGTGGCAGTTTTTGGGGTGAGCATATTACGGTGTAAAAAGCTCTCCTAATGGTGTACAAAGCAGGGTAAAATGCAGACATTTATATTGTTTTTCTTGCCTGTTTCTGTTTTTCTTTTTTTTTTTGTCAGTTATGTAACTGTTCATTATTAACATCCAGGTCAGGGAAAGAAATCTGTGTGAAAGGATTAATAGGTCATGATACAAAAACACAGCTTTGGAGTTTAAGTCACAACTTTCCACCTACAGTTGTTACAAATTAAGCTAGTTAGCTTTTCATCATAAAGAAATAACTCCTCAAAAAGAAATATCTACAAACAAAACTAATTCTTTCAAGTGTTTCATATTTTAGACAACTTCTTGAAAGTTTAACCTTACTTATCACAAGGTAGTTTTCAAACTTAAAAAGTCAAAGTATCCCTCCAGATATGTTTTAGTTAGCCAAACAAAGGAAACATCTTTTTTCAAATTCATAAATACCTGGATATACTAGAATATTAAATGATCTTATTATGCATCCAAGTTAAATACAAAGAATAAAATCATAGTTGTGTTGTTATAACTAAAATTAGGGTTGAATGACTGATGCATATAAAGAGGACTGAACACATTTACTTCATTTTCAAACCATCAATTATATGATGTGACAGCTGTTTAGAGAAAACCATAAATGAATATATGAAAATCAGAGTATCTGGATTTCAGAAATGTTAAAGTATCGATAAAATACATTGTATTCATAAATACATATGTACACACATTACACACACACACACAAATCTGTATCCTAGAGCTCCTTTCTTGTTGTTCTGGGTTCCTGCCACCTTAGGGAAGGACAAGAAGCTCTGCTTAGTGTGAGAGTTGAGCAGGTGTGGTCTACACTTTCAAATGTAGAGCGCAGTCATCCTGTCTGAACAGAATTGTTGTGCACATTTTCTGTGTGAAAGAACACTGTGATTAATATAATGTTTAACATTAATTGCACCAGTTTCTATCTAGAAAAATATATTGTGTAGTAGCAGAAAATTCTCGAATTGGCAGCTTTCTATATCAGTGTGATCTGTGCATGTTCTTATAACTTATAGAAAGTTGTCTGCTTCCACATGAACTCAATCAAGCCTTTGTATTTGTATGCAATATATGTCTGATATTTGAGTTTTTTTTATAGCCTTGATTGTCTCCACTGGCCCACCTACTTTTCACTGTAATTGTCATGGAGAAATTTTGCTGACATATAAGGAAAGGACTGATAAGATCTGAAGTAGAATATTTAAAGATTTCTCTGACTATGATATTGGGAATCGTTAGTAGGGCAACATGCATATCCTGGCATATTAGTTAGACAACTCCTGCAGATGAGGGAGGATAAGGCTGTTGTCAGAAATCATCTTGAAAATAGAGTTGCTGGGACTTGGTTATGGATACGAAGAGAAGAGAAGTCAAGAAAAAATTCTAAGTTTGTCCTGAGCAAGTAGAATAATAAGAGTGCTGTTTGCTAAGTTAAAAAGACTGGAAATGGGATGGAGTATGCCAAGCAGGTATTTATTATGTATATCCGAAGCTCAAGGAGGAACTCAGGACTAAAGGTATATTATGCAGACTCAATGAGATGTAGATGGTATTTATATCCTTGAGGCTAGGTGAGATCACTAGTGAATGGTGTAAGTAGATTTGAGAAAAATCCTAAAACCTGAGCACAGGACTAGTTCCCCTTTGGTGATCTAAACTAGTAGGAAGATCTAGCAAGCGATGGTGAAGTTTAAGCCAGTGAGGCAGGAGGAAAACCAAAAGTATGATTGTCTAAAACTGAAGCATAAAAAAGTGTTCTAGGGAGTGAATAATCAACTGTATCAGTTAAGTCATATAAGAAAAGAGACAGATTGAATTTACAATTTCACTGGAGCAATTTCATTAGAGTAGTAGAGGAAAAACCTAATCACGATTGAACTCAGGAGAAAGAGAAGGAAAATAAGTGGATAGAGGCATTCATTATGTAAAACTCTACTAAGGAGTTTTGCTATAGAGGGAGATAGACAGATGGGCAGGAGCAGGAGAGGACTCAGATAAATGATGCAGAAAGTTTTTGTTTTGTTTTTTAGTAATGAGATATACTGAAGCATATTTATATCTTGATGGAAATGATCTTAATAGTACAGGAAGAAGTAAAGAAAGTGAAAAAGGGAAATCCTTAAGTAGGCAAAGGGAAATTTAATTTAGGGTATAAATGGCTAGATATAGAAAGAGAAAGAATTCATTAATTGTAACAAAAGAAATGGAAACTTCAACTGGAGGTAGAAAGATAAGGTATATCTCCTCTGATTGCCACTATTTTTTCATTGAAATACAAAGTGAGTTTAGTATTTGACAACTAAGTAAATGATTGCTATTCACACTTAGGGACAGCTGAAGATTTGTTGTCATAAAAATAAGACCAGCTAAAATAGATGTATGTTCATATGTGTGTGTGCACACACGTGTGTATTTTGCAATTTTAACTGCCAAGATGAAATCAAGCACAATAAATACTATAAAGAAGAATCTTTTCAAGATAGTTATGATATGTTAAATGATTTGTTAAATGTTTTGACTACTACTTTTGGATACAGGTAAGAGGTTGCTTGGATTTTATGAAGAAGGTGTGGCTAGTAGAAATTCTCAAAAGATTTTGAAGATGGATGAAAGGTCACAATTTTAGTAATGGACATCAGAATCTAAGCCCAAGAGAGTGAACACAGAGAGGTAGAAATAAATATTGGACAACAGAGTTGTGTGGAAACTGAAGTTTCCTATGGTGTCAATTCTTAGAATGGCACTTAGATAGCTCATATGCAAATGTAACAAAATAATATTTCCAACCACCCTATGCACATCCACTTGTGGTATGATTTTCCACTATACCTGTGAGAAGTAGAACCTGTTTTCTCCCTTCTTAAATCTGGGCTGTACTTGTCACTAGTTCTGACCAAAATAATGCCATAGAAGTGACACTGTGGTACTTCTGAGCTTAGGAATCAAGTGATCTTGCAGCTCCTGCATTTGCCCCCTTGAGAAGCTGCCGCCCCTTTAGAAAATTCAGGGCTGGACACCTAGAGTATGAGAGATGGTATACAGAGAACCAGCCAACAGCCAGCATTACCTCCAGAAAATTGCCAACACACACAGTCATGAGCTAATAAATTGTTACTTGAAACTATTACATCTTTGAATGCTTTGTCACAATAAACAACTATTACAGAGACATTATATGAACTAGAAAAATAAAAGATATTGTGTTAATTACTGCTCAAATTCAGTGGTAGCCTTATCTGAATACCCTGTTACATAAAGACTAAATCATAATGATAGTTTTTATTTTAAATTGTATAAAATAGAAAGCAGATATGGAAAAAAAGAATGTAGTTAATATATGAACATACACACAGTTAAAGACTAAAGTTGTTACTTTATTTCCATAAATATTCGAAGAACTCAGAAGAAACAGTTGCATATAATGGTCTTTATATTCATCAATAGAGCCAATATTGGAGCACAAGAGCCACTCACTCCCAAAGCTCCTGCGTCCACTGGCACTTCAGCAAATTAATCACAAGTAATGGTTTGATTAGCTGTGTCACAGATTACCAGCAATTCATTTCCCATTGATAAGGAGTTCAACCCACTTTCAATTCCAAACACATGACCAAAATTACCCCCAAATCTGATATTTGAGTGTCAATCTCTTCAGGCTCTTTCTAACACCAATTTCTGTATCATTTGGGTCTAGTTGGAAGACAGAAACCAAACTGGTTATTTGAATAGAAAAAGTTTAAGTAATTAATAACTAGTTAAGTAAAAGGGTAAGAAGAAATTTCTACAGTATAACTGTAGCAAGTACAGGGAGCAACTAACACCCCCAGAGATGAAAGAATAAGCCTGAAATCTTGACCTCTAAAAGTAGAGCTGCAAGGTAATCCGTGCTTGAATCTCTGGGAGTGAGACACAATGAAGCTAATAATGCAAGGGCTGGTAAAACTATAAACCAGACTGAGCTGATGGCATAGGAAATAATTGTCCCTGTTTGGGGAAAGAAACATTGCTGGGTGACACAGGGATCACAAGAGCAAATAGGAAGCCCATAGTATGGCACAAAAACAAACAGGAATGTGCAAGCCCCTCTTCCTCCATTCTTTCTCTAGAGCACCTTCTTGGAAGAGCCGATCATTGAGCTAACTGGCAGGTCAGCGATGTGTTTCACAGGCTTCCAATTTAAGTATCGCAAAATAGTACAGAATCAAAAGTTTAGAGATGAGACACAATGACTTAATAACTAGAACAAAACCTGACAAAAATAAGAAAGAAATTAGCATGGGGAAGACAAAGAGTACAGGTCCAGTACTAGTAAGAGTTTAGTGGTATAACCTCTTCACTTTGGATTGATGCCTAATGTGCAGAAGAAACAAAAGAAAATCACTTTTTATGGGGAATGTAGTTCCACTTAGAAGCATCTCTATTTGTAGAACTGAATTAAGTTGATTCTAAATTGCTACATCTCAAGTCACTAGTAAGAAACAATAGAAATTGTAACAATATCATCATAGCCATTCTTATTTCAACAAACAAATTTAAATATTTTCACACAATAAATATTAACCAGGATAGGCTAACACTTAGTAAGGAGGGTATAAAAAGAACTATTACGACTCAATAATAAAAAAGCAAGCCACGTATTTTTTTCAATAGTATGTATTGCCAGTAAGAACATATAAGAGTGTTCAACATAATCAGGCAATGAAAATTAAAACCTCAATACATACAAGAATAAATAAAGGATTGGAATCCACAATACATACAAGAATAAATAAAGATAAACTACTGAAGATACCAAATGTTGGTAATGATATGAAGCAACTGAAATTCTTATGCATTTTTGAAAGATAGAATAAAAGTGCAATCTCTTCAGGAAATTCCTGGCATTGTCTGTCAAAACCCAAGCATTTAATTCTAACCCAAGCTAAATGGAAACATGTCTCCAGAAAATTGTAGGCAAGTCATCACAGAAGTTTTATTCATAACTTCCAAAAAGCTTAGTCAAAAATATCTGTCAGCTTAGAAAAGAAATCCCCAAAATAGTCAGATATATAAATTGAAAAATGGGTGGGAAAATGTATACCTTGTAAAAGCAAACAAGAGACCTGCTAAAGCTATGCTAATTTCAAACAAAATGGACTTTAAGGCAAAACTGTTTCTTGAAATGAAATAATTATTTCATAATGATAAAAGTTTCAACTAAACCAGGGTTACAAAATAAATTACTCCTCAAATATGTAAAGCAAAATTTAACAAAACATCAGAGAGAGAACTCTATAATCGCACTAGGAAATCTTCCAACATTTCTCTCAACTCGAAGTATACAGAAAGTCAACATGATATGGGAAATTTGAACATCACTGACAATCTAGACCAAAGAGATACATAGAAATTTACACTTAAAATCTGGAGAAAGCGTACTTTTCCTCATAGATAGATAACTCTTACAAAAACTGACACTATGCTACGCCATTAAAGAAAATACTAACAAATTTCATATGATTTGTCAGATAGACTATATTATTTGATCCCAAAGAAATTAAGCTACAAATCAGTAACAAAAAGAGAAGAATTAAAAATTAAGCAATATCCTTCTAAGTAATCCAAGTCAAAAAGGTACTCAATGTCATTAATCACTGGGAAAATGAGAATTACATTTGCAACAAGATACCACCATACCATATTAGAACTGCTAAAATGAAAGACTAACAATATTAAATTTGATTATTTGCTTTGTAGCAACTGGGATTCTCATGCGTCATGGTTGGAATGTAAATGCATGTGACCATAATTAACAGGTCAATTGTTTGACAGTGTCCACAAAAGCAGAATATATACATACTTTCACCCAACATTTCTCTTGGGTAAAGAAGACTACGAGATGCACCCAAAGATATATACAAGAATATATACAGCCCTACTCATAATTGCCAAAAATTGCCAAGTTTAAACTATACAAAATTATGGTATATTCATACAATCATGTTATATACATGTACAATCAACAAACTACAATTATATACACAACTGGATCAATCTAATGCAAACTAGAGCAAAACATTCCAAACAAAAAAGATTACATACTAAATGATTCCATTTATGTGAATTTTAAAAACAATGAAATTTGACTCAAGTGAGTCAAGGAGTACCTTGTGGGTGAGGTGGGAGATCTAAAGGTCGAAGGTGGGTCTGGCAGGCAACACGAAGAGAGAAGAACCCTGAATATGTTCTATTTTAGAGTTGAGTGGTTGTTACTTGGCCTTGTTCAGTGTATGAAACTTCATGGACTTATATTTATATTATAATTTCCTTTAAAAAGTCAAGTTGATAAGAGTGGCACACATAGAATTGCAAAGTTGTACATGTTAATGCAAAACTAAACCACGTAGCTAAGCCCTCTCCCTTTCAACCAGCCCTTTACCTGTGAAGTGTAGTCCATCAAAAAGTCACTGAACATATTACTGAAGAATGCTGAAATGACCAATATGCCAGACAAGACAGGGAGTCAGGGTCAAGAAACAGCAGAGTATGGGACATCTTGTCTTTGAGGCTAATGATGAGAGCTATGAGTTTCAGAAACAGACACAGCTCCATGCTTAGATAGGACCTGTCCCATCAGCAAGTGACCAGGTTGGATTCAAACTTAGGTAGGCTAGTGATTCCCCCAGATATCATCATTACCTCCATAAAACTCTTAATTCTTGACTGTAATGATCTTTCAATAAATGTTTGCTCAAGAGTTGTGTATTTAAAAGAAATATCAGTTCTTACTAGAACTTTCAGGTTCTTGTTGGTTGATGTATTGAAAGCTTAGAAGAACAATTTTTCCTTCTAGGTGGCAAATAGTCTAACAAAATATTTAATTCATTTGACAGTGCTATACTTTTTTAAATCAATGTCTGACTGAAGTGATAAATAGCATTATTTTACAAAATGATTTTTTAATTATTTTTAAGGAATCAATGTTATTTTCTATACTCTTAGAAGCAATTTATCCTTTTTATTGAAATTAGTTGATACGTAATATCGATTTCAGATGTACAACATAGTATGATTTCATAATTATACAAATAAGTACCAGGAATAAGTGTAGTTGCCATCTGTCAACATAAAAAAATTACAATATTACTAACTATATTCCTTATGTTGAACTTCCATGCCTGTGGCTAATTTACAACTGGAATTTCATAGCTCTTTATCACCTTTACCTATTTCACCCACCCACCTCCTCCCCTCCCCATGGCAACCACCAGTCCATTCTATGTGCTTGTTAGTCTATTTCTGCTTTGTTTGTTCATTCATTTGTTTTTAAGATTCCGTATGTAAGTGATGTCATATGGTGTTTGTCTTTCTCTGACTTATTTCACTTAGCATAATACCCTCTAGGTCCAACACCCATGTTGTCACAAATGGCAAGATTTTATTCTTGTTTATGCTTGAGTAATATTCCATTGTATGTACGTACAACCTCTATCCATACATCTATTGATGGACATTTAGCAATTTAGATTGCTTCCATATCTTGGCTATTATAAATAATGCTGTGATAAACATGGGAGTGCATATATCTTTTTAAATTACCCCCACAGTGGAATTGCTAGGTGATACAGTATTTCAATTTTAATTTTTTGAGAAACCTCCATACTGCTTTCCAAACTGGCTACACCAATTTACATTCCCACCAACAGTGTATAAGGGTTCAATTTTCTTCACATCTTCATCAACTCTTATTATTTCCTGTCTTTTTCATACTAACCATCCTGACTGGTGTGAAGCAGTAATCTTTTTGTGGTTTTGATTTTCATTTCCCCGATTAATGATGTTGTGTATCTTTTCATGCAGCTGTTGGCCATCTGTATGTCTTCTTTGGAAAAAATGTCCATTTAAGGCCTCTGCCCACTTCTTAATTTGGATTATTTTTTTGTTATTGAGTTGTATGACTTCTTTATATATTTTGAATATTAACCTCTTATATATAACTTACAATTATCTACTATCTTCTCCCATTCAGTAGGTTGTCTTTTTGTTTTGTTGGTGGTTTCTTTTATAGCACAGAAGCCAAATCATTTGTTAAATCTTTTTCAATTATGTAGCTTTATTTGGTGTTTTCCTGGAAGACATTCAGAGACTTTCCTGCCATTCTGATCTTACCAGCACTAAATTCTACTGCTTCAAACAGATGCTCCCTTTGACAAACACAACTGACTATACTTTGTTCCCCAGAAATACTGTGTTTTCTCCAGAAGTAGCTTCTATTTGAAGTCTTTCCACTCACTACCCTCCTAGCTACCTAGGTCCACATGTTTCTCCATAATCTGTCCCCATCCTTGCAGTCTTAAGTCAAATTTTGCTTAGCCTAAGCAGCTCCCTAATTTCTTCATTCTCTCTTCATCCTCATCTAATATAATCATAACTGATATCTTACTTCCACACTTTCCTCTATGAACTTAACTGGTGCATTATTAAACATTTTTCATACCTATTCTTTTATTACTTATATAAGTGGTTGTTTTCCTTTCTAAATTGTGGCCTCATCCCAGTTAACTTTATATTTCCCATTGCACCAGAGTGCTTTGCAGGTGCTCTATGAATTGACTAAACTTCCTTGGTCTACCCTGGTTGAACTTCGGACAGTTTCAAATTTTTACATATTTTGATTACTCAGGAAGCTATAATGCCATATTTCTACATCTGCCATTAAACATCTCTATTTGATTTTTTTCCCCATTTCTTCACATGACAGTGATCACAACTGGCCAGGAGCTGGGTCACTGAGAGATCTTCTTTGCCAGCATATGGCTGTATCTGAATGACTGCGCCGGTCTTGAGTGTGCTCATTTAAGTCTAATGAGGTCCACAGAGGTGACTGTATGACTCAAGACATGAAGTCATTTTTCTAATTACCATTCTGACAAATGCATTAGAAGGAGAACCTTTTCAATAGATTTCCACAGCTGCTGAAGGGATTAGGTGTCAGAAGATTTTCAGCTTTGTTCTGCTGTTCTGGTCAAATAACTTATTTTTACCCAGACTGTGCCTCTTGATGCAGCTGGCGGCAATCATATGTCATCTGAGTCTGAGCTCAGTTTTAAAATGGTCCTTCTTACAGTACTATGTATGACTGAAGAAATTTAAAGAGATAGAAACTATAAGTTTTCACTGAGTCATTTATCTTTTTAATGAGATTATATCCATATAGTATTTTTTTTTCCAGATCTACCCCACTCATGAGGTTTAACATTTGGTATAAGACGCATATTTACAAGCATAATAAAAAGAACTTGAGACACTTCCATCATCCTAAAACAACACCTAATTCCACTTTGGCTTTTCACCATCTTCTTTTTGAAAGTCAGAACATATGTTCTCATTTGGATAAAAGAAGAGAGGATTTCAAAATCAATAGCCCTTCTTGACGCCATTGGAACAGCACTGATTTACAGGAATTCTCCTATGAATGAGTCCAGCAGGGGTTCCAAGGATGTGAAGGAGAATACCACTGAGGGAATGTTCTCAACTCTTTTATGTTTAATGCTTATAAACATTGATTAGTACCTTGGAGAAACCTGGAGTACATACTACTTAAAAAGAAAGATAATTTCTTAATATAAATTTTTCAAACAATTAAGGAATTCTAGAGTATTTGCAAGCACTTTGAATATCATGCCTCAAGATAATCAAAGACTTAGACAACTAATTATGGTAAATTTATTGACTTGGAAGGTAACAATTAATGCAAAATATGGGTAATTAATGAATGTGTAGAGAAAGATGCAATAATCAAAAACAAAGGGAATTGCTTCCTCTTGAGTAGGACTCAGTAACAGCACTCTTCTGCTGGGTGATCCTCACATTCAACAGAATCCCAGCACTGGTCATATCCTGTAGGCATTTGTTTTCAGACATTTCCATGTTCCTATTTTATTTCATCACTAAAATAACATTTTATAATATTTGATGCATTCTGGAGGTGAGAAAGTGTTTTCTTAAGATTTGAGCAGTGCTATAGATATTTATTGCTCTAATTATTAAAAAACTACAATGTCCATGTGAAGGAAAGGGAAATCAAAAAATATATTCTTTATGTAATTGTATGTGTTCTCCAGAATGAACTATGGGATTTAAATTTAGGACTTGTGTTCCTATAAAAATGTTAAAATCCTATCTACTACGATTCTGTCTTCCCCAGAATAAAACAATTTAATCGGTTACATTTAAAATCTATTTAAGAATAATTTAGGACTGTTTATATAAGGCCTATCATATAGAGAAAAACTAGTAATTTCACTGAGCACAAAAGAGAGAAAAAGAGAATAATTATGAAGCAGAGTTTTCTTTATAGAAACAACCCAGCAAAATTTGAGCTTTGTTCCAAAAGATCTTTCTTTCAATTCAAGCTTGTTTCATTCTAGAAAACAAAAGTGTAGTTGTCACATTGCAGTTCACTTGTAAGTCATATGGTTATTTCTTATCAAATGGTGTAATCAATGAACTAGAGTTTTTTCTTGCCTTTTCTAGAATCCAAACTTTATACAGGTACAAGGAAATACTACAGCCATGAAGCTACACTGCACCAGTGTTGAAATACTTTTCTGATAATAAAATCAGCTACTTCAAGGTTGGCAAACTATGGCCCAATCCATGCCACTTTTTGTAAATAGAGCTTTATTGGAACACAGCCATACCTGTTCTTTTAGATATTGTGTATAGCTGCTTTCTAGATACAAAGACTGAGTTGAGTAGTTGCAACAGAGATTGTATGGCTGAATCAATTTTTGAAAGCTGAAATATTTACTATCTGGTTCCTTATACATAGTTTGTAAACTCCTAAAATAAATCTTTGATTTGTTTAATAAGTGTTTTATACAATTCTTATCTTATTAATTTAATTAGAATTAATTATTAAAGGAATATGAACACAAAATCACAAATTTTAATTCTACTTGTGTAGGTACACATACAAATAGCTGAGTCAATCATATCATTTAAGTCAAGTTGGAAAATTTATCAAAAGGAAAATTTTAAATTGCAGGTCATTGTTCCACTCTAATTCTTATTTTAGGAGAAAAACTTATTCTAACACTGAAGATAAGTAATTGACAATAAGTTTGGGAGTCTTTGGAATATTATGTAGTTTCCTTTGAGTTATTACATTTCAGACATGTATACATGTATCTCAGTCATTTTATGTGCTATTTACTCTTGTAAATTGTTAGGCACAAAACATTTCTTCACCAATGAAAATACGGTGGTAAAAAAGAAAACTGTACCAATAAGTTAGATTGAACCATTTTAAATAGTGGTTTACATGGTAGGGTAAATACTTCGATAAGGGCTCATTATCTAGAGAGAATACACTAATAAATTTACCTCTCTGCCTTTACCTAGTTCTTAACAGAAAATTCTACATAGCTTGATTTTTGTTAAGACATACAGAGCAAATAATATAATTTCAGCCGTCTGAGTGTCAATCATCTGGGAAGTCACTAGACACTGACACAGGAGCAGGAGGGCCTTTGGAAAGTTATTGCATTGCCATCTTTAAGCTCTTTGAGAAAGGGAGAAAAGGTAAGCTTTCTTCCAAAAGGTGAGAATTCTAGAGTGTTAGTTTTAAAATATTGTGTTCTTGCACTAGCAGAAAGAAGAACTCAATTTGGCCTAGTTAAAAAATATATATGTACTTTTATTTCTGCCTAAAAGTGAGGGACAATGAAGCTAGTTCAGCTTACATTTTACCACAGGATGCTATGCTGTGTAGAACCAGAGTCCCCAGTCATTGCTCAGACCCCCTTCAATCCAGCAGCAACCCTGAACTTCTAGGAAAGCACCAAAGCTATAAAAGTTATTATACCTACATCCCTGAGCCATATTTAAGAAACTCGTTTCTGCTACTCAGGAAAAATGCTTGCTCACCCTCTTTTCCTCAAGGCCTTCACCCAAGAGTTTCCTATATCCTTGGCCAAACGTACTTCTCTCACTCACTGAAGAAACATGATACAGTTTTCCTCTCTATGGCAGAGGGAGTAGGGAAGGGAAGGGCTTTTAACTTTGCTCTGGGCCCATTTTTATAAGTCACGCCATATTGTCTCATTTTCTAATGGATGCAAATCAATTGGTATTCACATTTGCTTATATAGCAAAAATATCCCATTAAGAAATTGAATTAAAGTTATTTCACCTATTACCAAAGAGAATAACTGCCTAGTTTTGTGTCGGAAGACTGTCACCCTATTTGTGGTCTTCCTCAAACTGAATTGACAAAGTCTGAGAAGTAAGAAGAGTCCGTAGTGTTTCCTGGCTACAATCCTTCTTTGAGTACAATCCTCATTAGGTATGGCCTAAGCTCAATTTTAAATCACAAAGCCTGAGCCTATCAAGATAGTATTTAATAGGAATAAAAGTAAAGTACAAAATCACTTTTAGTAAGCAAAAATTACCCCCAGGAAAACAATGTTAGAGCTTCTTAAAGACAAGACACATTAAATTGGATTTGAAATAAATGGTTTAGTTATAACAATCATAAAATAGAGGGGTTTTAGGAAGTTGATAGTAACCCAACTGAATGATAGGACTTCAGAGAATCATATTTAACAATGCTATTAATTATAATAGAAAACTAGAAAAATGAAGGTGGTATTGTAGTTGCTATAATGTATATCTATAGCATATTTGATAACACATTAAGCAACTAACATGGGCAAAGTAGAGCAACTGTAGTGTATAACAGTGTAGCAGATATGTGGATGGTAAAGGACATTAAAAAATCATTTTATGTGAAGAAAGTTTGAAAGAGCTGGTAATATTTAACCTAACCAAGAAAAGATTTAGAGTGGATGAAAAAGTTTTTAAACACCTAATGTTATGTCACCTGGAAAAGAGATTAAACTTGTTCGTAAGGATCCAAATGAAAGAACAAGAATCATTGCGTAAAAGTTTCAAACAGACAGATTATTGTTCAGTATAAGAACACACTTAACTCATCATCAGGGTGTTCAAGGGACAGACCAGCTGTTTCATAACCTAGTATGTGAATCCCCTCTCCCTTCCGCAAAGGGTTGGTAAGTTTAGTTTACTGGAGCTGAAAACCTGGGAGGGGCAGCTAAACTAGATGGATTTTATCATGACCCAGACTTGACAGCTTATCTTACAAGTTATTCTTTGATGAGATAGAATAGGCAAGTACATTCAAAACAAGCAAGGCAAAATATTCAAATGTAAACGTAAAGACTCACAGTGTTAATTTTGTGTAACATTATGTGGAAATAAGACAAAACAAGGATAGAAGATCAGAGTAAAATTTTTGTATGAACCAATTTAAATATATGAATTGAGCATCTCAATGCTATAAATTAGATAATTTATTTTCACCAACAGTACACGCACATTAATAATAACAAGTTTCCTTCAGGAAAACATAATAACTTTTGTATCTCTTTCTGGCAGACACTTTGACATTTAAAAACAACAGCAGCAACAACAACAAAAAACTGGCCCCAGAAACCTAAAACAATCCATGTGCTTTAATTAGCCACAAAATATTTAACTCTGATATTTTATACAGAAAAAAGAAAACCTCCACTGGATGTGACAGCAAAAATGAAGGAGAAAATACTTTAATAAAACTGTTGATCAGAGCAGTGAACATCTGTTTGGAAGGTAGGCTAGGTGCTTTCCTTTTCCTCTGCATGTGGTGTAGACACTTCCTTCTTACTGCCTCAGTGCTGTCCACAGCTTTACATTAGACCAGGCAGTAGGACTAGAATTATTGAGTGGTTTTATGTTTGGGATTCTGATTGTTTCACTAAATGCTTTTTAATGAATACCTTAATGCACTTCTTAATCTATAGTTTCTCTCTCTTTTTTTTCCCCACCTAGAGATTAATATTTAAGTAAGAAACAGTATGAATTTTGTTTTAACTGCCAGGTTTTGTTTTTAATTCCCTAAGTTTACTATTAATTTTTAAATATAATTATCCTTGGATTACTGTTAAAGCAACATTTTTATAGTCAAGTGTCCTATGAAAAGGATGACTTACTGAAGGAACTGCTGAAATTTACTAGTACATTACAGTAGGTATGAATTTTGAAATGGGTTTTACTTATGTCAGGAGTACAATGCAAATGCAAATATTCCCCTGAGTAAAATAATAGCAAATGAAAGGAAATGAACATAAACTACTGATTCAACTGATTGCAATCAATGCAAGTAAGGATGTAGAAATAGATGGTTTAGAAATTTTCAAGAAGGTTAAACGATACTAATCCACTGTCTTGAGTTATTTAATATGTCTTCAATAGATTCAAATGCTGATGGACTTTATTTATATTCTATAATTAATGTCTTGTTTAAAATACATATTTTATTACCTCTCTAGTACTGAGAAAAGTTTGAACTGCAAATAATTATTCAAACTTCTCATTTTTTAATGTTTGTGTCTTATGCTTTATTTTACAAACTTCCTTGTATTAAAAATTGAAATTGGCTTCTGGGAATTAGTAAAATAACATACTTTGAACAAATTTAGTTAATAGGCTATTGCATTCTTTAAAAAAGAATCCTACCTCTACTATGTTTTTTATAATTACGATGTTAATAAGAAAAGATAATATATTTTGGTTTGTATAATTATTATTGATTTGCTTTCACTTTTCAAATATACTTTCAAAGTAGGGCAGCACTTTGGTGTTACTACTTTATTAGGTTTATAGTCATTTTTGTAAAGTGATTTTGATCTTAGGACTGTTCAGATAAAGTGGATTGATAATCAATAAAAGAAAATACTATATGAATTATTTTGATCTATATATTGGTTTAAGTATTTGTTCTAATAGCACATTCTCATAGAGCTTACCTAAAGGCCATGCTTCATTTTTCAAACTGTGCATTAAGAACATAGGGTAGGATTTGTGATATATTTATGAGGTACATAGCTTTGTACAGTTGTAAGTATTGCTCATTATCTGTCTTCAGAAGTCCTTATTTAATCATATTAGATGCATTTTACTGATATATATATATATATATATATATATATTCCAGTTATTAACTCCACACACATTAAAAGACAGTGAAAAAGAGCTTTTCTTATCTAATGAGCTTTGGCAAATGTGACCAAATCAAACGAGAAAAATTCTTAAACCATGGGAGGTGACAAAGAAGATAGGTAAATAATATTCTTTCCACTGTTTCACAATTTGAGTGAACTCGTCTAATGGATTCAAGTAATTGACTTATACAGGATTTATATAAATTCCCTTTTTTTCTGGGACCATTCATTATAAGATAGGCTCTTTTTTTTTTAGTATAACATCGTTTACTTACATGTTCCAAATCACAACATGATGTCATTGCTTGGACTACAGTAACAATAAGTTTGCCTTGCTTTGAAAAGTATAGATGGGAAAAACTACTGAAATATCTCTGAAAGTGCTTTCTTCCTTGCACTCTGTCCCTCAAAATGCAGTTTCTGTCTGTCTGTGGGGCTCTAAACAAGGGCATCTGACGGGGGGGTCTGAGGTCTGAGGGAGCTGAAACCCTGGCTCACTAAGCCTTGCACCCTCTCATGGAGCCTGTACTCAAGGGAGAAAGGGACACCTTTTCTCTGCTAAAAGCCACTGTCCTGAGCATTCTATCCAGAGGACAAATCTACCCAGGGAGTGCGTGGTTTCTATTACTTCCACCCAGAGATGGTATCTTATTCTGAATTGCCCACATATATGATCACGGTTATCAGAGACTACTCCAGTGACTCAGCAGTGTGCATTTTCAAAGGGAGAGAAGGAAGGTACACAGAAATCCAGAGAGAAGTGAGGAGTCCAATTATTTGATTTGGGACTCGAAAAAAGAATAATCTTTGAAATTCAAGAAAGATACTAAACTTTGAGAGGAAAAGCTTTGATTACAAGAGCTTAGTTTTTTTGAGTTTCAAAAGCCTAAGACTTGAAAGACATAAAAAGAGATTGAAAATAGAGTAGACAGAAAGCTGAACGAACCCAGAAAAGAGGTAAATGTTCCCCTGCTGAAAGAGAAAAGACTATTTGAAGGAAAGGATAAAAGACACTGGTAGGTCCTTGACAAGAGACTCTAAATTGCTCCCTCCTCCAGGCTCTGGTCCTCAGGTGGGGTGGAAAAAGGAATCCTCAGGAACTCTGGAGTCCTAAAAAGAACAAAACTTCTACAGTGACTTCCCGAGTACATTTGGGGACATGACAAGCCTTTCAAGGTTCTGAAGACAGCCAAATGTCGTACCACAGCTATAAACTGACATGGTAACAACACACCTCATCATAGGTGGATGGAAATAGCTTTCCTGCAGCTACCAAACAGCTTTATAGAATGTCCAAAATACTTCCTGTGGCTCAGAGGGAAGAGTCAAAAGGACAGAGGGCCTGAGGATGTGAGGAGGTGTGATAGCCTGGGAGAGAGGGAGTGACCTCTGAGGACCCAGTGACTGGACAAATAGCCTGGGCAATTCTAGTTGCCTTACATACTGAGTATAAAAACAACTCAGCAGTTGCCTCTCCATAGTAATGCTTGGACTCTATTTTAGCCAAGAAGGATTTAGATGGATTTAGAGAAACCCATTCAATTGTAAAAAAGTAAATCAATTGCAAATTTTCCCTCTGTGTGGGTCTTAGATGGTCTTAAACTTAGTTATTATGGATTTAAATAGAGACAATATAATTTTCTATAAACCAAAGTTTATGACCTATGAAAACTATGACTGTAAAAAATATTTTAAAAAATTGCAGAAAAGAAACCTAAAGAATGTTACTATTAAATTCACCACATTGTTTTTAGGCAGCCATTAAAAATAACTGCATTTTTTCAAGATTCTATTTATATACAATGTTTTTGGGAACTCAGTTATCATCCCAGTTTACTTATTCATGTGGCAATTTGAGGAACCTTATCAGTTAGCCAAGCACATCTTTGCATCTAAGGTGAGAAAGATGGATTTAGACAAATGAAGTGA
Source organism: Manis javanica (assembly GCF_040802235.1). Classification (NCBI taxonomy): domain Eukaryota; kingdom Metazoa; phylum Chordata; class Mammalia; order Pholidota; family Manidae; genus Manis; species Manis javanica. The sequence goes on along the minus strand of NC_133161.1, from coordinate 60,718,151 downwards.
CTTGTTCAATTTGTCACTGGGCAGGGCCAGAAGTTAAGTCTCTAGATTAAGATCTTGTCATGTCTTTTCCCATGTTAAGTGTCAAAAACTCATCTTTAATTTCTGGCAAATATCCCAACCGTAAGACAAAAAACAAGGAAAAACATTGACAAAATTAAATTATCTGAAAATTAGAGCCGTTGCTTTGGTTTCTTAATGTCAAAGAAACACAAAGGGATTACCAATACATATTAGTTTATATATGGAGATAATTACATGGCTATTTCTATATTATAGGTATGTGAATAGTAAATATCTGTTGATCGGTTTCAGTAATACTTCGTCAAGGCTAAGTATTGGTTAAAGAAACAAATGATTCTAATCTTCAGTAAATCACGCTGTCATAGAAAATAGATACAGATAAAGGAACTAAATTCTCTTCTAGCACTGTCCCAATGTGTAAAATGAAACATGGCCTTACGAGTCATCACTGCATATTTTAGAAAATATCTCTTTTCCTTTAATGTATTTGGGTAGTAAAATCATTTAATTATAATGTGTAAATGTGTATATAAAGACTTCAGTGAGAACACAGAATCTCTTAGAAGTTTCACCTAGAGTGAGACTGTAGATAAAATACAAGGCATTTTTATGCTGGGTGTGAAAAAGCTGACTAAAATATTTACGTATTAATATCCCATTGCAAAGATCACTGTTAGCTCATTGGCCTTAAATTATTCACTAGGTTCAATGGTTATTATTTTTGGCTGCTGCAGCCAGACTGTATAAATACATTTCTAAGGTCACACACTCTGCTTTTCATCTAAATCTTTCTCCTGCCTTTCTCTTTTAAAATGGAACATTAAATGAAATTACCTGACATTCAACCTTAGTGAGTCAAACACTTTTTTAGACCATAAACTAAACTACAAGGATATTATTTTTTATATTATTCAAAGAGTGATCCAGAAGTCAGGAAATAGAGGATTTTAGTATCAACTTTAATAAATACTTTTTTTAAGTGGCAATCACAACAGTACTTCTTTTGTTTGACAATAAAAATTATCAAATGTAGTTTTAAATAGACTTTTTTAGTTTATCCAGAGCTCATAATTTTACATAGATGCTTTATCTTTCTTGTGAATGCCTTTGCACACAGATATTTTAAAGAATTCAGTCGATGTTTCTTATCATATTGACTGAGCTATAGTATACAGTTATCTGGAATGTGAGATTCTCACATCACTGCAGCTGGAAAGACTTTTTTATTTTGCACCACTTATATTTTATTTTGCATTGAATTCAAGCACAGTAAAGGATACATTTTCTCATAATGGGGTAATGCTAGGATATGCTGAACATAGACTGGTTCAGGTCAAAGAGTCAATGTAGAATTTAGAAACAAGTGCCCATTTAGCCTAAAAGCAACTTTGAGGCCCCAAGATTTGAAACTTAACTCTTGACCTGTAGTTGATCTTGGGAAATCAGTTCCCATTTCTGTTTTAGTGGGGTTATCTGTGATGTCAGATAACCCCACATTACCAACCACAGGGAAGTCTGGCCAGTACCCAATGAACAGTATTTCATTCTAGATAATGTGTAGTACACTTCTCAACTAGTTAATTTGAGCGTTCTGAGTCAAACGTGTCATTTTCTCTGCTTTTGCTTGCCTCTAAATGTTTCTTCCTGATTGTGATGTATTTTCTTCCATGTTCAATCCTCCAGTTCTTATCTAATCATTAATTCATTAGACAAATATTTATGATGTCAACAAAGTAGGAAACATCACATTAATTGAAGTCTTTTTTAGGCTCAGAACAAGGCCCTCAAACTTCTAGAAATGTTAACTTATCTGGTTCAATCCCATTTCTCCTTTGAATGCATCCAGTTCTCATTGAACTTTTATTCTTACTCCTCATGGCCACCTTCTCAAACTTCTTAGTTGGCCCATTAAACTCATTTCTATTTTCTCTTTGCTTCTCTAGGTTACAATAAATCTGGCTGCCAAATGGATAGGCTGCTTTCTAAAGCATAACTTTAAAACAATGAGCACTTGGTGAATGAGAAATAACAAATCCTAGAAGGGAATTGATTTAACCTGAGGCCTGGAAAGCTTGGGGGACACCAACATCTATATAAGTGACAGTGATAGAGCATCTAGAAGGCAACATAGTACTTCAATGTATATATATATATTTATATAAGATGTATTATATATATGTATATAAGATTACAACTGTTCAAGATACGGAGAAAACACATTTGTTACTCAAAGAACAATATAGGGAGAGACAAGACTGAATGAAACCTAGAAATCTAAAAATAGGATGACCAAAGAGGGACAACGTGGGAGTAAATTCAACAAGAGTTACAGGGCACCTACCTTCTGCTAGGTCCCAAACTGTACTGGAGATACAAAATAAACAGCTAGGGAACTTAACCTTTACTTGGGTGTTAGAAAATGCTTTCTTGAATACTTGACCTTAAAGCTAAAATTCTAAGTCAACATACAGACATCTGAAGGGCTTTGCAGTGGATGGACTGATGTTCACAGTCAACAGATTTTACCTAGTCATCCATAGCATAGATGAAAAATCTCTCAATAATATCTAACTCTATTCACTGTAATTTTATTATTAAACAACCACATAATTATGAAATTATCCCCCAAGGTATCATGAAATTGCAGAGCAGACATTTAGACCACAATGCAAATATCCAAATTACCAGAATTATATGTTTTTATAATCAATAAGTTAACATGCTGATTATAGAGAAGAACTTTTTACAATGTTCGTTAGGTGAGAACCAGAAATCTGTCATGCAGAGAAAATATTCTATGTGGAGGCTGAGGAGAACCATCTAAGCAGCCAGAATGGGTCACTTTGACTCTCTACATTCCCTGATTTCACTACTGAACTCTCTGGTGCCATAGGGACCAAGCATTCCTTTGACAAGCAGCATATCTTCTATGTAAAGTGAGTAGATCTGGTACCAGCCACTTGAATTCTCACTGCTATTTTATAACGTAAATACCTTGTAACCCTTGGCAAGTTACCTGGCCTTTCTTTGCTTCTTCATGTGGGAAAGGGATAAATTTTTTTTAGCTCTTTAGGCTATTGATAGGATTAAGTGATGGAATATATGAGTTATTTTAAAATATTCTTCTTTATAATATTCAATAATTGTTTTATTTATTGCAAATGCTTGTTTACAAGTAGCTCCAATTTTCATGTAACAAGTTCATATTTATCCTTCAGTGCCTCAGCTTACATTGTGAAATATGTTATATAAACAAAAATGAACAATACTTAGGGGTATGCTCCTAAACATTGGTCTTGACAATGATTTTTTTTTTGGATTTGACACACAAAGGAAAGGCAATAAAAGCAAAAATAAACTGTGGGTCACATCAAACTAAACAGCTTCTGCTCAGCAAAAAGAGCTCAACAAAATGAAAGGTCAAGTTATAGAATGGGAGAAAATATTTGCAAACCACATATCTGATAAGGGATTAATATCCAAAATATACAAGGAACTCATACAACTGAATGACAAGCAAAAACAAAAAACTAGACCTGAATAGACATTGTTCCAAAGAAGATATACAAGTGGCCAACAGGTACATATAAAGGAGCTCAGCTCACTAATCATCAGGGAAATGCAAATCAAAACCACAATGAGATATGACCTCACACCTCTTAGGACAAGAGGGAACAAATGTCGGCGAGGATGAAGAGAAAACGAAACTGCTGTGCACTATTGGTGAGAACGTAAATTGGTTCAGCCACTTTGGAAAACAGTATGGTGTTTCCTCCCAAAATTGAAAATAGAACTACCTATGATCCAGCAATCCCACTCTTGGGAAATAAAGTCTGGGGGAAATAGATACCTGGAAAAAAAAGAAAGTCAGTATCTCAAAAAAATATACCTGTACTTCCATGTTCATTGCAGCATCATTCACACTAGACAGGTATGGAAACAACCTAAATGAAAAGATTTTCTTTTTCACCTGTGTCTAATCTGTATTTTAACCCATATTTTCAGCTATTACTATAAAATTATGTTTTCTTTCCATATTTGAATGAATTCATCTTCTAATGTACCTGGGCATTTCATATAGTGCCATTTTATTTGTTCAGTTTTGTGACTTCATTTTCTATCTATTTAGGGTTTTTTTTCTCTTTGTTGAGTACAACATATGAAATCTTTGGGGTACAACCATTACTTCATTGTGTGTTTGATGATTTTTTATGAATAGATTACTTTCTTAGGTCAGTCTTAGGTTCACAGCAAAACTGAGAGGAAGTTTCAGAGATTTCCTGTGTACACCATGACCCCACATGTGCATAGCCTTCCCTGTTATAAATGCCCCACCAGAGTGGTACCTATGTTACATACAACTGATGAGCCTGCATTGACGTATCGTATTGTCCAATGTCTATAGTTTACATTAGGGTTCACTCTTTGTGTGGTACATTCTATGGATTGGGAGAAATGTATAATGACATATATCCACTATTATAGTTTCATACAGAGTAGTTTCACTGCTCTAAAAATCTTTTATGCTTCTCCTATTCATCCCTCCCTACCTCATACCTCTAGGAAACACACTTTTTGTGTTTGCTGATGTTTAAATGTGAGCTCCCATTTATATATTTAATCCTTGAGAATTCCCAAGATCTAAACTGGGGACCCTTTCCTGCAGAGAGGATTTGCTTCTGTCAGGAACTAAAAGTATACCACCAACATAGGAACACTGGTTCTCTTCAAGGGCACTGGCTTGTAGGCATTTCAGTTTAGCTTCTTCTTGAATCTGGATTGAGGCTGACTCTCCATTTTGCAGGGTTATATGGGCTCTTATCAGCAGCAGCCCTGACTCTCGCACTGGCTTAAAGCTTTATGTTCAAATTTCAGCTCAGAATTTTGTTTAGTTAAGGTATCCTTGGAGATTTCCCATATTACTTTCAAACTCATAGAGTCAGAAGTATGTTTTACCAAGACTGTGGTACTTTTTGGTTTAAAGTTCTTTTCAGAGCATTTACTCAAAGTCCACTGTATCTTTCTTCAGCAGTGTCTAATCTGTTAATCCATCTACTTTATTTTTTACTGCAATTATTGTATTTTTTATCTGGGATAAATGGATCTCTTAAAAACCTGCTAGTTCACTTTTGATAATCATTATTCTTTCATAATATTTTCAATACATTCTTTTATTTCTTTATACACACATTAAAAAGGTATTTAAATTACATTCTATATTTGATGATGCAACTGTCTACATACTTCGCTGGTTTGAATGTGCAGATTGAAAAGCTTACTAATTCTCACTCATTTGGCTTGAGGTCATATGCTTTGTGATTGTTTTTTAATTTTAAATTCATGTTTCTTTGGGTTTTATCTATAGATATTCTTTGTGACCTGAGTTTGAGGTGCATTCCTCCAGAGAGAATTTGTATTGGATTCTTCTAGAAGCCAGGCCACTTTCAACCCAGGACTGTTTAAGGTTTTCATTAGGCATTTATTGAGGCTCACAGTTAGGGAAAAATCGAGCTCTGAGCACAATGAATAAATACTTGTGGATAGAATTCTCTGAGGAGGCTGTTTTATTTTGTTCTATCATGTTCTAACGTTTGCCAAAGCCACTATGCTCCCTGTCTCTGTGGAAAAACCAACCAAAGGCAGAGGCTCCTCATTTCTCTATAATCATGTGTTCTTAGATCTGGCTTCAGAAATGATACTTAATGTCTTTACCATGTCAGACACATTTAAAAATATTTTTCTCTTAGTATTACATCCATGTTTTTAGTTTTCCATAAATAAAAATCTCTGTTAAGAAAAACGGCCCTACACTCAAAACTAGGTAAGATTTGTCTATTCTGCCCTTTTATTGTATGCTGTGCAATTTAAACATAATTATCTTTACTTAGAGATTATGAGCTGAGTGAGTTTATAAACTGGCTCTCATTGTGGTTTTACTTACTTGATTTTGTGAATTGTATTCATTCACCAACACTCATTTCACATGTCACCATGAACCCTTTTTTGAACCTAAACTCCTTTGAACCTCTATGTATAAGAAATTTCAATAATTTTTCACACCCAGACTCAGTTCTTAGAAGAAACTGCCTCAGAAGAGTCCAAGGAAGTAGTCCAAAAAATATGAGTTCTGTTCTTTTATCACATTTGAATGAATCAGTCAGTAGTGGCCACATAACCCAAGCCTAGGCAATCAATTTATATTTTTGAGAAATACAATTTTTGGATACAAAAATAGTCTGAAAATTCTGATGAAGAGAGTTGCAATATTTTAGGAATAAACTATCAGGTTAAAAATTAAATTAACTTCTATTTCTTCTCCATTTTCCTTACTAGTTATATTATTAAAAAGAAAGAAAATTTAAGAACAGCCAAGTGAAAGTGTAGTCTTAAGAGTATAAACTCAGAACCAGAGCTTTGGTCTAGTCCCAATTCCAATTTACATTTGTTTATGCTTTAGACAGGTTATTTAACCTTTTTCCTTTGATCCACTCAATAGGGATAATAAAAGGTACTTCATTTATAGGACTGTGAGAATTAAATGAGATAAAAGATAAAAATGCCTGAAACAGTATCTCATACATAAGCATTCAATAAATATTAGGTATGTTGTTACTGATACTGTTACCATGCATATCAAGGGTCTAGCAGAGGATGTGAACCATGCATTTACATTTATGGTTCATAAATGTAACTTTCTCTCCCTGAGCTACTTACCATTTTTGGCTAATGTATATAAGTCCATATTTCCATGCTTTTTTAAAGTAATAATCTTTTATTTCTTACACCTACATTTACTTTTTTTTCTCTAAAACTTCCCTATCAAAAGCAAGGTATAATGGAAAACTTAACCAAAATAAACAAAATATCTGAATATATCCATTTCATATTAATTCTGAATATCCAACATTCTGTTCATGTAATGTGTAATAATAATAATATAAACAACAATAATGTTAAAAATATTATGAACCTGGGTAACATTTATATAAGATAAATGAGTATTTCATTTTAGATTATAAACTTCAATATTTCTTTGGGAATTACATGCAGCTTTGTCCATATTATCAAAGTAATTATAACTTTCCTCCCTAATGTAGGCCAGAAAAACAATGGGAAAAAAATGGACAAAATGGAAATAATGAATTTGGTATCAATTTAAGCCAATTAAGCAAATATTTTTCACACTTTAGTGGAATTTCCCCCAATACGTTTATGTTACAGTTTATATAAACAACTTTGTGGATGTACATATACATCTGGAACTCAAAATTTTATAAGTCAATGAAAATGTACTATAAGGTCAAAATAGATCAATCCTAGGTAGACAACCTTCTTGTTGATAGATTTTACTATACCTCCCAGTTGTGTAGGAAATTTCAATGCTTTTATATGGTTTTTAATGCATAAGTATTTTTCAGTAGCAAATTAGTTCAGTGTCCTTTTCTGCCAAACTCAAGCTGAATTTCAGCAAGACAGAGAAACATTGGTTGAACGTTGTACCTTTCATTAAGAATTCAAGAGTACTGCGAACTAATGCATACATCTCAGGCATGTTCCCCATTACCAGCCTCAACTAAACCTCTTTTGAAGCAGCATGGCAAATCTTCCCATCAGTTGTACCAAATTTGGGATTTAGGAATACATAAAATGTCATGGTGACTGCTTTTAAAAGAGAATTCATATCACCACAGACATTATGTCATATAAAATTACCCAGCTTCTAGCATGCTTTAGTTCCTCAATATGTACTAAACAAAAACAAAGGGCATTTTTTTTCGAGAAATTGGAAATAAGAATACCTAGTCCGTTTTAAATTTCTACTATAAAACTTTGGTATGTCTTCATTCACTTGCAAAGAACAGCCATCAAATCCTTTGAATATAACTATCTGTTGACTTGTCAGTTAATATAGGAACCTAGAAAATAGAATCTGAAACCCATGTTTATAATGTTCAGATAATTTGAGTAAGATTTTTTCCCCCTAGAATAAAGATAGGATTTCTACTGAGCAAAAACTTATTTTCTGTTCTGACTTGAAAGGTAAGATTTTAGAATATGAACTGAAAAGCATAATTTGGAGAATCCTATGACTCAGCTCTAAGGTACTTCGTTGCACAGGAGCCATGGAGTGTCATTTTAAATGTGTAAGTGGCATGATAAACCTCCCACTCTTCTAAGAATAGAGCTATCACTGGACCGTTATCTCACAACCCCTACGTACAATATGATAATGATGCCACTTAACATCAGTGCCGAAGTACAGAAAAAAAGGGAAAAGCTGCAAGCATTTTAACTAGAAAGAAAATCAAATTAAAATATTAATTTACTGATTAATATAACATTAGCTGACCTATTTTCTCCAGCTTGTTCAACAACAAAGACTTGTGAAGCTAAATAACTGCCTAAAAGATAAATGTTTTAAGAATTCCCAGGGAGATGTTTAGCTCCTTTTTAAACATCATTAAAGATATGCCCTGCATATATCAAGCAGTTTTGTGCTTTCTGTACTGAAAAGTCCTATTTACATTTACTAGTACAGTCTAAAGAATTAGGATTTGCTTAGGAGTTCCCCCTTGTTTCAAAACTAAGACTGATATATGTCAGTTTTCTTACACTTAGTGACTCATTATGGAATTTACAAGAATACAAACTCTTTCAAGAAATTGAATCAGGTCACACTTGGAAATATATTTTCTTAAACTATCCATAAATTGAGATAATATTGATTTAAAAAATAGAAGCTAGCAAGCTGCTGTCCACATGATCACAGCCCCAGGACCTCCGAAACTCAAGCTGGTTTTCAAAGTGCATTGTAGGGAAAGAGGCTTTCGTGCTGAGAGAGTGGATTTCCTAGTACAATTCTGTTATTAATACCATGCATTGCCAAAGCACATTTTTCTTAATAAAGTTAAAACATTTCTGAACAAAATTTCTAATTCTTCAGTTCCAAGAATGTTACCAGTTTGATCAACTGAGAAATAAAATAAAGCTAACTGATTTGGTGTTCTGAAGAAAGCAGAATGGTTTTCTTAGGATAATCATATAGGGATCCCTTGGAGCAATGTAAATGTGATGATGAGGTGTAGTCAATAAGTATAGAAAAGTAAGGGGTTGGTAAGGAGAGGTATGGTTACCCAAGTGACAGATGGCTGGGATTAATGAAAACAAAAAAATCTAAATGATCTTCTTAGCTCTTCAAAATGTTTTGTTCATTAATTATACAGAAGATAATTTAGGAGATAATGCTGATTTTTTGCTTACCATTTTATTGAGCCTATATGATTCTTAAAAGCCATTTTCCACTGCTAGGGACTCTGATAAATAGGTCCTCAAAGGTTAATGAAGGCTAAGAGTCTACCCCTAAGTTTTAGTGCCTGCATTAAAACCTGAGGCCTACAGTTATGTTTCCTCTTTTTTCATTTGGTCTTTTAAATTTCACTTCTATGATGTATGTTTTGAAAACATCTTCTTTCTCAACTTCCATAACAAATTGTTGCTAATTTTAGGTAAATATTCTATCCAGTTTCAGAGCCTTGATTCTTTAAGCTCAATGGATAAAATATCCTTGAAGTCCCTCTGACATGTGAGGTTTTGCCAAATTTTTAATCGGTGTTACAATTCTAAGGATGTCACTAAAGACATTAAAATAACCTAGTGTTTCTTTAATAGAGCATTAAAGGTCAAGATTTTCATAAAACAATGCAAAATAGATAATTAATAAGCAATAAAAAATTATGCACATAGTTAAGTCCTAAGTGCTACTCAATTTCAAACTAATAAAAATTGTTAATCAAGTAATGTTAGTTAATGATACTGTCAAAACCTCCATTTATCTCATATTCCAGATGTAAATAGAGCTAATTATATTAAACTAATATAATTTAAAATGTATTAGTTATAGAATATTAGGATTTTATCTATCAGTATTATCATGTTCAAAAGCACTAACTTCATTTTCAGTTAATCATACCAAATAAGGAACATTAAATCAACAAAAAATAATCAAGTGTGAACTAAAGATAAATGTCAATCTATTTTTAACTCCTTGGTGAGTCCACAGAAAGTAAATTCTTCATTTTGTTTCTTGGCTAACAGCATTCTTCTCACCCACACTCAAAAACCTAGTTGAGTTTCATCCTAGGGCTATGAAAACATCTTGTGATATTCTAATAAGGCCATGCCCTATACCCATTAGAGATAGTGTATAGAGAAATGATGCCAAAAATGTGCCAAATAAAACTCTAATATTTATTTCATTTGCTCATAATGCATATGAAAAATGCTGACTCTTAGTGTCCTTTTTATCAGGGTCTCTGTCCTAATATTCACTCTAAAGCTAATTCACTCTCTCTCTTTTTTTTGTTTTTTTAACTCTGTCCAGCTCTATTGGAATCACACTCCCACATGGCAGCTGGCCTTATGATACCAAGTGCTGTCCTATTTCCTACACAAACTGGGATATTCCTTGGAGGGAATTTTTGTACTAGGATTGTAGGAATAAAGTATATGCTAGAAACAAGTTTTGAAGAGGTTATTCCAAAAAAGAAGTAATTCAGAAATCTCTACCATTTGAATATTTACCAAGACATTTTCACACTACCTCTTTCACTCTGAAGGACAATCCTGCAAGTTTGATATTGTTAATCCCATTTTAGAGATGAAGGAACTTATCTGTTTGTTTCAGTTCACAAAGCTCAAAACTGATAGAGTGAGACTTTACCAGGGCTCTATGTTTTTCCATATTTTTCAAATTATAATTTAACAAGATAAAAAAAAGTCATTGAACTCCCAATTCTGACTGGCATTGCTTCTTTTTATAAACATTTGAATTTTGCAAAGCCTGATGTTGTATATTGATCAATATTTGGTAAAATAACACAGTACTGAGTAATAACACAACCTTACTTTCAAAAATCTCATCATTTAGTAAAGAGATCTAGGATAAATTTTTTTGTATAAAACAAGTTTTAGGAGACCAGTAACATATTTTAAAGAGGTCAATTTTAAGACACTTCTTAGACATGGTGAATCACATTACATTGGAGGACAACATTTAAGGCCAAGTGCAACCTAAAAGAAATTTGTCACTAAATGAAAACATCCACATTTTACATTTATACTTGCCTTTTTATTTTTGGATACTAATATTTATCCATTTTTGTTTTACCTTGTAGAGTTGTTATTTTATCTGTGTATTCCTAAGTAAAATTCCAGATGTATATTTTAAAATTCAACGTATATTTTATAATATAATAAGAGAAATCCTGTATTTTTACTAACCTCTTGCTATTTAAGGATCTGATCTGTCCATGTAGATTCATGTTGCCTTTCTAGAAGAATATGAAAGATGTCAGCCCAAGCTCATTTTAGCAGCTAGACAGCTCTGTTCTCTTTGTGTTCTTTTATTTTTAAAATAGTCTTTCAGTTTCAAAAGTGGAAAGATTTGCAATGTTTAGTTTTAGCAAACAGAATGTGCCCTTCTTATGAGCACTCTATTTGAGACTATATGCTTCCATAGCAAAACCTTTTCTAAAGCAATATAGCAAAGTTGAATATTAAAGTTGAGAATCTTGCCTACTTACACAATATGTGTCTGTGAAGCGTATGGTTTCTCACCAAACTATTGATCTAAAAATCAGATAGAATCCTTTAAGCTCAGCGAATTTTTCACATTTACAATAAAGATTGAAACTGGAGGGGAGAACTACAGATGTGATGAATTTTCATGGTATCTTCATGATAAAACCAGATGGACAAATTTCAAACCTCAGGAATATCAAGTAATCATACACAGAAAAGGTCCACAAGAACTAGGAAATGTTCCAACAAATATATTAGCTCTTAATAAAGTCAGTTTCATCAAGTTTTATATGGAAATCAATATAATTGATGCACCTTCTTATCAACAGAAAAGAGTTAATGGAAAGAGCAATGAGCAAAAATCAAGATTTTCTGTAACACAAGCTGGGATATCACCTTCACCCTGCTGCTTTTTGTTATTAGTTTTCCCACTCCCGCTTGTCTTCTATCTCCTCTTTCTTCTCTTTTCCTTCTTTAATGCCTATTGCTTTTTGCAAAAATAAATTAGTTTACAATAATAAATAATAACTGTTAAGTTCTACTCATCACTTACCTATTTTGCCTCTATTAACATAATTTTATGATGTCATTCTCTTACTAGACATGTTAAAAGGTAGCCTAGGACTCTAAAATATTTTAAAAACACTTTAAATCATCTTAGAAACTAATTTTATGACATGTAACAAGAAGCACTTATGTATCTATTTTAAATGTTCTGGATATTTTAACATGATAGTACACACACCAACCCTTTCACAATCAACCTAGATAAAAATGACAAGTTGTTGAATGCCTAGAATAATATTTTATATTCTTAATTTTTAGGTTAATCATTTTTCTTTCTATTCATAATTTATATTGTTAATTTTATGATATTTTCTGTCACTATTCCCATATTCCTTTCTTCTCTTTCCTTCTGTCTCCAAATGACTCCCCTACTTCCAGAAGTTCTAAAGATGCATTAGGTACCTACAATTCGACAATTATTTTATTAGGTGCTTTATATATGTTACCATATGTAATCCTTAAAATCATCTTATAAAGTTGATATTCTAAGCCTCACTTTAAATTTAAGAAAATTGAAACTCTAAGAGGTTGAGCCACTAAATGCAACTAGATGTTTCTTACTCTAACACACTTAAGAATTAATAAGACCGTAAGTGAAAAGAAAATAACCTTCAAAAATGCTTTCATTGGTTCACAGGCTCTCATAGACTCAAAGTCAGGGAATCCATTTCTCTTGCACTCAGCCTCAGTGCAGTGTGTCTATTGGTGTTGAACATGCCTATAGTTGAGGCAAGAGACAGATGGGGTCAGTTGCTCAGCATGTGTTCCAGCAGCCCAGAGAGGTATCTGAAACATGACTTTTTAAAAAAGGGCAATAAAAAGAACAGGGATAGTGGTAAGAAGTATTTCCCCCCAGCCTTGGAATGAACATTTATCACTTAGTACAGCAACAGTACATCATCATCACCGAAAGACTTTCAAAATACTGTGTTGTGTTTACTCACAAATACATCAAAATCTTTAAGTAGGCCTTTTTTATCTTTCAGTCTTTATAGAGGATACTGGGACTGAAACTAAAATGACAAAGAAAGCAGAGAAAGTTGGCACATAGTTGTTAATATAAACTATTATTTAATCCTGATCATGAAAAACAAAGGCCTGTGATAATTTTTTATTGGAATAAAGTTGATATGCAATATTGTATTGGTTTCAGTTATACAATATAGTGACTCAATAACTACATTACTAGATATTTACCACAATAAGTGGTCATCCCATTATAATACCAAGATAGTACAATATTATTGGTTATATTCTCTATGTTGTATTTCCATATCTATGTCTAACCTTTTTTTACAATTTGCAGTTTGTACCTCTTTTTCCCCTTCACCTATTTCACACATCCCCCACCTGCTTCTCTATCATAAGTAAAAGCCTGTTGTCAATATTTGTGGGTCTATTTCTTTTCTGTTGGTTTTTTTAGATTCCACAGATAAATGAAACCATATGGTATTTGTCTTTCTCTACCTGGCTTATTTCACTTAGCACGATACCCTCTAGGTCCATCCATGTTGCAAACAGTAAAATTTCCTTTATTTTATGGTTGAGTAATATTCCATTGTGTATACATACCACATCTTCTTTATCCATTCATCTATTGAGAGGCACTTGGGTTTCTTCCATATCTTTTCTATTGTAAATAATATTGCAATGCCCAGAAGTCTGCTTATATCTTTTCAAAGTAGTGACTTTATTTTCTTCAGATAAATTCCCAGAAGTGGAATGCTGGGTTATATGATATTTCTATTTTTAGGTTTTTGAGGAACCTCCATACTACTTTCCATAATGGCTGGACCAATTTGCATTCCCACCAGCAGTGTGGGGGGTTCCCTTTTCTCCACATCCTTGCCAACACTTGTTATTTCTTGTCTTTTGGATAGTAGCCATTCTGACTGGTGTGAAGTGACACCTCATTGTGGTTTTGATTTGCATTTCCCTAGTGATTAGTGATGTGGCACATATTTTCATGTGTGTATTGGTCCATCTCTGTGTGTTCTTTGGAAAGATGTTCAGGTCCTCTGACCATTTTTTAATTGGACTATTTGTTTTTATGGTGTTGAGTTGTATGGGTTCTTTATTTATTTTGGATTTAGTCCTTTACCAGATATATTATTTGCAAATATGTTCTTCCATATGGTAGGATGCCTTTTTGTCTTGTTGAGCATTTCCATTTCTGTGCAGAAGTTTTTCAGTTTGATGTAGTCCCACTTGTTTATTTTTGCTTTTGTTTCCCGTGCTTGGGGAAACATATCCAGAAAGAAATTTCTCATGCTGATGTTCATGGGATTCTTGCCTGTTTTATTCTATGAGTTTTATGGTTTCCTCTATTACGTTTGTGTCTTTAATCCATTTGGTGTTTACTTTAGTGTATGGTGTAAAATAGTGACCTAGTTTCATTCTCTTACATGTAGCTGTCCAGTTTTCTCAATACCATTTATCATTGAGATTCTCTTTTCCCTATTGTATTTTTATGGCTCCTTTTGTCATATATTAATTGCTCATATATCCATTTGTTTATTTCTGGGCTCTGTGTTCTGTTCTATTGATCTATGGGTCTGTTCTTGTGCCAGCACCATACTGTTTTAATCACTGTAGTGTAGCTTTACAGTATAGCTTGAGGTCAGGTCGCAAGCTACCCCAGCTATGTTCTTCCTTGTCAAGATTGCTTTGGCTGTTTGGGGTCTTTTATGGCTCAAACTAAATTTAAGGATTCTTTTTTCTAATTCATTGAAAAACATCATTGATATTTTGATAAGAATTGCACTGAATCTGTAAATTGCTTTGGGAAAGATGGACATTTTGATGAATTCTTCCTATCCATGAGCATGGAGTAGATTTACATTAATTTGTGTCTTCTTCAATTTCTTTCATCAGTGTCTTCTAGTTTTCAGATTATAGATCTTTCACCTCCTTGGTTAGGTTTATTCCTGGGTATTTTATCTTTCCGATGCAATTATAAATAGAATTGTTTTCTTGATTTCTCTTTCTGCTAGTTTGTTTTTAGTATATAGGTATGCAACAGATTTCTGTATATCAATTTTGTATCCTGCAACTTTGCTGAATCCATTTATTTCAATAATTTTTTGGTGGAGTCTTTAGGGTTTTCTATATATATAATATGCCATTTGCAAAGAGTGAAAGTTTAACTTCTTACTTATCAATTTGAATGCCTTTTATTTCTTTTGCTTGTCTCATTGCCATGACTATGACTTACAATGCTATGTTGAAAAAAAGCTTTGAGATTGTACATCCTTGTCTTGTTCCTGATCTTTGAGGAAAAGCTTTTAGCTTTTTGCTCAACTGAGTATGATGTTGGCTGTGGGTTTGTTGTATATGGCCTTTATTATGTTGAGGTATCCCTCTATACCTATTTTGTTGAGAGTTTTTTTCATGAATGGTTGTTGAATTTTGTCAAATGCTCTTTCAGCATCTATTGAGATGATCATACAGTGTTTATCCTTTCTTTTATTAACGTGGTGGATCATATAGATTGATTTTGTGGATACTGTACCATCCTTGCATCCCTCGAATCAATTCCACTTGGTCGTAATGGGTGATTCTCTTGATGTATTTTTTTAATTTGGTTTGCTAATATTTTGTTGAGGGTTTTTTCATCTGTGTTTATCAGGTATATAGTCCATAGTTTTCTTTTTTTTTTTTGGAGTGTGTTTGTAAGGTTTTGGCATCATAGTAATA
The DNA here is from genome assembly GCF_040802235.1 of Manis javanica. Taxonomy (NCBI): domain Eukaryota; kingdom Metazoa; phylum Chordata; class Mammalia; order Pholidota; family Manidae; genus Manis; species Manis javanica. The sequence goes on along the minus strand of NC_133161.1, from coordinate 60,702,287 downwards.
GTGGCCATGAGGAAAGAATTTCAAAGTATTCCCTTCTCTTCTATTTTTTGGAATATTTTAAGGACACATATTAGCTGATCTTCAAATGTGTGGTGGAATTTAGCTGTGAAGCCATCTGGTATGGAACTTTTGTTTTTTGTGAGCTTTTTGATTACCAGTTCAATTTTGTTATTAGTAATCAGTCTGTTTCTTCATTAAGTTAGTCTTGGGAAGTTACATGTTTCTAGGAATTTATTATACATTTGTTGTAGTTTGTCCACTTTATTGGCATATAATTTTTCTTGAAATTCTCTTGTAATTCTTTGAATTTCTGTGGTGTTGGTTATAACTTCTTTTTCATTTCTAATTTTGTTTGTGTCCTCTTTTTTTCTTGATAAGTCCGGCTAAGGGTTTATGTATTTTGTTTATCTTCTCAAAGAACCAGCTCTTGGTTTCATTGATTTTTTTTTCTGTTGTTTTCATAATCTCTATTTTATGTATTTCCACTCGGATCTTTATTATCTCCCTCCTTCTACTAATTTTGGGCTTTGTTCTTTTTCTACCTCCTTTAGTTGTATGGTTAGATTTTTTTTGTTTCTTGTGGTAGATCTGTATTGCTGTAACTTCCCTCTTAGAACCACTTTTGCTGCATTCTACATTTTTTTTAATGTTACATTTCTGTTTTCATTTGTCTTAATGTATTGATTTCCTCTTTTATCTGTTCCTTGATCCATTGATTGCTTAGAAGCATGTTGTTTAGCTTCCACATGTTTGTTTTTTTTCCAGTTTTTTTGTTTTGTTTCCAGTTTCATACCACTGTGATTTGAAAAGATGCTTGATACCATTTCAATCTTAAATTTGTAAACCAGTTTTGTGTCCTTATATGTGATCTATTTTGGTGTATTTTCCATGTGCAGTTGTGAAAAATGTATTCCCTTGCTTTTGGGTAAAATGTTCTGTAAATATCTGTTAAGACCATCTGGTCTAATGTGTTACTCAATGACTCTATTTCCTTTTTTATTTTCTGTCTGTATGATCTATTCATTGATGTAAATAGAGTGTTAAAGTCCCCTATTATTGTGTTGCTGTCAATTTCTTCTTTTAGGTCTGTTAATATTTGGTTGATATATTTAAGTGCTCCTATTTTGGGTGAATAGATTTTATACTTGTTTATATCCTCTTTATCATTATGTAATGTCTTTTATCTCTTGTTACTTTCTTTGTTTTGATGTCTGTATTGCCTAAGTATTGTAACTCCAGGTTTTTTTCATCCCTATTTTCATGATATATCTTTTCCCATCCTTTCAATTTCAGTCTGCATGTGTCTTTAGGTCTGAAGTGAGTCCCTTGTAGGCAGTTAATGGATAGGTCTTTTTTAAAATCCAATTAGTCACCCTGCATGTTTTGATTGGAGCATTTAGGCCATTTACACTTAAAATAATTATTGATATGTATGTATTTATTGTCATTTTGTTAAATGTTTCCTGGTTGGTTTTGTCATAGTTCTTTGATCTTTATTCCTCTCTCACTCTCTTTGTTTGTGTTTTCTGACCTTCTTTAGTATTGTTGTTGGGTTCCCTTCTCTTTCTTTTTTGTGTATCTGTTATTAGTTTTCGGTTTGTAGCTACCATGTGGTTCTTCTATGACATCCCATGAATGTGGTGATCTATAATAAGCTGAATGCACTTAAGTTTGAACTCATTCTAATAGCACTACATTTCATACTCCCCCTCCTCCCCATTTTATGTATATAACATCTTCTTTTATACCTTTTTATTAAGTGATTTCCTTAACTAATTTTTAGGTGTACTTAGTTTTGTTGTTTTTGTCTTTTTGACCTTTAAACTAGTGTTCAAGTAATTGATCTATTGCCTCTGCTATATGTTTGCTTTACCAGTGGAAGATTTTTCCCTTTCTTAAATTTCTTGTCTCTATTTAGGGTCTTTTCTTTTCCTCTGAAAGAAGACCCTTTAATATTTCTTGTAAGGCTGGTTTAGTAGTGGTGAACTCTTTTAACTTATGATTATCTGTGAATCTCTTTATCTTTCCTTCAATTCTGAATGATAACCTTGCTGGGTAGAGTATTCTTGGTTCAAGAGTTTTTCTGTTCAGAACTTGGAATATATCATACCATTCCCTTCTAGTCTATAGAGTTTCTACAGAAAAATCAGCTGATAATCTTATGGGGTTTCCCTTGCATGTAATTAATTGCTTTTCTCTTGCTGCTTTTAAGATTCTGTCTTTGTCTTCGATCTTTGACATTTTGATTACAATGTGTCTTGGTGTGGACCTCCTTGGGCTCATCTTGTGTGGAAATCTTTGTTTCCTGGGCCTGGTAAACTGTTTCCTTCCCCAAGTTAGGGAAGTTTTCAGCTATTATCTCTTGAAATAAATTTTCTACTCCATCTCACTTTCCTCCTTTTGGGACTTTTATATATAATGGGGATGTTACGACATTTGATGGTATCCCAAAGCTCTCTTACCCTATTCTCATATTTTTAAACTTCTTTATTCCTTCTGCTGTTCAACTTGAGTGCTTCCCATTACTTTATCTTCCAAGTCACTGATCCATTCTGCATCCTCTAGTTTGATGTTCATTCCTTCCAGTGTGTTTTTTTTATTTCATTTATTTTGTCTCCAGTTGCTTCCTTTTAGACTTTCTATCTCTTTGTTGAGATCTGCCTTGAGTTCTGCTATTGTCTTCTCAAGTCTAGTGCATATCTTTATGATCATTGCTTTAAAATCTTTATCAGATAGATTGGTTTACTCTGGATCACTTAGTTTTTTTCCCCCCTGCATTTTTTTCTTTTTATGTTATTTGGAGCATATTCTTCTGTCTCTCATCTGTATGACTTTCTTCACTTGATTCTATGAATTAGTTGAAAGGGCTTACTCTCCTGTTCTTAAGAACAGAACTTGTATAGGAGAGTCTCCTGTGTAGAATATATGTGTCTCATGGTTTTGGCAAACTGTGTTTTCATGTGAGACATGATTTTCCTGGTGCAGGGGATGTGGCCTTTGGACCCTTTAGAGGGGCTCCTGGGTGGACACCTGTGGGTTCTGTGCTGCTTGGTGGAAGGTGGTGGGCTAGCAGCGGTTCAGGGGGTTACTCCAGGTAACTTATGGATTGGCACCAGCTGAGACCCCTGTGCCTCTTCACCCATATTTCTGTTGCACACTGGGCTGCTGGGGCTGTTCCAGGGAATTCCTGTAGTGCATGTCCACCGGGTCCTGTTGGCAGTATGAGGTCAAGCTCTGTGTGGGTTCCCTGCAGGCCCCGCATGCTTTGATGGCCCATAATCTTTATGATAAGTTTTAATTTTACAAGTGATTTGAACTGTAAGTCAAACAATTCCAAAACAGATGGCAATATACTCATAGGCATAGCTAACTGGATCATAGCTACTGATGTGCATTTCTGTCAAACTATAATTTTTATCACAATAGAACTCTATGACTCTAGGTAACATATAGAAATGATGTGAATCATAATAGAACTGTTGAACTGATTATTTGCTTTATTTTAACCTGAATTGAAACTTGATTTTAAAAATATGAAGATCCTGACATAGTTACAACCCTTGCTAAATAATTCTTGTTAATTATTTCACTGATTTAATGTGACTTTTTAAAATTTTGTGTTTATTTTAGTGAGCTAACACATGCCATTAAACATAGATTTAAATGAGTTACAAAGTGAGCATATCCATGAAACTACTACCAAAGTAATGAACATACCAGAAGGCTACTTTATGCTGCCTTCCAGTCACTCCCCCTCTTTCCTACCCAAAGGTGAATACTATCTCAATTTTTAACATCGTTGTTTAGTTTTGCTGGTTTATATAAATTGGAATGATATGTTACAAATCATTTGTGTCTAGATCATTTTCTTCCACATTATATTTGTAGAATTTATCCATTTTGCTGAATGTAGCTATACATTATTTCATTACTGTATGCTAGTCCATTGTATAAATATATCACCATTTGTGTACCTGTGCTGTAAATTTGACACTGGTTATGTGGTGCTTGTATGATAATGTTTTATGAACATTCTCATATATTTCTTTCAGTTCCATGCCCACATAGTTACATTGAGTGAAATTACTATGACACTATATCAATCTTGTCAAGAAAGTAGAGATTTTTTGAAGTGTTTTAAGTATGTATTTGCTGGTCAGCTAGTGATTACTGAACTCCTACAATAAGTGATTCTTAAATATAACAAGTCAAAGTAAAGAATTATCTTGAAGCTTGACTCACATAGCACTTTAAATAAAATTTAAAGACGAAAGAAAAATTGTCCCTCTCCCATAATCAAATAATATTGTTGGAAATTGGAGTGTGGTAGGGACTAGTGCTAAAGACTATCTCCCATCAACCAGGTGGAACTAACACTGAGGCACAGGCTCCAACTCTGGAAATTTTCATACTCTATGTCAGATGGACTCTCAAATTCTCTACTTTGTTTTATAAAACAACTTTATTGAGTTATAATTAACATGATAAACCACACATATTTAAAGTATATAATTTGATAAGATGTGTGTATACCCATGAAACTATCCCCACGATCAAGATGATGAACATATCTATCACCTCCCAAAATTTTCTTCTGCCAATTTGTAATCCATTCTTTTTGATTTTTTCCAAAATCTCCACTAATGACCTTTCCCTGGGGATACAGTAACTTGCATTCTGTCACTACAGATAAGTTTACATGTTCCAAAACTTTATGTGAATGAAACCATACAGTATGCATTCTCTTTAAGCAGGGTTTCTTTCACTTAGCATGTTTAATATTTATATGTTAATCAAGAGCTCATTCCTTTTTATTTCTGAGTAGTACTCCATCTACTCAGCATGTATATAACACAATGAGTTTATCCATTCATCTTTTGACAGGCATTTGCATTTATTGAGATGATCTTTTGTTTATTGAAGTTGTGAATCATAATGATTTTTAATTTTAAGCCAAATTTGCATTCCTGGCATAAAACTCACTTGGCCATGATGTATTATTCATTTTATATAATATCAGTTTGATTAGTTAAAATTTTGCATAGAGTTATTTCATCTATTTTCAGAGACTTATTATTCTGTGGTTTTCTTCTAGTGTCTTTGTCAAGTCTTAGTATCAGAGTAATGTTAGCCTCATAGAATGAGTTAGGAAATAATTCCTCCTCTCCCCTGTTTTCTGGAAAATCTTGCACGGGTTTAGTTTACGTCTTCTTTAAATGTCTGGTAAAATTTGTCATTTAAGCTTTTTGGACCTAGAGTTGTATTTGTGGGAATTTTTTGAACCATAAATTTAATCTCTGTAATAGTGTTAAGGCTTCTCAGGTTATTTATTCTATATTGAGTAAGCTATCATCACTTGTATATATTTCCAGGCATTTGTCCATTTCATCTAAGTTGTAGAATTTATTGGCATAAAAGTGTTCATAAAAGATAGCTGCCATGGTGCATTGTATCTTGCTGATTGTTAGAGTTTTTCTTTTCTACAAATGTTCTTGAGCTAGTTTCTTGGATGTAGCTACTTGGAAACAATTAGATCCTCTAATGTGTTGGGTTTAAGATTTTTTAAAGATAGGATCACAGCAGTAGTCTGTGGTTATTTATTCCCGAATAATGAGAGAACTCTGTGGTAACCTATCCAGTGGTCCATGAATTACAATGATTTTTAGTTTGGCTGATGGGAATAAATCACTATTCACAAATCTGTGAAAACTCCTACTACTATTCCCTCTAGTCCTTTGGGTAATGCTTCTCCCAGACTGAGTATTTTCTTACATGCATGCTCTGGTCAATAATCTGCTGAACAATCAAAGAGGGCTTCTACAAAATCTCTGGGATTCTCTCTCTGTACAACTCTCTCCTCTCATGTACTCTGTTATGTGAACTTTAGCCACCTTTGCTGGACTCAGCAACATTACCTCAACTCAAGGTGTCTACCCAGTCTCTGCCTGGATTCCCTTTCCTTGCCAGGAAACTCTCTCAGGACATCAAGCTGTGGTGATTGTAGTGCTCAGCTGATTGTTCCTCTCTATTAGGGATCACTTTCCATATTGCCTGAGGCCCAGTATCTTGAAAAGAATTTTTTAAATCTATTTTGTATTACAGGTTTTTCAAATGGGAGACTGAATCTTGCCTCTGTTATTCTATCCTGACCGAAGCATATATCCCCACATCTTCACAGTTCTAATATTCTATAGGTGGCTTATTGTATTGCCATGGTTGAGAGCAGCAGTTTTAGATATCCATTATTGGATTTGCCTTAGAGTAGAGGAATCCATATACTAAATGAAATGAGCCTGGGTTTTTATGAGATTAAATAAAAGAGATATAAAGTTATTTTTGATATATACCTAACACTTAATGCATATTATTTACCTTTCATCTTTCTCTATGTACCTTTGAATTTTAAGAAAGACTCTATTACAATAGAAAAAGCCACAATCACAACCTAAATAAGCTGGATTCTGGTTATTGGTTTCCCACCTGCTAGTATTGGCAAATCATTTAAATTCCTGAAGTCTTGTTCTTCTAATGAATTCAGTGCAGGAAGAAGTTTTTACCTTTATGCCTTAGGGGATGGTTGGCAAGATTAAGCTATTAAAAATGAAGGCCCTTTAATAAATTGGAAGTCTTACATTTATCTGGTATTATTCTCATTCTCTGGATGGCAGATGCTATGCTTTGTTCAGTTCTACTCTACTACATGTTCCACTTTTCCCAAATGAAGAATTTATGCATGCAAAGTCTTTGTAGAGAGGCCCTTAAAAATAGATGTTTGGAAAGATTTTTAAAACCTTACCTAGCTCAGAAAATTTTCCAAACACTTTTTTAAAAGTTAATAAGTTAATGGAGTAGCTGATTCAAAAAAAATAATAAAAGAACCTAGAACAAAGTGGAAGAAAATAAAAATACAGAAAAAATATTTGATGTCCTTGTGACCTTATGGTAATTTATAAAATTAAGTTGATGGCATCACATATTATCACTATACACATTTGGAAATATGTTTCCTTATTATATATATAATATATCCCATATGCTGTGATATTTAAGTTCATTATGCCAGTGATACCCAATAATGTTTATATTTGGCAGAAGTATCCCATGTTTTGTGGTGATCAAGACAGTTATATTCCAAGAGATTTAATTCTGGCTCTAAAAGTACAATCACACAACCACAAAAGCATATGTTTATTTGAGGTAAAGTCCCACTTGTATTAGGAATACCTCATAGTTAACTATAGCCAGGCTAAATTGCTGTGTAAATACCAGAAGCAAAGCTGCAGGTACAGCATTCCTTTAGACCGTCTATCAGAAATGTTAAATGTCATTGTGCATAATTTATCAATGCTAATAGCCCTTGGTACAGATCTGAGGGATTTAACCTATACAGCCAAACTATTTATCACATCACAATATATAAAATGTACTTTTAATTAATAAATGGACAATCTATTGCCTTCATGGATGCAGCTGATCAATCCTTTTTTATCTTCTGTCTACAATTTGGGTCCTTTTAATGGGTTTTAATGGGTTTTTCTGTACACTTGCACAGTCGAGTTTATGCACTTACTTCCTGGAACACTTTCTGTACTTTGTGGCATAATCTCCTGGCCTCTTTGGTATTTTTCCACAGCAGTATCAGTATGAAAATAATCATGCTTCTTGGTATTTTAAAATGACATTCATTACTCTTGAGCTGACCTCACTGGCACTAACGTATCTGAAAGTCATAAAATTATTATAATGCAGTTCCCATCAATATACTAAGTCTATAAAGGCCTGAGTTGATAGTTTACATGTGCAAAGATATTTTAAAGTACAGTGGCTCACTATACTCATTAAAAGTGGAGCAAGAAAATAGAACAGGAAAACAGTTTTATATATAAATGTTACCAAAGCATCTAATGTATTACTTAATCTATTAAAGCAGCTACTGAATTCAATTGTCTATTTACATGTAGCATCAAATCAAATTTAGTAAATTTGATGATACTGTCTGATTGCCTCTTCCATATTTACAAATAGGATATGTATTTTCTAGGAGTTTAATTTAAAAAGATAATTACATTATTTTTTTTAAAAAAACTATTTTGAAGCCATTGATGGTTTCAACACTTTTACACTTGAAAAATCACAAACATCCCTATATTCAAAAAATGAGTTTAACAAGAGAATATCTACTAATTTTTTTATATTCCTAATATTCTCTAGGATATATTCACTCAGGATTTACATACTTTTGAAAAAATTATTTTAAATATTTCCTCTTATGTATAGTGCAAATTTTAGTAAAAGACTGAATAATGAAATCATAAGATTCTTTCACTCATAAATGATCATATCATTATAATAACTTAGTTTCATAAGGAGATTATTTCTTCTCATGGTGCCCTATCATGTCCTTATGCTTTAATACTCCAATTTTCAAATCCAAATACCAAGGAAGACAGAATGTCTTACAATGAGCTACGTTTTCCAGATTAATGCACCTGAGCAACATTTTTCCTTATTTAATATCTCTTACTCATTTCCTCTCCTGTTATAGGGATAGCGCAGCTGTTTATCTGGCAATTATCTTTGAATCTATTAGTGAAAATGTCTAAATTAATCATAAAAAGACAAGTGCATCACAGAGTGCCTGTGCTATGAATACAGGACCTCATTATAGTCTTTCTGTCATTTTTACTGGTTCCATATGACAGCATTGATTTCTTGATTCTGTAAACTATAAATTTGTTTCAAGTAGAGAGAGCCCCTATAGATTTATTAGGGTCTACTGTTTAATTCTAGTAATCTTCATTTAGCCCAATAATTCAAGTACTCTAATTTCATCTACATAATACTGCCTAACAGTGAAGAAGAAATTGCATATCTGGGAACTGTGAGCAATATGCATAGTCAAATTTAGTAATCAACAGTTTGACAGATTCAATATTTGGATCAATTATAAAATCATTCAATTTTATAAACTTTTGCTTTTTTGCTCTTTTATATAAAGTGGGCAATCTAAAGATGAAGGAGGAATATTAAGAATGTCATTAGAGAAGGAAATAAAAGTAGAATGTTGAGTATCCTAGAATACAGATAGACACCAGGTTGGGTCACTAATCCAGTCATTCAATTAAGGGACATTAGAATTTATAAAACAAAACTTACACTCCATAACCTGTACAAATATGAATAAGATATGACTTTAAAAAGATGTTCACCATCAGGGAGCTCTGAGTCTATCTGGGATGACAGATATGTAAAGGCATAAATTGTAAATTAAGTGTAAGTGACATTGTCATGATGAGATGAAAAGTGCTTTGGGACCACAAAGCAAGGAATTCTTATCAATGCCAGGCTAATCTTCATGGACAGGTCTCTTTAAATCCAGTGCAATTGATAAGGTCACATGTAGATAAATATGAAGGAAAAAAAATTATCCCCCAGGAGAAGCAGCCTAGAGCACTCCCAGCAATCAGGGAAAGGAAAGGAAGTAACTCTAGATGTTTTTAGAAACATCTCACTAACAAAATGTAAGACTGAGTGGACTTCAGGGCTGAAAACTCTTCTCTGTACCGACTCTCACTGGTATGTGCTGAGAAATGACCATCTGTTGTGTGTATTCAGGATCTTTAATGTTACAGAAAAAGAAGCCCAGCCATTCATATTTTTGCACACAGTATCTTAATTTGCAATCTTTCTTTCTCATATTTGATATGTAACTGCTTTTTTCTACACAGGTGTGACTTACCACTGTAGTTGTGCCTGTATTGTTAATGGTAAAGAGCAGTTTAGAATAACATATGGATAGCAAAATGGTTTTACTCACACACTAAGGGGCAGTACCTACATGGAACCCTATGTTGAGAAGAATTCTGAGGACATGTGCTATAACCAATTAGCCATGAATGACAAGAGAGAGTAGCAGTACAGTGGCCGCATTTTTAATGGCTGTAGAACTGAGTGAAGACTTAAAAGTCAGGCAGACTTGGATTCCAATGTGGACTCTGTCACTTACTAGTTGTATCTCTTTCAACAAATTGCCTAACTTCACTAAACCAGTCTCCGTTCCTATAAAATGGGAATAATAATAGTACCTACTTTATATTTGCCTCTGGTAATAATTATGTGAGATAATGCAGATAGATTGTTTGCCACAGTGCCTAGCACATATAACCACTCTGTCAGTATTAACTTGCCACATGGTTACATGAGATACAGTTTGTAAAATGTTAGCATATTGTAAAGCAAAATGATTAATAGCCTGAGTATTAACTGCAGAAATTTTAAAAAACAAAACATTCTTCTTCCAAGGAAACACTTTAAGGTATAACTGCACTGTCATGATAGTATGTGGCAAGTATTTATTGAGCACCTAGTTCTTAAAATTTTATGTTTAATTGCGGTAAAATTGACATACAACATTATAGTAGTTTCAGTTGTACAATATGATTTGATATTTGTATATATTGCAAAGTGATCATCAAGTAAGCGTAGCTAACATTTGTCAGCATGCATAGCTACAGAAATTGTTTTCTTATGATGAGAACTTCTAAGATGAACTTTCTCATCAACATTCAGATATGCAATGTATTAACTATGGTTGCCATGCTGTACATCCCTGTGACTTGTTTTATAACTGGGAGTTTGTGCCTTTTGACTCCCTTCATTCATTTGGCCCACGCCACATCCGCTGCCTCCAGCAACTACCAATCTGTTGTCTGTATCTGGGAGCTTGGTTTGGTTTTGCTTTTGGTTTTGGGTTTTTAGATTTCACATATAAGTGAGATTATATATGGTACTTGTCTTTTAAAAGTAAAACTATCAGATGATTCAGAAATTCCACTTCTAAGTATCATTCCAAGAAAATGCAAACCCTAATTCTAAAAGGTACATGCACTTGCATGCTAATTGCAGCTTTACAAAACCCAAGGTATGGAAACAATCTCAGTGTCCATTGACAGATGAGTGGATAAAGAAAATGTGACATATATATATATATATATATATATATATATATATATAGTTAAGTGGTACATGTATATGTGCCAGGAATAAATATGAAAAATATATATATATATATATATATCCTTAGTTCTTCAAAGATGCTATTGTTGAAAATCACTAGCAATAAAATTTATTCTCTTCAACCCTCTGAAAAAATATTTCAAGAATAAAATTAGCCAGGTATGCCAAAAAGTGCAAGGTTGCCTTAGGTGGTATACACACCTACAGAAGAATATTATCCAGCCACAAAAAAATGAAATATTGCCATTTGGAACAACAAGGATGGAGCACTTACTGTATTTTCATTCTAAACACTATGAAACTAAATAGTGTAACCAAATTCCCCTTGTGGTGCTTCTTTTTTTATAGACACAGTAGTCATACAATTTAAAACAATCTACGTACAATCAAGGCCATTCCAATTCAGAAGAATAAGTTGTTGTATATTTTACCCTCATATTATCTCCGATATTAGGAGCCTACAACTCCTGCTTAACCAAAAACATTTTCAAAACAGGAATAAGTGTCTTCAACCTTTGGAAATTCACCTCCACAATAATCAATTAGTTGTTTTTTTCCTGGGGAAAAAAAAATGAAACTTGTAATCTCTCCATTCCTCCAGGGGACCTAGGAAACCACAATTTTTCTGTTTCTGTTTCTACAATATAAGCAGCAATTGGAGAGATTAGTGGAAGATGTTGGGGAGCATCCCAGCCAGAAGTCAAACTATTTCCTTTGCATGTATGTTTCCATCTTTTTGCTACGTAACTCTGAAGGCTGCTAGAATTATGATTTTCTAATCATATAATTACTTAATACTTAAATACTCCTTAATTCATCTGTAAGGGCGAGATTAGGGTTTTGTTTTTCTCACGCCTAAATGCACCTGCTTTATTTATTTTTTATTTACCAAATATTTATTGTGTGCTTTTTTTTAATAGAAGAATAGTTGATATACAATATTATACTGGTTTCAAATATATGCACCTGACTTAGATAACCATTAGATGCATGGTTTTCTAAGGAACAGGCTAATAAGATAGTATATTTTGAATGTAGACACTGGACTTGAATACAATTGAGGGCTAGATATTTCTAAACCTTCATTGTAAATATCCACTTTTTAATAGGTTCATTTAATGGAAAATACACAAGTTTTAATCTTTATAATTTTAATCCTAGCAAAATAGCTGTTTTGACTTTTTTCTAATTTGAAAAGGATCACTTCAGAAATAATCTCTGCAGATGCTATTTCCCAACTACTGATTAGAACCAGGTATGATAATGGTTTTGTAAACTCTGTTTATTAAGACATACTATTTGATTCTATCAAGAGAAAAATAATAGATATCAAAATTTATTATGCACCCTTTGTAAGAAGAATAAATTCAGTTATTAGAGAAGAAGATGAGGTACAAAGCAGAAAAGATTCATCTGAGTATGTTTCTAATAAAATTGTAAATGCTTATATTATTAACTTCAAACTGTGGGTTAAGGCTACTAGCTGAACCCTGACTTGTAAATCAATATCAGTTAAAAATAATCATGATCAGACAACTAAAACAAAGTCTGTATTGCTGAAAAAAGGGTTTGCCCTAGTGACAGATCATTGCTACAACCTCTCACGCCATTGGGTGATGTTTACCATATGTCCCATGATTGATAGTCAGATTTAATGAGTTCTTACAAGCAATTAAATAATCAAGAGTTCCTGCTGTTACATGGCATAGCTTGATAGAACAGTGACAAATGAGAGAGTATCTACAACCTAATCAAAGGGACATATTTCCTTGGGAACAAAATAATATTATCCACCAGTGCAATCAAAGGACAAAAGAACATAGAAAGGACAAACAGAATGAGAAAAATTATGTCCTCTTTTCATTATTCTGACTGCACAGTTTCCATTTATTGAGCCCTATTGAATCAGAAAATTAGGCTTGTTAAATGTGTTTCACTTATATATTGGATGATATAGATATTAAGTATACATACATACATATATATATATATATATATATACTTAATCCTTCAAAGAGGCTATTGTTGAAAATCACTAGTAATAAAATGTATTATTCTTCAGTCCTCCTAAGAAAAATATGACAAGAATAAAATTGAACAGGCATGCCAAAAACTACAAAGCTGCCTTAGGTGGTTTTCCTCTGTCATCAATGTTAAATGTTATTCTACTGGCCCCCCGTGATGTTCAACCCAGGTAAGTGTAATAAATACGGTTTTTGTCAGTTCATCTATAGGTGTAGAGTTACAATAAAAGGATCCCTTGCCTTTGAGGATTCTCCACCTTAGTATTATTTCTTTACAGTAGTTTCTGATAAATTTCAAATAAAATGTCTCTGATGTATATAGTATTTCATGATATCATTGTTTTTATTTCCCATATTGTTAGGAAAGTAGAAGATTCCTTTTTATTAAATTCAGATGAATGGTGTATTTTTAAGTCCATTCATGATATACTAAGTCATCTGTTTTTATATTGCCCATGCCTAGTCTCCTAATTTTAAGTAAATGAGGAAAATAATAAGAATAGTAATAAATGCTTATTATAAACACTATGCTGGTATGGTATATTTGCTTATTTTATTTAAAAAATAAAATATCCTCACATGCATTATCATCTCTTTCTGCCATATTGTGACACAGCTTTTAAAAACTGTAGAGTAAAGCCTTAATTTGGCAAGAGGTAGACCTGGAATCTGAACCCTTGTGCTTTCATTGTAGCTCTGTGGTCAAGACAAAGGTCCTGGAACCAGATACGCCTGAAGTTGAATCTGGCTTTGTCACTTACTGGCTCTTTGACTTTGGGCAATTTATTCATACTCTCTGAACCTATTTATTAAGACAAAAAAAAAGGATAAAATAAAGAGATAACTTATACAATGTAGGTAGCAAATTACTTCATCAGTGAATATTACTATTTATTAATTTATTCAAACATATTGGCCATTTCATATGGATCAGGATCTAGTCAAGGCAGTTCTAGGCTCAAGTTCAAAATTTAACTGAGGATAATGCATACATAAATAGTACATCAAAATACAGATTGTATTCTTTGGTTAGAGTAGGCACAATGCAACCCAAGCAAAGTGGGAAAAAAAAAACAACCAAGCATGCGTGACAAGTCTGGGTTAGGATCTCCTAGAAAAACAGAATCTTCAAGTATCTATAAACATGAGTCAGATAAAGAGTAAACTTAATGGTGGTTCATGCAAAAGAAATAAAAAAGATCTGAAGGTAAGTCAGAGTACAGTAAATTCAGGAAACTGAGCCTGACATAGGTGGTACCTTGGGAAACTCTCTGGGAGTTGTGAATGATTAAGATGAAGAAGCAAGCATAAAGCAAATCATGTAAAGGCGGGCCAAGATGTTCTTCATCCTGATGGCTTCGGAGAATAATTGAACAACATTAAGCAGTAGAGTCAGGAGGAAACCTATAAGAGACTCATCCAATTGGAATTCTGGGTCAACAATCCCAGCTAGAGATGGCAGTAACCCAAATAAACATAGTAGTAATGGGATTGGAGAGGATTGGACCATTTCAAGAAATTAAAACAGCAACAACAACAACAAAAATCATCCCCACTACATGAAGAGTGGCTGGGAAAGTGAAGGCTGATAGTATGTTAAGAAATATGGGAGATGGTGTGTGGGGTCATGGGAAAGACAGTGTAGCTCAGAGAAGACAAATAAGGACTCTGTGGTATCTTAATGCAGTGATGGACAGTGACTGCAATGGGGTTATGGGGAGGAACTCGATAATAAGGATCAATGTAATAACCACACTGTTTTTCTTGTGAAACCTTCATAAAAGTGTGTATCAATGATACCTTAATAAAAAATAAAAATAAAAACAAATAAATAAAAGAAATATGGGAGAAACAGAAAGATATTCTGGGAAGGGAGATAATTTTTTTTACTGTGAAATGTTAAAGTTTCCATAAAACATTCAGGTTGGAATGGAGAGTATGCCATTAAGTATATAGGTCTGCAGCTCAGTAGAGATATGGGCAGGAGCTGCATTTGTGGGCATTGAGCATATAGATGTCAGTAGAAGGTATGAGTAGATGGAATCATTGAGAAGGCAGAGATGCAAACAATATTATTGTATGTAAGGGTATGTAAAGGGAAAGGGATCCACATGAAAGTTACCTGAGTAAACTATTGATAAGGCATCCCTAAGAAGTAAGAGCAGAATCAAGAGAGATAGTCAGAAACATCCATTTTAAGTGGAGGTATTCCATGTGACATAATGCTTTAAAATGAAAATAGTTTTTTTCTTCTTCTTAGCCTAACAGCTGGGAAACAAACAATATAAAATTCAATTAGAAAAATTAAAAATAAAAATATTAGAGCAAATCAGAAAACAAGAAAAAATATTTAGCCAAAAAAGACCTAATGTCACATTTCAAGGGAATTCAAAGTAAATATCCAGTTGTCAGTATCATAAAAGAGAAGGATGGAGATGAATTGGGCAACTATTAGGGAATATTAACCCTAAGTTTACTTCATGAATTAAATTTTGTATAGCTTAGTCCAGTTGACTTTATTGTCTAGCGCTATACTAGGAGTTTTCAAAGTTTGGTAACCAGATGAGTAGCATCACCTAAGAACTTGATAGAAAAACAAATTGCAAGATCCCATCCCAAATCTACTGAGTAACAAATTCTGAAGGGATAGCCCAGAAATCTGTATTTTAAGAAGCCTCCTACACTAAAGGCTAAGGATTCTGATACATGCTGAAGATTGAGAACCTCTGTGATAAATGAGCATAAACTGTTTTGTTTGGGGTAAAGAATAACTAAAGTAATAGACCTCTTCCTCCATGAAGCATTCCCTAATTTCCCTAAACAGAAATAATCTTTCCTACTTCTGAATTCCCAGAGCCTGTATATCTATCTATCTACCTCATTACAAGAAGGATAACTTTTTGGAACAATTTGATAAAATATCCATAATATGTTTGAGTAGAAATTGCAAATCCTGACTTACCAGTTCCTAAAAGTAACCTGGGCAACTAAAGGCATCCTTTGTAATGGTTATCGGGCAAAGTATAGAATAATGGGTAAGTTCGCAGAACATTTTTTTTTAGGAAATGCAACCTGATTTCTGTAAGGAAAAATATCCCTAAGTAATATTGGAAAATTGTACCATTGGATGCATAAAGAGTGAAGAATAGATGCAATTTACTCTTCTAATATGCCTTAAACAAGGCTCTACACTAAAGGCTATTGATCATATTCAGTCAATAAGGAATAGAGAGGGATGTTTGATTATAGGTAGGAAACAAACATTAAAACCATCAGCTCTCCATTAGGTAATGTGGGTTTTCTAGTTTGCTGTTCTTCTATATCAAAGTATAAATTCTGGACTACTTATTCTAGTTTTAATTGATGGATTTCAAGGAATTAAAATAAGCATCAATATTTATCAATCTTAAGAGTTTTAAACCTGTTAAGCAGGCAACATTTCCTTACCTTGATCTTTTTCTTAAAGTGAAAATTTACTCAGAATTGCTCCATATAAAATTAAATAAAAGCAGAATTGTCCTGGCCTATGCCTTTAAGTACCAGCAAGATCTCTTCTTAATAGGAACTTTTAGGTTTAGCATGATGGGCAAATATGCCAGGCAGCCCTTAAGCTTAATTCTGGTTAGCCTTTGAACCAGAATTTGAGCAACATTTTTACATAATTTTATGACTATATGGAAACTTGAATGCTACCAATATACAAATATCACAGATATTATCCTTAAATAATTCAGATAATCTGCTATAGAGCAAACAGTCCCAATATTCTCCAGTTTGTGTTAGATGAATAGCTCTTAAGAGTGTGCTGTGGTTAATCACAGAACATAGTGTTATAAAACTGGTTTTCAAATTACATGTCACAATTTTTCATGTAATTTATTCTATATTAGACCTGTTGGACTACCACAAGTCATAGAGAGTATATTAGTTAATTGTAGTGAATTGCATGCCTCCTTAAATGACTCAGATGCTGACTTAACTTTACAGAGCATAAAAATACTGTAAAAGAGACAAGGTATGTTTCTTATATCTTATAGATAAAATAAGGCATAATGACTTTATATACAAATCTAGGAGTTCTAGATGATGCAACATAGAAAAAGGATATTAAGCTGAAACAATGAAATATGTGAATAATAGAGTGTGGAAGGATTTTAATTGGGAAGGAACCGACTAAATTATATATTCTCTGAAAGACATTTTATATCTACATTAATAGAAAAATAGTTAAAGTATAATAAGAGTGGTAGAAAGAGATCAACAGCCGGTACTAAAATATTATTGTCTTTATACAACATAAATGAAAGGTAAAAATACTTAAGTTCAGTAGCATTAAAATCTTTAAATCCCTTAGAATCAATAAATTCACAAAAATTACACACCTCATTAAATTCTACACAGATTGCGAAGCTAGCTATAATGTAAAAACAGGCAGACAGTCTGTCTCAATATTATTACAGGAAGGGTTGGTTAAATTAATAGCTTCTCATTGATTAAAAAATCTTGCATTTTACATGTTCTTCAGTTGGTTTCCACCATTACCTTTCAATAATAGAATGAGTCTTTGGAGAAATGTGGTTATATTGAACTACTGAAATACAAAGGTAGGCAAAAGAAGATGTTTATAATAACCTATCATTGTTTCCTGTTGTAAAATGCTATCTACCTGACAAGAAAAGATGTTTGCTTCCACATACTCTTAGTGATTTTTTCATGCTTAAAATCTCCTACTAAAAATGTAATTAGTCTGTAATGATAACTAAGCATAAAATATTATTATGCCACCGTAATATTCCTCTGCAAGGCATCATTTTTTCCAGGTAATACAGTATCTGACATTGCATGTGATAATGCCACTGGGACTCTATCCATCTGTAGTCACTGTACATTAGGAAATGCTTTTTTACCAGATTGCAAGTCAACTGCATTTTTCACGTATTCATTCAGCTTTTTTGCGCTTTTATTCCTTTCACAAAAGATGGTAGTTATTTGATTGACTTAGAAGGATTTTGTTACAAATGTGAATACTTACTCAATTTGCATGTTGACTAATATCCAGTAGAAGCCTAAACTTCTTTTTTAAGCACATAATTCTTCATTCTTAACGCAGTTTGCTTCTTTCTTTGAAGATTTCAGTAGCTGATTTACCTTGGGTTTTCTCAAGAGCACAGAAACATGTATATTTATTATGTACAGCTAAGTTCATTTAAATTTCAGGTTTCTTCAATGAGAATGTAGTTGATGATATAGTTACTAGTACTACTTGTTTCATTATTTAGTTCCTTTCAGCGATTTCTTCAGTTATATATGTTGCCATATCAAAATCCATTTGTTGACTCTGAAGCAATATCAAATTATACTTATTTGGTAGTCCTTTATAATTTTTTAAATGCCTTTTAATATGTATGAGAAATTACATAATCTAATTAATATAACTACATTAATATGTATGTATACATATATTTCAACTTTTAATATGAGTGGTTAAAACACAAAGCCTTAAGTTGAGGCATGTTTCAAATCACAATCTATTTCTTAATAATGAAATTTCATTGTGAAAGGTATATAGATGCATAAAGCTGTGCTATGGTACACTATCTTATATTCCAATATAATTTAAGACATTTAAATGCAGCAAAGTCAATAAATAGAAAAGATTTATGTGTTTTGAGATTAGCTTATTCTTACCTTTAATTATGCTATGCATTTTAAAAAATGTGTTTTAAAAACAATAATTTTAAACTTATTTGAAATTTAGAAACTATAATGCAATTTTCAAAATATTCACCTGTACAATGTACAAATTTATCCATAATCAAATATGAAGATATTAAGTCTTCACATTTCTTTAAGAAAAAAATAAACATCATCCCATTTTTTCTCAGCTAAAGGGAAAAAATGCTTTCTATGAGAGAATGACCTGAAATCTGTGACATAAGTGCTTTGTTGAGGTTATCATCTAATATAGTGTTACTGAATTTCATATTTTGGATTGAATAATATTCACTGAAATTTACGTAACTTTTGAGGGTTGCCTGGTAAAACCATGGAGGCAGTTTTTGTTCATTACATCTGGCAGCCCTAGTTATGTGGCCCCCTCACTCAGCTAGAACAGACTTCTCAGTTAACTCCAGTATAGCACTATTGTTATATATGAATAAATATCAGATTAGTAAGTCATACCATTAGCTTATTTGAGCATGCTAATAGTAGATAGCCTTTCTGAGTGAGAGAAGAATAAGAGACTGTGGAATTATGTGTCACTAAGCTGCAAGAACCAAATACAGATCTGGTAAACAAAAGTCTGCAGAACTTTAAGGGGCCATGACTAGAACTTATGCCATCATTTTAAATCTCCTCCCTGCTAGGGAGTAGTTAAGAGCACCAATCTGGAGTAAAAACAGCATTCAAATTCCAGTTTCTATGCTTATTAGCTGTGTCTCTTGGGTGAAAGTTATATAACCTCTGGGTCTCAATGCTCCCATATGTAAACTAGGCACCAGAATATCATGGTATCTGCTTTTGCTGGGGTTATCATTGATGAAATAGAAGTGTTTAGCCTGTGCCTGACACATAGTACATACTGAATATGTGAGTTATTATTATTACAATAGGAATCATATGCCAAAGTAAAATTTGTGGTTCTTCATTAATCACATACACAGCAAAATCTTTGACATTGTTCTCACTTACTAATTTTTGCTCTATAATTTTCATTGCAAATTAATAGAATTATTTCATGTACAGCAGTAATGTGAATTGTTTTGAAGACTAGAGCACAAAAAAAAAGACTATTCACTACAAGGAAATAAAGATTTGCTCCAAATTGTGACAACTAGGTAACAGTTATCTCATATGTTTCTACTAACTAATTGGCCAATTAAATCTATTTAGTAAAGCTTTCCTACATAACCTATGTTCAGTATTTTGAGGAAAAAAAGAAACTGCATGTAAGCACATGTACTTGGCATTAGTTTTTCCTCTTTAACACATTAGATTCTTATTTTTCTGTAGACATTCTTAGCGAATACAGTTATCTCAGAGGAAGCCGAACAAATTTAAATAATTCCTAACTTGTGCCTTTTCTTCGTTGGTTCACTTTTTACTTTCCTATTTCTGTTTAAAACAACAAACAAAACATCCAACTAATTGTATCCGCTATTAAGTGAACTAAGTTCGTAAAGGTCAAGTCGGCAGAATTCATCCCTTTTATGATACAGATATTTTGAGATTTCAGGAGCATTTTTGAATTTCTGCTAGGATGTGAAAAATGTCATCAGTTTCTACAGCTGGACCACAATCCTGCAGACTACATTCAGGTGCAATGGAGTAAGGAAACACAAACTAGATCTGACTTTCATGATGGAATAATCCTCTCCGTGTCCTTGTGGCCTTGCCAAGTTTTCATTTTATTTGCCATAGCAAGGTCAAGTAGCATAGAGCTATCTATAATTTGAGAAGATGTGATGAACATGAACTTGATGGCCTTCAGCTGTTAAGAATTTGACATATGCTCTAATCTCCAGTTAGCAGTGATACTTGTCATTAAACCTAAATGTTATTGGGTTCCAATATGATTTTTCTTATTTTATCTAACATTTGTTTCATTTGATGTTTTTTTCCTCACAGTAGGCTGTATTTTCCTTTTTTTTTTAGATTTAGCATCAGATTTAAAAATTTTATCATGTCTGCCTGCTACCTTTGTATCTCTCTAAACATCCTTTAGCTTTTTCATGTAATAGGGTGTTACCCAGAAATATTTTGCTTTGGTCTTCTGTTGTTGTTTATGAGAGAGAAGAACAGCATTTAGCCTAAGGTTAATTTTCCCCTACTCCTGAAACATGGGCTTTCTAAGTACTATATCTAACATCCCCCAGTTTACAAAAAAAACAACAGTCTGGTTTGGCTGGTGGGAAAAGGCACCACTAATCCTAGTCCTGTGTAAGCAATGGGCATTGCTCCCTCTAATCCTTTCTGGGTGATCTGTCTTCTAACCTGGACTAGTTTCCTCTAAGGGATGAACTGATCAGTTTTCAGCTGAATACCTGAGAGAGCGCTCTACAGATCTCCAAACCTTTCCAGCTGTTCAACTCTCTCTTCTTTGGCATTCTATCCTACAAACTGTGTTCTAATACATATTTAATTATGGGTTAAATTATTGAAATTTGAGTTTCATACAATTCTCTATGTAATGAAATATTGTTCTTTTAAATTTTTTAAATATTTAAAAATGTCAAAAACTATTCTTATTTTATGGATTGTACAAAAATAGGCACTGGGAGCTTCCAGTTGCAGACAAGATGCAGTAAACACACTTCTCCTTGTTTCCCCTTTAGTTTAGAGGAGCTGAAAGCTCTGGATATTATACATAAAACAAACATAAGACTTTGAAAGTTGGAAAAAAGGCAGGAGACTGGCTAGGGAACTTGAGACTCAAGGAATGACATGGTAGTTCCTTAGGTTTTCTTTCTGACCATATATCTTCTGAACTGAGTTTTCAAGAGGTTGGCAATTCAGAAACACTAACAGAGAGAAAAAAAAAAAAAAAAAGAGCCCAAAGCCTGATCTTTTTAGACAAAGGATCAGGAAAGCAACAGCTTGGCAAGACAGAATATTTTTTGACAATGCTGCCCTACTCTACACAACACCATGGAAAAAACTGCAGCCACATCTCCAACCACAGTTCTAACAGCAAGGACAAATGGAAAACCTAGACTTCCAACTTTCTCCAAATATATAGAGGGGCCTCTTTGCCTGCAAAACTAGCACCAGAGATAGCCAAGTGGAGAGGCAGACCTTTGATCCCTGTCTGGCAGTAATAACCCCTTTGCTATCGAAGACCACCTGACAGGTAGTAATGAAGTGCCTGCTCCCCCACAGGTATCAACAGAAGACAAGTGGGGAACCTGAATTTCCACTCCCACCCAGCAGTGATGAGGTATTTCCTTCCCTGTTCCACTGGTGTAGGATCAGAAACACCCTACTGAAACAGAAGATCCGGAATCTCATTACAGAATGACTAAATGTCCCCATGATACAATAAAAATCAATCATTAAACCAAGAACCAGGGAACTCACAAGTTGAATAAATAGACAATATATATCAACACCAAGATGACATATATTTTGGAATTATCTGACAAAGATTTTAAAACAGTCATCATAAAAATTCTTTAATGAACACCAAGCACCCTTGAAACAATTGAAAGATTTAGAAAGCTTCAGAAAAGAAAAATTGGAGATATGAAATTTAAAAAACTCAGTGGATGAACTAAATAGCAGAATGGAGGAAACAGAGGGACAAATTGTTGAACTTGCAGAAAGGACAATAGAAATTATACTACCTGAACAATTACTAGAAAATAGTGTGGGGTGCCACTTGTTTGCCTATCCTTTCTTCTCTGATAATTCCTTCACAGAATTTAGTCTTTGAAAATAAGTATGAAGAGTAGTTCCCTGCAGGCAAATTTTCCTACAGGTTTGGAAATCTTCAGGAACTTAATTCCCATCTGGAAACCTTCACAAACATACACATGCTAAGCCCCATTCCCACCTTAACACTCTCAGTTAAACAAACAAAAGATATGGCTACTTTCGTGAAAGGAACTTATGGTGGAGAGGTAATTAAGGAAAAATATATCAAGACAAAAAAATGATATAGCAACAAATTATTTTATGTCATGGTATGGGAAATAGGTTTGGGGAGCAAGGTAGGCAAGATGGAGTGAGCAAAATAGTAAGAAAAGAGGAATTAAGAAAAAAGGAAAAGACCATAAATAGAGGATTTAGGCAAATTGTATAATTGGTTCTGTATTCTAAATTGTTTAAGTCTTAGATTTAGGCATCCCTCACTGGTTCCTGACTTCTGTCCAATAGGGAAGGAATTAATAACAATGAATAAGTTCACTTCCCCAAGACCCAAAAAGTATACATTGATAAGCCTTAAGCAAAAGAATATCATGCCAGAGATAATATTGAACTGGATTCATGACATCTGTTTTCTAGTCACACATCAGATACTAACTAGTTGTATCACTTAACCAAGTCCCTTCTTGCCTCTAGGATTGACATCTCTCAAGAAAGATTTAAAAGTTTCTTACAACCTGAAACTTACAACTTTATGAATATGTTACTATGGTCTTTCAGATACCGATTTTCTGGATAGGAGACAACAATAATTTTGGTATGAGATTCCTTAGTGCCTTTGAAGTCACCTCCTTTTTATGACCAGTCCATTTCCCAGGAAGACTGAGCACAAACTTAGGTATTATCAATAAACATAGAACTAATAGCATCATAGTGTGAAGAAGAAAATACAGAGGACAAAAATTTAAATCTGATTTTTCCCAATGATGGGCATTAAGCTCTGCCATGTATTAGCTGAAGACTTGAAATTTATTTTTAAAAGAAAATAGAAGAAATTCTTATTAATTGTGGGAATAAGAAAGAATGACAATGACTATAATTTGTTAAGCATTTCTTATGAGGTATTGGGCTGCTTTACATGAATTATCTCATTAAATTCTGAGAAAACTCTATGTGGTATCTCAAATGATATGTCCATTTTTGGATGAGGAGACTGCAGCTTAGGGAAGTTAAAGATGCCAAAGAATATTCATCTGGTAAAGAATAAGGTCATAGGAGAAATTCAGGTCAGCTGATCCCAGAAACTGTACCCTTAACAAATATCTTATTTCCTCATCAAAATAATCTTCTTACTAGAATTTTGGCATTGTCACGGTAAATACAAAGATTGTTGTGGAATGGAAAGAAAATATTTTCCTCAGGCTTTTTAGACAAACAGATCACCAAAGTACTTGGAAAAGGACAAAACACAGCTCAAATAATGATGTGTTTATCAGGGTATTTGGAAGCCTCACCTCTGCTCCACCTTTACAACCATTGATTCTGCTTACACTGTAACTCATATGGTGTGAAAATAAAACCATTCATTTTATAACTAGTAATATTGCCTTAAATGCAAGAGCCTCCTGTACATATAACATATTGAATTAAATATCTTCTTTTTATGAATGGCAGGAGGGCTACTTTCCAGAGAGAAGATTATGATGGATAATGAGGAGCAAGGAGTTACTAGAGGGAGAGTAGGCTGTACTCCACAGCGGGGAAGCTACCAGGAGAATAAGAGAGGCCAGGTGTGTCCAAGGTAAACTCAATATGGTTTGCAATTGAGCTCAGGGACAATCCAGTAAGGAACAATTCCATTGAGAATCAAATTCAAAGGCAAAGTAAAGTAAGAACTACATGTGTATTTTTTGGAACCATGATTATAAAGACCTTGGGAGCAGATGTGTTGGATTGTTATTCAGACATGAGCAACAAAAGAACACTATGTGAGCTTTAGATATGCAGCCATTTGTGATTTATTTCAAAAGAGCTTGCCAGAGAAAATTGTGATATTCTCTGGCTGGCTTTTGCAGTTACACCAGTCAGTAGGCCAAGAATAAAGACCACTTAAGTATTATTTAGAAATGAAATGGCTACTAAAAAGGATATAGTTGTATGTTAAAGAGACATCAAGCCATTTTGAGTCAACTAAGTTAGCTCTAGGGGCAAGAATAAATGAATATAAATGTGAGACAATATTCTGGTGGATACAGTTTCAAAGAATCATGTGTCTCAGGGTATGGAAAGGCCACTGAGGAGATGGTGAACTGTCAAATCCCTGTCATAAATGTATATCTAAGTAGCATTTAAGTTGCCTGATGCTTGAATACATCAAGTGAAAAATAACATCTTAGGGTCAAGGAAAAGCATATGCAGTCTAATTGCTCAACACAAAGGGGAATGGATAGAGAAAACAGTCAAAGCCGCAAGCTTAATCAAAATAGTTTTCAACCTTGCAGAAAGATAAAGACAGAGTTCAGAAAAAAATGAATGGGTTTCCTTATCCAAGTTACAAAACAAAGGGGCAGAAAGAGATAGAAGAAGGTGAAAAAGGAATACAGAAATCTATAACTTTGGTACAAGAAAATAGCCTACACAATGGAAAAAAGAAGGAAGTGGAAGCACAATTGATTACTCAAAATTTCCTTGCAAGAAAAACAATAAATTTTAAAGAGGTTTTGGTAAATACACTCTAAAATTAATTTCCAAATCCTGAAGTCACAACTTTGAAGTATGAGGGACACTCCTCATTGACTCACCATGCAATAGGGCATGATAACAAGTGTTAGCCATCTTATGTCTACTAAAAATACCATGAGATTGCCCATTATTATAGATAATGTGCCCTGATTAAATAGGCCGAAAATCAAAGCATTCTGTAACCTCACTTTTGGTATTTTCTCTTAAAGAATTGATGATTAAAGAAATTTTCAAATCTGATTTAATCCAGGATTTTCCAAAAGTACTTGGCCAAATTCCCCATTCTGAAACATCTATAAGAATCAACAGAATATTTTCATAATATTAGATTAGGAAAGCACATAAAAAGACATTCTAATCAATCTTTTGAGGAAGCAACTTTTGAGAGGTCAAAACAGGGGTAACAGGTTTCCTGCCATAAATATCTAGAAAACTGTAGAACATTTTCAATCTTTCAGACTGTATAAAAGGCAGCATAGGAATATGACCATTAAAAAAAAGGAAATGATGTGAGCCATGTGTTCACCTTCATTTTATACCTGGTGACAATATCTAAACTCCAGCATAAAGGCAGGAACCCAAACAGAGCAGAGCACCCTTGAGTAGTTCAGAAGACATACACTGTAATTGGGGATGGATGGCCTAGAATTTTAAGGGCAGAATACCAGAGAGAACACAAATAAACAGAAAAGTTCTAGAAACCCTCATAGGTGTCCTTAAATTTTTGGCCAAATACCAAAATGAGCATGCATAAGGTAAAATTCTATGATTCTGAGCCAACAATTAACTTCTCTGAAAAGAGCGTTACTGAGGAGCTTTAAGGCAAGCAATTCCCAGAGCTTGCTTATGTATCATTTATGTTTTCACCATGTAGAAACAAGAATCAGTTGAATGTGTGGGACAATCAATATGGGATATTCATGGATTAGTCTGTATCCATATGCATGCCTCCTTTATCTGTCCGTAGGAAGGACCTGGGAGTAGTAACACACCAGTAGCAAGAAGTACATCCAATGACCAGATCCTGATTTCTATTACTATTTTCCAATAAAAGGAATCAGGATTGGCTGTAGAAATAGCTGATTCTAGGCTGGATAGTAAATAATACAGAATGAGCCTGGAGTCTCAGAAAGTAAGAAAGTGCTCCAAACACACAAACAAACAAAAAAACAAAACAATGACAAAAACTAGAACCACAATTGTGGGGATATGTCAAGGGATACAGAAGCCAACTGAAAGAACTGTTAGTGATCAAAGTTGGAATCATTTATCAACAAAATAAATAAAGTAGTATTAGATGATAGCCTAAACTATAAAATAAATGCCCCTGAGTCCATATAAATTATAAAATAATTAATGTTGAATAAATATATGGTGGAGATTAGACAAATCTCCCATGCAGAAGAATTTCATAAATCACCTTCAGGGAGGTAAAGCGTAACTCCCCAGTTCTTAAGTTTGGGCTGTCCATAGTGACTTCCTTGTAAAGAGCCCAGTGTGGACAGGAAGGAAAAAGAGTTAACTTTGTTGTGAAGAAGTTTAAAACGCAACTCAAGTGTGGTGATCAAGGTCAGTATCAACAGAAGTTATATTTATACTATGTACTCTAGCTGTGATGCAATGAGATCTGCCTTTATCTCTTGGAACTTTGTCCCAGTTACACACTACCTTGTTCTAATAATGATAAAATGTTAGAAGCATACCATTTAAGTACATTTTGACAAGTGTATCATACTAATAGAAGATGTTTATAATAGGAGAGCTGGATGTGAGTTATACAGAAACTCAGTTCTATCATCGCAATATGTCTGTAAATCTAAAATTGTTCTAAATTTAAAAGTTTATTAAGTTTTTTTAGTGTATTATTGGGTTTATAAATATATAGAACTAAAATGTATGGTAGAAATAGCACAAAGTATAGGAGGAGGGAAAAGGAAGTAGGCTATAGGAGTGCTCATATTAAAAGTGAAGTTGCATATCATTTTTTAAAAAAACAACTAATCCAAAATACAAAGACAATGTAAAAAGTAGAAAAAGACCATATGGAAACATAAAAAAACAATAGCAAGATAATATATTTAATTACATTGTCTGTTTAATATAAATATAAATAGGCATATAAATAATTATATTAGGTTCAGAGGATGTAAACAATCCACTAAAAGATATTTCATTTTTCCTCTTTTTTCCAGTACTGTTGAGATATAATTGACTTTTAAAAGTACTGTATGTTTAAGGTGTACAACATAATGATTTGAAATATATATATATTATTTACCGCAATAAGTTTAGTTAGATCCATCACCTCTCATAGTGATTTTTTTTCCTTATGATGAGAACTTTTCAGATCTACTCTTACAGCAATTTACAAATACAAAAAAATTTGTTAGCTACAGTTATCATGTTATACATTACATCCTTAGAACTTATCTTCTATCAGGAAGTATGTAACTTTTGACCTTCACCCCGTTACTCCTACCCCACTTTTACTCTGACAGGGACAAATCTGATCTTGGTTTTTATGAGTTTGTTTTTAAAACACCACATATAAGTGAGATCACATAGTACTTCTCTTTCTCTAACTTATTTCACATAGGATAATGCCCTCAAGTTCCATTCATATTATCTCAAATTACAGGACTTCATTATTTTTCATGGCTGAATAGTATTCCATTGTGTGTGTCTGTATCTTTTTTTTTTCATCATCCATTCATCCGATGATGAACATTTAGTTTGTTTACAGATGTTGGCTATTGTTAATAATACCACATTGAAAAATAGGGGTGCAGTTATCTCTTGGGGATATTGATGTTTCCTTCAGATGTATATCCAAAAGCAGAATTGTTGTAACATATGGCAGTTGTTATTTAATTTTTTTGAAACCTCCAGATTTTTTTATAGAATCTATGACAACTTACATTTTCACATTACACAAGGGTTCCCTTTTGTCCACATCCTCACGAGCTTTTGTAATTTCTTGTCTTTTTTTTAATAGTCATCCTAGCAGGTATAAGGTAATATCTCATTGTGGTTTTGATTTTCATTCCCCTAATAATGAAAGATGTTGACCATTTTTTCATGTATCTGTTGAGCACTTGGATATATTCTCTGGGAAAATATCTATTCAGTTCTTCTTATTTTCTCATCAGATTTTTTTTCTTTTTGCTAATGAGTTGTATGAATTCCCTATTTAATTTTGATATTAATTTCTTAAGGAATCTGTGATTGGCAAATGATTTCTCTTTTCCACAGGTTGCCTTTTCATTATGTTGATCATTTCTTTTGCTGTACAGAAGCTTTTAGTTTAATATAGTTGATATTTTTATTTTTTTATTTTATTTCTTTTTTTGATTTCATATACAAAAGTCATTGCTAAGACATGTCAAGATTTAATCCCTAAGTTTTTTTGTAGGAGCTTTATAGTTTCAGGTCTTACACATCAGCCTTTAACCCATTTTGAGTTAGTTTCTGTGAGTGGTGTAAGTCAGGGGTCTAGTTTCATTTTTTTGCAAATGAATAACCAGTTTTTATCAGCACCGTTGTTTGAACAAACTGTCATTTCTCCACTGACTATTCTTGGCTCTCTTGTCAAATGTTACTTGTCCATATATGCATGAGTTTATTTTGGGTTTCTCAATTCTGTTCCATTGAAATATATATCTGTGGAGAAGATGAAATTAAAGATGGCAGTATGAGAGATGACATAGAGGCTTCCTCCTGAAACCACATATAACACAAAAATATATTTAATACAACTAATCCTGAAAGAACAACAGGAAAGAGGACTGCACCAGACTGCATACACCTGGAGAAAACAGCAGACTGCATGGAACAGGGTAACATACCAAAACTGTGGCCTGGCAGTACATAAGCCCTTCCTCCACACTACCTCACCAGCAGGAGGAAGAGAAATGGAGCAGGGAGGGAGTTCAGGCCTGGGACTGCTGAATACCTAACTCCAGAGATCTGCTCTGGGAAGACAAACCTGTATTTCATGGTGCTTTCATGATACTCTCATGATTAGGGGGTTGAAGCTAAGACAGGCAGAATTCCTGAAGAGACTGAGATTCCAGCCACTTGTGGAAAGCAGGCATACATATATGGCTGCTCTGGGACAAAACAAAGGTGGGCAATCTGAGAGACTTCCTAATAAGGCAGCTCTTAGCAAGAGTATAAGGATTGCACAGAACTTACTGCTCAGGAGAAAGGACAGGTAGACAAAATTGCCCAGGTACACTCTACACAGCAGGTTGGGAACTTTCACAATCTTCAGGTGCTCCAGCTCCTTGGCTGGCTATGCAGCTCCAAGGACCCCCTCCATGATAGGCAGCCTACTGCACATTTTTCCCAGCCAGCCCCACCTGGCTCACAAACTGGCAAACCCTACTCTGACATTAGGACAGCCAGGGGGAAGATCTGACTACAGCAACTACAAATGCAAAGCATAGAGGCTTATACCTGCATGCTCAGCCCCCTGTTTCAGGCAGTGGAGATAGACACAGCAGCCGGGAAGCAGGAAACAGCTCTTTCCTCCCCACAGGCACCAATAACACTGCCCTGCAACCACTGACATTGCTTAGGGGCTGAGCAGCTCCAGAGAGTAGAGCTTCTGGACACTAGAGGGTGCCATATACAAATATGAAATGCCAAAGGAACCTGGTTGAAAGTAAAATTACTAATACAACTCTTGAGAAAGATGACATCGACCTCATGAATCTTCCTGAAAGGGAGTTCAAAATAAAAATTGTTAACATGCTCATGGAGGTACAGAAAGATATTCAAGAACTCAAGACTGAATTATGGTAGGAGATCCATTCATTGAAGAGCACAATGAAGAGTATTAAAAGCAGATTAGATATGGTGGAGGAGATGATAAATGAAATGGAAACTAGAGAAGAGAAATACAAAGAAGCTGAGGCACACAGAGAAAAAAAGATCTCTAAGAATGAAAGAATATTGAGAGAACTGTGTGATCAATCCAAACGGAACAATATTCACATTATAGGGATACCAGAAAAAGAAGAGAGAGAAAAGGGGATAGAAAGTGTCTTTGAGGAGGTAATTGCTGAAAACTTCCCCAATCTGGGGAAGAAGATAATCTCTCAAGCTATGGAGAAGCACTGATATCTGAACACGAAGGACCCAAGGAAGACAACACCAAGACATATAGCAGCAAAGATCAAGGATAAGGACAGACTACAAAGGCAGCCAGAGAGATAAATGAGATCACATACAAAGGAAAGCCCTTCAGGCTATCATCAGACTTCTCAGCAGAAACCTTACAGGTCAGCAGGGAATGGCATGATGCATTTAATGCCATGAAGCAGAAGGGCCTGGAACCAAGATTACTTTATCCAGCAAGATTATCATTTAAATTTAAAGGAGGGATTAAACAATTTCAAATAAGCAAAACCTGAGAGAATTTATCTCCCACAAACCATCTCTACAGTGTATTTTGGAGGGACTGCTATAGACAGAAGCATTCCTAAGGTTTAATAGCTATCATCAGAGGTAATCAAACCACAGAAAAGAAAGTAGAACAGCTAATTACTAAGCAAATGCAAAATTAAATTAACTACCCCCAACGTCAATCAAGGGATAGACAAAGAGCACAGAATACAATACCTAATATACAAAGAATGGAGGAGGAAGAAAAAGGAGGAGAAAAAGAAAAGAACCTATAGATTGTGTTTATAATAAGATATTAAATGAGTTAAATTAGACTATTAGAAAGTAAGGAAGTTAACCTTGAACCTTTGATAACTATGAATCTAAAACCTGCAATGGCAGTATGTACATACCTATCGATAAACACCCTAAATGTAAATGGACTGAATGCACCAATCAAAAGACATAGAGTCACTGAATGGATAAAAAAACAAGACCTATCTATATGCTGCCTACAAGAGACTCACTTTAAACCCAAAGACATACACAGACTAAAAGTGAAGGGATGGAAAAAGATATTTCATGCAACTAATAGGGAGAAAAAAGCAGGAGTTGCAGTACTTGTACCAGACAAAATAGACTTCAAAACAAAGAAAGTCATAAGAGACGAAGAAGGACATTGCTTAATGATAAAAGGGTCAATCCAACAAGAAGATGTAACTGTTACAAATATCTATGCCCAACACAGGAGCACCTACATATGTGAAAGAAATACACAAAGAATTAAAAGGGGAAATAGAATGCAAAGCATTCATTCTAGGAGACTTCAATGCTCCACTCACTCTGAAAGACAGATCAACCAGACAGAAAATAAGTGAGGACACAGAGGCACTGCACAACACATTAGAATAGATGGACCTAACAGATGTCTACAGAACTCTCAACCCAAAAGCAGCAGGATTCACATTCTTCTCAAGTGCACATGGAACAGTTTCAAGAATAGATCATATACAAGGCCACAAAAAGAGCCAAGGTAAATTTTAAAAGATTGAAATTGTACCAAACAGTTTCTCCGACCACAAAAGGTATGAAACTAGAAATAAATTATGCAAAGAAAATGAAAAATGCCACAAACACATAGAGGCTTACCAACATGCTCCTAAATAACCAATGTATCAGTGACCAAATAAAAACAAAGATCAAGTAATATATGGAGACAAATGACAACAATAATTCAACACCACAAAATCTGTGGGATGCAGTGAAGGCTGGGCTAAAAGGAAAGTATATTGCAATACAGGCCTACCTCAGGAAAGAAGAACAATCCCATATGAACATTCTAAACTCACAATTAATGAAACTAGAAAAAAAGAAGAACAAATGAGGCCAAAAGTCAGTAGAAGGAGTGACATAGTAAAGATTAGAGCATAAATAAATAAAATCGAGAAGCATAAAACAATAGAAAGAATCAATGAAAGCAAGAGCTGGTTCTTCAAGAAAATAAACAAAATAGATAAACCAGTAACCAGACTTATCAGAAAAAAGGGAGTCTACTCACATAAACAAAATCAGAAATGAGAAAGGAAAATCACTACGGACACCATAAAAATACAAGGAATTGTTAGAGAATACTATGAAAAATTATATGGTAACAAACTGGATAACCAAGAAGAAATGGACAACTTTCTAGAAAAATACAACCTTCCAAGGCTGACCCAGAAAGAAACAGAAAATCTGAACAGACCAAATACCAGCAATGAAATTGAACTGTTAATCAAAAGCCTACCTAAGAACAAAATCCCTGAATCAGATGGCTACACAGCTGAATTTCATCAAACATTTAGTGAAGACCTAGTACCCATCCTCCTTAAAGTTTTCCAAAGAGTAGAAGAAGAGGGAATACTTCCAAACTCATTCTATGAGGCCAGAATTACTCTAATACCACAACCAGGCAAAGACACCACAAAAAAAGAAAATTACAGACCAATATCCCTGATGAACATAGATGCAAAAATACTCAACAAAATATTAGCAAACCGAATTCAAAATACATCAAAAAGATCATCCATCATGATCAAGTAGAATTTATTCCAGGGATGCAAGGATGGTACAACATTCGAAAATCCATCAACATCATCCACCACATGAACAAAAGGAAGGACAAAAACCACATCATCATCTCCATAGATGCTGAAAAGCATTTGACAAAATTCAACATTCATTCATGATAAAAACTATCAATAAAATAGGTATAGAGGGCAAGTACCTCAACATAATAAAGGCCATATATGACAAACCCACAGCCAACATTATACTTAACAGCGAGAAGCTGAAAGCTTTTCCTTTAAGATTGGGAACAAGACCAGGATGCTCACTCTCCCCACTTTTATACAACATAGTACTGGAGGTCCTAGCCATGGCATTCAGACAACACAAAGAATTAAAAGGCATCTAGATTGGCAAAGTGTAAGTTCAACTGTGCCTGTCTGCAGATGAGATGATATTGTACATAAAAAACTCAAAAGAATCCACTCCAAAAATACTAGATCTAATATCTGAATTCAGCAAAGTTGCAGGATACAAAATTAATAAGCAGAAATCTGTGGCATTTCTATACACTAACAATGAACTAGCAGAGAGATAAATCATGAAAACAATTCCATTCACAGTTGCATCAAAAAGAATAAAATACCTAGGAATAAACCTAACCAAGGAAGTGAAAGACCTATACCCTGAAAACTACAAGACACTCATGAGAGAAATTAAAGATAGAAATAAATGGAAACACATCCCTGCTCATGGATAGGAAGAATTAATAGTGTCAAAATGGCCATCATGCCTAATGCAATCTACAGATTCAGTGCAATTCCTATCAAAATACCAACAGCATTCTTTAATGAACTAGAGAAAATCATTCTAAAATTCATATGGAAGACCCAAATAGTCAAAGTAATCCTGAGAAGGAAGAATAAAGTTGGGGGATTACACTCCCCAACTTCAAGCTCTACTACAAAGCCACAGTAATCAAGACAATTTGGTACTGGCACAAGAACAGACCTGTAGACCAATGGAACAGACTAGAGAGCCCTGATATAAACCCAACCATATATGGTCAATTAATAAATGATAAAGGAGCCATGGACATATAATGGGGAACTGACAGCTTCTTCAACAGTTGATGTTGGCAAAACTGGACAGCTGCACGCAAGAGAATGAAACTGGATTATTGTTTAACCCCATACACTAAAGTAAACTCAAAATGGATCAAAGACCTGAATGTAAGTCATGAAACCATAAAACTCTTAGAAGACAACATAGGCAAAATCTCCTGAATATAAGCATGAGCAACTTCTTCCTGAACATATCTCCTCGACCAAGGGAAACAAAAGCAAAAATGAACTCATGGGACTACATCAAACTAAAGTTTCTGTATGGCAAAGGACAACATCAACAGAACAAAAAGGCATTGTACAGTATGGGAGAATATATTTGTAAATGACATATCTGACAAGGGGTTAACATCCAAAATTTATAAAGAACTTACACACCTCAACACCCAAAAATGAAATAATCCTATTAACAAATGGGTAGAGGATATGAAGACACAGTTCTCCAAAGAAGAAATTCAGATGGCCAACAACAGACACATGAAAAGCTGCTCCACTTCACTAATCATCAGGGAAATGCAAATTAAAACCACAATGAGATATCACCTCACACCAGTTAGGATGGCCAACATCGAAAAGACTAAGAACAACAAATGCTAGTGAGGGCTCAGAGAAATGGGAACCCTCCTACACTGCTGGTGGGAATGTTAACTAGTTAACCATTGTGGAAAGCAATATGGAGGTTCCTCAAAAAACTATAAATAGAAATACCATTTGACCCTGGAATCCCACTCCTTGGAATTTACCCAAAGAATACAACTTCTCAGATTCAAAAAGACATATACAGTCCTATGTTTATCACAGCACTTTTTACAATAGCCCAGATAAGGAAGCAACCTAAGTGTCCATCAGTAGATGAAGGGATAAAGAAGAGGGGGTGGTACATTTACACAATGGAATACTATTCAGCCACAAGAAGAAAACAAATCCTACCATTTGCAGCCACGTGGATGGAGCTGGAGGACATTATGCTCAGTGAAATAAGCCAGGTGGAGAAAGACAAATGCCGAATGATTTCCCTCATTTGTGGAGTATAACAAAGAAGCAAAACTGAAGGAACAGAATAGCAGCAGACTCACAGACTCCAAGAAGGAACTAGTGGTTACCAAAGGGGAGGGGTGTGGGAGGGTGGTTGGGGAGGGAGGGAGAAAGGGATTGAGGGGTATTATGTTTAGTACACATGGTATGGGGTATCACAGGGAAAACAGTGTAGCACAGAAAAGGCAAATAGTGAATCTGTGGCATCTTACTCCACTGATGGACAGTGACTGCATTGGGGTATTGGTGAGGACTTGATAATATGGGTAAATGTAGTAACCACATTGTCTTTTCCTGTGAAACCTTCATAAGAGTGTATATCAATAACAACTTAATAAAAAATTTAAAAAACTATATATATATATATATATATATATATATATATATATATATATCTGTTTTTATGCCAATACCATACTGTTTTGATTTCTAACTTTGTAATATTGTTTGAAATCAGGAAGTGCCGCATTTCAAGCTTTGTTCTCTTTTTCAGGATTGCTTTGGTTATTTGTGGTCTCTTGTAGTTTTATATAAATTTTAGGATTTTTAACACATTTTTGTGAAAAATGCCATTGGATTCTCGTTAGGGATTGCATTAAACCTATAGGTGACTTTGTATGGTATAGACATTTCAATATTAAGTTTTACAATACTGAATGTGGAATATCTTTTCATTTACCTGTATCTTAAGTTTTTTTCACTGATGTCAGAATTTTCAGAATAGAGATATTTTATCTCCTTGGTTAAATTTATTCCTAAGTATTTTCTGGTTTTTTTTGTGCTACTTTAAATATGATCATTTTACTTCTTTTTCTGATAATCCATTGTTACCATATAGAACTAATACTGATTTTTGTATGCAGGTATTTTATCCTCCAACTTTACTGAATTAATTGATTAGATCTAACAGTTTTTTGGTGTAGTATTTGTGATTTTCTACAAATAAAATCATGTTATCTGCAATAAAGGCTCTCTTATTTCTGATGCCTTTATTCAATTTTCTTGATGGTTTCTCTGGCTAGCATTTCCAGTATTACATTGAATAAGATGGTGAGAACAGGTACCCTAGTCCAGTTGTGGATCTTTGAGAAAGAGCTTTCAAAATTTTGCCACTGAGTATGATGTAAACTATGGACTTGTCTTCAAGCTCTTGCTATTTCTTTTTTTATTTTTAATATTAGTCATTCTGACTGGTATGAAGTGGTATCTCACTGTAGTTTTGATTTGCATTTCCCTGATGATTAGTGATGGTGAGCATCTTTTTATGTATCTGTTGGCCATCCATATGTCTTCCTTGAAAAAATGTCCATTCAGGTCTTCTGTCCATTTTTACTTGGATTGACTATGGGATTTTTCAATGAATTCTTTTAATATTTTGGATATTAGCCCTTATGAGAATATCATTTGCAAATATATTCTCCCATTCAGCAGGATGCTTTTTTGTTTTGTCAATGGTTTCCTTGGCTGTGCAAAACCTTTTTAGTTTGATGTAGTCCCACTTGTTTATTTCTTCTTTTGTACAGAAAAAAAATGATTAGTGACAATGTTCAAGAGTTTACTGTCTATGTTATCCTCTAGGAGTTTATGTCTTTAATCCATTTTGAGGTTATTTTTGTGTATGGCATGACAGTAATCCAATTTCACTTTTTGCATGTAGCTGTGCAGTTTTCCCAAGACCATTTATTGAAGAGGATTTCTTTTCCCTGATGCATATTTTTGCCTCCTTTGACATATGTTACAATGATTTAAGTATGCATTTATACCTGGGCTCTCTATTCTGTTCCATTGATAAATATAACTATTTTTGTGCCAGTACTATATTGTTTTTATTACTGTAGCTTTGCAGTTATAGTTTGAAAGCAAGGAGCATGATTCCTACAGCTTTGTTCTTGTTTCTCAAGCTTGCATTGACTATTTCAAGTCTTTTGTGATTCCACAGAAATCTAATATTATTTGCTCTAGTTCTGTCAAAAAACACTGTTGATATTTTGATGGGGATTGCATCAAATCTGTAAATTGCTTTGGGTAGTATGCTCATTTTAACAACATCAATTCCTCCTATCCATGAGCATGGAATATCTTTCCATTTATTTGCATTACCTTCAATGTTTGCCTTATATATTTATGTTCTATATCTGATGCATACTTACAATTGTTATATATTCTTGTTGGGTTCATTCTTTATCAATATGTAATGTCTTTCTTGTCTCTCTTCTCAGTCTTCATTTTAAAGCCTATTTTGTCTATTGCTACACATAGTATCTTTTTCCATCCTTTAACTTTCAATCTGTACATGATTTAGGTCTCAAGTGGGTCATCTGTAGGAAGCATATAAAGAATTTTTTTTAATCCATTGAGTCACCCTATGTCTTTTGATTGGAACATTAATTTAGTGCATTTACATTTAAAATAATTATGGATACGTATTTACTTATTGCCTTTTCATTGTTTTCTGGTTATTTTGTAGTTCTCTGTTCCTTATTCTCTTGCTCTCATCCCTTGTGATTGATTTACTTTCTTTAGTGTTATGCTTAGAGTCCTTTTCCTTAATTTTTTTTGTATCTATTATAGGTTTTTAATTTGTTATTAGCATTATATTTATATATAACATATAGTGGTATATTTAAGTTGATAGTCACTTAAGTTTGAACATTTTCTAAACACGCTACTTTTTTCTTATTCCCCCTTTATGTTTTATATATGTGATGTCATATTGTCATATTTTACAGCTTTTTTTTGTGTAATCCTTGACTAGTTTTGTTACATAACTGATTTTACAGCTGTTGCCATCTATGACCTTTACTGTATGTTAAAGGTCATAGATGAATTTTTTCCTTTCATAATTTTCTTATATTTATATATTTGTTACATCTTATCTCTATTTTAACATACAAGTATAGCTACCCCTGCTTTCTTTGGGTGACCATTTGCTTGGAAAATCTTTTTCCATCCCTTCACAGTCTGTTTGTCCTTAAAAAGCTAAAGTGAGTCTCTCTTAGGCAGCATATCATTTGATTTTGCTTTTCTACCCATGTAGCTATTCAAAATCTTTGGAGAATTTAATCCATTTAAATTTAAAGTAATTACTGATTAGTAAGAATTTACTATACCATTTTGTTAATTATTTTTGACTGTTTTGGAGACCCATTTTCTTTTCTGTCCTTTGTGATTTGATAACTTTTTGTAGTGGTATGTTTTGTCTTCTTTATCATAATCTTTTAACTACTATAGGTTTTTCCTTTGTGGTTACCAAAGGCTTATATAAAATGTTATGTTTATAACACCCTGTTTTACTTCAGCAACATTAACCTCTAAATCATTCCTAAACTTTACACTTTTACTTTACCCCTTCATATTTTAGGTTGTTGATGTTACAATTTAAATATTTTTATACTATGTATTCAATAACAAATTATTGTAATTATGATATTTTAAATTCATTTTTTAAACTATTAAACTAGAATTGTAAGTTATGCACCAGCATTGCAATACTAGGGAATCTGATTTGGACTATATATTTACCATTACCAGTGAGTGTTACACCTACATTCATCTGTTTTTATAATGTTCATAGCATCTTTTTATTTCGTTTTGAAGAATTCCCTTTAGTATTTATTATAAGGCAGTTATAGTGATGATGAACTCCCTCCACTTTTGTTTCTTTGGGAAAATCTTTATCTCTCTTTCATTTCTGAAGGACAGCTTTGCCTGGGGTGGTATTCTTTTCTGGCAGTTGTTTTCCTCTCAATGCTTTGAATATATCATCCCATTGGCTCCTGGCCTGACAAGTTTCTGTTGAGAAGTTATGTACTAAATGGCCTGTGAAAA
The DNA here is from genome assembly GCF_040802235.1 of Manis javanica. Taxonomy (NCBI): domain Eukaryota; kingdom Metazoa; phylum Chordata; class Mammalia; order Pholidota; family Manidae; genus Manis; species Manis javanica. The sequence continues at coordinate 60,663,718 of NC_133161.1, read as the reverse complement.
GCATAGTCACAACAGGGACAAAACATGAAGAATCCTTGCAGCTAAGATGATATGTTGAATAACGTTTGAGGGCAGCACTATGAAGCTGAAAGAACAGCATTATCTTCTAGAAACAGAAAAGTTATATGTCTCAACTGTGTAGTCTTTAGAGTTTTGATGTTACATTGCTTTGTCTGCATCAGATTTTGGACTGATATACCTTGAGATTGGATTAGGCCAGGAAACCATAGATGATCAGTGGAGGAGGAAGAGGTGAGACACAAAATATTTGTCTTTCTTATAATAACATGATAATCACTTACCCCAAATACTGGAAAGAAAGGAAGTGACCAGATCTGTCCACTGAAGGCAGCAAAAAAGAGAAATTAGTACCCTCTCTCTTGTCTTGTCCCCTAACAAAAATTCATCTCAGTTCCCTGTATTTTCCTTCTCGATCATCATAAGCTAGAAAACTCAGATTCCTTCTTGATTCCACTTTGCTCTTTAATATCCAATCAGTTACTTGATACTGAGTTTTTTACTTCAAAATTCCTTCTATATTTATTACTTTTGTCTGTGTACAGGTCTTTATAATTTCTTACCTACCTGAATGCATGCCTTCATTCATTCACCCAATATTTATTAATCATCCACCTCCTGCCTGGACCCATGCTAGTCATGGAAGAAACACCACAGTGAATAAGATAGGCCTGGTCTCCTCTCCCTGTGGGGCTGATGTGTTGTGGTGAGTAGTATCCAGTGTTCAGGTGGTGTTAAGTACAATGGTGAGGAAGAACAGTAGTGTGGAAGTCACTAGAAGAGTCATCTATTCTAACCTCAGGGCATAGGCTTCTAGGAAAAATTATTTCTAAACTGAAATCAGAAGGATACAGCAAGGGTAGATAAACCAGAGGAAATGAAAAGACCTGGATGTAAAAATGTCAAAAAGAGCAACAAACTAAAAATTCTTTTATAATATATGGCAGAATAAAACAACCACTTAAAAAAATTAACTGGTAATTTTTCTCCTAGGGATGTATGTGTGTGCAATATTTATTTATATATATCTTCACACACACATAATCATAAGTGTATATACACACATATATACATACATATATACGCATATGTGAATAACTATAGCTATGCAATCAGTTCCTTAGAAATAAATATCTTTAGATGGTCACCCTTTGAATTTTACAAAGCCCAGACATTTTTTCACATCTAGAAAGAATTTTGGAGGAAAATGAATGCAAATTGTCCACTTTCAGGGACAGTTCTGAACCATATGGAAAATCTACAAAGTAACTATGGCAGTCCTTCCTGTGTTTGCTCATGAGTAAGAGAGAGTGCCATATGCTTTCATGTACATTACCCTAGGAGGGCAGTGCCATATGTTCACACGTATTTCACCCTTCTTGGTCTTCTACATAAGGCAATACCCAAAGGGGTAGGCTGAAAGGGAAAAGAGAAAGCAGCCACAACATGAATATGAGGATGTGGTATGTGTTGTCTGTTGACACATTTTGTTATACCATCACTTCAGTTGGCAACCACCCAGAACAGCTGCTTTGCCCTGAAGCAAAGGTCTTTGTGATATTATAAAAATCTCCGCAAAGAGTGAGACACTGGAATGAAGGTGATGCCCCCTTTGGGAGTAGACTTTTCCTCTTTTGTGTGGCATAAGGAAAAGGCAGGGAATACCATCTAAGACTTAATTCAGAATTTTTTCCCCACTCTCTTTCCTTTGCCACCATGTTCTCATAAAAGTGAATGAATTTCTACTCTTACACATACCTGAAATCCTTCATATTTAAAAAAGACTAAGAGAATAATAAATTTAAAGAGCTCTGTTGCTGAAATTTGCTTTATTATAATGTAGTAATTAAATATCGATGTTGTTTAGATATCAAAATACATACGCTATATGTACATATATTATAGGCTGTACATATGTTATAGTTTGGGCCAGAATTATGTTTTCATCCCAGGAAGAGGCAAAAAATGAGGAAAAGCATTTCACATACTCACAGAAAGTGACATCATGAATTGCAGGCTCTTTAGAGCCTGCTGAAAAGTTACGTGGTTTTATTTATCTTGAAGGCAGGCATCAAGAAATAGATGCAGAGAATGTTGTAGAACCATTCTGAAAGTGCTTTGGTTTCTTAATTATATTTCCTTTACAGAATTTATAAATATATTTATTTATCTATATTTAATACTACATTTGCATTTATAAAATTAAGTCATTAAAATATATTTAAAGAATACTATAAGATTATATTTATCAATCCATGTACATGAAGAAAATGATAAAATGTCCAATAAATTCAGATCCTACTATTGCAGTTAATGAAATATAACTATTTTATGTAATTTTTTTCATTGCTTTCCTTTGCATTCCTGTTCTATCAAAAAGACATAAGATTAAAGCAGTAATAAATAGTAGCTCTGTTCAATAATTTAATTAAGTTTTGTGTCAGAAAAGTTTTCTTGTTATTTTTAGACAAAAATAATTTGAGATATATAGTTGTAAAACTGAAGAATTATCTGGATTTTTACCAGAAAAAAAATTACCCCTTATTTTGTATATGTAAGATAAAATTCTCAGGGAGGTTTTATAACAACAGTGACCTTTAAACAATGAAGGAGTTAGGGGCACCCCCTGCACAGTGGAGAATCCACATATAGTTTTTGACTCACCAAAAACTTAACTACTAATAGCCTACTGTTGACTGGAAACCTCATGATAATACAAGCAGCCAATTAACACATAATTTGTATGTTTTAAGTATTGTACACTGTATTTTTTTTTGCTACTTGAATGTTTTATTTAGTACTTTATTTAAAAAGAAAAATATTGAACATTTTAATTTATGGGGCTTGATAGGGAGATGGGAGTCCCATATGATATATTTCTAAATGTGAAATATTTTTCATTACTTAATCATGTGCTAATTTATTATTACTATTGTTGATTATGGCACTACTAACATTATATCACTACAGTGCATTGATGACATAGTGATTAATTCTTGTTTATCCTGCTTGTCGTTTCACATTTACTTTCCAACCAAAGATTCATGTCTTCCAATTGTACTAGAATATTCTAACCTTACCTCTTTGGGTATTGTACCTCCAATATTTCCTGGAGTATTCCTATTAGAGGTAAGTTAGATTCTCTCCCTAAATTTGTTATTTGACATGTGTCTCTGAACTTCTTTTTTGTGTGAACTTCTGTGAACTTTTTTACTCTTTATTTTGCCAGTTCTTCTGTTTGATATGCATTCCTTATGATAATAAGAAAATACTCTGACCCTCTCTTTGACTATATCCCTTTCAACCAAACAATTTCTTAACTCTTTAATTTTAGTGATTACATTTTTAATACCTCATGTTTGGAACTAGCTGTTCTTCATACCATCCTGCAGTTGTGTTTCATGGCTTCCTTTCTCCTATGACTTGAAGAATCTGCCACATGTATATTTTAGGGTCATCTTAGATATATTATTTTGAACTGTATCTGAAGTGACAGTCTCTTGAATTTGGGTTTTTTTTAAGGAAAAACTGACAAATTAGACTTTATTAAAATTGGTTATCATTTTGTTGAAAAATTGACAAGAATTTGTAATGACAGGGTTGAGAGCTGAGCAAATGGGTATATCAAAGATTACTCCCCAGTTCCTGGCATAAGCAACTAGTTGCATGTAGGCTCATTCACTGAGATGGAACACTGGAGAACAGCAGATTTGATGGGAAGATTTAATGTTGCCCTCTGATATCCTCTGTTCCTCGTTTTAGTCTCTTTTTAAATTAGAATATCATTAAATATATAGCATAGAAATTTAAAGTACCTCGTTATGATCTTTATTTGTTTTTTGAGAGGGCATCTCTCATATTTATTGATCAAATGGTTGTTAACAACAAAAATTCTGTATAGGGGACTCAATGCACAATCATTAAACCACCCCAAACCTAATTCTCAACAGTCTCCAATCTTCTGAAGCATAACGAACAAGTTCTTACATGGTGAACAAATTCTTACATAGTGAATAAGTTCTTACATGGTGAACAGTACAAGGGCATTCATCACAGAAACTTTCAGTTTTGATCACGCATTATGAACTATAAACAATCAGGTCAAATATGAATATTCGTTTGATTTTTATACTTGATTTACATGTGAATCCCACATTTCTCCCTTATTATTATAATTATTTTTTTAAATAAAATTCTGAAGTGGTAGGTAGATGCAAGATAAAGGTAGAAAACATAGTTTAGTGTTGTAAGAGAGCAATTGTAGATGATCAGGTGTGTGCCTGTAGACTAAGTGTTAATCCAAGCTAGACAAGGGCAATAAAACATCCACGGAAGCAGGAGATTTCTCTCAAAACAGGGGTGTGAGGTTCTAAGCCTCACCTCTGCTGATCCCCAATTTCTCACCTGATGGCCCCCCTGTGACTGTGCCTGTCTTAGGTTGTTCCTCCCTTGAGGAATCTTACCTGTCTCTGGCTAACCAGTCATCTTCCGGGGCCGTACAGGGGAATGTAAAGTTGGTAAGTGAGAGAGAAGCAATATTGTTTGAAAAGGTTAGCTTTTTACTTCTTTGCAGATTTATGCCCTGTGGCTTTTATGCCCAGCATTTATCTTGAGGTATCTTTACCACTTGGAAGAATTATGATACTTTGGTAAATTCGATATGAGGCACGAATTCTATTTAAGGGTTGTAATTAGGAAGGAAGAAGAAAAGTTATAGAAGTAGCAGACAGAAGAAAACATGGGAAGATTGATTATTTCTTTGACATATCTTCTTGTAGAGTAACTTAAGTATGTATAGGTTTTAAACTACTAATTAAATTGTGCACACACATTAACATAATAGGAATACAGTTACATAACCAAGGCAGACCTATAATTACCAGACACTCCATTGAAACCAAGAAAACCAGTTAGGCACCCTAGGCATTTGTGAGAACTTACCTATGATATGATGGATATTGTCCAACTGAACTTGAACAGTCTGAGAGAAATCAGACAAATTAAAACAACCCATTCCTGGGGACTGTTCACATCCCATATGTTCTTTTAACAGTAGATAGTCTGTAGTTGTAAGATTTTGGAGCACTACAACTTGCACTTCTCCTAATTCTTGGTTGAGTTCCAACAGTATAGATCCAGTCAAACTTGTTGTTTTACTGTATGCACAGGCCAGCTTAGATATCTCCTTCTTCATTCCAATGGCAAGTCCAGGAACCGGTGGGATGAATGCAGCTACAACTGCAGCATCGCCTGGAACTTTGTTGAGGTTTTTTGATGATCATCTTCAGGTATGACTCTTCCAGAGAGTGCTGATGTTGGAAGTTCTTCTTCATATCGTATCTTAGTTCATTTTCTGGGTAGCCAAATTAGGCTTTGATCCTCAGCAAAAACACAAACAGACCCTTTGCCCACACTTTGATATGCCCTTTATAAAATTGTGTAGAACTCATTGGAGGTCACCACACAGAAACTGCTTTTTTTTTTTTAAGAGAAAGGAATATTATCAGAAAAGTGTACATCCATAGCTGATCATCTGACACTCTTTAAGTGATCAAAATAAAGGATATTTAAAGCATGCATTAATCATTGATTTACACTTAGTTTTATCCTATCAGGGAGTAATCCCCATTTTCTTTCTTTTTTTTTTTTTGTTATCATTAATCTACACTTACATGAAGAATATTATGTTTGCTAGGCTCTTCGCTATACCAGGTACCCTCTATAAACCCCTTTACAGTCACTGCCCATCAGCATAGCAAAATGTTGTAGAATCACTACTTGTCTTCTCTGTATTGTACAGCCATCCACTTTCTCCCACCCACACCCTTATGCATGCTAATCTTAATACCTCCCTTCTTCTCCCCCCCCTTATCCCTCTCTACCCACCCATCCTCCCCAGCTCCTTTCCCTTTGGTACCTGTTAGTCCATTTTTGGATTCTGTAATTCCGCTGCTGTTTTGTTCCTTCAGTTTTTCCTTTGTTCTTATACTCCTCAGATGAGTGAAATCATTTGGTATTTCTCTTTCTCCACTTGGCTTATTTCACTGAGCATAATACTGTCCAGCTCCATCCATGTTGCTGCAAATGGTAGGATTTTCCCTCTTCTTATGGCTGAGTAGTATTCCATTGTGTATATGTACCACATCTTCTTTATCCACTCATCTACCGATGGACATTTAGGTTGCTTCCAATTCTTGGCTATTGTAAATAGTGCTGCGATAAACATAGGGGTGCATCTGTCTTTCTCAAACTTGATTGCTGCGTTCTTAGGGTAAATTCCTAGGAGTGGAATTCCTGGGTCAAATGGTAAGTCTGTTTTGAGCATTTTGATGAACGTCCATACTGCTTTCCACAATGGTTGAACTAATTTACATTCCCACCAGCAGTGCAGGAGGGTTCCCCTTTCTCCACAGCCTCGCCAACATTTGTTGTTGTTTGTCTTTTGGATGGCAGCCATCCTTACTGGTGTGAGGTGATACCTCATTGCAGTTTTAATTTGTATTTCTCTGATAATTAGCGATGTGGAGCATCTTTTCATGTGTCTGTTGGCCATCTGTATTTCTTTTTTTGAGAACTGTCTGTTCAGTTCCTCTGCACATTTTTTAATTGGGTTATTTGTTTTTTGTTTGTTGAGGTGTGTGAGTTCTTTACATATTCTGGACATCAAGCCTTTATTGGATCTGTCATTTTCAAATATATTCTCCCATACTGTAGGGTTCCTTTTTGTTCTATTGATGGTGTCTTTTGCTGTACAGAAGCTTTTCAGCTTAATGTAGTCCCACTTGCTCATTTCTGCTGTTGTTTTCCTTGCCCGGGGAGATATGTTCAAGAAGAGTCACTCATGTTTATGTCTAAGAGGTTTTTGCCTATGTTTTTTTCCAAGAGTTTGATGGTTTCATGACTTACATTCAGGTCTTTGATCCATTTTGAGTTTACCTTTGTATATGGGGTTAGACAAAGGTCCAGTTTCATTCTCCTAGATGTAGCTGTCCAGTTTTGCCAGCACCATCTGTTGAAGAGACTGTCATTTTGCCATTGTATGTCCATGGCTCCTTTATCAAATGTTAATTGACCATATATGTTTGGGTTAATTTCTGGAGTCTCTGATCTGTTCCACTGGTCTGTGGCTCTGTTCTTGTGCCAGTACCAAATTGTCTTGATTACTATGGCTTTGTAGTAGAGCTTGAAGTTGGGGAGTGAGATCCCCTCTACTTTATTCTTCTTTCTCAGGATTGCTTTGGCTATTCGGGGTCTTTGGTGTTTCCATATGAATTTTTGAATTATTTGGTCCAATTCATTGAAGAATGTTGCTGGTAATTTGAGAGGGATTGCATCAAATCTGTATATTGCTTTAGGCAGGATGGCCGTTTTGATGATATTAATTCTTCCTAGCCATGAGCAGGGGATGAGTTTCCATTTGTTAGTGTCCCCTTTAATTTCTCTTAAGAGTGTCTTGTAGTTTTCAGAGTATAAGTCTTTCACTTCTTTGGATAGGTTTATTCCTAGGTATTTTATTCTTTTTGATGCAATTGTGAATGGAATTGTTTTCCTGATTTCTCTTTCTATTGGTTCATTGTTAGTGTATAGGAAAGCTACAGATTTCTGTGTGTTAATTTTGCATCCTGCAACTTAGCTGTATTCCAATATCAGTTCTAGTAGTTTTGGAGTGGAGTCTTTAGGGTTTTTTATGTACAGTATCATATCATCTGCAAATAGTGACAGTTTAACTTCTTCTTTACCAATCTGGATTCCTTGTATTTCTTTGTTTTGTCTGATTGCTGTGGCTAGGACCTCTGGTACTATGTTAAATAACAGTGGGGAGAGTGGGCATCCCTGTCTTGTTCCCTATCTCAGAGGAAATGCTTTCAGCTTCTCGCTGTTCAGTATAATGCTGGCTGTGGGTTTATCATATATGGCCTTTATTATGTTGAGGTACTTGCCCTCTATTCCCATTTTGCTGAGAGTTTTTATCACTAATGGATGTTGAATTTTGTCAAATGCTTTTTCAGCATCAATGGAGATGATCATGTGGTTTTTGTCTTTCTTTTTGTTAATGTGGTGGATGATGTTGATGGATTTTCGAATGTCGTACCATCCTTGCATCCCTGGGATGAATCCCACTTGGTCATGGTGTATGATCCTTTGATATAGTTTTGAATTCGGTTTGCTAATATTTTATTGAGTATTTTGCATCTACATTCATCTGGAATATTGGTCTGTAATTTTCTTTTTTGGGGTCTTTGCCTGGTTTTGGTATTAGGGTGATGTTGGCTTCATAGAATGAGTTTGGGAGTTTTCCCTCCATTTACATTTAGGGTGACTATTGAAAGTTATCTACTCATTGCCATTGCAGGCTTTAAATTCATGGTTACCAAAGGTTCAAGGTTAGCTTCTTCTGTATCTGACTGCCTAACTTAGCTCACTTATTGAGCTGTTATATACACTGTCTGGAGATTCTTTTCTTCTCTCCCTTCTTATTCCTCCTCCTCTATTCTTCATATGTTGGGTGTTTTGTTCTGTGCAATTTTAAGAGTGCTCCCATCTAGAGCAGTCCTTGTAAGATGCCCTGTAGAGGTGGTTTATGGGAAGCAAATTCCCTCAGCTTTTGTTTGTCTGGGAATTGTTTAATTCTGCCATCATATTTAAATGATAGTCGTGTTGGATACAGTATCCTTGGTTCAAGGCCCTTCTGTTTCATTGCTTTAAATATATCATGCCATTCTCTCCTGGCCTGTAGGGTTTCTGTCAAGATGTCTGATGATAGCCTGATGGGTTTTCCTTTATAGGTGACCTTTTTCTCTCTAGCTGCCTTTAAAACTCTTTCCTTGTCCTTGATATTTGCCATTTTAATTTTTTGTGTCTTGTTGTTGTCCTCCCTGGATCCTTTCTGTTGGGGGTTCTGTGTATTTCTGTGGTCTGTTTGATTATTTCCTCCCCCAGTTTGGGGAACTTTTCAGAAATTATTTCTTCAAAGAGACTTTGTATCCCTTTTCCTCTCTCTTTTTCTTCTGGTACCCCTATAATACAGATATTGTTCCTTTGGATTCATCACACAGTTCTCTTAATACTGTTTCATTCCTGGAGATCCTTTTATCTCTCTCTATGTCAGCTTCTATGCGTTTCTGTTCTCTAGTTTCTATTCCATCAATGGCCTCTTGCATCTTATCCATTCTGCTTATAAATCCGTCCAGAGTTTGTTTCACTTCTGTAATCTCCTTCCTGACATCTGTGATCTCCCTCCGGTCTTCATCCCATTTCTCTTGCATATTTCTCTGCATCTCCGTCAGCATGTTTATGATTTTTATTTTGAATTCTTTTTCAGGAAGGCTGGTTAGGTCTGTCTCCTTCTCTGGTGTTGCCTCTGTGATCTTGGTTTGCCTGTAATTTTGACTTTTCATGGTGATAGAAATAGTTTGCTGAGATGTAACGATTGACGGCTGGAAGAACTTCCCTTCTTGTTGGTTTGTGGCCTTCCTCTCCTTGGAGAACAGTGACCTCTAGTGGCTTGTGCTGGGTAGCTGTGTGCAGACAGGGCTTCTGCTTTCTTCCTGGCTGCTATGGAGTTTGTCTCCACTGTAGCTGTGGGTGTGGCCTGGCTCGCAATGCTGCTCCAAAATGGTGGAGTTGCATTGGAGGGGGAGCGGCCAGGAGGCTATTTATCTCCGTAAGTGGCCTCCATGCTCCCTGCTGCCCCAGGGGGTTAGAGTGCCCAGAGAACCCCAGATTCCCTGCCTCTGGACTAAGTGTCCTGCCCTGCCCCTTTAAGACTTCCAAAAAGCACTCACCAAAACAAAACAACAACAACAAAAAAAAACTTAATAATTTAAAAAAAAAAAAAAGAATGGCCACTCGTTTTTCTTTTGTTCTCCGGCACTGGCCTCCGGTACCCACTCACCTGTCTTGCTGCCCTGTTTCCCTAGTATCTAGGACCCCACGCATGCACTGTGCCTGTGATCTGGTCCAGATGGCTGGGGCTGGGTGTTCAGCAGTCCTGGGCTCCCTCTCCCTCCCCGCTCTAACTCCTCTCCTGCCGTTGGGAGCTGGGAGGACGGGTGCTCAGGTCCTGCCAGGCTGGGGCTTGTATCTTACCCCCTTTGTGAGGCGCTGGGTTCTCACAGGTGTGGGTGTGGTCTGGATGTTGTCCTGTGTCCTCTGGTCTTTATTCTAGGAAGATTTATCTTTGTTATATTTTCATAGATATATGTGGTTTTGGGAGGAGATTTCCGCTGCTCTACTCTCGCCCCCATCTTGGCTCTGCCCTCTGAATTTTGATTTTTTAAGCTATTGTTCTTAGTACTTTTTCCCTCATTTGTTTTGGAATTTTGAGTTGCAGGCCCACCTATGATGGCATTTGTACACTGCATTTTTATAAGTAAATAAGATAAAGAAAAAAATGTTTTTTCAAATTGGTACAAATCTCCAAAAAATTTTCCAATGTATTTATTGAAAAAAATATGCATATTAAGTGAACCTAGACAGTTCAAACCTGTGTTATTCAAGAGTCAACTGTATTTTACATAGCAAGTTAGCAAGCAGTGCTAAACCCAGGTCCATTTGATTACAAACAGATTTATTTTCCCACCACACTATGTTGTATGATAGATAAATGGATCAATGCTTCTCACTTTTTCTTACACAGGCAGAGGAACAGATCTGAGATGCATATAAGGCTCCTCAGAAGGTCCTAAGATAGTGAGTTTCGGTCAACCAACTAAATAATCAGTTCTTGTGTTTTCCCCTCCTTCCTGTTTCACTGCCACTGTCCTTCTCTCCTGTTAGCTATCATTACTTCTCAAAGAAAGCGCTTTCCAGAAAGCCTTAAACTCTGATATGTTAGATACTTCCTCAGTTTCCCTCCAGTGCCTGCTAAAAACTGCCTACCAAATCAACTCTTTGCACATGAATCTTTGTTTCAGAGTCTACCTGTGGGGAACGCTTAAATAAACTACTTTTTTTTTCTTTAGAAGCTCCCTTTCTTCCATTTCTCTCCTCTTGCAATCTCCTCCCCACATTCCACCTCGCATTCCTTATCAGCATTCATGCCCTTATTGATAGGCACTCGGGTCTTCATGCTCTCTTCCCCTTCTTTCAGAATCTGCCCTCATAAAAGGATATATTCATGCCTCTACATGGCAATTACACTTTAGCACACAGCCCAGTGTTCTAAAACTTCGATCATAGAATTTTAATTATTTTTGCAATTGGGGATAAAAGTTTTTAAAGGTTTGTCATAAGAGTAGGAGCTTGTCTGAAATCATGCTAGTGCAGTCATCCAGTCTTCTTTCCTGCAAAACTCCATGACATAATGCAAAATAATACCTATTCAGAGAGCTTTCATCAACATACTTGTACCTACAGTTTCATTATTTTACATTCAAGAAAAATTCATAAACTCAAAAATTCATAAAACTTTATAAAATAGACTTTTGTAAGCCCCTAGGGCCATATTTTATTAGCCAACATGATAATTTTCTTCTGAAATTTCATGATCCATGACCAACTGCCTACCATAACAATGTTTTTGAAAATAATAAAAAAAAAGTGCCAAGAAAAGAAAAGCAACTCACTCCGGTGGACCAAAAACAGAGCTCCTAGCATACTCAAGATGACTGAATAGCAATAAAAAAGATCCTTGCAATTCACATAAAGAAACTCAGATGGTCAGTCTGATGCTATAATTTGTACGTTGTGTCACAGCTGGAATGCTGAGTGGTGAACATGGCATCAGCTTCGCTATTGGCAAGTGTATGAGAATGTGAAAGAAACTGTTAGATCACACAGCCTGTGATGTTTCCCCACTGCAATCTGACTTGCTTGGATATCACTGTGCCGGAGTAAGCAGGAAATCACTCCAGACAAATCGTCAGAGCATCCTGTTCCTAAAATGCCTAGTTGAATTTAGTAAATAAAACCAATACTTTGATAGGTTCCATCCATTGAAAGTCACAAGGCTTTGACAACCCCTCACTAATCTCTATCTCATTCCCCAATAAACCAAACATAAATCTGTTTTCTAAGTTAAAATTTGCTCTGAGAGTTCAAGGAGATAGGACACAGATGCTTAGAAACCAAGTTCAAAAGAGGAAGAGAGGATATGAAATACCTTGAAGATCAACAGGTTCAAATGCTTAAAGTAATTTGCTGTGGCAAATGTAAGTTTTTATAAAATTAAACCCACACATGGCAAATTTCAGGACGTCTCCTGTATCCTTGTTCTGACTATGACAAAGAGATATTAGAGGGCCAAAGATATTCTCTCAATAGTTGTTTCTGCTTTCAGTCTCAAAACCAGGAATAAAAATTAATGTAAAAGAGTTGAATTCATTAAGTTTAAGAATCACTTAGTTTCAATTTATTTCAAGGAGTTGAAAACTTATGTCCACACAAAAACTTGCACAAAGATGTTTACAACAGCTTTATTCATAATTGCCAAAACTTGGAAGCAGCTAAGATATCCTTTAGTAGGTGAAAGGATACATAAATTTGGATAAATCCTGACAATGGAATACTATTCAGTGCTAACAAGAACTGAGTTGCCCAACCATGAAAAGTCATGCAGGAAACTTAAGTGCATATTACGAAGTGAAAGAAGCCAGTCTGAAAGGCTAAATTGTATGATTCCAACTAACTGGCTTTCTGGAAAAGGAAAAAGGAGACAGAAGATAAGTGGTTGTCAGGATATACGGGCAGGAGTGGAGAGAGAAATAGGCAGAACACAGGGAAACTGCGGGCAGTGAAAATATTTGTTATGATGTTATAAATATATGTCATTATATACTGTTTAAACCCATAGAATATACAACACCAAGAGTGAACCCTAAAGTAAACTATGGACTTTGGTTGATTACACTGTGTCAACATAAGTTCATACTTGGTAAAATAATGTAGCATCATAGTGACCGATTTGATAAGAGAGGTCCTGTACATGTGTAGAGGAAGAAGGTAATTTAGAAATCTCTGTACCTCCCTATCAATTTTGTTGTAAACCTTGAATTATTCTAAAAATCCTTTTATATTTGAAAATTACTTGAATATCCAAAATATGGGTTTTATAAATTAATTATCCTACCATGCACACAATGTAGTATTATTCAGCCATTAAAATGGTGGTGATATGCATCTGCTAGCCTAAAAAATATGCTCTCTTAATATAATAAAGGGAAAAAGTCAACTTACTCAAAAAACCACACACACACACACACACATATATATATATATATATAAATAATATATATATATATACAGTATTTCTATATGGATGGTCACAGGTGGTTTTCAAATTTTTCAATAACAAAAGCTACTTTGTCTTAGCCAGAATTTTTATGACATATATTAGAAAATGTGTTTTTCTATTGTAGATAAAGTTGGAAAAATCCATTTTTATTTTTATTTTAAAATTAGTAATTCATGAAAAGGAAAAGAAAAGTCCAGTTTGGGAACTTTTGGAACTTATCTTCTTTTCCTTCTTCTGTCTTTCTCTGTTTTTCCCTGTCTCCCTTTTTCTCTCTTCCTGTTTCTTTGTTTCTTTTTACTTACAAATTCTCTCTCTCTTTTAACGATCAATTAACTAATACTTACAGTCACTAAGCTGCTATATTACCTGGCTGTCATGAGTGCCAGGGTTCACTTGCAAACATTTCTGCTGTCTGGAGAGAACCTGATTTTTGTCTTTCTCAATTAATGTCCTAGAGAAGGATCTTGATCATCCCAGTTTAGAATATATATCCTCCTCCAGACCCATCAGTTATAGCTGGGATGAATGTAGCACTGAAAAAACAAGGCTTCTGAGAACTGAACACTTTAAGAGAGGCAGATCATTTTCAGAAAGAGTGATAATCAGGTCCTTGCCTAGAACAGTTACTAAATGCATTATTCTTGGCAAGTATAAATGATTTATATTTTTTACAATGAGAATAAAGAAAAGAACAAAGTCCACTTTACAGAGCTCACAATCCTGTTAGGGAGAGAACAATATTAATAGGATCAGAATTTATATCTAAATAATTAGATTTTTATTAAGAACTCTAAAAATAAACTATATTCAATAGTCACCTGATATTTTATCATGTGTAACAACCTCATTACAATATTGAAATGGCAGATCTTATACCATTTCATCAATAGTATTCAAAGAATTATGGAAAGATTTTCTAAGTATGACTTTCTGATTTTAATGGGAACTACATAAAGAAGTAATTAGCTGTCTAATGAAATGGTTCTGATATTTGAAGCTATAAAGTTGTAGATATATGAAAAGGGATTTGGTTATGGCCTTCATATAAAATATGTTAAAGACTGAAGTAGTATAACCACTTATTAATCAATTTCTTAGCCAGTGAAATAAAAATTTAACATTTTACATCCCTTAATGTTTTCTTTGGTTATAAATTGATAATCATTAGCTTTGACTACACATGTCATAAAAACTTCTGTATAAGGTTACTTTACAAATAACTTCAATACAGCTTCTGATATCTGTCCTGTCAAAAGGAAAAATGGTTTCTGAAAATGAGTTCTAAAATTTCTGTCCTAAAACTAAGCCTCCACCGCATATGATGGAAGTGTCTGAAGTAGTTTAGGACTAAAATGATCAAGGTTTTGCATGTACAGAACTTATTTTTTCCTACCACAGTGAATTGTATATCGATATCAATATACAAGGGCATCAGCCTTTCTCATGATAGACTCAGAATACATTGATGGTCAGCTCTTCTTTTCCTGTTAAAACCTGTGTCTGTGACAACATGGGTTCAAAAAATCATTGTTGAAGTTTTAATTAAGTGGTGAGCATACACTGAGTGAATATCAATAATTTCTGTAAGCGATTTTGTGAAATACCACATTCAGTTTTATGCATCAGTTTCATATTTGCTTCTTTCTTTAAGATAAAAACATCAAAGATATGATAGCAGATATTAGGAAAAAATGTTTTTCATATTTCCTTAGTAAAATTACAGCTGTGCAGATCAGAAATTAATACTAGAGAAATTAAAAATTTTAGAGACTAAAAAGATATTGATTTCTTGATATTCCAAAATCTTTAGGTGCATGGAGAACCAATACACAAAGCTGGTGAACTGGGTTATGGAATAACTTTCAAACTTATGTTTTACTTTATAAAAATCTCCAGAATTAGTTTTAATGTATTTCTCTTCCAAATAAATAATACCAGATTAAATTGTGTTTGTACATTCAAAATTGGCAAGGTACTTTAGGAATGAGTGGATTGTTTCACTGGCCACCTTTGGTACCGTATTAGTTTGTACTTTCTAAGATTTTCTTCTGTAAAGTTGACACTGTTAAGAATCAAAATTTCCCAGGCATATCAAATAAGAAACCATAAACCTACTTCCAGCTTGCTAACCCTGAATTGCTCAGTTTCAAATTGGTTTGCATTAAGTTTAGTTCCAGTTTTTTTTCCAAGATCAGTGGACTGATACTGTATCAACCAATGGATTGACTACATGTGCCAATCAAATATGAAAATTTAATTGTGATCTTTTTAATTTTTTTATTGACCTATCACTGACACACAGTCTTGTATTGGTTTCAAGTACACAACAGAGTGGTTCAATAGTTACCCATATTATTAAACCCTCACCCCAATAATGTAGTTGCTATCTGTCAACATAGAAAGATATTATAGAATCATTGACTATATTCTCCATGATGTAATAACATCCCTGTGGCCAATTTATATTATGATTGAGTATTTTTGTGCCCTTTAATCCCCTTCATGCTCCCCACCCCACCCCTCCCCCATGCAACTACCAGTATCTTCTCAGTGTCTATGAGTCTCCTGCTATTTTGTTCATTTTATTTTGTTTTTATATTTCACAAAAAAGTGAAGTCATATGGTATTTGTCTTTCTCCACCAGGCTTATTTCACTTAGCATAATACCCTGTAGGTCCATCCACGTTGGTGCAATGGCAGTATTTCTTTCTTTTTCATGGCTGAATAATATTCCTTATGTATACATACCACATTTTCTTTATCCATGCATCTACCAATGGATATTTTGTTTGCTTACATATCTTTGCTATTGCAAATTGTGCAGCAGTAAACATAGGTGGCATATATTTTCTCAAATCAAAGATTTTGTTTTCTTTAGGTAAATTCCTAGAAGTGGAATTGCTGTGTCGTATGGTATTTTTAGTTTTAGTTTTATGAGGAACCTCCATATTGCTTTCCACAGTGGCTACACCAATTTACATTCCCACCAACAGTGTACAAGGGTTCCCTTTTCTCCACATCCTCACCAGTACTTCTTATTTCTTGACTGTTTGATAATGGTTATTCTAACTGATGAGAGGTGATATCTCACTGTAGTTTTGATTTCCATTTCCCTGATAATTAGTGATGTGGAGTATCTTTTCATATTCCTGTTGGTCATCCATCTTTGGAAAAATGTCTGTTCAGGTCTCCCACTCATTTTTTAGTCAGGTTTTTTGTGTTTTTGGTTTTCAGGTTTATGAGTTCTTTATATATTTTGAATGTTAACCCCTTATCAGATGAGTCATTATGAATATATTCCCATACTGTAGGTTGCCCTTTTGTCCTGCTGATGGCATCCTTTCCAGTACAGAAGATTGTTAGTTTGATATAGTCCCACTTGTTCATTTTTTATTTTGTTTCTGTTGACCAAGGAGATGTGTCCAGGAAAAAACTGCTGTGCTTATATTCAAGTTCTTGCCTATGCTTTCTTCCAAGAGATTTATGGTTTCATGTCTTACATTGGAGTTTTTTATCCATTTCAAGTTTACTTTTGTATATGGAGTTAGACTGTGATCCTGTTTCATTCTTTTTCATACTGTCCAGTTTTCCCAAAACAAGTTAGTGAAAAGGCAATGTTTTCTCCATTGTATATTCATGGCTCTTTTATCATATATTAATTGACCATATATGCATGGGTTTATATCTGGACTCTCTATTCTGTTCCACTGATCTACAGATCTGTTCTTGTGCCAGAAACATACTGTTTTGATTACTGTAGCTTTATAATAATATAGTTTGAAGTCAAAGAGCATAATAATAAAAAAGAAGCTGTTGTCTTCTTTCTCAGGACTGCTTTTACGATTTGGGGTCTTTTGTGGTTCTATATGAATTTAGGATTATTTTCTGTAGTTATTTGAAAAATGCCACTGGCTTCTTGATAGGGATTGTAGTGAATCGTTGGGCATGTGGCCATTTGGCCATTTTGACAATATTCTTCCTATTCATGAACATGGGATAGATTTCCATTTACTTGTGTCTCTTTAATTTCTCTCATGGGTGTCTCAATAGTTTTCAGAGTACAGGTCTTTCACCTCCTTGGTTAGGTTCTTTCCTAGCTATTCTGTTCTTTTCAATACTGTTGTAAATCGAGTTATTTTCCTGATGTTTCTTTCTGCTAGTTCATTGTGTGTGTATAAGAATGCAAAAGATTTCTGTGTATTAATTTTGTGTCTTGCAACTTTGTTGAATCCAGTTATTGTAATATTTCTTTTTGGTAGAGTCTTTTGGGTTTTCTATGTATAATATCATGTCATCTGCAAATAGTGACAGTTTAACTTCTTCCTTACCAATCTGGAAGCCTTTTTTCTCTTTGTCTTACCTGATTGCCATGGCTAGAACTTACAGTACTGTGTTGAATGAAAGCAGTGAAAGTGGGGAATGGACATCCTTGTCTTGTTCTTGATCTTAAAGGAAATCTTTTAGCTTTTTACCATTGAGTATGATGTTAGCTGTGAGTTTGTCACATGTGGCCTTTTCTTTGTTGAGGTACATAGCTTCTATACCCATTTTGTTGACAGTTTTTATCATGAATGGATATTGGATTTTATCAGATACTTTTTCAGCATCTATTGAGGTGATCATATGGCTTTTATCTTTCTTTTTCTTAATGTGGTCTTTGATATTGATTGATTTATGAATATTGTACCATCCTTGCATCCCTGGAAAAAAATCCCACTATTCATGATAGATGGTCCTTTTCATGTATTTTTGGATTTGTTTTGCTAATATTTTGTGGAGGCTTTTTGCCTCTATGTTCATCAGGGATATTGGCCCAAAATTTTCTGTTTTTGTAGTGTCTGTTGGTTTTGGTATTAGAGTGATGCTGGCCTTGTAGAATGAGTTTGGAAGTATTTTGTCTTCTTCTACTGTTGAGAATACCATAAGAAGGATGGGTCTTAGCTCTTCTTTAATTTTTGGTAAAATTCTGGGTTTTGTTTCCTGGGAGTTTTTTTTAATTACAAATTCAATTTCATTGCCTGTAATTGGTCTGTTCAGATTCTCTGTTTCTTCTTGTGTCAGTTGGAAGGTTGTATTTCTCTAGGAATTTGTCCATTTGTTCTAGGTTGTATGATTTATTGGCATATATTTTTTCATTATATGCTCTAATAATTATTTGTATTTCTGTGGTATCTGTTGTGACTGTTCCTTTTTCATTTCTAATTTTGTTTATTTGTGTCTTCTCTCCTTTTTTCTTGATAAGTCTGGCTAGGGTAAGGGTTTATCTATTTTGTTTATTTTCTCAAAGAACCAGCTCCTGGTTTCATTGATTTTTTTTTCTGTTGTTTTATTCTTCTCTATTTTATTTATTTCTGCTCTGATATTTATTATGTCCTTCCTTCTATTAATTTTGGGTTTGATTTGTTCTTCTTTTTCTACTTTATTTAATTGTGAGTTTAGACTGTTTATTTGGGATTGTTCCTGTGTCTTGAGGTAGGCCTGTAATGCCATGTAATTCCCTCTTAGAACCACTTCTGTGGCTTCAAACCGATGTTCTGATTTGTTCATTAATCCATTGATTATTTTGAAGCATGTTGTTTAGCCCTCATGCGTTTGTGGGCTTTTTTGTTCTCTTTGTATAATTAATATCTAGCTTCATACCATTGTAGTCAGAGAAGTTGCTTGATACAATTTCAATCTTTTTTAATTTATTGAGGCTCTTTTTATGATCTAATATGTGATCTATTCTGGAGAATGTTCCATGTACACTTGAGAAAAATGTGTATCCTGCTGCTTTTGGATGGAATGTTCTGTAGATACCTGCTAAATCTGCTAAGTCTGTTTGATCTAATGTGTTGTTCAGTGCCTCTGTTTCCTCATTTATTTTCTGTCTGATTACCTATTGATGTCAATGGTGTGTTTAAGTCTCCTAAAATGAGTGAGTTGCAGTCTATGTCCCCCTTTAATTCTGTTTTACACATTTAGGTTCTCCTATATTGGGTGCATAAATGTTTTTAATGGTTATACCCTTTATCATTATGTGATGTCCTTTTTTGTCTCTTGTTACTGTCTTTGTTTTGAAGTCTGTTTTGTTTGATGTAAGTACTGCTACTCTTGCTTTTTTTCTCCCTATTATTTACATGAAATATTTTTTTCCATCCCTTCACTTTCATTCTGTGTATGTCTTTGGGTCTGAAATGAGTCTCTTGTAGGTAGTATATAGATGCATCTTATTTCTTCATCCATTCTGCCACTCTGTCTTTTGTTAATAGGTATTATTAATAGGTATGTCTTATACTCTTCTCTTGTTGTTTGATGGTTCCCATAACGCTGTGTTTAGATTTCCCTTTTTAAATTTTTTGTGTATCTGTTATAGGCTTTAGGTTTGTGGTCACCATAAGATTCATGGATAGCTTCCTAACCATGTAACAGTTAGTTCAGTTGATGATTGCTCTATTTGAAACACAATCCAGAAGTACCATTTGATTCTTCTTCCTCTCCCAAACTTCACATATTAGATGTCATAATTTTCACTTTTTGCATGTCCCTTGACTGATTTTGTGTACAGTTGGTTTTACTATTTTTGTTTTAATTTCATACTTTCTTGTTAAATAATTAGTCTACTATCTTTACTGTGAATTTATTTTCACAGCTGAAAACTATTTAGGCTTAAAAAAATTTCCATCTATAGAAGTTTAACATATCCTTTAATGCTGGTTTAGTTGTATTTGTGATCTTAATTGTAACAAACCAATGTTGTGAAGCACAGCAGAATGTAGAACATTCCCTATTGCCATTTAAAGGGCACTACGCTGTCCCTTGCTCAAATATCAAGAAATTGAACACCATTGAATCACACAAAGTTTTATGTTCCTCAAAGAGGAAGCATTCATTTAAGATTAGCAAAATTAAGAAAATAGGCAAATTCATTTTTTAAGGCCACAGATTCTCACTAGTAATGACCTAGTGATAATCTAATGAGATTCTAGTGATGAAAACTGTTGAAGATATTGATAAGACTTCAAATGCCTTTCCCAGCTGACAACACAAGAAAAGCTAGGTAACAGTCCTTTCTTATAACTGCATCTATTGCTAAATCCTTTGTTTCCCTCTTATAATTGCCAAAAAGTCCCTTTCTTAAAATTCTTTGTGCATATTCTAATCCAGGCCATGGTAATCTTTTTGTTTAAATAATTAAGTAGACTATCAGCAAAGTGAAACTTTACTGTCAACTTGTCAAAGCAATCTTTAGGGTCCTTGTCAAAAGCTTCAAATAATGTATGATGAAAGTTTATGTCACAGTAGATATTCTCTTCTTTCTTAAGGCAAAATTCAGGTCCATGGAATTTAGTATCACACTTGTGATACCAACTGACCTCACTTTTATCCTTAGCTTTTACTGACCCTGGTAGTGGTGGTGATAATATCCAATACCATTAGCATAGTCTAGAGGGTAAGAACCAGACTCTGGCATTAGGCTTCATGGATTGAAAGCATGGCTCCTTCACTTACTAGCTGTGTAAACTTGGGCACATTTCTTAGTCTCTCAGTTACTCAGTTTCTTTATAGGGATTATATTACATACTCTATAGAGTTTTATTAGATTTAATAAATTAATCTGCATAAAGCACTTAAAACCAGACTAGTCATATAGTAAGTTACACATATGTAAGTGTTCAATAAAATAATTAAAATGTAATTTCTTTCCTAAATTGCTGGTATTTCTTATCACTGTTTTCTATAAAATAGCTATAAAATTCTTTAGTCATATGACTCTAAAATAAATCAGCCTTTAGTCTTTCAATTTGGAGTTTACATAATCAGCATTTTATCTCTAGACATTTCTGCATTTTCAAAAATTATTTTTGAAATTATAATGATGACTGACTAATCTCAACAGAAATATTTCTTGGATTTTTACTAAATCCAGTTATCACTGGATTTGAATATCAGTATTCCTCACAATTTGTTTGGGTAATTCCTTTGTTTCCCTTTTATAACTGCTGAAAAGTCCCTTTCTTAAAATTCTTTTCAGTTATATATTACTATTTTCAGTTATCTATTGCTAAGTAACAAGCCTCAAAACTTAGTGGCGTGAAGTTTTGGCAACAATTTATTATTTCTCATTTTAGATGGGTTGACAACTTGGTCAATTCTTTTAGTCTTTTCTGGAATCATTCAAGACACTGTAGTGATCTGACAGCTCAGTTATGGTGGGTGGATCACAAACAACCTCAATCACCTGTCTGGTGCTTGAAAGTGGTATTTCTGAAATGGCAAAAGGCTGGCAGGCTTTCTCTTTCGTCTCTCTTTCCTTTCATCCCCCAGGTCTTATTTTACAAGTAGCCTCTCATCTTCAAAGAGACTGACATCTCAAGGCAGTCTGAATCACTTCTACTATATTTTATTCATTAAAACAAGTCACAAGGCCATCCCTAATTCAAGAGGAGGGAAAATAGGCTCTAACTTCGATAAGAAAGGTAAAGTCATCTTGCAAAGGGGCATGGTAGGAATAATTACAGCCACCTTGCAAATCGGTGACAGATTGCTTTTGGGCACAGCAACGTGCATCCTTCTCACTTGCAAAACATACTTTCTCTTTCCAACGTGCTGTCTTCAATCACCTCTTATCCAGTTATGACATTAGGCTCAACATTCAGTCTCATGTTCTGAATCAAGTCTGAAGGTAGACGAGAACACTCAGGTACAGTTCCCCACCATGGCCCCTCTTGATGTAGATAGAGACATGAGAAGTTACAAGACAGGTTATCTGCCTCTCACACATCCAGTATTCAAATGAGAAATAGAGAGAATATAACCTTAGTAACACATCATTCAAAAGGAGAATGAGTAAGAAGCACACAGCAACCAAAGGTCCATAGCACTTCTGATATCCAGACAGGTACCCATTTTCAGCTTTCTGTATTCCAAAGGCCAGCTATTCTTATCTCTTCCCCAGGAAGACTTTCAGAATACTATAAGCCACTAGGACACTCCAATTGTAGGTCTTGTGCCTGCAGAACTCTTTCCCAAGATCTTCATATGAATGACTTAGATTGTTATAGTCAGGTCAAAAGCCATCTTTTCTTAGAGGTTGATGTTAACAACCTCATCTACAGTTGATCTCTCCCTCTCATATTTTCTTCATGGAATTTACCACATTCTATAATTATCTTCACAATGATTTATACACTTACATACTGAATGCTTCTATCCATAATAAAATCTCAAGAGCACTGACCCTGTTTCTTCCTTATTCACTAAATTATTTCCACATCTTACACAGAGGCTACTACTTGAGAGATGACCAATAAATATAGGCCAAATAAATGAGTAAATGAGACCTTACAACCACTCTATAAAATACATGTTTCCCTGTTTTAAAAATGAAGAGACTGAGTAAGGCTTAATCTGTTTTATTAACTTGCAAAAGGTCACACGTATCTATTCAAGAGCAGAATGAGCTTCATCCCAGCAACATGTTATCCCTACAGTTTCCCATTTTTTATAATTGGAAATAGAGTACATGACCTTCTAAAGGTTGACTTTGTTTCAGAATCTTCCTTCTTGCATCATTTCACCATTTCATGTAACTTCAGGTCATATTATATCAGACAACTTAAGAAGAATGCCAGTGACTTTCACCTTATTCTCCCTTTCTGTTTATAACCTTTTTATAGACACTGTATATTATTTTAACAAGTGAGCAAATGGGAACTGGCAGGTGAACCCACCCTACAGTGAGGAAAAAGACAGCACATGTTCTCTGCCTAATTTCAAATGGATTGGAATCAGTCCCCCTCTTGGAAAGAGTATCTTCCTTTATCCTTTCTGCTTATCCTTAGAAAATATCCATTCATTTATCTAACATATCTTCTTTCAACTTCTGAGCATGTGCTTCTACAACATGTAAGGAATTTCCAATGTGAAAATAAAATTTTTATATTAGTCTTTCCTTAGAGGTGCATCACTATTTAAAAAAAATATTACTGTAACTGTTAATTAGCACAATATTTTTGAAAGTAGAAGCCCATCTTTCAAGGATTATCTGATGTTTCAAGGGCAAATAATCTCAAACACACACAAATATACATACATTCCTATAGAGGCAAAAAGGAGAGTATAAGTATGTTCAAATCTATTGTCATCACTAATAAATATGAATGAGCACTAACTATGATCCTCGCACTGTTCTTGGCAATTCTAATTGTTTTCTTAGCCTTGCAACAAATCTGCCAGGTAGCTCTTTGTAGTCCTTTTTACAGGTTGAGGACCCTGTATCTCAAGGGTTAATAAATGTAAACAATTCCAATGTAGATTTATATTTTCCAAAGTCCATCACACCACCCTAGGAAGTCTTGCTTTCATCCTATGACATGAAAAATAATGAGATGATGTAATTTAAAGCAATAAAGGAAAATCAGAGTGCTGGTGTGCACCAACTCCAGCAGAGGAAGAAGATAAAAAATTTGCCCTTTGCAATATGTTTATTTTTTTCTTCTTCTTTCCCTGAAGATGGAGTGACAAAGTCCACTCTCCAAAAAGCATGTTTAAATAACACAAAATTTAAGTCCTGAAAAATAGAAAATATAATAATAAAACAAGTGAAGAACCATACATAGTACCGTCTTCCTCCAGACCCCTTTAGAGTTCGATTTTATTGCCCATTTAAAGCATTGAGTTTTCTTTTGCTCTGTTTTAACTTTCTGCTGCTGCTGTGGTCAAAGCCTCTAGTTACATTTAAGAGTAACTTGTTCTAGCAAGGATTCTAATTATAATTTTGAGTATGTTAAGTAAATACCAATTACATATTAAGGGCCAAATTCTGATCTTGAATTTAAACAAAGAATCTACACTTACTTCAATTAAACCTGAAAATTGAACACATTTATTACCAAAAATCTTTCATGTTAAGTTCATACACACACATAATGATATAGCTCTCTAGGGAAATAAAACATTTAGCTAGGGATGATTTGAACTGGGCATTAATTGTCACCAGAAAAAAATTCTATGACCATGTTTCTATTTTGCAAGCATCTCAATACTAAAATTCAAAGGCTATTGGGATTTACTTACAGAAATCTAAATATCATTGTGTCAAAACTTGTTTTTTGGAATATGTTTTTCCCTTTATGTCTTGAGATTCCTTTAAAAAGGATGAAAAACAAATCCCACAGACAAACCTTTCACCAAGTAAATAAAGTTGGCCCCTTTGTTGGGGAATCCTAGCCTATCATTTGGATGACAAGAGGCAATGGTAACAACAAATATCTTGAAGCTTTACCAAATAAGATTTTAATATTGACCTGTTGATAATAGTGTGCTAATAAGATCTTTATGTCCTGAGATACTTTTCTGAGAGAATGAGACCTGAAAGAAAACATATGTCCACACAAAGAGTTGTAGACTAATGCTCATGGCACTATTAGTCTTAATAGCCAAAAGTTAGGGAAAAGGCCCAAATGTCCACCAGCTGATGAATGGAATAAGCAAAATGCAGTATATCTATAAGGTGAAATATTATTCAGCCATAAAAGAAATGAAGTATTTGACACATCCTACAACATGGATGAAACCTTGAAAACATGTGAAAGAAGCCGGTCACAAAAGACTACATTTTATATTATTCCATTTATATGAAAGTTCAGAAGAGGGAAATCTGTAGAAACATAAATAGATTAATGGTTGCTTATAGCTGGTGGATGGGGGTAGAAAATAAGGGGTGATAGCTTAAGGGCATAGGGTTTCTTATTAAGTTAAAATACTCTAAAAGTGGTGGTAGTGACAGTTGTACATATCTATGAATATACTAAAAATCATTGAATTATACACCTTAAATAGGTGAACTCCATGTTATGTGATTTACATCTCAATAAAGTTTAGCAAAATAAGAGAGTTAGGAGAAAAGAATAATAGCAGTTTAATCCAAATCTGATTTATAGGAATGTACCAGGACATTAAATGTGGCATTAGAGATTGTGTGTGTGTGTGTGTGTGTGTGTGTGTGTGTGTGTTTAGTTGTGGTTGGTGTGTTCCAGAAGTCTAGTATCTATTTTAATGTAGAGTTTCCATTTTATAGTCCTCTATTTTTAGACTAGAATCCATTGAAAATGGCTTTAGATGTTGAATTACATCAAAATGGCCTAAACTGCTTTTCATACATAAATATTATTTGTCAACATGTGCTCCATTCTCTGTAATAAATTATCAGAATCTATTGCTCTGATCAGTTACACCACACCATGCTATTTAAAGCTTGAAGCCCAGCAGGGATTTTTTTTTAATTTAGTTTAATTTTAAACATTACAAAAATAGCTCTCTTACAGCTCCCCTGCTGTGTCTTAGATTGTCGCAAAGGCTTTTTGTAATATGTTATCACTCGAGTAACATCCTTCTATAAATATTGCATCCTTGATTCTAATGTCACCCAAAATAGCAATATGGTATAAGAGATACAGAGGGAAGAAATGTAAAGAAAAAAACTGAAATATTTTTTTTTACTTTCTAATCATTAAAACTTCCATGCCCTCATGCCTTTCCACTTATCTGCATACCTTCTAAATGTGGAAGTCTCCCTCGGGTTTCAGAATTTTTTTTCAATGCCAAATGACATTCTTAGAAAATTAAACTCAGTTGGATAGCTGATGTGTCATCTGAAAAAAAAAAAGCCATTGAACTTTGTTGAGGACTTGGTAAAAACCCTACTAAACAAGTCTCCCCTGCTTATAGATTGCTTTTTTCAGTGACCTCTTCCCCAAAGCAGTTACTTCACTGTACAAATTTCAAGGACATAAATTACAAATGCTTTGGGTATTTTCTGAATCTTGACATGAATTCTAAGAGCAGAATTGACATAGTTTGCTTTCCTTGTTTTTTCTCTGAAATTTTAATCCTTTATGTATTATGAGGAAAATTTAATCCACATGTGACTAATTGTCAATCATACTTTATTCATCAAACTATATTTTAAAAGAGCTACTTGAAGCTCTAACTCAAAAAGCTTTTGAAATAGGCTTTGGAAATTGTTTTTTAATAAGCTATTAAAATATTGTTCTTGAATAGGAAAAAGTCATTATTCTAAGACCAAAGTAACAAAGGGCTCAAGTTCAACTTGAAATATTAAACCCAAAGTGTTCAATAATTCCTACATTTAATAAAATCAATTTGAGTTCCCATTGTAAGTCTGCCTTTTTGAAACATCCCTTATCACCTGTGGCTATGTTAAGTGCCAACTTTTGTATGACAAGAAGAAAGTGTTTTGTGGTGACTACAGACTGACTTTTAATCCCTAGATAATAACTTACTGTGTCAGCTTGATTGGCAGCTACACAGGCTAGAAATATTTTTCTCACGATCCCATGGAGCCAGAAACCACTCATTTTTTCTGTTGTCCCTAACATTTCTTTAGCAAAGGTAAAGTGCAGCCAGAAAATTAAGGATGATACTATCATTCATTAATAACATTAGACTGAATCTTTGGAACCACTATAGCATATTTGAACCCTATCACCACCATGCTCCTACATGTAATGAAGTGAAACTATAGAAGAATGGCAATTTCTCAAATAAAGGATGTGAAGGGCATTGTAGGCAGGGGACAATTAGGGGAGAGATGGGAGAGTGTTGAAAATAATTTTGAGATTTAAAAAACCTCAATAACTGTAGACATAAAAATAATCTAGAACTTCAAGTTGTAGATATATTACACACTGGAGGAAATTTGACAATTTGTAAGAACTTGCCCATAAATAGTATGAGAGGATGTTGCTTGGTTATAGCTATGTGTCATCTATAAAGGAACTAGTTTAGCTCACAAAAGCAGCCAACCCAATTTTCCATATTTGCTCACACCACACTCCTACCTTCTTGCTCAAATGACAATTCCACATACATTTTTAAGGGTATTAAATCCTATGATATTGGAAAATATAGATTTTGGTTTATATTTTTCCCCTTCTTTTGAGAACTTACTGTGTTGACATCTTATCCTTCACCATTTACCAACTTTAGTTACCTGGACTTCTGATTTCAAATGTTATTCAGTTCCTCTGCATTTTTGCATTCCACGGGTCCTTACTACTGAAGCACCTTGGCGATCCCACTGTGTGTGAGAGTGAAAGCAGTTTTAAAATGCCATGACTTTCTCATGTTAGTATCAGTATCTCTAGGCTTAACCTAATTCTAATAGCTACCCTTAAATTCTGGAATATTGAAATGAATGTCCAAATCATGGGGAAATGAATAATGCTATTGAAATTTGGTTTAAGTTTCCCTACATTCTTTGTGATGAGTGATACTTCAGAAAAATATTTTGTACTTAGGAAAACTGTGCCTCCCAGAGCTCTGTTTATAATGTGAAATTGCTTGAAACTGCAAACTATGAGCTACAGCAATTTAAGATACATTTTGGATGTGATCATTCTTGTCTCCATAGTATATGCAACAGTGTCTTAACCTAGATTCTCACAGAAACTGAGCCTCAGGCAAACTTTACCTGCTACTATTTTATTAGAAACTTGTAACCTCAGGGACACAGGTTGGAGGAAAAGTTCAATGAGTTTCAATGAAAACAAAATGAGCCCTTACGGAGCTGACCATAGTTTCTATAGAATGAACAGTTTGTTGTTCAATCATACTGATGTCTGTGGTGAGGCAGTTTGGAAAGACTGTTTCTCAGAATGTTCTGTTAGGGAAGGAAGATGGGACTGTTTATTACAGGCACATTCCCATTACTGGCCTCTCATTGGTCAAATTCATCACACTCTCCTACACCCCTCTCCAGGGTTCCCTGGCCCCTATGGACTGTGGAGGCAACATACCCTGAGAGCTGCAGTGCCATGTTCTTTCTGTGAGCCATAAAGGGGAGGCAGCGAGCAGCCACAGGCCAGAAACAGCAGTAGCCTACCTGGAGCCTGCAGTTCCATGCAGCAGAAAAGCAGTAAGGCTTGAGGCAAACCCCGATGGGATCATGACCTGTGTACCTGGGGCAGCTGCTACAGGCCAAAAGATGGAGCAAGCAGAATATTGCAATATAAGATCTCCACAAAGACCATGCAGCTTCTTAGTGAGTTTCTCTAGAAAAGATCAGGAAAGACTAATACCTCCGCTCTACAGAGGCAAGAAGGTGACTTATCCCAGCTGATCTTCCTATAAGGCCATAAGTTGAATCATCAGAAAAATATGGCCATGAAAATTGTAGAGGGTGTTTGGGGAAAGATGTTAGGAATAAAACACAAGAAACATATTTATAGGAGGTATTTTTTTTTAATCTTTAAGAAAAAGTAATTCTACTCCATCTTACAAAATGACAGCCTATTGACTTGCTATCTTCCATTAGCATTCAACATTCCTAATCCTTTTATTCTCAGCTTCTCTTTTTGCCATGACGTTTATTACTTTTTATTGTATTGAGATTTACTTCATAGCGTGTTGTTGTTTATTGCCTGCTTATCCCACTATGCTATAAAGCTCAGAAGGGCATGGAATTCTGTATGTTTTGTTCATTGAATAAGCAAGTAGGACAGTTCCTTTAAGAGAGCAAATATTCAATAAGTGTTTTTTAATAATTAAGTTAACTAATATGGTGAAGAAGATGTTGTATTAAAATCAGATTTTCTCTGAAAAATAGAAAACCCTATCTAGCATGCTTGATGAAAGTGGGGATTCATTTAGTTCATATGGCTGAAAAATCCAAAATAGGCCTAACTTCATGGATAGCTTAAGGAGGACTTGAAAAGCTCTCAACAGGCTCTGTGGGTCTTGTGAGAATCTTGATTCCCCCTTTCCTCTCTTTTTCGTGGTCATAAGATGGCTGCAACAGCCCTCACAACTTCTCAGATCCAACTGCACTGTGAAAGAGAAAATGCTTCTTTCATGATGCTCAAAAGCGAGGATTAGCTATGACTTGGGCTTGATTCAGTTCCCTGGGGCCAGGACACTGTAATGTGTCATCTGGCAGAGGCCTTGGCCCCATGCCCACATGCCAGGCAGGGGAAAACATCACCAGAAAGGCATGGGTTAAGAATGGTGATTTAGAGACTTGTATATTTGAAATGTTTTAAATAGTCATGATTAAGAACATCACAGTATAGGAAAGACTCCCCTAGTTAAACTACAAGTTATTTTGGAGACTCAGCAGAAATATCATAGAGGAGGGGAAACAAATACAGAAGTCTCAACTAGCCGCAACATCCCCTACACCCTGGAAATCTCACATTTTATCCATAGTGTCATCTCACATAGTGTCATCTCACATAGTGTCTATAAAAGCATTATATATGCATTGTCAAAAAAATGGAAAAGAAATTACAGAAGAACATAAGACTAGCAATTATAAAAAAGAAACCTATCAGTCTAGTATTTTTGAGTATAAAATTAAAAATAATTTCAGTAAGATATTGTTTGCATTCTGATGTATAAATATATACTCCTGAATATGCTAGTTTATATTTACTGCCATCAAGCTCTAATGCCTTCTGATAATTTGCTAATTTAGTGTTCATACAAAAAGAACTCCTAATTTTAAAATGTATATTAAGTTCTTAATTAAAAATATACAAATGATCATGATATAAGCTTTCCCCAGTTCCCATTTAGTCCACCTACTATATTTACCTTTTCTTAATAAAGACCATAAACTATTTTTGGAACAAAGCAAGATAAAACAAATAGCATGGAGAATACTTAATTTCCTGATATGACTACCCATTCCTTCTAAGGTTTTGAACATTTATAATTGTGTCTGCAGTGTTGGAATTTCACCTTATGTTATTCTATTTTGAGGCCACATAACCAGAGACAGATTGTACCTAAATATAGAGA
Organism: Manis javanica; assembly: GCF_040802235.1. Taxonomy (NCBI): domain Eukaryota; kingdom Metazoa; phylum Chordata; class Mammalia; order Pholidota; family Manidae; genus Manis; species Manis javanica. The sequence goes on along the minus strand of NC_133161.1, from coordinate 60,633,663 downwards.
ATAGCTCTACTATAATATCTTTAGTTTAGCTTTAAAACTATCAATCATATCAAAAGTATAAATCAATTTATTTTTCTTAAAGTAACATCATATGTCAGGCTAAAGAGTTTTTCCAATATAATTATCACATTATGATCAGTTAAATGAGTATTAATTATTTTGGTATTGTTTACAAATATAAGTCTCTGTTAAAGCTTACTGCCCTTGTTAAAGGGTGGTTCTCTCTACATATATGTACAGTCACAGCATATGAGCCCTAGCCTGGACCCACAAATCCTTTCCTTGTAAATTATTCATTTGACATATAGATAAGTTGTAGTCACTTCTACAGAACTATAGCTAGAAGCCAGTCCTCAAAACCCAATACTATTTCTAATAAGTCATATCTCCTTCTCTTCTTACATTCTATCACTTTACAAATAAGTGTAAAACATATGGAGTACGGTCAAGCCCGTTTAAATTTGGTTGGTAGTTTAAAAACAGAAGGATCTATTTGACTCATACATATAACCAAATATAACTCAGAGGTTCTAGGCCTTTTCAGACTACATATTTTAAATGGATCATGCTTCCAAGCGCATAACATCAGAGTTTCACATACTCTAAAACCTCACCTAATTATTTCTAGGAGCCCCTAAGATGTCACATAAAGATGGTTGAGTGTTTGCATACTCACATGGTGTGAGCATCCCAGCATGAAGATTAATGCATGTGCTATGTCACCACCACCCCAAAACACACCACACAGACATATATATACTTTCCCACCTTGCCATATTCTCATTAAATTAAGAATTTTTGTTTGCATAAATATTGAAAGTTCCTTTTATTATGCTTACAGAAATGTTTCTCACACCTGAAGTATATAGCATATTAGGATGATACTTTCTTTCTTGGACAAATTTTCTTCAGAACTGAATTTAAAATATTATTGAAAAATAATACCTACAGAAAGGTACATATGTTAGAAGTGTTCATCTCAGTGAACTTTCACTAAGAAACACATCTGAAAACGTGAAACCTACATCAAGAAACCTAGCACCCACCAAGACTACTCATGCAAGACTACACCCAACAAGACTATTCATTAGCACCTCCGGAGGTGGTAATCGCTTTCTTGACTTTTAACATCATTAATTAATTTGCCTATTTTCTTACTTGACACAGATTTAGATACTAAGCCCTCTTTTGTGTCTGGCTTTTTTCACTGAACATTAAACTTTGTGAGCCTTATTTTCTGTATAGTATTCCATCATATGAATATACCAAAATTTATTCATTCTACTGTTGATGAACAATGTGAACTGTTTTCAGCCTTTGGCTATAGCAAGTAATACTGTTCTGTTGGCTGTGTAACTAGGATCAAAATTACTGGGCCATAGGGTCTGTGTATGCTTGGTGTTATACATACTGCTAGTTTTCCAAATGTATGTACCAATTTAAACTCCACCTTTAAGTGAGAGTCTTGATTATTTCACCTTCTCACCAACAGTTAATGGTATTTTCATGGCTTTTTACTTTTACCCATCTAGTATAATTATGGCTATATTCAATGGTGGCATCTTTTGTTTTTTCATGGTGCAGTATGTTTTATTCATTCATAACAGAAGAATACAGTCATGAAGGCAAACATTTGCATGCCCTACATAAACCCAGAATCTGAAATTACACACTAATACTGGAAAAGTATTCTAAATAGTGTGACTTAGAAATATGTATTATATTTTTAAAGAAATACTATAATACATTTTTTAAAAGTTTTTACCTCTTTATCCCTTTCACTTGTTTCACTTGTTCCCCCCCATACCTCTCCCCTATGGCAACCACCAATTTGTTCTCTGTATTTGAGTCTATTTCTATTTGATCATTCATCTGTCATTTTTTTTAAGATTTCACATATAAGTAAAATCATATGGTATTTTTCCTCTGCACGATTTATTTCACTTACTTTAATATGTATGTCTATCCATGTTGTTGTGAATGGTAAGACTTGACTTTTTTTTTTAGCTGAGTGATAGTCCATTGTGTATATGTACCACATCTTCTTTATCCATTCATCTATCAATGGACACTTAGATTGCTTCCATATCTTGGCTATTGTAAATAATGCAATAAACATAGGAGTGCATTTATATTTTTGAATTCATGATTTTGTTTTACTCCAGTTTAAATGTCCTGAAGTGGAATTATTAGGTCATATAGTATTTCTATTTATTTAATTTTTTGAGGAAACTAGGTAGTTTCTCATAGTGGCTACACCAATTTTCAGTGCCATCAACAATGCACAAGTGTTCCCCTTCATTCACCTCTGCACCAATACTTGTTATTTCCTATCTTTTTGACAGTAAACATTCTGACCGGTGTGAGGTGGTGTCTCACCATGATTTTGATTTGCATTTCACTGATGACTAGTGTTGTTGAGCCTCTTTCATGTGTCCACTGGCCATTTTTATGTCTTCCTTGGAAAAATGTCCATTCAGGTCCTCTATTTCTAATTAGATTATTGTGTTTGGGGGGTTGTGTATATTTTTTTATATACTTTGGATATTAACTACTTATCAGACATATCATTTGCAAACATACTGTCCCATTCAGTAGCTTGCTTTCTCATTTTGTTGATGGTTTCCTTTGCTGTGCAGAAGCAATAGTTTATGTATAGGATATTTTGGACTTTCTACTTACAAAATTGCATTTATCTATGAATAATAAATAGTATTTGTTCCTTCCCATCTCTCATATTTTTTAATTGCTTTTCTTACCTAGTACTACTATGATCACCAGTACAATGTTGAATAGTAGTAGTATAAGAGGGCATCTTTGTATTGTTCCTGATCTCAGGAGAATTTTTTTTGAAATTTAACTATTAACTATGGTATTTCCTAAAGGATTTTTGTGTTTTTTTTCATATTAAAAGCACTGCCTTTTCCTGCTTGCTAAAAATTTTTATCATAAATGAGAGTTGAACCTTATCCAATTATTTTCTGTTTATATTTACCATATGATTTTTCATTTGTTCTGTAAGTGTAGTAAATTATATTGATTTACTTTGAGATGTTAAACCAACCTTACATTCCTGAAATAGACCTGATTTGTTCTGATCTATTACCCTTTTAATGTATGACTGAGTTCAGACAGTTACTTTGAAGAAGGGCATCATGAGAGAAATTGACAGGCACTGAATTTTTCATAGCAAATTTAATAAATGCATACATTGAAAGCTTTCTTTGATTCTGTAAGAAGCCCTATCAGGCAACTGGCTTGCTTCTTTGGAAAAATGCTGTCTTAAAAGAACAAAAGGGACTGTTAGTAACCCCAAAGTTACTCTTGCAAGACTAACAAGATTATAAAAATGACTCTTATCAGTTAAAAAAAGATGTATTCTTACTAAGATCACAATAGCTATTTTAACTCAGACACATACCTACCTTGATCTGCAGTTGGTGAAACTAAGTACATTAAAATATTGAGTAAAATAAGGTAGATTTTTTTTGCAAGAAATGGGGTATAAAAATTTTTTAAGCTAAATTATGAGTAAGAAGAGCTCTAAAACCAAAAATCTTATAAGAAAGATTAATATATAGTTTTTCCACTAGAAATTGTTTTAAGTGTTCTTATGATTAAAAATATATATATACCAGGACAAATGTCTGAGACAAATTACACACTGGAATATTTCCAGCATATGTGACAGAGAAAAGGTAAATATTACTCGTAAGGGATAAACAGCTTTACAAATACATTTAAAAATTTAAACACATGAACTTAATAACAAGAATACATAACAGGTGAAATAAGTCAGACACAAAACAAAAAAATAAATAGCTAATAATGTGTGAAATATATTTTTAACAAGCACCAAAATATAAGCCAAGGAAAAAAATGCCATTTTTCAGCCAACAGGTGGAAAAAAATTGTGATATACTGTTGACAAGTAGTAAATAGAAATGAACATGTTAAAATTCTAATAATAAAGATATAGACTTCATGAGTATTTTTTGACCATTTGTGGAAACTTGAGTATAAAACCTTAATATTTTTATGCATAATGCCTCTACTCAGTAATTTCACTTAAAGAAACTGATCATAAGAGAAAACCTCATTGAAACTCATAAAGGATGATATGAAAACATTAAAGTTAACTTACCAGAAGTATTAAAGTGAAAAAAAATATAAATGCTCTATTACTGCATTTAAAAATAAGATACTATTTTAGTTTTCTATTGCTGTGTCACACATAGCACAAATGAAATAGCTTAGAGCAACATCCATTAGCTCAGTTTTGTAGGTCAGAAATCTGGAATGCCAAGACTGGCTCTCGGCTCAAGGTTATCACAAGTCTTTTATCAAAGTATTTCCTGGAGCCTCTAAGGAAATATTCCTTCCAAGCTCATTTTGTGTTCATAGCAGAATTCAGTTCCTTGTGACAGTAATACTGAGTCCCCTTTTTCATTCTCTGTCGGTTGAGGAGTGGGGGACACTATCAGCTCCTAGAAGGCACCCTCTCCTACTTCTGGTCAGTAGTGGTGTGAAAGGGCTCAAAGGATTATGATAAACTTCGTCTCTTAAGATAACTGATTTGGGACCTTAATTACATCTACAGAATTCCTTCACAGCAGTAAATAGACTTGTGTCTGACTGAGTAGCTGAAAGGTCCATGTAGCAGCTGTGGAAACCTTGAGGGTGATCCTAGAATTCTGCCTACCACAGATCCAAAGCAGAATGTACTGGGACCCCCATTTATATATAAATGATGGAATACCTATAAATTTCCACATACAAGCATATTTTAAAGACAGATTGAACAGTGTTAATAATATGTATGTATGTGTATGTGTGTTGTGTGTGTATATATATATATACAAAAAATGAAGCAAACTATTTGTGTGTTACATAACAGTTAATAATAGGAATGTATATCTATCTATATATATACACATACATATATAATACATTTAGATGTGATTTTAATGTTCAATTTCTACCTTTTAATTTTCAGTTTGGGAAATTTTATGTGATGGACATTATTATAATTTTAAAAAGTAAATATATTTTTGAACTCTACCTAGAAGTTTACATTTCCAGAAATATGAGAATCTCTTTTTAATATATTTTATCTATCAAATAGTGTTACTGTGTGCTATGTGACTATGTCTGTGCCAACATTATGCTTCCAAACCAGAGACCATGCTGACATTACCAGAGCAAGTGTATATGGAGGCACAAAAATACACTTCAAAATTTTGCAGTTACTTCGAGCAGTTAAAATCCCATTTTGATGCATGCTCAATTGAGAATTAAAAGTTCAAATATCGATTTGCATAGGAAATTAGCAATTAAGTACCCATATAATTAACTTGCACCTGCCAATTGATGCACCAATTAAGTTTTGCAGATACCTTAAAAGAAACTTCTTAAGAATAATCTGTTGTAGATGTTTGAAAGTACACAATTCTACAGAAATACAGATGTGGTGTTCATGGAAATGTTACCAATTACAGGAGTAGTTGTACGGGCCCAGGGCCCAGCTGCCATGGTCCAAAACGCATCAACAGGTTGGCACAAAGGTAGGCACATGGCAGCTCACTGACAATGACTAAGTGCAAAAGGGAAATTAAGGCAGATCTTTGCTTGGGAGACCCAGGACTTCAATTGCTATCTTTAACTCAAGGACTGCCCAAATGCCTTAACACCTGTATTTGGTAGAATCGTGTCTGCCCACAAAAAATGTTGAAGTCCTAACCCCCAGTGCCTGTGAATGTGATCTTCTTTGGAAATAGGGTCTTTGTACATGTACTTAATTTAAAATGAGGTCATACTGGATTAAATAAACTGAGGCTTAAATGCAATGACAGGTTTTTCAGGCATACACAAAGGAAAGACGACCACGTAGAGATAGACAGAAAGTAGAGTGGTGCAGCTGTAAACTGAACAATGGCAAGAGTGGCTAGCAACCACCAGAATCTGGGAAAAAGTAAGGAAGGGTTCTCCCCCACAGTGTTCAGAAAGACCATGATCCTGCCAACAGCTTCAATTTGGATTTTAAGCCTCCAGAATTGTGAGACAATAGATTTCTGTTTAACTGGGTGTTCACACCCAGTTTTTGATAATTTTTTATGGCAGCCCTAGAAAACTAGCATAATACCTAGCCTCACTTTCTTTTCTATGTGATTCAGAGTAAATTTGTATAGTGGTTTGACAGTACTCTATCCATACTCAGCCCATCCCATCTTCTTTCACAAAGATATTTACCCTAATGCCATCCTTATTTGTTTAATACCACTATGGCATCTGTTCCTCTAAGAACCTAGACTAACACAGAGCACTACAAAGAAAATGAAGCAAACCATTTTTATGTGTTACATTACATTTAATAACATGAATGTGGAACAACTGAATAGGATTTTAAAATTTTATTTGCACTTCCTGGTTGTGACTGAGGATGAGTATATCTACCCATGTTGGTGAGACATGAGTATGCATTTTAGCAGCATATAGAAGTCAGGGCTATATACCACAGGAGCTTGCCTCATGATGGGACTACCTGGAGCAAGGAACGAAGAAGCACCCACTAATGGGAAACACTGCCAGAAACAAATAAAGGAGAAATATCCTGAACCTTCCTCTTTTCTTATTCTCAGTCTTTTGCCAGGTCCTATCAGCCAGTCTACCCATAGCCTGATATAAGGTTGAATAGGAAGAATACTTTGTAGAAGAAAGGAAAGAGGAAATACAAAAAAAAATTTCCTGTGTTACAAAGAGGATATAACCAATAACTAGACTCAGCCCATTTTTATTTGGAATTACTGGTCATTTTTTCTCCAACAATTTGAATGAAATCTTCATGTGTTTTGTACATTTTATGTTATAAAGGTGCAAATCTCCTATTCTCTATGATAGCTTTTTCAGTTTATTAAGATAAAGTTTATGTAAAGTAGTGTATAAGTTAAAGGTATACAGCTTAATGACTTCACATATATATTGTGAAATATTACAGTTTTAACATTTGTCATCTTATAAACTTAAAAAAAAATTTTTCCTTGTGATGAGAACTTTTAGTGTCTGCTTTCTTAGCAATTTTCAAACGTCATATAGCAGTATTAACTATAGTCATCATGTTGTATATTACATCCTCAGTACTGATTTATCTTATAACTGGAAATTTGAATCTTTTAACCACCTTCCTCCAATTCCCCCACTCACACCCCCACCTCTAGTAACCACAAATCTGATCTCTTTTTATGAGTTTTGTTTGTTTTTTTATAATGTAAAAGAAACTTACATTCCAAATATAAGTGAGACATATATAAAAACAGTGTATGTCTTTCTCTGTGTGACTTACTTTACTTAGCATAATGCCCTAAGTTCCATCCATGTTGTTGCAAATGGCAGGAGTACCTTCTTTTTCATGGCTGAATAATAGTCCATTCTTTATATGTTCCACAGCTTCTTTGTCCATTCATCTATCATTTAACAACACCTAAGTTATTTTCATATCTTGACTATTATAAATACTGCTATAAACATGGATGTGCAAATATTTCTGTGACATTGTATTTTTGTTTTCTTCAGAAATACACCCAGAAGTAGAACTGCTGGATCATATAGTAGTTCTATTTTTAATTTTTTGAGGTACCTCCATACTGTTTTCGATAATAGCTATACCAATTTAGAATCCCACAAACAGTGCAGAAGGAATTCTCTTTTCTCCATATTTTCTCTAGCATTTGTTATCTCTTGCTTTTTGAAGGCAGCTATTATAAGAGGCAGAAGATATTTCTGTTTTGATTTGCATTTTCCCAATAGTGCAGTTGAACACCTTTCCATGTACTTGTTGGAGATTCATGTAACTTTGGAAAAATGTCTATTCAGGTCCTGTGCCAATTTTGTATTAGATTTTATTTCTGATACTGAGTTGTATGAGCTCTTTATAAATTATGGATATTAACTCCTTATCAGATTCATGGTTTGCAAATATTTTTCCTATTCTGTAGGTTGTCTTTTTATTTTCTTGAGAGTTTATTTTGCTGTACAGAGCTTTTTAGTTTCAAGTAGTGCTATTTGTTTATTTTTTACTCTGTTGTTTGTACTTTAAGTGTCATACCCCAAAAAATCATTGCCAAGACCCATGAAAAGGAGTAATTTCCTATTTTCTTCTAAGAGTTTTATGGTTTTCAGTCTTACATTTAAGTCTTTAATACTTTCTGAGTTAATTATTGTGCATGGTATAAGACAAAGGTCTAATTTCATTCTTTTACATATCTAATTTTACAAAGAATATCCAACTTTCCCAGCATCATTTAATGAAAAGACTCTTTTCTCTATTGAATTTTCTTGGCTCCCTTGTCAAATATTAGTTGAACATGGGTTTATTTCACTCTTGATTCTGTTTCATTGGATATAATTCTGTTTTTATATCAGTACCATACTGTTTTGATTGCTATAGTTTTATAACATAGCTTGAAATCAAGAAATTTGATGCCTGCAGCTTTGCTTTTCTTTCTCAGGATTAGTTTGGCTACTCAGGGTCTTTTTATTTCCCTTTAAATCTTAGGATTGTTTTTTTTCCTACATCTGTAAAAAATGCCATCAGAATTTTGATAGGGATTGCTCTGAATCTACGGATGGCTTTGAGTATGGACATGTTAACAATCTTAACTCTTCCAATCCATAAACATGGTCCACTATTCCATCTCTGATTGTCTTTTGTATGAATATTTTCATGAAATCTGAATGTCTTATACCTAAAATTTTCCAGAATTGTTTTACTTAAAAATGTTGTCTTGATACCAAAATTGTAAAAATATGCCCTTTTTTAACATAGTTATTTTAATAGTTGATAAATTTTAGTCCATCTGGACTTTAGTACAGACACAAAGCTTAAATGTGTTTCTTAAGAAGGACTGCTATGGCAGACATTGGCAGTCATTAAGTATTTATTTCCTGGACTCTCCTATACCTCAGTCTCCATGAATTTAGTTTTGATCAATGGATTGTGATCAGAAGTGGCATGTCATTTCTGGTCCCTTTTATTTAGGACTAGGTGGGAATTGTATGTGGACTAATTTTTCTCATAATACAGGGACTTGTAAATCATATGCTATAATAGTATCATCACAATTTTGTGGAAGCCTGCATCCCAGAGGCACCAAGTGGAATTGAACCTTTGTAAAATCACATGGAAATTTATATAAGTGAGAAATAATACTTTGCTGTATTAGGTCATCTTAGGTCAGGTTCTTGAGAATTGGAGTCTGTCATGGGGATTCTTTTACAAGTGACTGTTGAGTAAGCGTCCTGTGGTCAAGCCTATAAGGGAGTGATTGAAAAACAGAACAGGGGAAGAAGATAAAATAGAGCAAAGATGTAGTTAGTTGACATCTAACCTCAGCTCAGTTCATTAATGGCACAATAGTACTATACAAGGTGCCCCCCATCTGCAATTGAAAGCTGTTAGCAGCCAACACTAAAAGTAGCTGGCTGGGAATGAGAGCACCATTGGTAAAGAATATCTAGGCTTGGTCTCAACAGAATTTATTAAAGTCTCTAAGACAGTTAATTTTCTACCACAATGTAGCCTACACACTATCTTCAACAGAAAAATTGCTGGTTGTCATCAAGATATTAAATGAGTAGCCCATTCCATTCACCCTGACTTGAAATTACACCATTGGTATATGCAAATTCCCACATACACAAGACTGTTTCTGAGATACCTAATTTTGGTTCTCAATTATTTTTCTTCCTTTGCCAAAATGTATCACTTTAATTACTGAATGTTTAGAGTAAGTTTTCATATCTAGTGAGGCATTATAAAATCATTAAAATTTTCCAGAAATGTATTGGGGATTAGTATGCATTTCTGTTCTAAATAAACTTTAACTTTAGACTGTGAAGTTTTATCAAAAACATCCATTGACATGCGATTGAGTTTATAAATTAATCTGTGTAGCCATCATATTCTTACAACTGAGTATCCCTATCCAGGAATATCATCTCCTATTTATTTGTGACTTAAAATTTTGTGACTTAAATTTTAGGTGTTTGTCATTGCTTTATTAGTTCCACAGGGTTCTTTTATTTTCTAGTGCTAATTACTCTTTATATTAGACTATATGTTCAATTATTTTTAATTGGTTTTTACTAAAGGAAGGTCAATCTCCTACTCATACATTGACACAACATAACCACCCAAAGTTCATAGCTGAAGTAAGAATTCAGTCTTGGTGTTGCACAGTCTGTGGGTCTGGACAAATATATAATACATGTTTCTACCATTATAGTATCATACAGAGGATTTTCATTGCCCTAAGTTCTCTGTGCTCGACCTATTCAATCTCTGGCAACCACTGATCTTTTTTTTTTTTTTTTTTTGAGAGGGCATCTCTCATATTTATTGATCAAATGGTTGTTAACAATAATAAAATTCTGTACAGGGGGGTCAATGCTCAATGCACAATCATTAATCCATCTCAACCCTAGTTCTCATCAGTCTCAAATCTTCTGAAGCATAATGAACAAGTTCTTACATAGCGAACGAATTCTTACATAGTGAATAAATTCTTACATGGTGAACAGTACAAGAGCATTCATCACAGAAACTTTCGGTTCTGATCACGCATTAAGAACTATAAACAATCAGGTCAAATACGAATATTCGTTTGATTTTTATACTTAATTTATATGTGGATCCCACATTTCTCCCTTTATTATTATTATTAGTTTTATTTTTAATAAACTGCTGAAGTGGTAGGTAGATGCAAGATAAAGGTAGAAAACATAGTTTAGTGTTGTAAGAGAGCAATTGTAGATGATCAGGTGTGTGCCTGTAGACTATGTGCTAATCCGAGCTAGACAAGGGCAATAAAACATCCATGGATGCAGAAGCTTTCTCTCAATACAGGAGGGGGGGTGAGGTTCTAAGCTTCACCACTGTTGTTCCCCAATTTCTCACCTGATGGCCCCCCTGTGACTGTGCCTGTCTTAGGTTGTTCCTCCCTTGAGGAATCTTACCCATCTCTGGCTAACCAGTCATCTTCCGGGGCCATAAAGGGAAATGTTAAGTTGTTAAGTGAGAGAGAAGCCATATTGTTTGAAAAGGTTAGCTTTTTACTTCTTTGCAGATTTATGCCCTGTGGCTTTTATGCCCAGCACTTGTCTCGAGGTATCTTTACCACCTGTAGGAATTATGATACTTGGTAAATTCGACATGAGGCATGAATTCTATTTAAGGGTTGTAATTAGGAAGGAAGAAGAAAAGCTATAGAGGTAGCATATGGAAGAAAACATGGGAGGATTGATTATTTCTTTGACATATCTTCTTGTAGAGTACCTTAAGTATGTATAGGTTTTAAACTACTAACTAACTTGCTTGCACATATTAACATAATAGGAATACGGTGACTTAAACAAAGCAAATCTATAATTACCAGTCATCTCCAGTGAAGCCAAGAAAACCATTTAGGCAACCTAAGCATTTGTGAAAATTAGTCTATGATATGATGGATATTGTCCAACTGTACTTGAAGAGTCTGAGAGAAATCAAATTAAAGCAACCCATTTCTGGGATCTGTTCACATCCCGTATGTTCTTTTAACTGTAGATAGTCTATAGTCGTAGGATTTTGGAGCGCTACAACTTGCACCCCTCCCAACTCCTGACTGAGTTCCAACAGTACAGATCGGGTCAAATTCGTTGTCTCACTGTATGAACATGCCAGCCTAGACATCTCCTTCCTCATTCCAATGGCAAGTCCAGGAAACGGTGGGGTGGACGCAGCCACAACCGCAGCATCGCCCGGATCCCTGTGGAGGCTTTTTGATGATCATCCCCCGGCACGAGTCCTCCAGAGAGTGCTGATGCCGGAAGCTCCTCCTCATATCATATCTTAGTTCATTTTCTAAGCCTTGATCTTCTGCATAGAAACAAACAGACCATTTGCCCACACTTTGACATGCCCTCTATACCACTGTGTAGAACTCATTGGATGTCAGCACACAGGAACTGCTTTTTTTTAATTTTTTTAATTTTTATTAAGAGAAAGGAATATTATCAGAAAAGAGTACCTCCATAGCTGATCATCTGACACCCTTTAAGTGATCAATATTAAGGATATTTAAAGCATGCGTTAATCTTTGATTTACCAATTGTTTTATCCTATCAAGGAGTAATCCCCCTTTTCTTTCTTTTTTTTTTTATTCCTATATCTACACTTACATGAAGAATATTATGTTTGCTATGCTCTCCCCTATATCAGGTCCCCCTAAAAACCACCTTACGGTCACTGTCCATCAGCATAGCAAGATGTAGAATCACTACTTGTCTTCTCTGTGTTGTAGAGTCCTCCCTCTCCTTTCTCCCTCCCCCCCATGCTTGCTAATCTTAATACCCCACTTCTTCTTACCCCCTTCACCCCCCTGCCCACCCATCCTCCCCCGTTCCTTTCCATTTGGTACCTGTTAGTCCATTTTTGGGTTCTGTAATTCCGCTGCTGTTTTGTTCCTTCAGTTTTACCTTTGTTCTTATACTCCTCAGATGAGTGAAATCATTTGGTATTTCTCTTTCTCCACTTGGCTTATTTCACTGAGCATAATACTGTCCAGCTCCATCCATGTTGCTGTAAATGGTTGGATTTTTCCTCTTTTATGTCTGAGTAGTATTTATGTACCACATCTTCTTTATCCACTCATCTACTGATGGACATTTAGGTTGCTTCCAATTCTTGGCTATTGTAAATAGTGCTGCGATAAACATAGGGGTGCATCTGTCTTTCTCAAACTTGATTGCTGCGTTCTTAGGGTAAATTCCTAGGAGTGGAATTCCTGGGTCAAATGGTAAGTCTGTTTTGAGCATTTGATGAACCTCCACACTGCTTTCCGCAATGGTTGAAATAATTTACATTCCCACCAGCAGTGCAGGAGGGTTCCCCTTTCTCCACAGCCTCGCCAACATTTGTTGTTGTTTGTCTTTTGGATGGCAACCATCCTTACTGGTGTGAGGTGATACCTCATTGTAGTTTTAATTTGCATTTCTCTGATAATTAGCAATGTGGAGCATCTTTTCATGTGTCTGTTGGCCATCTGTATTTCTTTTTTAGAGAACTGTCTGTTCAGTTCCTCTGCCCATTTTTTAATTGGGTTATTTGTTTTTTGTTTGTTGAGGCATGTGAGCTCTTTATATATTCTGGACGTCAAGCCTTTATCGGATCTGTCATTTTCAAATATATTCTCCCATACTGTAGGGTTCCTTTTTGTTCTATTGATGGTGTCTTTCACTGTACAGAAGGTTTTCAGCTTAATGTAGTCTAACTTGCTCATTTTTGCTGTTGTTTTCCTTGCCTGGGGAGATATGTTCAAGAAGAGGTCACTCATGTTTATGTCTAAGAGGTTTTTGCCTATATTTTTTTCCAAGAGTTTAATGGTTTCATGACTTACATTCAGGTCTTTGATCCATTTTGAGTTTACCTTTGTATATGGGGTTAGACAAAGGTCCAGTTTCATTCTCCTACATGTAGCTGTCCAGTTTTGCCAGCACCATCTGTTGAAGAGACTGTCATTTTGCCATTGTATGTCCATGGCTCCTTTAAAAAATGTTAATTGACCATATATGTTTGTGTTAATGTCTGGAGTCTCTGATCTGTTCCACTGGTTTGTGGCTCTGTTCTTGTGCCAGTACCAAATTGTCTTGATTACTATGGCTTTGTAGTAGAGCTTGAAGTTGGGGAGTGAGATCCCCTCTACTTTATTCTTCTTTCTCATGATTGCTTTGGCTATTCGGGGTCTTTGGTGTTTCCATATGAATTTTTGAATTATTTGGTCCAATTCATTGAAGAATGTTGCTGGTAATTTGATAGGGATTGCATCAAATCTGTATATTACTTTAGGCAGGATGGCCATTTTGACGATATTAATTCTTCCTAGCCATGAGCAGGGGATGAGTTTCCATTTGTTAGTGTCCCCTTTAATTTCTCTTAAGAGTGACTTGTAGTTTTCAGAGTATAAGTCTTTCACTTCTTTGGATAGGTTTATTCCTAGGTATTTTATTCTTTTTGATGCAATTGTGAATGGAATTGTTTTCCTGATTTCTCTTTCTATTGGTTCCATTTTAGTGTATAGGAAAGCTACAGATTTCTGTGTATTAATTTTGTATCCTGCTACTTTGCTGTATTCCGATATCAGTTCTAGTAGTTTTGGAGTGGAGTCTTTAGGGTTTTTTATGTACAATATCGTGACATCTGCAAATAGTGACAGTTTAACTTCTTTTTTACCAATCTGGATTCATTGTATTTCTTTGTTTTGTCTGATTGCCGTGGCTAGGACCTCCAGTACTATGTTAAATAACAGTGGGGAGAGTGGGCATCCCTGTCTGGTTCATGATCTCAGAGGAAATGCTTTCAGCTTCTTGCTGTTCAGTATAATGCTGGCTGTGGGTTTATCATATATGGCCTTTATTATGTTGAGGTACTTGCCCTCTATTCCCATTTTGCTGAGAGTTTTTATCATGAATGGATGTTGAATTTTGTCAAATGCTTTTTCAGCATCTATGGAGATGATCATGTGGTTTTTGTCTTTCTTTTTGTTGATGTGGTGGATGATGTTGATGGATTTTCGAATGTTGTACCATCCTTGTATCCCTGGGATGAATCCCACTTGGTCATGGTGTATGATCCTTTTGATATACTGTTGAATTCTGTTTGCTAATATTTTATTGAGTATTTTTTCATCTACATTCATCAGGGATATTGGTCTGTAATTTTCTTTTTTGGTGGGGTCTTTGCCTGGTTTTGGTATTAGGGTGATGTTGGCTTCATAGAATGAGTTTGGGAGTATCCCCTCCTCTTCTATTTTTTGGAACAGTTTAAGGAGAATGGGTGTTATGTCTTCTCTGTGTGTCTGATAAAATTCTGAGGTAAATCTGTCCGGCACAGGGTTTTGTTCTTGGGTAGTGTTTTGACTAATTTTTCAGTTTCTTTGCTCATAATTCGTTTGTTTAACTTTTGTGTTTCTTCCTTGGTCAGTCTTGGGAGGTTGTATTTTTCTAGGAAGTTGTCCATTTCTTCTAGGTTTTCAAGCTTGTTGGCATATAGGTTTTCATAGTAGTCTTTAATAATTCTTTGTATTTCTGTGGGGTCTGTGGTGATTTTTCCATTCTCATTTCTGATTATGTTGATTTGTGTTGATTCTCTTTTTCTCTTAATAAGTTTGGCTAGAGGCTTATCTATTTTGTTTATTTTCTCAAAGAACCAGCTCTTGGTTTCGTTGATTTTTGCTATTCTTTTATTCTTCTCAGTTTTGTTGATTTCTTCTCTGATCTTTATTATGTCCCTCCTTCTGCTGACTTTAAGCCTCTTTTGTTCTTCTTTTTCCAGTTTTGATAGTTGTGATGTTAGACTATTCATTTGGGATTGTTCTTCCTTCTTCAGGTGTGCCTGGATCGCTATATACTTTCCTCTTAAGACTGCTTTTGCTGCATCCCACAGAAGTTGGGGCTTTGTGTTATTGTTGTCATTTGTTTCTATATATTCCTTGATCTCTATTTTGATTTGTTTATTGATCCTTTGATTATTTAGAAGCATGTTGTTAAGCCTCCATGTGTTTGTGAGCCTTTTTGTTTTCTTTGTAGAATTTATTTCTAGTTTTATATCTTTGTTGTCTGAAAAATTGGTTGGTAGAATTTCAGTATTTTGGAATTTACTGAAGCTCTTTTTGTGAGCTAGTATGTGGTCTATTCTGGAGAATGTTCCATGTGCACTTGAGAAGAATGTATATCCTGTTGCTTTTGCATGTAGAGTTCTATAGATGTCGATTAGGTCCATCTGTTCTAGTGTGTTGTTCAATGCCTGTGTGTCCTTACTTATTTTCTGCCCAGTGGATCTATCCTTTGGGGTGAGTGGTATGTTGAAGTCTCCTAAGATGAATGCACTGCAGTCTATTTCCCTCTTTAGTTATGTCAGTATTTGTTTCACATATGCTGGTGCTCCTGTGTTGGGTGCATATATATTTAGAATGGTTATATCTTCTTGTTGGAGTGAGCCCTTTATCATTATGTAGTGTCCTTCTTTATCTCTTTTTACTTTCTTTGTTTTGAAGTCTATTTTGTCTGATATTAGTACTGCAACCCCTGCTTTCTTATCACTGTTGTTTGCCTGAAGTATGTTTTTCCATCCTTGATTTTTAGTCTGTGCTTATCTTTGGGTTTGAGGTGAGTTTCTTGTAAGCAGCATATAGATGGGTCTTGCTTTTTTATCCACTCTATTACTCTGTGTCTTTTGATTGGTGCATTAAGTCCATTTACATTTAAGGTGACTGTTGAGAGATATGTACTTATTGCCATTGCAGGCTTTAGATTCGTGGTTACCAAAGGTTCAAGGTTAGATTCTTTAGTATCTTACTGCCTAACTTAGCTCGCTTATTGAGCTATTGTATACACTGTCTGGAGATTCTTTTCTTCCCTCCCTTCTTATTCTTCCTCCTCCATTCTTCATATGTTGTATGTTTTGTTCTGTGCTCTTTTTAGGAGTGCTCCCATCTAGAGCAGTCCCTGTAAGATGCCCTGTAGAGGTGGTTTGTGGGAAGCAAATTCCCTCAGCTTTTGCATGTCTGGGAATTGTTTAATCCCGCCATCATATCTAAATGATAGTCGTGCTGGATACAGTATCCTTGGTTCAAGGCCCTTCTGTTTCATTGCATTAAATATATCATGCCATTCTCTTCTGCCCTGTAGTGTTTCTGTCGAGAAGTCTGATGTTAGCCTGATGGGTTTTCCTTTATAGGTGACCTTTTTCTCTCTAGCTGCCTTTAAAACTCTTTCCTTGTCCTTGATCCTTGCCATTTTAATTATTATGTGTCTTGGTGTTGTCCTCCTTGGATCCTTTCTGTTGGGGGTTCTGTGTAATTCCATGGTCTGTTCGATTATTTCCTCCCCCAGTTTGGGGAAGTTTTCAGCAATTATTTCTTCAAAGATACTTTCTATCCCTTTTCCTCTTTCTTCTTCTTCTGGTACCCCTATAATATGAGTATTATTCCTTTTGGATTGGTCACATAGTTCTCTTAGTGCTGTTTCGTTCCTGGAGATCCTTTTATCTCTCTCTATGTCAGCTGCTATATGTTCCTGTTCTCTGGTTTCTATTCCTTCAATGGCCTCTTGCATCTTATCCATTCTGCTTATAAATCTTTCCAGGGATTGTTTCACTTCTGTGATCTCCTTCCTGACATCTGTGATCTCCCTCCAGACTTCATCCCACTGCTCTTGCATTTTTCTCTGCATCTCATCCCATTGCTCTTGCATTTTTCTCTGCATCTCTGTCAGCATGTTCATGATTTTTATTTTGAATTCTTTTTCAGGAGGACTGGTTAGGTCTGTCTCCTTCTCAGGTGTTGTCTCTGTGATCTTTGTCTGCCTGTAGTTTTGCCTTTTCATGGTGATAGAGATAGTTTGCAGAGCTGGTATGAGTGACAGCTGGAAGAGCTTTCCTTCTTGTTGGTTTGTGGCCTTACTCTCCTGGGAGAATAGCGACCTCTAGTGGCTTATGCTTGGCAGCTGTGAGCAGACAGGGCTTCTGCTACCTACCCAGTTGCTGTGGAGTTTATCTCCGCTGTTGCTGTGGGCATGCCTGGGGCTGCTCCTCCAAAATGGTGGAGCCCCATTGGAAGGGGAGCGGCCAGGAGGCTATCTATCTCCGTAATGGGCCTCTGTGCTCCCTGTTGCCCAGGGGGTTAGAGTGCCCAGAGAACCCCAGATTCCCTGCCTCTGGGCCAACTGTCCTGTCCTGCCCCTTTAAGACGTCCAAAAAGCACTCTCCTAACCAAAACAACAACAGCAACAACGAAAGAGGAAAAAGAAAAAAAAAAAAGGAAAAAATGCGCGATTTTCTTTGTCTTCAGGCACCAGTCTCAGGCACCCGCTCACCGGTCTTGCTGCCCTGTTTCCCTAGTATTGGGGTCCCTGTCCCTTTAAGGCTTCCAAAAAGCACTCGCCAAAAAAAAAGGGAAAAACGCGCGATTTTCTTTGTCCTCAGGTGCTGGTCTCAGGCACCCGCTCACCGGTCCTGCTGCCCTGCCTCCCCAGTATTGGGGTCCCTGTCCCTTTAAGGCTTGCAAAAAGCACTCGCCAAAAAAAAAGGGAAAAAACGTGCGATATTCTTTGTTCTCAGGTGCCCGTCTCAGGCTCCCGCTCACCCGTCTTACTGCCCTGTTTCCCTGCTATTGGGGTCCCTGTCCCTTTAAGGCTTCCAAAAAGCACTCACTAAAAAAGAAAAAGAAAACCGCTCTGGTTTCTTTCCACCCGCCGGGAGCCGAGAGGAGGGGCGCTCGTGTCCCGCCAGGCCAGGGCTTGTATCTTACCCCCTTCACGAGGCACTAGGTTCTCACAGGTGTGGATGTGGTCTGGATGTTGTCCTGTGTCCTCTGGTCTCTATTTTAGGAAGAGTTGTCTTTATTATATTTTCATAATTCTATGTGGTTTTGGGAGGAGAGTTCCACTGCTCTACTCACGCCGCCATCCTGGCTCCACCCCCAACCACTGATCTTTTTACTCTCTCCACAATGTAGCTTTTTAAGAATATCATGTACTTGGAATCATACAGTATATAGATTTTTTTAGATTGGATTCTTTCACTTAGTAGTAGGTATATAAGGTTCCTCCATATCTTTTCATGACTTGATAGCTCATTTTCATTTAGTTCTGAAAAATATTGTCTGGATATAACACAGTTTATGTATCCATTCACTTATTGAAGGATATCTTGGTTGCTTCCAAGTTTTGGCAATTATGAATAAAGCTGCTATAAATATCCATGTGCAGTGTTTTGTGTGGAGATAAATTTTCATTTCCTCTGTGTCTAGACCAAGAAGCATGATTGCGAGATCTCATGCAAAGAGCATTTTAGCATCAAACAGTCTTCCAAAGTGAGTAAACAATTTTGCATTCCTGCTTGCAATGAGTAAGAGTTCCTATTGGTCAACATTGTTCCATCATTTGGTAGTGTCAGCATTCTGGTTTTTTGGCCATTTTAATAGGTGTGTAAAGATGTCTTGTTTTAATTTACATATCCCTAGTGACATATAATACAGAATATCTTTTCATATGCTTGTCATCTATGTATCTTCATTGGTGATGTCTTTTAGGTCTTTGTTTCATTCTTTAATTGGGCAGTTTGTTTTCTCACTGTTGATATTAAAGAGCTGTTTGTAAATTGTAGATAATAGTCCTTTATCAGATCTCTATTTTGCAAATATTTTCTCCCGGTCTTCCACTTTTCTTCTCATTCATTTGACAGTGTCTTCCATAAGGCAGAAAATTTTAATTTTAATGAACTGTAGCTTATTATTTATTTAATGGATCATGGCTTTGGTGTTATATCTAAAAAGTAATTGTCAAACACAAAGTTATCTAGATTTTCTCCTATGTTATGTTCTAGTTTTGCATTTTTATATTTTACATTGAGATCTATGATCTATTTTGAGTTACTTTTGTAAATTGTGTAAGGTCTATGTCCAAATTTATTTTTGTGTATGTGGATGTCCAGTTGTTCCAGTACCATTTGTTGAAAAGGCTGTCTCTGTTCCATTGTACTGCCTTTGCTCCTTTGTCAAAGACCTGTTGACTATGTTAGTGTATTTCTGGGCTGTTTATCATGTCACTGATCTATTTGTTTTGTTTTGTTTTTTCACCAGTGCCACATTGTTTTTATTACTGCAGCTTTACAGTAAGTTTTGAAGTGTCAGTCATCCAACTTTGTTCTTCACCTTCAATATTGTGTTGCCTATTCTGGATCATTAGTTTTTCCATAGAAATTTTAGAATCAGTTTGTCAATATCACAAAATAATTTTCTGAGATTGTGATTGTGATTATATCATATCTATAGATCAAATTGGAAAGTACTGACACCTTGAAAATATTGAGTCTTCCTATCCATGAGCATGGAATGTATCTTCATTTACATTGTTTTGCTTTGATTTTTTTAATTCAGAGTTTTGTAGTTTTCTTCTTACTGAATCTTTTTGATATTGTTAGATTTATACCTAAGTATTTTATTTTGGGGGATGCTCATGAAAAGGATATTGTGTTTTTTATTTCAAATTCTACTTGCTCATTGCTGGCATATATGAAAGTGCTTGACTTTTGTACATTACCTTTCTATCCTGCAAGATTGCTATAATTGCTTATTCCAAGTTTTTGTTGTCAACTCTTTCAGATTTTCTACATAATCATATAATCTCTGAACAAAGAAATTTTGTTATTTATTTCCAATCCATGTACCATTTATTTCCTTTTCTTGTCTATTGCACTAGCTAAGAGTTCCCACATGATGTTAAAAAGGAGTGAGAGGAGACATCCTTCTCTTGTATCTGATCTTAGTGGGAAAGCTTTAAGTTTCTCACCATGAAGTAAAGGTTTTAGCTCCAAGTTTTTTGTAGATATATGCTATCAAGTTGAGGAAATTTCCTCTACTCTTTTCTGAGAGGTTTTATTTTATCATAATGGGATTGGGTTTTCTCAAATGTTTCTTTTGCATTTATTGATGTGATCATGTGATTTTTGTTTTTTAATCTGTTGATTTGATATATTACATTATTTGATTTTGAATACAGAATTAGTCTTGCATGCCTGGGATAAATCCTAGTTGGTCATGGTAATTCTTTTTGTACATTTTTGGGTTCAAGTAGCTAATATTTTATGGAGGATTTTTGAATTATGTTCATGACAGATATTGATCTGTAGTTTTCTTGTAATGTCTTTGCCTGGGTTTGGTATTAGTCTGATGCTGGGCTCATAGAATGATGTTGGAAGTATTCTTTCTGCTTCTCTCCTCTGAAAGAGACTCTAGAGAAATGATATAATTTCTTCCTTAAATGTCTAGTGGAACTCATCAATCAACCCATCTGGGCCTGTTGCTTTCTATTGGAAGTTTATTAATTGTTGATTCAATATTTGTAATAAATATAGGCCTATTCTGTTTGTCAATTTCTTCTTGGGTGAGTTTTGGCAAATTGTGTCTTTTGAGGAACTGGTCCATTTCTATCAAATTTTTAGGCATGGATTTGTTCATAGTATTCCTTTATTATCCTTTTTAATCTCCTGGGACTCTACAGTGAGGTCTCCTCTTTCATTTCAATATTAAAAATGTGCATTCCTCTCTCTTTTTATCATACTTAGCCTCGCTATAGGCTTATAAATTTTATTTATCTTTCAAAGAAACAGCTTTTGTTTTTGTTGACTTTCTCAATTGATTTCCTTGTTTCAACTTCATTGATTTCTACTCTAAATTTTGTTATGGATGTTCTTACTTTGTATTTAATTTGCTTTCTAAAAAATTTCCAAAGTTGGAAATTTACATTAGTGACTTTAGATATTTCTCCTGTAATATATGCATTCAGTGTCATAACTTTCCCTGTAACTACTGCTTTCACATCACTTTCAATAAGTTGTATTCTAATTTAATTCAAAATATATTTAAATTTTTTCTTGAGATTTTTTTACTTTGGTGCATGACTTATTTAGAACTCTTTTGTTTACTCTCCACATATTTTTACATTTTCCAGTTATCTTTCCATTATTGATTTCTGATGTAATTCCATTGGTGTCTGAGAGCAGACATTGTATGATTTCTACTTTTAAAAAAATGTATTATGGTGTGTTTTATGGCTCTATTTTAGAATGTGATCTATTTTGGTGAATGTTCTGTGTGAGCTTGTGAACAATATGTACTTTGCCATTGTTGGATAAAGTAGTCAATAGTTGTTGATTATATTCAGGTGATTGATGATATTATTCAGTTCAACTGTCCTTATTGATTTTCTGTTGGATCTGCCCATTTCTGATAGAGGAGAATTGAAACCTACAAATAGATAGTAGAAACACCTATATCTCCTTGCAGATATGTCAGATATTGCCTCATGTTTTTTGATACCCTCCTGTTTCATGCATATATATTAAGGATTATGATATCTTTTTGGAGAATTAACTACTTTATCATTATAAAATACTCTTCCTTAAATTTGATAACTTTCCTTGCGGAACTATGCTCTGTCTGCAATTAATATTGATACTACTGCTTTCTTTTGATTAGTATCAATATGTTAAATTTATTTATCTTTTAGATTCAGAAAATATTTATTGAATAACTCTTTTTTAGGTGGCACAGTAGACACAGTGATGAATATGGTTGGCATAATATGTTGTTTTCATGAAGCTAAGATGTTTTAGGAAAGGCAAGTAAACTCAGAAATAAGAAATGGAAGAAAACAGATAGAGAAAGCATTGATTTCAGAACTTGTACTGGGTTTTGAAGAAACCCTACAGTTAGGAAAACAGAATTTAGGCTTTAGAAAGAATCTGGAAAAATAGAGATCTAAATCTACTTACATTGTATAACATTTTGTGAACAATATACACAAAACACTTGGGAGATTTAGGAGTGTAGTGAGATTTTCACTCAATATGGAAATTGGACTAGATTCTAGGATGATAGTGTAACAATTTCTGTGAAGGCAATTCCTATGAGTTGGTAATATTAAAACTAAAATATGTGGAAAATACTATTGCTCAGAGAAAGAATTTACACATTATAGAATTTTTTTGCACTATCAGTATTTTCTATCCAATTATGGAAAAGTGCTGATGCACATTTTTGTGATATTTTTAGTTCATTTCAGCTCTCTGCCTTTTCTTTCAGTTTTATTGCCCTTTGTATTTCTGGGTAAATATTATCAGTGTCTTATGATAGAGTTTGTGGTAAGATATTATTTATAATGGAAAACATCTCAATAGCAGAAAAAGTAGCAAATTTTCCTTTTTTAAATTTGAAAAATTTGAGTCTCAGTACATTGGCAAATAATTGTTGAAATCAATGACTTATTCTGCTAACACATGTTAATGGGCCAAGGTAAGGGAGAATTTTCTTCCCATAAGAAGAAAAATATGACTTTGAAAATTGTTTATGGGATAGGAAACAGGAAAACTAAAGACATACTATTTTTCAATAGCACTTCAGAATCAATGAAACAGAGTACTTTAATTTCAGTTACCCTTTATTTTTAATTGAGGTATAATTGACATATCAGTTTCAAGTATACATAGGATTCAATATTTGTATATATTACAAAATAATTACCACAGTAAGTCCAGTTGATATTGGTCAACATACTTCCAAAAAATTTTTTTTGTGATAAGAACTTTCAAGATCCTATCTTAGTTACTTTCAAATATGCAATAGATTATTAACTATAGTCACTATGTTGTGCATTAAGTCCCCATGACATACTCATTTTATAACTGGAAATTGTACCTTTTGATCCCTTTCACACTACCCCCAACCCCTTGCCTCAGGCAAACACCAATCTGTTTGTTTTCTACATCAATAAGTTTGGGATTTTTATTTGTTTCCTTCTTTTTTTTTTAGATTCCACATATAAGTGACATCACGTGGTATTTATCTTTTTCTGACTTATTTCATTTAGCATAATGCCCTCATTGTCCATTCATGTTGTCACAAATGGCAAGATTTCATTCCTTCTATGACTGAATAATATTCCACATGGAATAAGAATATTATTCAGTCATAGAAGGAATGAAATATATATGTGTATATATGCATACATATATAGATACACCACATATATACGTACACACACCACATCGTCTTTATCCATTCACTCACTGACGGATACTTTGACTGTTTCCAGGTCTTGACTATGGTAAATAATGACGCAGTAAACATGGGGTTGTGTGCACCTTTTTAAATTAATTTTTTTCATTTTCTTGGGATAAGTACCCAGAAGTAGAATTGCTGGATCAAGTGGAATTGTTAGCTCTACTTTAAATTTGTTGAGGAACCTCCATACTGTTTTCTGTAGTGACTACACCAATTCACATGGCCACTAACAGTGCACAGGATATCTTCCCCTGCATCCTTACCACTGCTGTTATTTCTTGTCTTTTTGATAACAGCCATTGAAATGGGTGTGAGTGTATCTCATTGTGATTTTGATTTACATGATCCTGCTGATTGGTGATGCTGAACATCTTTCATGTGCATGTTACCCATCTGTATGTCTCCCTTATAAAACATCTATTCAGAATCCTCTGCCCATTTTTAAATTGGATTGTTTGCTTTTTTTTAGCTTTTGAGTTGTATAAGTTCTGTATATATTTTGTATATTAACCCCTTATTAGATATATAGTTTGCAAATATTTTCTCCCATTCAGTAGATTACCCTTTGTTGTGCAGAAGCTTTTAAGTTGGAATAGTCCACTTGTTTTTGCTTTTGTTGCTTTTACTTTTAGTGTCTAAAAAAAATTTTTTTGCCAAGTCTGATGTCAAGACTCCAACTGACCTTCCATGCACTCCCATAGTTTTTCCAGAAAAGTTTTTTAAAGACACCTGACAGTATCACACCTTACTTTAAAAATTTCTTCATTCTTCATTTTCCTCAAGGTAAAGTCTAATCCTTTCATGATGGCATAAAAGAGCCTTCAAAATTTAATCGCAGATGCTCTATACAACCTCTCTTCTATGTATATTCTAATCCAAGTTCCCTGAAGGAACTGTACATTTTAACACCCTGGCTTTTTCATCAGCTGCTTTGTATGTCTAAATTCTCTTCCTTTCCCTCACTATTAACATCTTCCTATCTTTAAAGACCCAAGTGGAATATTCCTCCTTCAGAGAAATTCTCTATAATCTCCAGAAAAGTCTATTCCCATCACCCTTTGTAAATGTCTGCACTGAGATGTTTTGTAATACATTATTTCATTATGTGTCTGTCTGTTCCACTAGGTTATAATTGTCTTGACTGAGTCACTGTTTTCACATCTTTTGTATCAACAAACATGATTAATGAATAAATAAATAGATGATCCTTCTCTTAGTATTTGGACTTTCAAGTATAAGACAAAAATTTGACTTGACTTCTCACTGCATTATAACACCAAGAAGTAAAAGAATAGAGGCTACCTAAGTGTGTTCCTATTACCTGCCTAGGAGAATCTTTGTATAACAAAGAACTTGCATGCTCCTGACTTGAGAAGTAATGACGGAGGGAGGGAAGCTATTGATTGACATCAGATCATGACCTTGTAAATGTCCAGGCATCTTTTAGCTTGGAAGGAAGCAAATAATCTTTGGAAGTGAGAATTTTATAGTGAATAATCAGAGCTAGCCATGATTGTCAATACTAAATGAACAAGAAATTACTATAAGCATATCAGTTTTCAAATGTCCTTTCAATGCCCTTATTCTTGGAGAAGAGAATATAATAGGCTATTTGTTCTTATTCATTTGCCTTCCAAATTGTAACACATCAATAGAATGAAGCTCTGCTCACTGTGGGCTAAGTGATCTCACATCACTATATAATCATGATATTCTATTTTCATTTTTAGCACTGTACTTACTACTTTGTATTATAACTATTATTTACATATTATGTATTTCTCAAAAGAGGCTGGATGTTAGTTGTCACTTATCCCTAGCACAGCTACAGGCAAATTATCAGCATTCATTAATGTGTTAGATGAAAACATCAATTTTATAAATTCTAAGATCACAGACAAAAAGTGATATAACCTAGCTGCTTAAATCTTCAGGAAAAATTGGCTGTACCCTCTTTCCCATGTCTAGGATAAAAAATAAACATTAAAAAATATTAGAGTTCCTAAATGTAAGATTTTAAATTTCCACCTTCAGCCCAACACAAGCCTATTATTTGTTGCCCTCATGCACTGGCTAGAGCTCTTGAACAGGTTTAAGGTGGTCTATTATTAGAAAATATTCAAAATAACAATGTATGGAGAAATTCCATTGAGGAAAATTAAAAACGCTGTATAAGCCACACTTTTTTCAAAGTCTCATTCAAGGTCACCAATCCAGAAATATTTTTACAGCTTGCTACATCTTTCAGTGTGCACAATTTCATTTCTGTTTGTTTTTGTACTGTGCTCTATGACAGAATAACCTTTTAGAGCTGTTTATATGTCACATTTGGACCTTATAGAGAAACTGTTTTTGGAGAATAAGAATCTTAGAACAAGTAAATATTTCTAGTTTCATTCATAGAAACTGCTTAAATGTCCTTGAGAGAAAAAAATGTGAGAGAAAAAAATTTGACACCATTTCTTTTGGGCAGACCCAATGAAATAACAGACATTTGTGTTTGTATAACACTTTTGTTACTAAAAAAGTGAGAACCTAGAATCCAAAGATGTGAGTGAAAAACCAGAGAGATATTATGAGTACTATGAAAAAAGATTGAATTATTCTGAAGTTCTTGGTAGTTTATGACTGGGATTTACAGAATAAGATGCTGCCTTCTTTCAAACTTTCAAATCTAAGAGGAACCAGACATTTTCCAGGACACTTTAAGCTAGCTGATGACTGGCAGTAAATTTATACCTGTTCTCTCTAAACCTTTTCCCTCAGGCTCTTGCCTAACAAAAATAAAAAATTGTTTTCTCTTTGTGAGTTAGAGCTCTGTGATATACTTGAGTCAACAACCTTCCTCCACATGTAGTTTTGTGCTTTGCATACAGTGAATACTCAACTTTGCTACCTTTGCAATGAAAAAGACGTCTGTTCAGGTTTAAAATGATTTGAGCACCAGCTCTATCACTATTGAGCAATTACTTTCCAGTGGTTGGAATAAAAGCAAATACTGTAGTGTTAGCAGATCAGAATGTTTATTTTTATAGACTTAATAGGATGGCTAAATTGATAATAGATGTAAAATGTCATGTACATAATGAACAGTACATTCTTGTTATTGTTGATATTCTAAAGAAGGCCAGTGTTAATCACTTAGAACTTGGAGCAGAAATACAATTCCTGTAAGAGGGTGCACTAGAAATGGAGATGAGGAAAAGACCAGGTACCTTCCTTGTATACCTGAGAGGTACTTAGATCACATTTCTTCTGCAGGGCCCAGTAATGACTTGTGACTTTGGTTTACTCTGACATGAATTTGGAAGCTGCCATTCTCGGTTTTAAAGTGCATGTGAAGTACCAAGATGAATGGTTCTTCTAGTGCTGAATGGCTTTAAAGATATCTTTGCACAGGATAAAATTATCAGGAGTGGCAAGTGATAAATGAGGATTATAAAAATTTAGGAATCTTTTACTTACCCTAATTGATGGCTTTCACAAGAGGATTCATAACTTTTTTGTTAGTTGCTCTTTACTTTCCTCAATGTCTCAAGTCTTCAAATGGCAAAGAGTTTGGCGGGGTTTTCTTAAAGTTAATTAATGTTAATTGTGTCATGAATTACTTTAAGGAGTCTGTTGAGTGATGGACCTAGTGAAGGGGGTCGATACCATTTAATGTTCAAGAGGGGATAATGCTGGTCTTTGGCACTGTTTTACAATCATTAGGGCCATGCAAGAGCTTGTCAGGAACAGCTCTAAAGATCAGTTGTTGCTCATGGCAATTAAAACAATTAAAAATGACCTCGTATTACATTATACATGATCCAACATTGCTCCCAATATGAACAAACTTTCATTCCATTAGTGATTTTCAATGTCCCACAAAGCACTGCAATTTATTTTTCTTAGTTACCTTACTATGGCTGTCTGTGTACTTCAAACAGGATATTATTAATATTTATCCTATTATCTCATACACCATTTCATGCTTAAAGCACTTTGCAGTCTTAACTGATTAATCTTTATATCCTGCCTAAAAGGATGGTAGATACCCTTTTAGAGTTAGGGAAACTGAGCTGGGAATAGTTAAGAGTTGGCCATCAAGAAAATGATGTGATAAGTTCCTGAGTCTGGGTTTTTAAGGTTTCCCCCACCCTTGCAATTGCAACTTAATGAAATTTTGATCCTGAAGGCCATACTTTGAAGTCTAGATGATCCCCCTTCAACCCCACAGAAAGGTGAATGGAATGATTTCTTAAATGAAATTTACTCATTAATTTAGCTCCCTCCAATTTTTTCATCAAAATGAGTAAAAAGAATAGAAAGAAGTTTAGTGATTTTTTAAATATTAAAACTATTATCTAAGAGGAACTAGAGAACTAAATTTTACTCAAAGCACATAGAAAATGTGCCAATTTTTAAAAATATATATTTTAGAGCATATAGTAATATAAATATTAGCTAATAGATCCCAGACAGAGATATCAGGTGCTTTATAAATGTGATCAACCTATATCAATAGTTTGGCAGATTTGGTATTTACCTAAATTTACTGAAAGGGTAGCTGAAGCTTAGAGAGTTTGACTTGCTGATGACCACATGGCTAATAAAAGACAATCCTAGAATTAAAACCCAAGTTTATTTGACTTTACATCCTTAGATTTTGCACTATAAAAATCCTAGTTTTCAAGTAATAGAAACTAACCCTCATGTAACATATCCTGATGTTACTTGACCCAACAATGATCTGCTCTTTCTAAGCTACTGGCCCACTAGACACGTTACTGAAAACGATGTTAGATGCCCTAAATGTGCCATCTTTAGAGTCACCATTTCTAGCTCATAACAGAGATTGTATCCCCCACCCCAAATAGAATGCTCACCTCCCTATGCTGCTGCTTCCAGAATCCTGGAAGAACTGATATCTTCACAGCCAAGGGAGGTCTTATCTTTATATGAACAGGTTTATAACCTTCTGTCCCATATTTTAATCATTACTTTCAAAGGGGGGTGGCCACGCTTCAAACAATGGACTTAAAATTTCAAAACAAGCCTTATTATGAACTGAAGACATACAGATGTAGTTGTAATGTCATTGTCATCCCCTTCCTTCTACATCTCATAATCCCAAGCTTTTCATGTAGAATAAAATAATAAGAAATGGCATTTTATATATTCAGAGGTCTGAGTTTAAATCAATTTTGTCTGAAAAACTGATACTATATTCTAAAACGATCCTACTTTGTATTCCCTTTGCCAATATGAAATAACATGAGATGAACTTGGGAAAGGCCCTACTGTAGTATAAGGGTTTGTTATGGGGAGACCATGTGCTGACAATGAATCTTGTCATGTTCAAAGGGTCACTAGTTGATGGGGGTGAAAGTGCAATACCAAAGGAAAACTGATAAAGACACTCAATCTATACAAGGTGGTTCCTGTTACCTGGAGATATTAGTCCCTCTCGATTCAGTTTTATAGGAATTGGTTCTGCACCATAAAAAGTCAAAGTATTTGAAGTAATGCAGACAAGCCATAGCAGTCATAGAAATACATTAATGTTGGTGGTGTGTGAAAACACTAAGTAAGTACATAAATAATTTTCATGGCTGTTTGGCCAAAGGGGAAATTAGAAAAAACAAAAATGCAGGTTAGAGTATTCTTTGTGAAATACCATATATCATATGATTAAAACTTTATGTGATTGTATACTTTTCTTCCTATTCATCAAAGTTCATTTTGATTACATCTATGCAAGGTCAAAAATAGAAATTAAAAAGCAAAAAAATGTATCTGATAATATAAATGTCTCTAGATATGATATACTTTTATCAATTATCTCTGATCTTTTCTAGTAACCCAATTCTGTTTCTCTTTTTCTTAGGGTACGCTTTTTTTTTTTTTGCCTCTCTGATGCTCTTATTACTTTTATTTTTGTGGTCTTTTTTTTTGGCCAGGAAGGATAAAAGCTGATGAGCCAATTTTCAACTTTTTTATTTACCAAATTTGGAGAAATTAGCTATTTATTGACATCTATATGCATGACCCTGTGTCAAGACCAAAGAAGGACTACAAATAAGCAAAAGCCATAGTTAAGATTCTTGGCCAACTTCATGTTTGTCTTAGTCTGGGAAGCCCTAACAAAATATCCTATACAGAATGGCTTAAAGAACAGGAATTGATTTCTCATGGCTCTGGCGTTGCAAAGTTCTGGATTAAGGTACCAGCCAATTCTGTTCCTCACTGAAGTTGCTCTTCCTGGCTTATATTGCAGCTGATGTATGGCTGTGTCCGCACATACTAGGCAGAGAAAGAAGTAGCTTTATAATATCTCTTTTTATAAGCGCACTAATCCCCATATGGACACCAGGCCCAGTCTCATGCCAAAATATTCTGTATGACAATATGAACTATTTGGAGGCACATTCTGGGCATATCTGGCTACCCTTGCAGCCCCATCACCAAATACTATCACGTGTGGGTTAGGCCTTCAAAATATGAATGTGAGGGACACAAACGTTCAGTGCATAACCACGCTTATTATCTACTTGAGACAGTAACACATTGAAACACAAACTATAGGCTGATTCTAGTAATAAGTGACCCAAATGATTAAGTCAGAGATGACTACAAAAATCCCGAGAAATGTCCTCATGACCATTATATGTTTATACTTTTAAGGTGAATCCAAAAAAATTAAAACATTTAAATATTCTTTAGGTTTGGAGTAGTGATCCAAATTTTAGAATCATAGCTTGTACACTTTCTGTAAGAAAATATATATGCACTATCATATTGGTGCCCATTTAAATGTTAAGAATGTCTGATGCCCATGGCAGATCTGCAGCTATGCTTTGGATTTGCGTTTATTAATTCTAGCTTCTAGGCTTATGTGGCAAAGTAAATGCCACAGCATTCTAAAAGCTGTGATAAATATCCCAGAATATTACGTGAGTCTTGTAAAAAAATCAGTGCATTACTACTGTCTTGGGATAGAGTAAAACCTAAAAGTGTTTTTTCTTACTTTATCAGTAGCTATGAAAGAGAGAGACATAATTTTGAAGACAGCACAGAGCCATTTTTGGCTCACATTTTAGTTTGCTTTTTAGACAGGTGCTTATGCCATGGCATTTCTAAATATCATGTACCACTATCATGGAAGCCGAATTATTGAATCTAACATACCATATTAAACCTGTTATTAGAGTAAGACTGGACATTGCTTTCCTGGCACACTGTTGACTCTCATAAAAAGACAAGCACATGTACCATAGCCACCTTCTAGCACATCATACAAAACAGATGGTGTCTGAGCCTTCTGAGACCATCAAATATCAGGCCAGCTAAGGTTCAAGGAGATAAATCCCAAGAAATTCACCCATTTTTCCCCCAAATCTTCCAGTTTATATCTGTATTTTTTCTATCAATATTCCTCCATCCAAATTTCTCATCGATTTCATATTAAAATATTAAGCTAATAGTCTCTATATATGGATTTATATTTGATTTCCTACAATGTACTAAAATAGTTTTCTGCTATTAGATATGTTCTGTTTTTTAAAGCCCTGCTCCCTTGTAAAGAGAACCAAGTAACTTCTAAAATTGTATCACAGGACAACATATAAGTTATTGAGAACACACTAGTAGAACTCATGTCCTGAGTGAGTTGGGAGTTGCCTGTTTGTCCTTCAGCAATACCTAGTAATGCACAAACAGCACTGTATTAGATTATTTGTCAATGTTATTTTATGAAGAAATTTAATAAAATTTACTACTCTGCAATCCATTGAGCACTTCCTAACTTAATTGTCATATTCTGCATTTCCTGAGATTTACAATTAAAATTGTGATGAGCCAGACATACAAACTATCCCTTGTGTGACAAGACAGGTTATTTGTATTTTATCAAAATTACTGAGATATCATATTCATTTATAAAATAAAAGTTCTATTAAAATTTGATTTAATCCATCGATAAATACCTATGTGATATATTTTAAGTCTTATTTTTTTAGCCCAATTTTTATTAAATGCCCACCACCCAAAAAAAAAAAAGTTCAATTTACTATTTATGCCCATGCCAGATCCAGTTAATAAAAAGTAATGGCTCTGACATTTTATATTTTCCAAGGATGATCAAATAAGGAATGGTCTCCAGACCAGAATAAACATTTATTTTGATTAAGAAATGTTTAGTCTTCCTTATATTATTGTCACTAGTCACCAATATTACTTCCTAAATTTTTAAGACTACATCAGGCAACATAACAACATATAACATTTTATGCCATGGGTTTTTTAAGCTTAATTAGTAGAAAGACCAATAATAACATATGAGAGTCCACATTACTAGTATTATTGGTATTTTGTGTGATAATTATGTGGTTTGTAAATAAGAAACAGTATAGAACTGTTTTTTAAGGATTTACTTTTATTATAGAACTTTAAAGATAAATTTAACAAAAATAAGATATTCCTTACTGGATGTGGATATAAAAATCCATGTTTCTTCATATTCATTCTCTTGCTATTTCCTATATCCTGGTTAAATGCAGTGGGAATGAAGAATGTGGAATGATTAATGACTTTGTAAGTGATTTCACATAGGCATTAAATTGAGAATAAACCTAAAGAACCATTTGTGTAGTCATCTCACTGCACTTTCAACAAATACCAAGTTTCAGGTATTGAACTTGACAAGCTGATTAGGAAAATCATAGGGCAGTTAACTAAGACATTTGAGAAGGGACAACCATTTGCAAGTAAAGGTAACACTCATAAAGTTTCATTTTATGTGTTTTTGACATATTTAAATATCCCTATACTTGACATCAAAATATTCTTTATTTCATGACTTGGAAAATTAACCTCTTTCAGAGTCAGCATCCTAAATATAAAATAGAACTAATACCACATACCTCATAGCACTGACGTGAAGGGAAACAAGTACATTCATAGTATAGATGAAGATGCTTTGTCAATTATACAAAGCTACAGAAATGAATTACACTGCTGTTAAGATGTACATGGAACTTGAGGGTACAGAACTGTAGATTTGTAAGTTCCATTTATAACGGAAAATAATTTTAATAGGAGCAATTGACCTTTCCAAGCCAAAAAAGTATAGGAAAATGAGAAGCCACCAAAGACAGCATCTTAAGATATATGAACAATTACAAAGTGGTAGAAAGAAAAAGATGGAAAATGAGGCAGCACCCAAGATGTAAAAGAGATAGAGGCCAGTGGAGTTGTGGATGTCCTAGACACACCCCACTGAGGTCAGGAAAACCACTCACTTCATGGACAGATATGTAGGTGTGTCTTTATATTTCAGGAGCTTGTTCTCAGCAGAATACTAAGGGAGAAAGATTAGGAACTTCAGATGGAAATAAGGAGTGTTGTCATTAACCAGTCTCACCTTTACCTCTAAATCTAATCAACTTGGTAAAGCCAGTTGTTTCTATCTGAACAAATTCTCTTATACTACTCCCTCTTTTCCCTTCACCTGCCATGAGAATTTGAGAGGCGTGATATTCTAGGGGATGCTTTCTGATTTCTGAGACTTGCAGAACCAGAGTCCTGGAGAAAGAATCCATATGGAACCTGAAGACAATAGGAATTCGCTCTAGGTGTGTATTAGTCTGCTCAGCTGCTGGAATAAAATACCACAGGCTGAGTATCTTACACAACAGAAATTTCTTTATGACAGTTCTGGAGGCCAGAAGTGCTAGGTTAAGGTGTCATCAGGGTTGGTTTCTGGTGAGCCCACTCTTCACGCCTTACAGATAGCTACCTTTTGCTGTGTCTCCAACATGGCCTTGCCTTTCTGTATTCAGACAGACAAAGATCTCGGGTGTTTCTTCCTCTTCTATATGAACAGCAGTCCTATTGGATTAGGGGACCACCCTTACATTCTTATTTAACCTTAATTACCTCCCTAAAAGATCTATTTCCAAATCAAGTCATTTTGGAGGTTAGGACTTTAACATATGAATTTTGGGGGAATACAATTCAGTCTATAACAAGAACAGAGATTACCAAGGATATGTCAGGATTGATGGTAGATAAAACTTGCTCTTATTGAAGATGTAGGACATTGGTTATAAAGAAACATTGAATTAATGGAAATACTTCTCTGTGAAGGAAGCAATACAAAACAGGGCATCTATTTTTCTCCTACTGAAATGTCTAACTAGCATTTCTCCCATATTTTTCTGCCTTTGACTTGACAACTTCCTTTCTACATTGTTATAAGCTACTTTAAGTCAGAGCTTTTACCTCTCTCTTCAAAAACCTTCAGTAACTCCCCAACTGCTGAACAAACAAATCTGTTTTACATATTCACTCAACCTCAGTAACCTGGCTCATTGCTACCTGACTTTTTGCACTTTTTGATGACACTGTGCCTGAGCTGACATTGTTTCCTCAGCCTAGAATGTCCTTTTGCTTAAGGCTCACTGCTAAAGAGACTAGAGACTCAGCACACCCTTCCTTTATCTCAGTGAGAAGAAATCATGCCCAAACCTCTCTGAGCATATGTTAATAGCTCACATGTCTGTCTTTCTCAAAATACTCTGAGCTTGTTAGAGTAGAGAATGTTTTACTCATATTTTAACCAACATAGCTTAAACACACAGACTTGTCACATAGTAAATGCTGGATAATTGCTCAATGAGGAAATGCAGAGGAATTGGGAGAAACCATATAGAACAGTTATTAGAAATGTCTAAAAGGTAAAGAAAAGATTCTAAAGAAGGACATGAGTTATTGTTTCCAAGAGGAGAAACTATCTTCATTTTATAAAAAGCCATGACCACCTATCTGGAATGTCCCATAAATGAGAGACAACCAGACTTTCACTAGACATGACAATATACAAGTTGACTGAAAAAGGTGCATACACCATTTTCCTTTGACAACAACATGAACACTAACAAAAGAGGTAGATGTAAGAGGAAAACACTTAAAATATGCCCTAACTTCCTTGACCACTTCCTGTACCTCTCTCTATAACACAGGAAAAGTAGGAAAGTATTCTGTGGAAAAATGTTTTATTTTAGTTTAAAAAAAGTCTTTAGAGTTCATACTGAGGATCTTTTCATAAGAAATTATATAGCAGCACAATTAAAATGAAATACTAATGGTAACAAGAAAAGATGGTGGCTGCAGACTATAACTCACCCTTAATAGATTTTCTAATGCCTTTCTTTATATCAAAGGGGAGTAGCCCTTTAGCTAATAAAGTAAATTTTCTGATCTCCAAATGGGTACTTTATCCTCATTCAGGCTGATATTGCAGCGACATCATGAATTTCTCAGACAGCTTTGTGAATCAGCAGAGTATTTCAGAGGAGAGCGCTGACTGCTAAAAGCCAAGTCGTTATTTTTTAAACAGCCTTAAAACTAGTAGATGAAACATTTCATTTTGGGTCATGGATGCATTTGCTCTAGCAACCTGGAAGAGCAGAGAGGGCTGAACCAGTTGGGTAGGAATAGAATAATGTTACTTTAGCAGCCAAACCTCAGATTATACAGTGATGCAGGTCAAACATTTTTGACTTTTTCTTTTTGGTATCCTTGTCTATAATTCTTATTACAAAGAGCTTAAACATTAATATACATGGACTATCACCCTGCTTTTCCAAAGAATCTTTGAAAAGCCATTAACTGATTTGCTCATAATAAACTTTGAGGTCTAGAAAAAAAAAGATTTTCTATTTAAATTACCGCAAAAAAGGAACTTAAGGAAAGAAGAATATATGCCCCATAATACATCCATTCAACTGTTCTGCATATTACCATATGCCAGGCACAGGAGGTGCCTGAATACTGAAGCAATGAGACACAGTCCCTTTCCTCAGTCCTCTACTAAAGAAATGATGACTCATGTGACAATACACAGTATTTGGAGGCCAAGTTAATTGAGCTCAAGATCCACATAATTCTTTCTTTGTTCTGGTGCATTTGTGAGTGCTTTTGAATGTGTTCATGGGGGAGGGAAACTGAGAATTAAGTCTTACATAGTCTTAAATAGCTTAAGATCCACTTAGTTTTATAAAACTTTGTATATACATTATAGTTTCCAGTTTTTATTAATGGAAAACATTTTAATTTTGGAGCTCTATCTTCATCAAGCAATACCTTTAGAATGGTATATTGCATATACAATAGGATTGAAATTATAGCATAAGATATTTATAAAATTATCTAATGCTGAAATTATGTGTTTTGAAGAAAACTATTTTCTTACACAGAATAATTTTCTGTATTACTGGCAAGTACATTGATTGATTGTAATGACTCTGTATCCTTCAGGCTTCATATGCATGCATTCTGTGCCTACTCACTCATCTGTGTATGTATCTAATATAAACAGTTTAACCACTAGATTTCATGTAGCCAGAGACCAAGCTGTCTTTAAATCATTTTTCTATGGTTTTACTGTTGCCTGCTGCCAACCTTTTTAAAGTAATATAAAATAGAGTTTACACTGCAGAATGTTTATTCTTAAAACAGGTTTCTCAATTTCATTTTATTCTTGTCATAACTATTACCTATACCATTATTTATATGTTTGCACCTCATCCCAAGTAAGAATAAACTGAAATCACACTGTTATATTATACACACACACAACCAAATTAATATATAAACATAAATATGTACCATTTAAGCCAAAGATCAGCAATTTTTTTCTGTTCAGATCCAGGTAACAAATAATATAGTCCTTGAGGGCACACAGCTTGTGTCACAACCACTCAATTCTGCTATTCTAATGTACCAGCAGCCATAGACAACAATGTAAACAAATGGTCACAGTTGTGCTCCAACAAAACTTTATTTACAAAAACAGCATGCTAGATGTCATGGCCCATGGGCTGTAGCTTTTAGACTCGTGATCTAGACATATCCTGCATCACCAATACTAGGCATACAATTCTTTCAAATACTTTAATACAATTCTTGGCAGTTATTATGTATAGCTATCTGGCTTTTTTCCATTCCTTGAGTGGTGTTCTAGTGCCATGACTATGGTGGGTTTCTGTCAAGTTCTGCACAGCAGTGAAGAGATGTAAAGAACTCATGCTGATATTTCTGGTTAGAAAAAGACAAAACATGGTTTACTGATTGGCGTTTTGAAACTTTCTTAATCTACCAGCAGGAAGACTTCGGAGAAAATGGTGTGAGTAAGATGGCTTAGAAATCTTATACTCATTAATAAAATGTGCATGTTGGCTACCTAGCATATCTTCTATTAAAATGTAGAATCAGTGAAGGAAAGGACCTTGAATATTTATTCTTGCTTCCCACGTATTCCTGCATACATTAATTTCCTGAAAATTTTTTCTTGGATGAAAGAGTAAGAAAATAGTAAAGTACAAAAATCACAGAAAAAGAAACACTTAAGTGAGCAGTGTTAAAGAAATCCTACTTCTGTGAAGATCAGTCATGGCATTAGAGGACTTTAAGTATATGAAAAACAATAGGTCAATTTTTTTGAGGTAGAAAGCAAACTACATGTAGCAGTTGATATGTTCCCAGAAAAATAAATAGCATCTAAATGGAGCCTTTACTGTGAATAAGTTGATACAATTTGAACAAACCTTAATTTTCAATAGAATGAGAATATCTGAAAAATTGAGTAAATTAAAGGCTTACTGCTCTTTTAATTCATTTTTAACATGGCATGAAATTTTCTTATTACATTAAATAACATCATATTCTTTTCCTTGTAGCAAGAATTAAATTTAAGAGACTATTTGAAACAGCACAATATTTGTCAACTAATTGCTACAGTATCACTCAGAAATTTTTTTGTAAATGCTTTTATAGTTTTGAATGATTTTTAATATTATCATAGATTAATTATCTAAGTTAAAAATCAAGTTTTTAGAAAGTTCTCTGTTTAATGTGTTTTATTCAAATTGGATTTCATTTTTCATTTTATGTGTATATATGTGCTCCCCATTATCCGAAAAGTACTTTTACAGTTTGTTAGCTGACATACCATTTAAAATAGATTGATATCTCTAGTTGCAAAGATACCATATCAGTTTCAAATGGTTGGGGGTAATGGATTTTAAAAAGTAACAATTTAAAGGTAGTTTTGATAATTATTTACAACATTGGGCTCTAAATGGATCTGATTGATATTTCCATTAAGATATATATATATATATATATATATATATATATATCTTTGTTTTTATTTTATCTGAGGAAAAAAGCTTGTACTAAGAGAATAAAGAGAATATCAATACATTAATACAGCATTGCTCTCTGTTTTAATATCCTTTTGATGTTTATTTGAAGAGTTGATCCTCACTCCAGTTACAAAGTATTACTTGGACCAAGTGCTTAGAAAAGTAAGGATTGGAACTAGCAAAATATTCATTATCTAGAGGGACAGACATCCCCAAAACTATAATAAATATATTAATTATGTCTAAAATTTTAAATGTGGAAGTGGTTTGAACAATTTAGGGAATGGAAAAATTTTAAAACAATAGCAATAAGAAGACATTTTTAAATAAGGAAACTATAATGGTTCTTTTCATGTTTATGTATACATATCCACTCTGTGTGTGTATGTATGCAATATATGTCACTATAATAATTTGAAAACTTTGTGCAGCACTACTTTTTGTTTTTAAGCAAGCAATATATTCATTTTCTGGATAGTGCATTTACAGATAATTTATTTTTTCTGTTTTTGCTTACCTGTCTTTTTCTAAATTTCCTACATAGCAAATACATTTCTTTATAAAAAAATATACTATATTTAATATATACTGTTTTAAAAACATGGTCAATAAACTTTTAAAATATTATTTATATCAAAACTAAGACTGGCATGTATATGACTCAAATATTAATTAAGTGTAAGATTTATACTTTTTTCACTAATGCTTTGAACTGTCCACAAATTTATAGCAGATGCTTAAAGAAATAAAACATCCAAAGAGTATATAATTATTGATACACATTAAAATCTTGCTTAAAGTTTGCATTAAAAATCTGTTGATCAAATTTATAACAGGTAATCTTGTGGGAACTAGTATTCAAAAAAGTATTATTAGGTGAATGGTGATATTAAAAAAGA
Source organism: Manis javanica (assembly GCF_040802235.1). NCBI lineage: Eukaryota > Metazoa > Chordata > Mammalia > Pholidota > Manidae > Manis > Manis javanica. The sequence goes on along the minus strand of NC_133161.1, from coordinate 60,594,924 downwards.
TTTAAATAAGATCTTCACTAAAATCCTTAAATAGGTAACACTTGAGGAATCAGGCAAGGAGTATTCAAACGAAGGATCTATATGTGCAAACTCCACTTAAAAGAGTTCAGCTGAAAGTATTCAGTGAAAGTATAAATACATTTACAAGTTTTGCACTGGTGTTTATTTTAAGGTTGCATGTGCAAAAAGTCTTAAGTCAAAAGTTTAAATGTCAGAGGAGGAGCCAAGATGGCAACATGAGTAGGGCAGTGGAAATCTCCCTAAACCATATATATTTTGGAAAATACAACAAATACAACTATTCCTAAAAGAGAGACCAGAAGATAAAGGACAACAGTCAGGCTACACCTTCACCTGTGAGAACCCATTGCCTTGCAAAGGGGGTAAGATACAAGCTGCGGCCTGGTGGGACCCGAGTGCCCCTCACCCCAGCTGCCAGTAGGAGGAGAGGAGTCAGAGCAGGGAGGGAGAGGGAGCCCAGGACTGCTAAATACCCAGCCCGAGTCATCTGCACCAGGAGCACAGACACAGTGCATGGTATGTTGGCTGCAAGGGAAACAGAACAGTAAATCCTGCATGCAGGTTCCCACAGCCAGTGCCCCTTGGACAAAAGAAAAGTGAGTGTTTTTGAAAGTCTTAAAGGGACAGAAGCCTCACAGCTGGATGGAAGCGTACCGGTGCACTCAGCCCAGCAGCTGAGAATCCTGGGAAACTCCAGGTGCCCTAACCCCCTGAGTGGCAATGCAGCTCTGAGGCCACTCACGGTGATAAACAGCCTCCCTCCCATTACCCCTCCAGTGCAGCCCAGCTATAGGGAAGAAGCAGCCTGAGACTGGTCACGCCCACAGCAGCCACGCAGAACATTCTCTGCAGCCACCCAGGACAGACTCAGAGGCCCTGTTGGCATGCAGCTGCCCAGCACAAGCTGCTACGGGTCGCTGTTCTCAAAGGAAGGGAAGGCAAAAGGCAAGTGGGAAGGGACTTTGTTCTCCCAGCTGACACACATGCCAACTGCCTATGACTACCTCTATTGCCATGAAAGGCAGAAGAATTTGATACAGACAAGAATAACCCAGACATCCCCTGAGAGGGAACCTGGGGAGATAGATTTAACCAATCTTCCTGAAAAAAGAATTCAAAATAAAGCTCATAAGTGTGCTGATGGAGCTGCAGAGAAAAATGCAAGAGCTAACAGATAAAGTTGGGAGAGAGACTACAGAAAAAAAACAATCTCTGGAAGGATGTAAAAGCAGAATGAATGAGGTGCAAGAGGCTGTTAATGGAATAGAAATTAGAGAACAGGAATGCAGAGAAGCTGGTGCAGAGAAAGATAAAAGGACACCAGGAATGAAACAATATTAAGAGAACTGTGTGACCAATCCAAACGGAACAATATCTGCATTATAGGGGTACCAGAAGAAGAGAGAGAAAAAGGGAGAAAGTATATTTGAAGAAATAATTGCTGAAAACTTCTCCAAACGGGGGGAGGAAAGAGTCACTCAGACCACAGAAGCACACAGAACTCCCAACAGAAGGGACCGTAGGAGGACAACACCAAGACACATAATAATTAAAATGGCAAACTTCAAGGACAAGGACAGAATATTAAAGGCAGCCAGAGAGAGGAAAAAGGTCACCTACAAAGGAAAACCCATCAGGCTATCATCAGACTTCTCAACAGAAACCTTACAGGCCAGAAGAGAATGGCATGAAATATTTAATACAATGAAACAGAAGAGCCTTGAACCAAGAATACTGTATCTAGCATGATTATCATTTAAATATGAAGGAGGGATTAAACAATTCCCAGACAAGCAAAAGTTGAGGGAATTTGCCTCCCACAAACCACCTCTACAGGGTATTCTAGAGGGACTGCCCTAGATGGAAGCACTCCTACAGCTAAATAGATGTCATAACAGAAAATAAAATCACAGCAAAGAAAGCAGACCAACCAAATACTAACTAAAGGCAAGAAATAAAATCAACTACCCACAAAAGCAGTCAAAGGAAATACAAAAGAGCACAAAATAAAACACCTAGCATATAAAGAATGGAGGAGGAGGAATAAGAAGGGAGAGAAATAAAGAATTATCAGACTATGTTTATAGTAACTCAATAAGTGAGTTAAGTTAGACAGTAAGATACTAAAGAAGCTAACCTTGAACCTTTGGTAACCATGAATCTAAAGCCTGCAATGGCAATAAGTACATATCTTTCAATAATCACCCTAAATGTAAATGGTCTGAATGCACCAATCAAAAGACATAGAGTCACTGGATGGATTAAAAAGCAAGACCTGTTTATATGCTGCTTACAAGAGACTCACCTCAAACCCAAAGACATGCACAGACTAAAAGTCAATGGATGGAAAAAGATATTTCATGCAAACAACAGGGAGAAAAAGCAGGTGTTGCAGTACTAGTATCAGACAAAATAGACTCCAAAACAAAGAAAGTAACAAGAGACAAAGAAGGACACTACATAATGATAAAGGGGTCAGTCCAACAAGAGGATATAACCATTATAAATATCTACGCACCCAACACAGGATCAAGTACATTTGTGAAACAAATGCTAACAAAATTAAAGGGGGAAATAGAATGCAATGCGTTCATTTTAAGAGACTTCAACACACCACACACTACAAAGGACAGATCAAACAGACAGAGAGTAAGTAAAGAGACAGAGGTACTGAACAACGTATTAGAACAGATGGACCTAATCGACATCTACGGAACACTCCATGCAAAAGCAACAGAATACACATTCTTGTCAAGTGCACATGGAACATTTTCAAGAATAAATCATATACTAGACCACAAAAAGAGCCTCAGTAAATTCAAAATGTTTGAAATTGTACCAAACAGCTTCTCAGACCACAAAGGTATGAAACTTGAAATAAATTACACAAAGAAAACAAAAAGCCCACAAACACATGGAGGCTTAATAACATGCTTCTAAATAATCAATGGCTCAATGACCAAATAAAAACAGAGATCAAGCAATATATGGAGACAAATGAAAACAGTGATTCAACACCGCAAAATCTGTGGGAGGCAACGAAGGCCATGCTAAGAGGGAAGTATGTTGAAATACAGGCCTACCTCAGGAAAGAAGAAAAATCCCAAATGAACAGCCTTAATGAACAGTCTAAACTCACAATTAATGATATTGGAAGAGGAAGAACAAATGTGGTCCAACGTCAATAGAAGGAGGGATATAAAAAAGATATGAGCAGAAATTTAAAAAATCAAGAAGAATACAAAAGAAAGAATCAATGAAAGCAGGAGCTGGTTCTTTGAGAAAATAAACAAAATAGATAAACCCCTAGCCAGACTTATTAAGAAAAAAAGAGAATCTACACACATAAACAGAATCAGAAATGAGAAAGGAAAAATCACAATGGACAACACAGAAATGCAAAGAATTATTAGAGAATAATATGAAAATCTATATGCAAACAAACTGGATAACCTAGAAGAAGTGGACAACTCTCTAGAAATATACAACCTTCCAAGACTGACCAAGGAAGAAACAGAAAATCTAAACAGATCGATTACCAGCAATGAAACTGAAATCAGTAATCAAAAAAATACCCAAGAAAAAATCTCCAGACCAGATGGGTTCACCGCTGAATTTTATTAGACATTTAGAGAAGACATAATACACATTCCCCTTAAAATTTTCCAAAAAATTTAAGTGGAGGGAATACATCCAAACTCAATTCTATGAAGCCAGTATCACTCTAACACCAAAACCAGACAAAGACACCACAAGAAAAGAAAATTACAGACCAATATCCCTGATGAACATAGGTGCAAAAATACTCAACAAAACATTAACAAACCGAATTCAAAAATACATCAAGAGGATTATATACCATGCTCAAGTGGGATTCATCTCAGGGATGCAAGGATGGAAGAACATTTGAAAATCCATCTATATCATCCACCACATAAACAAAAAGAAGGACAAAAACTACATGGTCATGTTGATAGATGCTGAAAAGGCATTCAACAAAATTCAACATCCATTCATGATAAAAACTCTCAATAAAATGGGTATAGAGGGCAAGTACCTCAACATAATAAATGCCATATATGATAAACCCACAGCCAACATTATATTTAACAGCAAGAAGCTGAAGGCTTTTCCCCTAAGATTGGGAACAAGACACGTATGCCCACTCTCCCCACTTTTATGCAACATAGTACTGGGAGTTCTAGCCTCAGCAATCAGACAAAACAAAGACATAAAAGGCATCCAGACTGGCATGAAAGAAGTCAAAAACTGTCACTATTTGCAGATGACATGATATTGTACCTAAAAATCTCTAAAGAATCCACTCCAAAACTACTAGAACTAATATCTGAATTCAGCAAAGTTGCATGATACAAAATTAGTACACAGAAATCTGTTGCATTCCTATACACTAACGATGAACTAGCAGAAACAGAAATCAGGAAAATAATTCCTTTCACAATTGCATCAAAAAGAATAAAATACCTAGGAATAAACCTAACCAAGGAAATGAAATACCTATACCGTGAAAACTACAAGACACTGTTAAGAGAAATTAAAGAGGACACTAAATGGAAATTCATCCCATGCTCTTGGGTAGGAAGAAATAATATTGTCAAAATGGCCATCCTGCCTAAAGCAATCTATAGATTCAATGCAATCCCTGTCAAAATACCAACAGCATTCTTTAACAAACTAGAACAAACAGTTCTAAAATTCATATGGAACCACAAAAGACCCCAAATAGCCAAAGCAATCCTGAGAAGGAAGAATAAAGCAGGTGAGATCTTGCTTTCCAACTTCAAGCTCTACTACAAAGCCACAGTAATCAAGACAATTTGGTACTGGCACAAGGACAGATCCAGAGACCAGTGGAACACAACAGAGGGTCCAGATATTAACCCAAACATATATAGTCAATTAATATATGATAAAGGAGGTATGGATATACAATGGGGAAATTATAGCCTCTTCAACAGCTGGTGTTGGTAAAACTGGAAAGCTACATTTAAGAGAATGAAACTGGATCATTGTCTAACCCCATACACAAAAGTAAACTCAAAATGGATCAAAGACCTGAATATAAGTCATGAAATCATAAAACTCTTAGAAAGAAACATAGGCAAAGACCTCTTGAACATAAACATGAGCAACTTCTTCATGAATATATCTCCCCAACAAGGGGAACAAAAGCAAAAATAAACAAGTGAGATTATATGAAGTTGAAAAGCTTCTGTACAGCAAAGGACACCATCAGTAGAACAAAAAGACATCCTACAGTATGGGAGATACTGGGTTGACATACCCAATAACGTGTTAAGCTCCAAATATATATAAAGAGCTCACACACCTCAACAAACAAAAGGCAAATAATCCAAGTAAAAAAATGGGAGGAGGAGCTGAACAGACAGTTCTCTAAAGAAGAAATTCAGATGGCCAACAGTCACATGAAAAGAGGTTCCACATTGCTAATCATCAGAGAAATGCAAATTAAAACCACAATGAGATATCACCTCACACCAATTAGGATTGCCAACATCCAAAAGACAAACACAACAAATGTTGGTGAGAATGTGGGGAAAGGGGAACCCTCCTACACTGCTGGTGGGAATGTAAATTAGTTCAACCATTGTGGTAAGCATTACAGAGGTACCTCAAAAAACTCAAAATAGAAATACCATTTGACCCAGGAATTCCACTCCTATGAATTTACCCCAAGAATGCAGGAGCTCAGTTTGAAAAAGACATATGCACCCCTATGTTTATCGTAGCACTATTTACAATAGCCAAGAAATTGAAGCAACCTAAGTGCCCATCAGTAAATGAATAGATAAAGAAAATGTGGTACATACACAAAATGGAATATTATTCGGCCACAAGAAGAAAACAAATCCTACCATTTGCAACAACATGGATGGAGCTAGAGAGTATAATGCTCAGTGAAATAAGCCAGGTAGAGAAATACAAGTGTCATATTATTTCATTCATATGTGGAGTATAAGAAAAAGAAAAAACTGAAGGAACAAAACAGCAGCAGGCTCACAGAACCCAAGAATGAACTAACAGTTACCAAAGGGAAAGGGAATGGGGAGGATGGGTGGGAAGGGAGGGATAAGGGGGAAAAAGGGGCATTACGATTAGCACACATAATGTAGGGGAGGGACATGGGGAAGGCAGTACAACACAGAGAAGACAAGTAGTGAATCTATAGCATCTTACTACGCTGATGGACAGTGACTGTAATGGGGTATGTGGTGGGGACTTGATAATGGGGGAAGTCTAGTAACCATAATGTTGCTCATGTAATTGTACATTAATGATACCAAAATTAAAATATATATATATATACTCCTATGTTTATTGCAGCATTATTTACAATAGCTAAGATATGGATGCAAGTTAAGTGTGCATCATTAGATGAATGGATAAAGAAGATATGGTATATATTTACACAGTGGGATATCACTCAGCCATTAAATGAATGAAATCTTGCCATTTCTGACAACATGGATGGACCTACAGGGTATTATGCTAAGTGAAAATAAGTCAGAGAAAGATAAATATCATGTGGTTTTGTGGAATCTGAAAAAAAAATGAACAGCAAAACCCTAGAAACAGACTCATAAATATTGAGAACAAACTAGAGGTTGACAGATTGAAGGGGAGTAGGGGCATAGGAGGAATAGGTGAAGGAGATTAAGCAGTACAAATTTCCAGTTATAAAATAAGTCACAGGGATTAAAAATACAGCATAGGGAATATAGCCAATAATAATGTAATTGCTTTGTATGGTGATTGATGTTAACTATATTTATCATGGTGAGCATTTCACAATGTACACAAATGTTGAATCACTCTTTGTACATACATTTGAAATTAATGTCAACTATACTTCATTTAAAAAAATTGGTAAAGAAGCAATGTACTTCAACATAATAAAGACCATGTACAACAGACCCACAGTTAACATTCTATTCAATGACGAAAAATTGTAAGCTTTTCCTCTAAGATCAGGAACAAGACAATGATGTCCACTCTCACTGTTGAATAATACATTATTCAACATAGTACTGGTAGTCCTACCTAGATCAATCAGGCAAAACAAAGAAATAAAAGGCATCCAAATCATAAAAGGGGAAGTAAAATAGTTGTTAGATGCAGATGATATAATCTTATATATAGAAAATTTTAAAGACTCAACCAAAAAGCTGTTGGAACTAATTAACAAATTCAGTAAAGTTAGCAGGATATAGTATCAATGTTCAGAAATCAGTTGCATTTCTATACACTAAAATGCCTGAAGAGGTAATAAACTATCCCGTGCACAAAAGCATCAAAGTCAATAAAATACTTAGAATAAATTTAACCAGGAAGTGAAAGATATGTAACAATAAAAACTACAAGACCATTATGAAAGAAATTGAAGATACAAACGTATGGAAAGATATACTATATTAATGGATCAGAAAAATTAAAATGGTTAAAATGGCTATACCACTCATAGTCATCTACAGATTCACACAATCCCTATCAAAAGTCCATCAGCATTTTTCACAGAAAGTGAGAAAGCACAACTTGTATGAAAACACAAGTAACAAAAAACAAAAGAAAAAACACAAATAACCAAAGTAATCTTGAAAGAACAAAGCCAGAGTTATTACACTTCCTGATTTCAAACTATACTACAAAATTATAGTTATTAATACAATATGGTACTGGCATAAAAGTGAATGCATAGTCCAGTGAAACGTAATAGAGATTGCAGAAATAAACTCTTGTACTCAACTAATATTTGACAAGGGAGTCAAATACCCTCAGTGGGTAAAGGATAATCTCTTAAATGAATGACATTGGAAAACTGGTTAGCCATATGAAGAAATATGAAATTGGACTCCTATCATACACCACTTAGAAAAATTAATTCAAAATGTATTAAAGACTTAAACATAAGAACTACTACTGCAAATGTTCTGGAAGAAAACAAGGAAGAGCCTCTTTGACAATGCTGTTGGCAATGATTTCATAGATTTGACACAAGTACAAAGAACTAAAGTAAAAATCAACAAGTGGGACTACATCAAGCTGAAAACCTTCTACACAGCAAAAGAAACAATCCAAAATAAATGGAAAGGCAACCTATGGGATTTAATATTTTCAAACCACATATCAGATAAAGGATTAATGTCAAAAACATAAATGAACTCATACAACTCAATTAAAACAAAATCCAATAAAAAAAAGTAGGCAGAGGAAGTAAATACACATTTTTATGAAGAAGTAATCCAAAAGACCAACAGGTATATGAAAATGTGCTCAACATCAGTAATCACCAGGGAAATGCGAATCTAAGCCACATGATGTCAACTTAATGCCTTTTTGAATGTCTGTCATCGAGAAGAAAAGAGGTAAGTATTGGCAAGGATGTAGAGAAAAGGCAAACCTTATGCACTATTGGTGGGATTGTAAATTGGTTAATCCTCTGTGGAAAATACTACAGAATTTCCTTCAAAATTAAAAATATAACTGCGATTCAGCTATATTCTCCTGAGTAAATATCCAAAGGATATGACAAAGAGATATATGCACTCAGATACTCTTTGTAGAATTATTCACCAAAGGCAAGATATGAAGACAACCTGTCTCTATCAACAGAAGAATGAAGATGATATTGTATGTATATGTACACACACACACACACTGAAATGTTATTTAGCCCTGAGAAAAAAGGAAATCCTGCTGTTTGCAAGAACATGGATGAACCTTGAGGGCATTACGCTAAATAAGGTAAATTAGACAAAAGACAAAATACTGCATGATCTATCCTATATGTGGAATCTAAAAAAAGCCAAATTTGTAAAAATAGTAGAATGGGGGAATTAACGCAATGTTGTTTAAGGGTACAAACTTACAACCTGTGGATAAATAAGTTTTAAAAGTCTTCTACAAACATAGAGATTATAGATAACAATAATGTACTGTAAATCTCAAACTTGTAAGAGAGTAGAACCAAATTGTTCCCACTGCAAAAAACAAATGCTAATTATGTGACATGATAGACATTAGCTAACACCATAGTGGTAATCATATTGCAATATAGAAATTATCAAATCAATGGGTTGTGTATCTTAAACTTATGTAATGTTGTATGTTAATTATATCTCAAAAATTTAAAAGTAACATTAAAAAATCTGCATTAGTTTTAACATTAGACAAAAATACATAACATTTTTAAATGTGCTATACTAACTTTATAAAGTCATAGTTTTATCATCAGCAGTGAAAAGGTAAGATGTAATCACTACACACAAGACTGTGCCATTTTCTCTGGGAAATTTACCTTTAGCCATTTGGCATGGATACTTATGTTCTCAATTAAGTATGAATATAGAACATTTGGTAGTAGAATCAATGTAGTCTAGGTGGCTACCCCTAGAGAAAAAACCTTTGAACTGAGCCAGACACACACATGAACACATACACTAAGAAGTGAGCTCATAAAAGCCTCTAAATACAACATACAAAGATTAAAGGATGCATGTAGTATGGAACTAAGTATACTTGATAAGGATATATTAAACTTATTCAAGGAAAAATTCAAGTGTTATCCCGAACAAAGCATAGTTTCAGTACTGAATAGCCCCTATCGATCTCTTATACTAAACCTTTATTTCTATTATATATCCAAAGTTTTGATTGGCAACTACTCCCATATTAAGCCATTTAAGATTATAAATCATTCTTAAAGCTCAGTTATACAATATGAACCATTAATGAACATGTAATTTCTCATCTAGAAACTTGGAAATATGTAACTGCATTCACAAGGAAGAAATGTAGAGCTGCCAAAGAAAAAACTTCTGAGAAAATATTTTTTAAAGAGAATGAGTCTTTCCATCATATGGATAGTGGCTTTGTTTTTGTGTTGTTTTGGTTTTTTTTTTTTTTTTTTAGCCATCACTAAATAAATAATTTGTACCAACTTCTTGTTATAAATTTGATTCAAGTTGAGTTTACTTTTAATGGAAGGATTCTAAGTATAACAAAAGTATTTTGTTTGACTTACAATGAAAGATTATGCTTTTACCATACCTACTAACCAGTTACAATGTTGGTAAATGTATTATAGTCAGCTGTCTGGGGAGATAGAGAACCCTTGTTTTTAGTGTTTGCTTATTTCCATGATGTAAATACTTCCACCAGGCCCTATGTATGATACAAAATGTTGGGAAGTAATGCTTACAATCAGATCCAACAGGAGCCAGCTCCAGGACATCTCTGCTAGTCACCAAACTACCATCTGGTCATAAAACCAAACTCTAAAACTTTAAAGTTTTTAAGGAAGAAAAGAAAAAGAAACTTGAAATCAACTGTTGCATATAGAATGTTAGACATTAGACCAATTAAATAATACTTCTCATGAAATCAATTCTTAACATAAATGAAATGTATTTGGTTATTCTAGAGAGCAATTTTTAGTCTCTAGAAACAAGCATCACAGTAGCTTTCAATACACTCATTTTCTCCCTTTCCTCTCATAGCTCATTTCATTTGTGACTTTAAAAGTTCTTTACATTAAAAATGTTCTAATTTCCATTTAACATGCTTTTTACTTTGATGTTGCTTGTTGATTAGCAACACATAGAATCTCAATTCTATGACATGTGATCAGTAATGTCATATATCTGAAGATTATTTTATCAACACTTTGCTCATGAATTTTGATCAAATACATAATATCTTGTTTACAAATCTAATCTATAGTAATTACCATGAACATATAAGTCTAGCTTAAATTAATAACTGATCTAGCAATTGGAGAAACAGCAAATCATTTCATTTAATTATATCCTTTCAGAAGAGCTAATATGAGGAACTTTAACAATGCTGCTTAGTATTTGAGAAATTGCAAGATACTTTCCACATTACCCATCAATTTGTTACTAGAGGCTGGTAGTTCAGGAGGAGGCTATCTTTAGGGTGTAATGTCTAAATAGAAGGCTTTACTGTACTTTCTGAGGAATCTTCCCATGGAAGTAGATTATTGTCACCCTGTACTGTGAGATCTGTTGTCACTGAAGATTAAGATTGGTTGTATGTGGAAAACCTTTCCATGTTGATCAAAAAAAAATGGACACTATTTATTATTATTAAAATGATCCTCTAAAGTGTTTGGGTTTTTTTTTTACCAAATACTCCAAGGCACTGCTAGTAAAATACAGTCTCAGAATCAAGATGTCAAGTGTTTGGCAATAAAACCTTTGTTCAGAACTGGAAAAGACTTAAGAGTGTGCCTCTTTGAAACTGTTTTCTAGGAAATAAGGCTTCTAATTCTCATTCCAAGATAAAGAGAGCCTTCTTCGAAGAAATTTCTGGGTCTCTTTTGGCTATTATGAGTAGACTAAGTTTTGATGCTCGGGAAGCCTACAAAGTTTCTAAAAGATTACACCATCTTATATTAAAAAGAAGAGTGATAATTCAAAATTAAAAGAAGCCTCTGAGACCCCCAACTTCCAGCAAGTAGGACACAGCCTGAGAAAGCTACTCAGCTGCCACAGGGATATATCCTAGGGAAAGAATGAAGAACCCATTTGAGAGGGCCAGAAGCACAGAGGGTAAAGCCAGGAGAAATGGAGAATCCATGAAAGCCAGAAGGAACCCTAATCAGGGAACTGTTATGTTTAGCTAAATTTCAAGATTTCTGTGAACCACTGTTCCCTCTTTTTTGAATGGGGGTGTCTATTATAGATTCTACTGTCCTAACCTCATCATTGTATTCTGAGTTTGGGGGGCTCAGATGACTTGTCTGCTAGTTCATAGCTCTTCATATCAAGAGTAGCCTGAGGAGCCTTATCCATTCTTGGACCACATTAGATATTGAGATGCTGGACTCTGAGCCTGATGCAATAAAGGGATGAGACTTTAGGAGCCTGGAGGAGTGGTGAGGGTATTTGGCTTGCTGGATGAATTTATGTAACTGTAACTAAAATAAAGATGGCCAAACACTTTTTACTACTCTTCCCATCAACATATGGAGATTATTCCCTTCCCTGTTGAATCTGGGATGCCCCTGTGACAGTTCAACAAATAAATGTAGTGGAAGCAATGTGCCAATCACAGACATACCTTTAAAAGACTAATTACATCTATTTCCTCCCTCTAGGATTTCTCACTCTTGAACACTTCTTGGGACTCAGCCACCATGCTGTGCAAAGCCCAAGCCCCATGTATGGAGCACATATTGATGTTTCAATTGACAGTCTCAGAGGACTGCCAGCCACTAGCCAGCATCAAAGGCCAGCCATATGTACAGGCCATCTTGGCTGTCCAGCACAATGGAGCACTCTGATGATGCAGCCAAAGCCAATACCAGATAAAGCGAAAAAGCAATGCCACTTAGCCCAGTGAACACCAAGACTAGTAGGAAATAACAAAATCACTGTTGTTTTAAGTAATTGAATTTTGGAGTGGTTTTCTATGCAACAAGAGGTAACTGAAATAGAAGTCTTCTGTGTGTGAGAGGAATGAATCCATAAGAATGGATGAGATTTAATTGGAGGCATGTGCCATGAGAGAAAAGAGGCTTAGATTAGAATTCTGAGAACTCCACATTCTAGACAGAGGAACAGCAGTCAACAAAGTCTGTGAAATGTGTTCATAAAGGTAGAAGGAAATCTAGGGGATGGTCAGTGACCTGTAAACCTGTGGAAGAGAGAGAGGCCAGAGAGGTGAGTGCTGATGAGAGATCAAATAAACTACAACTAATAATTGTTACATTTTTATGTATATGATGAAATGTACCTAATTATAGTTTATGGCATGGAAGTCGAAAGTGGCCTTAGCAAAAACAGATCTGCAAACTGACAGGGAAGAAGTCAAACTGTTAGAGGTAGATATAGTTGAAGAATGAACAGTAAATGAGTAGAAGAAACGGCAAGTATAGATTCTGTTGAAGAGCCAGGAAAGGTTACAGGAAGAAGCTGTGTGTGGGTGGGAGGAGAGAGATTTAAATTGCCTTTAAATGTTGCTAGAAGGAAAAAAGTATAAATCAGGGTAAGAGAAAAATACAAGTGAGTAATATTTTACTCTTTCCAGAAAGGATCCTCAAACCACAGAACATCAATTTAGACCCTATCTATGTCCACTGTCCAAACACACAGTAACCTCAAGAGAACATTTGCTATAAAGCAGACTTTGTAGCAACTTAGCTGAATCATAGGTCCAAAGGAAATTACTTACCAACAGATCAAAATGACCTTGTTAAAAAGCATGTAATGAAATCTATAGCTGATATTTCACTTTAATATTTTATAGCTCAAAGAGCTCTTTTTAAATTTTAGGCAAATTCTTCCTTCTAAGGTGAGCAGTGAAATGTATTTTTGAGCAGGCCATCCCTAATTTTGAAAAGAATTGCTGGAGTAATTGTGGGTTAAGTTAGATGCCGTACTTCCCAAATGTAGGTCTGTTCATCCATGAATTTACACACATGCAAGAGCGTTCTGTGAGAGAATAGCTTGTACCCTGGTCCTCTCTCTAGGTGTTTGAATGATATGAAAAGCATGTCTGATAGAGTGAATTGCTATACTCAACTAAGATCAAGTAGTAGCAAAGAAAAATGGCACTAGAAAGAGGACACAGGGAGGGAAGATTCTAGACTAGTTATGGGATCAACACAAGGGTAAGGCGGTTAGCACTTCTTGAGCACACCATGTTTCCTGATGCAAGAAGCTGTCCTGATCCAGACAGGCTAGTACTGTGGGGAGGCACTGTGGCGAAAGTATTGCAAGAGAACGAAGTATACATTATTAACATAACTTACGTTAGTATCATGAAAGAAAGTAAGTCATTCACCAGGACGAAAGCAGTTTTCATAGAGAGATCTTCACCACAAAGAGATTCATTCTCCCCAGCTCTTTGAGTTTCCTTGCAGTCTGAGTAAATCAGTATGATTGAACTTGAGAGAGTCAGGCCACTGGACCACATTTTCCCCCCTTGTCCCTCTTTTGTTCTGACTGCCTAATTTCCACTTCCCTTGGTCAGAATTTTCTTTACTGACTCATTTTCTCCTTTATTTATGTTCATCTTACAGGAAATTAGCAAAACAGGGGATTTTCATCCTTCTCCCAGAAATTGGAACTTTTAATTTTCAGGAAACCACGAAGAATGAGATCAGTAAAATTCTAAGACCAGAATCTTATGATGCAATCTTATGATGCAAAAGCACAAACCAGAGTGAAATTTTTCATAATGCATAACACCTGCTCAATTCCACCTGCTGCAGATGAAGGAAAGTAAGCAAAGGGAACATGGACAAAATAATTCTTTCAAGCAATCAAATGTCCATTCATTGATTTCTAGTCCAAGGAAAGCAAATCAGGAAGTTTCCATAAGCCCAATGATTCTCCAAAATATGCCTTTGTTCTGGCTTAACTCCTGCCAAATTCCACACTCCTTAGGCATCCTCAATATTTTGAAAATAATTGTAAATGCTTTCAAAGTTAAAATAGGTGCATCAAAAAATATGCACCAGAGAGGTATACTTGAGCACTTTTTACTAAGTGCTAAAAGATTTTAGTGTTGTGTCCTATTGTTAATGCAGATCAAACAGAACAAAAACCCAGTTGCAAGAACAACAATAATGTCTGGCTTACTTAGCACCAAATTACCAATAATGAGAGAAAACTATAAAATATTAACCAAATGATCCCAAATTAAAATTAAGCCAATCAATTTCTAAATTATAGAGAATGTGTAATTAGACAGTGGTTCTCAACTGGGAAAATTTGGTCCCCAATGGGACCTTTGCCAATATCTGAAGACATTTTTTTGTCACAACTGGAAGAGCTACTACTGGCAGCTAGTGTATAGAGAACCAGGGATGCTCCTAAACATGCTTTAATGCATAGACCAGCCCCTGTGAGGAAAAATTATCAGCCCAGAACATCAATGGTACCAGATTTGAGAAATCCTGAGTCAGAATGAGAGTTTCCATAAAGTCCAATTCCTTTTCATTTATGAAGCCCCACTGGTTTGGAACAATAAAATTAGAACATAGGCATGTAGGAAGAAATATATTTTCTAATCCATTATGATTTTCAGGGAAGGGAGATAATTACTATTGCTACTTGAAAACAATAAAAGGTCATTAAGAATTTAAGTGAAAAGAGTATGCAAGACACAAGAATCTTTATATAACTTGATTCTTTAGATAAATTTGAAGTTTGGGAATGTTTTGAAATATGGATAAACTCTCCAGTATTCCAAGTTTACAATAAACTTTCTAGAATATTCTAAATATTTTTCTCATGCAAATGTGAAACAGGATATTAAAGTACTTAGAAGCAAACTGACTTCAGGTTTTTATAACTAAGCCTCGTATCACAATGGTTGTTTAAAGTTCTAGATTGAAGGAAATTAATAAGGGAGATTACAATAAAAGGGATACTATTTAACGCAGTTAAACATTATTCATTGGTACACTTCCATTAATTTTATTTTTCCAACCATTCAGACTTATATGCTAGTTCTCAGAGACAGCAAAAAAGGAGTAAAGAATGTAGAAGTTCTTCACATTGATTCTGCAACAAGGATCTGAAAGGTCCAGTGGGAAAAAGCAGATTTAAGGAGGTAGGGGAATTAAATTGACTCTCTGAGAACTTGATCAGGTAAGAGGCAGACAGGCTTGAAAAATGGCTCTGCTCCTGAAGAGAATAAAAATCTTTCCTGGCAATATCACCTTTCACTTTCCAACCATTTTACACAAAGGAAATGACATGCTTAAAATTTTGGGAGCAAAGTCTATGACCTATGCGTTTTATCATATGCAGGCACCTACTTTAGGAATCCAAATGATAGGCTAAGGGTTAAACTATACTGGGCTTTAACACGGATGTAAGTAGATTACAAAATTTCAGTTCTCTTTATAATTTTGAATTTTAACAACTTTACAGTGGATGGAGTCATTGTTTGGGATTTTAGTAAAATCTACACTAATAACAATGCATTTCTTTAGTTAAAGCCCTATTTTTTCAGTGTTATATTAGAAATACTCCAGAAGGTTTAGCACATTGTTCTCCTAAACACCATTACAACTGTAACTTTAATTTATTCCATCAGCTCTAGTAGAAGATTCCTAATTTAAGGAGGGGTAATGATTTTTAAACTAGGATGACGAAGTGGCCCTAAAGCCCTTTTCCTGAAGGGAATTCCTTAGAATTCCACTTTTTAAAGTTGCCACATGGAAAAAAACGGACCTAAGAAGTTTGGGACATGCTGCTATGCTAATTCTTCTTAGAGACTCACAGTGAATATTAGAGCAAGGCCTTTGTGAAACCTAGTTTACTGTTGCTAGCAAGTCACAAATTTCTAGTTCAGTTACCCAGTCTGTTCTGTAGCACCAAAATTAACATACTTTGGCATTAACGTACTAAGTAAAATTTGGAAAATACATGTCCAAACAAGAATAGTAGTGTTGGATGTATTACATTCTCATGTAACAAGCTTTATTATATCTTAGTTTCCATGGGTTAGGGGACAAGGGAGATAATAGCTGGGTTTACTCTTCACTACTTCATAAGGCTGAAATCAAGGGTGGACTTGGGCTTGGCTTCTACCTGAAGCTCACGTTCCTCTTTCAAGCTTAAGTGGTGATTGACATCATTCCTTTCTTTGTAACTGTTCCCTTCCATGACTGATTTCCTCGGAGCTGGCCGGAGAGGGATTAGAATCTCTCCTGCTTCAAGTCTCTAACCTCTACTCCCTCCTTTAAAGAGTTCACCCAATTAGATCAAACCCACCCAGAATCATCTCCCTTTTGATTGACTTAAATAAACTGATTGGGAACTGTAATTGCATCAAAAAATCCCTTCACATTTGCCTTAGCATAATTTAATCACTGGAGTGAGCATCTTTTATATTAACAGGTTCCATCCACACTCACAATTATGGGTTATACAAAGATTTGGATACCAGGAGGTAGGATTCACAGGGCGATCTGAGGATCCAGTCTGCCACCCTATAAAACTTTAATAAAAGCAGGAAACATAGTAGAGAGTTCAAGTAAGAGGACAAAAGGTCATGAGGGGACTTTGAAACAGCCTGTTTCCCAAAAGCTTACCCATGGCCTATGTCTCAAAAGAAAAGATGGCGGTGCCACAGACTGACTTCTCCAGACTGCTTTACACAACAGTCAACGTAGTCAGTCTGACTAAAACCAACAGCAAAACAGATCATATGCCTACTCAGGTACACATTGCTGAGACTTTTAAGCCAGGCCCAAAGTGAACATATAAGGAAATAGCAAATATTTCCCAGCATCTTTTTGAAATCCCTAAAATAGTGTCAGTCTGGGATTTTCTTTTAATAAACATTTAGGCCCATTATATCATAACACAAAGGAGGAAAACATATTGTGTCAAGCCTGGCCTATAATTTAAAAAATTATCATCATGCTTGTCTTAAGAAATAGAAATACACATAGCTAGATAAATAATCCATAAGTGAAAAGCTTAATAGAATTCATCAGAATTTCTAGTGACTAGAATCTGAATTTCAAAAATGATATTTTTTCAAAATGTATCCTCATTAAAAGGTTGTAAAATTTCTCTGATTATAATCACTGTTTAGAGTCATTGTACTCTAGTATTTGTACTATCTTGTCATTTATTAAATAGTCCTTTTAAAACAATTTGCCTAACCTTTATAATATATTCAAACTTAGGGGGAAGAAAAAAAATAGAAAAAGGGGAACATAAATTATTATAATTAACTGCTTTAAGTAAATTAAGATTTTAAATTCAGAAACAGAAACCATAGAAAATAACACAGACTAAAGTCTATTACTACCTTTGTTGTTTATTAAGCCATATACAATATGCTTTTTAAGTGAAAGTAGAATCTAATTCCTGTAGTTACAATGATGGTTTTTAGCCTATTGATTTAAAAAATATTTTGCTTCTCTTTTAAACAGGAAGTATGAGATCACTGATAAAGCTTAAGCCTATATATCTTGATAGAGTACTATTCTTTGAACCAGTTATACTCTGTCCTTATTGCATATTTTAATTATTTATATTTCAGAGAAAAAGGTTAGCTAGGTGATTTACGTATTGGTGGTAAAAACCCCAGTCCACAAAACTAGCTGTACAAAAGACAACTGAAGATTACTTTTGAATTCAGATAGTTCCAGAGTTAGGATAATGTAATTTAAAAAATAACAGTGAAAAATAAGAAAAGTTCATTTTGAAGAAATAGAACATCAGCTCCAAGTTTCAAATCTCATTGGACTAGAATATAAATCAGGTAGAAAGATATAATTTCATACAGAACCAATTCTCTATTAGAAAGGGGATGTGGGTTCTGGGAGGCATGCACTTAATTCTGACTTATGCACACCACATTGCTGCCCATAGAATGTACAAATTGCCCTGTGAAAAAGGTTAATCAAATGTGTAACATGACTTAGGATAAAATGCCTGCGATGGCTGACCATTTCGATTCATATCTCCTGGTGGAGATCCATAATGTCTCAATTCTTAATTATCTAGTCTTTTGTGCATTAAAAAAAAAATGGCCAATAAAATGTCAGCCAAGAAACACACTGTTCATTCCTTTCAGGTTTATTTTAAACCTATTGCACTTAGGCTAGAGCTAAATCAATTTTTCATGAATATCTACCCCAGTAGATTGCACCTCAAGCCAGTTCAGATCCCCAGAGAATTTTAAAAAAGAGATTTATCAAGTAACAAGTAACACCTCAGGAAAAAGAAACAGGGTTTTTAATTGCTTTGTGTGCTCCATAATTGAAGGCAGGCACCTTCTTGAGGCAGTGGCTGCCAGGAGGAGTGAGACTCCAGTTGGCCCTGCCTAATTAATCCTGTGATACAAACCTTCTGGCTTCAATTTTCACATTTCTGTCTCTTTTTAGAGGTGATAATAAAACTAAAAATTTATGTTGGTTACTGTATGACTATAACTGTGCCAGCGGAACACAAATAAAACCATATGGGCTAAAGAGACCTTGTCTCCACATTTCTGGTTTCTCTGCGGTACACGAGGCACGGGGGCAAGCTTTGTGCTAACAAGAAAAGGTAGGGAAAATTCAGTAGCAGGGCGGAAGTGCAGGTCAACTCCCTCTTGTGAGTTTGCTCTGTTAAGACGACTCACTGAAGCGTATGCCTTTTTTATTGACAAAAAAAAAATTCTCAAAATAGAATTGTGTGCTCTGAAAGCTCAACGGCTCAATGACTGCACTAGAGCTTTTAATGAAAGACAAATTGGGCAGCTTAGCCTTTGAACAATAGCTGTCAGAGTGACAAGTGCAGGGTCTTTTCTCTTAATAGGTTACATATTAAAACTAGTATAAAACAACTTTCAAAATCTTGTCTGTAAGAGCAGCAATGTCTGTAGTTGAGCTGGGATGCATAATGCATCCCAAATCACAAACTGACTCCAGTGTTGCCACAGGTCAAAATGATTTTGCTTTAATGGAGAACCTTGGTTTGTAATGTGACATCACTGTTAAATTTCCTATGGAATGATACTTACACAAAGAGGTGGTGTCATTAAAGAAGATGGCCCATCAATAATAGTTCCTAGGGCCAAATCTATACATACAACATCATATGGGTTTGTCCTTACATTAATTAAGAGATGTGATCTTTGGGGTTTTTTTTCAACATAATACAAAAATACTAAAATCTATCCTATAATATTTTGAGTGTTTTTTCTACATAAGATGTATTCTTCCATTTTGAAATACCAATAGCATGGTATTTTCAAAGACTGAAGTAAAAACCTGAAAGGTACATTGAATCATGCTGTTCATATTTAAAAAGAAATTTCCAAAAATTTTGGGACTTCAATTATTTTCATGTGGGAAAGTTTGTTAGTTTATTTAGCTATATTCTTTTTAAACCTATGTTTATTTTATGTAGAATTTCTACTCTCTGAATTTTAAAAAATACGGGAGCCACCTGGTGGTCAACAATTTTATTTTCTCTTAAAAATAAGACTGTGTCTATTGCAAAATGTAAATGTTCTATTTTAAAATTTGGTGTTTTTTTAACGGAAGAATTTTAACAAAAGCACTAATTCTCCAATCCCATATGCTAGTTAATGGGTTCTGAATATGAAACTAACTTTTCAAATACTCTTTTCACTGGACATGCCACCCATTTTTAATAAATATCAAATAGATTATTCTTTCCTTATATTTCATGTATTTACAGAGAAGTACTATGCATAGAGTTGTGAAAAATACAGATATATTATTAAAAATATTTATAATATGTGTGTTTTCATACTTTTAAAAGCAAAACAAGTGATTTTTATGGAAATTACTCATAAAGGGGAAGCTTTGGAAGCTAGATTCATAATCTATAAGTATATACAGGTGTGCAATAGAATTTTACAAGGAAAGATTCAAATGTGAAAACTGAGGGTTCAAGTTCTGGCCAGTGATATAGAAACCATCAAAACAAAGGCAACATTCATGGCAGTGACATGCTTTGTTCATACAGATTTACAATAAGCTGCTCACCTTCTAAGTTACTATACTAAATACACACACATATAGATACACATATATCTATATGTGTTATATAAATATATATGTAGACATTTTATAAAATGAGGCCTCTTGTGAATATATTAATACATGACAATTTCATTCTGACCTCTATCTTACATTTAAACTATAAACTTCTTTTGTTATTAATTTTTATTTTTTTACTATTAGCATGCACTGAGTAGCTATATGAAAAGTTCCTGTTCTTGACTAAAAGCAAATAATGTCATTGAATCCATGTAAAACACTACCTCACAGGCACTATTATGCTCCCATTTAACTTATGAGGCATATTAGGCTCAGAGAAGTAATGGCATTTCTGTAAGTGAGGCGCCTAGACTCAACCTCAATTCAAACTCCAAATGTTATACTTTCATCATTCAGAACCAAAAGAGCAGCTAGACATCCTACTTACTTATAGTTTTATTGTGTTTTCAACAACAGAAGTATGTCCTCAATGCTTTGATAATAGGTAAGGTACCAACTTCATAATCCAAATCTGGTAACTATTTACCAAGTGATGTGGGAAGTGAATTCCTAAGAAGAAATCAAAGGATGCCTGCATAACTATCACTGCTCATTTTCATCCATCAGGCACTCTTTCTTCCTCTTCTGGAACAAGCTCTTCCCCTTCCTTTCAAGCTCAGCTTTCTCCCTGCTCCATCCCTGGAGTTTAGGGGAGGGTGCCAATCCCAGTACCATGGGGTCGGGGCATGTAACCCCAGGGATACATCCAAGAGACAAGCCAGGACAAGCAGAGGCATTCCTTGATTCCTTGGGATTGCTTTTACCTTTGGTCTGGGAATAAGGGTGGTGAGAGCCCTTTCCTGTCAAATCCCTAAATGAGATGATACAGGCATGAAGCTGTACTTATCCCTGGGTCCCTTGCCACCTGCCTACACACACACATGCTTCACAGTACTTGGAGGAACAGAGGAAAATGAGGTGGAAACACATGGAAATACAGGAGATAAACAAAAGCAGGAAGCCTGGAGAAGACATAGTCTGCCTGTCTGTCCCTCAGTGCCCCAAAGCACTGTCATTCATAAAGGAGTTCTTCAGTGATTGAGCTCCCCCAGAGTTCTTCCAGTAAACCTGTGGTGGTTGGTTGTTGAGTTTTGTTTTTGTTGTTATTGTTTTGGCTTGAGCTAGTGTGAGTTGAATTTTTGTCACTTGAACACAAGTAACCATTAGAATTATACAACTACAAAATATTAGGTTCTGTATTGCAGAAAACAGGGATAACCACTGTTTAGCCAATAGTGTCTTCTGAGTGTTTTAAAATAAACAATTTCCCTAGGAAAAGAGCCAATGTGCCTGCATATGGCAGAGAAGTGTGACACAAAGCACCAGACTGGTGGCGGCAAACATAGGAATGAGCCAATTTCCAAAAGCTCAACAGTTTTAATCCCCATCAACATGCATTTTTTTTTATCTCACCCTTATATATGTAAACCTGGACTCAAAATTTGCACACTTAAGGAACTATACACACACACACTTTTTGATATTGACATGATCACATTCAGGCTAAGAAGTAATTCCTCCTCAAACTCTACCTTCATAGTCTACTAACAAGTGGCAGACATATGGAAAGGAATAGTGTAAATTTGGATGAAGTTAGAACAAATTCAATTATTGTGACTGAAAACACAGGATGAAATAAGCCAAAAACACACTTTGAAGTTGGACCACCAGCTTTGCCACTTATTGGTTACTAAATAAGTGGGTTAGTTTCTCCTAATGTAAATTTCCTTTCCAATACATGAGGGGAATGCCAAAGTCAATTTCAAGAATGCAATCTATGAAAGAACCAGAAATAGGTGCTCCATAAATGGCAGGTGTTGCTGTGGTTAATATTAGTATCATTAAGTCTACATATGCTTTCTTTAACCAAAGTGCTGAAGAAAATGTATGGCAAAGAGAAGAAAAGAGTTTGATTTCTTATTTACTAATTTTGCTTCTCCAGAGTATGCATAATGAGCTTCTAAAGGCACTAGCAATCGAAACGAATAGTTGTAGTGAAGTGTAACATAGTACTGCCATATTGCAACACACTAAGTACTCTATTGTGACTCTATTTTTTCCAGTGAATCTTATCATTTAAGCTAAGATATATTTCTCCAAATATTCCATTTACTTGTCTTCTATTTTCTAAAATACAGTGAGGGAAATTTTATGGTCTCACAATCCAGCTCAATGACATTCATTCATAAGATGCAGAGTGTATTACATAATCTCTATTCAATCATGGTTATGTACACATTTGGACAAAACTGTTAGACAAAAATATTTAATCTGAGAAGGATTTAAACAGAGCAAAGCCAAGTTTGAAAGCAATGCCCATTATACATGATAAAATAGTTCAGGGTTCCTACAGTTATTTGTTATTGCAATCACTGGGAAATCTGAAGTACTGATAACCTGTGTCTCACTCCACATCCATCCACAAGATCATCATTTAATGGCCTGGAGTGTGGGCTTGACTTTGAGATATTTAAAAGACCACCTGGTGATTCCAGTATGCAACACAGACCTCACTTCCCCACTATGTCTCTTATCATTGCTTAAGAAACTCCCCAGATTTTTTCTTTAAACACACCAAAATTGTCTTTGGCAAATGTTAATCAAAATTTTGTTAAAACAGACTGATATCCAGAAACAGCTTGACTGACTCATCCACCATGGAGATGACCAGACAGCTGCATACACACAACCTTTGTGTGATTCGTAACAATAGTCTACTTAGTCCTTGACTCTTCACTCTAGTCCTCTCTGTGTGGACACATCAAATGCTTACACTGAATTTTATACAATATTTATTAGTTTTAAGTGTACATCAACTCTACTTCTATAAAAATAATAAAAAAAATGAAAAGAAAAAATGCTTATGCTGAGACACTGGTGGCTGGGAGGCATGAATATGTCCAGAGAATCCATAAACTTCATGAAGACTGTTGAAACAGTCCACATTTATACAGATTTCTTTACTGCTTTCTAAAAATCCCAACTAAACCATGGCTAGGCATTCCTAGAAGATTTCCAAGTTTTATGTCCCAAGAAAGCAATCTGTACCTCAGGCCTAGGATGATGACTGAAGGTGATAACGTAAAAAAGAACACTTAGCACTGTGTCTGGGCCAGGGTACTCACTCAATAAATGGTTGTTTTCAAACAAAGATACTATCCAATTTCACTGTCTTGAAATGATTGTGTCAGTTTTAAAAGTGTGTATAAAGAATACCTTGAGGTCAATTATAAAAGGAACACTCTCTCACTTTATTTAAATTAGTGCCAACTACTCCCCAACTTACAGGTTTTAAGTTGGGGTAGATTTCCTCTAACTGGAGCTCAGTCCTTCAAAAATAAGTAGTTTTAGATTCCTAATCAGTGGCCTGAAAACCACCAAAGCTAGCCCCCACTAAAGCAAGCTGTGAAAGGGATACATAAATAATTGGAGGTAGAGTAATTGTTTACTTCTCTGTCCTTCATTAAGGCTTCACTCTTTTCTCATCAAAGATAGAGGAAACCAAAGTCAGCACATCTGAACTCCATCCAAACTTCGGTTGTATTTTAAAATTTCAGGTTAGAATGCATAATATATTAATGCTATACAACTTTTATTGTGTTCACTTTAAAATTTATATTAAGTAGATTGCTACATTATGGTAATGTACTAAATTACCTAAAGCAAAGTAATTCAATGATTAACTGACTATAAACATTGGTTTATGGTCAGATTATAAAGTACTACAATGATTAACATTATGCATTTTCATAACGGTAGAAAATTGCAGGATGAAATATCTGTGGATTGACTCAGTGCCATTAGGAATAATAAAACAGTGGTATAACTCAGTCTCAAGTTACATCTTGAGAGTAAACTTTGTTTTAAATCTCCTCTCTAAGTGGTTGAGAAACTCATTAATTTAAAATGCCCAAGGCTTGCCAAACACAAGGTAGAGAAAGCAAGTATTCATGCAAATTTATGATATTAGGCATAATGGGACTTAACAGTTTTTAAGTCTTTTTCTCTAATACTTAACCAGAACACATCATTTTATGTTTCTTAAATGATAAAATTGATACACTCAAGATTGACACCTCACTATCTTTCAAAAATAAGTTGAAATAGGTTACTGCCTTAAAAAATACACTCAGATTTAGAGCAGCCTGCTTCATCAGTTCCACAACAAAAGGTCACAGACCAATTCTCTGTGGAGAAACAGACAGCACAGAGGATTAAAGACCTGGAGGAGAAGTCATGGATTTATATTGTTCTTTGAAGGTAAAGAGTTGGAATGCAGGTAGACATTCATACAAAGGATTTGAGTATCACGGATGAAGTCCATAGGAAAATCATCATGACGGACGAATGCTGGAGGATGCTGCAGCAGAATTGTCTGGGCTTGACTTCTCAGGGAGCCATACAACTGCTGTATAATCTTTGACAAATTACCTTAATTTCATCATCTGTAACAAGGGCATATCTGTCCATTGTTAAAAGGATTAAACAAAAATTGTAAAGTGACTGGCCCATAATAGACAATTGATAAATTATCATTTTTATTAACAATATAACTAACTATTACTAGTTGGTTCTAAACTTTTGATTATGATTATATTCTAATAGTAGGGAATAGTCCTAATAGAAAAAGACTAAAACAAAACTGGGAAGGCCAGTTTAAGAATACTGGCTGGTGAAGATGGTAGGCATTTGGAGAAATGTATTAAGACCTAAAACACTTACATTAATCATTTTATACTGCAGAGCCTCAAACTTTTCACAATATCTGCCTAGTCCTGGGAGAGAATGATTTTGAGTATTTCCTGAAGCTGAACTTATATTATACATACTGCTTCTTCAATGGCTAATCCATCAGATGACAATTACTTAATTTTTTCTCCACTTTTCCCTTGAGTATGAGTAATTTTCACACAGGAGGATCATACTCTCTATAACACGAACTCACAGCAGAGTTACAGGTTTATAACAGATGCTCAATAAAGATGGGCTAAATTAGTAAGTGAATTAATGAATGCCTAAGGAAAAATAGAAAAGTTTCAAATTAATGAGTTTTATTGTTGGTCTGTATTTATGTTTTAACTTCCATTGGTATTCATACATCCATTACGCTGCTCATTTGAAAACTCCTTCCTGCTTTCTGTTATCTAACATATTACAAGTATTAATTGAATAGTTCAACCACCCTTTTTGCATGCTGTGTTTCTCAGTGTGCAGAACATAGCTGTAAACTGAGTAACATTAGACTTTTCAACAAGGCCCTAATGACAATGTTCCAGAAGAAAATAAAAATCAAACTCCTTGGTCCTTACTGCCTGCAATAATAGGTCAGTGCAATGCTCCTCAGGTTCACTGGGCTGTGTCACAGGCAAAATGACACCAGAACCATTTGGTATCCAAAAAAAGAAAGAATTTTAATATTCTTTGATAATAATGAAGGCATACAGGCAAAATGTTTAGAATCTTTTCTTTTATTAGTTCCATGCCTGTCAATATGATATCCAAATCCCTCTTGTTAAAACTAATTTTGTTCCATTTTTCTTACTCCTAAAAAATCTAGAGAATCTAAATTTTATATCAGTCTCAGTATATAAAATAATTCCAAACGCAAAACTCTCTCTAAATGTGGCTTGTGCCTACTTTTTTGGTGGTCTGCAATGAGATAATTTCAGAAATTTTAATCACCCACACTTTCAATGAGCACTTTATATACTGTGACCCTTTCCTCTATCCATTACGCTTATTCTGACTATATGTATGGAAATGCAATTTTATGTCTGTTGAATCTAATAATAAAAAAAATCAAGGAGTATATTATGTATATATTTTTAAGGTTATTTTCTAAGTAATTCATCCTTATTGCATTTCATAGAAGTGTCAGTCTATAACAGATTGGAAAAGAAGAGAGAAAAAGAAATTAGTCCTCTACCATAGATACTTTGAGAATCACTCTCCTAGAATATGATGGCCTTTTCCTTACATTAAATGCTTTCTTAAAAATATGACCTATTTTTTACTTCTTAAATAATTTGTAATATTTTAACCTCTCTTGGTGCTCCATTCCACTTGTTATTTATATGGTTGCAAAGTAGATTCACTTTAACAAACCGTAGTTATCAAAACTGAGTTTTATGACAACAAAAATCTAACCATATTATTTCCCTTCTTGAAATGTTTTAGTGGCTTCTCCTTAATAAATATCTTTTATGCTCTTGAAGGCTTAAAAGGCGCTCCAGGATTTGCCTCTGATTACTCTTTAGCCTGATCTCTTCAGCCCCTACTCTCTCCCTCTCCACTTCAGACCGCAGACATATGCTCTCATCTCCAGGCCTCTGAACAGAAGTGTACTCTCTCCATGTAAGTCTCTTCCATCTGCCTCATTCAAAACTGCCCCTGTAACACACATGCATACACACACACGCAGGCTTACTAATATTGTTAATACCTATTCTTTCTTTAGGCATCAAACTTTAGGGAACTTTCTCCTGAGTCCTTGGCCTTTTACTTATACTCTTAGCTCTATTTCCCTTCCACAAAATTAATTACATATGTAAAATAATTTTAATAGCCATATTTTTCACCAGATCATAGCTCCATAAGGGCAAAGAACTGGTTTCTGTCTAGGCTTTTGTATTCCCAGAATTCGGTTCAGTATCGGACACATTTTGGGTTCCCAATATTTATTAGATGAGTTAATGCATGAAAGTGATACATGAACTGGTGATTTATAATTACAAATTCTAATAAATTCTTCTTTTGCTTTGTAACTTTCTAACATTTTGAAGCCATTATAATTGCTAACTTATAGAAAGACTCCTATAATCTCTAGCCTTTTTAAAAAACTTATTATTACTTAGATATTCTCTGTATGGTATTTGCTATACAAAGTTTATGGTCAAAAAATTCAGCTTGCCATTTCTGGCAGTTTATTTTTCCAGGTCATCAAGGGTTTTAAAATTCTAATCATTCCCTTGAGGTGATACAAAAACTTATTAAACCAAACATTAACCAAGGAAGAGGGATGGGATAAAACATCTGGAATTCAGTGTAGTTTGATCTTAATTTGACATTAGGCTCTCTATACCTCTATCATTTTAGATTAATTTCCACTGATTTCAAATGTAGTTCAATCCTCAGTATATGCTTTTTTGCTTTGGTCTTTTAAAATAACACTTATTTAATTTAGGTGTTAATTTAATTATTAAGTTAAAAACATTTATTTCTCATCTACCTCCCAGGAACCAGACTATGCTAAGGACTGGCACATAGACTTCATACTCACTGTAAACCTCTGAGACCGTTCCTATTATTTCTGAAGACCTGAGTCCTAGCATAATGAAAGGATCTGCATTAAATCAAGTCGTCTGGGAGAGCCAAAATTCAAACCCAAGCTCATAGACGCCACACCTAGTAATATTCCAGGTGCTTTTCTTGTCATCATCAGTGACATTTTCTAAAAAAAAAAAAAAAACTATATGGTTCCTCTAGCAGCTCTTTCATGATTATAAAAATCTAAAATAACTGCCCTTGAAGGCTGCCATCTAAAATACATTCAGTGCATTTTTGAAACAAATTGGAAGCCATGTAAAGGCAAAACATAGAGGCAAAAGGTTAGCACATAGGGTGATTTTTGGTGCAAAATAAGAAATAATGAGTGATTGAGTTACATGTTATCAAGGCTGACTTGTTGGGAAAAAGGAACAGTAGTTCATCCTGCTTATAAGTCAGGGGAGTTATCTCGAGAGCAATGGCAATGGGAAAAGCATGTCTGTACAATTTAAATTCAAACTTATTTTAACAATTTTCAAAGCAGGAAAATCTAGAAACCTGTGTGTTCCTCCCAAGTCTAATAACACATCAAATGTGAAACAGAGATAGATTTACTTGGTTTGCCTTCCTTTCCTAAATGACAATATTTGGCTTCATGCCATATTCATCTACCCTCTTCACTCTTCTACTCAAATATAAAACAAGAGAAAGACACAAGTAGGTAATGTGCTGCCCTGTAAAGCAGAGGAGGCCACTTCCAAAGAAAGAGAAGGTCCTAGCCACACACCATGTAGCTCAAGTTCTATAATCTAAGAATGTTGGTTCAGTTGCTCATAACTTATTGCAAATGTGACCAAGTTAATTCCAATCACTCAGCCACAGAGGAAGTTTTCTCTTGCATAGCACATGACGTGGCCAGCTTATCACCAGTGCTTGTGATTGCCCACAGTGGGACCAGACGTGAGAGTCTAATTGGTTGCAAACTTAAGCTAAATTACACAACCTTCAATTATTTGCCATTACACATGAATGAAAACATAACACAACTATAGAAACCCTAATAATTTGTCATCAATTATGGGATAGTCTCTTAAACATGTACATGTTAATTTCACTGTATATGTTCATATAGAAGAATTACAATTAGTCTTCACAGCAAATAAAATCTATGGCTTTTAAAACAATAAAAACACCCTTTTAGCTAGCAAGTAGATGCTTAGTTTGGAATATGATTTTTTTTTCCTCTCACTGTACAGCTTTGCCTCCATAAGAATAAAGAAACTTCTTATAGGAAAACCCCATGATTTATGGCAGGCAACCAAAAGTATGAACTGAGTCATGTTGTAATAAGACAGATTGGCTGTTGGAAAATGTACAAATGTTCTTCAGAATAGCATTCACATGAAATGGGTTTTGATTGTTGCTTTGATCACAGGGTTTGCAATGATGAAGGAGGAAATCTTACCTATATAACTGAGTGTGGAAAGCTCTATAATGCAATCTGAGAAGCATAAGTACCGAACATTAAGTCTCTAGAAATATCTTACACATACAACTGAAATGGCAGAAAACAGAAATCTTTAGCCTTGCATAAATATGTTTCCACTTTTCAATTTATAAGAGCAATTACTACTGTTGGGAAGGATATTTCATGGGGATTAATGACCAACTGAAGGTAATGATTCCTGCCCTCATGTTAGGCCATCAACTCCCTTCAGAGATGAAACTTAATCAATCCATCATTATTGACCTGATGTTATATAGGTACTTAAAAAACAAACAAACTATCTTATCTGATGCCAATAAACTCCTGAACATAAAGGAATACAGTCTTCATTAGCAGGACCACCCTGATTGACTTTGTCCCAAAAACCTGCAGAGAAATGTAACAGTCTGACTATAAAGCCAAAATACTTGCCTATAGCCACATGCACATTCAGTCACTAACTATGAATTTAAGAAGCTACTATTTCTCTGTGGCTGTGCCTGCCATTTGTAACATGGGGTAACAATTACTTTCACCTACTCAATAAGCATTATTTTGGGAGACAATGAAACACTAGGCAGTGTCTTAGGGTCTAGAAATACAACTGTGACTAAGGCACAGTTCTTATCCTCAAGGAAGTTTTTGTCCACTGGGCAAGAGAGTCAAGTGAGAAAGGAATTTTAAAATGAAGTGTAAAACTCTTCAGTAGGTCAGTGAAGTGTATACCCCAGTCCTTGGAGTAGGAGTGGGAGGTGATTGATAAAGCTTATCTATAGGAAATGACTTTGAAATAGAAAGTAAAAAGGCTAAAACGTGAATTTCCCAGGTAGAAGTGCAAATACATGCAAATGCCTGGAGACAATTAAGGAAAAATAGTCCATTAAAGCCACTTTGGGGCCCAATAATTTAGGGTTTGGGTGTGAGAGAAGAGCCTAGAAAACTAAGAGGCGACTAGAGAAATGAGGTCCCTTGTAAGCAGCACTAATTGCCTTACCTTGAATGCAATGGAAAAATCATTTGTGAGTTTTGAGTGAAGACCTGTGATGATCAGATTCTAGAAAGTTAACTTTGGCAGGAGAGGAGGACAGATGAGGGTGGGCTCAGCCTCAGCCAAGTCTGCTGGAAAACCAATCCTGCAATGCAGACAAGAAACGAGAGTGGCAGGAGAGGAGGTGACATTCCTGAAGAGACAGTGAAGAGGTAAAACAGATTCAAACAGGTAGGTAAGACTTTCTCCATGGTAGTGAGGTTTTACAGTAGGACATCCAAGTAGGGAAGGTTGTCAGCTATGTGGACATGAAGGCCTTGTCCTGAGGAGAGAAAGCTGGGATAGGAAAAGAGACTTGGTAAGTATCCACACACACACATGCTGAGTTAAACTTTCAGTGTGGATCCAACCACCTAAGGGGTATACTGAGGAGAGAAGAGACAAAGACAGAGGAAAGGAGCTCAGTCAGCTAAGTATCTGAAACCATCTGAGCAACAGGAAGTGATAGAAAGCATAGGAAGAAATGCACAGAGGTATGCAGACAAGGTAGTAAAACATGAAAGGGAGTGTTGTCATAAAAGCTCTGGTGAAATTAGTTTATTTCATTTCCAGCATCCATTCCCTCCTCTTACGGTTAAGCTATATTAACTTTTGTTTGGGTAAACTCTTCATTCCATTCTCAGCCATGTTCTTTAGATGGAATAGACTCTATGATCCAGGAATTGAATACATGAATAAGCCCAACCAATCAGGCTATTCCCTTCCTGTCTGTGGTTGGTTCAAAGGTGGGCACACATCTCAAAGCCAGTCAATCAAGGTCAATACAATTCAATGACAGGATTCTGAGTTACTTAGGAAATAGATTTTTCCATTGATTGGGTATTGTAATTCTGTAAGGCTGAAGCCAGTAACTATCCTGTAAGAGTCTGAGGATGGAGTCAACCCAGAGGTAGGCAATGAAGATCCTACTGACATCACTTCAGCTCTTAATGAGAGGCTGGTTACCCCCTGAAGTGCATTCTCTCCACTATCCTACCAACAGCCTCTGTCCCAAATAGTCCCATGCTTCCCTGCTTCTCTACACCCATATCTACCTAGGAAAATGCTGCCAAACTGACTTTATTTTAAACAGTTTCTCCTGATGATAAAAGAAACATAAAATCATGGGAAACTTGAATATTGGAGAAATTACAATGAAGAACATTAAAATCAGCACTAATCCTACTACTCAAGTGTTAAAATTCCCATATAAAACAGAATTTTAAGTTGTATATGATGTAACTAAAGAAAAACCTTCTTGCCAAACACAGAAATAGACCTTAAGGAAATGTGTTAAAATGTCTATTTCGAATGGCAAGAACATAGAAGAATTTTATTTTCCCTGCTAAAGTTAGCATGTCATCTCTGCACACTACCTTAATGTGAAGGACTTCAGGACTTCTTCCTTCCCAGTTTACCAGGGTTTAACTCCCTTTATCAGAGATTGGGAGATCCAGACATGAGACTGTCAGCATCTACAATTTTCCCTTTCTCCCTGAAGGTGCACAAATTCTCTGAAGTCATAAGGACTTCAAGAAGAGGCTGGTCTCATAAAAAAATACACAGTACAGCTGAACAGCTTCATGCCATTATCAGGTAGGCATGAGAGATTTGGAAATACCTGATAAGAATTATATGTAATTCCAGATTACATGTTTTAAATTGTAAATGTTCTATGTTTAACCCATACATCTGATACCAACCAATTTGGGGAAGTAATTTTGCCCGCTTTTGTAAAGTATGGATTTTTTTTTTTACCTGTTGTCAAAATCAGAAAACAGAACTGATTTTTTGCAAAATTTAAAGTAAGCTTGCTCTACTTCAAGCAGTCAACATTTCCAATGAGAGGAATTTTTTTTTAATAAATCATATCCTATAAAAAATGTTTATAAAAACTTCATAGAAAATTACATTGAAACAAATTATCAGCTTCTTTTTTGAATAGAAGTTGAACTATTAAGCAGTGGCATCTTAACTTACATATAATTCTCCATGTAATTGTTTGGAACATGATGAAAGAAAATTTGAGCAATAAATTTTATATCAAATGCTTTCTTTTCTGATAGCCCACACCTCAATATAAATTCAACATGTACTACCTCTGAAAGTCCAAGGGAGATTTAAGATGACTCCCAGAGATTTTAATTCCATGATATAAATTAATGGCTTCAGCAAATATTCTAATGTTACATTTCTCCTTATAAGAGTTCTTTCAACAGTTAATGAATCCTAACCAGAGCTGATATTAAAATCATGCACTGGAGAATCATAATTTTAACCTGTCAAGTGGTTCAAATCCTTTCCAAGGTAGAACAAGGATTAATTTTATTTAAGGCAATAAAATTTACTGTATAAACCAAAACCTTGTAGAAATTATATGAAATTCTCTAACCCTTGAGTCAAAGACGCCCTTAGCATAAAGGGTCTTTTCTGTCTACTCCAGTCCCTACCCACAATCCAGGGATGGGCTTTCCACCAGGTAAGTATCTCAATATTTTCTCTCCTTAATGTGTGTGCTTGTCTCAACAAACAAAAGAAAGTATTTGAGAGTTTTGTTTTGCTTTTTCATGAACAGATTACTATTAACTATAAGTCAGCATGCATACTGTGATTTTAAAACTCCCCAGTAAAGAATCCACAATGTCTTATGCCACTGTAGATTACCTCATTTCCAAAAGGGGTGCCTCTACTGCTTTAGATAATTGCTGACTGAAGGGTGTTTGTTTTTGGGTGGGTGGTGAGGGATCCTGGGAAGGTAGCTGACATTTCATTTTTTCAGGACCCCCTACCTTTTTGAAGCCACTGGGTACTTTGGTCACATCAGGACTCAAATCATGGTGGCAGAGGAAGAGGACATGTGAGGAAGGTGGGGGTGGGTTGGGTTGTGTGGCATCGAGGGAGGTCCTTCCACCTTATAAATCACCCCATACCACTCTCTGGAATTTGACTCCTGTTTGAACTTAGGGAGCAACTGAGATGCAGCCATGCCCAACTCTCAGAGCCATCCAAATGCTTTACACTTTTCTCTTAAAGGAATGTTCATCTCTTAAGCCAAGATTCTGGCCTCTGTTTGTCCCCAGGCAGGAAAGGCTCTTCATTTACCCAGCTGTTTACATTAAGCAGAGAGTAGACTGGAGTCCTGACCTCTCACTCACCTTCCAGCAGTCCTTAAAGCACCTCTACTAAACTTGAGGGCGTCATAAAGCACAGAGAGAAAACCACTAGTCTAGAATGGTCTTTTGAAGTCCTTTCAGATCTCAAATCTCCCAAGATTATCAGTTTCTTTGGATAACCTACATCCTTCCTTAGTCATTCAGGATTTTAACATGGTCCCTTATATTCAAAAACATGAGGAGTTACGTTAGGGACCAAATTTCCAGTACATTCACCATGATTTGGGGATATATTAGAGAGCACATTGCAGCACTGGATCTCTAACAAAATTTTGGTTACCTCCCAAGAGATGGAGTAAGCGATTAAGCGATTAAGAAGTAAATATCGGAAAAGTAAGTTTCAAGGCATTCTGGACTGTTGAAGATGCTAGAAATTATTTTAGACTAAGATCAAGAAGCCCTGCACCAATATATGATGGTGCCTTAATACCTAGGTCTGGGGCTGAATGAATGCTTAACTTGAACCCTACAACTAGACCCAACATACTTGACTGGAGCTGATACTGCCCTCTGGCTGCCAATTTAAATGAAAGCCTTAACAGAAATAAGATTTATAGTTCTTCAGAACTAAAGTTCTTCAGCTTAGGAACTGAAATTCTCTGACAATATTCTTTAGAGTCCCTCATCTAGGTCATGAAGTCAATACTCTCTTCACAGTACAGCACTTCTAAAGGGACTCATATCAGTTCTCTCTGCTTGAAGTATTTGGTATTTCCAATAAGAGGGAATGTTTTTAAAAACCACATTTTGTAAAAATAAAAATAAACAAACTTCATACAAAATCACAATGAGATGAATTCTTTTACCAGCATCTCTGGCTTTCACATGTTTTTGCATAATGAAAGGGCTAATATAACATAACAAATCCTAAACTGTTTTCACAAGGAGTGGAAAAAAGATGTGTAAAAGTATGCTCTGTCTTGCTTCCTTCTGTTCACAATGTATCTAAATAAAACAAATGGTGTTCTTGCTCTTTCTGTCTGTTTCCCAATCTGTTTGGATAGTAGCCACCACTCTGCAGCCAACCATAATATCTGACACTTCCTGACATCATGAAAGCCACCATCTGTCTATCACCAAAACCCTGTACTTTTTAAAGACTACTTGGCTTGATCCTTAATGAAGCTTCACATTGAATGCACAGATCAGTTTAGAAGGGATACAGGGAATAACTGACATAAGGAATCTGTATAAAATCACATTTTCATTAGACTCAGTCTGAAAATACAAAATGAAATATTAAGGTCCCTTTGCAGGCAGAAAAGAAAGCTTGGTTAATTTCAATTGTGTCTCATTTCCGATTTGCCTGTGAAAGTTTAGACAGGGTGGAACACCAAGAATAAACCTAAACTAAAACATAAGCTTTAAAGCCAGTATTTTGAGTCTTGTAAAATTAAACAGTAAGACATGACTTTGCAGTGTGTATATCTGAGCTATGGAAAAAGAAGAAGAAAATCCATCAGTTACTTTTCCAAGTCTTGAGAAAACCATGCCATTTAAAATTGAATCAACTTCTTTAACACCTGAGCGATTATCCAGGAAACAAAAGAAGGCTCTGTATGTCTTCACTTGTAAATGTCACAGGTGAACACAAACAACTGAGAGCTCGCAATGTCAAGTCACTCTTTGTTTTATTGAACTATTGTACCTGCATATGTACAGCAAGAGGGTACATCAGCAATGGAGACTGAGGAAGAATATCTCCCAGATGATATTAAGTTCTTGCAGGAAAATGAAAACGGTTGAAGACAGAATAACATGTTTCATATGCAAATTTCACTACAGCACTTAATTGTGATTTTGTTATCTTGATTTTCCACCAATCTCTTTTTTTTCCCTCTCTTTACCACAGTATTATTCCCATGGTTCCTTTAACAGTCTCATAAATTCAAGTTATGTGAAGTCATGGAGTTTCTTGTTAGTCAAAAAATGTGCACGTACATGGGCTGTATTTATGTATTTTTAAAAAAGAGACAGGCAAAAAGTACACTATACTCCAGAGAAGCCTAAGTTTCAGTCTTAAACTGGGGGAAAGCTACTACTATATAAGAATCCTTCTGCAAGGTGAAGTTTGTGCATTTCCCCAGAAGACATCTTGGGAGAGTTAGATTAAGTGCTTATTCTGTACCACATACAAAGACAAGCAATTCAAACTTGTTATTTCATTTGGTTGTGTTTTGGACACTGTTGCCCCATTTTTGAAGAGGAAATTGAGACTTAGAGAGGGTAGCTAACTCAAAATGCTAGTAAGTTAGTAGATCCTAGTTTCAAACAAGATGGTCTGATTGAAAGTCTGTGCTCTCTCCCATCACCATCCTCCATTACCTCTTGTTTGACTGTGTACCCTGATACCTCCTAGCTACGGTATTATAAAACTTGGTGGTGGTGGTCAGGGGATGGTGTCAAAAAAGCAGGTATCAGAGTATCTTCATTCACATGAGTGACAACCTGCAAAATCATCAATAAAG
This sequence comes from Manis javanica, assembly GCF_040802235.1. NCBI lineage: Eukaryota > Metazoa > Chordata > Mammalia > Pholidota > Manidae > Manis > Manis javanica. Next base: position 60,558,893 of record NC_133161.1, on the reverse strand, counting down.
TCTAAACACTTATTCCTGCAATGACGTGTTACTGGAATGACAAGTAACTCCAAACAGCTTATCAGCCTTAAAAAATCTTATTGCCTTTTGTATACAAATAGAATACATATATTGTATATATTAGAAATAGGCCTGGTTCATTAAAAAGTAACCTCACTGCTATGCTCTGTCTGTGCAGCTTTACATTAATATGTTTTCAGATGGAATGTGCAGAATGAATTATCCACTTGAAATAATAGTGAGGGAGGCAAAATGATTCACTTGAGTAGGTAGTCTGTCATAACACTAGACTCTTTCTCTACTTGAGACTTAAAACCAACAGATGCTCAGGACAGCTACATTCAACATACTACCCAAGGTCCTTCCTAAATTTTCATGGAAATAAGTATAAACATTTTTCTCTGAACAAACTCTGAGCATATATCTTCACATCATCAAGTCCTCTGCTTTTTGCTCATTTTAACTATTGATAAAAACACTGGAAGGTAAAAATATGCAGCCTTGAGCCATAACATGAATAAGACAAGGAGTTAGTCCTGTAACTGTGTGTGTGTGTGTGTGTGTGTGTGTGTGTGTGTGTGTGTGTGTGTGTATGTGTGTGTGCGTGCGCGCGCTATTCAGTATGGTAGTCTTGGGACTCTCTCCAGACATTTAATTTTACTCTTTAGTTTACTCTTTCTTTCCTTCTCATTTGTTACATACAAACACATATTTATTTCATGTCACACTTCCCTCTACTAGTGAATTCAGATTCATGTTTCTCAACCTGGAGATGGGGCACGATAGCTTTTACAACAGAAACAATACATGAGAAAAAAATGAAAGCAGACTCTTTAAATAAAAAAGTGAATAAATTATTCAGACCAGCTGTTTGGATTTAGAAAGAACTTCCCCATGTTGATTAAAATTTCTTAATTTGTTCTGTTCTCCTGTGAAAGAGTGGGGTATAAGTAAGGTAGGCCCAGAATGCTGCTGTCTGCTGAAACTTGCTGGTCCAAGCTGAATACATGGTCACCTCAATGTATCTTAATGGTTAGAAGAATATAGGAAAACAGCTTTATATAATGATGAATCTTTTTAAAAGATCCAAGTTGTTAACAAAAATAAATATTTGATGCTTTTTAAGGATGGAAAAGTTCCAGGGGCTATAATAAGTATGCCTTACATTTATTTAAAAAAAAAAAGCCTGTGAGAAATGAAAGAAAAAGAGACTGCCACTATTTATTCATTTACCCTCCTGCATACTCTGTTGAAGGGTTCTGTGTTAGGAATAAGTAAGTTTTAAAAGTATTCTCCTCTCAATATGAAGGCTACTTTGCTCTTAGTCTTTAAATCTCATCTTACTATTTTTTTCTACATACATTTGTTGTTTTGGTACATAGTAATTATGGCCTACAAGTAGAAGAATTAGCTTAAGAGATTCACATTTATATACTTAATACCATATATTTGACCTTCCTTAGATTCTTTTTTATTAAGGTATTATTAACATACACTCTTATGAAGGTTTCACATGAAAAAACAATGTGGTTACTACACTTACCCCTTTTATCAAGTCCCCACCCATACCCCAATGCAGTCACTGTCCATCAGTGTAGTAAGATGCCCTTACATTCTTTTTTAAAATGTTTTTACAATGGATAATTCCTAAATAAATAGTTTTGTTATTATAAACTGAAAGAGATGACCTCTATCAACACTAACTCCTATGTAGAATTATTATTCATAATATATATGTGATTTTCAAATACTCGTTTTTTACATCATTAGGACTTTAAAGTAGAATATATTTTGCTACTGATTACAATGGTATGAAATTTATAATGTAGTAACTATTGTCAATTTTTGTTTTTGCAACATTTTTGGTGGTATCAATATAACTAAAAAGATAAAAACCTTGGTTCTCCACAGAGACACCCTGGAAGGAACCTCGTACCTAATATTCCTGTTTGGAGGAAGCAACTGGAAAAACTCATCTGTCATCTCCCCAATGAGGCTTGGTTCTTTTCTGGGCTAGAAGAAGGATGAAAGAGAAAAAAGCATTCATAATTTATAAATAATATTCAACATAAACAGCCCCAAAGATATTTGTAGAAATATCTAGAGTATAGGGAGTTGTGTTGTAAGCTGTCTTTCATTACTTATGCAAATTTGTCAAGTTAAATGGAAAAAAGCTTGCATAAAGAATGTTCATAACATTTGAAAATATGACCTGCAGTTTTAATATAGTACATTTTTTAGGCTTCTATACTCCTTAATCACAAGTAGGAAATTGCAAATCAGTTATTTTATAGCAAAATAGAAATGTTGGTGTCACTGACTTCACCGAACCTTGACAAATAGAAGAAGATTAAAGGCAAAAAGCAAAAAAGGAACAAGACATTGAGGACATGTAGATCACTACTACCATTGGGCTGAATTACATAGAAATAATTGGCATTCTTAAGAAAATCTGAACTGTCAGTAATATATTAGAATAACAACTGAGAAAGGAAATACATAAGGTATATTAAGTGAGAAAACCAGTGATTTATACATGATTTTTATAGAATAAACACTAAAGGGAAGTATGGTAGTAATTTGTGTTTCTTCAAGATCATATGATTTCCTTTTTTTTTGTAATTTACCAAAAAAAAAACCTAAATAAACTAAAATCTTAATAGTGGTTATTTATAGGTGGACAGTCAATGGAAAAATTCTATATTAATCTTTTTAGTTATCTCTGTTTTCCAAACCCCTATTACATGTACATATATATATATAAATACATATACACGTGTTTACAATATACATACATTATGTAAATACATGTACACATAAATAACATTTTTGGAATAATATTTACTTATTCAAAAAGGCTGTTTTTATACCATATTTAGGCTATTGCCAAGTAATGTAAAATTAGCCGCTCCACTACTGTCCTTTCCCTCTACAATTAATTTCTTTCAAAATTACTTTTCTTCATTTGCAAAGATGTTTTCTTTCTTTCTCTGGACTTTTGGAACACTGACTCTTTAGTTTTTACCAAAATAAGCATGACATACAGACACATACCTACAACTACTGTGCTTGGCTATACTCTTAAACTATTATAAATGTAACAGTTATAAAATAACTAATTTCTTTTTCTAATTTGAGAAATTTATTTTCTTATTTCAAAGGCAATAGGGATAAAAATTTGATATTATTGGGCAGTAATCTGAGTATGACATGATAAAGATCCCCACTAAGTAGTATCCATATATTGTTGGACATTTAGAATATATAGATGACAAGAATTATATAATAACACCCCATAGACCTCCATCCATAAATAATGATTACTAAGATTTTAGTGTATATTCCTCATCTTGATTTTTTTCCTGTAAATTCTCTAAATCATATGATCTTGATGGAACACAAATCACAATTACACTTACTTCTAGACATATCTACTTCACTCTGAATCTGTCCCCCCAAAAAAGCTGTTAATTTAGCTTTTTCAGTGACAAGTATCTCTACTGTGTTCAATAACTCTCTTTTAATGAAATTGATGCATAGTTCAATGACTCAACAGGAGATTTTAATTGCAGAGCATTGATTCTATAGTTCTTTGTTATTTTTCAGCATTTTACTTACTGGAACATCCACTTTCACCAATCTCAGCATTCTGTCAGAGCCCACTGTAAACTTACATCTCCTTTAAAACCTTTCTGGTAGTGTTGGTCCTTGCTTCCTAGGAAACCTTTTTGATCTCCTAGCATCAGGCATCGAATAGAGACACTGGTGATATCAGAATATCAATTTCAGTCTTTTCTAGGTTCCCATTTCATTCTTTCTCATCTTCACACTAAGGTCTATTTGCCCAGAAAATTACTGTCTAATTACTACTTGTAATTTAAGTGTGTGTTTGGGGATTTTGTTACAAAAATTTTAAATTGACAATTGTAAAGTTTACATTGTGAGATTTTACAGAGAAGTATCTACATCTGTATTTCATTGTTTAGAACTGTCAAGCAAAGAGTCCTTGGCCACCTTAACCTAACAGTACTTTCTTTCACTGTTGTTTTAATGCCCTTTATCCAGTGTCATATATAATTAACAGGAGAGAAAAACATTTCCAAAGACATTAGGTTTTTAGTCTACCCCAAAATAAGGGAACTCCAAATGGTACAGGAACCCAATTATTCTTTAACACTTCCTTACTAACCTTATAGAATTGAAAGTTTTATAACTTCTGAATTAATTCCTCAACTTTCTAACAAGTTTCTAAGCATAACCAAATGTCTTCCCATGGAATTGTATTAGAAATCTATTGTTATTTTAGCTCCGATACCTCAATAAACTTTCATCACTACAAACTAAACTTATTGAATGTAATTATAATGGGTTTTATAGAATAGATAAAATTATAGAATATTATTTGAATCTCTAGTATACCTTAGCTGTAAGGAACTAATATAGAAAGTAGCATACAAAGTTAAAATGGTAAAAGAATTTAACTCAAATATGGTCAAAGATGAAATAGAAAAATATGTACGTGAACATATATATGTAATATGTTTGAAATTGATATTTTGGAAAACTTTCCATCAAGTAAATTGGATATCAATGATTTTCAATACATGTATATGCAACAGGTGTTGGCATTTTCTACATATATATATGCCCATTATTTCAATATATAGCCATTATTCTTTAGAGAGAAAAAAAATGATTCTAGTGCTATAACACAAAAGGCTTCTCTTAACAAATATACACCAAAAGTATAAGTGTCTGCAATATTTTATAGAACTTAATTTAATCTTAGTCAATGAAGCACAAAGAGGAACTTCCTGCCCAAATTCTATATCTCCCTGTTTTTTTCTTCCTCTAATATGATTTCATTTTACAGATCCAAATACTTGCAATATGGACATCTGCATGCAGGCACTGTCATCTGCAAGAAACATTTACAAAAACAAAACACCAGGAAATGTGAAAGAAAAAAGAGCTACCACCCAGAGTTCTGCAACAACCGGATGTCTTCTCTTCAGTAACCACATTATCCAATCACCCTCTTTGGGTGACAGGGCTCCATAGGATTTCCAACATTTGATTTTAACATCAGCCATTTCTGGGCTCTTTCACCATAGGCCATCGACACTGTCCTGTCAATTTCATGGGATATGGATTTCCATCTCAAAATTCTTCACAACCTTTTTGGATGTTTTGCTCTCTAACAAAACCATCTTGGAATACTTGATGGAACTGGGGAAAAAAACATGAACAACAAATACAGGTATCCGTGAAAGTGAGTGACTGCAATGAATAAATGTTAATATGTAAGATGAGTTAATATTTGTTCTAAGTCACAATTAGATTTGTTCATGTGTAACTTTCCCTATATCAAATATCAGAAAGGATATTTATACTTAAATTTACATATTAGTCATAAAATTGCCTGTGATGGTTCACCAATGATACTATTCTCTAGGAGAAAGCACCCTAAACTTTTTTTTTTTAATTCTGGAAAATACCTTCAGAAATGTATACATATGCCAGACACCTAGGACTTCTGGAACCTGGCAAATCCTTTTTTTATTTTTTTTAGGAACAATGCCATCTTAACAGATGGGTGTTAGTGTAGGCATGCCAGGGAATCAAAATGTACATCACGTTCCACTACAAGGGGGCAGAATATCATCCAGAAATGCCCGTCTGTGCCACTGGCTAAAGGAATATATTGTGTTTCAATTCCACTGCAGAGCCAGATCATTTAAAACAATAACTTTTAAAGCCACAGAACAGGTTTTTTGTGTGTGTGTCTTTGGCTTTTGAGCTTAAGAATTCACATTCCACTGGGAAAAGTAGGACGGGAGCCACGGCAATGAAAGTGTAAGCAATAAAAATGCTATTTTCGCCCATTTCATTTTTCTACTGAATGGCTTACCTAAATAGGAAAACCATTTTGTGGAAGCCAGAATATAATTTTTGTTAAATAGAACCCCAGAGATCCTTTCTGACTTCATTGAAGTTATTTTTTCTTTTTTTCCCCTTTCTTGGAACCTGTAGAAGCTCATCTCAAATTGGGAATAAAGAGTTTCACTAGAACCACCTTACTGAGCAAAGTTGTATAAACAGCCATAATGGAACAAGCTGCACAGAACTTATCACCTGCTCAAGAATATCCACCACCTGCAGTATTAACGAGGTTATTCACAGATTCTCTGGTTTTGATTAGAGTATAAGACAGATGTTCCCCAAAAGAACAGAAATTTTGGGGCTTTGTATTTAGTTTCCTTATCTCCCTTAAATTTCTACCTACCAAAGCAACTTCATTGGTATTGCAATAGATCATATTCATGTAAAATGGGTTTTAATTCTGATCATGCTTCTATGTTTTGGTGCACAGTGATAATGAAGATTTGGGAGCCAATTAGCAATTAGACAATTTTTTAAAAATTAGGCCTACAAACAATGTCATTTTAACATTTGTATGAATCATACCTATATTCCCCCTAGCAGTAGCATCTAAGGGAATAGTATATTCCCCTACTAGTCAAGTCATGCCAGTTATTAGTATATGAAATTTCAGTATATATAGAAAGTAACTATTTTTAATAAATTATGCTCAAAGTTCATTACTTTATATTTCTTAATCATTGTTATAACTAAATATACTTGGTACATGTTACAATACTACCTTAGTAAGTTCAAGGGAAAATTAAATCACATATTAAGATGCATGAAGACTTTCTGGCTTTTAAATTAAGAGCAAATCAATGATTGTTGGTGAAACTCCCAAAACTAATACATGTCCTATCAATCTAGTTAATAATTAACCTGTAGAACTTTAAAAAATAACACATTAATTAAGCAGTATGAACTATATAAAGGCATCATTTTTTAAATACATATATCCCAACTAAATTTCTTCCACAACATGAACCCTAAAATCATCCAGTGGTTAATAGCTATAAAACAAAACATAATTTTATCATTTTCCAAACACATTACTCCTTTTGGTAAACTACTGTTGGGGGAAAAAATGCAGCTGTCACAAACGCAAAGTTACCTCCCTTTGGCTACAAGAATTATCTAAATGTTACTTGCTTTCTCTTGTTCTTCTCATTTGTGAATGTGCCAAGTTGACTAGCCTTTCTATTAAAATAAAGACTACCTTAGCCAAAGAAGAAATTGGACAGATTCTCAGCTTTGTCTGCAAACACGAAGAGGAAAAATACACTAATGGAAGCAGCGTGATTCTTCATTATGGACCCCTCCAGGTCTTGAAAATCATCCAAGGAGCTATCTCATCAAAAGTTGAAAATCTTCCAAGGCTCTTTCACACACACACACACACACACACACACACGCACACACACCCTTTAGTGGTGAGTTCCGATCAAATATTTTATCCATTGAAAGGGTTGAGAGGGGCTTCTGGAATGATTCACAGTTTTTTGAATCTTGTCCAAGTTCTATCGAAGCACTGATACAAGGTTCAATACACCTTATCCCATTTTTAATGATGGAATACCTCCAAGGAAGAAGTGACCTATCACTATGATTTCCAAGCACACACCTTGCCTATCATTTGGTGAAACTGTCCAGTGGATCCTGTCTTTGCTTCTAAATATGTACCTTCCTTCAGCCCTAAGAAATGAAAGCATTGCAAGGTCTCTTTCAGTCAATCTCCTCATACTTATGTATATTTTACAGATGTATTCCCTTTATACTACTATTTCCAACTAGGAGCCTTAAAGCTATGAAAACTTTTTGCCAATAAGAATTTCCACTTGTATTGTTTTTATTTTGGAGTAGCATTTATGTTTCAAGTACTCTAAAGCATTTCTAAATATACGATAGAGAAAATTATCCGTAACAGCATATTTTCAATAAGCCATTATAATCTTTATGTTTTATATTTGTTTAAAGCACTTACTTATTTCTTCCTGATTCTAAACGAAATTAATCAAGTAGTATACTCCCAAAGTAAGAAGATGAATTTAGGATAGAATTTCTGGATGCAGGAAAAGATCTGCAAGTAACCTGTGAGTGTGCAGATGGAAGTCAGGCTCCAGATGGACCCAAAAGTGCCACTCTTAGTGATGCCAGAATACATATGCTCAAGGAGAGAGTCAAGCCATCACTCTTCCCTCAAGATCACTTCCATCATTCTCACTACAGAGTCACTTTTGATTTGATTGCCCTTTGTTAGCAACAGTTGTTTCTTGGATCTTTCACCCACAGCAGTCCTTTGAATTTGCACAAGTTACTTCTGACTCTATCTCTTCCTATGTCAGTGTGTCTAAGTAACACATTTTGAACAGGGCTTTCAGAATATTCAGCCCAATTTAAGTAAAATGAGTAAAATAAGAATGAAGTACTGGCTGAAGGAGGTATATCCTTAAGATAAAACATCGGCTAAAATCACTTTTTTACCGAGATACAAATGAATATAAGTATTCATTTCAGGCATACAATACAATGGTTCAATGTATGTATATACTGGGAAATGATCTCCACGATGTTTTACTTAACATTCATCACCACACATAGTTACTATCTTTTTCTTTGTGCTGAGAACTTTTAAGATTATTTGCTTAGTAACTTTCAAATGTACAACACATATTATCAACTGTAGTTACCATGCTATGCATTTACAGCCCTCAGATTTACAACTGGACATTTGTACCTTTTGGCCACCTTCAGCCAAAATTATCAAATTTGTAAAGATTGATAAAACTGTTTTCATTAAATATCTGGGGAAGTCATGGTCAAATATGTTTCCTTTAACATGGCTTAATTCACATTCCTGGTAAGTAAACCCAGTTATTTAGAACCTCTTTCACTTTCAAAGATTATCCAGAGTAAAAGCCAGAGAAACTTAGAAAACAGACAAAAAGAAAATGAATGAGTCAGAATTCCATTGTCCTAGCATGGCCACTTTGATAAAATTTTTTTCATTGTTACATTTTTATGGTTGTAATCACACTATGGACATACTGTTGTTTAATTTTTTTTCTACCCAATATAGTAGGAAATTTTTTTTGCATTTAGCCCATTTTTTACAATGAAACTTTTTAATGACTACATTATATGCCATTAAGTAAATATGCCACTGGAAATGAAATGATCATTTAATATTTTTAAACATCTTGCTTGTTTCTATTCACTGTTAATTACACATTTGTCAATAACTGACTTTACCCCTTATTATAGCCCTCAACAACATTGTCATGGCTCACTCACCATAACTAAGAAACCAACACTGGGACATTACTATTACCTATACTCCAGACTTTACTAGAATTTCACCAGTTTCTCCAAACAATGATGTTGCACATTGATGTGTAAAAAAACACTAGACTGTTTATATAAGGCTACCAGAAGACCGAAACATGGCCTATCAGGATAAGTATATTATTTTTATGTTCTTTCACATGAAATCAGTTATCACCATTAATTTTAAGACCAGTTATTTCTGCCCTAAAATCTTACATAAAAAGAATCAGATGTTAAACACTGAAAGTACAAACAGATGTGTCCCTGTTCAAATTAGAATATGTAATATGTTACTAGGGCGAATATGTTTTAGCAACCTATGTGTACATTTTGGTGAATGCTTGTGCAGAGAGTCAATCTTTGAACTCCAGTTATGTGTTCATCCCTCTCCCATGTACAGCAAAGGAAAATAAAATATTCTTAAAATAGTTGACTGGCCCTTCAGGTTTCCCTCCCTTCAGAAGCTTAAAAACCTGAAAGGCAAGAAAACAATAGTAAATTCATAAAGTGAATATGTAAGCATCATGGCAATGGAGAGCACAGAGACCATCACAGAAGTTTTCCTGACACATGATACAGACTAGCAAAGATGTAGGCAAAGTGTCCTGCAGAAAAAGGAAGACTTCTGCCAGAATTTCTGACACTGTCTTTGGAGTTCTGACAACAGTTACTAATGATTGCCAGTGCTATCGAGTGTTTGCTATGTGCCAACAAACTGCTGGGCAATTCTTATTCTCCACACAAGTGTAAGTTTATAGCTCCACAAAACCAGCTAATTCAGAATCCCCAATTCAATTAATTGTAAGCCTCAGTATAAACCTCTGGATCAGAATAAGAATATTATTTTTGGTGGGCCTCAGAAAAATATGTTTGACAAAAAATAACCTCTGTTGAGTACTTCACTCTGTTGTGGACACTTTTACATACTTAGTAGTAAGTAGTAAAGTTTAGATTTGAGACAAAAGTATACCAATTTTCACAACTGTTATACACAAAAAAAGTATTTTATTTTCACAGTAATATCATAATCCATAGAAGAGTAGAATGCTACACTATATCACAGCATTAGGTTTAAAGTCACATGGATTCTCGTTTCATATAAATCATCTATTGATTTCACCAGTTTTTAATCAACAAAAGTTATATACTATTTCCATCTGTGCCCAAACAACATAACATCACTTAAAGACATTAAATTTAGCTCACCCTATATCTTCTGGGATAGAGTATCCCAGAAATCTTTCCTTTTGTTTTAATGTGTATTCTAGTCCACTTTGAAATTACTGTGTTTCAAACTCTGTCCCTTCGTAATTAGTTGTCGACCTGCTCTGGGGTATGTTTCACCTGTTAATGTTTTGGGGCCTAATACTGTGACTAGACACTGCTGTGGACCCACAAGATAGGTAGTTAAAAGCATGATTTGATCACTCACCCAGGATTAGCACACCCCTCCCTCACCCAGAGCAGTCTACAAGTTGACAATATTCTCTCATGATCTAAAAACAAGTAAAACTTTAATAAGACCTCATTAGCACTCTATTCCTGTTCCTACCCCTTCCCCATCATGTTAATTTTACATGATTTTAAGTTATATTTAATGTACTCCCTACTATGTATGATTAAGAAGTTGAGTATAAGATTTTTATGATATCTAATATTCAAATTAGACCCAAGTGCTATACTCGAGGCTCCACAGTGTTCAAAAAAGTAGAACACATCATTCTTCTTGCTGTAGTCATCATTATCATGATTGAAACTCTTATTTATTGAGTGGACAATGTGTTTTACAAATACCAATATAATCCTCACAACAAGCCTTTCAGACACCTGCTATTATTATCTCATTCTACAGACAGGGTCATAAACTAAGGCACTGAGGTCAAGCAAATTGCCCAAGATTACACATCTATTACCCTGTGGTGCCAGGATTCATCACAGACATTGACTCAGAATTCATGTAGTTAAACACATGATCATGTTTTACTTAATGTATAACATAAAAAAGTTCCTTGTATAATATATTGATCATTGAAGTGATTTACAAAAATATAATACACAAACAGAAAACATTATGCACACATTCAGAGAGTGAACAAGACAGAAATTTAAAAAATTAATAGGGGATATTGAAACTAGTTTTGATTTAAAGCCAATGTTATATTTTTCCAATTACCCCCAACTGTTTGTGCTAATTTAGCATCCCTATAATGCAACTACCATAGGTACCACTCTGAAAGGTGTTATCCAAATGCTTGAATGGGTACATAATGTTCTCAGTGTTTACTTAAATATTTGACTCCATAATTACAATCTCCCCTGTTAATATTTCACCTTTAGTGTTCTTTATAGAGGCACATTTATTGCTCTAGTACTTCTGAAGCTAGTAAGAAAAAATATATTGCATGTAACTTAAAGTGGCTTCCAATGCGCATATTGCTTCAGAAGCATCAAATGCCATAAATGTTGATGTGAAACACACCTGGTATTTATTGACAGTTCATTTTGTTCAGTCCTGTATGTGGTCTTTTTATTGTTGATAGATACTGCAAGGCTAAAATAAATCTTCACTATTTACAACATATTGAATGAATATGATCTGTTTCATTTTCTAATAGAATCAGCTGAATTACAAATAAAAGAGCAAAGATAATAATTGTTCCTAATGTTTGCAATCAGGTTATAAAGTAATCCACTATATTGAAATAAAGTGCAAAGAAAAATATTTTTTTATCTCCAATATTAGTGTTGACTTCTCAATGATAAAACTAAAATGTTTAAGTAGTTCAGGTCTATGTAAGAGGTATTTTCTCCTGGCTTTTTCTTTTGTTTTGCTTTGCTTTGTTTCTAAATTTCCTATTCATCTAGACACAGACAAGAGTCAAAAAATAATTAATATTCAAAGATAGTTGCCAGAGGTGAACAAACAAGAACACAGGAATTGGGGTGATTCCCATACCAGGTCTCTGGAGTTGGGACTGCCACAGAATAGATTGTCTAAAATCTGTAAGTCTTATAAAGAATTGTAAGTCTTTAGAGCATTCTTGCTAGTGGTAGCATAAGGACATGATTTTGATAAGCCTTTGACATCTTATTTTTGGCTTTGAAAATACACAGTTATAACAAACTGGGCAAGCAGTCTAATTGGCTACATCTTCAGGGTATTTTTTTTTTAATTCTAGTTTTCTCATCTATGCAACAGTAAAACTGAAAGGCAGGTATAAGAATTAAATGACATCATCCATGATAAACATCTAGCACACATCTTGGAAACTACAGGGTGGGTCTTATAGTGAAGAATTTGAGCCTTGGATTCCACTATTTGAACTGAAATTCTCACTCCATTTTTTACTAGCTGTGTGACCAGAGGAAATACAGCATTTACAACAGTCTAAATGAGATTGACACTCCACAAAGTTCTCACTGTTCATGTGCTCTACTCAATGACAATTCCATTCTATTTTTACTGTTCTCTTTTCCCTGCCCTCTCCGCAGCTCTTTCCTTCTCCCTCTCCAGAACAGTAACAACACATACAGGCTAATACATAGGACATTGTCTTATTTCTCCCAAAACAGTCCAACTCCACTAGTCGTGCCTCACTAACAGAAGTTGTGCAATTTTAATCTCTTCCATTTAGTTCTCCTCTAACTATCCGTATGTTTTATTTGGCATTACCATTGGACAGGTCAGCTGAGAATAATACATGCAATCGAAAGTAATGGCCTACGGGACATCATGTGACTTTCAATTAACAAGGTTAACAACTGGGAACTCATGCTAACTTGTTGAAGAAATGAATAACTATTCAATACTACCTGACAATCTCTTTTTTTAAAACAAATCTTTCTGAATATACTTTAGCTTCAGATTTATCAGCGACAATATTCTTACAGATAACCTTAAAACAGAAAAAAAATTAACTACAGTATCTATTTACTTAGATAAGTTAAATGGTGCATGTAACACCTCTGTTACACAGTACACAGAAGTGACTGACATTAGCCCTTAAATTACATGTCATTCACTTTGACTATAAAATGACATATACTTGATTATGTTGGTTTATATCAGATAATGCCCTTCAGTTTGTAGCTAACACTGAAAAATAAATATACTCTGTTTAAACAAAGACAATCTAAAATTTCCACATTAGCCAATCACCAAAGTAAGAATCTACAAATGTTCAGCATTATATATGTTTACAGAGAACAAGGCACCAAACGGTGGCTTCTAGATTTTTTCATTCTTTGCCCCAGTTCCCTCATACTTGATAAAAAAAGTATAAGGTTTCAATTCAATTTGTATAAACACAAATCTCATCTCCCTTGGAAAAATAGTAGATCTTGCTGAACCTCAGATTCTTCATCTATAAAATATAACTGGCAATTATTGCAACCTCCTGAGAGAATTATTGAGAGAAGACTAAATGAAATAAACATAACATCCTTTAAACAATGACTAGGATACAATAAATGCTCAAAAGATGCTATTAATACCATCAATACTACTACTTTAAAAACTTTACATGCTCTACTCAATATAGAGGCATCCCTAACAGATAAGGGTAAGAGAAGAGTAATTTATCCAAACCACTTGCTTATATCAACAACTTAGTTATTAGAATCTTTACTAAGATCCAGATTTTATGTACATATCAAAGTTGCAACAGAGGGTCAGGAATCAGATGTATGACTCAGAAAGCACCTTCCAGCAGTATTTAAACAAACAAATCTAGCTATAACATTACGGCAACAGTGAAAAGGAAAAATGGTGAAGACTTAAATGCAAGAGTGGCAGCTACTATGTAAAAAATGGGAGAGACATGAGCTATATGAAAGAGACAGAAGCATGTATCACTCGTGTAACATGGGTAGTACAAGAGAAATAAAACTATATCTAATTTTTGTTTGTTTACACTTTTGAGAGCAGAGACCCATCTTATTTTTCATCTGGCATATTTATCATATAACATTATTAAACCAAAATTTTTCTCAACTTTATTTTTAAAATAATTATAACATTTTTTAAAAATGTTTTAAAATTTAAAATTTTAAAATTTTTAAATGTCTCATTGTAGAAGATAGAACAAAATCTTACAGCTGGTAAAATATGATTAGCTTCATTAGTACGTCAGGCTAAACTATCCATATGTTAATCAATATATTTATGTTAATTGCTAATTTTCATGTCTCACAACAAAGGTGCAAATTGTAGCATCATCTGACCTTCAAGGCACACAAGATACCAGTGATGCATTTTTTTTCTTACTAAGTTGTGCAACTGCTAAAATTAATTGCACCCCAGGGCTATTATATTATGCATGAATTGTCACCCAAATGAATGACAACGTTTGAGAGAGAGTGAAAGAATAGGGATTTAGATGTGTTCTCAGTGCATGCTGCCAGCTACATGACAACTGACATGATAGCCAATTACAAGATCACTAATTAAGGCTATCAAGCAAGCCCATGTATTTTTGCTGATCACTAGGATTTTCAATGGCAGCTTTTGAATTTTTTTTTCAGTAAATGGGGAAGAACCTTTTCGAAGTAGTTTTTTTCTCTATTTCTGAAACTACAGTTTATCATTTGTTAGGTTATAAAATATGGTTAATTTTGCTGTGCCCAAGTCTAACATGTAACAAAATAGTAACTATGCTTTATTTTTCCAATCTTAAAACTCAGAAAAAGCAATAGTCAAATATGTGGTTCTCCTCTTAAGACTGAAGCAATGATAGTTGAATCATGAAAGTTTGATTTCACGGAGATTTCAAGACATGTGATGAGGAAAAGAGCCTTAAAAATTATAGCTACTTTTGTTCAGATATAAGATGAACATGATAGCTCAAGTTTCTCCACATATAAAGTAGAGCCAACTTTTATTCAACTAGATAATGAGTGTCTTAATCCTTTCAATGAAATTCTTCAAAATGTGTGTATGTGTAGACTCCTCGATATATATATATATGCATTCATTTAGTTATGTATTATATACAGATATGTATTGTTTCATATATACTTAGTGCAAACATGTGTCTAAGGTTTCAGCAATGGGGCCTAAACATTTAATATTACCTTGCAGGATAAAAGTTAGCACCACTTATCCTTAATACACACATATGTATTATGGTACATACATAGCACCTATTTAATCTTTTTAGGGAGTGATGTCAGCATCATGGTGGCATAAGAGGTCCCTTCTTTTTATCCCCACATTTTTAACAATTAATTTAGCCTCCATCCATGAGCAAAAGTTCCTCTGTGGGAGTTGTGGGATCCATCATCACGCAACAAGGGCTGAGGAAGAGTATCACCACCACACATTGACTGGTGGGCAGACAGACCTCTGTGTGGGCTGAAGAACCAACAGGAGCTTACAAACCAAAGCATCGCCCCTCTCAACCTTGGTCAGCAGAAATCAGGAAAGTGCTGACTTGGACAGAAATGCACAGATGAGAGAGACTATGTAGAAATCCAGCCTTAAGGAGAGATTATGGCACTCCATTCAAGGGGTTGTGGTGGTGGGGGGTAAAAAAAATTTGGACATTTCGGAGAGGGTAAGCAGACCTTTGATGGTGGCAGCCATCCCCCGAGGCAGTACAACACAAGGCAGAACAAGCTGGTAGGGCCCACTCCTGCAGGGTAAAGAGCTGTGAGAGAGTGCCCAGCTACCAAAGCTGTATAGGAGGCTGTTGAAGAAACCTATTTCTCCTACAACACCCCAAGCATTAAGGAGGGACCTCCATGGCTTGTGGGAGGAAGTCAGGAAAGAAGCAAATAAGATTATCAAAAGAGCATTAAAAGCATACAGTTCTAGCTGACTGCTTTCAGGACTCCAGCAGAAATCTCCTCCATGAGCTATTGGGAGAAACACACTCAAGGATTCCCCCATGGGCAACCCCAATGCCCCAGGAGGTAAAGTCACACCTCCCTCAATTCTGCTAGCTGTCCCTTGTGTGCAGTCTCAAGTGTACCTATGAAAGCAAGCTCCAGTAAACAGGAGGTCCCCTCAAAAGAACAGGCTGGGGATTATAGGCAAGGGAAGACCTATGACCTTAACTGTAGTGCCATCTTCGGGTAAACAAGAGTTTTCTAGTAGTCAGACTGGTGAGTTCTAAGAACCAGAGAAGACATACAAGCTTAAGAATTGACAGGAAAAGGAGCAGTAAGTGTGGAACTAGTGTATCTGTACAGGGAGGGAAAAGTAGCAGATAAAAGGAAGAATATCTCCCAAATGAAGATTAAGATTTGAAGAGGTGTCTTCTGCTTCATATGCAAAAACAGTAGCGCAAACTCCCAAGGAATGTGAAGAATTAAGGAAACATGTCATCACCAAACGATAACAACAATCCTCCAGTAACAGAATTCAAAAGTACACAGTTTTGTGATTTAGCTGATAAAGAATTCAAAATAGCTGTTCTGAGGAAATTCAACAAGCTGTATGAAAGGAGAACGACTTTCCTAGACAAAAGCTAAGCAAGTTCATCACCACTAAATCTGTCTTGCAAGAAAAGCTGAAAGGAGTTCTTCAAGCAGAAATGGAAAACTGCTAATTAGTAACATGAAAATATACAACAACTGGTAAAATTAAATATAAGTCAGATTTAGAAAGCTCTAATTCTGTAATATGTGGAATAAAGAAAGGCTGGTGGAAAAGAGTAAAATTTTTTAATGAATGCACAATATAAAGAAAGTAAATTGTCACAAGCATATTAAAGGGGGAAGTAAAAGTGCAGAGCTATTTTACATTATATAGTACATAAGATGTTATATGTAAGCATTTGGTAACTGACAGCAGATTTGCAAAAGATAAAACAGGGGAATTAGAACATATCACCATGAAATACTACCAATTCACAAAGGTAGGATGAGAGAAGGAAAATAGACACTGAAGATATAAAATGATATAAGATAATATTGGTAAGTCCTTCTATATCAATAATTACTCTAAATATAGATGGATTGAATTCACCAAAAGACATAGAATGAATGGATGGATTTAAAAAAAAACTCTACACTGCCTACAGGCAACTCACTTCAACTTTAAGAACACACATAGGCTGAAAGTGAAGTGATGGAAAATGATATTCCATGTAAGTACAAACCCAAAAAAGTGGGCCTAGCTCTACTTAGATAAAATAAACTTTAAGCCAAAAGTGATGAAGAGACAAACAAGGTCATTAAACAATGTTAAAGGGGTTAATTTATCAAGAAGATATAATAGTCATAAACATAGATGAACCCAATATTGGAGCACCTGAATATATTAAGCAAATACTAACAGATCTGAAGGGAAAAACATACAATACAATAATAGTAGGGGATTTCAATAACCCCACTTTCAGCAATGGATGGATATCAGACCAAAAATTAATAACAAAACATTTGATTTAAAGTATGCATTAGAGCAGATGGACTTAAACATTTACAGAATATTCTGTCCAATTGGAGCACAATTCACATTTTTCTCCAGTGCACATGGAATATTCTCCAGGAAACGTCATATGATAGGCTACAAAATGTGTCTTAGCAAAGTCAAGACTGAAGTCATACCAGATATCTTTTCTGACCTCAACAGTATGAAAATAGAAATCAACAAGAGGAAAGCTAGGAAACTTATAGGCATGTAGAAACTAAACCACAAACTCCTGAACAATCAATGGGTCAAAAAAGAAATCAAAAGAAAAATAAAAAAATATCCTGAAGCAAGTAAAAATGGGTACAACACTAACACCTATGGAAAAGTTCAAAAGCAGTTCTGAGAGGGAAGTTCAGAGTGATAAATACTTAGTCAAGAAACAAGAAAGATCTCAACCTAAATTTATAACTTGAAGAACCACACCTCAAAGAACTAAGCCCTAAATGAACAGAGGGAAGGAAAAAACAAATATCACAATGGAAATAAATGTACTAGAAACCAGAAAAATAGAAAAGATCAATGAAATTAAGAACTTGTTTTTTGAAAAGAAAATTGACAAACCTTTAGAGTACAGGGAAAAAATTTATAAATAAGAGGCATGACAACTGATATAGAAATACAAAGGGTGATGAGACTACTGTGGATATGCCAACAAAATGGACAACATAGAAGAAAAAGACACATGCCTAGAAACATACAAACTACCAAGACAAAGTCTTTATAAAGATACAGAAAATCTGAACAAATCAGTAAGGATATTTAATCAGAAATAAAAACCTATCAATGCAAAGAAGTCCAGAACCAGATGGTCTTTTCACTGAATTCTACCAAACTTTTAAAGAATTAATGTCAATCCTTCTCAAACTCTTCTAAAAAATTGAAGAGCAAACACTTTCAAACTTTTTACAAGGCTAGAATTACCCTGATACCAAAGCAAGATAAGACTACAAGAAAAGAAAATTATAAACCAGTATCCCTGATTAATATAGATTCTAAATTGAGATTGAAAAATTCTCAAAAACATACTAGCAAAAAATGTCCACAATACATTAAAGGATCATAAACCATGATAAAGTGGGATTTATCCCTGGGATGCAAGGGTGGTTCAACATATGCATATCAATAGTTTGACATACCACATTAACTGAGTTAAAAGGTCAAAATGATATGATCTTCTCAATAGAGGCAGAAAAAGCTTTTGACAAAATATGACATCCTTTTATGATAAAAATCATCAACAAATTGCATTTACAAAGAACATACCTCAATATAATAAATTATATATGACAAACCTACAACTAATATACTCAATGGTGAAATGCTGAAAGCTTTTCCTCTAAGATCAGAAACAAGGCAAGGGTGCCCACCGTCACACTTCTTTTTCAACATAATCCTGAAAGTCCCAGCTAAAGCAATCAGGCAAGCAAAGTATGCCTGATTCATTCATTTGAATGAAAAGCATTCAAATCGTTAAAGAAAAAGTAAAACTGTCACTATTTACAGGTGATGTGATTTTATATACATAAAAGCCCTACAGAGTTGACCAAAAAAAAAAAAGAAGAAGAAAACTGTTGGAATTAATGAATGAATTCAGAAAGTTGTAGGATATAAATTAAGCATACAAAAATCAGTTGTGTTTCTATATACTAGCAATGAAATATATTGGAAAAAAAAAACTATCCCATTCACAATAGCACCAAAATCAATAAAATACTTAGGAATAAATTTAACCAAGGATGTAAAATATCTATACAATGCAAACTACAACTCTTTAATTAAAGTTAAAGAAGACCCAAGTGGAAAGCTGTCTCATGTCATAGAGAAGAGTTAGTATTATTTAAATGCCCATACTCTTCAAAGCTATCTACAGGTTCAGTGCAGCCCCTATCAAAATTCAGATGACATGTTTCAGAGAAACAGAAAAAAAGCTTCTGCACAGCCAAACAATCAAAAAAATAAAAAGGCAAATACAAAATGGAAGGAAATATTTGTATATCCTGTATCAGATAAACAATTCATATCTAAAATATAGAAAAGAACTCATACAATTTCAATAACAAAAAAAAATTAAAAATAGGCAAAGGACCTGAATTGACATTTTTCCAAAGAAGATATACAAATGGCCAACAGGTACATGGAAAGATACCAAACATCACTAAAGCATCAGGGAAATACAAATCAAAACCCCAGTGAGATATTATCTCATACATCTCATACTTGTCAGTTTCACTAGCATCAAGAAGACAAGAGATAACAAGCCTTGGTAAGGGTGTGAAGAAAAGAGAACCCTTGTGCAGCTTCAGTGGAAATATAAATTGTTTCAGCCACTATAGGAAACAGTATGACATTTCCTTAAGTTAAAAATAGAACTACAATATGATCCATCAATCCCACTCTTCAATCTATATCCAAAGGAAATGAAAACGGGGTATCAAAAAGATATTGTGTCCTTGTTTATTGCAGCATTATTCACAGTAGCCAAGATAGCTAGCAACCTAAGTGTCTATCAACAAATGAATGGATAAAGAAGACGACATACATACGTGAATATTACTCAGCCTCAGAAAAGGACATTTGCAACCAACGACAAGGACGGACCTTGAGGGCACTATGCTAAGTGAAATAAATTAGAGAAGGGCAAATACTGAAATTCTATCACTTTTAAGTGGAATCTAAAAATGTCAAACTCATAGAAGTAGAGTAGAAAGGTAGTTACCAAAGGCTTAGGGATGGAGAAATCGGGGAGATGTGGTTTAAGGGTACAAACTAGTAACTAGCAAATAAGTTCTAGAGAGCTAATGCACAGCATAGTGATTATAGTCACCATGTATTATAAACTTCAAAGTTGCTGAGACTAGATCTTAATTATTCTCAGCACAAAAAAGAGATAATAATGTGACATGACAGAGATACTAATATTATTTTGGTAATAATATTGCACTAGATATATATCAAATCAACATACTGTACAACTTAAAGTTACACAATGTTGTATATAAATTATATATCAATAAAATAATTAACATTTTTCTTGATTTTATTGGAAAAAGATAATCATATCTACTTCCAGGATTAGGTCTCATGGTCAGGGAGATCAAATCAGATTTGTACTTTCTCACTTAAAAATTGGTTCAATATTTCCTGAATTCCATACCTCTTAACAAAGAGCCCAAAGATTACTCAAAACATGAATTTATATCTTCTCAGTGGAAAACTTGGTCATTTCTCTGGCCAAGATCTTAAAACACGATGAAAGGAAGAGGAAAGGGGCGTATGGAGAAGAATGGAAGATGAAAAGGTATATAAAGAAGATGAATCACTAGGAAAACCCTAAACACCCACATTATACCAGAGGATTGATTGACAGTTGTCTACCAATGATATAGAAGCAACACTGCTGTTAATGATTGGACTCTTGCTTTGTCCTTCTTATAAATGACCCTGTTTTTTACCTTGGCATCCAGCTTACCTCAGAAATCAGCCCTGTTGCTCCAGACCAGACTAACTGCCTAGATGATCCACAGAACCATGAAAAAATAACAAATGTCTATTGTAAGCCAGAGTTTTGGAGATAAATAGCAAATGAGAACTGACAGTGCATTAATCCACTGAGATCATGAGTTTGATTCAACAGCTTGGTTTTCTTCCAATAACAATATGGCCAGTAACACAACTGACACAGCACAGCAGTGTCATAACCCCAGGGTTGAGAATCACTGACCTAGGTGACAGGTAATCAAATTCTTAACTTTAAAGTGTTGTTAAATTTAATTTCAGTTGTTCAAAACATGTTTTGTATACGCCCTGGTTTCAGGAAAAGCTTCAAAGACTGTCTTCTGTCTTAGAAGAAAGGCAAACATTTTGCTCTGCTTATAGTGGACCAACATGTGTTAAGTACAGGGTTTTCATTTCAGTGAAGTTTTCATTGCACAAAAAAAGGCCCATCTGAAAAAAAAATTATAATATGGAAATCACTAATCCTGTCCAACTACTTTAGAATTATTAAGCCAAGACCCAGAGAAGGTGTTTTTGCTCAAGTTCATCTAAGTGGGAGTAAAAGAAGGAATGAAACTCCTTTTTCTATTCACATATGTTCTTGTTTCCTGCAACATCTTGAGACTGTCAATTTGGAGGAGGAAGATGGCCTGTGCAACCACAAAGGGCTAGCACCCTACAGGCCAAGATAGATCTTAGCATCTGTGCTTTGATTCTTTAACTTGGCCAATCAACATTTACTGAACAACAGTCCCTGTCCCCTACATGCAGGTCTTACCTTGGGTATGCTTCCCTTTGAAGGAGGAAGCCAACCTAAAGTTATAACACAGCAGAAATGAGGTAGCACTTTCACAAAGCTGTACATTTTATTTGCCACTGTATGTTATTAAGATAAGCAAAACTCTATCCTTTCCCCCTTTAAAAAACATTCACTCCTGGAGGCCTTAAATTCAATACGCATAGCTTTTAATGCTGTTTGTTTTTATGTCATTCAAAGAATAGGAACTTTAGCCCCAATATAAGCCATCATTATACTGGATTGCTCACATACTGAAATACAGTGTGAGTATTGTAAATGAGCTCCATTCATTTTGCAGACCAAAAATATATAAGTAGTATGTGCTTTCAAGGTCAGGACTAACAAGCACACTGTATGTTTCTTCTGCTCTTCAGCAAGTAGTGAAATCTTAGATGGAATACGCTCAGAGAAATTATACATGCACACACACACACACACATATATATATATATATATACACACACACCCCTACAAAGAAACATGAGCACCTGACAGAGTCCATTTGAACCCAAGTTTTCTAGCTCTCATTCCCTCCCCCAGTAGACTCTTCATTCCTTAGTCTCACAATCTAATCAGCCTGAACTTGCCCAATGTATCCATACCATTCATTCAATTAAAGTCAAAATTATGTAGAAGAACAAGGTTCAACTACTTATTTAAAATTAACAAGTGAATGGTTAAAATCTTAAGAAGTTTGTGAATTAAGGAAAATCCCTTTAACTCACTTGTTCTCAAATACTCACTTCTTTCCCACAGTTAGATCTGTCCCTGTGGAATTTTATTTTGAATCAGAAATAACCTATCTAGATTAATTTCTGGTGTCAGTTGGCCTCAGACTCCAGGTGTTCGAAGCAAGTGCTCTGATAGAGACATCTTATCACATCACTGATGTCAAGTGGGGAATAATGATCATGAGTTACAATTACAGTCATAGTTAACAGTGCCTGGGCCATGAGTAAGCTCAATAAATGTTATCAGCCCTTTATAGTATTTATCTCACAAAATAACATGATATGAAACCATCTTTACTCATTTCCAAATCAAGAAACAGACACAGGAGAGTTAACGTGATACATGGCCAATAAGTGGTGGAGGCAGATTTCAAACCTCACCAGTCTGATTCCAAGACTTAGAACCTGACTATAACTATTAAAGCATTCGGGCTGACATTATGGTTCAGTACATCCTATTTAAAAGGATGGTATTCATAGCTAACATTCAGAAATTACCTCATTTAAACCTCATAACCATGCCTATGAAGTAGGCACTGTCACAGATCAGTTTCCCTGGAATGTAGACCCTGAGATAGAGACTGGAATGCAGGAAGTTTATTGGGCAGTGGGCATCAGGATTGAGATCTGTAGGGGGAGGCAAGGAGGTGAGAGGGATGAGTTGGTCTGTCATGCTGCTGCAACAAAGGTCTTGGCCACGCCCCCAGGGAGCTCTGGAGCTGAGATGGCCCCTGCAGAGGGTACAAATTGGGGCAAAGGGGTCAGGGATTGATGCCCCCTCAGTGACCTGCACCCGGGAAGTACTGAGGCCTGGGTTAAGAGCAGAAGGCAATCTCCAGAAGGATGCTCAGCTGTGAGTCATCAGCTCCAACACTCCCAGCAGCTGCGGAATAAGTACTTTAGGCCTCAAGGGAAGTGTAGGCAGTCCAAGCAGATTCTGAGTGGTGTGCCAGATATTTACAGATGAAAAAACTGAGGAATAGAGTAATTACTTGCCTCAAATCAAATAAGTAGAAAGTGACATATGTGAGGCATGACTCCAGATCTGTCATACTCCACTGTGAGTCCTAACCAGTGTGCAATGCTGCCTCAAGGTATGCAAGAGCTTTTTGAGACCTAAGAAAAGGTAAGATGGAGTGTGGTGGGAATATATTGATACAACTATAAAGGAAGCTATCTAATTCAGCGTGGATAAAATGAAAATCCCTGTGGCCAGGATTCTCACCTGGCCCTGGTCGGCTAGCTCACTACACACGTGCAGGCAATATGTTGCTACTGACTCTATATAAAGAGCTCTGCCCAGTGCTCTGGGTGACACAGAGGCATGGCTGCATGGCTGCAGGAGAACAGAGCAGAGGTTGTATTGGTGGCAGTGCCGAGGACAGAGACCCAGAGGACGGCTGTGTAGGACAGTTGTGTGGGCAGAGAGGCCCAGAGTGATTGACCTGCCACGGTGGGAATAAAGTTGGTTATAACCCTTTCACTCCAAGAACGTTTTACTGTCATTTTCTTTGATCACAATGAATCCATAGCAAACTTGCCAGTGGCTGAAATCCACTGGCAAGACATTCAGTCCAGAATATCATAGGCCAAGATCAAATGTTCCCTAAGCAGTAACAGAATAAACCAAGAATGAATTTAGGTACATTTTTATTTCAGTTACTCTGTCAAATATCTTTTTTAAATGATACAAAATATCTTTCTTAAAAGAAAAAACAATTTTTAAGTATACATGCAAGGAATGCCAAAGATTAAAAATGGCAGTTCAGATGCATTAGTAATATAATAGAACTCCCATACCAGAAGTCTCCAACTTCCTCATAAATTGGGCTTTCTAAACTAGAACTCACATATGTGTAATTAACTCTGCCCATAAAGGGCAAGGGGATAGAATTCTGTGTGCAAATATATTTGTTAAAATTGATATGCTGATACATTTTTACATATGTACTCCAGCTCAAATAATAAACTATCATGAATAACTCCCCCACACAAAAAAATTGTTTTTGAATAATTTAACAATTAAATGTACTGTTAAACTTTTTTCAAAACTTGTGTCATAATGCCTTTGAAAGACTCTAATTTCCAATGTATCAAGAGTGAATCTAATTTTTTCCATTCCATATGTAACAAAGGTGAGCTAATTGAGAAGATCTGGAGAAGTATTCCACACAGGATTACATGAGAGTTTGACTAGCAGAATTAGAAAGAGCAGAACTAGCTACTGAAGGGGGACGCGAAGAAAGAGGAAGCAGTCGGAGGAGCTTATTTAAAGTTTAACCATAGAAATAGTAAATAACCATGAGAACATTAGAAATGATATTTTACAAACTCTATATTCAGACGCTTTCTTATTCCTATATCTCTGCAAAACTGCAAACAAGTCACATTCTTCCCATAATTTTTTCATCTTGTCTTTAAACATTAAGATGAGAAGATGTCAAATATCTTTCCTTTCCAAATATCAAGCTATAATATGTCTACAATAGAATATTCCCCAAATATTCTAGTCCAATAAACATTTCCTAAAAAGGAAATGACTCTTCTGGCATTACTTCCTTAATTTTTTTTCTATGATCACTACATTCTTTTGTAAGGATTCACGAAGTGACTGTTTATTAATCTGTTTGAGAATTTGGCCAGGGAGTGATATCATGTTCACACATCAATTCCATAATCCAGTATTAGCCTACTCTTTGATATTTGCAAGACTTCAGTCTTTAACACAAAGTTGTTAATTGTTTACCAGTGGTAAAAAAATCCCAATGGTAAACTATCATAAAAGTTATTTTGTGTGAGATCTTTTCACTGCATTGTAATATGAAGATTATTCTCTTTAGTGGTAAGTTCTTCCTAGTGGTATTATTCTCCCTATGTTTGCAAAGTAGAATTCCCAACCACAGAAGTGTTCAAGCAATTGCTGGACTATTCCATATCACAGTTAAGTAGTACTGTTTTCTTTCTGTCACCTAGGGCTCTACATTCTTTCCACTACACAAATGTAATGTACTCATTCAAAATATGATTATTGGGGGAGAAGTTTTTTATTTGCTTCCATGTACTATGTACTGTACAAAGAAAAATAAGACAAAATCTGAGCCTGAGGACTTTATACTCTTCTTACTTTATACTCTTCTTACTACAACCAAAACTCATTTTAATTGGGAGGCTAATTAAAAATGTTTTCTAAATATTATTAAATGAAATCAATAGTTTAGCACTGAAGTACAATGTTCAGTATCAACATTAACGCCAAGGATCCTGCAGTCTGCTACAGGACTTGTCAGAGCCTTGAATAAACTAACATGCATTGGGAATATAGGAACAGAAGAGAATATAGGCTGTTTGCCAAACATCTATGGCCAGGGATCCCCCTTGTCCCATTGAGACTTCTTAAGGTAGTAGGGTTTCACAAAAAGAATCAATGTTTCCAATCTGGGTGGGAAATAAATAAGTCTAAAATCTGTGTCTCTGACACCACACTACGTCATCATGATGAGCAATTCAAAGGCAATTCCAAGACAACCAATGAGCAGGTGTGCGAGCAAACAATACAGACCATATGCCGTGAGGGAATCAATGTTACATAAAGATCTTTTAAGGGAAATAGGAATCTATTTTTTGTACTAATGTAAGTAGCTTCAGAACATATTCTGTACATATGTACTTTGATTCCCAAATTCAAGAATACAAGCTAAATAAAGAATTTTTCATCTTGGTCTACTTTTTCTACCACTCAGATGTTTTTCTTTTAGGAAATCCTTTTGAACTCTTCAGATACAGCTCAACGCTACTCCCTAAAACAGTTTTTCTCAAATTAGTCTACAGAGCACCTACATCAAAACTCTTGGGACGGTCATTTAAAAATTCTAAGTTTCTTAAGCTTACACACACACAAACACACATAAAACCAGGATCTCCAGCAGTGATATCCAAAAATATGCATTATTTTTAAAAATTCTAGTGATTCTTTTGTATACCAAAACTGGAAAGGCACTGAACTAGAGTCCAATCTCTCCTACTTTTGTTCCCCAATTTTAAGAAACATCCCCTTATAGCACATTGATTTTAATCTCCAGTGCAATGGAAGAAAGTGTCACTATGGGTAACCAGAATCCACAGGTGAATCGGAAGCACTATGGTATCAAATTCAGTAACCTTATTAAAATTCAAACCTTTTAGTGGGGGAAACAAGAAGGAAAAACAAAGATGGCAGGTTTCGGATTAATTTCCATCTCATTATTGCAAATTGGAAAAGCTAAGAAGTCAGAGGAAGGCAGATAATGAGCTTGAAGATAATGAGATAATATATTTCTAAGCATTTTTAATACATATTTCTTAAGAAATTAAAGTCAATATCTGGAACAGAAAGAGGATTCTAGGGAAATGACTCCTGGCTCCCTTGTCCTATTCTCAACTCCTTGTTAAGGGACTTAACAAATAATCTATGGTAAAAACTCCTGAGAAAAGCACAGTTGGGGATTTCATTGTTGATAATGCCAGGGAGAGAATCAATGCACCAACAGAGCTTAACAAGGTTAAGATTACTGAGAGGTTTGCTGGCAGGCAAGTTTTTTTGGTTAGGGATGGGGGTTTCTGCTCCTTGCTTTCTCCTGGTGTTGGCCTATTTAGCTAATAAAAGAAATATGCAAGGCATATCCATAACCTGAATCATTTGTGTTTCATTGGTTAAGAACAGCCATGTCTCTTCTGTATGGTCCTGAAGAGGCCTGAACTGATAAGAGCTCCTTCCTATTTCCCAACAGAATACTTAGTTTTTTTTTCTGCCTGACTCACCTGCAGAAGGTTCTCAAGGATTGCCATAGACTGAGAGGTCCCCAAATCTGTGCTTTACTGAGGTTACTTACATCTATGGGGAAAGAAATATATTATAAACCATCAATGTAGACTCCATAAAAGCATTAAATGGGAGAAAGTATTTATATCCCATGTAGATAGCAAAGATCTAGTATCTACAATATACAAAGAACATTTACAAGTCAGTGAGAAAAGGTTAAGTTACCCAATAGAAAGCATGGTCAAAGAATAAAAAGCAATACAGAACCCATGAAAACGTTTGCACTAATACCCAAGACATGTACAGAAATAAGCGTTTCACAATTACAGAAAAAAAATGGGAACAATTCATTTAATTTTTTATTCATATAGTTGAATACTGGAGTAAATAGAAACACATGAATCAATATAGATAAATCTCAAAAACCTAATATTATATGAAAAAAGTACATGGCTTATAAATATGATTGTGGGTATATAAATTTTACGGTAGGAGAGCTTGGGAGAGATTTTAAAATCTGCATAGGAAAACACAAAATTATATCAGTAATGTGTTCACAGGTGTTTTTTATACTAGTTTCTATATTCTATATGCTCAAAATGTTACTTAATGCAAGGAGGATATAAAAAAACCTCAGTTTAGCAGAGTCACAACTCAGGTTTTCAATTAGGAAGTAAACCATCAAATCCCAGTTATGATAAATAAAAAACAGAGATTCAACTGATGAATTAACTGAACTCTAAGGATAAAAATTCTCACAAGCTTTCAGACAGAAATAGACAAAAAAGAGAATCAGACTAGAAACAGAATTTCTAATCTTCAACTTCAGACAGCAAAATACATACATTTATAATCTGAGGGAAGAACTGTGATTTCAAAATCCTACTCTTAGCAGATATCATTCTTACATGAAAGCAAAGGGATTTCTGGTTTCCTGCTCCACAAATAACCGGCTTGGAAGACGCCACTCTGCCCTAACATGTAAAAAGCTAAAACGACTAAAAAATCAGCAGCTCCTCTCAGATCAGAAAAAGAGGGGAGGTCACAGGGCAAACGTCTGCCCGCACGACTGGCAAGACAGGCAAACAGCAAGTCCAGGCTGACCAGGGGAGAGACCTAGAAACCTCCCCAGGAACGAGTAAACCTGAACTGCTACTGACCAAATGCTGCAAGCTCAGCTTGGACAAGTCTGAGAATCATAACTCCAGTGGGGGAGCAAGCACATCACGGGGGCCCCACAATATTGTGAGATTTACTTGCAGGAGCTTGAGCGGCTTCCCACAGTAAGCAGCAGAGGTCACTTCCCTCGGGGTCTGGCAGGGGGAGGAGAAAAGGAACCGCTTTCAAATAAGCCAGAACCCGGAGCTCTGCTCAACAAGCTAGTTAACTGGAGCCTATAGCATCTGGGTTATTAGCGAGCCTACCTGACCTGGGAGGAGGGAATAACCAGCAGTAAACACCAGTTCGGCCTCCACCCAGCCCCAACACACACACTGTAAGCCTTCCAAATGGGAGAAGGGAAATACCCAAGTCAACCCCACTCCAGCCATTCTGTTCCACCTAAAGATAGAGAAAAACCCGAGGCACTCTCCGTAAGTTCATAGCTGAGGGGCACAAGCTCGCTAGAAGAGTGACCCCAGTCATAGGACTATAGAACACTTCCCCTCCCACACACCTTAACACCACATCACTAAAAGCTTATTTACAGTTATTCCTTTTACCCAGTACTTCCTGGGCAGCTCTCACAAAAGCAAGAGACGTTTTCTGATGTGCAGGAAATCATGTATATTTCTAATACTCTTTGAGGAAAATACTAGACATGTTACTACAAAATGGCAGTTTAATAAGAACACAACAAAATAAGGGGAAAAAATTCAATATGAGTGGTGAACAATGACATATATATTTAAAAAATATTTTATATGTATATAAAATATGTGAACTTACATAACTAAGAGTTATAATCAAAGTATTGTTATGATTCTCAAAACACAGATATTACATAGTTCATAAATAAAAATTCCAGGCAACTTAAACCCAGGAGTTGGGAAAGCAAATGCATTCCAAAATTTTACTTAATAGAGAGTTTGGGAAATTGTGTGAAAAGTTTTGCACAGGTTTAGTAATTATTTAACATTGCTCTGACAGTAGATATATCTTAACATAGATGGTTGCAATGGGAATGTAAGCAGTAATAGAATGAGAAATACAAGAGTATTTCCAATTTAAAGAAGGGAACAACAGGGGAACAGAAAGAAACTTAATCCAGTCAGCATAAGAAAAAACAATTGGACAAGGGGCAAAAGGAAACAAAATATACTAAATAATGTAAAATATGGTGAAAATAGTTAAAATATCAATCACTATAAATATGAAGTATTGGATTTATTTATTCAAAGGCAAATACTATCAGAGTGAATAAAAAAAAGGAAGCCCAGCAACATGCCATTCATAAATGTTACATGGAAAACAAAATATAGAAGATAAGTTGAAAAAAAGGAACAACTAATCACAGAATTACAACACAGAAGGGCAATCCAAGGTCAAAGGCAGGAAAGGAGGCTAATCATATCTAGTGGTTACTGCACACTTGATGTTTACATTAACCACATAAAATTCATTTTTAAGTCAAAATGTAAAATGTTGGCAATTTTGAAACTGTCAACATGTAAGTATTAAAAGTCTTTAACAACTAAATTGCACACATCACAGCCTTATAATTCTAGTAAAGCAAAAATTATTCAATATTGGGAAATGTTTAATACTGTTAGAAAAAAGAAAAGAGAAAACTTAAAAGATTAATAAATTCCAGAACACATTTGCTAAAATTTGCCAATCATTTCTAACAAAACAAAGAAAAAACAAGACTAAGGGAAAAACACTAACAGAAAAAATACAAATATTTATTAAATTTTGAAATGATAAAGACAGTCCAAAGGAAATCAGAAATAACATGAGTCTCACCACTATCACCATATTTATTCAACTTGCTCTTAAGAAAATAAGGGGGGAAACTTTTTTTAAGTAGCATAAATATATGAAATTGAGAGAAAACAGAATTTTTTATTTTTCAATTATATAATTAGTTGCAGAAAAGAAAATCCAAAAGCTTTTTCTGAAAAATGTTATACTTACTAAGAGGGGATTTGCACTGTGGCTGAATAAACTTGCAAAACTCAATAGTTTTAATTTGTAATTTCACTGGACAGTTAAATATAGAAATTGGGGGGTAAGTCAATAATGACTGCTATCAACTCACTGAAGAGACCATCAGAATAATCTCCTTATCAAGCAAAGTTTAATCAATTGTTCTAAATTAAGGGGGAACACCACTTCTAGAGACGCTTACTAAAATCTTAGCATGTAAAAGTCAAAAAAGGGATATTTATAAAGTTTGAGGGTTTTGATTTAAGGCAGCTTTCCCACAGAGGGTGGAGGTTCTGATTGGGATGGAACAAAGTTCATGATACAGTAAGATTGATGGGCATAGCAAAATGAGAATTTTGATACAAGTCTTAAAATAGTAAAGTCCAAATGACCTAATATTTCTGAGAAGGGGAATTGTTTTTCTTGATAAGAGCAAGTGGACTAGGCTTTTCTTTGATTAAATGAGATTTCTGAAAATTCCTGAAACAAGTGTTACAATTATGTTCAGTGTATCCTGGACAAAAACTCACTGGAATATTAACATCCTGATAAAGCAGATCTTATTCCTAATCCTGTTAATTTGTGGCTGTAATGATTTTGTATCTCATGATTAAAACTGTAAAATCCTTCAGATTAACATAAATACAATAAGGTAGATACAATACATATAAAAACTGATTAAATACTCATATAAGAGACTTAGGTGAGAACACAAAGTGATTAAAATGTGTTCTTTTTAAATTATTACATAAATTTAATGCACTTCCAATAAAAATTTACAGAATCTGGTGAAGAGGGAAGATTCTAAAAATTTATTTTAAATCTCTTCTAAACAAGTATATTTGTAAAAATTGCTATAAAGATTTTGAGCAAAATAGTGAAGAGTTATTAAATTTACAGTATGGTAAAGTTTATTACAGCTCTTCATCTAAAGCTGTATGAAATTGACCCTAAATTAAAGAGCTAAATTACTAAACAAACTAGAGTCTAGAAATAAATTTAGGTATATCTGGGAGATTAATATATTTTAAATGTGGCATTTTAATTAAATAAAAGACAGATGTTTAGTTTTAATTTACTATATGGTTCTTGCATAGTAGCTATCCATCCCCAAGCCCACCATCTAGACCACTTCCTTACAATATACACTAACATAGTCTAGACAAAATGAAGTTCTAAATCCTCCAAAAAAACTAATCTAAAAATTAAAGAGACTTCTGGAAGATGTTCCTGTAACCTTCATGTGATGGTAAACTTTTACCAGATCAGAAACATAAAAAGAAAAAGCATATATTTGGCTACTTTTTAAAAATTTTATTAATTATTAAAGTAAAAAAACAAAAGAGAGACTGAAGGAAAAATGTTCTGAGATATGTATGAAAAAAATAATATTTAGAATAATATGAGGAAAAGACAAACCACTGAACAGAAAAATAAACACAGGATATGAGCAGGAATTTCACAAAAGAGGAATGGCAAATGGCCAGTGAACATGAAAGGGTGCTTATTGTAGCTAGTTGTCAAGGAAATGCAGTGAGATACCATTTTGCACACATCAAATTTGCAGAGACAGAAAGAAAACACTCAATACACTACTTAGGAAAATAGGCACTCATATTCTGTGGTTAAGATCATAAATTTCCACAACTTTTTGAAAGTCTACTAGTTAAAAAGACACACTTTGAACAAACACACCTCCTTTTGGGGATTTATCACACAGATATAAATGCACCATTTTTACTTGCATTTTTAATAGTAGTATATATTTGCAGTATATTCTTATTTATTCCACTTTCCTTCCCAGTTTAAAATAGTAGAGTCACAAACAGGACAGTCATCAAGCCATGAACAGTTGACCACATTCTGGTACATTGACTCTATGGCATGTCAGAAAGCTAGGGTAGGGGAGGAAAAAGTCTCTTCAGCCCTCGTTGGATCTCTAGCTGGGTCTAAGGATAAAACTGACATAAGACAGTGTAATGGGAGAAAAGCATACAAATTTTTTAAAATTTTTACATGTACTTTGGAGCCTTCACAAGACAATTAAGACCCAAAGAAGTGACCAGAGCAGGAAGCTTTTATACCTCCTAGACAAAGAAACAGTGCATTTGTGAAGAATTGACAAGACAAAGGGCTTTGGGTTAGGTGAAGAAGTAGCTAGGAAGGTAAGGGTGAGTTAAACACGGTTTGTCTGTGTAGATTTCTCAGCCCCGCCTTCCCTGTTTCTGGTGATAATAATGTCTTCCTTCCTCTTGCTACATGAGAATTTTATCTTCTGCTTTCAGGAGGAGAAAGGAGTGTCAGAGTGCCCTTACGCCATCTATTCCCTAAATGCCTTTAATTTATATATGATTAATATGCCAGTTAGCTTATTTTGGTGTATCCTATTTTGGTTTCCTTTGCTATTTAAAAGACTTACTTAGATTTACCTGTATCGATAAGTAAATATATTTGGGTTTGACTAAATGCAAAAAAAATGTTGCATGTAACTTTACCAAATGATTGCATTAAAAAAGTAGAAATATAATATTTGTTTGTGAAAGTTCATATGAGTTTCAGTCACAATGTGGGAAGACTAAATCACACAACAGCATCTAGGTTTCCTAGGGCAAGCAGGGTTTGGTAAACAGAAAGGAGGTAAGGGGAGTTTCTTCGTCTTTCCTTCTAACGCATCTTTTATTTGTATACAGGAAGAAAATATTTTCCTTGACTTTCTTAGGTTCCTTGGCTGGTTCTGAAAATTAAACTGACAAAGACAGATTAACAGGAGAAAGCAGGAAAATTTATTTAATGTTTAATATAAGTTTTATGTGACAAGACGGTCCAAAGAAACAGACGAGCATATTTACGCGAGGCTTGAAGGCAAGCAGGCAGATGTATAGAAGAAGTATGAGGTTAAGGAATGTGAGGTAAGTGTAACAAGTTGAGGGAAACAGTAAGGGCTCTTTCTCAGGATTCTTCTTGGCATCTCTTTGTTTTTGGATATAAGGATTCTGCTTTCCTCTATGTATATTAAAAATGGATCAAATTACTCCCAGGTAGTTCTTTTTGAATTTTGTAGTTATCTTTTATGGTGACTCATCAAAAAATGAATTTGTTGCAAATGCTAAGTTTTGTTTCCCCACTAAATACTAAGAGCCATATTCTTCACTGTAGATTAAAATTATACAACTAGTTGTTTTATTTAAAATCATTACTTCATGTGACTTTTGCTGATTTGAGAGATAAGTTAGGCAAATCTAGCTATTTTTTCTGAAACAGAATCATATTGACTCATACTTATGTCACAAATACATCATCCAAGAGATTGAGTTGCCTGAAGCCCCCAATGCCAAAGTAAAATCTCAGTATACCAGAAAAAATAACTTACAGAAATGTGACAAAATAGTGATTAATAAAATATATCAATACATGTCATGATTTTAACTTTCTGTAATAATGTAGTTTACCAGTTTTCATCAAGATGAAAATTAAAAATAAAGGTAATATATGTACAAAGCTATTAAGTTATATTCAATTTACTACAACCACTTTTTTCACCTTGTCAAATGTCATTCTGTCCTTAAACTACAATACTTCTAAACTGTGGAAATATTAAAACAAATAACCTGACATTAGACACAAAATTTCACATGGATATGCCTTTTTCAATCTTAAATTCCACATTCTCATAGTCTAACGTTGTCTTCTCACCAGTGTCTCTTTTACCAACCATTCCATTTCTGTGAATCGCCTTAACCAAAAATCCTGGAAAATCATCTTCAATCTTCACTTTATTTATTTGCAAGTGTCTATAAACCCATTCATTTTTCATTTTAAAACTGTCCTGCATTTATCTCTTCCATTTCATTCTGATAGTCATCACTGTTATCAAAGTATTTATCACCTTACACCTAAATTATTTACATAGTTTATACTCAATCTCATGAGTAGCTCTTCTATCTCTTGGCACTTCCTTTCCCCAGGTTCTTTTTCAAACCATTGCTCTACTGTCTTTCTTAAGTTCCTACTATCATTGCTTAATACAAAAAATCTCGTCAACTCATTCTGTCTGCCTTTTCAAGTTCTACAGCACACATTCATTCTCCCTTACTCATGGCCTTTTATGATAGTAGCTTTCCACTTCCATCCAGAATAGCATCAATAGAAAAACATGGGCAAGGACATTGTGGTTACCCCAATCATGCTAGCAATTTAGCAATCTTTTAAAATAATAGATTTGAATTTCATTTTGAGCAGAAGCCAGGTGCAGTTTGAGAGAAAGTAGGAAAAAGACTCTCCTCTATTGTCCCAGGCAACTTAGCTCTGTCTCACATTTACAATACCACCTCCACAAATAAACCCTGATGCTTATCAAATCTATCCTCCACATAATTAAATTAAATGATCACCAGTTCTTATCAAAGTATTATTCCAAGAACATATTCATTCTCTCCAAAAGAAATTCTAGGAGACATAATTTTCTCCAACATGTTATATTTCAATGATGTTTTCCTCCTCTGTGTTGCTTCGGGTCTACTTACACAGAGTACCCGGGATGATTATCTGTTTTTCCTATTGCTTAATCTGCCTTTATGCACAATTCTCTTTGACTCCATTTCTCTGCTCTCTCCCTCAAGGGTTGCTTCTCTCTTTCCTGTCTACATACAGAAATGCAATGTACTCAAAAGCCCGACTATTATTTCACTCCTGCTTAAAGCCTTTTCTAAGTCAGAATATATTTTCCCACCTTTGGCAAATTATTGTTCTGTTACTGTCTCATCTCTGTTAGTTTGTCTCCTGGAGATTATGTTACCAGTGATCAGGCACCCTGTGATTTCTTTCTTTCTTTTGTGTCTCTGTAATCACATAGCATATACATAGTGATCAATAAGTATCTGTTGATTAACTGAAAACTGCAAACTATAACAGTTTGACAGATCAATGTAAAAACAAATTTATACCCAAAAGTAAACTTAATTACAAAACAGACTTTTTTATTTTCAATAACCTGTTGCAAGATCACAAAGAAGCCCTCACCAAACATTGTATAAATCAAGAAGCAATTGACCATTCATTATTTACCCAATTTGATTGACAGGGGCACAGTAAAGGAGAATATTATATATTGGAATCTTATTTTTGCTCCAGAGATATTAATTCAAAATGTCTAAATTCCAAGTTTTTTCAAGACACCAACTCTTCCTTTGCCTCTGAAGACACCCCAAAATCGGTCATTGTGTTTCAGTTGTAATAAAATAATACACCAGGATTTGATGCAGAAGTTGGGAAATGTCCTGAAAGAGAAGAACAAGGGAAAATTTCTATTAAGGTACTCTATTGGAAATGTTTCTTATATTTTATATATTCCTACAACTGCTAGATGAGAAGAATTAGTCATCAGTGATGTTCATGAACATCATGGCCTGTAGAATTCATGTTAGAACTCATTGACATGCTTTTTACATAACAGTTCTGAAAATCCTTCCAGATGCATTCATGCATTTGAAAACATATGTTTCTTCGTCATGATTTTCTTTTCTTTTCAGGACTGAAAAACTGACTTTGAAATTTGGGATCCCTTTATAGTTTTTGTAATGTTAATTCACTTTCTATAATGTTCTATCAAAATTAAAAATAATCTTTATTTCTTATGGCAACAGAAGATATCCTTTAGGAATATAAAATGGGTTAGTCCATATGATAAGAAAGACAGAGAAGTAGTAAAATATTTTGCTTAGGGATCTTGTGTTTTCAATTCTTAGAGAAAAAAGAAAAGAGTCAATTAGTAAAAATTATTTGTGAAAACAACATTCATTTAAAATTAATTTATGCTCTTATTTTAAAAATTGTTTCAATTTTCTAACAATTTCCCACAACTCTTCTAGTTTAGCTATGTTTTGTTATTTTTTAGAATCAGGTTTATGAGTGTGCCTTGAAACTTCAGGTTTAGTGGTTCAAAAATTATGAATGTTACATCTAATAACATAAAAATAATGAAAAAGAAATATTTTATAGCAGTCATGAATACAAAATATAGGAAATGAACGTCGAAAAATAATGCAAATTAAATTTTACTACAAGTAAAAAAAAACTACATTAAATTAGAAAGCATGGATAGGACACATTTGTAATTTTACTGGTTCCTAATGAAGAGTTTATATATTGACCAACACATATGAGCATTTATTTAAGCAAGGATTTTCCCAATAAAGTACTAGGTGTAACAGTGAAAACAGTATGGTTTTATTAAATAAGTTTGATCCTTTTCTACAATGGAGTTTCTCTTCCTTCCCTAGCATAATGTTGATTAAAACTCAGATCTGAAATTTTTTGTGGTTCATTTTCAGATATAAAATATTATGACTATATATTTACTGTGTTTTCCTCCCAATAAGTGAAATCTGTTTTGATGATTATTCCTCATTTGTATGAGGCAAATACCTATTATAGCCATCAACCACTTACTGAGGGTATTTTTAAGATTTTGTTCACTTACTGACCACTCAATCATATTTTAGTGAAGAAGCATTCAAAGTTGAAGCTAAAACAAGTGGAGCATTTAGATTTTTTATAATAAACATCATTTATTTTCCTTAATACTTCTATTTACTTTTCCTTTTTAATGATATATATATATATATAATTTTTGCAAAAGTAGTTCTAAATGATACCAGGAAGGTGGAAAATTTATACCAGTCCTAACCATCTTCTATTAATTAAAATCCAGGAATTCTTGAGACCCTTTCTTTCTGAAATTAAGCAACAGCTTCTACCTTGGCTGCTAATTGATCGTAACATGAGCAGGGACAGAGTAAAGATCAATTATCACACAATGGTACCTGTAGCAAAAGGATAAATGCAATTAGGGGCCTCAAAAAACCAGATTCAGTCAAGGTATATTTCTCCTCTCTTTTCAATGACAGAGGATGAAATTTGCCTTCCAAAACCATGTAAAATTAACCTTAAAAAGTGACAAGTTAAGTGGCTTGAATTTAATACATATGCTTCAGAATGTAAAACTTGCTTTATTATACTTGCTAAATTCCCTGGTCCTTTGGAAACCTCAGTTCTCTTTTCAACGGTATAGTCAAACCCATAATGACCTTGCAAACATATTTTAAAAAAGATATTTCTCATATAATTTTTATATACATTTTCTTATATTAAATTTTTCTCACTATATACAAGATTGCGACCTTTGATAACCATTCCCTCAGTCAAAGTCCAATAATTCAGTCTAGTGAGGGATCACATCTTTAAAAGAAATTTTACTAGGGGAACTTTAAATGGTGGCATAGGAACTCTGATTTACCCAAAGTACATACATAACACTCCTCTCAGAACTTTTTCTTTTTTATTAAAGAAAAAGTCCTTATTGAAAGGAACTTGTTTATGTTAGCAAAAGGCTAACTTTCATGTTCTCACCTTTATGTATAGAGACATACATAGAAAATTAAATATAATTATATTCCAGGAATATGATTTAAGGAAAACACAGAAGTTTGTTTTCAAATGCTGACTGTCAAATCTCAGAAACTACTGCAATCAGTCTTACAGAGAAAGTAACCTTGAGTTAAAGCTATTTAGTATTTTTATGAAAAACTTAATAGAAAAATATGTTTACATGTGTTTATTTTTATTTGAAAGAGTAACATGAACAGAAATGGAAAAACTGAAAAAAATTAAATAAAACCAGAAATGGACAAGTAAGATAAATTTTTCATAGAAATAAACATTCCTGGTGATCTATAATACCTCTATTTTCCAAATGTAGAGCTATGAAAGTTTCTATACACTTCCAGATCTAAAAAACACATTTGTGTTATTGATTGACAATGAAAATGGGCAAAGGTTTTGAGTTTAACCAAGACAGAGGAATTAGGAATATATGATACGTTAGGCAAAAAGTTGACAGCCAAAATAGGAGAAAATCATGTGATTCAGTATGTCCATGCAGGCAGAGTTCAGAGGTCAAAGATCAAAAAGTAAACATGTGACCTCTGATTCTACTTCCTTCTTGGAATGGGTATCCTGTGGCTGAAAGTATTCCTCAGGGCCAATAATTGGTCAGAAGTCTATAGTTCAACCGTATTCCTCAATGAGGCAGAACAATGACACTTAACTTCATTTAATATTCATTCAACAATTACTTATTGAACGTGGACTATGTGGCTGGTACTCTGCAGGGTATTGTGCCTACAATGAAGGGAAAAATCCAAATTTATGCCAGCCCTAGCCATCTTGTAATAATTAAAATCCCTGCCTCCAAGAGCTTATGATGTAGTGGCAAAGACATTCAACAGCACACAAATAAAGGCTGGGAAAGTATAGTAAGCCAAAAATTGAGTGCTGCCTTATTCTGAGTTCCCTAGAAACAGATCAGGATTCTTGTTTTAGTGACTTATTGAGGAAGTGCACTTAAGAAAACTGGAGAAGCAGGGAAGAAAGTTAAGTAAGAATGGGGTCTCAGCTGGAAACTAGCTTGAACCTGACCCCACAGGGATCCCTGGAGCATGGATTGCACCACTGAGTCTTCTCATACTGACACTAGGAAGCATGTGTGCCACCCTGGTCAGTCCTTGGCAAAGGCCACCAGGCACAGTAGGAGTAGTGGGAGGGGCATGCTTCTTTTGGAATGATATCCAAGTTGAGATCTGAAGTTATTTAACATGGAAAAGAAAAAGGCCAAGTATTTTCAAAGTAGTGAAAAAGGTCTGTGGTTGCCATGTATCATGAGAAGATTGTGGCAGTGTATCTCAGTGAGGCAAATAGGGAATAGATTGTGCAGAATTATATAGGCCATGTTTTAAATGTTGGTTTTTATCCTAAGAGTGATAGCAGCTTTTAAGGTTTATAAACAGGAGAGGCACTTAATCAGATATGCATTTTTGAAAGATCATTGGAGAAAAAGAATCAGAGATGGTTTAAGAGTAGACATTGGAATGTAAGTCAGGTGATAATTGTAGGAATCCAGAAGGACATAATGGTGGTTGGAAGTAGAACAGTGATAATGCGCATCAATAAATACAAATGGATTCAAGAGATAATTGCCATTTTAAACTGACAGGACATGTCAAAGGATGGATACCATCAAGAATATACTGAGGTATAATACTACCATACCAGTCTGCTGCCTTGTATTATTTTCTTTAGCTATGCTGTACTACTCAGGTACTGGCACAGATGAAGAGGTAAGTTAAGCTCAACCAGAGCTGATAATTTGGCTGGATGTAATGAAAAAGCAAAGTTGCAAGAAAGTTTAAGTCTCTGGTGAGAGAATTATTTTAAGATAGTTTTTCACAGGAAAAAATTTCTGGTTATCCTATGTAGGCATGTAGACACAACTAATGTAGACATGATTCCACCATGCAATGGTGCTCAAAACAAATTCACCACTGAGAAGATAGATGGAGAAGCATGTGTACTAGTTAGGTGCTGGTTAGACAATCTGCTTATCATGATACTTAGGACTCTACAGTGAATTCTTCATCTCAACACTGAAACAGATGAAAAGACTGGGCAACCAGTGGAGACATACAGAAGGAAAGAAATAACTAATTTTGGAATGTTCCAGGGGATGAATTCTGAGGTCACACTGACCTGCTTGGATAATTTCTTCAGATCTTCATTTTTGAATATATACACACAAGCTTTGTGAATTTTGTGTACATTTTGGAGTCCTTGAATTCCACTACTGTCGAGTAAATGGAAACAGGAGTGAAGTCTGGAAGAGAAATCTGCAGTATGTTCTCTAGTATGGTTTGGAAATGTCTGACAGGCTGCCCCAGTTGGCAATGTGGGTCTTGGATCCATGAAAAACACAGCTGTGTAGACCAGGGTGCAGATCAAAGGGTGGAATGCCTATTTTTATTTTAATGTTGTGAAAAATTTCCTGGTCCAAGAACCACATAGATTTTGACATAAAGGCTGCATAGAGAGAAGTGAAAGACCTTCAGTTCAGAAGTCCGTTGGAAGGATCCCATAATAGCGAATAGGTGGAAATGAACGTATCCAAAATTTTTTTTAAGTCACGTAAAACTGCAACATGGATTTTGCAAGTCTAAAAATACCCTTAATGCAAGCAGAATGAATTTTAAAAGGTTCCACACTAAATTTTTACTTCTGAAAATAAACAACCTGCTGTTTATAGCAACAGTGACTTGCTGTTCTGTATATCTTAAAGGTGATTATAAATGTGTCAAGATTACATTTGGAGTTCCAGAAGCACAGCTGATCTCATGATCAGAATTATTTTTGCTGGGCTGGGACTGCC
Organism: Manis javanica; assembly: GCF_040802235.1. Lineage (NCBI taxonomy): Eukaryota > Metazoa > Chordata > Mammalia > Pholidota > Manidae > Manis > Manis javanica. The sequence continues at coordinate 60,518,003 of NC_133161.1, read as the reverse complement.
TCTGCATTAATTCTAGCTATGCACAGGTAAAGTAGAAAAATACAGTAAAGCTGTGTGATCTGTGCTACTAAAATGAAATACTTTTTCAGGCAACAGTGAGGCATCAACTACTCCATGTCCCTTCCCCCTACTATGATATCACATCTTCTCCCATTGCCTTAAAGTATCTGGGTTTTTTGTCCCAAAATCTCTGTTCTTGAAGCCAAGAAAATCTGCAAAACTGTTTGTGATGACCAGTTATCTATATCCCAAACAGTGCCTAGTTATCTATATCCCAAACAGTGTCCACCCTATCGTTTTCTCCTGCAAGTGGGTAAGCCACCATTACACAATGCTCTTTCAAACAGGGACTGAAACTGTTGCATTTGGTATTCAACTATGACACCAGCTGTGCCAGAGTCAATAGTGAAAGGAAGAATCTTCAGCAACTGAATTCAAGAAAACTTGCTACTCCACAGTGTTCTCTGAGATTTTGAGTTGGGTAGTCAGCCATTTACAGAGTTAACCAGAGCAGTTTTCAGTCTCATTTACTTTTCCCTCACTTTAGGCAAGATTTTTTTGGGAAGGGGGAGGAGTTTAGGTTTCTAGTGAAATGGCAGCTCTCAAAAGTACCTAGTAAAAACTAAAAACATACAGGAAGATCAATGAACATTTTAAGAGTTTCTAAAAATGTCTTGTTTGGGTTTTTTTCTCTATAATCTACATGGAATTTAGGCAAGTCATTATAGCATTTTGAGGACATCTGTGATCTTAATGGGGGTGGACCTTTAATGCATTACAGACATAGGTCTTAGCAACTTTAGTACATATTGCGCCTTTAAACTAATGGGTGTATTATAAAAGCAATTTGCTTTTAATTTGAATACATTACTACCAGAGCAATGTATAGTTAGAGTTTTATCTATAGTTAATTATTTAGCTCAGGGATTTAAAGCTGTCTGGTAAATGGGTTTCTCATTTTCTTAACAGAAGGTTAGATCAGGCTTTTAAATGCTATCAAAAGTTGGCAGCCAGATCTTTAGTTGGCCTCAATTCTTTCAATTTGTTACATGCTACCTGCTATCAGCTTCAATATCCAGGTTTGCCAGCTGCTTTCACGTATTCTGTGTAGCATGATGCAACGCAGCTATTATGTACAATTACACAACCATTCCCAACCACTTAAGTCTAACATTACCCCAGAACAACAAAGGCAAATAGGTTCAAGCCCATCTAATTCCATGAATGCACTAAGGTGTCAAATGATTTTAATCAAGGTTTTATATCAAATTTATTAGGTGATTGTGAGGAACATAAAACTTTACCCTGTCTAAAATCAGAATTGCCTGCCTCTCTCTCACTGTGTGAATATGAATATTCTGCTGAAAACGAGGGAGGCTGTTGCTCTGTGTTTCTCCTGTTTTCCAGGCCGAGGAACAGATGGCACACCACCTGACTCAGAAGAGTCTAATGTAAGATTCATCGTGCTTCACAGGAAACCAAAGATCAAGCAACATTACAGAAGGTGACGCAGCACCTCAGAAACCAGTAACCCGGTACGATACAGTCAAGTGGTGGAGGGAGAGGGGAGGACAGCAAGAAATTTAAAAGGAAAAAAATAACAGGAAAAGATAGAGAGAGCAAAATAAGTCAACCTACTTGGAAAACAAAACCTTCAGTGCTTGAAGGCTAGTATTTGAAAATACTGTCAACCTCCATCCCCAACCTTTAGCCCAACACTGTAATGATTCTCTTCAAAGGACTTTAATCTGTTCTCAGTGCTAAAACATTGTTCAGATGTCCTTCAAAAAATGTCTTAAATTCAAATCACCTTTAAGGAACAAGAGTGAAAAAAGATAGTGATGTGTGTGTTTTAATTTCTGTAAATGTATCAAATCTATGGAGGAGGGACCTAAGGCAGAATCCAGAATATAACTTGGATTACGTGGGCTCAGTGTCTTTACTGATATTTTTTATAAAACAGCAATCACAGTGGTGCAAACATCCATAAATCCTCCCACACTTAATACAGAAAAGGAGTTGACAAACTATGGCCTTTGCACCAAATGTGACCCACTGCATGTTTTTTTAAATAAAGTTTTAGTGGAACAGCTTTTCATTTGTTCATTGTCTATGGCTACTTTTGCACATTAGCAGAGATGAGTAGTTACAATAGAGAATCAATGACCCACAAAATCTGAAATATTTGCCATCTGACACTGTACAGAGGTTTGCTGAGCTGTGGTCTAGAACATATCTCCCTCTTATAATCCACATAAGAACATGAACTTTCACTCAAACCAAGAAGTCTGTGAAAACTGCTATAAGGAGTATCTTACATGTTTGATTCACTCACTTTGTCTTCTAGCAAGAAACGAGTTCCCATCACTTGGAGGTGTTATTGTTTCTCTGGCTCCCCACCCAGCAACACCCATGGCCATCAGGAGTTCAAATCAGCATTGGCAGACAGATACTAAGATGGCCTCTGCACCTCCAAACGTCAGCTTCTGACTTCCTTATAACAAAAACATTTATATATAATGCCTTTGGGCAACCCTGTGCTAATTTGTAGCCTCCCTACCCTTATGCTGCTGAATCGTGTGGCATCATTTGTTCCTGTCAGGCTGTCACAAAAAAAAAAAAAGTTTCAGGCCCTAGACAAATACGACGTGAGGATGTATTCCTAACCTTGTTATCTCTGTAACTGGTTGTAACACAGACTCACCCCCAGAGACAGAGTGGCATTAAAGTGCAGTCAAGACATTTACAAATAAATTACCGCCTGAAAAAATCATAATAAGTGAAACAGCATTTCATCCACAAAGAGCACACTTGAAAATCCGTTATCAAAGTCAATTTGCTATTTCCACCCTACATTAGCCTAATACAATGCACACAAGGCACAGTCAGTGGTGTTCCAGCACGGGCTCTCTGAAAAATAAGCCTTTAAGGATTTCAAAATATCTGAGAAACTGCATTACTGGTCAAGATAATGGCATTTTTTTTTTTTTTTTTTTTTTTTTTTTTTTTTTTGAGAGGGCATCTCTCATATTTATTGATCAAATGGTTGTTAACAACAATAAAATTCAGTATAGGGGGGTCAATGCTCAATGTACAATCATTAATCCATCTCAAGCCTAATTCTCGTCAGTCTCCAATCTTCTGAAGCATAACGAACAAGTTCTTACATGGTGAACGAATTCTTACAGAGTGAATAAATTCTTACATGGTGAACAGTACAAGGGCAGTCATCACAGAAACTTTCGGTTTTGATCATGCAATATGACCTATAAACCATCAGGTCAAATATGAATATTCATTTGATTTTTGTACTTGATTTATATGTTGATCCCACATTTCTCCTATTATTATTATTATTTTTATTTTTAATAAAATGCTGAAGTGGTAGGTAGATGCAAGATAAAGGTAGAAAACATAGTTTAGTGCTGTAAGAAGGCAAATGTAGATGATCAGATGATCAGGTGTGTGCCTATGGACTAAGTATTAATCCAGGCTAGACAAGGGCAGCAAGACATCCACGGATGCAGAAGATTTCTCTCAAAGCAGGGGGGGTGAGGTTCTGAGCCTCACCTCTGTTGACCCCCAAATTCTCACCTGATGGCCCCCCTGCGACTGTGCCTGTCTTAGGTTGTTCCTCCCTTGAGGAATCTTACCCGTCTCTGGCTAACCAGTCATCTTCCGGGGCCATACAGGGAAATGTAAAGTTGGTAAGTGAGAGAGAAGCCATATTGTTTGCAAAGGTTAGCTTTTTACTTCTTTGCAGATTTATGCCCTGTGGCTTCTATGCCCAGCACTTGTCTCGAGGTATCTTTACCACCTGGAGGAATTATGATACTCGGTAAATTCGATATGAGGCACGAATTCTATTTAAAGTTTGTAATTAGGAAGGAAGAAGAAAAGCTATAGATGTAGCATATGAAGGAAACTTGGGAGGATTGATTATTTCTTTGACATATCTTCTTGTATAGTACCTTAAGTATGTATAGGTTTTAAACTACTAACTAATTTGCACACACATATTGACATAATAGGAATACGGTGACATAAACAAAGCAAATCTATAATTACCAGCCATCTCCAGTGAAGCCAAGAAAACCATTTAGGCACCCTAGGCATTTGTGAAAATTTATCTATGATATGATGGATATTTTCCAACTGTACTTGAACCATCAGACAAATTAAAGCAGCCCATTTCTGGGATCTGTTCACATCCCATATGTTCTTTTAACCATAGATAGTCTATAGTCATGAGATTTTGGGGTGCTACAACTTGCACCCCTCCCAACTCCTGGTTGAGTTCCAACAGTACAGATCCAGTCAAATTCGTTGTCTCACTGTATGCACATGCCAGCCTAGACATCTCCCTCCTCCTTCTTATGGCAAGTCCAGGAGACGGTGGGCTGGATGCAGCCACAACCGCAGCATCGTCCGGATCCCTGTGGAGGCTTTTTGATGATCATCCCCCGGCACGAGTCCTCCAGAGAGTGCTGATGCCGGAAGCTCCTCCTCATATCGTATCTTAGTTCATTTTCTGGGTATCCAAGCTAGGCCTTGATCTTCTGCGTAGAGACAAACAGACCCTTTGCCCACACTTTGACATGCCCTCTATACCACTGTGCAGAACTCATTGGAGGTCAGCACACAGTAACTGCTTTTTTTTTTTTTTTTTTTAATTAAGAGAAAGGAATATTATCAGAAAAGAGTACCTCCATAGCTGATCATCTGACACCCTTTAAGTGATCAACATTAAGGATATTTAAAGCATGCGTTGATCTTTGATTTACCAATAGTTTTATCCTGTTAAGGAGTAATCCCCCTTTTCTTTCTTTCTTTCTTTTTTTTTTTTTTTTTTAAATTTTTAATCTACACTTACCTGAAGAATACTATGTTTACTATGCTCTCCCCTATATCAGGTCCCCCCTAACAACCACATTACGGTTACTGTCCATCAGCTTAGCAAAATGTTGTAGAGTCACTACTTGTCCTCTCTGTGTTGTGCAGCCCACCCTCCCCTTTCTCCCTCCCCCCCATGCATGCTAATCTTAATACCCCCCTTCTTCTTCCCCCCCCTTATCCCTCCCTGCCCACCCATCCTCCCCAGTTCCTTTCCCTTTGGTACCTGTTAGTCCATTTTTGGGTTCTGTAATTCTGCTGCTGTTTTGTTCCTTCAGTTTTTCCTTTGTTCCTATACTCCTCAGATGAGTGAAATCATTTGGTATTTCTCTTTCTCCGCTTGGCTTATTTCACTGAGCATAATACTCTCCAGCTCCATCCATGTTGCTGCAAATGGTTGGATTTTTCCACTTCTTATGGCTGAGTAGTATTCCATTGTGTATATGTACCACATCTTCTTTATCCATTCATCTACAGATGGACATTTAGGTTGCTTCCAATTCTTGGCTATTGTAAATAGTGCTGCGATAAACATAGGAGTGCATCTGTCTTTCTCAAACTTGATTGCTGCGTTCTTAGGGTAAATTCCTAGGAGTGGAATTCCTGGGTCAAATGGTAGGTCTGTTTTGAGCATTTTGATGCACCTCCATACTGCTTTCCACAATGGTTGAACTAATTTACATTCCCACCAGCAGTGTAGGAGGGTTCCCCTTTCTCCACAGCCTCGCCAACATTTGTTGTTGTTTGTCTTTTGGATGGCAGCTATCCTTACTGGTGTGAGGTGATACCTCATTGTAGTTTTAATTTGCATTTCTCTGATAATTAGCGATGTGGAGCATCTTTTCATGTGTCTCTTGGCCATCTGTATTTCTTTTTTGGAGAACTTTCTGTTCAGTTCCTCTGCCCATTTTTTAATTGGGTTATTTGTTTTTTGTTTGTTGAGGCGTGTGAGCTCTTTATATATTCTGGATGTCAAGCCTTTATCAGATCTGTCATTTTCAAATATATTCTCCCATACTGTAGGGTTCCTTTTTGTTCTATTGATGGTGTCTTTCGCTGTACAGAAGCTTTTCAGCTTAATGTAGTCCCACTTGCTCATTTTTGCTGTTGTTTTCCTTGCCCGGGGAGATATGTTCAAGAAGAGATCACTCATGTTTATGTCTAAGAGGTTTTTGCCTATGTTTTTTTCCAAGAGTTTAATGGTTTCGTGACTTACATTCAGGTCTTTGATCCATTTTGAGTTTACCTTTGTATATGGGGTTAGACAATGGTCCAGTTTCATTCTCCTACATGTAGCTGTCCAGTTTTGCCAGCACCATCTGTTGAAGAGACTGTCATTTTGCCATTGTATGTCCATGGCTCCTTTATCAAATATTAATTGACCATATATGTTTGGGTTAATTTCTGGGGTCTCTAATCTGTTCCACTGGTCTGTGGCTCTGTTCTTGTGCCAGTACCAAATTGTCTTGATTACTATGGCTTTGTAGTAGAGCTTGAAGTTGGGGAGTGAGATCCCCCCTACTTTATTCTTCTTTTTCAGGATTGCTTTGGCTATTCGGGGTCTTTGGTGTTTCCATATGAATTTTTGAATTATTTGTTCCAATTCATTGAAGAATGTTGCTGGTAATTTGAGAGGGATTGCATCAAATTTGTATATTGCTTTCGGCAGGATGGCCATTTTGACGATATTAATTCTTCCTAGCCATGAGCATGGGATGAGTTTCCATTTATTAGTGTCCCCTTTAATTTCTCTTAAGAGTGACTTGTAGTTTTCAGAGTATAAGTCTTTCACTTCCTTGGTTAGGTTTATTCCTAGGTATTTTATTCTTTTTGATGCAATGGTGAATGGAATTGTTTTCCTGATTTCTCTTTCTATTGATTCGTTGTTAGTGTATAGGAAAGCTACAGATTTCTGTGTGTTGATTTTGTATCCTGCAACTTTGCTGTATTCCGATATCAGTTCTAGTAGTTTTGGAGTGGAGTCTTTAGGGTTTTTTATGTACAGTATCATATCATCTGCAAATAGTGACAGTTTAACTTCTTCTTTACCAATCTGGATTCCTTGTATTTCTTTGTTTTGTCTGATTGCCGTGGCTAGGACCTCCAGTACTATGTTAAATAACAGTGGGGAGAGTGGGCATCCCTGTCTGGTTCCCGATCTCAGTGGAAATGCTTTCAGCTTCTCGCTGTTCAGTATAATGCTGGCTGTGGGTTTATCATATATGGCCTTTATTATGTTGAGGTACTTGCCCTCTATTCCCATTTTGCTGAGAGTTTTTATCATGAATGGATGTTGAATTTTGTCAAATGCTTTTTCAGCATCTATGGAGATGATCATGTGGTTTTTGTCTTTCTTTTTGTTGATGTGGTGGATGATGTTGATGGATTTTCGAATGTTGTACCATCCTTGCATCCCTGGGATGAACCCCACTTGGTCATGGTGTATGATCCTTTTGATATACTGTTGAATTCTGTTTGCTAATATTTTATTGAGTATTTTTGCATCTACGTTCATCAGGGATATTGGTCTGTAATTTTCTTTTTTGGTGGGGTCTTTGCCTGGTTTTGGTATTAGGGTGATGTTGGCTTCATAGAATGAGTTTGGGAGTATTCCCTCTTCTTCTATTTTGTGGAACACTTTAAGGAGAATGGGTATTATGTCTTCTCTGTGTGCCTGATAAAATTCCGAGGTAAATCCGTCCGGCCCCGGGGTTTTGTTCTTGGGTAGTTTTTTGATTACTGTTTCAATTTCTTTGCTTGTAATTGGTTTGTTTAACTTTTGTGTTTCTTCCTTGGTCAGTCTTGGGAGGTTGTATTTTTCTAGGAAGTTGTCCATTTCTTCTAGGTTTTCCAGCTTGTTGGCATATAGGTTTTCATAGTAGTCTTTAATAATTCTTTGTATTTCTGTGGAGTCTGTCGTGATTTTTCCATTCTCATTTCTGATTATGTTGATTTGTGTTGACTCTCTTTTTCTCTTAATAAGTTGGGCTAGAGGCTTATCTATTTTGTTTATTTTCTCAAAGAACCAGCTCTTGGTTTCGTTGATTTTTGCTATTGTTTTATTCTTCTCAATTTTGTTTATTTCTTCTCTGATCTTTATTATGTCCCTCCTTCTGCTGACTTTAGGCCTCATTTGTTCTTCTTTTTCCAGTTTTAATAATTGTGATGTTAGACTATTCATTTGGGATTGTTCTTCCTTCTTCAAGTGTGCCTGGATTGCTATATACTTTCCTCTTAAGACTGCTTTCGCTGCATCCCACAGAAGTTGGGGCTTAGTGTTGTTGTTGTCATTTGTTTCTATATATTCCTTGATCTCTATTTTGATTTGTTCATTGATCCATTGATTATTTAGTAGCATGTTGTTAAGCCTCCATGTGTTTGTGAGCCTTTTTGTTTTCTTTGTAGAATTTATTTCTACTTTCATACCTTTGTGGTCTGAAAAATTGGTTGGTAGAATTTCAATATTGTGGAATTTACTGAGGCTCTTTTTGTGAGCTAGTATGTGGTCTATTCTGGAGAATGTTCCATGTGCACTTGAGAAGAATGTATATCCTGTTGCTTTTGGATGTAAAGTTCTATAGATGTCTATTAGGTCCATCTGTTCTAGTGTGTTGTTCAGTGCCTGTGTGTCTTTACTTATTTTCTGCCCGGTGGATCTATCCTTTGGGGTGAGTGGTGTGTTGAAGTCTCCTACAATGAATGCATTGCAGTCTATTTCCCTCTTTAGTTCTGTTAGTATTTGCTTCACATATGCTGGTGCTCCTGTATTGGGTGCATATATATTTAGAATGGTTATATCCTCTTGTTGGACTAAGCCCTTTATCATTATGTAGTGGCCTTCTTTATCTCTTGTTACTTTCTTTGTTTTGAAGTCTATTTTGTCTGATATTAGTACTGCAACCCCTGCTTTCTTCTCACTGTTGTTTGCCTGAAATATGTTTTTCCATCCCTTGACTTTTAGTCTATGCTTATCTTTGGGTTTAAGGTGAGTTTCTTGTAAGCAGCATATAGATGGGTCTTGCTTTTTTATCCATTCTATTACTCTATGTCTTTTGATTGGTGCATTAAGTCCATTTACATTTAGGGTGACTATTGAAAGATATGTACTTATTGCCATTGCAGGCTTTAGATTCGTGGTTACCAAAGGTTCAAGGTTAGCTTCTTTAGTATCTTACTGCCTAACTTAGCTCGCTTATTGAGCTGTTGTATACACTGCCTGGAGAGTCTTTTCTTCTCTCCCTTCTTATTCCTCCTCCTCCCTTCTTCATATGTTGTGTGTTTTGTTCTGTGCTCTTTTTAGGGGTGCTCCCATCTAGAGCAGTCCCTGTAGGATGCCCTGTAGAGGTGGTTTGTGGGAAGCAAATTCCCTCAGCTTTTGCTTATCTGGGAATTGTTTGATCCCACCATCATATTTAAATGATAGTCGTGCTGGATACAGTATCCTTGGTTCAAGGCCCTTCTGTTTCATTGCATTAAGTATATCATGCCATTCTCTTCTGGCCTGTAGGGTTTCTGTTGAGAAGTCTGATGTTAGCCTGATTGGTTTTCCTTTATAGGTGACCTTTTTCTCTCTAGCTGCCTTTAAAACTCTTTCCTTGTCCTTGATCCTTGCCATTTTAATTATTATGTGTCTTGGTGTTGTCCTCCTTGGATCCTTTCTGTTGGGGGTTCTGTATAATTCCATGGTCTGTTCGATTATTTCCTCCCCCAGTTTGGGGAAGTTTTCAGCAATTATTTCTTCAAAGACACTTTCTATCCCTTTTCCTCTTTCTTCCTCTTCTGGTATCCCTATAATACGAATGTTTTTCCTTTTGTATTGGTCACATATTTCTCTTAGTGTTGTTTCATTCCTGGAGATCCTTTTATCTCTCTCTATGTCAGCTTCTATACGTTCCTGTTCTCTGGCTTCTATTCCTTCAATGGCCTCTTGCATCTTATCCATTCTGCTTATAAATCCTTCCAGGGATTGTTTAACTTCTGTGATCTCTTTCCTGACATCTGTGATCTCCTTCCGGACTTCATCCCACTGCTCTTGCATTTTTCTCTGCATCTCATCCCACTGCTCTTGCATTTTTCTCTGCATCTCATCCCATTGCTCTTGCATTTTTTTCTGCATCTCTGTCAGCATGTTCATGATTTTTATTTTGAATTCTTTTTCAGGAGGACTAGTTAGGTCTGTCTCCTTCTCAGGTGTTGTCTCTGTGATCTTTGTCTGCCTGTAGTTTTGCCTTTTCATGGTGATAGAGATAGTCTGCAGAGCTGGTACAAGTGACCGCTGGAAGAGCTTCCCTTCTTGTTGGTTTGTAGCCTTTTCCTGGGATAATAGCGACCTCTAGTGGCTTGTGCTGGGCAGCTGTGCGCAGACAGGGCTTCTGCTTCCTGCCCAGTTGCTTTGGGGTTTATCTCCACTGTTGCTGTGGGCTTGGCCTGGCTGGGGCTGTTCCTCCAAAATGGTGGAGCCCCGTTAGAGGGGGAGCAGCCAGGAGACTATTTATCTCCGTAAGGGGCCTCTGTGCTCCCTGCTGCCCAGGGGGTTAGAGTGCCCAGAGATCCCCAGATTCCCTGCTTCTGGTCTAAGTGACCTGTCCTGCCCCTTTAAGATTTCCAAAAAGCACTCTCCAAACCAAAACAACAACAGCAACAATGAGAGAGGGAACAGAAAGGAAAAAAAAAAGAAAAAACACGCGATTTTTTTTTTTTTTTTTTTTCCTCAGGTGCCGGTCCCAGGCACCCGCGCACTGGTCCTGCTGCCCTGTCTCCCTAGCACCAGGGTCCCTGTCCTTTCAAGGCTTCCAAAAAGCACCCACCCACCGGTCCCGCAGGGAAGGAACGCTCAATATTCTTGGTCCTCAGGCACTGGTCCCACACACCCGCTCACCAGTCCTGCCGCCCTGCCTCCCTAGCACCGGGGTCCCTGTCCCTTCAAGGCTTCCAAAAAGCACTTGGCAAAAAGAGAGAAAAAAAAAGGGGAAAAACGCGCGATTTCTTCCGTCCTCAGGTGCTGGTCTCAGGCACCCACCCACCGGTCCCACAGGGAAAAATGCGGGATATTCTTTGTCCTCAGGTGCCGGTCCCAGGCACCCGCTCACCAGTCCCGCCGCCCTGCCTCCCTAGCACCGGGGTCCCTGTCCCTTTTAGGCTTCCAAAAAGCACTCGCAGAAAAGAGAAAAAAAAAAAAGGGGAAAAACGCGCGATTTCCTCTGTCCTCAAGTGCCGGTCTCAGGCACCCGCCCACCGGTCCCGCAGGGAAAAAAGGGGGATATTCTTTGTCCTCAGGCGCCGGTCCCAGCCACCCGATCACCAGTCCCGCCACCGTGCCTCCCTAGCACTGGGGTCCCCGTCCCTTCAAGGCTTCCAAAAAGCGCTTGCCAAAAAGAGAAAAAAAAAAAAAAAGGGGAAAAACGCGCGACCTCCTCCGTCCTCAGGCACTGGTCTCAGGCACCCGCCCCCAGGTCTCGCAGGGAGAAACGCGGGATATTCTTTGTCCTCCGGCGCCGTTCCCAGGCACCTCCTCACCGGTCCCGCCACCCTGCCTCCCCAGCAACGGGGGCCCGTCCCTCTAAGGCTTCCAAAAAGCGCTCGCCAAAAAAAAAAAAAAACTGCTCCAGTTTCTCTCCACCCGCCGGGAGCCGGGGGGAGGGGCGCTCGGGTCCCGCCGGGCTGGGGCTTGTATCTTACCCCCTTCACAAGGCACTGGGTTCTTGCAGGTGTGGATGTGGTCTGGATGTTGTCCCGTGTCCTGTGGTCTCTATTTTAGGAAGATTTTTCTTTGTTATATTTTCATAGCTCTATGTGTTTTTGGGAGGAGATTTCCACTGCTCTACTCACGCCGCCATCTTGGCTCCCCTCAAGATAATGGCATTTTTATAACAAATGAAAAATAGCAGCTGAAATGCACAAGGGCATGAGATTGGGCATGAACAATCTGGTTCCAATACAATCCCACCATCTGCCACTTCATGCATCATTCTGAAGCAGGTCCCCTATTTTATGTTTTAAATCAGCATCAGTTAGAGGGAAGGCCACGGGACACAGGGATGCCTTTTCTTACCATTCTTCTCCATTATTGCACGAATAATGAGAATACTACCTTCTATGCTGACAGCCAATCTCTCTCCAACCCAAAAGACACTTTTCCCCCAGAAGTACAAGAGTATGATAGGCAGATAGGTGACTAGTTGGAAATATTGAAGACTATTTCATCTCACAGAAAACCTTTCAAACAGTAAGACAAAGTGAAAAAAAATGTTTGACTCATTTTTAGTACATATATTTCACTCTGCAATTCAGCATTCACTTGCGTTAGGTCACAAGAACATCAAAGGTCACTGAGGGAAAGGTGAACGTCCTTGTTTCTCTCTTTGAACCTTTCAGAGGGTCCAAGAAAAATCAAAGTGGTTCAGTATGCTACCTTCCTGGAATTAGCACTGGTGCTAAAGGAGTCTTGTTACCAATGAGAATCACTCTATCATGGATGGTCACTTTAATAATATGCTCCAAAACTTACATACATACATTACATGCGTTCTTTTATGTATCAAATACTCAATAATAAAAACAGTGAAAAGGTAAATTTTTAAAAATATGCTTTGAAAGGCAATGATTTGACTCTTTTAACTCACTGACTGATTAAAACAGCAGGAACAAATCTGAGAGGATTTCTTCAGCCTCACTGCCCTCGCTGAATGGGAGGTAGTATCTATAAAGAGGAAGTTTTCTTCTTAGAAGAATCATAGTTTGTAAACTTTTCAGAATGTAAGACCCAAGAGTTTCAAGGGTATAATCCAAAAAGCAAACTTCTAATTTAAATAAATCATAACAACACCCCATCAAGATTGTCTTCTATAGTAAGAAACTAACTGCTAGTCTATCAGTGTACGTGGGGATAAACGAAGAGTCATCAGTGTCTCCATGACTTCATATCATTATCTCAATGACCTATTACAGTTTCATCTCAAGACAGAGCCTACAAAAATGCTATTAATTTGGCTAGCAAAATTAAGGAACAATTTAGATTATAGCTTTCAGCAAGAATTTGATGTTTGATTCCCCAAATTTAAACAAATGTATATATTTAATTTATACCTCTTATAGGAATTTCATACAAATATAGAGGGACGAATTATATAAAGGCTGGGAAAACAATTATTCCAAGAGGAGAAAAAAAGCCCAGTCTCACGTTCATAGGTCCACATGGAATAAATCAATGCAATCAATTTTATATTGACCTGAAAATTTGCATTAGTAGTTCTAATATTATGCTGATATGTTTTTATATTGTTCACCACTTAGATCAACAAAACGAAGTGGATTCATTCATTCAACAAACATTTACTGAATACTTGCTATCCCCTGCGGGCACCAGGAGCTAAGCTGCAATAAAAAGTTCCTGGAAGACAGACACCTGAGTGAAATCTTAGGCATTAGCTAGGTCGGTGGTGGAGAAGGAGAGAGCCTTTTCAATGGAGGAAAGACACAGAGCAGAGGAGCAAAATGGTGTCTGACAGAAATGCAAGCAGTTTGGCTTTGCTTCAGCAAAAGGGGCAAGACAGTGGGCAGCTAGAGGTGTGACTGGTGGTATGGGCAAGGACTAGGTAAGACAGCTTTGGCACCAAATTAAGAAGCTTGGGATATATCTCCTAAATTACAAAAGGAAATTGAAAGGCTTTAAACAAAGAGTATTATATGTTTAAATCTGCATTTCTGAAGGATCATTCTAGCAGCTGGGTTGAAGATGGATTTGATTGGTACAAGAAAGGGAAAAGGAGACCAATTAAGAAACTAATAAAGAGAAACCAGCCGGATGAAAGATAATGAGGACGTGAACCAAGGTGATGAGCATAGGGATGGATTAGGGAGGATGGATCGGGATTTTAAAATCAGCAGTCTTCTATAATTAATTATATGTGGATGGTGGGTAAGGTGGGAGAGTAAATTTCTATACAGTTTTCCTGGCTACGATTGCATCCAACGAAACCGGAAAATACAGGCTGAGGAGAGAAATTTGGTAGGGGAAAACAAATTAACTTTTCATGTATAACAGGTAAATTTCTGAAGGGACAATCATTTGGTGATACACAGTAGGCTGTGGGATATACAAGGTTAGGGTGAGATTTGAACTACACATTTAAGTTTGGGAGATAAAACTATGTGAGCAGATGAAATACTCCAATGAGCATTAGAAACTGAGGTGGAAGAGGAGACACATAAGAAGACAAAGCAGCAGCAGTCAGGCAGATAAAAGACCCAGGAGAATGCCACATCGCAAAAGAATAAGTAACAGAAGGATCAACAACGGCAAATACAGCAGATAGGAGAGGCCACTAGAAACAATCAGAAGTCATCGTGGATCAAGGACTAAATAGGAAGTGAATGTAAAATATTATTATGGTTAGGCAAAATGACTGGGCAGATTTACTCAAATTACTAGTAAAAAGAAAACAAAGCCCAACATAATTTCTACTTATTTTGTGAGAGACCAGGTACTATCATTTTTCCAAGGCTCTGATTCTGTGCTTAATGCACATCTGATTAAAAGAAAATGAATTTTGAAAGTTGGAGAGTGTGGATAAAATGAGTTCCTGTGGTCAGGATTCTCACCTGGCTGTGGCTGACCAGCTCACTGCACACCTGTGGGCAATACATGGCTGTTGACTCTATAAAAAGAGCTCCGCCCAGTGCTCTGGGCACGACAGTGGCAGGGCTGCCAGGCTTCAGGAGAGCAGAGCAGAGGCTGGAGTGGTGCAGCACCAAGGACAAAGTCCCAGAGGACGGCTGTGTGGACAGAGGGGCCCAGAGGCAGAGACCGGCTTGCTGCATGCAGAGTAGCTCTGAGTGAACGGGATTTTAGTGACTGACCTGCCACCATGGAAATAAAGTTGGGTATAACCCTTTCACCCAAGAACGTTTTGCTGTCAATTTCTCTGGTCACATTGAATCCATAGCAGACTTGCCTGAGGCTAAAACCCATTGGCAAGACAATATTAGGAGGCAAATGATATTGCTACCTAGCAAAAACAGCACCTAATATGGGAGTGAAAAGGAACAATAAACAAGGTAGAACTAGTGCATGGAGACTGGTTAATGCCCACACTATAATTCTTGAATCCTTCGAAAGCACTTCTCCATAAGGACATACTTGCAAAGGGCCAATTTCTGACCATCTTTCACTTGAGAAGAAAGTGCTTCATGTTTATATACTGGATAAAGGAGAGGATACTGTTTACTTTGGGGATGTGTAACATTATGAACCAAAAGGGGCAATAGTTATCAAGCCACATTAGATCCTGAGCAAATGTGACCTCTGACATGTAACCATAAATTACAAGTCACCATATTTTCTCCCCATTTCTATTTTTTTATTAAAGAGTAATAGAAGACAATAATAGTTTAAAATCTGATTCATAAGCAAAAACTGCCTCCTTAGAAAAGAGCCAGTTTCACAAAGCCACTGATGAAGTTCAGATGATTCAATCACCAACCTCAACTTTCAAGCAAAACGTGCTTTTCTCCTCTCTTTGACCAGAATATATTACTGCTGCAAAGCAATTTGCACTTTGCAACTTTAAAGAGAGCAGAAAGGACTAGACTTGCCAGAAGGCACTTGGGCAATTGTCACAGGCAGATTGTTTATTCTACCTAGAGCTTTATTATTATTTTCATAGTATTCTGCAAAGATCAAGCAGAAGTGTTAACATGCTCTGGTGGGGTGTTCTTTAAAGGTGGAGTTTAAAGTATTACAAAGCAATGAACCACCAAGTTGCTTGACAGATTATACACATAGGTTGTACACATAACTATATTAGCAGATTAATAAAGAATAATTAATAATACTAATTAATAATTGTGAAACCCAGCTAAAAGAAAAATCTGAAGGGATTTTTCGTAATTTCTTTCCAGGTTTTTAACAGCTCTGCAAGTGACTCAGTGATGGACTGTAGTAAACCAATAGCATCTGAAAAAGGATTCAATATTGGCACCAGAAACCATGATTCTGTCCTTTTTCAACTTCAAATACAGTGGATAAGAATAGTAAAAGTTCACTAATGAAAGCAACAGTCTCAGGACTTGTAAGGGAGGCAAGAAAAAAAAAAGGAGCTTCCTTTGTAATAACACATAATGGGAAGAAATCAAGTTCTTATCATGTTTCTTATTATGAAATAAAATTCCTCCAGCTGAGAACATGAGAAGTGTCTGCATTAGTTCCCTGGGACTGCTGTAACAAAGTACCACAAACTGGTTTGTTTAAGCCACCCAGAAAAGTATTATTTCATAGTTCTGGAGGCTAGAAGTCCAAGATCAAAGTGTTAGCAGGGTTGTTCCCTACCGAGGGCTGTGAGAGAGAACCAATCCTGTGCCTCTCTGCCTCTTCGGATGGTCTGTGGCCAATATTTGGGGTTCCTTGGCTTGTGGACATATCACCTCAGTCTCTGCCTTCATGTTCACACAGTGTCCTCCCTGTGTACATGAGTCTAAATTTCTCCTTTTTATAAGAACACCATCATATCAGATGAGATGCCCACCCCACTCCAGTGTGACATCATTCTAACTTATTACAACCAATGAATCTATTTCCAAATAATATCACATTTTGAGGTACTTTGGGTTAGGATTTCAACACATTAATTTGGAAAGTTCAGGGACACAATTCAACTCGTAACAAGATCCTAGATGCCTCGATCTTTCCATGTGCTATTGTCTCATCCACCTTCAATCTTCTCTTGCATTTACCTCTTTCTTTCTAGCTCTGTTGTCGCCCTTGACATCATTGTATTTCATCACTATTGGATCTTTTGATTTCACAAAGGCAGGGCCCACGACCACTTTTGTCCTTTATGAATGCCCAGTGCCCAGTCTTGTGCTGGCTTACGCTTCTTATAGCATCTGTTTCATAAGTTTCAAATGAAAGACTCCTCATTGATTATTGAAATGTATTTCTAACTAGATTTCCTATTTTTAAATCAAATCTCCACTTCAAAACATTCCTGTCATCACTAACAGAAAAATCTTTGAAATATTTTTACCATGCTCAAAAATTTCAGTGGCTCCTCATGACTTTCTAAACTCTTTTGTTGGCATCCTTGCTTCAGCTTACTCCTTTAGTCTCATCTCCTCAACTTCCTTTCCCACCCCCTATCCAATAAAAGCAAAAACTGTAGCTCCTAGAAAACTTCAGCCTTTCCAGTGCCCCCATGTTTTTGTAAATCTTCTCTCTGCCTAGAATAAGCTCCTCAGCCCACTGACTCAAACATAACCTCCTGTGTAAAGTCTTCATCAACCCCTAGTGCACCGTTTATGTACTCCTGTATTAGAACAGCTTGTATATTAGCTACATAAATGCTTGCATTTGTGTTTTACTTCCTGCAGGACTCTGAACTCCCTCTGCTTCTTGAGGACCAGAATCAAGGCATTTTTTTCATCTTTGTATTCTCAGCATATAATAAAGGGCAAGGGCAGGCACTGAATAAATATTTGTGGAATAAACAAATGCATGAGAGGAAAACTATAGGGTCCAGTGTACATGTACAGAGCTTATTTGGAACACGTTTGTTGGAAATACGACTTGAAAGGATTGTAGCTCTTCCAAATCAGAAGCCAGAGTCCACAGAACACATACTTCAATAATGATCTCAATGTCAGCATCCTACCTGTCAAATCCAGGCAAGCCAGCAAGGACACAGCCGCTCAGAAGCTCCCTTTGTTCCTAATGCTTTACAAATATTTCCTGAGACTGAAGCAGGGAAGACAGCTCAATATACTTTGGCTTATTATCTAGTGAGGCCTGGTAAAGGCCATGATTCTAAGAAATCATATGAAGCTGGGCAATATTTGCCCTTTCTTTCTTAAGCCATATTCATTGAGCAGACAGTTACTGACTCTTGGCTCAGATAATAAAATCAAAGCAAATCTACTAGAATTAGCAATAAAGAGAAAAGTTTTCACTGTGTGTGTGTGTGTGTGTGTGTGTGTGTGTGTGTGTGTGTATGTGTTTGAAGAAGCAGCTATGTTAGCCTGATCATGGCCCCTAGAAATCTTTTGTATATTGCCAACCTTCAGATGCAGAGGTTTGGGTTTGTTAAGGAATACTGTGGGCTTCCTTACATATTAGTGCAGCCGTGACATTAGCAAAAAAAAAAGCTCTCCAAGGGGATGGAGAACCTGAATACAGCTGTAAGGCACAGGCATTGCCACCACGGACATTTACTCTTCTATTTCGAGCTTTTGTCAGTCAGGCATCATTTAGTTATGGGAGGTGGCAGATTAATTTTCTATACCTCTGTATATATATGGTATATAGTATATACAAGATGATAGTGTGAGTATTGGAAGGAAAATATGGCTTCTTTCCTCTAGAAGATCACAACCTATTGAGAGAGGCACATCTTCTTCAAGTAAGCAATTATGACAAAATGTGTGTCAAAAATTTTGAAGAAAATATATTGCAATCTCAGAACAAGAAGTTAACTAGCATTGTCTCCATTATTCATAAAAAAGAAAATAAATCAGAATTCCATGAACCTTCCTCCTTTCTGCACGGTATCACTAGCACCATTTTCCAGTGGAGAAGAGAGGGTAATGGGCAGGGGACACTGGGGGTTCTTCTGCCTGATCTGGGTCAAGGTGAAGTACTAAGGGGAAATAGAAGGGCAGAAGGGAAATAGAAGCCAAGTTATGTCTGTCCTCTCGTGTCTTGGATAGCACCTTCAGTACTGGCTATGTCTCCTCCATAGTTCCATACAGGCCAGGCCAAGCAGTCCTGCCATGTTTCCCCCATTCCATGTCCTCTGACTGTTCATAACCCAGATGGCAGGAACCTCCTGCTGGTACCAATCTCTGGGTTGCCTTGCCATCTCAGTTTGGCTTCCTAGCTCTCCAATGAATTTTGTAACTCATTCTGTGTATTTAATTCTCCCTGTTTTAAATAGTTTGTGATTTCTACTTTATTGTTGGACTGTTACTGATACACATAATATGAAACAAACCAAACTAAGAATGCAAAATATGAACTTCCCTCTCCAAATCTGGGATCTTCTGTGTCCAAAGAATAGATAATTACTAATAATTATCTCATTTCTTTCACTCTTTTATACCTTAAGATCAGCTTTTGAGTCTAAATTAATATATTTTTTAAAAACCAGTGGCAGAAATTGAGATTTTTAAAATATGGGAGGACAAGTCAGTCAAATAATTAGGATTCAAAGGCTACATGCAACCTTAGCACAGTACCACAGCAGAAAATAAACAATATTCTAATCTTTATAAATAGGAAATGCTAATAATTCTCCTTTTAATTTCAAATTTTGCTATAACTTTGATAATAATAATAATAACCTAATTACCCTAAGGAGAGGAACTGAATTTTCTTTATTATCCCAACTCAAGAATAATAATAGAGATGATAAGAAACAAAAATTTAATACTAATACCAATAACGACAAATAATAAAAACTGTTTAATGCCAGTAATAATGACATGAATATTTATGATTGCTTTTTGTGCTAAACATTTAACTACCTTCAAACATTTGGCAAAAGCATCAACTCTTTGCACCTCAGTTTTCTTGTGGGGAAACTGAGGAGTTTGGATTAGAATAGAATATTCCAACCACTGGTTCACAGGTCTAACAGTTCCTATAATTAAAGATAATATTGATCTCTATTGCAATTTCTATTACTTGAATCAAAAGTAAAATAATTATTCCAGAAATGTTTCCTTTAAAAAGGAATAGTTTAAGACCCTCCATGAATCCTCAAGTGATCATATTCAGGGTTTAGAGGAAGTCAGACGAGCTGGCTCATGACTCACTCAGTCACATAATTTTGGACCCAGTCACTTAATTCGGATTCAGCTGATAATCCTAACTAGTACATTAGCTTTAAACAGCACACTGGTTTTGTTTTTTTTTAATTCTTGTCAAATATTGTTTAATTTATATCCATAATTGACCATTTGTTAAAGGCAGGAAGCACAAAGAACACTGATGTTGAAATGCAATAAGGAAACTAGAAGCATAATGATATAATTTTGCAAATTTTGTTCAATTTTCTCTTCATCAGATCAAAATTCTTGGGTATGTTTAGTACTTCAAAAGTCAATTTGAAAAGCATAAACTAATGTAATGATTATTAACTATGGCTTAGAATTATGGGAAACTTATAATTACATTCACATAATATGTTATTTGCAGACTTTTCAAATGTCATCTTGGATATCCACTCTTATCTCTTCAGTTAGAAACAAAATGTAAAAATTATAAAAATAAATCAGTTAATTTGATTTTAAAGTAAAGGGCAAGAATTTACTCATCTGGTCACAATGGTACTTTTTTCTCATAACGTGTATTTTAACAAATATATTTTTATCAATATTTATTCATAAAACCATATATGATGCCCTATTCCATTGTTACATTTATTTTTCACCAAATTATGACCTTTAAAATAAAATTAAAGTAAAAATAATTTGCTTTTTTGAAGGTTATACTTTTATGTATTATTTCTCTTCTTACAGTTTCATTAAAATATTTTACATTTTTGGATAATGTATAATTCCAAAGCTATATATATTTATTTACTTAAAATATGTTGATTGTATGCCATTCAAAAATTAATCTAAAAATTAAAAGCCTTACAGACTATGTGGAATTACAGATCCTACTAAAGAGTTCTTTCAAGTCAGAACAGTTTGTGAAATGCGTACTTTGACTAAACTCAGATCTTTGTAGGTAAGACTTCATGAATTCAGTGGCTTCAATCCAAGACTATACTCAAGGGAATTCTCACAGTATAATTTCTTTAACTTTACACTGCTTATTTTCAAATCCCTTACAGGTGCTATTTATTTAAGCTTTATCAATGACCATTTTTAATTTGCTTATATGACTCTTTGCAGCCTAAGTTGACAGAGATTGAATAATTTTAAGAGTTAAAATCGCTAAATCTCAAATCCCTGCATGTGAGAAATTACAAAGAAAATGGGGGAAAATCTAGAAGCAACCAGAATCGGGATAAAGATCAGAAGAGATAATATGATAAAGGTACCTATGCACTGCTTTGTTGTCTTTTTACAGCATTTGATTACAAATCTCTTACTAAACAACCAAACAAAAAACCTATGTGTAATTACTTGCAGTGTTTTTTAAACCCCTATGAATCAAACCATATTCTGATCTGTAATTAGGGGAGGAATAACCATGTAGTGATTAGAATAACAGAGAAAAACCAGCGAGCATGTAAGCAGGCTTTGGTGAGTGATCTAATCCCTCTGACTATCGTGATTTGTTCAGCTAATGATATCTGTCTCCTCTGGATGGACTACTGATGAGTGAGCAGAGAGTGACATCACCAGGATGGTAAAGTAGGCATCCCCACCTTCATCCCCTCCCAAAACACCAACAGTTAGACAGCTACCCATGAACAAAAACAGCTCTGGAAAAGCTCATGAGTCCACTTAATAGGCTTTAGCAACACAGTAGAACAAAAAGCCTGAGAATAACTGCACAAAAAGGAAAAGGAAAGAACAGCTTCATTTTGCCTGCATAATCCCATCCCCCGGGTTGGCCCAGCTCAGCACCAAGAGGGAATCCCCAGCTAGAAAGAGTTCTCCTGGATAGGAAAGAGAACAGGGTGAGTGACATGCTTCCCCAGTCTTTGGGACAATACACAAAGGACCCTCTTCAGCTTCACTCCACCTAGAGACCAGCAAAGCTGAGATTTATAGAGATGCCTGGGAACAAGAAAGAACAAAGAGAGATGACAGGCCACCAACAATGCCCCCTGTAATTTTACTTGCCTACACAATTCAAAGAGCTGAGTCAACAACAAGAAAGTAGCAGTTATGGGGGTAATCGTGGTTCCCAGTGCTCTGCTCTGAAGAGGACCTGAACACCTGTTGCCACTGAGGAAACCAGTGGCCAGCACAGCTACTATGCACCCCTACAGATTTCACTGGATTGCACAACACAGGTTAGTGCATCAGCAGATGCCAGCTCCTGAGTCCCTCTCTGCTTCTTCTCCCTTCCCTCCCACCAGGTCCTAGAACCCCTACAGACAGCCAGTTCTTTGGCTGCAGCAGTGCAACGCACCAGCCTGGATCACCACCGCTGAAGTCCACCACCAAGCAGCCCCTCCAGCTGTGCACCAGTGTACCACAGCCTGACCTGTGACATTGGCCTCCACTGTTCTACACTGCCATGCTTGGTTGCCATGCTTGGCAACACCCTGCAGCAATGGGAGTGCACACCTATATCCAGATCCCCGACAGCTGCTAGTCTATCTATAGCTGGCCCCAATCCTTGATGCTGACTCTCGCCCTCAGTGCTATCTGTGTATGTCTGCAGTCAGCCCCTCCACTGAAAAGGCACCTACTGCTGCCCCTTACAGCCAAGTTTGTGCACACTGCCAACTTAGGAACCATTTTTGCCTGTCCTAGTCCTTGGCTGCTGGAATTGGAGGCACTGCTGAGGACCCCAAAAGCCCTGGCAGCCACTGTGAAGCCCTCCATAGAATTCACCAAGGGCCACTCAATTGTCAGTGAATGGAACGCCATGGCCTGAGCTACTGTAACATAATGCCCCTGCTCCAGACCCAAAGCCACCACTCACCCCTGCATTAGCAGCCTGTATCACTAAAACCTGGGGTCGTAGCATGCTCTATCATGCCTCCACTTACAGGTGAAGGTCCTTCCTTGCCAAAGTTAGTCCTTAAATTCTAGAAAAGGTGACTGCCTTTTCTAATGCCCAGATATCTGTGCATGGTTGCAGGGATTGTGAAGAGTCAGGGAAACATGATACCACCAAGGAACCCAAGAAACTTCCAATAACTGACAGAACCTAAAGAAATGAAATACTGTAATTTCCTAAAAAAGAATAAAAAACGATTGCTCCAAGGATGCTAGAAAGTGGTAAGAAAGCACACACAAATAATTTATAAAATCAAGAAAATGATATAAGAACAAAATGAGAAATTCAAAGGGATAAAAAAAAAGGACAGAACAGAAATTTTGGACTGACGAATACAACGACTGAACTGAAGAATTCAATAGGAAGTTTCAACAGCAAAAAAGGCAAAGTTAGCAAAAAGGGATGAATAACAAAGATCTGAGGAAAAATAAATGAAATAGAGAATAGAAAAGCAATAGAAAAGTCAAAGACACTAAGGTTGGTTTTTTGAAAAGATAAATGAAACTTATAAACCTTTAGAGTACCCAAAAAAGGAAAGTTTAAATAACTGTTATAAATCAGAGAGGACATTACAACTGATACCAGAGAAATACAAAGGATCATAAAAGACTATTATAAACAATCATATACCAACAAATTGGATGACCTTGAAGAGATAGATAAATTCCTAGAAAAATACAGCCTACCAACACTGAATCATGAAATAGAAAATCTGAACAGACCAATTGCCAGCAAGGAGATTTCGAATTAGTAATCAAAAACCTCCCAACTAAGAAAATTCCAGGATCAGATGGCTGCACAGGTGAATTACACCACATACTTAAAGAAGAATTACCACCAATTCTTCTCAGACTCTTCCAAAAATATGAAGGAGATAATATTCCCACATTCATTTTACAAAGCCAGCATTACCCTGATACTAAAGCCAGGTAAGGACCCTACAAGTAAAGAAAACTAGAGGCTAATGAATAAATATAGTTGTGAAGATTCTCAACAAAATACTAGCAAACCAAATTCAACAGCACATTTAAAAATTTATACACCATGATCAAGTGGGATTCATCTATAGGATGCAAACATGGTTCAACATATGCAAATCAATCAATGTGATGCATTGCATTAATGTAATGAAGCACAAAAACCATATGATCATTTCAATAGGTGCAGAAAAATCATTTGCCAAAAGTTAACATCCTTCCATGATTAAAAAAAAGAAACCTCAACAAATTGAGTGTAAAGGCAACATAGGATAAGCCCATAGCTAACATCATACTCAATAATGAAATGTTGAAAGCTTTTTGTCTAAGATCAGAATCAAGACAAAGGTACTCTCTCATTATTCTTATTCAACATAGTAATGGAAGTCCTAGGCAGAACTATCAGGCAAGGAAAACAAATAAATTGTATCCATTCAGAAAAATAAGAATTGTCTCTGTTTTCTGATGACATGATCTTATATTTGTAAAATCTTAAAAACTCCTCCAAAAAACTGTTAATAAAGAAATTTAGGTAAAGTTACAGGATACAAAATTGACATATAAAAGTCAGTGATGATGAACTATCAATGAACTATCATGACTAGTCAACAATGATCTGAAAAAGAAATAAAACAATCTTGTTTACAGTAGCATCAAATCAATAAAGTAGGAATAAATTTAACTAAGGAAGTGAAAGATCTATTCACCAAAAATCCTAAGACATTGATGAAAGAAATTGAAAAAGATACAAAATAAATGGAAAGATATCCTGTTTGTGAATCAGAAGAGTTAGTATCATTCAATTGTTCACATTACTGAAAGCAGTCCATAGATTCTTTAATGTTTATCAAAATTCCAAAGACATTTTTCATAGAAATAGAAAACAAATCTAAAATTCAAATGGAATCACAAAAGACCATACATAGTCAAAGTAATCTTGAGACAGAACAAAGCTGGAGGTATTGTGCTTCCTGATTTCAAACTATACTACAAAGCTATCATAATTAAAACATTATGGTACTGGTATAAAAGCAGACCCATACACCAACAGAACAGAATTGAAGACCCAAAAGCCAAGAATACTCAGTGGGGAAAGGTATGCTCTTCAATAAATAGTACTGGGAAAAACTGGGTTTGGACCACTGTCTTATACCACTCACAAACATTAACTGGAAGTGGATTAAGGATTTAAATATACAACCTGAAACTATAAAACTCCTAGAAGAAAACATAGGAGAAAAGCTGCTTGGCATCAGTCTTGGCAATGATTGTTTGGTACAGGCATACCTCATTTTATTGCACTTCACTTTGTTGCACTTTGCAGATCTCTATTTTTTAACAAATTATATGTTTGTGGCAACCTTCCATTAAGTAAACCTGTTGGCACTTTTTCCCAACAGCATTTGCTCATTTCATGTCTATTTGTCACATTTCAGTAATTCTCACAATATTTAAACCTTTTTATGATTATTATATTTGTTATGGTGATCTGAGATCAGTGATCTTTGATGTTACCATTATAATTATTTTGGGGTTCCAGGAACCATGAATATAGGATGACAAGCTTAATGTATAGATGTTATGTGTGTCTTGACTTCTCCACTGATCCCCATCTCTCACCTTCTCCTCCTGCCACTCGACTTTCAGAAACACATTATTGAAATTAAGCCAGTTTAAAACCATATAATGGCCTCTAACTGCAAAAGTGAAAGGAAAAGTCAACTGATGCATCAAACTTTATTGTTTTCCTTCTTTAAGAAATTGCCACGGCCACTCCAACCTTCAGCAACCACAACCCTGATCAGTCCTCAGCCATCACCATCAAGGCAAGACCCTCCTCTAGCAAAAAGATGACTGCACACTGAAGGCTCAGATGGTGGCTGGCATTTTTTAGCAATAAAGAATTTTAAATTAAGGTATGTAGATTTTTTTTGAGGCATAATGCCCATTGCACCCTTAATAGACTATAATATAGTATAAATTTAACTTTTATATGTTCTGGGGAACCAAAACAGTCATTTGACTTACTTTATTGTGATATTCACCTTATTGCAATAATCACTTTGTTGCAGTAATCTGGAACTACACCTACAGTATCTCTGAAGTTTGCTTGTATAGGACACCAAAAACACAAGCAACAAAAGCAAAAAGCAACAAGTTGGACTACATCAAACTAAAAAGCTTCTGCACAGGAAAAGAAACAATCAACAAAATGAAAATGCAATTTACGGATTAGGAGAATATATTTTCAAACCACTTGTCTGATAAGGGGTTAATATTCAAAACATATAAGGAACTCATTCACATAAGTCCATAGCAAAAATAATAATAATAATAATAATAATCCAATTTAAAAAATGGGTAAAGCACCTGAAAATTCTTCCAAAGAAGACATAAAGATGCCCAACAGATACATAAAAATGTGCTCAACATCACTAATCATGAGGGAAATGTAAGTAAAAACCATAATGAGATATCACCTCATATATGCAAGAATGGCTATTTTCAAAAAGATAAGAGATCAATCTGAGGTGAGGATGTGAAGAAAAGGGAAACCTAGTGTACTGTTGATGAGAGTGTAATATGGTTCAGTCACTATGAAAACAGTATGAGGTTCTTTAAGAAATTAAAAATAGAACTACTATATGATCTTGAAATCCCATTACTAGCATATATATATATATATGTATATATATGAAAACATAACAAAATCACTATTTCAGAGAGATATCTGCATCCTTTGCTATTTGCAACATGGATGGATCTAGAAGAAATTATGCTAAGTGAAAATCAGACAGAGAAAGACAAATACTATGTACTTTCACTTATATGTGGAATCTAAGAAGCCCAACTCATAGAAACAGAGTGGGAGAAATGGGGAGACATTGGTCAAAGGGTACAGATTTTCAGTTATAAGAGGAATGAATTCCAGGGATTTAAAACAACCTGGTGACTACAGTTAAAAAATTGTTCTCTACATGTGAAAGTCACTAGGGAGATCTTAAATGTTCTGACCATAACAAGAACAACAAAAAAATAGGAGTTATGTGAGGTGAAGATGTTAAATAACCTTATTGAGGTAAACATTTTGTAACATATACATGTAATCTAATCATCATATTGTACACATTAAACATACAGAATGGGATATGTCAGTTGTCTATCTATAACCCTGGGGGAATAAGAAGAGCCGGTTGGTAATACCCTCATTCTTTGGCCCTGTTTTGGCAATGGTCAAAGCTCCTGTAAATCTCTCCCATCAATAAATGACTGTGTTTCAGAAGTCGTTTACCACAAGGATCAAATCACATGACATATTTCCTATATTCTGGCCACAGATATTTAATTTTGCTCAAATACTATTTCATTGGTAATGTTTTCCCACCTGTAAAGTTGAAATAACAATATCTGTACTATCTAATTCAAAGGTGTATAGTAGGAAGCTCAATTACAAGTCTAAATACCTTTTAATTATGATATCTATGAAGTAGGAAGTATTACTTTTTTTAACCACAACTTTGAACTATGAGCTGATTTTTCCATAAATCCAGCTATTTTTATTTTCATATTTATTCTTCTCTAGACTAACTCTCAGGGCCAGGCATTGTCCCTGATGAAACATTCTCTTCAGCATGCTTTTAGAAAATGTGTCTTTTTTGAGGTATTAAGAATGATTATTTTTTTTTAATAAATCATAAAATTTGAATTGGCATCTTCTCAGTAACTGGAAGGTAGCTCCAAAGTCCCTGAAAGGGGGCACTCATCACCAAAGTCAGCTTCTAGAAAGAGCCTCTTAAAAGCCATAGCAAGACAACAGTAGAAAATGTCAAAGGATAAGAATTTATCTAGAGAGAATAGAGCTTTAAAATTAAGAATGTGAAAAGAAGAAAAGCACAAAATGCAAAGAAGTCTAATCCTTAAATGGATCATTTCCACATCTTCTCTATTTAAAGGTAGGCTACATCCATGAAATGATTAGCTTGTATGTCTAAATCCTATGATTTATTTTCCTGGCCTTGGCTTTTCTTCATTGTTTCAGTGTATATCCTGGACTTGTAAACATTCTACAATGAGCTTTTCGAACTGTTTTTGGCATGTAAGTTCAGAGTTCTCTTCTATACCTGAAACTGCTGCCATTGTGAGAGGAGGGTGCGAGAGAGCTCAGCACAGAAAAGAACAGACCAAAATCACCTGACAACCTGGCCAGGGACCACAGTTCCCAAAAAGCTACTACAGTGTATAGTTAGATAGGAGACACAACTGTGGTTCTCCCAATAGCAGAATGTTGTTTGTAATGTTTTCAAGTTCATCTGTTTATCTCATCTAAGGTTTTTTGCATATTAGTTCATAAAACAGCAGCCATATGATTGCATTGCCTCTCTTAAGCTTCTATTCCACTCTAGTTCTGGCTTTTCTTACTGAAATTCCCTGTTTACAAAGACACAAAGCTTTTTTAAATAGGAAGCCAACATTTGGGTGCCAGACAGCATGCTCCTGCCACGTAGCATTCATTCCAGAGTAAAACTGCAAACCAAGAACTTTCTGTGCTAAATGGCACTGTATCCCCTATCCTGCTCCATTAGAGTAGATTTCCTCCATAATGCCAGCTGTTTTTCTGGCACCAGACATGAAGACTCAGCCTCAATTATCCCCACTAAAACCATTGCTGGTGTCATCGTGCCAGATGCACCCTCTGACCTCTCTGCCACCAGACAGTTGGAAAGCACATCTCCTCCAGGCCTGTTTTAGATTTTTTCTTAGTTTTCCCTGGATTTTGCTCTTCTGCATCATTCTTGCGGACACTGTGTTAGATAAACAAGTTGATTGCTGTTACTCACGAATGAATTTCGCAGCTCTTCATGCAGAGGCTTGCTGCCTTTTTGTCGGGACATTCCCCATAATGAGAATGATATAGTTCAAAGAATCACAGAGCAATAGGAATTAATATTCTCCATTCAAGGTGAGACAAAAGTCATTGTGTAATAGGGAATCTGTCTCTTTACAAAAGGCATATCTCTATGATTTTCAACCAGTGTTCAGCATAAATTATTGGGGTACTGAGGTTATTCACATCATTTTCAGTGTTTTATAACCCTTTTACTATAGTATTTCATAATGTTCACATCTGTTTTTAAATTGCAGCTTTATTAATGCATAATTGACAAATAAATAAAATGTTCACTCCTTTAGGCACCATAAAATGTAATCCTATTCACTGCTCTACCAAGTGAAAATATGGCAGAAAGTAAGGATTACCATCCTTTGCCAAAGACGAACCACAGGAAAAGGTATTTGTGCATAGGGTTAGTGACTGTAAAACAATGTGTGTTTATCTGAGTATAAAAAAAGGAGAAAAGGACCACACTATGTCTGGATACCAGTCCTCATTTCAGTAAGAATTCTATATTTTAAGAAACAAAAAATTAAAATCAAACTCACTTAAGCAAAAAGAGAATTTATTGGTTTATATAGGTTTTCAGGCTGCAACGAGCTCTCTTAGAAAGATGAGGAATGGTTTCTCCAGTCACTTAATATCCACTAGTTTCTTTGGCCCAGATTGCCCATTCCTAAAACAATTTAATTGACATAGGAACATCATGGGAAACTATGGGTGGGGCTCAGCTCTTTGAAACAATTGTGGCAGGATGGAGATTTTCAAGGTCAGGTCAATCAGAGCATGTTTGTAGGTGGGACTGATCAGGATGCCCTCCACACAACTCCCAACTCTTTGCACCCATATTAGGGAGAAAGATGGGTGGAGAATATGAGCCACTCACAAGATCCATACTCCCAGGAATTACTAGACACATCTTGCTCTCCAGAAGCTTTGCCCAGAGCTGCTTCTGGGGAAATGGCTTGACCTAAATACTATTCAAATCCCACCGTTATCAATGAGCTCGCTTAGAACCAAGGAAAACTAACCTCTGTTCCACATTCAGGGTACTTTTGAAATGGAATCATAAATTATCCTAAAATATTTTATTGCTTTTAAAGTACAAGATAGCTTGAAAAGATTGGCAAGCACAAAACTCCATTTGAAGGACTATCACAAGCAACTAATTTGATGCAAATTCAGAAATACAATAAAAGATAGTAACATCTGTCAGATAAAAGAGTATCTATGATCCTTTTTTTTTAATGTTGTTATTCAAAATATGTACATATTCAGGAAAAAATACATACACACATATATGCATTCTCACATACATAGTCATATCCACATATATATATATATGCCTGAATATATGCATACATATATGTGGGCATGAGTATGTATATGTATATATGTGACAGTGCAGGTATATGAGTGTGCATAGAAAGTGTACATGGATACATATACACTTTAACCATCAAATTTTATCTTCATTCATAAAGAAAAAGGAAGGAAATCTTAAAGTCTCCTTTTAACCACCATGACTGTCAATAACTTTTGGTTCAGTTTAAGTGTATCCATCAGAGATTATAAACTGAACGTGGCCCATAGGTATGTCTTGTTTGATGGCTATCTAGACAGGTCATCATCCTGTCTTCAGTTTACAAAAGGCCAGAGTTCCCTGTCTCACATCAGGCCCAAATCACAATTTACTGTTAATCCACCCTCTAAAGATATTAGAGTACACCTAGTAGAGTTGTGATCAAGATGTTGTCACAACTTGTCTTAACATAGGCATAAAAGTTAAATCAGTAATGAGGACATTTAAAACTACCAGTGATTTTGTTGCCACTGTTTTTTTTAAGTTCTCTTATAATAACATGCTTTTTTTTTTTAAAGATAGGGTCAAACAAAATGAAGTATGTGATAGCTTTAGTTGGAGGTAGTCACCCAATAGCCTATTCATGGAAATCTTGTTCAGTGTTTCTTACACTCCTCAGTCACAGATAATTACTTGTTATTTCTATAGCTAACTGATCTTGGTTGTTTCATGAGGATTGTGTCTAATTTCATTCTCAGAGGGAAACCCTAATTCCAAGAGCCCAGGTTACCTAGCTGTTACCTCCCAGGTACTAACTACAATTTCACTATGGGTGTTAAAGTCAAGATTTAAAAGTATTGGTTCTGTATCACAGCATGATATTAAATAGATATTGAATTCTTTTAGCTCTTTTAAACATTTTCCTAGTTTACTCTCTCTGTAGGGTTATGTTTTCTCTCTAGATGAAGTATGATAACACATTTTCAAAGTATAGAATTTCCATATATCATACTCTGTCTGACAATCTTGGCATTAAAACACTCAGGGTTGGGTATATGCATCATTTGAATATGGCAGGTCATGCTTCACTTACTATGCTAAACAAGGAAGTTTGATAAATTACAAAAATCTACACACTTTCACAAGTTAAGTGATGGTATAAAAGTTTTGTTGGACCAAAAAGTATTGAGCTACATTCTTCAGGACATGGTTGTGTTCAGCACTTTAATTCCCAGCACCTAGAACAATGCCTGGCACACATAAAACATTGATATGTGTTTTTGAATGAATTAATTAACTACAAGAGTTAGAAAACAAGCTCAAAGAAAACACATTCTCTTGCTAAGTTACTTAGAATGCAGGGAGATTTTTTTGGAAAATAATCTTACCTAAGACAAAAATGTGGATACCAGCAAAACAATGAAGCAACAACTGATCACTCCATTTGAACAACTATTACTTACAAATTACTGTCTAATGTCCCATACTACTTTTCAAAATTCACAGATAGAACACTTGTTTTCTATGATTTGTCTTAAAAAGTCAGATATTTTTGTTTATGAACTCTACATTGTTGGAAAAGGTTTTTGTGAACTTAAGCGATAAAATAATATACTTCTTAACGAGTCTCTTAAGCAAAGAGAAATCAGTGATGAAAGTAAAACATATTTCTGAAACTAGATATGGATGCTGAAGTGTCACGTGGCACTTGTGCAGTTAAGGGTTTTTTTTTAATTTATTTAGCTGTGGTATACATGCTAGGAAAGTACATTTTACTTTACATATTTTAAGCATACTCAAGTGGAGAAAATTAAAATCAAGACTGAAGTTATTAGCTATTCTATGTTTAGATTACTTAGAATTTAGGGCCATAGACATGTTTCAAACCAAAGTAATTATTAAAATGCAGTAAATCTTTTTCAAGGTGGTGAGAGCTAGTTGAACAATAATCAGACAAGAGCAACGTGGAAACAGAGTTGACAGATCACCCCCAATGCCCCCTGTAACTTTACTTGCCTACACAATTCAAAATACAACTTAATTTTACTTATAATTCCAACTTGAATCAAAACCTCTACTACCCCAAGCATCAGTGCTCTTCAATATCTAATTTCACAGTTTTCTTAACACGTATCTCATGTTATTTATTACAGTCAGAGGCATCTCAACACCTTTGTCTATCCTTGATACCTTTTAAGTGGTTTATCTGGCAAATCATCAATCACATATCATGAAACATATTTGAACTCAAATAAGATCAGTTAAGAAAGAAAACAAGGCTTGTATGGCCTAATTGGAAACATTACTCACATCAATAAGTGATAAATGCTAGTTCTGGGAAAGCATGTTTTTCCCTCAGATCTGTCTGTAATGTACAATATGGACAAGATTAAAAACTCCAATCACCTTCTAACTTGAGGCCATAAAGATATTGATAAAAAGAAGCCAAAGTTTTGTGAAGATAAAAGTTTCAAAAACTCAATGTTAGGTTCAGAAAATTGCTTGTATTACCAAACAAGTACAAATATATACTTCTTTATGACTTATTTATTCATTCAAACCAGAGCTCAGAAACAACTTTAGAAAAAAGACCAATCAACATATGCAAATGTTTTGGGGTATTACAAAAACCTTAATAAATCAGCTTACATGACATTTTTTGGGATGACACGTGCTGAGAGTTTTCAAGAATCTCGTATTTGATATTTAAACTTTTCAATTACCTTTTATTTAATTATATTACAAAATGTATAACTTGGAATTTATTGATATGATACACAGTATTTTCTGTGTCTTGTGGAGGATGCATTAAATATATCCAAGTAAATATATTCTCAAAATAGGAAAACACAATGTTTCTGCCATAAAAGTTTGATTTAAAGAACATAGATGTGCTCACTTATTCCATGAGGTCAACTGCACCCCCACAACCACATTAACCAGGTGATGTTCACTTCACTTTACAGGTAATTTATTATAACTACAGCACTGTCACAGGGATGGTTCACACAAATAATTTAACTTAGGTAAACACCATTTCCAGTAATGAAAGGACAAAACAAACTTTAGGAGCATTTATGAACAGCAACATCTCATTCTCAGTACACATTTGCCAACCGATCTCTGTTGTTTGCAAATGAATTAACGATGGCTTGAAAAATCATTAGAGCCATCTGCTTTGATGGTAAGATAGAACTGCTGTGATCATTTTATTGTAGAGGCAGAGACTAAGTATGATTTTAGCATATTTTTAGCATCATTTACCCTAAATTTCACATGCTATCTAAAAAATTACCCATATTATCCATGCTCATTAAAGCTCCTTATAAATCCATTTACTGAGAAACCACTTTGCATAGGTAACTGTGCAGTTTTTTAAAGATGTTGATCATGGGAAATGTTTATTTTTTTCCTCCATTAAAATCAATCATTAAGGTTACCAAAATGCTTGATTTTTCAGTATGTTTTAGTACCTCAAGTAGGAACTGATGAAAGAAATTAAAATCAACTTTACAAATTAGGTCCTTGGTCATTTTGAGTCAGTGGACTCAAAATGAACTTTTATTCAATATATATTCTTATTCAAGCAATTTATATGAATGTTATTTTCAATGCTACCAACATTATATAGCAACTTTTTTCACATGCTTGAAAAGTACCTATCTTTGCTTTCCTATGAATGTTCAATTCAGGAACATGTTTATAGTGCAATTTTTAGTATTTGCTTGTGTTTAACAGGTATAAAAAAAGCAGGAGAAGCACATACACATATATTTAGACACACATACAAATGCACAGATTAAATCTATTATCACATGTCTGTTTCTCTAGAATGCATGGACTTTTCAAAAGAAAGGAACAAGACAGAAAGGATGAAAGGAGGAGCTGAAGAGAGGGAGAGAAGAAGTTGGGGGGAGAAAGTTTACCAATGTTTATCTCTGATGAAAATATTTCAATAACCACAGAGTTTAAATATTTTGATATGGAATATTAAGATTTATGCTTTACCATAAAAAGTCTCTTTTTTCTTCTCTTAGGATGGTGGCGGTAGAGACATGACTGTAAAGGAGGACCTGTACGCTTGAATTCATCAGACATTCAATAACTAAATATATGTTGAACAAATGAATGGATGGATAGAAAGATACACTAAGCTTTATTCCATGTAAAGCTCGATTAAAAGAGTGAAAAAATCTGCTTTAAATTAAAAGGAAGTTGTCTTTGAATTTAGAATCGCGTCTTTTCTTATCTGAGTTTGCAGCTAAGAAAGGGACAAATGTAAAGTTATCATCCATCAGATTAGCTGATTTAAAGCTCTGAATCTATGGGGTGAGAAATATGCTAAATACATCTTCACTATAACTACATTCAGAATTGTATTTGTCAATAGGATATAAAAAGAGGTAAGCAGGTAGATGTCACAAAACTTCTCATAATCTTAAAAGTAAACAGAATAGCGGATATATTTTCTTAAAAAGACAGTGAATATAAAAGTATATATCCTTTAAACCTTGGGTGTCTGTATTCAAAATGACATTTCACTATGATGTATTTTTCCTTTTTTTTTGCATTATTGAAAAAACATCATTATACTCTGAAAGAGGTTAAGTTAGTGAACCCAAGTGCTGGACACAGGCTGATAGTAAATGACGGGCCCCTTGCTCTGGTTGGAAAATCAATCCAGGAGAAAGCAACAGAGAAGGCCCAAGATGGAAGCCACTGTCTTTTTACAACATAATCTTGGAAGTAACACCCCTTACCCAAAATTCATTCCAAGGTAACCCTCTCCTATGAATTTCAATTATTTATATTAAATTCAAAACTTATATCATTTAACTTTACTTACAAATAAGCCATTTTTTCCTTCTTTCCATGGGTCTTAGAAAAAGACCTTTTCCCCTATCTGACCTGTAGAGTTATTGAAAATGTTAACTATAATAATAAATATCTAATATCTGCTAGAGCACCTATGGTATAGCATAGTTCTTATTGCCTCATCTTTATTACTAACTTTGTTGCCTAATGTTAATTCCTAAGCCGCTACTCTGAATCCCATTTCTACATGTTCTTGCATCATCAGCCACTCTTCTTCTGACTTAAACACTAGTTACAATTTTAAATCACTACCATTTTATTTATTTAATGTAGTTTCAATTCCTTCCCATATCCTTAGTCTTTAATAGCAACTGTCCAACCTATCTTCAAAGTGAAGTTTCTTAAAGAATAATGGGAACTGCTGGATCCACTTTCTGAACTCACTCTACTCCAATCCTGCATCCCTATTATGTTTCTGACAGGGATCTTCTAACTGCCTAAACCAATGATCCTCCAAAATGTGGTACCTGGATCAGTGGCATGAGTACCACCTGCAAACTTGTTAGAATTGTTGGCTTAGACCATCATAAGGGGACCCCCTGGCCTAAACTAATGGACTCTCTTCAGTTTTTATTCACATTTGTTTCTTCAGCATTTAAAATAGACCTCTTGAAAATCCCATCACCTCTCCAAGACATTCTCTTCTCATTCTACCTCTCGGATAATTAATTCTTGGTATTCCTTTTATACTTGCTTTGCTCCACCTACCCTGAAAATGATGGACTGGTTCTCAGTTTGCTACTTTTATCTTTATACATGTCTCCCCTGGTTAATTTTGCCCTTCCCATTAATTAATGCATTGAAATGCTAAAACCTGCCAAACTCATATCCCTTGACCAGTCAACCCCCTAGGTTAAGATTCATTTTTCCTACAATCAAACCAAGTCACTGAATATATGTCCTCTGTAAATTCCAAATTAATTATGATCAAAACTGAAATCATCATTTCCCCTCCCACAGCTCTCAAATCTTTTCTTCCTATATTCTTTATTATAACAAAATGCAACATAATTTTTACAGTTGTCACATTCAGAAAGCTGGCATTCACCCCGCAGTCCACCCTCTTCCCATACTTTCATGTGGTTAATCAGGACTTCCTCCAGATTTTGTCTTCTCTTTTATCAGAACCCTTTGGATCTTTATTGCTATTCCTGGAACTGCAAGATTTCTTATTTTATCCTTTAAGAAAATTTTTATTCTTTTATAAGTAACTAATATATTTTTATGAAATATATTTCCAAGACCAAAAACCTTAGTGAGAACAGCGTGGTCAGGTTAAATGTTGGTGAATCTCTTTAGTGTCTGGTTCAATAAAAGACAATTGGATTCTCATTATTGGATCCTGAATTCAATCTGATATAATATGTTGTTTGGTTGAAGTAAAAATAGAAAACTCTGCTTCATATTATGGGTAATTAAAAAATGGAGGAGTGTTTTAATAACCTTTGCATATAATTGTGACTATTCTTCTTCGATATCACAGCAAAACTCAACCAGTGGTAGCTTCTCAAAACTTAGTTGCAATACGGCATCTGAAATTATATCAAATAAACTTTCTGTAATGCTAAAATCCATTGGTTTATTCATTCATTTTGAATGTATCTATGATCATATGAAATCATATGTTGAGCATTTAGAAACCAATAATTACTGAAATATTCAAATATTGACCTAATTTATTATACATTAAAATATCATATTCATCGATATCAGCACTAATCTCATCAGAAAAGTATTGGAAAGTGGTGGATTCAGGTTTTACAAAATTCTAATATTCTCTTGAACACTTAAATTTTATCACTAACAACCATCCTCAGTTGTTCTCCTTGAAGTGATAAGGTCTCTCCTCATTTTCAAGAAAATTTGTCTACTATCCAGGTCTGAATAGTTACCGTTTTCGTCTGTTTGCCATTCTTTCAAGTAAAGTTAATGCTCCTAAAAAAGATAGCTAGTTCAGATTGCAACAGAAACAGTCACAATGGTGCTTTTGAAATAACCATACCTTTTCATTTCTTTCATTTCATTTTCATCATATTTTTCATTCCTTCACACAAATACTGCATAGACATGAATGGAAAGGTTGAGAGCTAGTAAGATTTATGTTTTTGTGGCTTTTTGCTCCTCTGTGAATGAATGGTGGTAAAGAACGCAATGTCTACTAGTACTGCTTGATACCCAAGTCTTTGGTTATGCTGAAACACCAGGAATTTTACTCACTACTGCTTCTGCACCATAAATGCAATTGTGAGCAGAGTAAAAGTAAGTAAATTACTTCCTACTATTCTTAAAACATTTTTGACTTTGCAAATTCCCTGAAAGAATTTCAGGGACCATCTCTATCACCCTAAGGACTCCATAGTCAATGCTTGAGAATAATCTAAGCCTTCGGTTTCCAGAATTCATACCCCTAATTTTACACTCATGATTCTCCTGCATTTGAGTTATGGTGAAGCTGCCACATATATGACCTCTGAGGTTAGAATGCTGAGATTTGAATCTGACTGTGCCATCTATTAGATGTGTACCCCTAGGCAATAAATGTTACCTATAATTATCATTCCAGATAAAGAAATACACCTGAAGGGAGGGATTCAAGACGGCAGTGTGAGAGGTGAGACAGAGAACTCCTTCCAAAACTATATATAGTAAGAAAATATACTTAATACTTAATACAACTAACCCTAAAACAGCAACAAGAAAAAAGGCTGCACCAGACTGCATACAGACCTCATGAACAGAGCAGACCTCATGAAGCAGGGTAACATATGAAAGCATTGATCCGGAGGGACCAAGCCCTTCCCCTACCCCAGCTCATGGGTGGAAGGAAGAGAAAGGAGCAGGGAGGGGGTGGAAGCCTAGAACTGCTGAACTTCCAGCCCTGGAGGTCTGCTTTGGAGCATAAACCTGCATTGTATGGTGCTCTGGAGATTGGTGGGGTTGGGGAGCTGGGATGGGCAGAATGCTTGAGAGACTGAGATAAAGGAAAGGCAGGCGTTCTGAGAGCTTCCTACCAGTGAGAGGGCTGCTGAAGGGGCAGGAATTGCATGGAGGTGCTATGCGGGAGAAGGGATAGATGGACAAGGTTGTCTGGGTGTGCTCTGCCCAGCAGGTTGTGAACTTTGAGGAGCTTCAGGTGCTCCATCACCCTGGCTGGCTACTCAGCTCCAAGGTACCCCATGGTGATGTGCAGCCTGCTGTGCCTTCCTCCTGGCTTGCTGGCACCAGTTCACAAACCTGAAGTTACTGTGCTGGCGTCAGGCCAGCCACACGGACACCCCGCCTACAAAAGCTAGAGATGCAAATCCAGAGGCTTACACCTGTGTGCTCGGCCCACTGGCTCTAATATTTGAGGCAGGCACTGCAGACGGGAATCAGGAAACAGATCTTTCCTCCCCGCAGGCAGCAGCGCTGCTCCCCTACAAACCCCAGTCTCACTCTAAGAGCTGAGCAGCTGCAGAGACTGGAGCTACTGGGCACAAAAGGGTGCCCCATATAAATATGAAACATCAAAGGAACCTTGTCCAGACAAAAATCTCACAAACCCCAGAAAAAGGGTCAAATGAAAATGAACTCACCAATATTCCTCAAAGAGAGTTCAAAATTAAAATCATAAACATACTCATGAAGGTACAGAAAAATATTCAAGAATTTAGGAATGAATTTAAGACAGAGATTCAATCAAAAATAAATTCTGTATCTGAAATGAAATATACAATGAAGAGATTTAAAAGCAGATTAGGTGTAGTAGAAGGTATAGTAAACTGAATAGAAACTAGAGAAGGGGAATACAAAGAAGCTGAGGTTCACAGAGAAAAAAGAATCTCTAAGAATGAAAGAATATTGAGAGAAATGTGTGACCAATCCAAACGGAACAGTATTCACATTATAGGCATACCAGGAGAAGAAGAGAGAGAAAAAGGGATAGAAAGTATCATTGAGGAGGTAACTGCTGAAAACTTCCCCAATCTGGGGAAGGAGGTAGTTTCTCAACCCATGGAGGTGCACACATCTCCCAATCCAAGGGAACCAAGGAGGACAACATCAAGACATACAATGACTAAAATGGCAAAGATCAAGGATAAAGACAGACTTTTAAAAGCAGTTAGAGAAAAAAGATCACATACAAAGGAAAATCCATCACGCTATCATTCGATTTCTCAACAGAAACATGACAGGCCAGAAGGGAGTGGCATGATATATTTAATGCAAAGAAGGAAAAGGGCCTTGAACCAAGAATACTCTACTTGGAAAGGTTATCATTTAAATTTGAAGGAGGGATTAAATAATTTTCAGATAAGCAAAAGCTGACAGAATTTACCTCCCACAAAACACCTCTACAGTGCATTTTGGAGGCACTGCTGTAGATGGAAGTATTCCTGAGGCTAAATACATGTCACCCAAGGGATAGACAAAGAGCACAGAATATGAAACCTAACATAAAGAATAGAGGAGGAAGAAAAAGGAGGAAAAAAAAAAAGAACCTTTAGGTTGTGTTTGTAACAGCATACTAAGTGTGTTAAGTTAGACTCTTAGATAGTAAGGAAAGAAACCTGGAACCGTTGGTAACCACAAATCTAAAGCCTGCAATGGCAATAAGTACATACCTATCGATAATCAACCTAAATGTAAATGGACTGAATGCACCAATCAAAAGACATAGAGTCACTGAATGGATAAAAAAAACAAGACCTATCTACATGCTGCCTACAAGAGACTCAGAGACTCACTTCAAACCCAAAGAAATACACAGACTCAAAGTAAAGGGCTGGAAAAAGATATTTCATGCAACAAATAGAGAGAAAAAAGCAGGAGTTGCAGTACTTGTATCAGACAAAATAGACTTCAAAACAAAGAAAATAACAACAGACAAAGAAGGACATTCATAATGATAAAGGGTTCAGTCCAACAAGAGGATATAACTATTATAAATATCTATGCACCCAACACAGGATCACCTACATATGTGAAACAAATACTAACAGAATTAAAGGGGGAAATAGAATGCAATGCATTCATATTAGGAGATGTCAACACACCAGTCACTCCAAAGGACAAATCAACCAGACAGAAAATAAGTAAAGAGACAGAGGCACTGAAAAACGTATTAAACAGAGGAACCTAACAGACATTTATAGAACAATCCATCCAAAAGCAACAGGATATACATTCTTCTCAAGTGCACATGGAACATTTTCAAAAATAGATCATATACAAGGCCATAAAAAGAGCCTCGGTAAATTCAGAACAATTGAAATCATACCTACCAGCTTCTCAGATCATAAAGGTATGAAAGCAGAAATAAATTACACAAAGAAAATGAAAAAGACGACAAACACATGGAGGCTTAATAACATGCTGCTGAACAATCAATGGACCAATGACCAAATAAAAATAGAGATCAAGCAGTATATGGAGACCAATGACAACAATTCATCACTGCAAAAATCTGTGAGATGCAGTGAAGGCTGTGCTAAGAGGGAAGTACATTGGAATACAGGCCTATCTCAGGAAAGAAAAACAATCCCAAATGAACAGTCAAAACTCACAATTAATGAAACTAGAAAAGGAAGAACAAATGAGGCCCAAAGTCAGTGGAAAGAGGGACATAATAAAGATTAAAGCAGAAATAAATAAAACTGAGAAGAATAAAACAATAGAAAGAATCAATGGAAGCAGGAGTTGGTTCTTTGAGAAAATAAACAAAATAGATAAACCCCTAGCCAGACTTATCAAGAAAAAAAGAGAGTCTACACACATAAACAGAATCAGAAATGAGAAAGGAAAAATCACTATGGACACCACAGAAATACAAAGAATTATGAAGGAATAATATGAAAAATTATATGGTAACAAAATGGATAACCGAGAAGAAATGGACAACTTCCTAGAAAAATACAACCTTCCAAGGCTGATCCAGGAAGAAACAGAAAATCTGAACAGACCAATTACCAGCAAGGAAATTGAATTGGTAATCAAAAAACTACCTAAAAACAAAACCCTAAACCAGATTTTTTCATTGCTCAATTTTATCAAACATTTAGTGAAGACCTAATACCCATCCTCCTTAAAGTTTTCCAAAAAGTAGAAGAGGAGAAAATACTCCCAAACTCATTCTGCGAGGCCAATATCACTCTAATACCAAAACTTGGCAATGACACCACAAAAAAAGAAAATTACAGACCAATATACCTGATGAACATAGATGCAAAAATACTCAACAAAATATTAGCAAACTCTAAAAATATATCAAGAAGATCATCCATCATGATCAACTGGGATTCACCCCAGGGATGCAAGGATGGTACAACATTCAAAAATCCATCAACATCATTTACCACATCAACAAAAAGAAGGACAAAAACCACATGAACATGTCCATAGATGCTGAAAAGCATTTGACAAAATTCAACATTCATCATGATAAAAACTCTCAACAGAATGGGTATAGGGGGCAAGTACCTCAACATAATAAAGGCCATATATGACAAACCCACAGCCAACATTATACTTAACAGTGAGAAGCTAAAAGCTTTTCCTTTAACATCAGAAACAAGATAAGGATGCCCACTCTCCCCACTTTTATTCATCATAGTTCTGGAGGTACTAGCCATGGCAATCAGACAACACAAAGAAATAAAAGGCATCCAGATTGGCAAGGAAGAGGTCAAACTGTCCTTATTTGCAGATGACATGATATTGTACATAAAAAACCCTAAACAATCCACTCCAAAACTACTAGATCTAATACCTGAATTCAGCAAAGTTGCAGGATACAAATTAATACACAGGAATCAATTGCATTCCTATACACTAACAATGAACAAGCAGAAAGAAAAATCAGGAAAATAATTCCATTCACAATTCCATCAAAAAGAATAAAATACCTAGGAATAAACCTAACCAAGGAGGTGAAAGACCTATACCCTGAAAACTATGGGACACTCTTAAAAGAAATTAAAGAGGACACTAATAAATGGAAATTCATCCAATGCTCTTGGCTAGGAAGAATTAATATTGTCAAAATGGCCATCCTGCCTAAAGCAATCTACAGATTCAATGCAATCCCTATCAAAATACCTACAGCATTCTTCAATAAACTAGAGCAATTAGTTCTAAAAGTCATATGGAACCACAAAAGATCCCGAATAGCCAAAGCAATCCTGGGAAGGAAGAGTAAAGCAGGCGGAATTACACTCCCTGACTTCAAGCTCTACTATAAAGCCGCAGTAATCAAGACAATTTGGTACTGGCACAGGAACAGACCCATAGACCAATGGAATGGACTAGAGAGCCCTGATATAAACTCAAGCATACATGGTCAATTAATATATGATAAAGGAGCCATGGATATACAACAGGGAAATGACAGCCTGTTCAACAGCTGGTATTGGCAAAACTGGACAGCTACATGCAAGAGAATGAAACTGGATTAATGTCTAACCCCATGCACAAAAGTAAACTCAAAATGGATGAAATACCTGAATGTAAGTCATGATCCATAAACTCTTAGAAAAATATCTGGGCAAAAATCTCTTGGACATAAACATGAGCAACTTCTTCATGAACATATCTCCACAGGCAAAGCAAACAAAAACAAAAATGAACAAGTGGGACTATATCAAACCAAAAAGCTTCTGTACAGCAAAGGCCACCATCAGAAGAACAAAAAGGCATCCTACAGTACGGGAGAATATATTGATAAATGACATATCCAATAAGGGGTTGACATCTAAATTATATAAAGAGCTCATGCACCTCAACAAACAAAAGGCAAATAAGCCAATTAAAAAATGGGCAGAGGAGCTGAACAAGCACCTCTCCAAAGAAGAAATTCAGGTGGCCAACAGGCACATGAAAAGATGCTCTACATCACTAATATATAGAGAAATTCAAATTAAAACCACAATGAGATATCACCTCACACCAGTTAGGATGGCCAACATCCAAAAGATAAACAACAACAAATGTTGGTGAGAATGTGGAGAAGGGGGAACCCTCCTACACTGCTGGTGGGAATGTAAATTAGTTCAACCATTGTGGAAAGCAGTATGGAGGTTCCTCAAAAACTAAAAATAAAAATACTATTTGACCCAGGAATTCCAATCCTAGGAATTTACCCTAGGTATGCAGCACCCCAGTTTGAAAAAGACATATGCACTCCTATTTTTATTGCAGCACTATTTACAATAGCCAAGAAATAGAAGCAACCTAAGTGTCCATCACTAAATGAATGGATAAAGAAGATGTGGTACATATCAGCCATAAGAAGAAAACAAATCGTATCATTTGCAACAACATGGGTGGAGCTGGAGGGTATTATGCTCAGTGAAATAAGCCAGGCGGAGAAAGACAAGTATCAAATGATTTCACTCATCTGTGGAGTATAAGAACAAAGAAAAAACTGAAGGAACAAAACAGGAGCAGACCCACAGAACCCAAGAATGGACTAACAGTTACCAAAGGGAAAGGGACTGGGGAGGATGGGTGGGAAGGGAGGGATAAGGGGGTAAAAGAGGCATTACTAGTAGCACCCATAATGTGGGGGACTAACATGGGGAAGGCAGTATAACACAGTGAAGACAAGTAATGATTCTATAGCATATGACTACATTGATGGACAGTGACTGTAATGGGGTATGTGATGGGGCTTGATAATAGGGGGAGTCTAGTAACCATAATGTTGCTCATGTAATTGTACATTAACAATACCAAAATAAAAAACATAAAGAAAAGAAACACACCTGAGTAAATTGATAAATTAGGATTTAAATCTAGGCTTGTCTGCTGGGGTACCACATTTAAAATTTCACATCCTGTACATGGCATGCAGGACTCCCCAAAATCAGGTTCTTGTCTCTCATCTCCCTTTTTGCCTCCTCTGGTCTTCTCCTGCTCCCAGATAGCCACACTCCTGGAGCCCCAGGACAGAACTGCTTGTGGTCTTGACATTTACAAACATATCAGAAGATGTACTTTTCATCTACTTGACCTATGAAACTCCCTTGGTGGTATCTCCATCTCCAATACTAATCTCCATAGTTGGGCCCTACATATTTTATTAAAAGCACTAGTGAATTTTACTCCACTTAAATGGTTACATAGCTGGTTTCCCTTTCTTGAGGGCAGGCATTTCTGTACAGTGGAATGGGAGAAATAGTCATTGTTTCTATAACTTCCAAAGACTTCAGAACACAATGTAGGTTTAATTTAGAAGATATAAAAGAAAGGGATTTATAGTAGAGTAGTCTCATAAATATACAACTTTTCAAGTGGAATTGTGAGAAATTTTCCTGCAGAGTGTTAGAAATTTCCTCTTATCT
Organism: Manis javanica; assembly: GCF_040802235.1. Lineage (NCBI taxonomy): Eukaryota > Metazoa > Chordata > Mammalia > Pholidota > Manidae > Manis > Manis javanica. Next base: position 60,474,064 of record NC_133161.1, on the reverse strand, counting down.
AGAGTTTTGTAAGTATAGTCTTAAATGAAATCTGTTCAGATAACATAGAAAGTTAGCAAAGAGTAAACTAAATTATCACGTATAAAGAAAATATGTGCTGATGTAGAAGGGGTCGGGAGGTAGAGAGAGGCTTTAGGTGAATGACTCAACTTGTCTGGAACCCACGATGGGCATCCCGCAAATGGTAAGGACTGTGACTAAAACTATTTTGTGAAAACTCAAAGGCAGGAGGGAAGGTTCACTGACATTTAACATCGACTCCTGCCAATCTCATATTCACACACACACACACACACACACACACACACACACACACACACACACACTTTCAAGCACTTTTAATATGCCTCAAGATATTCAACCAAGGCTCTGTGTGTCACAACCACACCTGGTCTGTTATTTACTGCATAGAGTACAAGATAACCCATGGAATAAGGTTAGACAATATTAAAATATATATATTTATACCTGGATTTTCTCATTAGTAATGAGAAAAGGTAAATATAGTACCTATTATATAGTGTTGCTGCAAAGGGCATATAAGTCAACTCAAGAAAGCACTCAGAATAATTTGGAAGAAAGTTCCTTAACTTTCAATCAATACTTAGTAGCAATTACTGATATGACTATTATCATTGTTGTTATCATTGATTTTTTAATTACTTAAGTTGAGCATTACCTATGTTTACAGAATGGGACAGCTGTGACAATTACAGGCATACCCATACCCTGCATGTTCATATTCAACAGTGTTCACAGACAGGAGGAAAAAGACCAAACTAAATTTCATCTCAACCCAAAGTGTGACTCAGTTCAGCCAAGGTGACATGCTCTAGCCTGGAATTCCCCATCTACCTCCTCTTATTAGCTTAGGAAATTCTTTAATCCTCAGTTTAACCATCTGTGACCTTCCTGATCCACTTTTCTCTTTCTTCCTTCTTACTGCAACTTACACATATGTATGTCTGTTTTATAGCACTCATCCTGTATTGCAATTATAAATTTGTCCTGCTTGACTATAAACTCCTCCAGCACAGATACTATGTTTTAGTGAACGTCATCTTTAGTGACTAATACAAAGCTAGCAGCCAACAATTGTTCTTTGGAATAAATATTGAATGATATCTTTCTCTATCTTTATGTGGGAATGTATCAATTTCTTTCCCTCTATAGGATACAGGAGAAACAATGCAAAACAAATCCAAATAAGTATGTGTGTGTGTACACACACACACACACACACACAGACATATATATATATGTATAATATACATATAATAAATATATATACATACACACTTATACATATATATAATATTCCATATGTATTTATGTATTATATATTTTATATATAGCATATATTTTCATAAATATATTATACATTTATTTACTCTCTTTAGACTTTTTTGTATTTTATTTGGCAGTGTATTTATATCTCACAGATTTCTATTTTTAGATTATTAAAAGCTGGCCAGAAATTGATTCCACAAAATACATCTTCCTTAGATTTCCTTCACTTCTGTGTGACTTTGATGTTTATTCAGTTCTGTCTGACAAGACGCTCAAACTGCTAACCTGGAAAAGGTTTCTAGGAAGGCCACATGGTGTGGGGGAAAGGATATACTTTATAGAAAACTTCACTTCACATGTTTGCTCTGTCACTTGGGGAAAGAATAATTTAGAGCAAGATATGTAAACCTTTCTGTCCTTTCATTAATTCATCAGTAAATTAAAAATTGTAATGTTTACCTCATAGCTTGCCTTTCTTTTTTTTGAATGTAAAATACCAGACACACTATCTGATAGAGATTCCTTTCCTTAGCTGTGGTAGACATCACTACTGACACCCACGAAATACAATCACTCTCTCCTTCTAAAATGGGGCTTGAATTTTTAAATTATTTTTTAAGGTTAGAAGATCACCTCATTTATTTAATACAGCAAACTCCCTGACGACAGACTCAGTCTCTTCTTCCTCTTTATTATCTCTTCACTGCTAAGCCTGGGACAGAGTGCTTGCTGAATCAATATTTGTTCTTTGAATTGAGTTGAACTGGGTGGTGAGATTTCCCTCCAGTTTGCATTGGTTATTTTCAATGTGTGCTAATGTAAGTTAGACTCTGGATGATCCACTCTCTCAAACACACAGAACATGTGCCCTTGCTCAGCCTGCCAGGGTATGATCAGCAGCCAATTTTCAGCTGCAAGTCCACATTTTTTTATTCTGGGAAGTTACAAAAATAACAATTCTGCCATCACTTTCTAATTCACAAAGTGACTTTAGCCTCCTGCTTCCTAATTCCTTTAATTTCTCCTTTATTGGCCTGCCAAAAGTGGTGGCCTTTGCTGGCCTTACATATTCAATCAGAGTAACCAATGCTGATGATTTTTACAGGGAATCAAGTTTGATTTGTTTTGAAACATTTATTTATTCCATACGGCATTTAAAGTGACTGGATTATTTTTGGTGTTGAAATGAGGGTGCATGAACTAGATTCTAATTTTCTAAAAAAAACAAAAACACAAACGAAAAGCCCAGAAGTAGTTTTGGAAAAACATCCTATGTAAAAAGAATTAACATACAACTTGAAGGAACAGATCAGGAGATTTGGCAAAATCACAAAGATTTTGACTAAAGCTAAGTCTCCAATATAAATCTTCTCAAACTCAGGCCAAGACTTGGTTCCACATTAAAGGATACTGTGGATTTCCTCCCTGTGAGCACCATGTCAGTGCCATGCTACAGTACAACTGATCCTTGAACCACACAGGTCTGAACTGTACAGGACCACTTATACGTGGATTCTTTTCAATAAATAGATTGGATGGTATTTTTGGAGATGTGTGGTAATTTGAAAGAACATTTTATTTTTGTCTAGCTTACTTTATTGTAAAAATATAGTATGAATACATGTGACACACAAAATACGTGTTAATCGGCTATGCATGTTAACAGTAAGGCTCCTGGTCAACAGTAGGCTCTTAGTAGGTTAATTTTGAGTGAATCAAAAGCTATACATGAGTTTTTGACTGTGCAGGGGGGTTGGGGTTCCTAACCCCCACCCCACTGTTCAAGGATCAACTCTTCCATGGTTTGACTGACATTAGCAGCCCCAGAATTGTGCACTGTGATTGGTGACTGCATCAGAGAAGAGGGATGTGACATAATATTATCCAATAGTAAAGCATAGTACTTCTATTCAATAGTTGGATAAAGATAAAATCCATTATTCCAGATATCTCTAAACTGTGGTTTACTGAGACCATTTTCCTCCCAAGGCCAAACAAACAAACAAAAAACTAAGAAATTAAAGAAATACAGAGTCTAAGCCTGTTAACAATCAAGTATTACCTAAAGTCCACTAACCTGGATGTGAACCAAAATATTCTTTGTTGTTCAAGCCAATGTGAATTGATTTCTTTCTCTCCCTTTTTTTTTTCCATTTCAACAAAAAAAATCCTGATACATAAGCAGAGATGCAGAAAAATGCATAATTAGTAAATCCTTCTGCTGGAGTTCTCCTGGGGCTGGTAGAACACAGTATGTATTTTTTCACACATTCCTATTGAAGTAAGATTGCCCTTCAGTCCCTAACCATGCTCAAGGGGAAAGATTGTGTTGGGAAGACCATTGTTTCTAATGTATGTTACAAAGATGATGCTAATAAAGCATTGTAAACCAGTTAAGTGCATCACTGCTGTTTCCTCTCTCTAGTGGTTAGAGGTGTGAGTCATGCTTCCTGTTAAGCCCAGAGACGGTGCCTCCGTTTGAGGTTTTATTATTTGGTAACAAAATGGAAAACACACTGGTGCTGTGTCAGTGAGCTGGAAGTAATCAGCATTTACTAGGCTTACACACATGAGAAATACAAATATGTTTCATTTGCAGGGATAAGGGTTGGTAGCTTGACTCAAAGAGTTCATACCCCCAGGAAAAAGGAAGTTAAACCACAGTCTTAATTCTTGACTAAATCTTGAGGCATTTAGAACCACAAATTAGAAAATTAAAACCAAAATGTGTTCTGCCTTTCCAAAAGCAAAGAACAAATCTCTTACTTTAGAGGCTGGTAAACCCCACCAACTTGGCCCATTTCACTTGATTCTTACCCACTGGTTTACTTTCATGGCCTACTGCCAGCCTCTCTAAGCAGAGCTAGGGAACCAGGGACTTGGTTGCAATTAGACGTGAGCAACACCAGAAGCTTCCTGTGATGTTTAATTGTGGAATTTCTGGTCATAACTACAGGAGGTCTTCGGGCTGTCTGGAAAAAAATATTAACCTGAAATTTTACAGCCTTCACAATTGGTGTAAGAAGCATTAATTATAAAGTTAAAGGTAGTTGTACTCCGATAGAGATGATAATGTAGAAAAGAGTAGTGAAGAAGTACCCCTATCCATGTCATTCAAGAAACAAGGTTCTCAGCAAATGGTAGGTAATAGAAATGATTTACTTTAAGAAGATAAGAAAAATTCAGGTTCCCTGTATTCATCTTATAAATGCCTACTTTTATTCTGCACAGATTTTACCAGGACAGTTGGGAATTTTTAAGAAAACTGCAACAAGTTTTGAACATTATTAAATTGAAATTCTTAATATGAGGAAAATAATCTAAAGAACAGAGGTTGCTTATGATTCATTTAAAAAATGAGTGACTTGCAAGAGCCCAGAAATAAACCCAAGCATATATGGTCAACTAAGTTTTGAAAAGGGAGCCAAGAACACTCAATGGAAAAAACACAATATCTTCAATAAATGATGCTGCAATTATTGGATACTCACATTAAAAGAATGAAACTAGATTCCTATCGTACATCACTCACAAAAATTAACTCAAAGTGGATTAAAGACTTAAAGGTAAGACTGGAAATCATAAAACTTCTACAAGAAACCAGGGAAAAAGCTCCTTGACATTGCTCTTGGCAAAAATTTTTTTGGATATGGCATCAAATCATAAGCAACAAAATAAAAACAAGCAAGTGGGACTATATTAAACTAAAAAAGTTCTGCATAGGAAAAGATATGATCAACAAAATGGAAGCCAACGTACAAAACGGCAGAAACTATTTGCAGACTATTTATCTGATAAGGGGTTGATATCCAAACTACATAAAAACTCATACAACTCAGTAGCAAAAAACAATCCAATTTGAAAATGGGCAAAAGACCTAAACAGACATTTTGCTAAAGAAGATATATAAGTGGCCAACAAATACATGAAAATGTGCTCAATATCACTATTCATTAGGGAAATGCAAATCAAAACCACAATGGGATATGTATATCATGCCTGTTAGAATGGCCATCACCAAAAAGATAAGAGATAACGAAAGCTGATGTGAATGTGGGGAAAAAAGAACCCTTCTGTCCTGTTGGTAGGATTATCAATTGGTAAAGCCATGGTAGGAAACAGTATGGAGGATCCTCAAAAAGTTAAAAATAGAAGTACCATATGATCCAGCAATTCCACTTCTGGGAATACATTCAAAGGAAATGAAAACACTATGTCAAAGAGATATCTGCACCCCCATATTAATAGCACTATTTACAACAACCAAGACAGGGAAACAAACTGTCCATCAATGGATGAATGGATAAAGACATTGTGGTATATATATATATCAGAATATCATTCAGTCATAAAAAAAGGAAAGCCTGCCATTTTCTACAACATAGATGGAATTTGAGGGCATCACGCTAAGTGAAATAATACAGAGAAAAGCAAATATAGTATGATCTCACTTATATGTGGCATCTAAAACAAAAATAAAAACTCATAGAAAAAGAGATCAGATTTGTGGTTATGGGGAACAAGCGGGTGGGAGATGGGGTAATTAGATAAAGATGGTCAAAATGTTCACACTTCCAGTTATAAGATAAATAAGTACTAGGGATGTAATGCACAACATAACTATAGCTAACACTGCTTTACAATATACAGGAAAGTTATTAAGAGAGTTATTTAGAGTTCTCATCACAAGGGGAAAATTATTTTTGCTTCTTGTTTTTCTTCTTTCCATCTTACTGTATTAATATGATATAATGGGTGTCAGCTGAACATCCATTGGGTCATCATTTCACAATACATCTAAGTCAAACAAGTATGCTGCATGCCTTAAACTTATACAGTGATGTAAGCCAATTATTTCTCAATTTAACTGGAAAAAAATATAAACAAAATAAAAGTAAAAATGAAATAGTAAGGAGGGGACAAAGGAGTCACCAACTTTAGCCTAATCTGTGTCATCTGTTAGAATTCAGATATTTTTGTATTATGTGTAAAAATAATGAAGAAGAACTAGGAAGACTATTTACGTGGAAAACTGAGAAGTCTCCCTGACAAGAGCTCATGCCAAGGGAAGAGCCAGCCATCAGAGGCCAGCTTGACTCCATACTACACGTTTATTTCAGAGGGGTAAGTGATTCTGTGTCTAGCCTCATGTAAGACATCACTGGCCCAGAACCGTGGATTTCTCTGTGGGTCTTAATGGAGAGAGGGGACTGAGTTAAAACCACAAGGACAACCTCACTGAAAACTTAAAAACTTTGGAGCACAACTGGTATTATTTTGTTATGCCTCTTAACAAATTTGAAAACAAAATGGTTATATAAGGCATTCTATTCTAAACTATTACAAGTATCTCTGAAGCTTTGGTCCTTGTAATGCCTGGTTGTCACAAATATGTCTAGTAAAGTTGTCAACTGGGTGACAGAAATTATTTGTCCCTGGAATACCCCAACAGGGAAGCAATACACTAGCACAGATAGATGTGAAAAGTAGGAACAGTGGTACTTGAACTGCCTGACACATAAGTGGTCCTAACAACAACCTAGAAGAGATTATTATTATGTTTTTGTATTCATGAGAAAAACTGAAGGTTGAACAATAGCAATACCTAGTCCAAGACCATAGTTAGCAGCAGAAGGAAAAGTATTTTAACCCAAGCAGTTGGATCTCTGGAGCTGAGCATTTTCCTAAATTCATGTTAAAAACTCCCCAGAGCAGAGGTTAGGGTTCTTTTTCTTAAATGACCAGAGAATTTTTTTTTCATCTTAAGGGCTTATTGTTCTCTGTCAAAACTATTTAACCTTTTTTGCCATTGTAATGCCAAAACAGCCATCGATGACATGTATACAGACGGGCTTTTTTCCAAAAGCAGGAGTCAGCCAGATTTGGCACACAGGCCATAGTGAGCTGACCCCTGCCTCCTTTCAAGTGCTGTGGCAAATAATGTGTTTAGTTATGAAAACATGACATATAAAAAACAGCATTTAAATCTGCTTCACTTCTTTATTTTCCTTTTAACCCGTGGGAAACTGTTAGCTGTTAATAATCAGCACTGATTTATTTCACTTAGTGAGGCTAGTCCCCTTTGGTAACAGAGCTAGAAATAGATCCTTGATATGAATTTTCCATCACTGTGGAAAATTCATTATTATCATTAATTTTTACATCTCTTCCAATACACCTGCTTATCTCCCATATGCTGCTTGCTTAACATTTATCCTCATCGTCTCCTACACCTGTACTAGCCCATCTCCTTTTTCACTTTCACTTCTAAGTACCTTCTACCTACTTAGGTCTCTGAAATTTCACTTGGTTTCTGAACTTATAATTTTTTTCTTTACAGCTGTGACTTTTTGGCATATGTTGTCCCTGCTTCCCATATACAGCAGTGATTGCAACACATTCATTTATACTTAGAGCATCTGTGTCTCTGTGGACACCATGTAAATGCTATGAGCACTTCAAATCATTAGGGGATTAATATTCGGTGGGTAAACTCTTAACAGTTCAATTTTAGTCAGAAGTTTACTCTTGCTAGTACAACATAGACACAATGAGAGATTACATGATGAAATGAAAAATGTCTAAAGTGAAAGTAAACTCACCACATTCCTTAAAGAGACTGTTTATTACAGCTTAAAGTACCGTAACAGCCAGTACAACCACCACTTTCTTCCCAAAGAAAACTTAAATAAGAAATTTGGAGAAATTTATACCAACTTGGCTGTAGAGTTTACTGCAGAGCTAACGCTTAAATACAAGTCAGCTGATTCACCATCTAGGGTTCTTGCTCCCTAAGTTCTGTTGGAAAGAGAAAGAACATTTCTAAAATGTTTTTCCTTCTATTTAACATATCGCATCTATTCCTGGTTCTAATCCAGCAGACAAAAGGACTGGCGCTCCTACCCTTATCTATAAACATAAGGATCAGAGTTGGTGATATTTTTAAAGAAAGTTCAGTTTTAAACACTTTTCTCAAATTATCCTTCTCTTCTTTCTTCCGGACTTTCACCTGGAAAATTTTGGGGCGAGCCAGATGTCCTCTGTCTCCCTACCATGTCCTGAGATTAATTGTCCTGAAGCACAGCTCTGCAACCGCCACTCTGCCGCTCGCTCAAAAGAGCATTCAGAGGCTCCTCACTGCTTTCTCGTGCTACAAATATTTCCTAATCTTCAAATTTTGCTTTTCTTTCATCTTCACCTGAAACCGAACCCACACAAAGAAATCTCTTTTTCTCTGTCACCACATTCTTGTTAAAATCCTTGTAGTGCTTTGCCAGGGCTGCCATAAAAAGCCCCACACTGGATGGCCTGAACAACAGTAGGTCCTGGCTTATAGTTCTGGAGGCCAAAAGCCCGAAATTGGGGTTAACAAATTTCCAGAAGCCTATTTGAAAGGGTCGGTTCTTTCTGGGAGCTATGAGGGGGAATCCGTTGGGGCCTCTCTCCTAGCTCCTGGTGCTTTGCTGGCGATCATTGGCAGTCCTTGGCTATGGCAGCATAAATCCAATCTGCGCCATTCTCCCTGTGTCTCTGTGTCCAGATTTCCTCTTTTTACAAGGACACCAATCAGATTAGATTAGGGCCCACCCTAATGACCTCATCTTAAACTGGCTACATCTGCAAAAGCCCTGTTTTCAAATGAAGTCATATTGTGAGGTACTGGGAGCCTTCATGATATGCGATCCTAAACCTTAAGCATAGGAATTTGGGGGAAGGGAACACATTTAAACCCATAACCCCATTTGTGTTTCCAGACCTTATACAAAAGCAGTATCTGCCATTAAACATTTCCCTACCATGGGAGGGTATCCCTTGCTGAGCCCTTTAATGACAATTCCCTCTCCCCACTTTTTGACAAATGTCTTGACATCAGAGCTTCTGTTTTTCTCACTTTATGCCCAAAGTTTATCATGCTGTTTGACACATACTAACCCCCAAAAAGTGTTTGCTAAATTAAAGAGGTTTCTGTCCCCTAGGGGTGACAGGGATTTGTGTATGGTTGGGATCCAGGCAAGAGCCCTTCATCTTCTGGCACACATTTATACCATCGTGCTCAGATACAGCAAAATACTGGAGTTAAGAGGTTCAAATACTGATTTTTGTCACTTACGTATGAATGTAACCTTATGATGTCGTTAACCTCACAAACTTCTCTCAAATATCATTTATAAAACATGTCCTATAATCTCTGCCTTGAAGGATTTGGCTGAAAGTTTATTAAAATGACACGTACTATCTCCTAAAGAATAGTAGCTAATAATGCTTTTGTGTACAACAGCTAATAAGCCTAAAGGGCTGACACAATTTTAACAGACTTACAAGAAGATTTAAAGAGTTTAGCATGACTATAGATCACAGGCGTCCAAACATGCACAGAAAAACTTCTGAGCCAGATTCATGAAGAGGAAAAAAATATATACATAAGGAATACTTTGTGTCACATTAAGGAAACAGTGGTCAGTGGTGGTCAAGGAGAACAGACAGCAATTGTGCCGAGTTAAGCTACAGATCCTACCTTTGACTGTTTAGTCACGCCACACAAGTAGCCAGAAGAGCCATTTTCAAATATCAAGGGCAATACAAATAGACTCATTATCATCACTCACTCTTCAAAGAAGTGACCTTTACTTTGGGATAGTTTCCTTGGCAAGGAAATTTGGCATGAGGCTGCTGAAGTAACATGAACCATAAAAATCTGTCCTTGTAACTATGCTCTCTTCATGGTAATTTAACAAAACACCTAACTTCAGACTCAGAAGTAAAAATGCTTAAGGTAACCCACCTGAGACTCCCAGGCAGCATATTTATCAAAACGAGTTAAAGTCACCTTCTGAGTCATTGCTGTGGAGGTGGGTTAGCACAGCAGACACGCACATTTTCTGTGGGTTGAGCGATTGATCACTAAGTTCTAGTAACAGGTGCATCTTGCTTCTGGGGCCTTGAAACATGACAGCCTGTAGAAAGACTATTAAAATCGCTTTGCTAACAAAGGAAAATCAATCGTTCTCCACAAGGAGGTGCCCTCTGGCACAATCAATATACAATAGCACAATGCTGCACTGTAAAGCCTGTGAACAGATTTAAGCTTTTGATTAGGTAGAAGGTAAAAGGGTAGCTGTTTTTCATCTCTCGGATGGGCTAAGGGAGATAAAGATGTGTTTTGTGGAAGCTGCACTTGGTTTTCCTTTAGTATATCAACTTGTAAAAGGATGGGGTTTTTTTTTCCTTTGGAGTGGAATCCTTTATAAAGGACCATTTAACTATTTTCAGTTCAAAGTATGTGGGAGAAAGTCAGATTTGTTAAGGGTCATACTTACGACACTAGTCCAAGAATGAAAATGGAGAGACACCTTGGGACACTGACGCTATCAATTCCACTCTTAAGGGCTCTAGTTGGAAAGTACGTAATATTTGGGATTTTTTCTGCTAAATGTAAGACATATATGAGTTGAAATGGTGGTTAGGTCTTGATCCTAGTGCATTTTTCTACCAATAAATCAATGATCATCTGTCATTTACAGGCATATTGCAAGAGTAGAAAATATCATTTTTGTAGCATTTATAACCTCCATGTATTTTTATAGGCTTCACCTGTGTGCCAACCATCTTTGAAGCAGGGGAAAAAAAAACCTTAAAACTCAGTTCAGGCTGTTCAGGTGAGAGGGAAGCACACTCAGTAACAAAGACATTCATACTGAGAACAAGACATGCTTCACACTCAAAGGAATGTTATAGCTGAATAGACCAATCCACTGAACAATCACAACTACTTAAAATGTGTATACATCAAGAGATTTAAAATTCAATGTCAAAAATGTTAAATTGTCTTGATTTTATAAAATTAGTAACATAATTCAGAATTTTCATGGAGAATTAATTCTTGAATCATTGAGCATAAAAGCCAAATAAAGATATTTGTACTTTACATGGTGTTGGGAAGTACACATTATTTAGCAGGTAAATTTTGTTCACATAGATCGATTAATAAGTATCATTTACTAAAATTTCCAACCTCAAGACTTTGAGTTTAACCAGATTAATCTCTGGTTAATCTTGTTTCTGTGAGGTTGCTTTAGCCATAGAGAAATCAAGTAGGTGCCAGACAGAAAGCAACATGGTTCTTAGTCTATGCATCTAAAATAAAGATCTGGAAGTTTGACAGGTTGTATTGGAAACTGAAGCTAAAATTAGAAGGTAGCAGAGTGCTGCAGAGTCACAAAGTGGGGGAATTCTATGAGGACATTTGCTCTAATAGTCCCCTAGCCACTGCTGTCAACTTTTCAACTGGAATGAATTAGACGCAGCTATAAAGTATCCCTGATCCGCATATCCAGAAAAGCGCTGTATTCATCTCTGACCAGGCATCCTTACTGTCCATATGTTTTACTCAATTCATTCTAAAGGGAGTTCTTCAGGTAGATGGAATTGATACAGGAGGAAAGCATAGAGATGAAGGAAAGATATTTGGAAAATCAATATGCTTAGAAAGCTATAGGCAAAGCTAGATGGATAGTGGCAATATAAAATATGATGTTTTAGGTTATAGACATACATAGTGTTTTAAGTTCATTGTATTGTTTGGAAAACTGAATTTATTAATTTATATTTTACTTTAATCAGTCAAACAAGAATGTCGTAATCTCTAAGGCAGATGTTAGTATGTCAAGGAATGTTGCAATAGTAAAAATAGTATGAGAAAGTATAACTAACCATCCAATGGGTATGAAATCTAATAATTAAACACAAACAAGAGAATAATTAGAAGGAGAAAACAAAATATTTAGAACAAATTGAAGAAATAGAAAACAAATTGCAAGATGGTAGATTTAAACACTGATACATAAGTAAATTCTTTAAATGTTAAGTGAACTAAAACTACAATTAAAAGATGCAGATTAAAAGAGTTTAATGGAACTAAACTCAAATAAATGCTCCTTATAAGAGACATATGTTCAATATTAAATTTCAGAAAAGCTAAAATTACAAGAATGATAAAAATTATTGAGCAACACTAAATGAAAGTTTTTGAAACTATACTAATATCAGGAAAAGCAGTCTTCAAAGCAAGCACATTACTGAAGATCAAAGAGACATTTAAAATGGCAAAAGTGTAAAATCACTAGGAAAATATAATAATTCTACATTTATGCACACCATATAACATGGCTTCAAAATGAATACTGAAAAATTTCACAGAACTACCAGGAGAAATAATTTCGCAATTATATTGAAGGACTTTAAAACAACTCTCTCAGCAACTGGTAGGACAAGCAGATAAATCAGTAAGGATAGAAAAGAGTTGAACAACATAATTAAAAAATTTGACCTAATTGAATATCCAACCTAACTATAGAATATAAAGTAATTCAAGCTAAAGTAAAGGGAATTTATTAACTTCTTGTAATTTATTATAACAAGGAAGCTCATACTTGGACCTTCAGGTTTCAGATGTTAGACCCAAGGAGTTAAAAATACCTTATAGATCTTTTGCATTTTTTCCCTAGCTCAGTTCTGCTCAATTTCACGTTTGATCTCACTATCTCCTGCTTCAAATAAGCTGCCTTTTTGAGATGTAGGAATATGAACCCAAACAATTCAATATTTGTATTATTGTAGCTTTGAAACTTCAAAAGCAAGAGACAGTCATCCACAGTAACACTATCTAAAATGATTTGAGGAGCACTCTCATTGACCTGGCTTTAGTCTTATGCTAATTCCTGAATTAAACATTGACAGGAAGATGGGCTAAGTATCTAATCATATAGCAGCCCCATTAAAATCCCATTGAACCAAAGAGGAGATTGACAAAAAAAAATGTTTCATGCAAGTGCATACAAAGTTCTCAATTTCCATCTTCCAGTACTCTGATGCTTGTTTGTAATAGAAAAGTTACAAGAAGGGTTGTGATTGGTCCAGCTGGGGTCAAAAATTCATCCTTTAATAACCTTAGCCAAAGGAATTGAGTATTCTTATTTTTTTTCTATTTCAAGCTTCATTTTGAATTTTCATAAAGTTTGCAGTAACATTATAAAGAACTGCCTTATTTCCTTCACCTGAATTCACTATTACTATTCAGTCACATTTTTAAATTTATGATAGTGTGTGTGTGTGTGTGTGTTGTTTCTAAACCATCTCATAGTATTTTGCAACATTGTATCTTTACCCTTCTCAGCCCTCATTTCCTAAGAAGAACGTTATTCTACATAGTATGATGGCAGTTATCAAAACCAGGAAATTCATTGTCAATACAATACTATTATATAATGTACCTCAAAATTCAAATTCCCTAAGTGCCTCAGTGTGTTAAACCAGTTTCCAGTATTGGATATTTTGGTCCCTCTTTTCTTTCCATATTTATTTTGTTCCTATACTTACTATACCCATGTGCACCATAACAGACTTCTTCTGTCTCCTAGCTCTGGTTGCCCTCTCCTATTTTCTCTCTCATTCTTTCTGTGCATTGCCTCCATGAAATCCAAACATACAATTGTTGCCCACTCCTTTCTCCTACTGTATATAGCTCCACCACTGTGTTATCCCCTTATGATGTGAACAGTTATGCCTAGGTCTGCATGTACTATAGAATTCTATGATTCTATGGATATGAGATATTAATCACTCTAAGAATAAATTTTTTTTCCTTGGAAATATAAAGGAAACAATGTTCCCAGGTCTTTACCAATGTTCCTGCTAACCCTAGTATATATTTACATCTCCCTATAGCTAGAAATAACTCAATTACACTAGTATTCAATAAACCACCCTGAACTTTCAGTCACTTACCTTAATAGAAAACTATTTCATTGATTTCTTTTGCATGGCTTCCTTTTATTCAGGAATATGGCTGTTATTTCCTCTAAAATGACCTTGACATGATTTTCCTCCTAGCTGATTAAGTTTCAGCAAAAGCCAGAATAATGGCACAATAGCATATCCTGTAACCCATCATTCTCAATCCTAAAAGTTTAGGGAAAAAAAAAAGCAAAAACCAAAACACAAAACAACAAAAAACCTGTAAGATAAAAAATACAAAAATAAAACTATCAAATTAGTAAATAATCGAATAAACTGTTGTAAATTTAACTGTAAAGTAAACATAAAAATAAACTATGGAACATCTACATGATTAAGCATCTCATAACTTAAATATCATAATGTACAATAGTACTTAAGAGCACAGAAAGTTGTTTGTTCAGGTCAGTAAATCAGGTTATAAACTGATTGTTCTAGAATTACTCCTAGATTAGATAGCAAAAGTTGGGATTAGCTTTTCTTACTCTGTTTACCAAAGGAACACAGAGCCTAAAACAAAGACTAGAAAAATTCTTGGGATAAACTATAGACAAAATATAAAAAATCCAAAAGACTTTTCTGTTTTCTCGGCCCAAATCAGTCTTGATACAGTATCTTCTGTATTAACACCCTTCAATAACACTACACATTTATACAAACAGCTCCCTCATGACTACTTGGCTATCAGATTCAGAGCTTCCCCATATGCAGCTGCTGTGCCTGTCACACCAAGGATTTAACCTAGAACCCTCCATTGAAGGCCAAATGCTGAGTTTCTAAAACTTGTTTTACATTAAGAATCACTTGAGTCTTTTATTTTATGAATTAAATTAGCATACAGTATGTCTTTCCTGAGGGTTTCAGGCCTGGGCAAATTCACTATGGATTCAGTGAGACCGAGAAATGACAATGGAATGTTCTTGGGGGTAAAAGGGTTTATACCTGGCTTTATTCTCCCAGCAGTAGGTGGAGTACTAGAATTACATCTGCATCCAACAGTCTGCAGGTCTGTAATCCTCCTCTGTCTCTGCCTCCACTCAGAGCACTGGGCAGAGCTCTTTATACAGTGACTCAGTCAGTAATAGCTTATTGCCTATGGGTGTGGAAGCAGTAGCTGAGCAATAGGCCAGTTACATCATCAAGTAGTTTAGGGTCAGGTGAGGATCCTTGGCATAGGGACTTCCGTTTTCCCCACACAGTAAAACTCACCTTTTTTTTTTTTGGTTTACAGTTCTATGAATTTTAACATACATTGTGGTAGGCAGGGTAGTGGCCACAATAAATTTACAGGCCACCCTGAACCCCTTATCTTGCCACAGAAAAATTTCAAGCTCTATTTTCAGCTTCTCTCAATAAACTCAAACCCAGGCAAACTTCCTCATATCTTCCATCCCACATATGGTCAGTAAAGAGCACAATCAGATTAGGATTCCTGAGCCCTAGCCCAGGTCTACTGAATCTGAAAATGAGGAATATCTATTTTTACACAAAATCCCACATAATTCTACTGTTAAAGAACCAAGGTCCAGCAGATCAAAACATGGAATGGTGGAGGTGTTTATATAAGTTGAATTGGATTCATCTGTTTACATTGGAATCATCTGAAAGCTTTATCAGAATAAGCATGCCTCTAGTTTTCTCTGTTGTGTTATTGGGAGTTGGGGAGTTGGGGTGTGTCTTGCCAATGGGTTTCAGCCCCGGGCAGGTACTATGGATTCAATGTGGTAAAATAAATGATAGTAGAACATTCTTGGGGTGAAAGGGTTTGTCTTGCCAATGGGTTTCAGCCCTGGGCAAGTTTGCTATTGATTCAGTGTGACCAAAGAAAATGACAGCAAAATGTTCTTAGGGTGAAAGGGTTATACCCAACTTTATTTTCACAGGTGGCAGGTCAGTCACTAAAATCCCATACACTCAGAGCAAGTCTGCATGCAGCAATCTGGTCTCTGCCTCTGGGCCCCTCTGTCTGCAGAGCCATCCTCTGGGTCCCTCTGTCCACACAGCTGTCCTCTGGGCCTCTCTGCACAGCCGTCCTGCACAGCCATCCTCCAGGCCTCTCTGCACAGCTGTCCTCTGGGCCTCTGTCCTCGGTGCTGCCACCACTCCAGCCTCTGCTCTGCTCTCCTGCAGCCTTGCAGCTATGCCACTGTGTTGCCCAGAGCACTGAGCAGAGCTCTTTATATAGAGTCAATAACAATATATTGTCCTCACGTGTGTAATGAGCTAGCCAACCAGGGCCAGGTGAGAATCCTGGCTATAAGAACCTTCACTTTATCCACAGTGTGCATAGCTTAAGAATGTTTTCCAGAAGATTCTGACAATCCTAGATTTTCTTTCTCTCACTTGGTAATCCCTATTATCTATGTGAAATTGTCCACCAAATTTATATACTTGGGTCATATATCATTTCATCTATAAAAGTGTCTCTAAATCCACACTTTAGCAAGATTCCTCTCATAACTGAACTCAAATACTTTTTAGATACTTATAAAATTTCACACTGAATTATAGTCATTGATCTCTATATTTTTCTTGCCACTAGACTGTGAGTTTCTCAAGAGAAGGAGTTGTCCTCTCTATCTTTGTCATCTCCACAGATTGTTCAATAAATGTATGTTGAGGTAATTAAGAATCACATGTTTTACAAACAATAAAACAAATGCCTCAGTGACAGTAATGAAGTAGTCAGTGAGACAATCTCTAGGGTTTCAGTTTTCATCCTCTTATCTCCAGAAAACATACAGATAGATACAAAACAGTTCTGTCCCATGTTTTCCTAATGTTTTTATTATAAATATCAGTATAGTGACCATCACCTCCTTTAAAGATGTTGTTTCCACTATGGGAATATTTATGATGAATTCCAGTATTATTTTCCTTGAAATTCAAAAATAGTAAGGGCCAAAGGAAGTTTGTTTCCTCATATTGAATGCCCCTCCCTGCAGAAAAGTTCTATATCCTTCCTCTCTGGGACTCAGCCATGGCCACAAGACATTCTTTGTGCAGTGACTAGGAACAGAAGTGCGAGTATGACTTTAGAGCAGAAGCTCCAAGAGCCAGCAAGTGTTACCACGATCTTTTTTCCCTCTGCTGTAACCACATCAGTGTTCTGGCCTGAGACAGCACCATCAGCAGGAATTCTAAAAACAGGACTGCCACCCACCCATGGTGGATATGGAAAGAGAGAAACAACTTTGTTTTTGTGAGCCACTTAGCATTATCTGATATATCCTGGCTGATACAAGGTGCTTGTGACATTGTGAATAACCAAAACCATCTTAGAATTCCCCAAACAGGCATGGAAGTAAACGTGACTAAGGAAACCTGAACTATTGGGCTCACTGTGTTTTGGAGCTTTTTGGGTGGTTCGGATTGACCTTAGTGGCACTTAGAAATATATGTATGCATGGAGAGTAGTCTTGACTGTTAAAGTTACTGGAGGGCCTACTGATGTGTAGGGCCTGCGGGCTGCAGATGCTACACATCCTACAATGTATGGTAGAGTTTCCTCAGGAATTGTCTGGCCCAAATGCCCACTACTGCTGTGGTGAAGAGACACTAGACCACACAAATCAGTTAAAAACATATGAGAATTTTTTTTTCACTTTTTTCAAAAAGTGGGAGAAATATGCATATTCAATAGTTATTTCATAATGGAATTAGGAAAATTGTGCTGGAATTTGAATTTGTATTCAAATAGATTGTTCAGTCTCTCAGTTTGTCAAGAATAGTTTTATGTTCTTGACAGGCCCTTGTTCCAAAAGCCACTGCATTTCTAATTTTATAGCATATTCTGAGTCAATTCTTTACTCAAAGGGTAAAATTTAAAGACTCTTTCTCAGACTTACAGTGTCTCCCCCCTCCTAGGGTTTTAATTTTTACTAATGCAGGTATATGTTTATTCATTCTCAGTTTTTCCAGTTGGGAGTTTCCCTGCCCTTTAGAAAATATTGATTCTCTTTTGCTACTTATCTTAACATATGTTATATAGCTACAGACTTAACTTTACAATTCCTTTCCCTTTTAAAAATACTATGTATATTTTTATGTTTCATCAGGAACCTATCCTGCCACTTCATAATCATTCTTTGTTCCTGTGCTCTGATTACCCTCTGTACCTTTGGTTATTCTAAAAAAGGATTATTTCCAAATGGAATGAATTCAATGGAATGAATTTAGTCTTCCAGAAGGGACTTTAGCATTAACGGGAACTGGTGAATCTTTTCCAATCTCATCTGATAGATCAAACATTATATTAAATCTTTTGGGTGATACCTGACATTGTAAACTCATATGCAAGTTGCTTTTCCCTGTCACCTCCTTGCATCCTCTGGTATCATTGCTGAATATTTTCTCTTTCCCAAGTTACTCTTGTGCTTTGCATTTGATATTTGCATTTCCCAGTTGTGCCACGGTGCTGCCATAATTTTACTGGCCTCGCGGCTTTTAGCGGCACCTCCCAATTTAGTAGCAACTGTGAATTTCATTGGAATGCTTCTACTGCTTACTATTTATTTAATTAGGTATCATATTTAACTTGTGCTTTGTGAGCAGTACCAAGCATGAAGTTCATGCACCATATTGGAATTCAAATCCCCTGAACACTAAAAAGTCAGGCAACCAAGAGAACTTGTGCTACCTTCTTCGTGTATCTTTAGTATAAGGCCAGGAAGACTGGATGACTTAAAGACTTGGCTTGTCCTGAGACAGAAAAAGATCAAATAACAGCATCATGACAGAATCTTGGAGCATTAAGTGAAGTAAATGACCCAGTGATTCAACTGCTTTTAAAAGCATTGAAAATGTTTGAGGCCAAATCTATTTCTTCCTTCGCCTAGATCTGGATTGTGTCTATTATCTTAAATCCTTTATTCTATTTCTTCTTATCAAGCCTGAAAAAGTTGTGATTGTTAATATGTACTGACTGTAGCACCTTATAATGGTGCTTTCCCAAGGTACCATACCAGTTGATTACTTCTTTTTCTTTGCAATCCTTCATTTAATTTTCATGCCTTACCCCAGTGTTAGTATTCCTGATTATTTTAATTCATTTTAGAGTTCATGAGATGCTGTATCAAATGTTTTGCTAAAATCCAAATGTATTACATCTCCCACATTGCATTCATCCACTAATCTTGTAATTCAATAAAAAAAGCAATCAGATTTGTTTGGCATGATTTGTTCTGTGTAAAGCCATGCTGCTTATTGCTCAATGGTGCTTAAATGATAAGTAGTGCTCAACGCAAATTTCCTCATCTAACTTCTCATTTTAGCTCAGAAAAGTCTACAGTGTTTTTGTTCATAGATTTTTTTTCCTGGTACATAGCTAGTTTCTAGGTCCTAAGAACAAGAGAACAGAAAGAACATATTAGTTTTAGTATGGTACCACTTTCCTTTTCTGCTTTTATATTATTCTTTTTCCCATTTATTATTCCTATATCTTCTCATTAGATATTTGTTAAATTTGTAGGTAGGTGAGTAATCCCTTCATTCTTATTTGTCTATAACATATTTTTAGGAAAAATGTTAATTGGTGGAAGGACAAGAAGACTGTAATTTATTAATTAAATCATAATTAATTTGAATTACATGATCTGATCAATTAAACATTTATTTATTATTTATAATTTTATAACAAATTTATTTCAAACATCTCTGAGAATAAAAGGTAATGCCTTGGTTATATTTATGCAATGTTTTCATCCATATTAGTCACGTAATGTAAAAAGGATACTACTGTAATTTCTCTTAACCTTGAATCTCACATGTAATGGATGAGAATCATTTCATTTTAATGCTTTGTTATGGGTTATGTCCTCCACAAAAAGATATGTGGAGTCTTAACTGCAGCACTTCAAAATGTGATCTTTCTAGGAGACTGGGTCTTTACAGAGGTAAGTTAAAATGAGGTCTTTAGGATGAGCCCTCGTCCCAGATGACTAGTGTCCCTGAAAAGGAGAAACTGGACACAGACGCAGATGCAGAGGGAGGATGACATAAAGCAACAAAGGGAAAAGAAGTCCAGCTACAAGCCAAGGAGAATGGATAGAACAGGTCCAGCTCTCAGAAGATACCAACCCTGTCATCATCTTGATTTTGGACTTCTAGTCTCCAGAACCTGAGACAAAAAACGGCTGCTGTTTAAACCACCCTGTTTGGGTTACCTTGTCATGGTAGCCCTAGCAAACTAGTGCAACCCTGTTGGTATATTGTATGTATTGTATGTAATATGTATAGTGTATCAGGATAGTGATATCCTACCTGTATACTGTTTTGTTCTCTTCATTACTCTAAGATTATACTCTCTTAGAGTTTGGTGAATATTTGGTGATTTCTCTTGCTAATCACTGCTTTCATTCACATATGCCACATCAGCAGGCTTTGAGGTGCTATAAGAATCAACACACTCTTAAAAGAAATGGAAGAATCAAATAGACATTCTATATTCAATAGTTGTCCCATTCTGAAGGTGGGTGGTAATATTATTTTTGGGGATTTTGAGGAAAACTGGACACCCAGCAGGCAATTCTACTTCTTTTTAAGTTGCTGATTACTTGAGGGAAACACTTTCCATTCATCGTGCAAGGGTTTGATGGGATTATAAGAGGGACGACTTCCTGACCTTTTGCAGGCAAGGAGTGAAGACACAAACCAAGGGCAAACCCTCGGGTTCTCTCCTGGGCTCCATACCTTGAGCAAAGTGATGCAAGAACGGAGAGATAGTCGGTAATCATTGATCTCAGTAATGGTGACCTGAACAGATTGATAACTTTCTTGCCATGAGGATTTTTTTGAAAATAAGTTCTGTCAGTTATGCAAGCATTTTTATCAGTTACTCAGTCTACTCACCATCCTTCCACTGAGCTCCTTTTCCATTTAAAACAGGTAGAGTCATGGGGCATTCATTTTCATGAGGATGTATCTAAAGTTCATGAATCTTTAAATCTACCCAGTTCAGTCTCACAAACACCCAGATAGATGCCTGTGTTCCTAATTCCTATATACTTCACCATCCTTTAACTGATAAAATATTAAGAGAAAGGAATATAAGAAATAAAACTTACAATAACTATTCTGGGCCACCAGAGATATAGAGGGAGGGGAAAAAGGTTTATTTTAACAGGTCCAGGAAAGATTCCTGGTCAGGGACATCTGTCCTGGAGGGATAATGGGATGATTAACACCAAAAAGTCACTATTCTAGGCTACCCTAGGACAGCATTGTAATCAAACTTTTTCATCAAGGGTGCAGGTAGAAAATTAATTTCTTTTCCAAAATTTGAGGGTCAAAGCAGGCACCATTTATAACATGCAGGTACAATAGTTTCAGTGTCCCAGGCAAATGGGGAATCTCCCACACTGCGGTATTTAGGTAGGTATCAAATTATGGGCTTCCTGCTATAAAATAGTCATTGCAAAAGACTTTTGGATGGAATGGACCAAGGGCTGGAATAGCTCCGTGTTAGAAGGATGCTGTAATTCATCTCTATTGCCCTTTTTGGGAATCAGTGGTAAATTGGGGGCAAGGGACCAGCTGTTAGCATGTGTACCAAGTATAGGTACAGCATCTAAAAAATGGAGCCTCTTGGGTTTGAAAATATCCTAACCAGTTGGTTATTGTTGCTTGGAATCATCAAATACTAATTAGTACAGTAACCCCTTCACACCACAGTGAAGAATCCCAGTATGTACACACACACAAGTGGGGATTTGATAAATGCTTTAATCTAAATGCTCAGGACCAAGGCAGTCCAGAAGTTAATGAAATGGCAGTCTACCCTGCCTTGATTTTTAAAGTTTCAACATCCTCCTGCATTACAGTCACATAGACTTACACTTAATTATTTATTTGTTGTATAGTAAGAGGCATGACTGAACTTAAACACTCCTTATATTTGAATAAAAGTATCCCTGCTTCACACTGTCACCAGCGTTCACAAGACCATTTCCTTACTTTACCATACTCTTTTTGCAATCTATGCATTAAATGACAGATAGTTCCAGCCTAATTGATATATATCATATAGTTGTCTGTGTGTTAGACTCTAATGGGTTGATCTTATTTAGAAGGCAGAGGCTGCTTTTTTAAACCCATTGTAACTTCCATAGAGTCTACCTTTGAGGTGGGACACTTAATTTGAATGCAGAAAATACACAACCAACTTATTTTATAGCAATCCTTAATATGGATTTGTAGAAGATTCCTGTTTGGAGTTCCTGAGAGATTATATCAGCAATTTTCCAACATAGAACAAATTCAAATGAATAATCCAAAGTCTGTTCTAATATGAATGAATTAATATTCACTCAATGAATAAATTAGTGTATTTCCCTTTTGGGATCTCAATTACCCAAATATTTATTTTCATATTCCTTATTGTTTTGGTTTTAGAAACACTGCCTCAGGGTTTCTACATAATCACAAATTTTTGTGAAAATAACTAAACAGTAAATTCTGGGGAAGAAGTCTTTTTTTCAGTTCATTCTACTTCCTAATTTTCTTGATACTGAATTTCAGAGGTAAGCATGTAAAATAATGAGAATGGCAATTTTAAGAATTTTTTTGTAACATTTACTATTTACATCTACAAAACAAGCTTTTCACTGAATATCAACTGTACCTCAGTAAAACAAAACAAACAAACAAAAACACAAGCTCTTCATAAAACAAGTAAAACTCAACAAACAGAATTGGAATGTGTCTGTGATATAATGAGTTATAAGAGATATGCATATTGTCATTCAGATGACTGAAATATACCTCTCGAGTATATTTAGTCTTCATCCATAGTTCCTGAAAAACACTTCAGAGCCATAAAGGTGAAAAGGGTCTCAGTTTGTTAATGAGGAAGTTTTGGACCCCACCCAGCCTAAGACTGGAATCAGCCAATGGCCAATGATTTAACCAATCATTACTATGCAGTGAAGTCCTCACAAAAACACCTAAGAGCATTTACATCTTGCTTCTCTGTCAGAGATTTTCCACGTTTGGGGAACCAGAAACTTAAAAGTGCCATGGAGGCAGGCCCAAGAGCCATGAGGATAGAAGCTCCTTTATTTGGTACCTTGCCCTATGTACCTCTTCATCTGGCTACTTTCTACTTTATTCTTCATTAAACTGGTAAACGTGTTTCCCGAGTTCTGTGAGTCGCTCTAGCAAATTAAAGGAACCCAAGGGGGAGGACGTTGGAATCTCCGATCTGTAGCCCATTGGTTAGTAGCAAAGGTGCCAGCCTGGGCTTAGCGTCTGGAGACAGGGTTGGAGAGCAGTCTTGTAGGACGGCGCTGTTAACCTGGGGAATCTAGTACTGTCTCTGGGCAGATAGTGTCAGAATTGAGCTGAGTTCTCAGACACCCTGCTGGTGCATGAGAAATGCTTAGTGGGAAGACCCCCTCCCACAGACACATTAGCCTGAGGTCCGGGAACCCAAAGAAGTTGATATCAGTTCAGTGTGATTTGCTCAAAAGGAGTATCACATTTGGGCCTGGTATTACATGTCTGATTAAAATTAAATATAATAATAAAATCTTACCTCTTCAGATGTTGTCCTCTCAATAATAAACCAAAAGTTTTTCCATAAGTGGATGATTTCAAACAAGTCACCTTAATCTATATGTGATTAAGTGTTATATTTCAAAAACAGATTTTGAAAGGTATCTCTAAGAGATTTGAAAAGGCACAGAAATATTCAATTTCTGTATTAATTTAGGAAGTTCTTAGAATTTAGACTAAAAATATGATGAGGGGGTGGCAGAGATGCCAATTTATCTTCATATTAATTAATTACTGTTATTAAATCTACCATGTTTCTATTTGGGAGTATTTTTCTAAAAATTTTATCTGAACTTTTCAGTCTTAAAAAGAGGTTAAGCATAGTTGCAGTATGTTGTGTCTTCATGATGTGTTCATCAAATCTGTCAGTTCATACTGAAGACACATGAGCGCAAAAGTTTGGTTCAGTTTTTAACATGGCTTATTTTAAGGGACTGTTTTTATTTGCTAACATGCCTTTAAATAACTGAGTTATTTTCAAAACAGCCAGTAAGCTGGTTCTCTAAAGGAACTTTTTTCCCTGCAACAATTATTGAAGTTTTGTAGATTAGTGTTTCTATATAATGTTCATTTTGTTCTTTAATAAAGCCATTAAACTACTGTATAAAATCAATGTCAACCTATTAATAAAGGAATTGAAAGTAGTGTAAGTTACTAGAAAGCATAAAGTTGCATTTTACATTTATAATTCTGATATACAACAGAGTATCTCCTGTAGTATTTTTAGTAATACTTTAAAAGAATTGAAATACTTTGGAAATAGTGGTGATTGTTGCAGAACATTGTGAATGTAATTAATGTAACTGAATTGTACACTTTAAAATGGTTAAGATGGCAAGTTTTATTATATATATATATATATATATATAGAAGAAGATGCAAACAAATGGATAGTCCATGCTCATTTTTGGAAGAACTAATATAGTTAAAATGGGCATACTGCCCAAATTAATTTATAGAGTCAATGTGATCCCTATCAAAATAACAATAACATTTTTCACAGAACTAGAACAAATAACCCTAAAATTTGAATGGAACCATAAAAGAACCCAAATATCCAAAGCAATCTTGAGAAAGAAGTACAAAGCTAGGGATATCACACTCCCTGAACTCAAACTATATTACAAAGCTACAGTAACCAAAACAGTATGGGACTGGCACTAGAACAGACACATAGGTCAGTGGAACAGAAAGCCTAGAAATGCCTGTAGGGTCAATTAATATATGACAAAGGAGGCAAGAATATATTATGGGGAAAATACCATTTCTTCAATAAATGGTGCTGGATAAACTGGACAGCTACATTCAAAAGAATGAAACTGTATCATTATTTTATACCATACACACAAAAGAACTTATAAGGGATCAAAGATCTAAATATTAGACCTAAAATCATAAAACTACTGGAAAAAAACATAGGCAGTACACTCGTGAACATTGGCATTAATAGTTTTTTTCTGGATACGTCTTCCCAAGTAAAAGCAAAAATAAACAAATGGAACTAAATCAAATTAAGAAGATTCTTCCCAGCAAAGGAAACCTCAGTAAAACAAAAAGGCAACTTATTGTTGCCTTTTTCTTGGGAGAATATATTTACAAATGATATATATGATAAGGGGCTAACATGGAAAATATATTTTTAAAGACTCTTACAACTCAACATCAAATAAACACATAATCTAATTAAAAAATGGACAGAGGAACTGATAGATATTATTCCAAAGAAGACCCACAGATGGCCACAAGACACATGAAAAGATGCTCAACATCACTCATCAACAGGGAAATGCAAATCAAAATCACATTGAGATACCACTTCATACCACAGTGGCTAATATTAACAAGACAAAAATAACAAGTGTTGATGAGGATGTGGAGAAAAGGCAACCTTCATTCTGCTAGTGGAATTGCAAACTTGATGCAGTCACTATGGAAAGTAGTATGGAAGTTTCTCAAAAAATGAAAAACAGAAATACCATATAGCCCAGTAATTCCACTTAGGGGAATTTACCATAACAAATTA
The DNA here is from genome assembly GCF_040802235.1 of Manis javanica. Classification (NCBI taxonomy): domain Eukaryota; kingdom Metazoa; phylum Chordata; class Mammalia; order Pholidota; family Manidae; genus Manis; species Manis javanica. The sequence goes on along the minus strand of NC_133161.1, from coordinate 60,448,407 downwards.
TGGTGATTACCAAACAAAATCACTAATTTGAAAAGAATAGTAAGTGCCACCTGCTTTACCCTTCTTTTTCTAATTTTTTTCTACATTTTTCTTCTGCCAATCAAATTCACATTAAACTTTCTATTGGATAGTTTTACTAGCTACTGAGAAAATTTAAACATACACAGAATATCATGGTCCCCTCTGCAGCAATGTGACATTTTCTAAAAATTCAAGACTGCTTTCTACAACAGTCTCTATGCTTTCAGTTCTACTCTCTACTTTAAAGATTCATTTGTTACTTCTTCTGAGTTATATGACTTCAAATCTATGCTTTGAAAGTTTTCTGGGAAATCTACTACCTGAAGTCATGTGTAATAGAATAAATCACTGGGGCAATGTTTAGAACTTTCTACTTTGACCAGTGTATCTGTCTCTTTGAGAATCATTAAGCTATGTCATTCTTCAGTGAAAAAAAACAGTTGTACTTCAGTCATTTTGATTTCTAAATGCTTAAAGCCTCAGAAAAAAAAAAATCATGATTTGATGTTGCTGTTGTTTAAATAATACTTGATTTTTTCAGTTTTCTATAAAGACTTTTAAAAAAGTTAAAAAATCAGTTTTAAATAAGACTGTTTCAGCAAAATATAAATCACTGTTTCATACATTTTTAAGTCATTAGAAATTTATATCAAGTAAGTAGCTAGGTGATCACATGCCATCTTGACACACTGACATTTTGCTTTTGCCATTAGCCTCAGCTCTCCAGAAAGCCAATCAGAGAGAGAGGCATTAACATAGGTCATAGAACCATGCTGGCTGGCCCACGGGGAATCACTGAAATAGATTAGGTAGTTCCTTCTCCAAAGTTTCTTCCTCATAGAAGTTGCTGAAGGGATTAAATGAAACAATGTATTTAAAGAGATTAGAGCACAGAACTAGAAAAAGATTTATCTGGTGTCCTGTTATCAGAAAGGGAATAATATGTGGGAAATATAGGAGTGCAAAGACATTATTTAAGTGCTTTGATCATAAACTAGTGAAAAGGATTCAGATGATTAGAAACAAGTCAAAAATTTGTACATCTATCAATTTCAGATGTGCCACCTTCCAGTTATCATGATAGTCCAATATTCTGTTTTTCAGCTTTTATTTTAGGTTTAAATTTTGATATTTCAGATTTGCTATAATCACATAAATTTTGTAGCATGTTTTCTCAAACTATAATTTTAATACATCCAAGTGCATTAAAATTTCTTCCCTACAGAAACATAATTTTAGAATGGAAGTAATTAAGAATATTGGAGTCTATAGGAAAAAACAAACAAAAAGCAAAAAAAAAAAAACCCTACCTTACATGAGTTCATAAGCGACTTTTCATTGAACATTCTGAAACCATCAGTATTTGAAAGCCATCCACTACTTTAATCAAATTCTCTCTTCTTAAAATATATTTTTCCATAAACTGTTTTTTTATAAGTAAATATTTCTAAATGTCTCATGCTTAAAAAAAAAAGTCAAGCCCTGAACATACTCATTGAATTGAATAAATTGGGCCAAATTCTTCAGTATAATTCCAACAGTAATTATGGAAACTTGGCTTTTACACAATTTTTATCAGAATTGTGCAATATGTCCATTTGCCTTAACTTCCTTCTATTATTTTTACCAGTTTCTAGGTTTTTCTTTTAATAACTCTCATTTTCCCCCTTCCTCATATCAAAATGCAACTGGAAAATAGTTCACTCATTTATTTTTAAATCTTAGTTTTTCTCTTTTTAGATACCAAGTATGAAACATTCAGATGGCCTTCTCTGTAATATTTTTTCATTATAAGCTCTGCAAAAGCTGCCTGATAGACAAAGTCCTCATTTAGGAAACTCCTATCATCTGGCCAAATGTTACAAGATTGGGCAATAATTTTCCTTTTCATATAAATTTGACTCTTATTTTTAGAGGTCTTTTGTTTTTTTGGTAACATAGTCTATATATTATTCTTAGCTAATAAGTTAAGAATCACTTGCAGATGCTAAGATCTCATGTAACAACTCATACTAGCACCAAAAGAAATTTTTAAAAATACAATCTATTTTAGACAACAGTTAACTGTGCTACTACTCTGTAATTATCACATTCTATTTTTTTCTCTCATTACATGTTTACATTATGTTACATGAGGGGAAACCGAATAATCTAAAAACTTGATCCAATTACCAAATGCTTTAGTGAAATAGATGAACTTTAATATAGAATGCTTTCAAGTACCATTAAAGCAGAGTAAAATGAGTCTATCTCAATGGTAAACAAAAATGTTCTTCAGCCATTTCTAATTGTAGCTGCATCAATTAACTTTTCTGCCCATAGGTAAGATAATCAGGTATTTTTACCACACAATGTCCTCACTTGTGTGGTAGGCTATATAACCACCCCACACCCCCCACTGCTCCCAGACCCATATCCTGATCCCAGGAACTTGTAAATGATACTATGATATTTTATCTCACAAAAGGGTCTTCAAAGATGTATAAAGACCTTAAAATGAGATTAACCTGGGTTATGTAGGCAGACCCTACATGTAATCACAAGTGTCTTTATGAGAGGTAGGTAGGGGAAGATCTGACTGCAGTAGAGGAGAAAGGTACATGACCACAGAAGCAGAGACTGGAGTGAGAAAGCAGAGTCATGAGCCAGGAACCCCAGCAGCCTCTAATGTGGAAGAAACTAGAACGGGGTTCTCCCTTGGAGGCTTCAGCAGGAACAAGCCCTACAGACACCTGGATTTTAGGCCCTTTAGACGCATTTTAGACTTCTAATCTCTAGAACAATAGAAGAATAAATCTGTGCTACTTTAAGCTCTTACATGTATAATTTGTTACAGCATCTACAGGAAACTAATACAATCTGTAAAAAGGAGGTTCAGTTAAATGTCTCCAAGATCCTTCTACTTGGGAAGGATGCAGATTTGAAAAAACTTTTTTGCATTGTCAGCTTCATGGATTTTTATTTTTAAGCATTTTTACAAGCATAACTTAAGAAAAATTATTTTTCTTTAGTTATTTGGGATGCAACGTTCTGTGTTTTAATTAGTATGTTAGGTAATTAGTACGTTGTAATCACATGTCATCATCAAGAGGCAGCAAACGTTAGGGGTGGTGTTTCTTTTAATCTCTTTAATCCAGTTGAAAGAAAATGTTTTATAATTAATTTACTTATATGTTTGAGTAGCCAATTCAATTAGAAATTCAAAACACAAGAATCTTGCAGAAATCAGCTGCCAGATTTATTAATCTATCTGAAAATAAAAACACAGCCAAACAAAAGTAGAATAAAAACAGAATTTTAAATAAAAAACACTTTAGATACATTTCCCAGGAGTTTTTTGTTTTTTTTTTTTTAATGCAATGTTTTGAATGCAATGTTTTGAATGCTTCTTATTGGGAATATCCTTAATATTGGTCATTCATTTCATTCAGTGGGTACTACCTTCAACTGCAAACTATACAGTTTGTCCTTAAATATTACATAATTAATCTGGTCTTCCTTTCATCCCTTAAGATAACCCAAAGCCCATTTTTTCCCCCACTGGCAAACTAGAACTAGAATTTTAAAAAGGAAAACGAGAAAAAAAAATCCTCAATTATTTTCATTTAGATCATATTTTAAAGACCCACTTTCAAATTCCCCTTCAATTTTTCCAAATATTCCCATTCTCTTTCCCATAAAATTTTAGCTGAATAATTTAAAATCTGTTTTTATTCTAAGTGCTGTAAATGACCATATGAGCATAGTGTGGAAAAAAGTTCTGACTTTTAAGGCATACTTATTAGCCCATAATGGGCCTAATGATATAATGTATATGTGGAACAATCATTGAAATCACAGGTTACATACATATGCTGAAATTAGAATATTTATGTTGGTTTCATAGGATTAAATGTGAATAGTATTGATTATCTTATGTGGGTTTCCCAATAACTGTTCAATTTAGAGACATTAGCTGTTAAGTGTCATGTTGGAAAATGGGTGGCCAGGAGATCATCTTTCAATAATATTTCCTGTAATCACTATGAAATGCTTTTATAGGTTGATTTTGGCCTTGTGTTTAAGATTTTTTTTTTTAACATTTGCTACAGACTCTTTACAGAATGTTGTTCCTCTGGGATACTGATGGATTGAACAAAATTCACGTTCCGTGCTTCCATCATTTGCAAGCTACCCAGAGATAACACCATTTACTCTTTTCAAGGTGAATGGAACAACATATCCTGCTTTCTATATGTTCTCCAAATGCAAACAAAAACAAAACAAAAACCTTTGAAATGAAATTTTAAATCATCTTTCCAACAGTCCAATCACATTTACATGAGTGTCCAAAGCAAGTGATGGATAAAATCAGTGCCAGCACTATGTCACACAGCAACTTCCTCTTATTCTTTGACAGTTTGTAATTTTCCATCTCACCAAAAGTTACAAAAGTTTCCACAGTTTCCCTTAGCAAGCTGAAGCTTACTCTTCATTTGTCAGTGTGCATAAAAGCTGCTTATAGCATAGCAGAGCTTAAGCTATTTTTTAAGCAATAAATGGTTCAAGTCATCTATGTTGTCTTGAAATGCTATCTGTAGTTAACTGCATTGCTTATAAATGGTGATAGTAAATTCAGCATGAAAGAGAATATTACAGAAAAGACAGCGGCAGAAGCATTAGCATTATCTAATATTTATATATGTTATCAACATAACACAGCAGTAAAAGGTTTAAATGCATATCAATGGGTACCATGTCTAAAAATTACTATAGTACCTATTTAGTGTATTGGATATTTTCCTTATGGAGTGCTTGCTGTATCTAGAACAGCATAATATGTGATTTAGTACAGTTAATTCTTACTGATTAAATAATGTTTTTTAGTACTGAAGGAAGTGAAAGGAGACAGATATTTTTTGCTTCATTGTGATCTCAGATTTAACATTTAAACGAAGATCTCAAAGGACCATGACATATCATTATTTAACTGAAATGGGCCTCAAAATATTTAAACAACAGTATGAATTGTATCTAAACAGCAAGGTGGCACCAGATACACATAACGCTACTGGCCTGTGACTCAATTTGGAGCCAGAATCCAAAACTGTGCCCCTCATTTACAGTAATAGTGATTACTCAAATTCAGAGAGAACTGCCCATTTTATGGTTATCCTCTGTGAGTCATATAAAGCAAAACAAAACAAAAAACAGCAAATGCAATCTCTAAATACCTTTTTACAGGAGGTGCAAAAACAGTCATTTCTAACAATTAAACTGCCATTTACAGTAGTTTTTTTTTTACACCTTGCAGAGACTCAGAAATGACAGGGGAAAATGCCCAGGGCATATAGTCTCTAAGTGGATATTTACACGATGTGAATTAACTGTACCATAGATACCCAGAGAAAATGAACATTTCCTTATGTAGTTATGAAATCAAATAAACATGATATAGTTTCATCATACTTAAAACCTGTAGGACCCTACCCCAAGCCTAAGTAAAAAGTAATCCCCAAATCCCCCCACCCATTCATCCATTATCTGCCTGTTACACAGATTAATATTTAGATTACTCCCACCCACCCTCAAATAAAGTGCACAGTCCATACAGACCATAGAATAATGCAACAGGAAAAGCCCCTTTCTGTGTATTATTATTTAAAAATAAAATACAAACAACAAAAATCAAAGACTGCAGAGAATTCAGAGATTCTCTGCATCTTGCAAAAAGGAAAAAGCGAGAAGGTCCTGCTTGGCTGTCACTTGTGTTAATACACATAACCTTCATTGTAGGGGTGGGGGTTGCAGCAGCCCCCTTCTGGCATGTAGGCCATGCTCTCGTCAAAGTGAGACAGAGGCACCGTGTCCTCTTCATTGATGTGACGCTCCATGTCTGTCTTCAGCAGTGGGCGCTGATTATCTGGAAAGGCCATGGAGAAGAGGGCTTCTGGATCACAAACAAATTTGTAGACATATCTCTCTCCAGCCACCTGGTGAAAACATGAAGGAGAAAACCCATCCTTCAAATCACTCTGTTGTATACTTGAAACCAATATAATATTGTATATCAACTATACTTCAATAAAAAAAAGAAGAGAAAACCCATCTTTATGTAGTATGCTGGACGTTGACTAGACTTAAATTTGTGTTGATCATTTCACAATAAATACGAATATTGAATCATTATGTTGTATACTTGAAACAAATATGTTATACATCAATTTTACCTCCATTAAAACAAAACAAAACGTCTTTACCTTCCCCATGTGGAGAATAACAGGGAGAGAAAAGAACAAAAATATGGTTCAATATATCAGAAAAGATGGATAACGAAAGAAAAAGCAACCAAGTATTAGCAGATATATATAAAAGCAAAAAAAAAAAAGTCCTTACTTTGTGGAATAAGCTACAGCTCAACTGAGGGAAATGCAAAGTGTTCACCTTGAGTCATGATTACATTCACTCCAGATATAGCTAGAAAGCTTAGTAGTTTGCTTGTTTTAATATAAAGGTAAACTTGCATTGTTATTAGGCAAAAAATCAATGATTTCATGTAGGCATCTCACCTCAAAATTTTTTCTTTTTTAAAAGGGAATATCCTTGTAAAATAACTGAAAGTTTAAGGTGCAGCATTTCCATCTTACTATTGTATTTCTGAAACTGTAAAAAACTAAACTTAAAAGAAAAATGTATTGTGTTCCTAATAAGACTAGACTAGTTATTCCATGATTCACAGGGTGAACTGGTTCTTTCTTTATTTTTTTTGTTTAAATGCTGTGTTGTCTCATCTAAAAAAAAAAGGAAAGATACATAGCCTTATTTAAATGAAAGATGGATCAAGAGAAGGACAGCATTATCCTGTGTACATCACTTTTAAAAATGAAGGCAAGATGCATTAGACAGAAGTTAAGGATGTGTGTAAGTTAAGGATGTGTGTAAAGTGTCAAATTGAAGTAAGAGGTGTAAAGAAGTGATAGGAATTTAAAATACACAATGCAGAGGGAGGAAATGAGAAAAGGAAATGTGACAGCTGCCTTGAAATAAAGGAGAAGCAGCCTAATTTGTAGGGAATGACAAGTCTCAAACTTAAATTTTGAAGAGTAATGTTTCTCTAGGCAATTCTAAACAACCGAGTGAAACAAATATGCACCTCTTTTCCCCCACCACCATGAACACAGAACACTGAGGTTCTCAAAAGGCCCAGGGTGGGAAGGTGGGGATGAACATAGTTCTTTGGAGTAACTTTTAGTGTGTACGTAGAGGTCAGTAATTTTAGAAACACCTCTGGGTTCCTGTGTAACACAAAGGCACTGCTAGTTGCGTTGTGATGTGGGAGAATGGTTGAGTTCAAGGTATAGGAACTATCCGTACATGTTTAGGAAAAAACAAAACAAAACCACTGCTAAAGAGTGCTGCTGTTCTGGACTCCGATTTAGAACCTTCTTTTGCAAAGGATTTTTTTTACCATGTAAGAGGAACCAATTTAGAGAATGTAAATAATCTGAATATGCTTATTTGAAAACAGTCCATACTTAGTTTTTATGAATTTGGACATGTTTCTTTAACCACCCTCAGTTCTCACTTTTTGTGAAATGGAGACAGGCCTGCTCCTTGGAAAGCCTGCTGTTAGCCTGAGATCGCAGTCTCTAGTCTGGTACATGAGAAACAGAGGGACCCGGGATAAACATATTCTCACTCCAGTCCTTTATAATAAGGAAATCAAATTCATTAAGGTGACATGGTGAAATGACCATAATTATAAAAGTAGGCGATACCAGAAACAAAGCTAAGACATTAAATCCTAGTTTTCCTGACATTAAATCCTAGTTTTCCTTTTGCCTTTGTTCAAAGCAGTTTGAGAAAGAGAAAATACATGGCCTGCGTATCTCAGAGTGTTTAATATTCTGCTTTGTTTTCTTTGGGGATGCAGAGAAAGAAACATTTGCTTTAGGCTACTGGCGCTTTTTTGTCTAACCTGTTGCTATTGGTTGTAATCTTAAATAATTTGATAAATCCTTGTAGGAAATTAAGATGTATAACATACAAACAAGATTCTTAAGTCTCTTATTTAAAAACTCTGTCTTAACTCTGCTTCTTCTGTTTTTCTTCTCTGCTTCCATTTTTCTTCTGAATAAACATTTTTAGGGCTACTAGTACATATTAGACTATGTTAAATGGCACAGAGTTTAGAACAAGGGCTGATAACCAACCAAAGGAAATAAAGTCTTCCATTATAAGCAACACAATTACACTTACAATATGCAAAGTGATACACATTAACTATACCCAAATTGCAATGCTGAGGTACACAAAACATGAATTTTGCAAGAGAGATGAATCAGAATTAAATAAGGAGGTTATCTTTTGAACTGTGCGAACTGTGCTTTGAAAGACTAGATATTTAAGTTATGTGCTAGCTTAAAATTTCAGAGGTATTACAGGGATACGGGAAGACAATTTATAATTACAGATTAAACCAAAAGAAATGATCATCTTTCATTATATTATACAGACATAACCACTGTTAAAATATTTGTATATACTTTTCTAGGTATTTCTAGATTTTGAAATAGAAGTACACACATGTACTATTTCTAAGGTATAATAAGCATTACTTCACTGTTTCTTGTTCATAACTACTGAAATAATCAGATTTTTAAAAAATGTTCAGATCCACTTGATTATTATTCTTTTCTAATCTTTCCATTTAATTTCCTTTTACATATCCCACATACCCACATAAGTTTAAGTTTATAAATAGGTATAGTCCTATAGACATTTTCCCTCATACATTGAACTATGTAATTCTACAGCACAGTTTGTTGTTTTTTTTTAGACAACTGCGTAATTTCCCTCTGAATGATTACAAGAATTTACTTAGCCATTAGAATGATACACATGTTAAAAGGAAAAGATGAGAAAGTGAGACATTCTGTAAAGAGAGAACAGTGTGAGTGAAGCAATGAGGGAGTGACAGTTGTGTCAGAGAGTAGCAGGTAGAACGGCTCCACACCTGTGAGGAAGAAGAGTAAATACGTATGTCCACCAAACTTGTAAAAAACCTTGATTGTTGTGCAGATTACAAGGAGACTTCAACTTTTGCATGTTTCACCATTAAATGACCTACTTTTACTTACATTATACAGATACACCCAAAAAGTCTGTCATATACAGTATTTTGCTACCTTATACATAGTAGCTGACAAACAAATAGCTGCAAATAGTTGGCAATTTCAGCCTTATAGGGAAAAACTGTGAGGAGTAATATTTTTATCTGAATTTCAATACCTATGCCATTATTTGATTATTTGATAGCCTCTTGCCTTGTATAAAAGGTAAACTAATGGGCTTTGTGGTAATTGGATATATAAACAGAAATAGGGAAGTGGGAGTACTAGTAATATAAGTTTGAACACCTTTGAAAATAGTTAAGACCAGGCATGACATCCTTGACTTACTCAGTCAAACGCTGTGTCTAAAAGCTGAGGTGTAATTAGACATAATACCTTTTACCTGTCCTTGAATGCTTCTTTTAATGAGGGACTTAATGGTCAAGACACACAAGCCAAACGTGTAGGCTTATACTGGCTTCAGGGAACGGGATACACTCAGAGCTACCACCTGTTGATGACTTCTACTGTGCAGGTACAGTGAAAGTTAAGTATCTCAAGTACATTTTCATTTAGCAATCACAACAATTTTATGAGGTAAGAAGAGCACCATTTAGAAGAATTTGCTCAAAAAGACTATCCCGTGAAAGCTGTCATGCAAACCCCAATCATGACTGCATCTCCTTTTTCGGCTGTGCAATGCTGCCCAGAGGACTGTTGGGCACCTACTGTGCCAGCCCACTAGATGAGCCAGAATTAGGAAGGTGGTGAGGAAAATAATGCCTTTGAAAGGACTTAGCTGCCAATGGGGGTGGTGGATGAGAGAAAGAGTAGAATTAAAAATGACTTGAGGGTTGATATGAAGAAGACAGGAGAAGGAGGGAGGAAAATACCTGTACATTTTGAAAGTGAGATTGAGGCAATGAGGTAAACACTGAGAATCTAATTCACTCTTATCTATTTAGGATTTTGGAAGTACTAACTTCTGAGCTGGCAAACCCCAGAGCACTGATTCCCTTTGGCCTAGAAAACTAAACAATGCTGTTCCCCTCTGTTCTAGTTAAGTTTCACACAGTTGGTTTAGTTTTTCTTGGCATAACTGTGGAGACATAAAAATACGCCATGGTCATCGTATCTGGCTATGTTCGTGCCCCCACAAATGAACAAAGGATGCATAATAAGACCATAACAGTCACAATGGATAAATCGAAAACATAGTTCACTGTCAAGACAATTAAACTGAACAGGCAGGCAAAGCTGAAGAACGCACTGACACATACCCAAATGTTTTCTTTTTATTTACTCACTTATTCGTTACCATCTTCAAAAATTTTCCATGTTGTTCTAAGTGTAATTCATTTGTTTTATCACATTCTTTTTTAAGAAGCTACTTTCAAATTATTAAGGGAAACTCATTTGAATAAAAAATATGTAACTTCATTCTACCAACAAAATAAGATCAAATGCTTATTTTTAGTAAATGGTTTAGGATGCTAAGCTGTCAGGTAATGAAACCAGGCAAGGTATCAGGCGAGAAAAAATATATTTTACAGAATGAGAACAAGATATACTCTAAATGTTTTCAGAATCAGAACAAGGGGGAAAAAAGTAAGAATTCAGTTAGTACTGGAATCTATCAACAAAAGCATTTGAGAAGTATGTAATTGTGGAGAATGTAGCAGAATATCCACAATTTCTGGGAATATAAACATGCAATACTAGTACTACAACAACCTGTTTTACCAAACGTAGTGAAGTGCAAACTTCCAGAATGTCTACTTCCCATATGACAGTATTACACATTTGTCTATAATGCCCAGAAATTTATAAACAGAAGGGTTTTTGATACCAAAACCAAGACATAAACATATGTTAGAGTGAGTGAAAACCTAGCTTCAGCAATGCAATGATATGTGGCTTTTAGAGTACAGCATACAGATTACTGTGCAACATTTCAATGAATTTTAATGCTGTATTAGCTGCTCACCTTTTGCATGATTCCTTTCTCATAATAATAGCGAAGGGAACGGCTAAGTTTATCATAGTTCATAGCTGGCCTGTTCTTCTGAATGCCCCAACGCCGGGCCACCTGCCACAGAAACAGAATTACATTGTAGTGTTAAGTATTAACTTATCAACATATTTCACAAAAGTCAATTAATTAATTAATAACTTCCAAACCCTCCAAAACACATCCAAATCAAAGACATAAGTAAATAAGCAAAAGCTAACATAATCTAAATTTCCTGTGTCCTGGTTTGCTTTTTAAGTCAGGCATGCAATGATCATTCTAAAATATCATAAGAGAATGCTTTGTCACTATTGTTTTGGATACAAAATTAAATGGAAATAAGGGCCTGTTTACAATGAGAACAAACAGGCTACATTTCACCAACATGAGGCAAATTTCCCATCGTGAGATACACTGTTTTTTCCTTCTTAGTTTTTCAGATAAAAACTATAGCTCAAGAAAGAGCAGCTTAGTGATCTCTTTGTACAGGTGTTTTTTGAAGTTATGGTAATCCAAAGAAAAAAGATGTCCTGCTTGATATTAAATAAATGAGTGAACAAGTAGCACAGTGTGTACAGTAGATGAAACAGTATACAAATTCATAAACTGAATAGCAAATAATTTTTATTGCCTGAAGTAGCATCAGAATAAAATCTAGTACTGTAGCCAATACTTCACTCCGCAATTAAGCATTCATTTAAAGACAGTAATTGGATGCTAAAAATAAAAAAGGAAATAGAAAAGGTCACCCTGTATATGATTCCATGAACAAAAATCTCTAAAGCAGAATGTCCACCTCACTGTTTTGTGAAACATCTCAGAGATATTATAATATGGCTTTGGAGGAGCAAATCATCTGGCTAAGAGGCAGTTCTTCAACAAAGCTTTAAGAAAACCTCCTTCCTCAAAACAGATGTGCCTCCCCCTCACCACCATCCTGGGCTAGTGAAGCACTGTACAGAACAGCATAGCCTGCCTTTGCCACCCCAGCTATAGTCATGTGCTCATTAATTTCCACTTTTTATTCATCTGAGCAGAAATCGCAGCTGCCATGCATACCTAGGCAATCCCAAGAGAGCATTCATTATCTAATAGGGTTAGAGTTTTTCTCCATGTCTGTGAAATTCCAAGTTGTTGCTATGTTACATATACTAAAATAGAATGCTTTGCAGAGATCATTCTGTCTCTCCTACTTTATTAGCAGTAACCTTTCTCCAGGGTTTATTTTTTTCTTTTAAAAATACTGATCCTTGCTATTTCCTCTCTGTTAATTTGTATCCCCTGAATGAAGATACTAGGTAATTTAGTCATGTGCATCAGTATACACTTTTGAGAGCAGAGACTGTGATACAGCAAGGGCATGACTTCAAGCAGTTAGAGCAGTGAGTACAGCTTAATTTTTCAAAAATAAACTTCCTTTTAATGTAAATATTCTCAGCTATAGTAAAATAGGAGGGTGGCAATAAGAAATAAAAGCAATAATTTCTAAATAAAGTATCTTTAAAACCTAACAATGGACACCAGTCAATCTTTAACAGACATGTAAACCTGGAAGGGACATGAAAATAAATTATCAGTATCTCCTTCAATTAAACAATAATTTCTGAATACTTATTCATTTACAAGTGATTCTTTTCTAGAACCTCACCAGGAAGCACCTAGAAAGCAAAATGCTTGCAACAAACTTTAAGACAATACAGTCTAAGTCTCTGGAGAGAGAAAGATGATTTTTTTTAATACCATAAGCAGAGTCTGACTTTTATGATACTGGCTAACTCTTAGCACTGTATTAGCAGACATTTTAAAACAATAAAATTTACTCTTAGAGCTGTTCCAATCTCAAATTCATCATAAAGCTGAAGGAAACGGGGCATACCAGTATGCCTATAAGGTGCAGACAAGCTATGCAAGACAAAAAAGTCCTAGAAATCTGCTGTACAGTATTATGCCTATAGTTAACCATACTGTATTGTACACTTCAAAATTTAAGAGGGTAGATTCCATGTTGTGTTCTTACCACAACTAAAACAGAAGATTGAAACCTAAGATTAACAGATATGTAGAAACAATTTCCAGGATATGTTGGACCACCCACTAACTAAGAAAGTCCATTCAGCTCTCATACATGAACACCAATCACCACTGCCCCCAGCGCCATCGAGGCAGAGGCAGCATGGTAAACACGTGAGTGCAGGGGGTGGTGGCGAAGCTTCCAGTGACCTCCTCTTGATCCTCTGAATGAAAACTTGGGCTCTTGGCAAGGGGACTGAAATGATGATGCATGTATCCTCACTTCATCAAATGAATTGAATAAGAAAACGTAACAGTTCAAGAACTCAGTTTATTTTTTAAAAATCATGCTTGAATATGCAACAGTAAATCTGGAAACCCACCGTGGGGGGGCCTGGCTACTGGACTCCTTGGTAACTCTTCCAGCACAACACGTCTGAATATTATTAAAAGACTTCTGAGTCCTACAGATGTTTTCCTATGTTAATAATTATTCACTGGAACAATTCCCTAGGATCCATGAATAATTTTTGACTAACATTTCATTATCTCAAATATTTCAAAAAAGACATTATGTGCTTGCTAAAGCTATACAAACATACAGAGCAGATGATCAGCACAAGACAGTAGTCTCACTCACTATCATTTCAAACAGCAAGATAAAATAGAAAGAAAGAACACACACAGGTAATTCCAATGGTGGTTTCAGGGCCACCTTTCATGAGCTGTGCTGGTAGATGTCCAGTCTATATGACACATAGATCCTCAAAGAGCTACTGTATCGTGGAAAGAAGAAGGTGAATGTGAGCTAGAGGCTAAATAAGTTTCACAAATACTCCAAAGAAGAAATTTAAAAACCAACAGCATATTGATTGCCTGATAGAAGCAAATGCAACAGTGAGCAATGAAGCCATCAGATACAGGGTGTTTCATATTGAAACAAAGCCTTCAGGAGATATTTAGGGCTTACAAACAATCGCCATTGAGTTAGCTACTATTTGGAAATGGTCTACTAACTTTGAATTACCCATTATTTACTTTAAGAGTCTACTATAGAAGAGGTGTTAAATGATGGTGTGTCATACAAAACAGATGCAATTGTATTTCTTCCTTACATTTAAGAAATCACAGAAACTTAGAATCTGCTGGGAATTAATGGTTATCTTGCTCCTGTGGTCTTCTTTTTATTCAAACTTACCTCAGTGAAACTACTGTTGCTTTGTAAAGGACATGATCACTTGCATAAGAATCTTTACTCCTCTGAGTGGATCAATCAAGTCATGACAAAATGTAGTAATCTTCCCTATTTTAATAGCTCTATGACAAATCTTTAAATTCTGCTTCTGCTTACTTTATTTTAATCACAGGTGGAGGGAAATAACTGTTTGATAGGAATTTCTGTTGAACATACTCACTTCTTGCATGAACCAGCTCTCGTAGTGATTAACATCTTCCATAGGTGAAGAGCACACATTCCATCAAGCTAAAGGGCTTTCAAATTACTTAAGTATTTCTCAGCTCAGTTTCTTAGTGCTTCACATTTTTGCAGATCTTTCACTTATATCATTTTAAGTACATCTACATAAAAACGAATTTCCTTTGACTATCAAATTAAGCTTTAGACACACTGCAATATTCTAACACCCAAACATTTAGCCCATGGTAGATAATGGACACTTCCAAATTCTGATATTGAGCCCTGTGTATGTGTGTATGTCTGTTCAGTTTTAGCCAAGGGGGATGTAAGCTAACCCTTTAGTGCTACTAGCATACTGATAGAACCTGGCGTAGGTTTAATTGTGCTAACCTGCTCCTCTTATGTCACACTTCTTCTAATACATATTTGAATCAGATAATCTCTTAAATCTTAATAAGTAATATGACCTTATCTTCTGGATATCAAATTACGGCATGTTATCTGATTATGGTTGAATGATTGGATATATGGTTTCATAAGGCAAGAAATTTAAGATGTATAGGGCCACTAGCCTAGCTGGTAAATGTTCAGTCTATGTGAAACTAATCACTTTGGATTCAAAATAGCTGGATCTCTTACTGAAGTTTTCAATCTTTCTGAGATGTCAGGATCCTACAGCCACTATGATCAGATGTGGGTATGTTAGCTAACTATCTTCCACTGCTTTCTCAACTAATGACAACAGAAGTCAATTCTAACAGTACCAGAGAAAACATCTTTAAGAAGACACAAACATTTTATATGAATGTCACCTCTCCATAGAGGTCCAAAATGGTACTGGTGAGTTATGTTGTAATAATAATAGTAGCCTTAAGCCTAAAGCTATCCAACTGAACTGAAAAGTTCTTCAAGGAAGTGTTCCATTTGTATGTATGTGGGGTTAGGGATGGGGGCAAAAGAGTTGAACAGTTAGGTGGAAATGTGTCCCATTTATTCATGTTATCTCTACTCAGAGTCCTCTCATTTTGGTAATTTCTTAGGTATTATGGTGACATTTTAAACTTTATCTCTACCTTCCAATGGAGTGTACACAGCCCAGCAGACTAGAATAGATGTTATCAACAATCAAAATGAACAGTGTTTCTGCCAAGCCTATGACTCCTAAGTACTTGAGGACTGAGCATTTTCCAGCGTGGCTCCTGCATACCTTTATATGCCACAGCTGTTTCTCCACCCCGCAACCTCCTGCATATGACTTTGGGCTTTCAATGTTCCTCTCAAACCCCTTGACAGGATCAAGAGTGTCCAAATAATAACTGCTAATTCACAAGGACAATTCCTCCATACCTAAAACTAGCTGAACTTTGGCAGACATATCCTCTCTTCCTCAAAGACCATCAAACATCCCCAACCCCCTGCATTCTTGAATAAAGGCTTATGCGAAATGATGCTCTGGTTGATTTCCTTCAACATCAATTCTGTAGGATGATGTTCATCTGGAACAAGTATGCAACACATTCCTTCCTTATTATAAGTGTACACTTTTTTTTGCCTACCTTCTGGTTCAGGTTTTCCTAAAGCTTTAAAATCGAAAAAAAATATGTTTTTGGCATATTAATCAAATTTATGTTTCCTAATATTATAACATATCTGATTTTCTCAACAAAAAAAAAGACCCTACGAAACCCACCTCTTCAGGCTCAATCAGTTTAAATTCCATGCCCCGCCCAGTCCAGGCAATGAAATGCGAGTTTGAAGGGTCATCCAGAAGAGCCACCAGAAACTGCCAGAGCTGAAGGGACCCCCGCCGCTGGTATGTGGGTCCTTCCCGATACATTCCTGGCTCTTGTTTGATGTCCCCTAAATTAAAAAAAAATTAAGTTTCTATTGTTAGCAACATTATGTTATTTACCTAAAATTTACATTAAACCAACTGCTAAAATGGTAAAACCACAACCACATTATGGATTTCTATATGTTATCATTAGATAGGGTTTAAAGTAGCTAAAGGTTTGAATGAACCAAGAATTAGTACAGAGAAAACAACCTATAAGAACCAAAATATATGCACACAGGAGCAGAATAAATCCACATATATCACTTATTTATAAAAATTTTATATAGCTATCTTTTTTCCATTCATTTCTTTAAAAACTATAACGTCTAATCAGACTTCTTTACTTTTTATTGTTAATGCCATTACTTATGGCTCTGAACAACACCGAAGATGGAATAATCAATTTTAAGCTCTGGGCATTTTATTTGTACACATTAAATCTTGCAAATAACCATCTGTACATACGTCATTGACTACACATGAAAAACTATTGCAAATTTTAATGTGAAAATTTCAAGATAAATAGCATTTTAAACTCTAAATAATCTGTACTTCATGTAAATTAGGAAAAGCTCATGGATAACTCAAGGCATACTGAATTATCATTATCCCATCTTCCCTCCACACCTACATAATGGCATTACCAGTTTCCCAATCGATAGCAAATGAAAATTCTCCAATTTTTCTTTCTTTCTTTCACTCATTTAAATTTAGCTTGCTATTCTTTTTCTAAAAGTCAAATTTAAAAATGTGTGTGCACCTGTGCTTTCTGTAAATGCATGATTTTAAGCAAGAAAGGTTTATTTGTATGACATGTATTTGTTATTCATATATGGTATAAAAAACTACTTAATAAATTACCACAATGAAGATATTGTGGCATAAATTTGATCAGTTATCTTGATTTTCCCCAAAAATGAAACAAAACAAAACCCCAAACTCAGTTTTGTTACTACTGATTGTTTACATTTGTCTCCATCCAACCATTTCAAAAATATGTGGAATTGGTCACATTAGGATTGATTGTGTAGGGCCCTATAGGCGTATCATTTTAATGCATTAATTTCTCTTCACCACTAAAGAAATAATTCAGAGCAAATATATTCAACCTGATCTATTCATACTAAGTGTGAATAAAACAGACCAAATCACATGCTTTTAAAAATTTTCCTTTGGTCAGAAGACAGAAATGCAACTCTTAAACTAATTGCAGAAAGAACAACACTTTAAAAATTAAACAGAAATAAAATTACCCATTCAGTAGCTGCGAAAAATCATTATGGTGTTTTGGTCTAAGTTAGCTAATATAAAAGTGTCTCGATATTGATTTCAGCAACAGTTTTATTTATCTCAGTTTTTCTTTCTGAGATTTACAAATTTTTTCATGTGGGTAACTAAACAATTATGCATAAAGAGTGAAACACTGTCACATTTAATAATCTCTAGATTGATTTCACCTATAAATATGACTGATTACTGGTCTAGTGCAATGAAATATTAATCCTTTGTTTTTCTTCCTTCTTGTTCTCTATGTCTCACAAAATGAAAGACTAATATTATCTTCCAAAAATGGTTTTCTTAGTATAAAATTGAGTATTTAAAAGTCAAAGGGAATAATCAAGACAGTTAGCTTACCTAAACATTAGTGTGACTTTGGCTTGTTAAGTGACATCATAATCCCATCTATATTTTTGACCTATTTTTCTTCCTTATAAGCACACACTGATGACCAAGATTTCTTAAAATATTAAGCTCACTAAGAATGAAAGGAAGTGATAATGGTGATTCCAAGAAGGAAAGGCTTCATGCTTTGTCTCAAGAGAAAAAGCTGTATTTTCAGAATTGTCATACTCTGCTTACAGTGCTAAATAACATGGACCACACCACACAAACTCAAACCTTAGACTAACACCTAGTCTTGAATAAGGCCAGAGAAGTGACCCCTATTGGAGTTTAACCTGTGACCTTCAGTGAATTTAGCAATTTAAAGGGAGGTTATAAAGAAACAGATCTTCCTAAGACTTATCCTTCCAGAGAGGTGTAAGAGCAGCAAAAGCCTCAGGAACAGAGCAGGCCACTAATTAGAGATTGAGAAGCAATCTGAGCATGCACTCTGCTGTTTAAATAATGACAATTAAAAACTTCTGAGAGCTACCAAGTTGTTACAGCCATGAACCCCAAAGTTTGAGCAATCAACTAATCAGAGGGCCCCTGCTCATTTCCTGTTAAACAATCAATTCAGGAAATACGGAGACCACGCTGAAGAACCACTATATCAATTCACTGTTCACTTCTTACCCAAGCTTCCTCAGAGATGCCAGCTTCCGCCACCTTTGTCAAGAAAAGAAGATTCTAATTTGACACCTATTTCTAATACTTGGGACCTTTTCACTGTAACACTGTAAAAGGTAATGCTTTCCTACCTTTATTTTAGGCAATTACAAAGTAATGTCACATTAGTAATGAACATTTTAGGAAAAAAAAAAAGGACTAACAGTCACCAACTGAATGGGGCAGCTATGCCATTCCTGAGTTCCATAATGCAGCTTTTCATGAACAATAAAAGGAAAGAGGCTACATTAGTCATCTGTACATCCACAGTAGCAAGCTTTCTGTTCTGCTCCGTTAATTATGAGATCAGCTTTCAAGTCTCAAACAACAAGTTGCATGTGCTTAGAGAGCAAGGGAAAGGCCCTGAAGGAAAGAGAGAATTTGTAAGAGGTAAAGTTTAGCTCGAGTTGAGTGCATCATAAATGATGTGCATCTTTAAGTAGGGATGTTGACTGTTTTCAGGAAAGGCAGGAGAGGAGAGGGTGATCTCTCCATTCCCTCTTACAATAATGGAAGCTTGAAGCACAGTGCAAACCTACCATCGAATTTCTCTGGGACAACACAGGTGTCATCATAAAACTGCCTGGGCCCCTTTTCAAACATACAGCCTGTGGGGGGGAAATAGGATATATTTATTCATGATAGAAATGAAGCCTCACAAACAGTTTAGAATATAGTGATTGGCACAAAATTTGGAGTAGAAAAGGACTCTGCTACTTTCCAACTCTGTGACCTTAGACACATTACTTAATCTCTCTGCCTCAGTTTCCTCATCTATAAAATGGGAGTGATAATAAACCATTTACCATATAAAGCTGTTATGAGGATTAAATTACTTAATACATGCAAGTTTAGGATAGTGCTTAGCACATAGCACAGTGATATGAGAGCTAGCTATTTATATTATTACTAACCTAAGCATAGAGCTCATGTAAACACTGGCAAACCTAGGATTTGTAACATATCATCTCCTTTTCCATTTTATTCCAAGTTTCATTACTCAATGTGGTAAGAGGAAAATCAAAGTGAATTACTCATATTTACCTTGCATTATTACCCTAACAAACTGAAACAAATCTTATTTACCCCATTACTTCTTTGGAGAAATACTTAACTAGGCCAACCTTCTCATGTTTTTATCTTAAACAGTGAAAGTAGTTAAAAAATTTTTTTAACTTTCCTTTTTTGCTCTAAGTCCACAGGGGAAAAAAATGCAAAATAAATTGACAGCTTTTCACAATCATTTTCTCCCCCAAATATCCTTAACTGTGGACCTTCATTTAATAGTTGTTGTCTTTAATCACCAGGAAGAAACTTCACATAGTTTATTCACAGTTTAGTTCTCAAACACACTGGTCTCTATGGTGGGAACATAACATTAACAACAGCAGCAACAACAATTACATTGCATTTGTGAAAATTTTTTTTCAAATATTTTGGATTTACCTCCTCATTATAGAATCCTTTAAACATGGGGATTTACTTCTTTAATATCATTTATACAAAACAACCATTATTAGATCTAACCTAGAAAAATGTATGTTAACTCAGTTTACTGAAGTCACACAGAGTGTTTATATCAAGAACCTTGCACCTATTTCCAGAAATACTCTCATGGGGATTATATCCAGGTATAATCAGTTTTATTCATTACTTATATCAGGTATCAAAGTCCATTAGATCAAAGCTTTCCCACCCTGGCCACCATAAACTCACCCACAATAAAAACTCTTTCTCTAGGCCTTGTATGTGAAATTCTATCCTTAACAACTGCTTGTCCAAAAATTTAAAATCCACGGTATTTAAAGGTGAATATATTTAATCTACTGTGCTTCGTTTCAAGACAATAACTTAGGTCTATAAAACAAAACTGAATATTCCTCAAAGATACAGTTCAGTAGAGGGCAGTAAGGGGGGGTAATCTATAAAGCACATGTTCCATTTCAAAAGTACATGATTGTTTTAGAAAAGAACACAGAAATCCACTTTTCAGCTGTTTATATGCACATGACTCTTGTTAACAACAATATAGCATGACCTGAACATCTTTCTTTTACTTTTGAAAGATACAAAGTTCTAAAATAACGGTTTAGAGAATATGAGTGATTTTTCCTATAAAACATAATGATTCATTAAGTGGGATGTCTGATGATTTTGACAGGTATTTTACAAGGCATTTCAACAATGGAAAACTTAACTTCTGTTCTGCTGGGATGAGCCAGGAAGCCTTCTTGCCTCATATAAATGGAGTGGCAGCTAGGCACTTCTGCAAGAGGAAACGACACTGGTCAAACAATCTGCAGCTGAAAATGCGCCATTATCAATGGACAGAGTGCAGACTGAAAAGTAACAGGAACTGACAGGAGTCTCTGTGAGGGGACCTTGTCAATACACAGTTAACATTTTAGGCAAAGCCCACACAAGAAATGGCAGAATGAGAAGCATACCACGGCAAACACTGATTCTCTGCAACATGTATGTGAATTCAAAGTTTGACCTGCATCAACCTTGCTAAACATTTGCTCTAAGCACAACCCCGCATGAATGTGATGGTGTCCTTGAAAGAGTGCCATGAATTAAAATATGTTGCAGGACATCTCTGGCACAAATTTGCAAATCCCTTGGCATTCTGAGCACAGATCAACAGAAGAGTCGTAGTTTATTTCATGAACACTGGATAGAAATGATTATGAAAACACAAAATTGCTACAACTCTTAAAATTTCTCCAGCCTTTCAAGTTATTACAATTTCTCATCAAGATAAAAAGCATGACTGGCTTTTCATTGTGTTAAACACATAGGTCATACTCAAAACCAATGAGGCTATAAAAGAGAAATCCAACAATTTCATAATAAATACTGTTATTATTGTAAGAATGAGGCCTTATTTATGTGACCAAGGTAACTCATCACTGAGAAAATGAACTTGGCTAATGGTTAAACTTGAGTCATGGTGATGACGGTGTATTTAATATGGTTAGTATCTTAAACAGGGGGAAAAGGAAAGAAATATGGATTAGGAGACAAAAGATTAAAATTCAAGTCTTTCATTTACTACTAACAAAGCTACATGACTTTACATAAGCTATTTTGTGTCTCAGCTTATATAAAATAAAAGATTGGATCAAACATTATTATTATAGAAGTTCTTTGAGTCTGAATATAGATGCTCACTCACATAACCAGAGGTTGAGTCAGTACGAAGCCAATGAAGTTTCAACTTCAGGACCCTCCACCATTTGGAAGAGTGTTTCACTTAATTTTGTATACGCAGTTTCATTTTCTTTTTCATTCAAAATTCCCCAAATTGTGTAAGTTTTAGGTCCCAAACCTAGGCCCAACACTGCACGTAGCACACATGTAGGTTTTAGAGAAATTTATAAATATATGTGACTAAATTTCTACATGCCCTATATAATACTAAAGTTTTTTAAACAACATATACAAAAATCAATTTATAAAATACATAAAACAAGTGTGCCATTTAATATAAGAATATGTCCTCCTTTCTACCACTTGCATGTCTTTTGGACAAGTAATAAAGAATACTTAAATGAACTGGAATCTGAAGACCCTAATTTCTTCTTAACTATCCATCTGTAGACTTTTTGTGCTATAACAGATAATTAGCACTTTATTTGGCCCAGATGTCATTCTTTCTTCATCTGGAATGTTCCATTTTTCAAATCCACCTAATTTTTTCAAAAGCTGCTTGGTGATAAATATAAACCAAAATAAGATAATTTTTTTCCTTACGGAAAAAAAAATTGATCTTACATGGTTTAAGTCCAAAGCATCTTAATAGCAATCCACAATAGCAATAGCATTTGAAGACATGTAAGAATTGTTAGCTTACAGTTGAGAACAGTATCAAACTTATTATCAAACATTGTACCATATCTACTTTGTATAAAGTATCATACAGTATATAATTCTAACCCTACAAAAAGCAGAGTTAACTTAGTCGCTTGATATCAGCTCTTTTAGAGTTGCAATGTAGTTGATCTTCTGGGTCACTAAATAGTTACAATCCATTTTATCCAAACTTGTTAGCCGATAGTGTTTCAAATCAGTTTTTAATGTTATTTTGATTTATTGCTAGGCATAATAAGTTCCCCCAAAGCAGCTGGGCCTGGAAGGGACAGTGTTAATGACTGCAGTCAGCTCAGCAGCTGCTTAGAGGTAAGCATTTCGTTGTACCAATGTTGACGCCCTGCCACAAAATACTTCTACTGACTGCTGCCCAGCTGGAGCCTGGCTGTAAAAACAGCTGGCTGGCTCTGGAGGCAGCTAGAGGAAAACATACAGGCTAAACTCTATTATACCTAAGTGTGACAATGTAGGCTTTCCTTCCCAGAGGGAGAGAAAAACAGTAAGAGAGGAAATGCAAGCATTTATGAGAAAGCCACTATTCAAAGTTGAAGGAACATCTTATAAAGGTGCTACAAAGTAAGTATAATTCTGGTAAACTAGATTTTTGACATCAAAGCTAGAATTTAATGGATAATTTCACCAACACTCTTGTAGCTATTGAATTGGTTGATTTGTTGTTCTTATACTAACTCTGTGATTTTCTTCATAAATTCTACATTAACCTATGGTAAAGTACACTGATTTAGAATTCATAACAAATGAATGACTTATGGGACGACTAACAGCAGAACCTCCATTACATTTCCAAAAAAGCACTGAAGAGCAATTTAGAAAAAAAAAATACATAGGTGAGAATATGATTTCTATTTCCCCCATTTCTTAATACTATTTATTACATCCTAGAGTAAATAAAATTAACATCTAACTCTTGAAATTAAGACACTTGGCTAGCACTGTTTAAATTCAGTTTATCTTTAAGATCAGGGTCCTTTACACAATCCAGAAAAGCCTGAAAAAATATGGCTGAGGAGTTTATTCCCCTAAAGTAACTAAAGTCATGCTATCCTAAAGTGATATCAGTTAATTTATGACTATCAGAGTGGGTCAGACTCTAATCAAATTGTAGAAACATTTCCAAAGTGATTATTCAATCAAATGACTAACATGGTTAATTAGGAGCCATAAACATTGCTCTGAAGTTCATCAAAGTAATGACTTGCCCAGAAAAATTGCTGCTAATTAAATTGCCTGCTGCTTTCATTTCTACCTTATCTAATAAAAAATCTAACCAATGAAGTTTGGCATTACATTTTAACTTTTGCTAAATGCTTAACTAAGATCCAAACTAGCTCAGTGGTGACTTCAAAGGAAAGTGTTTTATGGGAGGGAAGGGAAGCACTGAGTATGTGTCCATCTGTATTTTTTTCATGGAAACAAATCTACAAAATTCAGCCTCAGTAAAAAGCTGCGGTTCAACCTGGGCACAAATGTAAAATGACAGCATATTTACACTGTCTTGTTATGCATCCACAGGTTGTAATTTTAGGTTTGTAACTACAGCATCGTGATTACAACATGTACCTGGTCGTCTAACAGACCTGGTTTTGAATCTCACTTCTGATACTTTGTGGGAATGTGATACTTTGTTAGTTACTTAGCATCTCACACTCTCAACTTCCACATCTGTAAAATGGCAATAATAATAATGGTGTAGTTTTTTGGAGGACCAGATGGGGTAAATTACAGGCAATATTTTACCCAGTATGTGGGAACATTGATTCATGTACGGCACTTATTATTAATAACAGAACCTTTTTTAAGTGAACCTCACAAGTATTTAAACTGAGTGAACCACAGTACTTAAAAAACTACAAATAATGATATATTAAATTATTTTTGTATCTTATTTTGCTGTTCTTAAATCACATATCTTTTGAGAAGAGTTGCTTTGTTCCCTGTTTAGTATGTTTATTCAGTAATATTCTTTACACATCTATTAATATATAATATTTAGTATATATTGATTTAAAGTTAATTATAAATTTATGACATAAGGTTTAAGTGAGAATCTCCATTACATTTTCAAAATATTTGGAGGTACCACTTTTGAGCTTCTTTTTATATATAGTGTTACCCCGACATGTGGTGCTAAATGACCTTGGTTTAAAAAGTTTAAATTCAATCTGTAAACTGAATTATGTAAATTTATGATGAAGGATTTTTTTTTTTTGGAAACTTACAGATCAAATTGCTCTAACACGTGACATTAGTACTGGGCCAAATCAGCCTGCATAAACTAAACTGTCTATATAATTTGTCAGAGATGAGTTCAGGTGATGAAAGCTGAATGAATATGCTGCAATAAAAATCAAAGAAGAAAACCACCGTTGTCATTTTAATGCACTAGTCAACATAGGGAAGTTAGGAATAGTGAACCTATACCCCAAACTCCCAATCTGATGAGTCTTTACCTTCAGTAATACTGTTAAAATTCCCTTTAAATTAAACCAACTCAAAAGTTGGTTTCTGTCTCTTGACTGGCATTTTAAAGCTATTTAGAAACATAATATTGATTTGGGAAGCTTTATAAAAGATTTGACCACAAAGTACAGTTTTGAATTTGCACATACAGACTGCCAGGCACTGCACAGATTTGCATATTTGCAGGCCAGCAGTACAAAATGAAGGTACCCCTCAGGGCATGGTTTGCCTGACAAATCAGACAGAAAATATGTGCCACAGCTGTCTGAGACATGCCTACAATTTGCTGAAATTGTTATCGACTAGTGTGCAAACCAGGAAATACTTCAGATTGTAAACTCAGAACAAGGGTGGAAAGCACCTCTCTTTCACTTGATGCTGCCAGTTAAGTTCCTGTAACAGTAATTAGTATGATAAGTAAATTAAAACTCTGAGCTTCTGAGAGTAAATGAGAAATCCCAGTAAAATAGGAGTAAGTTTGATGTTGTATTTTAAGGTGATTTTGCTCTCATATGAGTGTGCAATGCAAAGGTGGACTGACTGTGCACTTGACTTACTCCTTGAGGAGGCAACGTGACAAAATCTAGTCCACCTAAACTAGGTATTATATACTGAAGATGGTGGGAAACTTGGCTCATTGAATATCTAGAGCAAAAATGTGTGTGTGGACATACATCTGAAGTTATCAGGTACTTGGTGAAAAACTTGTGTGTATGTGTGTTATTTCAGTGTATACATAGGAATTATAAAGCAAGTTTTTCAAAAAGTTATCTATTATTTAAAGGAACACTGAATTGTATGTACCAAGAGCTAATGACGGCCATCTCATCCAATAAAAAGATGAGCATTGTGACAAATCTTGCCCAAGTTGTTATCTATCCTCAACTTTGTACTTTATTATTTTGTTTCTTCTCATTTCCTAGCAAACTCAAAGTTCAATGTTTAGGCTCCAAAGATTCTCTAAAATGCATAAATAACATGAGCTTTAAGAATGTATTTAAATGCAAATGCATTCACACATATCCTAGGGTAACGTACTTTCACACTGCCTTTCCACTGGCCACATAAATAGATTTCGTGTAGCTAATCTAGAAAACTGGACTTTATAACGTTTTCTGAAAAGGATGCTAATGAGAAGAAATTTTTTTACACCCATATGAGCCAACCTAAAAGTAATTAACTTTAAAATTAAGGCCCAGTATTAGTATGCCTGAATTCACTTGAAAAATACACAAGTGTGATGGCCTAAAAATCAAGTTTTATGAGACCTATTTGTTGTCAGTCACAAAAGCCCTATGTGACTATAACATTTCTCGCTGCTGAATCTCATGTAAAGAAAGCAAAAACGTTGAAGTTGGCTGAAACCTTAAGAAGGAAGTGATGAATTTAGTGTTACCTCATTCACACTTAGATGGGATCTTTCTCATTAGAACTTTTAGTAAACTGTGAATATAAATAACGTAAAATCTGCACAAGTATCAGCTCAGCTGTGCTGAATCTACTGAAGATAGACTTTGAGAACAGAAAGAGAACTATGCTAAGTGACTATATGCCTTGCACGGTGCTTGCAAACCCTTAAAAAAAGTAATGCAGTTTGTTACATTCAGTTGCAAAGACTATGTAACGTAAAATAACAGTGTCGAATATTACCTAGGAAACAAACTTCTGCTGTAAGCGTCTGGGTTTGAGGGAACAGTATCCCACGTAAATAATGACCAGACTCAAACAGGATTACCTTCTGTGACCTAGTAGGCTCACAGTTTTACAAGTCTGTGAAGTTTTTATTATGTTACAGTTAAAAATCAAGTTGAAGTGATAGGAAACATAAGCACAACTGTAACTCTATTTGTTAGATATTATTGTATGATGATAATCAGTGGAAGTTTAAAAGAAAGTATGAGAAAAGATGCCATCAGCTGCCAAAATAGTCCACCAAAAATAATCTGAAAAGTTACAAGTTTTAACATTGAGCTTCAACACTGGATTGTTTCTCTTCTGCAATTCACATGATTTGAAATAAATACATCATGGACTTGCTTTGTCCTCTCATTTTCATCTCTCCTTGGATCCCCACAATATTCAGATGATTTATTCTAGTTGCTTTTAACATGAATAACACCAGTAAAAAGCAGTGTAATAGTACATTATTGCCCTTGCACATTATTGACTGTTTTAACATAAAAATTTATTTTTTCTAATCCTCCAGCCCCCAAAGGGTACGTATTTGTAATATTAGAAGTATGGCATCTTACTCAAAGACTAGCAGTCTTTGAAGACATCTCTAGAAGTCAAAATCAAATCAAATCAACAAATATCCTTTATTATTGCCTGGACCCCTAAACCTATATTAGGAACTTCACAAACTAATCATATTTAATCCCTGCAGAAACACAAAGGTATGGGAATTATTTGCCCCTTTTTATAAATGAGGAAACCGAGGACAAAAAAGGTAAGAGAGCATGCTTAATATGGCATAAATAATAAATATCAGGCTTGGATTCAGCATATTTCCAGTGTCATACAAAGTGGGTGGTTTTGTTTTTTAATGCTAAGAATAACAAAAACATGTGGAGGAAGCAGTGAACTGTCAGGCCCACACACTGAAATAGGGGTCACCAGGATGGAGTTTTCCAAATTTTCTAAATTTAAGAGAATAGTAAATAAATTACAATGACACATGCTTGCCATTCTTTTTGTTCTGTTCTGTTTGTTTTCCTCATCTATCTTTGAAATTCTATCCTTATAAAATGTTCCAGACTGTATTAGCAACAGTTAATTACTAGAAAATACAATATACACACGATAAAAATATAATACTCATCTATCTAATCTGACAAAAATTTCTTGAAAAGGTTTCAATTAAGTTACTCACATACTAGGTAAAAATATTTTATGAGGTAAAAAGTCTTCCTATTCATCTAAACTATTAAACAGGTAACTCAATTCCATCTAAAACTCCTTTAAGTTTGAAAAAAAATTCTGTAGCAATAGTTTCAACCTAAAAACATATCCTCAAATATATACTTTTACAATGTTTACCTTCTCTCTCTTGCTCACATTCATGATACACACACATACGTAGAGATCCAAATATGAATCCTTAAACTGTCCCATTTAATTTCAAATCTTAGTCGCACGTATAAGAATAGTTGTATGTTCATTCAGTGCATCTACTCGCTAAATAAGCAGTTCTGGGCCTCGGCATCCAGGTTGTTTTCTTTAAAAAGAAACTAAAAGTCCCACACTATAAAAGCATGCTCTACTCTAATTCCCTTTTTTCCTGCTAGTACAACTCACAAGCAGATTATCCCTCCCTTCCCCCTTTCCTGCTTGTAAAATCCGAGTTAGACAAACACTGTGTGGCTGAAATGACATATTTGAATGGAATTCAGATCCACCAGTTCCTGTTTATGTTTCTGATTTGAGAATGTTGTCTTCTCATTCACTATACATCAGGAGCACTGCAAGGCCATAAATAGTGTTGGGTTACATGCAGGCAGGACCAATGAGCATTAATCATTACTTTCAGTCAACTGGCAAAAGCAGCAGCTGATGGAACACTACATCCTTCAGCTCTGTATAAATGGACATTCCAGAGAGTTAAGAGCGTGTATGTGCGTGTCTGTGTATGCGTGTGTGTGTTTCCTTTCAGTCTCCATTTTATGAATGAAACTCCAGGCTCTGTAGAGTCCATTCATGTAAGAAAAATGCTTGGACGGCTCTGCCCCTAGGGATCAATCAGTCATGGGTAACACTGATATGATTGGTTTAAGACAGCCTTCAGCCTTCCATTACTGACTTAAAATGCAGTCCCTGTCCATTTGACCTGTGTTAATGCATAAAGAGTAAATCCAGACAGTAGTCTCAATTCTCAAATCAAATCACTAGCCAATGCCACTTACTGTAACTGTAGATTTAAAGCATATTTAAGTATTTCTTTAAAAACGGATATAGTAGACCAGAGTACTGTTTTGGGAGATTTGTTATTTTAACTCAAATATGAATGAGGAAAACCCATAAGAGATATGCTAAGCAATAAAAAGCAAAGTAACATTGTGAGGCTACTCTATGACCTCTATTATAATAACAAAATCAATTAGGAAGATATCACCATCACTTTTCGCAATTGAAGCACCTAAAAACCAGAGATAAAGTGATCTACTAGTCCACAGATCACTGGCTGAGTCAGAGAAAATTACCTTTGGATGTTAAAGAGAAATAGATAAGATGTTAACATTTTCTGAAGATCAATAGCTCATTTCTTTAAATTCCTAAGTGATTCTCCACTTGAATTTCTTAAAGCAATAGTTTTCAAAGTTAAGAGGGAAAAAAATGATCTGCAAAAAAAAATAATCTAAAAAAAAAATAGTTCAGGAGAAAATGTGATCACAAGCAAATGATGCTCAGTGATGGAACTGGGCCCAAGACTTAACCTTTGGGACTGTTAATATCAGGTACAAAAAACCAAAGTTGATAGAACCATAATTGTCACTGCACTGGATGGAAATTACTAAAGATGGTAATGCTTGAAAATATCTGACGTTTTTAGGAGGAAAACTATTGATGAGTAATTATGGGAATGATTTGTGAAAAGTCAGTTTTATACCAAACACCACTACACAGACAACAGGTTTTATCAGCCATCCGTAACTTGGTCCTTGACTCCACAGAGGACAGAACACCTCTCTCTTCCAGCGACCTGAGGCCATCTGGCAACACAGTTGCAGTCAACAGTCCCTGTATATATATCTCTAAATAGTTTCTTGTGGGAACTTTACCATACCTGTAGAAGGCATGAGGAGAAACAGGAGAATCTGGTCTCATGTTTTTAACCTGTGAAGGACTGCCTACCAAAGTGTTATGACAATTTAATATTAATCTTTATAAATTTCTAATATCTGACAAATAATGTAAAGATCAATAAAGTTACCACCATATTTTGGAATTCAAATTGAAACACAACCCAGCCAGGTGAGAAGATAAGGAATCCTACAATCTACAATCCAAAGAAAATATAGAACAGCAAGATCACCAAAAAGTGAATATATACCGGATTACTAATTTTTAAATTAACATTCTTTTTTCAAGCCTTTAAAAAAATTGAGTTATTCTTTTGGAGTTACTTTTTAAAGTGGTTCAAAGATATGCAAATAAAAATGCTGAAATGAATGTTTTCAAATATAGTATTTTCCTAATTTTAAAAATTAGAAATATAATTATTGAGTACAGCGCTTTCCTTCCACTTTGGAAATGAAGAAGCCTGCTATTTTATGGCAGGCCTGGATGTTCAAAGTATCAGTAGCCTTTACTTCCACTCCCTGTGTTCTATCCTACCTTAATTAGCATTTTCAACAGTTTCCTTTTATAATCACTGCATTCCTTGCATTTCTTGAACATTATTTTTGGTTGTTTACTCATGTGTCACTCAATTGTTAATAAGAGATGTAAAGAAATGTACTAGAATATATATATGAGGTCAATTTCCCCAAAATGTGTGTCTCCTTTTGTAAATAAATAATAAATCATTTTTAAAAATAATATACACCGGTGACAGAATTACTGAGATTATTACTATAGTAATCGCAGTAAAAGTCATTATAATAGTTTAGAGATAAACTACTAGGTGATTTTAGCCTTCTGAAATTTTTTTTTTTTAATTTCAGTGCAAGTTAAGCCAGTTGGTTGAGGCCCTAACAAATAAATCATCTCCAAACACATAAAACATTATTTTTATTTCTATTTCTATGTGGCCGCAGAAACTAACTATGTTTTCCGTTATCCACCCATTTCATCCTATAACTCAACTTCAAACCATATTATAAACTGGACAAGAGGAAGCCCACGCAATGCTTGCAAGGAGCAGCATGGGAATTACTTCACTACTTTCCTATGATTTTGTTAAGATCAGTACCCACCAACACCGAAAAAATAAAACAGGAATACAGTTATAACATAAAAATCTTCCTCTCTTGCCATTTCAGAGAGCCAAGAGCATTTAACTACCCTTGAATGAAGTCCAGCATGGGTCTAAGTGAGTCCAGATATATTTGTCGGCTCTGACAAAAAGAAGTTAAACAGATTCCAAGTTTTAAAACTTTTAACATGAGGTAAATTTTTTTTTCAGTATTTATCTCATCATTTCTCTGACTACCTGTAATTTTTCTACATGTTAATAAGGAGAATCATTCTGTAAATTTAAAGGTTTGTCTATTGGCCATCAATATCCTAAGGTGATTAAGAAGTATATGGGGAACTTAAGAGAAGTCAAGGGTGAAGAATGAATGGACTTAAAAATAGTGGATGGAGAAAGTCCATCTTATTCTTCCAAATGTCAGCTCTCCTTATATGTTTTTATATACTGCAGTCCTTCATAAGCTTCCTGTTGAAAACTGGGCTCAGCTGACAGAAGTTTGAAAATGACTGTTCTAGTTATATTTTAAGCCATCAAGCTATCAAGATTTTAATGAAGAAAGAGTGAAGTCCAGTAAGAAGGTTTAAACTCAAAGTTCATATAATCAAAGAATTTTAGAGCTGGATGGGCTGTTAATTTGCTACTTTTCCTTCTAATTATTATTTAGTGTTTCCCAGAAGAACTATTAGAAAAAGTCACTTTGTTGACATTTTCTACTCTTGACAATGCTTATGGTATTATATATTTTAAAAGGAAATAAAATGCATTTATTTTTAAAATAATTAGAATAGAATTTGGGACCATCTAATGTGAAATGTAAAGCACACCTTAGCTCTTAATGTAAATGTTTTTATTGCCCTGCATCATGCAGAGTTTTTTAAACCTCAGAAAAATACTTAGTCCACAAATCAGAGAAAAGTGTCAATAATATATATAATAAATTGTCGATTAAAGTACTTTATTTTGGACAATCGTATAGAGAGACTGTGAACTGTGCACTAAACTAAGAAAACCTATTTCTAGATTTGGCTGCTTCACAAAATCTCTGCGAAACTGATAGTACGTTAACTTGGAAGACCTTGGACATTTTGTCCACACAACTGGGACATGGAGAAGAAATATGAACCAGGTGCTCTCCAAGAGCTTTCATGAGCTTAAAGGTTCTATGAAACAACTTTTTGTGCCAATTTCCCAATTTAAAATAGTGCTAACAGCACTGCCACCATGTAATTGTGACATGCCTCCACAATAAAAGAAGGCCTCATCAGTACCAGCGGGAGTGGCCCCAAAAACATCCTTAAAGAATGCAAACACATGTTCTGCAGGCCTACTACTTCTACTTCCTCCTCTCCCAAAGCTCAAGGTACTCACCTTCCCCATTTTACTTATTTCAGTAACCTTCTTCAAGGTCCTGAAAGTTCTTTTCCCCTCTGCAAGCCCAGCTCTTCAATTAAACTGCTCCTCCACAGGTACCCAGGTACCTTTACAACTTATTAGAGTAACAGGATAGGCCCTGAGGGCCAGAAGCACCTTCTTAATGTATTATCCCTTCAGTCACTCCTAGGCTAAGGTTTTTAATATACCCTAAAGAGCAAAGGAACACATCACCAATTGTAGGACTGCAGACCCTGAGTGGGGAATAGCCTGAAGCTCACCAAGTAGCATATGAATTTCCTCCAACCTCCCAGGCAGTCCTGGATGCAACAGAAAGGCGGTTGGGTTTGCCCCATGTGAGGCTATAGTATCATCCTTTCCTCAGCATTCTTTTTACCTACAGGACTGATGTGATTAATCTGGACACTTATTCTTCAACTCCAAATGAGTTGATATTTTAAAATATAATATTTACTCTGATTAGGAAAGTGGTACATAAGCATTGTTAAACTACAAAGCATTTTATGACAAAATTGAAATTGCCTATAACATCACCACCCACATATAACTGCAGTATTTCTGTAACTGGATCTTATTTTGCATGAGTCATGTTTTACATACATACATACATATATATGTGTATATGTATATATATATATATATTTTTTTACTCAATAGACACATTTCATTAAATATTTTTTAAAACCCTGAATTCTAATGGTGTATAATACTTCATAGCTTAGTTTACTATTCAATTATTATATATTTATACTTCCCTCTCTCTCTCATTCATCAGGCATCTCTCATTCGTTAAGATAATTTCCCTGAGAGTGAAGTTAGTTAATCAAAATGTATGATCATTGTGTGCTGATATTTTCTTGAGTCAAACTGTACTTTCATGAATTCACCACCCCCTAAAAATACTACATAAGCTATAAGAAAAAGACCAATCAACTAACATATACAACTCTAACAAAATACTGCAATGAATATCTAAAATATTTGCCTCATTGGGCATTCTGAACCTGCAAAACCTCATATGTGAGCAAGAAAATGGGGAAATAACCATGACCCCATGGCCATGGGCCATTGCATAACGCAGTCCAAAATGACTGCATTTTCCATCTTTTTTATGTAGCCACTTGGCCATAGGGGCAAGACAGAGAAAATCATCTTAGATTCAGGGAAAACCAACCACCAGCACCACCAACAAAAAACTGTGTTTGGCTTTGTGCAGTAGTTTAGGCTTGAGAAGGAAAACAACAGGAATGATTGGACTGTTTGGAACTTTGTCATAACATAATCATGATCACACTATACTGGTTCACCAAATTAACCCTAAATATGATTTTCATAATCTCCTCTGTGTCTTCTGATCCAATTTTTTTTCTCTTCTCCCGAATAAAAATCTCTACTCTACTAACATAATATTTTCCTTTTTTTTTAGCTTAAATACTCAGCAGTTGAAATTGCATTCCTGTAATTATAATTATAACTAACAGACCTTCCATTTCCCATGTCATAATTAATGTCAGGCTTTATTAGAGCATAATCATGCTGCCTTTTCACTTACAAAGCTGCTTTTATTTTCACAACATTTATGTTATACTGAATTAAGCAATAAAGATTTCTAGAACCCTTCTGAAAGGACAACCTTTGGATCAAAGATGCTCAGTAAACTGACTATAAAACATATTTTGCATTGTTTTTAAATCACATAAAATATTTTCTAATGTGTTATTTGTTCAATGTCAGTAAATGAACCAAGAAATCAATGATTCAGTAATAAATACCTTAGATTTCTTTAAAATGTTATTTAAAGTGCTCTCAACAAGGATAAATGAATTAATAACAAAATATCTGGAGATTATACTTGTTGACGGCAGTGTATGACACAGACATGTCAGCTTAACTGCAGCAATTTGGTGGCTAGTAAAATACATTTTGATACTCACAGATTAATTTTTCATAGGCCCTGGTTACATACACTATTACTACAGTCCTTTTAGACCACATCCAAAAGATACAACTTTACTATTTAACTCCTCAACCAGAACAGAACTGTGTCCTATTGGCACTATTGAAATTAGAATTCAAAGGTGTTATGCATCTTTCGCAATCTGAAATATAATTTGGAGAAGAGAAAGTCACATAAATTAAAAGCTCTCAAATGCTAAACAGGTATTCTAAAGTTATTTGCGGGGTATATGGTACACTTACAAAAGAGGTGCCATGTCTTTACAACAGGACACTGGACTGTTATGGACTGAATTGATTGTGTCCCACAAAATGCACTGTTGAAACTCTAATGCCAATGTGATGGTATTTGGAGGTGGGACATGAGAGAGATCATTAGGGTTAGATGAGGTCATGAGGATGGGGCCCCAATGGTGGGATTAGTGTCCTCGTAAGTAGAAGAGAGGCCAGAGGTAGCTCACTCTCTCTCAGACACGAGGACACAGTGAGTAAGAAAGTGGCCCTCTTCAAGCCAGGAAGAAGGCCCTCACTAGGAACTGAGTCTGCTGGCATCTTATCTTGGACTTACTTCCCAGCCTGCAGAACTGTGAGAAATAAATATCTGCTGTTTAAGCTTCCAATCAGTGGTATTTTATTACAGCAACCTGAGATAAGACTTGGACTATGCTTTTTAGGTTTTAAGTGACTGAATCTGTGCTGTTGAGGGTCAGACAGTGACTGACTCTGAAGTTCATATTATACATGGCCCACAAACAATGTAATTAAATCTTACAGCATGAGCTCCTATATTTTTGCCTTCCTTAGATTATTTAAATCTTTCTTGTTTGGGTCACATCTTCTCAAGAAAAGTTATACATCCTCAAACCAATGTTAACATACACTTTTATATATAATATAAATATGAGAATTTTTAATAACTAATATATATAAAACATATGTAACAAATATATACATGCACAGAACAAATCACAAAACAATTTCAGCTAATCTTGTAGTTAAAATATTAAAAAAACATTTCTAGAATATGTGAACTTTTTAAACGTGATGTCCTTTAAGTCATTTTAAACCAATTATTTGGGCTATTTTCTACGATTCCCTGTAAAGTTTCTTGAAAGCATGGTGAATTTTAAAAGCAAAATGTGGTTTTGTGAATAAGAATAACATCAGTTAACAGAATTTGAGATTTACAGAGAAAAACAAACACTATCTATAAAAATGCCCACTGTACTATAGGATTCTTAATTATGGATGTATATTATGGACAAGTATAGAAGATTCTAAACTGAAACTACTACAGTAGAGTTTAGGATAGTTTCCAAATTACAGAGCCTGAGGCAGGAACTCAAATAAAGGCCATCATACCGTATGTTTAAATTTTTGAAATTATAAGCCAGTCAACAAACTGATAAATATGTTCTCTCCTCCCATTCCTTGGAAATATACTATCATAACCTGGAAGACCAGGTCAAAAATCTAGAATTTGAGAAAATCTCTAAGATTAACACAGGAACAGGAGGGTGTGGAGATAGCTTCCAGTCTTCAGACCCCAACCCACTCCTCTTCCTACCTCTCTTCCTGTCGTTGAGCACACAACCCCACACTGTGCCACACCACAGGGTCTTGTCTGCAAGCATGTGGGCACGTCCAAGCTCCGTTCTCATTCCCGCAAACAGCTGCCCTATGGCCACGTCCTTGGGCTTAGGGGTACACACAGGAGCAGTCTGCTCTGTCTTAAGAAAACTGGGCCTGGGATGAACCTGCTCAGGCCCTAGAAACGAACTCGGGACATGCTGGGGATTCATGGTTCCTGGGTAGCTGGTGTACTTTCTGGAAGTGGAGGTATGGGCTCTGAATGGGCAATTCCTTAGTCTTTTGACCTTCTTCCCCAACGACGAAAGGTGGACAGAGGGACCTTATCTGTTGCAGGGCTCCCTTTTGCAGAGCTTTAAGGGAAGCTCATAATAAAGCTGGTAATTTTAGGCAAGTTGGAAACTAAGACCTAGAGACAATTTTATTTCTTAAGTAGAACTGACAGAAAAACATAGAGAAGCAATAGTTTGTTCATAAAGTATAATTTTGCAGGCAAACAAAAGGAAATTACATTGTTTTCAAATACTGCCAAGCCTACAACCATCTACTGACCACAGTGACAATAATGATATTTTACAGGTATATAGCATTCTTCTTGTAAGCATTAGCTTTCACAGTTTTTTTTTGAAATTCCTGAGATGTCTGAAAAGCAGTTGTCCCGACTTTGAGATTATAACAGGAGTCACTGAGCACTGATGAGGTAACTTTTCTAAGTCTTAAGCTCAAATATGGCAAAGGTGGTGGTGACATTTGGAATAGATTTAAGTGCTCCTTACTTTCAGGGAACTCCCTTCTCCATCTTGATACAATATTTTGTAAAGCCTTTATGGCTCAGTGAGACTAATGCTAAGCTCTATGAATAAACCATAAATCTGTATTTTTGCTATTCCTCTCCTAATACGTAAGAATCCTTACTTCTGGACCCTTGGAACATTGCCACCAATAAAGGAAACAAACAAACAGTTATAAGTGGTAAGTGACTCGGTACAGAAGAATATTACTTTCTATAAACATTGTTATTAAATAGTGCTACAGTAGCAAAATGGAAAGAGAGCCCAGAATCAAGAAAATAATTACAATGTTACTCCCTTGGGCTAAGAATGTGCCTAATTTTACAAATTACACTTTTCTTTGGACTGATTTCAATCCCAGACACTTTTAGCCACCAGCTCATGCCAAAATGGTCTGATGATCCAACCCTTCACATACAGACAAAATTCAGAGACAGAATAAAATTGTAAAGATTCCACAAAAAAAATGGTCAGGCACTCCCCCACACCCCCCACAACAACCCCACTATGACATCAACTCTAATTGAAGTGAGAAGCAAGTGAAACAATGTTTTAAATGTAACTTAAAGCATGGGCCTACCTGAATCATATGCAAAATCTCTGGGTTCCTGTTTAATCATCAGAGGAGGAGGGAAGCTTTGGCTGGCCGTACCACCAACCATGGTGCTGTGTTCATACACTGGGTCGTGGTACTCCTGCTTAAAGCCTTGAGGTGGGAAAGGGATGTTTGGCTCAGACATCTGCCGTTGGTACATAGGACGTCCTTCCCTTGGCATTGTTGGCAGAGGAGGAAATGAATTACAGGGTTCAGAAAGCTGGCGGCGAAATCTGGGAAATAAGAGAGCATGTTTCACATAAAATGGTAACAAGGAATACTACTTAAAATACTTGTATGATTTTTAACTGCTTAGTTAATGAACATGATACCAACTGACCCGAAGTGTGAATCTTTGACTAGATTTCTCCTTCCTGGGTCAGCACTGTGCTTTTTAACCATAATATGACTTGTATTCCCCTTCTGATTAGTCCGATGCAGCACATTTCGGTATGTTACAGTAAGTTAAATGTGTGCTTTGTGTAGGGATAGAAAAGTCTACTATTGTGAGGAAATAAATACAGGCCATAACAGTTAAAATGTCCAATTCTAAATCAACTGGATTATTTACAAAGTTTCCACATTAACAGAGTCTCAAGTAATTATAAAGAAAAACAGGAGAAAGAAAAATAATTTGATTTCAAACTACATACATCGTTTTTTTAATTCTGTGCTAAACTAATCAACAAACAATAAAAAAAAAATCAACCAAATAAAAACCTACTTGTTGCTTTTCTTTCTCTTACCATCAGTTACTGAGGAAGCAAGAGAGGAATGACTCTCTTCTCAGAACACAAATCTTCAACAACGTCCTGAATAACATTACATTCTAGTAAGAAATAGAACTGGGAAATATGATAAAGACTGAAATGCAAGCTGTTTTTTTAAAAAGACCACCTCTTTACTGTCAACAATGACACAGAACATACTGGCTTCCAATGGCTTCAAAGAAAATATAAGGTTGGTAATAATAAG
Source organism: Manis javanica (assembly GCF_040802235.1). Taxonomy (NCBI): domain Eukaryota; kingdom Metazoa; phylum Chordata; class Mammalia; order Pholidota; family Manidae; genus Manis; species Manis javanica. The sequence goes on along the minus strand of NC_133161.1, from coordinate 60,410,121 downwards.
CATAAAACATACAGCAGACGTCCAAAGACAGAAATAACATGTACGCCACACAGATTCAGGAGAGGCCAGGCTGTCGGAGCATGGGGAAGTTCCAAAGCCTTAGCAGGAGGCTGAAAGTAGGCCTCTAAACTCCTTCTTTTTGGCTATACTATGCAGATATGGCTAATGATATAATTGTTCAGTTGTGTTTCTCATCCATATCATTGACCCACCACAAAGATGTGGATTAATAGTGTTTTAAAATTATTTTTAAAATACTCCAAGAGTGCTTAAAAATAACCTATCCAACATTTCTATGAGCAAATATAAGCCTATTAATGCCCCCAATGCTAAAATCATTCCTGAGACTTTAATTTGGAAAGTTAAGATTTAATTTTGGTAATGCCACACAAAAATAAGCTGAAAGCTAAAGAACAGCAAAGCAATTGCTTTACTATTTCCATGAACACCCCACCCTGTGATTTAACTCTAGGCTCACCGGCTGCCATGGAAAGCACTGAAATTCCACCTACACCTGCAGAAAATAAACTTAGAAACTTGGATATTGCGAAACAGTTAGGCTGACTGGGACTGCATTCATTTCCCTTCTCTTGCTTATTTCATTAGCCAAAAAAAGAAACACAAATTATCATTAAGACCTGTCAAGGAGTGAATCAGAAAATTGTAACTTGAAGTTAAAATAAGAAACCAGCCCACTTGTGAAGCCTTAAAGGAAGTTGATAATACTTATACTAAAAGCTTCGTAAGGAGTCAAGCCATTTGTTTTTACAACTCAAGCTGATTCTAGTTGGTACTTGCTGAGAACCACATATATATCAAACTCACATACTTCATACGCAGCTACAAGTGTATGGTGCTGTTCGTATGAACCCCTGACCAATGGTAAAGGGAAAGTGACTCAAGTAGCTTCGGGAAGAGTTCATGGGTAAGGAGAGGAGGCTGATGAACTCTTGGATAAAGAGCAGCAGCGTACAAGTGGTGGGAAACACTGAGGAGAGGAGAGGAGGGATGGCTCCTGCACAGTGAGTTCAGGAGTGGTGCCAAGGGGCTGGCCCGAGGAGCAGAGTGAGCCTGAGGAAAGCAAGCAGGGTGCAGCCTGGTTGGCACTGAAGCATTCCCAGAGTGAGGTGGGGTGCCCGGGCTGGAGGGGGCTATTTGGGGAAAGGATCTGTTCCCAGAGCAAATTTGCCTTTTATAACTGATGGACTGTCGTTTGTTAGCTAGAGCTCTCCAAGAAATCCTCCTCGGAAACATACGGCTTCAGAGATTTTCCTGGGATTGGCCAGCTGGTACTGTCCTCCAAACTCAGTGGGGGGCAGTGGGAAAAGACCCTGAGCTTCCCTGCTCTAGTTCCGGGCCGGCTGTTCTCAGTCTCAAATGCCTGACTTCAAGTAGAGAAATCAAAATGGATTTGGCTAAAGCCTTTCAAGTTAGGTCACCTAAACATAGGTGTACTGCTTGTCCAGCAGGCACCTTCCATAAGAAATAACTATTTCACATGAAGACCAAGCTACATACTCTGTAATTCTGACCCTATTTAAAGTGTGAAAGACTCCGGTCTCAGGAATTCTGGGAAGTCACAGAAGTGGACAAAAAACTCGCTTTTCTCATTCGAACCCTTTTTCCCTTTTAGTCCAGCATAATGTGCATCTGTTTAATGGCCCACCCTGCAAAAAGATTTCTTTCATGTGTATTTACAAAACTGTTTACACAGATGCACATACCATTACACTTTGACAAGGTCTCCAGTCTACGGGGTGAGAAGGGGAAGGAAACAGAAGCATTTCATGACTAAAGCACAAGAGGGCTTAGGAATAGAAACAAAGGGAGGAAAGACACGGCTTAGTTTCACATTATAAAGAATACTTTTGTCTTGTCCCTTCATAGCAATAGAGATTTGGTGAATTTGAGCCCCACTAAATAACCTATAAAAACCAGAATCGAGTAGTCCCTTATTTTCAGAAAACTGCCAGTTTGCACTAGCTCACTGTTAGATTTTCAGGAATTTTGTGAGCCAGTTATTAAACACAGCCATTATTAAGAATTAAAATTATCTAAGTCTATAATTAAAAAAATTTTTATTTTAAAAGCAAAGGTAATTAATAAATACTCAAAACTCATCACTTCCTACTACTAATTATGCTCTTGAGGTTTTGTCCAGTGTATCTACATGGTAGAAATATGACATAAAAGTGTGCTACTGGACATTTCTTTCCAATTCCACATTCAGGGCTGTCACACTGATAGCTTGGGGGAATAGTTACATCACAAACTGATCTCATCTGGTGCGAATCAGGTCTTTTGGTTTATCTGACCATAGAGCCTGCTGTTAAACATTTCCTAGCATACTACTGGTTCTATGTGAGCACAAGGTAGAAATCAAGAAAGGATGCTGTACATAATCAACCCATGTTTTAAGTAAGACCTCTAAAGGCCCTCCAATATTTTATTTGAATGTGAACATATCCATCTCTAGAAGTCAAGAATTAGCCACCACAGCATTCTCCCTAGCTCCACACTCCAGTTCTTGCCTTGCTCCTTTGTAAATAATACTAATTCAGTCTCTACCTCCTGAACTTTATATTCTCAGTGTTCAGGGTCATGCATTTATTGACATTAAATATTCATCACTGGGAAAGGATGGAAAATAGTTTTAATCAAGTAAGTTTTATTCTGCAGAACTGTACAGCCAAACCATTCAATTTAAGGTAAAGAACCTAATTCCATAAGCCACCTACTAAAATTGGTCTCCTAACTTCATAGAACAAGTACACACATATGCTCATAAAAATGGGATGGTCTGATTTAAAGTTAAAGTGAAGCAATTTAATTCAAGCAAAGCAAAAGGGAAGTGTTCAAATGTCAGTATATAGGTTAATTTTCCATTTTAGCAACCAATTTAAATGTTTAGAAAAGGAAAGTTTATAAATGACCTTCACAAATTATTAGAGCAAGCTTTAGATAAATATTTTGCACAGATGTGCAAAATTAATATGCTCACCTTAAATCCACTATAAGTATTAGATAGTGGTAATTTCTTCCAAGAATTCTAAAAAGTGTTTTAAGAAGTGGTATTTGCAGCTTACCTGTGGTCCATGGGGTAGCTGCTGTCTTGTATGGACTGCGATGGAGGGAGGTGAGCTGGGAAGGCGCGATCAGGTTTCGGAGTGTGAGTTGAGTTTGGAGATGCATGATGTAGTGGGGACACTGGAGTGCTGGATGGTGTTGGGGGGTTGGAGGGCCTCATTCCCACTTGTGGCTTCTGATCATAGGCACTACCCAAGGGACAAAGTAAAGAGAATATTCTGGAGCCATTAAATTTTTTTTTTTTTGCAACCCAAGAGAAGAAAACACAGTTTAGGCTTTCACTATAACTAGGTTAGAATTTTATGTTTCTTGGTTTTTGTAATTCTAGAACATGAAATCGTCAAAAATAATCACACACTTAAACAGAAAATAGGAAAATTAATACATAACTTGGTAACAGCATAAAATATTTCTAATGCATATACAAATAACTTAGCATAAGGAAAATCACTGTCTATGAGAACAGAGGCATTATTTCCATCTATTCTTGATATGACTCCTTGAGCAAGTTTTATAGATATCTTCTAAATCATTAAAAATTACTGATTATTATAATTCTTCCATATTGTGTAAGATTTTAGAACAAGGCCCCACATCAGTTATTAATAAAATGGAGACCATACCTGGCTTAACATTTTTTGTTGTAGAATTTTAAGGAGACAACGATTTTGCCTTTTTTTCATTTTCTTATCTAAAAGAAATGATGCCTGGAACTAGCCACCTCACATGGTACATTAAGGATTAATGAGACAAATGAAAATGTTTCTGATATATTTGAGCTTACTTGGAGTTTAAGAGGTACAAAATGATGTTATCTACATTATGATTTTAAGTTGTTTTCCTTTGTATAGCTCTCAGGAGTGTGAGTTAACTAACTTTTTAACCTAAAATGTATTGAAAACAAATTTTACTGGTTATTGGTTAAAATACTCTATTTTCTTTCATAATTAAAAAAAATCACCAATACATTTTTTCTTTAAAAAAGGAATGTTCTTTTTGAATTGAGCTACATAATGATTTATTCTGTTGCTCCATCTATACTATATATATGTCCAACTGCAAAAGTACTTTTACAGAAGTGAACAAGTAGGGGTTGTGCAGTCTACTCTTGCTTTAAAGCGAAGCCAGTAGTAGTCATTTTATGTTTGGTTTTATCTATTTCCTTTACTAATATTCCTGAATGAGTGCCCACTTTTTTTTTTAAATGGTTCACCTGTTTCACTTTCATGTAAAAAGAAAAAAATGACACATTTGCTGCCCTAGGATATTACTTTTTCCCCCCATGGAATGCTGGATGGAGTTATATTATTAGTGTAGAAATGGAAGTACCGGAATTTAATCTATATCTCACTGTGGGAATTACTTTTCTCTAAGAATCTTGAAATATTGAGACAATTCCTCTACTATTAGTTTATGAATGTCAGATATGTCATATAAAGCAGTAGTTATTTCACAGTCACACTACTGATCAATGCTGAAATTCAATGACAATTCTATTAGTTCATTAATTAAAAATTCCTCAATATGTTAAACAATTATTTGTGAATGCAAAGTACTCTTGAAGAGAAAATGCAAAAATTACACTCAGAGTGGACAATTGACCAATATTGTTTTATCTGATCTCAGTATTGCTTGAATAGCTTCTACAAGAAATCTTTTCCATAAAAGCTTTGCAGTTTCAGTTGAGTTGGCTCTTAATTTCTCTAAGATAATCAGCTGCCATGGAGACTGTACTATCTAAGTTTCTTGAACTTTATATATCTTGGATATTAGAGCATATATGTAGCAAACACATGAGAATATAGAAGACCTCTTTGGATCATAATGTATTATTAACCTGAGTTGATGTAATTTATAAAACTGCAAATATGTATAATCATTTTTATGTTTCCAAATGAACCTTTAAGAACTAAGTTTCTATTATAATTGAAAATAACAGTATTCAGTATACAGAGCCAACTTTTTCCTTATGCAATTACAGGCCAATATGAAAAGTAAGAGAATGCAATTTACTGTGAAGGGTTTTTAATGAACATATATGTTATCAAATTTTCTAAGCAATGAGTAAGGTGCTTTCACTGCTCCACCCTTTATTATCACCAGAAGGAACAACTGGCTTTTTAATAGATAATAGCCTCTGCTAAGCCTTATAAAATTCTAACTTTATTGCAACTGTCTGTGAATGCATCTTATAGATCATCTGCAAAGCCTGTCAGATAACTAATGTACTGCTTAGACCTGCCAAATGTTTCATTTTTTTCCCACACACCATCTAGAGTGCATAATGCATTCATTCTAATGAGAAACTTCAATAGCTGCTCAAGCCAACTAAGACCCTCTTTTCAAACCTAGGATGCATCACTACATTGAAAAGTAATTTTGATACTACATAGAAAAGCAACTAATGATCTGGATGAAAATTATTGCTTTACAATGATTCTAAAAGTGTGGGATTAGATGGTAAATGGTTCTTCAAAGTTCTGCTAAACACATTACCTAATTAGCTTGTTATATGCTGAAGATGTAACTCTCACAAAATATGACTTGAGATTTTATTTATTCCGGATTTTTTGTTTCAGTAAGAACCACCATCCTCCACATATACACTTGATTGTTTTACCTGACATTGTAGAGGCACTTTTCTCCATAGCTGAATTTAAAGGGCTGTTCCTGACTGCAGGCAGAGCTGAGTTCTGAACACGGACTGTGGGGTTCTTTCTTGATTTTCAGTGGTAGGCCATGAAAAGCCACTAGAAAACAAAACAAAAATACCCACAAAAATGAAATGCACTTAGGAATTAAGTAATTTAACCTTTTCTATATCTCTTGGTTAAAATGTCATTAGCATTTCATATTAACTTTAACTTACATGTATATAAAAAAATCACATTTGACAAGTTTCATGGGAGATTCTGGAGAATCTCTGTTTACTATACCTTTTCTGCTTTTATTGTGCAACAAAATGCATGCTGGAGCTCTCTCATTACTTAAAGTGAATCATTTGTCCTTTGCTTCATTGATATTAATAATAGATGCTCAATTTTTCAGAAATTAAATTTTGAAAACATTTCAGAAAGATTTCCAATGATAAAGCAGAAAAAGTACAACAGATTATCCAAGAATTAACTGAATAATAGAACATAATTTTAAGTATTCTTGAAAGCAAAATATCTCAAATTCACCTATGTTAATGGTCTAATGGAATGACAACTGGACTAAGAGAAAGAAAAATCCATGTGCAGATCCAGTGGTAACTGATGATAATTTGGGCAAAAACAATCTCTTTGAGGCCAACACTCATTTATAAAAGAGAGATAAAAGTACCTATCTACTTACCTACTACTTGTGAAGATGAAATATAAAAAATAATTGAACATTATTTGTCACATGTAGTCTACCACAAAACATTTTATATAAAATAATGTTTTCTTTTCTTTCATGACTAATGTATGGTTATACATATATTCATTAATATGTAATATAATATAAGAATCATATAAAATATGAAGGCTAAGAGGAATATGTATATTTTGGGGGGAATCATAGGTTTAAAATCACTAAATAACTAATGCTATTTACTTTTTATTCCTCCATATGAAATTTTAAAAAGTACCTATTAGAGATACTATTACAATAATTGAAATCTTAGGATAAATAGAAAATTTTGTAAAAGGGATTAAGTAGACATGATAATAGATTTTATTTTCATGTGCAATCTGCATAAGTATGACTAATCAAGGGATAAACACAAAAAGGTCATTTTGGAGATTTATTCTAGCTAATATAAAAAATGGAATTAAAACACAAGATATTAAGACCGTTTTCTATAAAAGACAGTATGAAAAAGAAACTTCGTTGTTTATGATAACATTCAATCTTGATCATGACATTAGAGCATTATAAACTTGTACTAGTTTGAATATCAAATATAATTTTCAAACAATTTGATATCGAGAACTACCAAGCTACAGGAGATTAATAAATGCTATTTGTTTGTATAAGCTCATAATTTTCTTTTCTTTTTTTTATTTTTTTCATTTTTATAAGCTCATAATTTTGACAGAAATGTTCAATGGTACTCAAGAGCCATTTGAAACATCATAAAAAACCTACTTGCCAAACAAACAAATAAATTTCAGCTAAATTACTTGTCTAAGGAAAATGATAAATAATAACAACTTCATTGGGTAGTCTGTTTCAAAGTATTTTCTTGTGGTATTATGTGTTTAATATATCTATTAGAAGTAAAGGGTAGAGGAATAGAAACAAAAGAAAAATTACATGTGTATTCATATGCCTGGGGTACTCATGTTCATTAACTTTACCAAGTAAAAAAGTAACAATTTACTAACCATTTAGACAGAAGATATTTAAAAACCCCCAAGAATCAATTATAATATAAGGGCTTATTAGGATTCTGATTTGAACAAACTATAAGAGGAAAACTTTGTGCCAAAGAAGACATTTGAATATGGATTAGGTATTAGATATTTAAATTCTTGTTCATTTTGGGGGATTGTGAAAAAGGAGTGGCAGTTGTACAAATATAAAAAGTTTAAGGTTAGATATTCATAAAGTATTTACAGAAAATAGTAAAATGTCTGGGGTTGTCTTTAAAATAGTCTAGAAAAAAAATGATGATTGGGAGATGAATCAAATTAGAAAAGTGTCGATACATGTTAATAGCTGATGATGGGTATAAGGGAGTTCACTATTTTCTTTACTTTTAGCTAAATCCTAAATTTTCATGATGGAAAGTTTTTAGTTGTAAAAAAAAGATAAATATTTAAAGTATTTAAAGTAAAATTGTGTAAGAAAATGCTCTCCCTGTGTGTGTATGTTGGTGTGTGCACTACTTCTTAGAATGACAAGTATTGTATTATACAATCATTAACCCATACACGTGTTGCTGTCTTAATAGTTTTCAACTATTCATTATTTCTTTGAACATATACAGCAAAGTGTATATACCCAAGCTTCACACTTAGGATTAAGTATTGGATTTTATAGTTTCCTAAGGAAAAGCAGTAGCAACATTTAAGGAACTCAATTTGTCATTCAAAGAAGTAACAAATCATTGTACATGAGAGAGCAGATCTAATTTATATGAATAAAAACTGGTAAGACCTCAACAGTTAATAAATGTGCCGTATGATGCAAAGTTTATCACAGTTATAAAAATATCAGGTATATCAGAGAAGACTATATGTTGATTTATTACTATATTACTACAATATTACTGTATTTTAAAAGCCATTGGATCATGAGGTAGGATAAGATTCGTGAACAGGACACAGAAAGGACTAACCATAAAAGAAAATATCCACAAATTAGGCTTCACTGAAATTTAAGAACTTCTCTTCACTGAAAAACTCTATTAAGAGCCTGCAAAGTAGGGTCCACACTCCAAGATGTTTGCATTAGGAAGAGCTGACAAATAACTCATATTCAACATAATAAAAATTGCCACAAATTAATAAGAGAACAATTAAAAGCTGGCAAAAAACTTGAGCATGCAGTTCACAAAAGAAGACATCCAAATAGCAAAACAAATGAACAACAAAAAATGCCTATATAAAAGTATTCAACATTTTTACTCATCAGGAAAAATGCAATGAAATCACAGGAGATTATCACTGTCCTCCCTCTAAAATGGCTTCACTTGAAAAAATCTGCATTGCCAAGTTTTAAAGACCTAGAACAACAGGAACTTTCATGTGTGCCCTGAGAGTATTAATTGATGTGAACACTTAAGGTCTTTAGCAGTTATCTACTAAGGCTCGACATAAATATACCCTATGATCCAGTCATTTCACTCTTAGGTATATATATGCAAGAGAAAGGACTGCATATGTTCACCAAAAGACATGTATAAAAATGTTCCTAACAGCTTTATTCACAATAGCAAAAACTGGAAAAATTCAAGTGTTCATTAGAAGAAAAATGGGTAGATTGTAGCAGATTGATACAATGGAACACTGCAGGAATAACAGGGAACACATTACTGACATATGGACAAACATAGATGGCTTTGACAGCAGTTGAGTATAAGAAGCCAAACTTAAAAGAATATATAGTATATGAATTTCAAGAACACACAAACTAACTGATAGTCATACAATTCTATTTGTTTCTTGGCTGGGAGTATTAATGACTGTGAAAGGGCTCTAGTAACCTGCTAACAGTGCTCTGGGTGGTGGTTCTATGAATACATTCATATGTAAAATCATCAAGCAGTATGCTTAAGATTTCTGCATTGTAACAAATGCACATCTCAATAAAAAGGTTTAAAAATAAAAGGAACATCAAACAATGCTACACTAATTAAGGTATTTGAACATGTCTGGCCTCCTGTTTCAGTACAGGCATCTGAGAATGCACCTGAACTTCATAGGATAAATAATCCCAGGTGAGTCAGGAGAGGAATGTCAAGTTTGGGGTTTCATCAGAAATGGTGGCCTCCTATCAAACTGTCACTGCTATTGACCTCAAGGCAAAAGCATGAATCATCCTAGTGGACACACTGTCTGGAGCTCTAGTGCATTCAGATGGCTCCATGAATTTCCTGAATTGACTTAGGAAGAGAGGATACAAGGGTGCCTAAGGTGCTATCAGAGGCAAATTGATCTGGAAACTCAGGAGCCCCAAATCTGGCTAATTATGAAATTACCCAGACAAGTTTGAAAAAACAGAATTTCCAGAACCCCTATGTTATAGGTTGAACTGTGCCCCCTCAGGTTCATGTTGAAATCCTAACTTCATATGTTCACCAAAGGCCATGTATAAGAATGTTCATAACAGCTTTATTCATAATAGCAAAAACTGGAAAAATTCAAATGTTCATTAACAGGAAAATGAGTAAATTGTAGCATATTGATACAACGGAACACTACGCAGGAATAAACGGGAACACATTACTGACATATGAACATACTTCAGTATGTGACTTTCTAAGATGAGGTAATTTGGGTGGAATCTAACCCCAAATGACAGGTGTCCTTGTAAAAGGGGGGAATTAGATTCAGAGACACACAAGTGAACACCATGTAAAGATGAAGGCAGAGATCTGAGTGCTACACTTCTGCAAGCCAAGGAATGCCAAAGATCAGCAGCAAACCGCCAGAAGCCAGGGAGAGAATCTAATAGATTCCCTCACCACCTCAGGACCCTGCCAACACCTTGTCTCCGGCTTCCAGCCTGCAGAACTGTGGGACAATCGTGTCTGTTTCTAAGCCACTGAGGTTGTGGTACTTTGTTCTGGCAGCCCCAGAAAAGTCACACACCACGCCCAGAAATTCTGCTTCACTAAGGCTGGGATATCTATCAGGATTCTGTATCTTAAAAAAATTTCTAGGTGATTCTCATAGCTGGACTAACTTCAAATCCACGTTGATGCTTGGCAACATCTGCACCTGGTGTGTGCTACAAGGCAACAGGTCCAGCACTTGAAAAAACTTAGAAAAAACTAACGCTGTCTTCCTTTTCATTAGATGCCCACACTCAGGGATTCTCACAGGTTCTCCAACCCCATAAGTTTAGGGCTCCCCTACTCTCTTAATGACACATTCAATGTGTACAGGCCTCTCTCTTAATCATTACAGGCCCATGGAACTGTGATTTTTTTTTTGATCATAAGCCAAATAAGTAATCCAATGAATTTGAGTTGGCTAGGGTTTTATTTTTTAATTGCTGTGTACGAGGAAATAACGAAGCTAACCTGAAGGACTTCAATATTTTGTCTAAGAACTACACACTACTTTCTTTTCCTCATACTCACTTTCCTGCTTCCTGGAGGATACTCTGTATCATAAAGTGGCTTCTCTTACTTATTTCTCAAGTAAAGGTAGTAGAAAGAGGGCTGAGCTGGACACGTGTTGGGTATTTCATCCCAGGGCTGAGAGACTGAGCGTCTGCTAACAGGCAGTTTTCCAGTTCACTGGCACAGGCACCAGTGAAAGCAGTACATTCATTTTGTGCAATTTGCTTTACCTTCCCACATGGAGTTGGTGCATGTAAAAGGCTGTTAAGTACTAAATTATTCCTTATCAAATCACCATCATCTGGAGTCATGATCAACACTAATTAAATTACTTTCGCTGAACACGGCTCCAGCCTGCTGCAGAGGCTGCTAGGTACATTTCATTTCGCTGACTGTACTGTCCTTGCTGGGTCTGGAACACAGAGCTACAGGCTTCTGTATTCTTTGTAGTTTTAATTAAAGTGAATCCTTCCTTCTTCTAGTGTATCAAATCAAATGAGTTAACTCCTTCATTTCATTTACAAAGAAGTGATGGTTCAAAATGATATTATATCTTTATCCCTGACTTCAGAGAGTTCAGATAATTTATCTATGAAATCAGCAGCCTTCCTTGGGCATTCCTCAAACACGTTTCCATGCAAACTTTTATAATCCACAACTCCTCAGGACAATCAGATCTTTGGAAGGAGAAGCGGAAAAAAAAAAAAAAACACTCCAGAGAGGGATCTTGCAGTTTTTTTTTTTTCTTTGATAGAGGCTTGACCTTTAAAACCACATCTTAAGCCTGACTAATGATGACTGAGTTCTTCTAATGGTTAAATTTAAGAGCTCCAAAATACCAGGACTTTTTAAAAGCACTTCCAAAATAAACTTAACCACTTAATTAAAAAGTTAACTTGGGGTTATGGTATTCATCATAAATTATTTGTTAAATGAGTGATTCTTTTTATTTTAGGACTATGACCTCTTAGGCATCATCTTGTTTCCATTTTCTTCTGCCTACATTTTAGAACGGAGGTACAATCTTGTCGTCATTCCACTGAAGCACAGAAATGCCCTCGGTTTTCCAAGAGCAAGAGCAAAAGCAGGAGCAACAATGCTGGCATAGAACCATGTGTTTGGTTGAGGATAAACATATAATAAATCTTATTTGAATACCTGAAATAGAGATGGAGCTAATGAATTTAAAAATTTGCTCATAGGAGAACAATTTCCAAAGCAATCATGACACTGGGACATTTTTTTGTACCATTAAATTGATAACAGACCATGTTTGTTGTAATTGACGGGGTTCATGTTAGTACAGAGAATAAACAATGAAATCTACGAATTGAGTTTCTGTTGACAGTTCTACAGTGAAAATCAGGCTGTCTTGGAAATTTAAGAAAGACAATGTTTAGCTGGAGGTGTTGACTTACTGAACTGTGGTTGAGTGGAACTGTGATAGAAAAGACTAGTTTCATCGCTTTTAAAAAACTCTGATTTACATAGCGTAGAGTTTTCAAAGAATCCACTTACTCTGATTCTCATCATTCAAGACAAGGACATTTAGTATCATTCCCATTTTGTGAAAGCTTTTTAAAAGGCATGAAAAAGCTAAGCTTCACGCCTAACTAACAACATAAAACTAACTTAAAACAGGTTAAGAATTATAGCCCTGGGCTTTGGCTAAAACTCTTGAACCCTTGAGCATATAATTCAAATTTATTTTGAATAAACACACTTATGATTTCCTTCATGCATGAGCACCACTATAACATTATATCAGATGTTTCTTTACCCATTCATTCCTTCATTCATTCCTTCATTTATTATGGCCCAGATACTATGCCAGGTGCTGAGAGGGAGAGAATATGAAGCTATAGAATGAAGATGAAAAGTAAGACGGTCTCCCCATCAAGAAGTCATAGTGATTTAATGCTTTCTTTAAGGTCTCTTTAAAAAGTTTTCTCTAATAATGATATTAGCTAGTCTTCTCTAAGTTTGATTAATTCATGTGTATGCAATTCATATTTCAGCATACATGGCCTTAATAATATATTCCCGGCACTGTGAAACACCTCTCATGCATTCGTGCTTGCATTTAGGCTGCGTTGCCTTCTTTCAATTTGTTGGTATTGATACATTATTATCAAAGGCATTTAAAAAATTCACTCCACTCATATTCCACCAAAGGAAAAAATGTTGCTATCCAGCATCTAAAGCTTCCCCTAGACTTTGATAACTAAAATGTCACAACTGACAGGTCCCCTTCTATACATAGATAGTTAATGTAAATATAGTGCAGGGTTGTCTTGCCTCTGACCTTTCACTCTGCTTTCATCCCAACCCTTAGCATAAGAGTAAAACAGAGTAGCAATTTCTGTGAATACAAAAGAATTACACTGGGAAGAGAAACACATCACATTTTTAATTACTTCTCTAAACAGAGCCATGTCTTTGAATCAACTCTGTACTTTTTGAAGCAAAACTAGCTAGGAATATAGAGCTTTAGTGAGTCCCCTGACTTTGATGTAGAGACCTCTGCTCAAAAATTCTGTTTTGGAATATTTAGAGTAGTCTACTGTACAATGTTCTAGGACAGCAGTTAGCAAATTACAGCCCATGGGCCAAATCTGGCTCCCCACCTGTTTAGGTAAATGATGTTATTTACCTAATGTTATGGGGACACTATACCAACCACTTATTTAGGTACAGTCTAGGGCTAACTTTGAGTTATAATGAACTATTTGTGACAGAAACCCTGTGACCTGCAAAGCCTAAACTATTTACTATCTGGCCTTCCACAGGAAAAGTTTGCTAATCACTGTTGTAGGTTATGGTCTACAATGAAAAAGGAGAAAGAAAACATGAAAGTGGACAGATGGAAAAGTGATACCTGCTAGTGATGGGGTCCAGCCTAATTAGTTAATAAAGGACATGTAATTTTGCTACATCATCTCTTGTCTTACTCTCAAAATCAAGCACGCAGCCTTGTGTGGCCAATTTAGGGATATACACAAACAAGATGATGAAAACTGACATGATATTGAGGCTCTAAAAACACTGCAGATTTATGTACTTTGAGAAATTTCAAGACATTTACTTAGACCATGGTTATGTATAATGTGGAGAATTTTTTACACTTGTCTACAAAACATAACTGAGAAAGTCAAAACAAATCATTTTGTGGACCCTAAAGTGCTTGTAGAAAATTTTCCATTTGGCTGTAGGAGTGAATTAAAAAAAAAAAACTCTGGAAAAAGGGGAAAAAAAGTAAATGGTATACATAAATTAGATTATTTAAGACCAGATACAAGCATGGCATGAAAAATGCATGCAGCCTTTTATACAAATATATGTAGTTACGAGTATACTCACTAGATGAAAAGCATTCACTTTAAGTTAGTATCACTTCAATTTCAGGTGATAAATGGAAGACAATGACCTCAATTAGTACTCAGTTAAATTCCAGAAGCAAAGGGGAAAGGCTCATGTACAAATAAAGACAAAAGTGTTACATGCTCTGTAAATCCATCTTCCAAGACACACAGAAAAGCAGAAGCCACTTTTACTGTATCTGAGCCTCTCAAAGATTCTTTTCCAGTACATTTACCTCTTCCAAGGGCTCCCCACCCCCACTGTGTACACACAGCACTCACACATACACACACCAACATCCATTACCAAAGGGTCTTATCTCAGATATCAGCAGAGTGCCTTTATGGGGCCATTAAACCATTTCTCTTGTTTACAGTGCCTGAAGAAAGATGTGAATTATGTCTGTGACAAAACAAGCGATAACATTTCTAAACTGCTATCAAAATGCAAACTGAAACACATTTAAGGACAGGGACCTTGATTCGAGTTTTCATGATTTTCCATTATTTGCAGGATCTGAAAATACACTCACCTATAATATTTCCAAGACAGGAATTTAAACCATAGCACCACAAGCTGATATTACCTTTTCTTAAATAAAATTCTTTTAAGTAGAGCAGTTACAGAGAAGATGATAAAATGTTTTTAAAGGAATATTACCAGTTGGAATAGATCTCATACCCTGCCTGTCCTCTGATGTTATTTTGGTAACACGTAAGATGCTGTTTAGTAGTAATCACAAGGCAAAGTAAGGGACTCTCACCCCTTGTTATCAATCTCAGAATTTTTGAATTGAAGAGAACATTCAATATGATCAAGTTTTAAGGACTGAGCTAGTGGTTTTGTGCTCAGAAACCTTCCTATTAAAAAATCCTAAATGGATGCCCAAGGGTAAAAAGATAAAAAAAGAGGAGCTGCTTTTATTATAGGAAGGCAAGGAGCCATCATTTGCCCCCTCCCTTGTTTCTACAAGTAAATATTCTAGCACCTGCAAAATTTCCCAGGCATTTTGGAAACCAGAACTGAGTCTCAGAGAAACCACGCATTTCTCAAAGAGGAGATCAAACTGTTTTTGTCTGATAGGAGTTAATACCAAACTCTCTCAGTAACAGCAACTACACACTCTATTGTGGGGATTCCTGAATGGTCCTTCCAGGGGCATACCTGAATAAAGGAGGGAATGGAGTAGGAAAAAGTCCGGGGTGATCGTGCACCTCACATCCCCATCCAGAATGGGGAATCTACAGACTTGGAAACTAGTGCTAAGGACAGAGCTGAAATCAGAAGGCAGGACTCCTCACAGTCTACAGAGTAAAATAAGCCTTTGGATGATGCTACATCCTCGTAAGAGAGTTCTTTCTTAAAAGCACAATTAATAATCCAACTTTATATTGCAAAGTACCACCACTGAATAGAATGGACAAGTATTCTGGGTTGGGGCCTATATTTCCTCTCTTCAAAAAACACTGGTGATACCAAAATGCAGCCAACTCTGACTCATATGAAGTTCACTTATCTACCAGTCCAGATGACCTGAACCAGAGGTTGCCAACATTTGTTTGGTTCATGGAGTGGTTTCAAATAATCTCAATTGGCTATGATCACTTAAAAATCAGCTTCAAATCCTTTTCTGGTTTCAAAATCTGAACTTCTGTCTTCTCTAGAAAAAAACACAATATCTAGCAGTAACACTGAGTCCACTCTGCAGTCAACAAAGCAGGGCAGCAGTTGGCTGAGCCCGTTATCAGCTGCCCCTTTGGCCATGACCTGTGTGTTCATATTTGCCACAATCCATACCATGCCCACTACTCTGCACTCCACTATCTCTTGCACTAATTTCATTTTATTCATTTATATGCTTGGCATGGCAGTTTTCCACCCTTTTTCTAACACATAGCTAAAATCATGAGTGATTCCACACTTTCACATGTGGACATGCCTGTGCACATACATATACACACTCACATCCCCCCTCAGCAGCAAAAATAAGTATCACGAAACTCACATTACACTATGCCTTGGAAACTCAAGCACTCATTCTCAGGCAATAAGGCATATGGCAAAGATCAAATCTGCCTGGTTTCAAATCTTGCTGCTTCCACTTACCAGCTGTAAGCCTGGCCAAGACAGTTAACCTTTCTGTGCTCCAATTTCCTCATCTATAAAACGGGGGTGACAATAGCACTTACCCCACAAAGTTGCTGATACAATTACATGAGACACTACTTGTAACATGTGTAGTGAGCACTTAAACATGTTAGCTTTCAGTGGTGTTATTCTGCAGACCCAGAATCAGCTAGAAGAGAGCATGCGAATCACCCAGAAACTGACCAGCAGAATGGATAAGAGCATGGAGACTGAATCTTTGCAACTTACCAGCTAAAGACTTCTGGTAAACTAGGTATCTGAGACCTTTCTCATGGGGTTTGTGTAAGAATTAAATGAGGCATTGCACATGAGAATTTAGAATAATATCTGACACGTGGTACTCAATAAGTGTT
This sequence comes from Manis javanica, assembly GCF_040802235.1. Lineage (NCBI taxonomy): Eukaryota > Metazoa > Chordata > Mammalia > Pholidota > Manidae > Manis > Manis javanica. The sequence continues at coordinate 60,393,414 of NC_133161.1, read as the reverse complement.
AGTTATTACCATTACTAATTCAACCAGTATCTTTCACAGAAGATAAAGAGACTCAAGGAAGTGAAGTGACTTAGAAAAGGAGCATGCCATCCCACCATCAGACTATTACTTCACTACTTTTATAGTTCATCTTTTTCCCAATTTCACTTCCACTGACTACACACTAAGAGCAGAAAATTTACACATGGAGAAGAAACTATATGGGAAAGGTGCCCTGACAGAAGGAAAAAGCAAACAGCATAGCTGGTAAAACAAATACTGGAAGAAAAATCAAGTTGTATGCACCCAGCTCCTACCCCACCCACTAGCTGTGTGAGCTTGGGCAAACTATACAACCTCTCTGGGCTTCTGTTCTTGATCTACAAAATGAAGGCATTAGAGTAAGCAATCTTTCTTTATAGCTTTAAAATGTAATGTCTGGGTGTGGGCATCTGCTTACTGATATCAGAAAGAAGAGAAAAATATAAAGATTTGATACAAAAATTCAGAGGGCAGGACATTCAGAGACCACAGCTCTACATACCTCAATAATAACTGAGGGCATTACTGCATTTTAGCAAACTGTAGTCACTGAAATTCACATCAATGAGCCTTAACCATCATGAAAAAGCAATGATTTTGGCTCATCAAAAAAGGTGTAATCTACTACAAGAAGGGAGTGTATATAATGTGCATTAGAAAGGTGTACATGCAATATGGTTAGCATTTTAAAATACTTGATGCTTTAAAAGGTGTTTCACGGACCATCTACTTTGCAGTTTATGTCAGTAAGGAATATGTTATTATATTAATAGAAAAAGCAGAATCAAAAGACAGAAATTTATATTCCTAATTTTAAAAGCTTTGTAAGTGCCATTAATTGAAAAATAAAAAGATGAACTACACACACACTCCAAATTTCTAGAAATTTTAAAGCCCCATCCTGCTATCATAGTACTTCAGCAGCAGTGGCACTAAATGATCGTCATCTTCACAGTCCAACTGCTGGGTGAAAGTGACCTGAGAGGAAACTGGTTCTTCTTTCTGGAAAAGGGTAAAAACAGGGAAAGGAAGGCCTAATGCATGAACACTCCAAATCTAATCAGTTTTGCATTTTGCATTGGCTTCAAATCAGATCTTCCTACCCCTACTGGTCCAGTAGATGGAAAGCAGCACGACACTATTTTTCTGGAAACAAATGCTGTACAGTGAGCCCAAACATAACAGTACTTCATATCCAACTGGCAGGCATAAAACCTGAACAAACTGCAGCTATGTGAGAAACAGATCTAATAAACTGACATGAAGTTCTGAATCAAGATGCCTACCCCAAACCCACACCTCCCAAAACCTGCTCTACTTAATTGATTACCTAATAATGACCTCTAGGATTATGAAAAACACCTTCTTCTGCAGAAATTACTCTACTTCACTTTAATATGGATACTCTTTTTAGAGCCCTAAAAAGTTACAAAAGTTATTACTTCTCTGCTAGTAATTCTGTAATTTCTCTCAAGTAATGGATGTTATTGGAAATGACTAGGCAGTATTTACTATTATTCCTAGCCAAGTAGGGGCTAGGAGATCCCAGAGCTACCTTGTGTTTCCCAGTCTAGCACAAAGAAGTTCTGAGGAATGCTATGACAGATGGGCTCTGCAGAATACCAAGACCCCGACAGTGCTCCGTCCTCACGACTGTGTGACCATAAGAACAAGTCCTTCCCATAAGAAGAACGCGTTAGGAGTGGGCTTCTTCTATCCTGCATGTGCTGCTTTCTCCAACTCTCCAAAACAAACCACAGAATGCCACTCTCTGCAAACTACTGTATAGATCTCTAACAAATGGTTCAGGTAACAAGTAGTAAATATGTTACTTGAAGTCCACTGATACAAAAAAGAAAGCAGATTAATAGACCACCGAGAAGAATCGATGCAGGTGGCAGCATCTACAGATAATTTACTTAGAATAAATGATAAATGTGATCTTTAATTTTCTTCTTTTATTAAATCACACACAGAAACTCACACAAGATTTTACATTCATTACTTTATAGACCATAGTAAAATAAAAAATAAAATTAAGATAATATTTCATTGCCAGAGAAGACTGCCAATTACTAATATGCTTATCATCATTTTGTAAAGATAATTACTAAAAAGACTAGAGGTTTTTCAAGATTTGTAAGTTTCGTAAGAAGAAGTAGTCAAATAAGTTTTTATGAAATAAAGTACAACCATTTTCTCCAATACTATTTTAAAAGCAATGAAATAAGTAATTAGTGGTGCAAATACTGCTTAAATGAACTTATTACTGTGGTCTTCAGAACTAGAACAATATAATTCTAAATTTAGAATTCATCTCACAGGCATCAGCATGATCTGGAGAAGTCTTTAAGCCTGGAGTTAAGAGGAAGGGCACACGGCCTTCAAAGTGAATACCATGACCAACACAAGGGAAACTCCAAACCTCATACCACACTCACAAGTCTAATGAAATTCTGTTGTTCCATTCCATCAAATGTTTGTGCTCTACTTGTTTTAATATTTATCCCCTGCAAAGGGTCTTTCAATTTTGATCTGGTGAACCCTTGCTGCTTGACCAATTCTACTGTCTTTTCAAGTTAGTGAATACTCACTTTTGGTTCATATTTCAACATGCTTTTCTTCCAGTCTGTGTATGAAAAGAGACTGTAATTTGCATGGTCTTAAACTGACCACTTTAGTACCACCATGATACACTGGATCAGTAGGAGGCCACACTCAAATGGCTCAAGTACACCTGCAGCATTCTGATGTTACTCTACTGAAGACATGACTGAGATCAATTCAGACATTATTAGCCACGTGGGCTTTGTTCAAAAAGACCCCATCAGTAGACAAAGTTGAAAATATGTTCTGAATGCAAAAGCTAGAAGAATTTGCCCAAAAAAGGAAAGCCAGCTGGCTAGGCCCAAAAAAAAAGTACCTTTTAGTAAATGCCAATAAAACTTTACAAGCTGCCAAAATAACAAAGATAGAGTAATTACGAAGGAAACTTTGTAATTTTCCTGACAATAAACACCTTCTTAAAAAGAAATTATCTGTCACCTGGCCTCACTTGTTACAGCTGTTTATACTATGTAGGGTAAAAACTGCAAACACATTTCATTTAAACCAGCTACTAACTGAGCACAAAATTTTTATAATTTTTCTACAAAATAAATTTGGGGATTTTCCTTAAAAATGCCTTGTAATATTTAATTCAATTCATATTACAGCAGTTTCCATGAGGAATCACCACTATCTGAGAAAATTGTTTACCCCAAGTACTTTGCCCATCTTGAAAAATGTTCATTTAATTGTACTACATTAAGAATCCCCCAAAAGGAAAAGGGATGTCCATGAAATATAAGAGTAAAGATGATGATCTGGGAACCACATTTTTTAACTCCAAAATAGTCTTTGTTCAGGAAAAAAAGAATCAACATTATACAGAAACATTTAGAAAATTGCACTTTTTTTCATATGGCAGATAATATTAATGTTGGTCTAACTTTCTTATGAAAATCCATGAGACTTTCTTAAAGAGTAAGACTCAGAGCTAAGGAGCAATGTTTGTTCCCTAATCTGCAACAGTACCATCAGCACCTCCAGATGCCAATCAAGCACTTTTTTCATTTCTTAACAATAAATACTAACTTAAAACATCTACAGCACAAGAGGGATATCAGAATAAGGAACTGTAAAATCTCTACTGACACAAGCCCAGCCTTTACCAATAAAACAAGAAGCAAATGAACCCAACACCAATAAAAAAATAAACCAAGAGAGTCTTGCATAAGCTTATCTGTGGCCATGAAATAGTCAAAAGAGGTACTATATAAGATACACTGCATAAGGAACTGACTTTACTGTGTGAATGCTGTAGGAAACAAATGTAAATGATCAGTAAATACACAGATCACATTTCCAAAGCCAAAGAAACTGTTATTGGAATGAAGAGTTTGATAAAATTATATTGACATTATGTAAGTAATTTTTGTTGATTTATTAAATACATTCACCTTTCAAAAGACTGTTTCCTCTGAACATAAACTTTTTAAAAATACATATGATATATTAAAAATTATCTTTTTTTCTATAGGAATACATCTCTAATATTTAATTGGCCTAACAGTTGGGGGTTATCAATCACAAATAAACCAAGTCAGATTACAGCAAGTCACATGGAGTTTAAGAGATTACTCTTGTCCACCTTCACAATCTTTGCAATGAGCAATTATTGACAAGTACTTTAATGGAGGATATACAACTTGTTAAATCTGATTTCCATATACCCTGCAGCCCAGTTTATTCTGACATATTTACAAAAAGTTATAATTATATTCAACTTAGTTGATATGACTTAAGGATCCATAATTGTTAGCATAGCTGAAAATAAAAAATCAAGTTTAATGAAACTATTCATTAATTATACTCACTTGTAACGTAAGAAACGTTCTTAATTTTCAACCTATTTACAGTATTCCAAAAAGGCTTAAATGTGTAGAAAACTATTCTTAAATTTTTATTACACATTAGAGAGTTGATGTAAATTCCTGGATGCTAGTTCAAGGGATGTCTGTTTCATTTTTTCTACTCTAAGCCTCCCCACTACACTATCCCTGAGCATATTCTTGAGGCTACCCTACTGGAGAAAACTTCTATAATAAGGATCATTCTGATCCTTCTGGAACCAAGCCCTGTTTGATGGCAACTAAGCCATTTTACCAGTGACTAAATTTGATTCCAGAGCAATAGTGTCATGGCAACATTCCAAAGTATATTTGTTTTTTTTTATTTCGACTTGCTAACTGCAAATGAGAAATTAGATCACTACATTAAACATAAAATGTAAAGCACAAGTAGGTAGCAATATTGTACAAGTGTTATTGAAAATAGAAAACTGCAGCACAGAAGCAATATTTGAAGATTACAAATCTTTTTAATTCTATCTTGGGCAGAGCATTTTGTGGTGACATCAAAAAATGCATCAAACCTATTAATCCTTGCACAATGCATGTTTTTATGTTTCTCAAAATTTCAGAGGCACTAACTGGGAAATAAATTCTGCATTTTATTTTATTTTCACACACATTTTGCTTAAATAAATATTAGAGTTACTAATCCTTGGGGATTTTAAAAATTCGGGATGTAAGGGATACATAAATGGAACTTTATTCTTAAATGACGTGGTATATGCAAACACTCTATGTATTTTCATGTTTAACTGCTTTTTTAAAAACTGTCAACGCTGTATTTACTGCTATGTCAGCCTAAGGCACCTCTTTAAATTTAACCTTTTGAGATTCTTAGATATTAACAGCATGGCCATGTGAATGTCCAGATATTATAATGCTTGCTAGAGATCAGAGATTATCCAGGAATAATCAATTTCCTACAAATTTAGCGATCAAAGAGGATCACAGACAATGACAATACATAGCATTCTTTTTACCTCCTTACAGTTTTACCAGTACAACACAATGTAGGAAACTCACGTGTGGAATGGATTTCTTTTCTGTTTCCTTTTATTTTTATGTTCTGAAATACAATTTAATTGTTCAGAATACAGAGCTCTGCCACTGTATCTGTTGTAACCCCACATGTAAGGTGACTAGGAGGTATGTCAAATACTGCAGCCAACTGATATATTCAGAGCTTATATTAGCACTTAATGCACAAAGATTTACACAGCCCTCCTTGTCACTGGTAGTTCCAAGAAACTAGACAAATAGGAAGATGAAAGAGTACTCTGCTCTCCTCCCATGTGTGCAAACAGAAATGAACTTTGGAGAAACACATGGATACCATCTGCAAAACAACTCTAGGATCACAAACATAATAGGCCTGGTTCACATTCTCTTCTTTACCCCTTTGAAGTTAATAGGAGTTTTGTAAATTGAGGGTGTGCATGGGGATAAAAACTAAGTCAGATAAAACGTCACTAAGAGGTGTCTTCTCTTACAATGCATGCATAAATTCTTGGCCAGGGCAAATTTCTTTGAATGACCACATTTGATTCCACAGACAATAATTATAAAATATCTCATATATATGTATTGTTTTAAATATGGTTAACTATAGTATGCTTCTAGGCTAAAACACATTTACAAAAAATGTATTATACATTTCCATATTTTTCTGTCCACTTGCTCATCGTCAACAACATGACTTCTATTTTAGGCTTAGAAATTTCCAGGCTGACCCATAAAATCTGATTTACTTGGACCTCCCAAACTTCATGTTCACCATATGCAATGCACACCTTTACCTCCACTGCTGCCATTCTCTCCGAGAGACAGAAAATGTGCTTACCTAGTTCCAAGCAATTAACACCTGTTCTCCATCCCACCTAACAAAATCTCCATCACCTTGTATATCATATGTATTTTGAAGAGACAACTGAGGTGTGGTAAGCACTGACACATGGAAAATGAGGTACCAAGGAAGATTAAATTTCACTTCTGTCACCAACTACTTGGGCACTGACCTGTCACCTGGGGTAAACTATTTTTCCCTGACTACCTTATTTCTGATGGGACACAGCTCTACAAGAAACCATGTAGGGTAGTGCTTAAAAACCAAATCTACAATTAGGTTGTTGTGTGACCAAAAACAATACCTTTAACTACTCAATTTTCTCACCTGAAAAAAAGGTGATAATAGCTCCTGCTAAATAAGGTTGTGAAGACTGGATGTGTTAAGGTATAAAGAGCTTAGTTAAGTATCTAATATACAGTGAACACTACCCAAATACTAGCTATTGTTATCCATCCAATAGAGTTATTGGGTAGATAATCTCTAGGTTAATTCCTAATATTTCATAAGTCGGGGTTTCTAGTTCCAGATCATGTCTCGTGTTCTTCGTGAAGCCATTCCCAACTATTCTATATTGAACTCATACTTAAAAAAATATATATATATATATACTTTATGGTGTGACATTCATTTACTTCTTAGTCATGTAGTATTTTTTACTGCTAATATCATAACAGTAATTGTGTTGATAATTATAAATGCCCTGACTTGTTTTATCCTTGTTCCACATACAAAGCATCCTTACTACTGTGGGCCCCTCTGTAAGAAGAGGAAATGGGAGATTAAGTGACATGCCAAAGTCACCCAACTAGAAAGCAGTGGATTGGGGCATTCAACCTTATAAGGACTCCAAACTCTGCACTTTTGGCTCAGTTAACATCTCACGCTACTGTACCCTAACTATTCCCAGCATGTGTTCTCCTCTTCTTCCAAACTTCCCAGTATGACTTACAAAGTCAGAGATTATGGATTTTGTTTTATTACATATTTTTGTGCATACAAAGTGTATCATATGTAAATAAACACTTAAATGTTTGTCTATCTTTATCTTGGCATTATAGCTATGCAAGTAATTTAAACAATTTCTAAAATGGAATGACCCTAAAAACCAGGGCTTAAAAGTGGTTTGGTCTGTCAAACCACTTTTTTTCCCCATCTGTGATTCATAAACACAGTGTTTCTGAAAGGACATATTTAGAGAACTGTTCATAGACAACCTACCACACAAACTAGGAAATGACTAGAGTCTTCCACAAATTTGTAATGTATACTATATGTAATGTAATGCTGTTGTATCTGTAGTTTCCTGCTTTAGGGTTGGTAATGGAGCATAAGGGAAAAAGAAGGCTGATGTTTACTTTTTGGAAAACAATCTATTCATTATAGCTATCTAGGGAAGATATCCCACCAGTGTGCGGTAGATAATAGGAAGGACATCACAAAACCAAACTTCCTCATTGCTAGGTCAATCAAATATAATCATTTTTAATTCCTTTTAATTGTACTATTCACCTTACTACTCTGTTTCTGTAGCTTAAGAAATCCTCTGGTCTCACAACAGTACATATATTAAATATTGGTAATGGCTTATTCTGTAGAGAAACTGAGTTACCAAACATTATCTGTGTGCCAAAACTTTGACATTAAACACCTCATTTATTAATTACATAAACCTTTTTACTTTCCCCTTTCACTTAAGAGGCTCAAAGAAGTTGAGTTATTAGACCAAGATCACAAAAATGGCAAACTGGAGAACTAAGACTTGAACAACTTGAACCTAGATGTGTTGGCCTCCAAAGCCAAGCCAACATGTTGCCTTGTGAGGTTACAGCTACTTTAAGACTTCTACTCCAGTGCTGAACAATCTCCTCTGAAGGCAGTAAGTCCAATATTTTTTAGGTACAATTAGAACTTATGTTTCTTAAATTTAACATGTAGAGTTCAGTGGTGGAAACTTTAAATTCTAATTTGTTTTCTCACGGTTGTTGATTTTTTCCAGAAGCTAATAATACAAGAATTTGTTACCTTCCAAGAACGAGTACACTAATACTTGTGAAATGCTTTGAGTTATTCACATCTGGTCTAGTAGAAGCCCAATCACTACCTAATAATTGATTCACTGGGGTAGCTATTTTATAAGGATGAACTTACCTCTTTCACAATTTAAGCAGCCAGTTCTTTTTTGATGCCTTCCTGAAGGCCATCTTTAAAGCTGATACCAGTTCATCACAAGTAGTGTTACAGCAAGGGTCCCATGGATTAATTTTTATTATTTAAATAAGAGATGATCATAAAATTAGCACCCTTATAATATAGTTCTCATCTTGATTATTACTATTTAACTAGTGAAATTTTTTCTTCAGGCTGAGTGAACACTGTAATTATTATTGCTTTGCATTGTAAAGGTTGCATCTTAATTGAAAAATCAACACTTTTTTCCCTTTCAATGAATACATCAACTTTAAAATCAACAAAAACATTGAAGATGGAGGCAATTTTGCTAGACCCACAAATTAGAATGTCCTTGATCCACCAGAATTCATAACCCATAATCTTAAGCATAAGATGTTAACTGATCCCATGACCAGGACTTCATTACAAGTACTAAGTGTTTCCAGCTCAGCTTTCCATTTATGAACCCCCAATGCTCAAAGTGACAGTAGATTTAAACAAACACTTCTGAGTGTCTTCTTACAGTATTACTGTGGATATGCAATGAACTGCCTGGTGTGACCAACATTAAAAGGTCTAGTTGTTCTTACAACTATTTTATATTATAGTATGTACAGATATAGCCTGAGTTGGTAGGTGTAGATAATTTCTAAGTTTCTAAGTTTCTAAAAACAAACAAAGCAAAACAAGATAAAAATGATTAAAATGAATGCATTTGTGATATAGAATATGAATTATGTGTTTTGTATAATTCATATATGTTTGAGTATAATTAGAATAAAAGCTCATATACTTTCTATGGGCCAGACTACATATTTCTTTTAGATTTTATATAAATATACACAATGTTCTATATATACATATATTATATATACATACATATATTATATATCTTCTCTTTTTCTCTCTCTCTCTCTCTCTCTCTCCTCTCTCTCTCTCTCTCTCTCTCTCACCATCCCTAGGGTTGCTCTATGGGAAGGTAAATTATCCCTGTTTTACCCAAGAGAAAACTGATCTTAACAATCATCTTAAGTTGCTTATAGAAGGTCATACACCTAGTAAATAGTAGAGATTTGAAACCCAATGTTGTAGGTCCAATACCTTGCTCTTATGCAGTATGCTAAACAGGATCCCAAAAGAATTCTGTCATTTTATATTATATGAATTTAATGTCTACAGATTTAATACTGTAAAGTGGTATGAATGGGTATAAAAAAAGTACTATCAGACAGAATACCAAATGTGATGTTCAGTTAACTTCAGCATTTATTAGCAAATATTTCTGGCTTAGTTATGCTATGCAGATAGTGTCCCAACCAAAATTTAAAAATTGTCTTTTGAGAGCACCATTATTTTGTTAAGCAAACATTCAGGATTCCTTAAGCTTCAGGCTTACATATACATAGGTCTTAACCTCAATTCTACAATTCTAAGCATGAGGAAGAAAATTTTCAAAGAGTAATAGGGAACTCAGAGGGCTGTCTATCTCACCCTTGCTTTCCATATATGTGTTATTTTTTACATTAGATTACTAATCAGAAGAAATCTATAAGTAGTAAGAAACATTTTTTGGTAAGCAATTTTTCCTTAACTTACATTATACAAACATACAAATGTATGTACGTACACATACATGTGGCAAAAATACTTGAGTGTTTCTTGTACACTTGTATAATCATAGCAATTCAAAAAATGAGTGGTTAGCACATTTTGGATTACAAGAGAACATGTTACAGGATGAATCTTGGTTCTGCCATTCACTACCTAAGAGCCTTTCTGAACTGCACTAAACCTGTTGTAAGCCTTGTCTACTCTGCCTACAATCCACAGCCACTGTGAGAAACAAACAAGATGTGGGATGCAAAAAATTACCTATGAATCCTAAATTGCTAAACAAACAAAGACATTAGTATTACTGCTAGCACTATTTTATCTTTCATTCCATAGCATTTATCACAGTGCATGGCACTATGAAGTTTTGTTCACTAAGCCTATTATGGAAAAAAAAAACATGGCAAGAACTTAACCAAAGCACAAGCTGCATTTTAACAAAATAAAGATGTCAAGTCTTAAGATTCTAAAACTGTTATCCACCTATTTAATTAATATGAGGAGTAAACTTTTTCTTATTTCATAATCGCAGCATTTGTGCCTAGTCTACTATGTTTACAATTATTACAATTTCACATCAGGGATTTAGGAGGCATTTTAATACAGTCTTAACAACTAAAAAATGTTTTTATATATTTAGATAGACAGGGTTTGCTGATGATAAGAATTTGACAAAAATTTTAAGTTAGAATGCAGTATTTTAAATAAAATACAGATGGAGCCATTTGTATACCTGCGTCTCCTAATGGGTACATCACACAGATATAACTCATGTGACTACCTCTAAATATATAGAAGAGGATAGGTCCATATTGTCCATAACACCTTATCCAAACCTTCAGAAATTGCCATTTAAAAGCCAGGAGTCTAAATTTCCACTCTGATCAATGGGACAGTTTTATCACAAGATGGGATGACTGAAGTTTATTGACTAGCTGATAACCTTCTAACACACCAGGCTTTAAACCGCAGTAAACAGTGAATGAAATGAAAGTAAAGCTTTCAGAAAGGAAATCAGGGTTTGATTATCCTAGAAGAAAACAACATGGAGAGGTTCAGGATGGTAAAAACAACCAGAAAAACAGAGCAATGACATCCAGTTACTTGACTTTCCTGGCAAACCCAGGAATTGAGACAACTGTGTCACCTGACATTCTAGCCCCAATGCCAAGGACTAGAGTTGAACCAAATCAACATAATAAGGCTGCTGTGTCCATGAGGATAGAGAAAAGTAGCCTCAAACAGCAGTGAAAGTTCACTTCACAGCATGACTGCCATTTCAAAGGAAAAGCTAACGCTATTGAAGATAACACTTCAATGTTATCCATACATCTTGATGGGAATGAACCATTTTTTAAGTCCAGTAGCCTTGACAGTATTTGACAGAACTTTTGCTAGCAGCTTTGCAGCTAGAAGGACATCTAAGAAGAGCATCTTATGATTTAGGACTAAATGTCGATGTTGAAAAAGTTTAGGGGGAAAAGTGGGCAAAGGGAGATATATATTCTTCCTGATCAAAATTTATCCAGAATCTGGTACTGGCTTATAGATCTTGATCATAATTAATGTAAAACAACTAAATAACAGTAAACCAGGAATTATGTATAAATACATTAAAATTAGTAAGGTAGATAAAAGTCTGGCATAAAAATATATCAAAATGAATTCATTCCTTTATCTAACAAATATGTATTTGTACTACTGAGGTAGGCAAGAGTTTAAAATTAACCTCTTTTATAAGAAAATGGTTAAGAAAAGTATTTCCTACTCCTGTGTTACAAAAAGAGAATTTGATAAAGAAAAGGTAACTAGTAAGTGAAAGTATCTAGGTTCATGTAATTCTTATGTGCTATTTTCCCAGCACAAAAGTAGCAGCATACAATCTTTTAAAATCAGAGAGAGTCAATAAGTTGTCTGGATTTCAGTTTTTTATCTTTAAAACAAGAGCATTGACAACATTAATCTACAGTATCTCTTCCAACTTCAGTTTTGGAATTTTCATGAATATTTACTACTACTTGGGAATTCTGTGACTACTACCACCTTGACTAATACTAGTCCTAATGCTTCTGCAGCTGCTTATACTATTATTATCTCAACCACCCAAATGGTTCCACGTCGGAAACATTCTGAAGTCAAAAACTGCACGTGAGCAACATACAAACAGTTGGTATCATCATAAGTCTCTCTGAACTCCTGGATAAGTCAGAGACAATCTTCGAGGCAGGGAAATGCAAGCCCTTCAGGCCAGATGAGAACCAGAATAGTTTCCCAGCACCAAATCCTCTCAAGTCCTCTCACTGTCCCACAGCTGTTAGCTCAAATAAGGGTCATAGAACATCTTTCTTAGGACAAGCCCTTATAAGAAGGTTCTCTTGGTCTCTCTCAATCTATCACATCTTAATAAGAAGAACTGCAAATAATATCAATGTACTGTATCAAGAACATTCTTGTTAATGATGTTTTCTTTTATCAAGAGTAGTTCAGCTTTGAAACCTTTACAAGTGGGCTGAGTACTGGCTCTCAGGGAAAGGAGAAGATCTTCACAAAGCTGGGGATCCAAGAGACATAATTGCAATAATCACATATCTTTGTTAACGATTATTTCATACAACCCTGGGTTTCGCTCAATAAAAATGGGACCAATAATAACATGTTGTTTCAGGGTATTTGTGCAACACAGAGATTACTGAAAAATATATTCTGAGATATGAGTATCAAATATTTATCATAGAGCCCTAATGTGATCACTTAGACTGATCTCATGTTACATAAATGCCAACAGCTTTCCATTATCCCTCAAAGAAAAATTAAATACAGGTAAATAAAAGCAGATATTTATATTAGATCTCAAACACACTAAGCCACCTGTGCATGAACATGTTTTAAAAATTGTAAAGGATTCTAAGTACCTGAGATACTACTCATTCAATTCAATATTCTCTTGAGTAACTACAAGGTGTGAATTCTACACAGATGAGTAGGACATGATCCGTCTTCTATAAGCCAGTTGAAATAGTATTGAGATGTATTTAAAGCATTTATGGGCACATAGAAGTCATTAATGTTGACCAAAATAATCAAGGAATAAATAACATCTGACCTGAATCTTAAAGTACAAGTATGATCTCAAAAAATAGTATAGGTCAATATTCTGTATATATAAAATCATTACCATTAGAGTACATAATTTTCAAAAAGCCATAAAATAGCCTTCTTAGTGTCTCATTATAGGAAATTAGGCATAGGCTGGAGGGATGTGAATGCAATCATGGATATTCATCCGCTGGGAAATCCAGTAGCCACAACTTGGAGCAGAGTGTTTTTCAAAGAACAAACAAACATAAAATTTAAAATTAAAAAAAAACATTTAAACACATTTTCTTCAGAATGTATTACTAGCATCTGCATACTCAGTGGTCATGCACATACACTGACCCCATGCAATTTCACATCCCCTGACATAGGATGAATAAACTTTATCAGTTATATGAAGTTAAGAATGTAAGTTCCATGAGAGCAGAGGTATTTTTCTTGTTTCTCCACCACTGTATCACCAGTGCCCAGAAAGAGCATGACAAATAATAGGCTCAAACATATTTGTTGAATGAATGAACTCTGAAGTTTTATAAACCTGTTTGTATCTTCAATAAAAATATACAATTGTAGACATATGCATCAATAAATATGTTAAGCAGAAATGTCAGGAGTAAAATAAGAATTGGTACATTATTAAGGTTTATTATTCAGATTTTAAATCATAAAAATGAAGATAATGGGTATGGCTTACATTTGTAAGAATACAAGCATTCCAACTTTGGAAACAGAAAAATGAACAGAAGATTTCCCTATAATGAGACATAAATAAAGGAACAATCACAATTCAAGCCTCTTCTGTGGTATCTAAAATCAATCTTAAAAGAATTGTAAAGCCTCAAAGAGTCACTATGAAACAAACCTCTGAATAGTGATACCCACAGCAAAATGAACTTCTCTGCTAAGGCTTAGATTTAAATAAGATTCAAAGATTGCACACAAAATCATGACACAAAAAGTACTTTTCCTTATCTTAAAGTTTAATCAGACACTGTATAAACAGGATTCTAAATCTAGCCATTTCTGATATATTGTCAATAACTGAGATCTTGAGTTAACATCACCCTCAGCTGCTGCCAAATATAAGTAGTGCTTGTTGGGGCACAGCTCATTAGGTTTAAAAAAGCAACCACATCAAACCAACCATTTTTACTTAGTGAGACATAGCACAAACTCTCATTAGGAGAAAATTCAATAACAGACAGAAGCAAATGTGCACTGTGCATCTTAAGTAGAGTTCAATGTTATAAAAGGAAAAAAGGAAAAAATAAGAAAAACCCATAAAACACTAAACATACAACTATGACATAAAGGTTCATGTGTGCTAGTTTAGTTCAGATTTTGCCTTTATATCTAATTTCATGAAATTTACATTTCTGTGAAATAGTGGCTCAAAAATGTACTTATTTTGATGACTGCTTTGGCCTTATGTGCAAATACTAACAAATGCTGTATTTGCTTTTTTATTCATCACTATACATAAGTGTTTGTGTAAATATTAAAAATATTGGAACAAAGAATGTAACGTGTGTTTCTGCAAATAATTACCCACCCTCGTCCTTTAAGTAAATTTTCCAACAAACACTGCTTGGCTCTTAGCCTAGTAAGTCCAGCTAGTACATAACAATGTACTTACTAGATATGAGCAGAGTTCAACCAAAGACAGCACAGATCACTTTTTCCAAAATAATTTGTTACTAATTATAGGCAGAGTGAGTATAAAGTATTTGTTGACATACTTCCTTTGAGCATGTTTCTGAAGTCAACTTCTAGGATAATTTGTTACACTAAAGTCAAAATTTAAAAGGATAAATAAAATAGGAAAGGCTAAAAACTTGAGATACATAATATTTTAGCTTTTGAAATAATGGAACAACAAATCCCAGTTTTGTGGGGGTTTTGTGTTGCTATATTTTCACTTTGGCAAAATCTGATCTACCTACCTTACTTGGGAAGAATGAACTGGTAAACCAAAAATTTTGAAAAGGATCTACTTGAGCCAAGTTCATTAAAATGGATGCAATTTTCTATCTATAAATATACAGTCATTTATAGTCATTTCTATTTATACATTATTTCTCCATTACATTTTTTCTACAGTCCACTTTTAAGTTCATCCAAGGATTCACCATATTTAGATGTTTTTCTTCCCTTTTTTTCCTTGACTATGTAAAAAGTGTTGCACATCACAATGTGGCCTGGGCCTGAGAGATTATTTATTTCCTTGCCATTTTACAGGTAAGTAAGTAACTGTTAACCAACATGCCAGAAGTATATGACTTATATTTTCTTTCTCCTATAGAACTTGATGGATCTCTGGGACGTTATCTAAAACAAAATTTCTTGCAAAATGTATAGGTTTCTTTCCAGTGGGTTTCTATTTTGATTTGAGAAATATGTTCCTTGTGAAATAATCAAGCACCAAACTAAAATGTTTACACTGCTAAGGGGGCTGCTGAACCCAAAACGGTGACAGGCACAGGGCAGGTGTGTCCAGCCAATGGCAGACCATCCTGAGGGACAGCAGGACACAGGGCATGGGACAAGCACCATGATTAATTTTCCTGCCTATGATGAAAAATGTCGAGATACAGACAGTATAACAAGAACAGGAGGGACTCCATCTTAAGGCTAAGATTCCATTTTAAAAACAACAGAGTTAGGATGCAAGATTCCTAACATACTCTTTGGCGATTATCCAACAACTGACCCCATCTTTAAGCAGGGCAAACAGTCCTAAGAGGTATGTTTCCACTGCTTGAGGGTAAACACTATCTTGCGCAGAGAAGAACAGAATCAAGAAATTTCTTGTGTTAACTTTGTCCAACAGAATATCTAGAGAACTGACTGTGGATGGTGACATATGTCTCTCACTGGAGATACATATCATGCAACCACATGTCAATCCTATGTCTCTCAGGCCCTGTGCCCCATTCTTCAAATCTTTAAAAGACAGAATCCTAAAACTTTAAGCACACCTCCTCTCTGAGGTTGCCTGCACTACCCTTTCTTTGATGGTGTCCTTTGCCTTAAATAAAGCCTTCTTGCTACTCAACTTACTGCATTTTGTCTCTGCACTCTTCCAAGCCTCTTGGGAGATTAATAAGAAACCCTTTTTCCAGTGGCCAAGAGTATTTGCTACTTTGCAACTTCATTCAATTTTCTAGACTCAAGCACAAATCTTCTTTCTCCTTTCTACTCCTTGCAAGTAGGGAAGGGCTACAAAGATATCCAATTTTGGACATCCAAGTTCCTGTTACCTGTGTGACCCAGAGGAGACTGCAGTTGTACTACTGAAAATCTCCTTTCTTTAAAGCTTTGGGAAATTCTCTGAACATAATCTCACCCCATCCAGTGCTGTGCAGCTCTCCCAAATCCTGGGTTGGTACAGGTTATTTCCCACACCGCAGATTCAGTGGACACTGAGCGCCAGCAGACCCTGGCTTCAGGAGTTGGCAGGGGATGTGCCCTTGCCGAGCAGAAGCTCAATAAGCTTCCCTTTCCTCCCTCTGTTCTCTACTACCTCACAGGGGCTGTCATTCACCACTACTCTTTCTTTAATGAATTCCTTCCTTATGTACACTCATCAGACCTGTTTATGAATTCTTTCTAGATCAGAGTCAAGAATCCTCCTCCATCCAGGTTGAGGAATCACCTAGCGTACAGGGAGAGACCTCCCAGATGCTGCTGCCCGACAACAATCTGATGACAGGAACCCTTACTGGATGCACCTGGAACTGGGGAGACCACCGATGGCTGGTGCTCTCTAACCTACACTGTGAAGAGTCAGTTCTAAACTAGAATTGATTCTAGCATGACAGAGATTTGCAATCAGAATGACTTTCTCATAGCTAAACAGAAGAGAAAGTAGGTAGAGAAAGGTCTTCAGAATTGGAAGATACAAATAATTATAGCAAACATGACAAAAATTAAAAAGCCATTTTAGTATGTTTTTAAGTAGACTTCACTTTTCTCTAGTGAATGATAGAATGACAAGATTTTACAGATATTAAAATTTTGAGAAACTACTACAGAAGGAATTGTGTGTGTATGAATAGCAGAATCCATCTTATAACTTAACTGCAAAAGACTACTGTTTTTATTCTGTAAGTGAATGACTGGATATGCAAAAGATCTAGCTTTATGTTCCCTGGAAGACCAGCATCAAAACCATTTAATGTCTCATTAGCAATTTGAAGGCCTATTCCAGACCAGAAAGTCAAACTCTCACAGAATGGGGAACATGAAGCTATGTTTGAACAAGCTTCCCAAATGATTCTTATTCATACTCAAGTGTGAATAAGATTACTAGACTCATGTGGAATTACATAACTGATCACTTTCAAAAAAACTAATTAAAGAAAAACAGACTGTTCATCCTTAAAATGGATACTTTGAGTCAGACCAGAGTGACATGTTTAAATATGCCTCAATTTTTTTTTTTTCGGAAGAAAACAAAACCCAGTAACAAACTATGTTCACAAATCCCTGGACTTGAATTTCCCTTTGAAGTGTTTCACCTTCCAGTAAAAGCAACCAGAGGAAAGAAAGACAAAGTCTTCCCAGCCAGTCATATCCATAAATTTAATCACGCAAGAAAAGTTTCAAAATTAGCAATACAAAAGTAAACTTGGATAAAGTTAACTATATGTGTAAAAAGAAATAGAATCCAGGAAAGCAGCTTAGTAAAAAGGAAATCAAGGAAGACAAGCCACAAATAGCACTTTTAAACTGGGCAAGTACATGATAGTACAAAAGAAATTATTCACGCAGGGTCTGCATAGACCTGTCTGACTTTTTTTTTTTTAAGAAGCAAGTTTGTATCATTAAATCTGTGAAGGTCTGTTTGTGTTTTTACCCCACTTCACTGCAAAATAAAAAGAGCCAAGTACTATTCCTAAAAAAAAAAACTCCTAAGAAAATGAAGCATAGCTATGACTTTCATTTACTGGAACAAAGTGTCACCCGTGTAATAGTGGCGTCTCCACACACTGGTTTGTCTTGGTTATTTTCAGCTGGGCCATTAGCATTGTATTACAAATTTCAGTTAAAGTTCAGGAATCTGCAAACTTTTTATATTCAATTAGTAAATATATCAGAGAAGAGTCAAGGTTATTATTCCTTCAATGACATCTTTCTAATTGTCTTGCATTCCAGGGTTTCTATTTGAGTGCAGAAGAAAGGAGTAGAGTTACAAGGATCTATCCTGCTGGGAATTTTGCATAACCCTGGCCATACCCCTGGGAATGTTTGGGGAGGGTGTAAAATGTTAATGTGAACATCATCTAGCATGTGAACCCCTGTATGAAAGGAACTAATATAATCAGATGGAAACAAACTAGTTAGAAAATTAACACATAACTCTAACAAAACAGAAAATGAAAGGTGGTAGAGTCCAAAAGATTAGCGACATGACAAAATTTAAAGTATGTGATTTAAAATACAAGATTACTGGTGTGTTAAATATAAGACACATGATTTACAAAAATTCAGTTTATATACAACTTTGCATCCTTTGGTTACACTTTGGAAAGATAAGGCTCATCTATTCTAAATACTCCTTATTTTCTATGGAGATACACTACTACTTCCTCTGGACTAAGCATACCCTAAAGTAATTCAACCTTTTTTCAGCAGCGTCTGAGTTCTGAAGATTTGTTTCTAAAAAACAATTTGTTAGAGCCATAGAATTGTTTCTCTTAGCCCCTGTTCATCTCCTAGGATGGGCTTGAGTTGTTTGTTTTCATTTGTTTTTAATGTCTCTACTTGCTTCAAAAGTCAGCATCTTTCAAAGGTTAGCGAGCTACAGTGTTAACTCATTAGATTCCAGATTTCCAATTAATATATTTTGTAAATAAAAGTAAAGAATGCTCAGGAATACTTGTAGAGCTTACCCAAGTGTTATGGTTTAATTTTCCTTTTAACATTTTTAAATGCGATCTCTGCTATTCTTCTACATATATGTATATGTTACAGTCAAATGTATGTTCTATAACCCAGTGTTGAGCAGACTTTTGTTGTTTATTTCCCTAACCTATATTTACCAAAGGGCTAAAGCAATAAATCAAAAATAGTCATTTTATTTGATTGAGGTACATAAGGAAATCTGATTATTCACATTTGAAAAAATCGCCCCACAGAATTTATAGATGGCCCACAGAGGGGGGATGGCGTTTCTTTCTATTCCTAGAGATAGGTTCTTTCTGCCCAAAAGCATTCCCAGACAGAGAAGAATCAAACATTTGTAAGGGGAATTTAGGGGACAAAATAATCATTCAGTTCCATTACTTGATAACCCTCACCACTGAGAAATCCTCCTCAGAATCTAGTCCATATACCTTATTCTTTTTTTTAAATCATTTCCCTCTTGCTCTATCCTCAGTGAAGACTCAAATTAGCTGGTCACCATCATCTGAACAGTCCTTTATGTCAATGAAAAGTTGAAATAAAGCACACCTCCACCTTCTTTTATTAGACTACTTCAGATATATTTTTTACCTTCTTTTGAAGGTTTCCCTTATAATTAGATGTTTTATTCACAAGTCCCAGAGCCATATTTGTTAAACTGTAAATATTCACTAATTTAAGTAAAATAACTTAAGCATTCTGAAAATGTTTGGTTAAACATTCATGGTTTGGGGCATATTTTTCAAAAATAAGACTATGCGTTTATGTTGTTTTTAGGCATGCTTATACATTTCTACCCGAAGAAAGGAGTTAGGACTTTCCAAACATTGAAGAGGAAATAAGCACTACAAAGCTAACCATGATTATGACAACAATTTTACTTACTGTACTTCTAACCATACAAAGCATACTGAGTATGACACGCTCCTAATTCTCAACAAGTTCACAGGCTTATTGAAGAGAGTCATGTATTTACAGTATTAGAATAAATGCAAGATGCAAGATGCTGTAGAGTCTAACTGCAGGGTAAGGATGGCAAGAAAAGGTCAAGAAAGACTTCAGTAGGGTAAAGTTTAAGCTGAGCCTAGAGTAGACGGTTCACCTAATTTGACTACAAAGCAACAGAAAAACTTATAAAGCACAACGGCCACGCACAAAGAAGACACTTAAAACAGTTCAGCCTGCTCTGAGAGCTGAAAAATCAGAAGGTCTCGAGCTCACAGAGTGCTGGGACAGCAAGAGTTAAAACTGAAATGGTAGTCAGGGCCCAGGTTATAGAATAATGTTCTAAAGTTCTGTACCATTGAAGAATTAGGACTTTGTTCTGAAAGAAACCTAAGAAGAAAATTAACAAGGTCAGACAGCTGTGTGTTAATGCCACTGCAGAGAATGGACTGCAGGGAATGGACTGCAGGGAAAATGGAAGGCAGGAAACAATCAAAAGGCTTATTTATGAGATCAGTCAAGGCAGAATGTGTGTATGAACAGAGGCAGTGAAACAGAGACAGAGTAGAGACCATGAAATTAAGATAATTTTTGAAAAGTAGAATCAACTGCATGGTAGGCAATTGGAGGTTTATGGTTAAAGAGTTAAAGAACTGGAGGGTACTGAAGCTAAATCAAAGGTTTTCAGCTTGGATGGTGATGTCTGTGCTTGGAAAGGCAACAGAAGTGGAAGGGAGATGTTGGTCAGGACAAATAATAATGTCCACACTGGCCTCATGAGCCGTCTGTGTGGCACCATGGTGAAGATGCGGTTGCTGTGCATGTGGTGTTTTATGCTGATGCTCAACAAAGGGCTGAGGCACCAAGTCCAGACTGGATTCACAGGAATCTAGCAGTGGATCAGGTGAAGGTATCCAGCAGATGGGGCAGAGGGGACACCCAGGCTACACATAATAATGTAGGAAAAAAAGCAATACAGAACTGTGCTGACCAGTACAATAGCCAATATCCACGTATGTATTTAAAGTCATGAGAACTAAGTAAAATTAAAAATTCATTTCTTCAGTCCCAACAGCTACTTTTCATGTGCTCAATGGCCAATGTGGCTAGTGACTACTATATTAAAAGGTACAGATATAAATTATTTTCTCCTTATAGAATGTTCTATTGGGACTGTGTTGGTCTGGCACATGTAAAGCAAGAAGCAAGGCTGGGGAACAGAACCATGGGGAAAAAGGAGGGGCGGAAGATGGATGGAGTTAGAAGAAATAATCAAAGGGGTAAAAAGAGAAAGGAAAAATTATGTCCCTGTGGGCCAAGAATGTTCAAGGAAGTGTGATCATCAAGAATACAAAAAACTGAAACAAAGTCAAGTAAGATAAGGATTAAAAAATTACCTTAAGATAGTTATTTTGTCCTGCTAGTATCTGATTTTGTGTGACAATCACTATCACTACCAATTTCTTCAGATGTAAAATGACTCAATGAGACAAATTCTCCCATTCAGATGACAGGTTTAGCTTTCATAAAGAACTCAAGTGCCCCACAGGAAGGGGAATGTTGGAAATGTGACCATTCTCTTCCCACACTTCAGTGATGAAGAGGAGGCCTTGCTTAGCTCTCATCCTTAGCTACCATCCTTCTGGGAGTTTGTAAGTCTCTAAAGTCTTTACTATTGCTGAATAGGTTTCTTGAAATCACATGTGTAATAACTATGTTCAGACACCAAACATCACACCAAATTCTCTTCTTTGATCAAAAATCAAGCTGATAAAATAGCAGTTACCAGGGGATAGGGGCAGTGGGCATAGTTAGTTATTTTTGAGCAAATGCCAAGTTTTAGCATGGGATGATGAGGAAGTTCTGGAGAGGCACAGTGCTGATGTTTGCACAACAGTGTGAATGCCACCAGACTACACACTTAAAAATAGTTAAAATGGTAAATTTTCTTTTATGTATATTTTACAATTTTTTAAAAATTTGCAATTAATATGAACTAAAAGATGTAACATGGGGGAGAATCGGGAAGAAACCTCTTATAACCCTTGACACCTGGGAAATTTAAGATACCAAAAACGCAAGTTGTAAACACTGCTCATAAACATCTGTTACTGTGGTAATGTAGGCATTTGTATTAGATTTATGATACTAGGCATAAAAATATGGGTTTGATAAGTTGTAAGGTATTAAGCATTTCTTGTTGCTATTAATACTGCCTCCCATGAAACTATCAAAGGTCTGGAAAAATGAAACAAGTTAGAGCTTTTTAAATGGTGCTCACAGAACAAAAGTGTATTAGGTCAGTTTCATAATTAAGATGGCATTTATACTCTTTTCTTTACAATTTTTTGCACCTCAGGTCAATAGCTGCAGTTAGCTGGTGGAATGGCAACATATAAATATTAGAAGTAAACCCTCAGGCAACCATGTTTGTACAGGCAAAATGCTCACTCCGCAATTACAGGAGGGCAAACTCCCATGAATCACTCCTCAGGCATTCTCTGACAGGCTCTGGAGCAAGGCTCAGGAAAAGCACTGAAGGGATGCTAAGAGAAGCCAATGGCCGTGTCCATTTGAGTTACTGTAACCAGGAATCAAAAAATGAGGCTAAAGAGTAAATCAACGCAGGTGAAAGTTCATGAAAGTAAAATAATACAATAAGCCAATGAATGTTTGGTCCAGAAACTTTACACAATAAATAATCTCATATGGGTTTTAACTGCTGACTATCTCCCACCAGCATCCAGCCTTTTCTTTGTGAGCATACTGGAAAATTGGGAGTAAACACTTGCATATCCATGGTTCACACCTGTTTCTTCTCCAGGGATATTAACCAAATACAGAGAACAGAGCCATCTTTTAATCAAATCAGTTTTTTTAGCTACTACATAGAGCTCTAATCACCTCCTACAGGGTTTCTGCTTATATCACAACCTGACAAATAAAATCCCCTCATGATTGTAAGCTAAACAGGTACCGACATAATGCAAGAACAGACACTAGAAGTGGAAACCGTCCCAAGAGAAAGGAACAAAGAAGGAAACAAGAAAGACAAGGAAAAATTCAAGAGATGAGTCATACTATACTTACAACTTTCAGCCTGATAGTCTGGCACAAACTGCTCATCATTGTCAGGTACCTGAGCTGAAGAAAAAAAAATTTAAAAAAAATTAAGAGAGAAACTGCCAAGGCATAAGGAATGTCACGTAAGATCTTTCAAGATCTTTCTAGGCTAAGATCAAACCTATGATTATTTGCCAATGAGGTCCTACTTAAAATGGTATTGACAGCAATGCTTGGGAGGGAAAAATAGAAGCAATCATTGATATCAACTAGGAAACATGTATGTCAGAAATATAATGGTGGCAGTTGTAGTCCCTCTGAATTTACCTGCCAGATGGAAATTAAAAAGACATACAAAATAAAAGAAGCTAGAGGATTTCTATTAGCTGCAGTGTTTCTCTGTGCAAGAAGGGAGTAAATGGTATTTCAATTCACCCACTGCCCGTGCTCAAGCAGCCTGTCTAAATAAACCACACAATTCTTTCAAATGATCCACGGCCATCATATATACACACATCCCTCTATTTTCTTTTTTTAAACCTCTGTTTTTGGTATGTTTGATCTTTTGCATATTAGACCACCATAATTAAAAATATTTGCCCTAAAAATGGCCAAAATTTGTTGCAAAGTTTTTTAAATGAAAGCATTGTCACTGATTTCAGTCACATATAATAAAATATTATATTTTAATGATTATGGTCATAATAATAAAAATAGTAAATGACAAAAAAAATACTCCATCTTTTCATGCAAAATATTTTCCTGGCAACTATGGAGCACTAATGAAAAAAAATATCACCATTTCTTCAATCTCTATGTCAAAAAATTTCCCTATTTTTAGAAAAGGAAAAAAAAATACTAAACAGCAAGGACTTAATGCACTCGGCAGCAATCAAAACACAACACTTTTTCACTTCCAAAATATTTTCATCATGATTGACTTAGACATCAAAATAACCTATCCCAAATTGACAGCTATTACTACTAAAATCAGTATTCACATGCACACCCAAATATACACATTCACACACATAAACCACATATAAGAGAAGTTGGGATACTTTTAACTTGGTAAAAATATACTGAGTTATCATCCTAATAAACTTTAGCTATGATCTGATTAGCTATTATTATCTAATATTGAAACTTTTTATCCAATCAAGTCATATTAAAAAAGATGTCAATTTTTTTAAGAGGGCCTACTCTGTATGGGGAATGCATATTAAAATAATGATTGAAAAGTTTTAGGTAGGTAATTGAGTTAAAAAAATTTGTGAAAAGAAATTGTTAAAAAATTCTATATAAAAAAGGAATATAACATCAAGAATTAAATGTTCATTTTTATCATTTTAATAGTATTTTGAAAAACAGAAATATTTGGCTGAATATAATTCATGTCATATTATTAAGAATGGAACCAATGATAATCTTGCCTATTACTAAAATATATGCAGTCTGACATTCAACTATTTTCTAACAATTCTCTTCTGTGGATCAATACCTATGCTATTAAAGCCATTCGATGCTCTGTCACTAAATGAAACCAAAAAAATAAGGAACTTTTTCCAAGTTCTCACAAAGGCGTATTTAATAAGCCTATACTGGAAGAAGTGATGTTTTCCTCTTCGTATTCCTAATACCCATGACACCATGGGTAACTGAGGTCCCATCACAGTTCTTTCATTTCCTAGCTGTGTAAACGGTGTAACATTATTTAACCTATTCGAATTCCATTTTACTAATCCATTTAATAGTGACAACACTGGGGTTTTTTTTTGTGAAGATTGAATGAAATAATAAATTTTCCTTATTTTCTTCTTTACAAACTTCCACCTCCCACCCATTTCTTTCAATTCACACATAGAAAACTACTTCATTACAATACAAGTTTAGTACTTTTACTTGTAGTGAATTATATTTGGGAGGGATAAAAAAAAAGGAACTAAAATTTGTACATTAGCATTCTCTTAACAATAGATATTTTTTTTGACATTGTGGTAAGCTTATTTTTCTTATAGATCCATCTAAGTGGAGGAGCACCTTTTAAAATAAAACTTTAAAAAGGCTTCACACCAAAAGAAATTACAAAAACATTTTAAATCTACTTAAAATAAAAATAACAGCAGGTAGACAGAATCAAATTCTACACATTTTTCCATCATATTCACATGTTTTGGTTTTCCTCCTAAATTAACAGCTAAACAGATAAAACTATTAAGATGCAAAATTATCAACCACAGCAACTACTATACTTTTAAAAAGCCAACATTTACAAGAATCTAATAAAAATGTAATATCCCTTTACAGGAATAGTTAAAAATAGCTGGTGAGTAACAAAAATATATTTGTAACTGAATACGCTGGTATGAATGTCCTCAAGACCAGACCTTTTTTTTTTCTTACTTCCATAAGACAAAGTTGCAACTTCATGAGATAGATATGTCACTGCAAGAAACGCATAAAAATCACTGAGGCTATGCAGTGTGTTTTGGGATATGTGTAGGGAAAACAAAGCTTTAGGAATAAAGAAACTAAGGAGTTATGCCTCACAAATATACAGAAAATACATACATACTAACAATTTACAAAAAAGAGTAAGAATTGCTATTTCTGTTCTAACGCCCTTAACATATTGAATACTTCACACTTATGCCTGAACAT
This sequence comes from Manis javanica, assembly GCF_040802235.1. Classification (NCBI taxonomy): domain Eukaryota; kingdom Metazoa; phylum Chordata; class Mammalia; order Pholidota; family Manidae; genus Manis; species Manis javanica. The sequence goes on along the minus strand of NC_133161.1, from coordinate 60,367,641 downwards.
ATTACAGAATTTTAACAAAAAACATATGACTCACATTTTCACAGAAGCTAATCTTAAGAAACTGAATAGACCAAATGAAGCAGCGTGCTACTTACACAGACAAAGGCTTAGGTACGCTTCTAATTTCAAGTTAGAGGAAAAGGAAAGCAGTTAACACAAAACACAAGTTGGATCTGGGCAAGGAAAATATGACAAAGCACTGCCACACTCGTTATCACACGTTGCCTTTTTTCCCCTCAGTTCATGGGAATTCTGTGAAGTAGCAAACTTCAGCTGCCTGAAAATTTGTGGCAAGCCATACCAATTCCAAAGTGGAAAATTAACAATAAAGACCAGCCTAAAAACAAAAATGATTTTTTTCATTACCATCTATTATAAACTATGCTAGGAATAATCACCTTTAGGGAATGAAAATGTTTCCTCACACTATGTAATTAAAGAGGAAGGGGAAGAAAAGAAAGGACAAGGGGGGATAGTATATACCAAAAGACCAATAAAAGGCTTTCAAGAAGATTAAGCATGTGGATTTTTATTGGTAATAGCTAGAGCAGCTCTATCAGTTCATTGCACATTAATAGACAAGTTGCCATCAAGTCTCAGGACTTCAGCTTTAAAATGCTAGTATCTGCACTCTCAGCTTTTTGCTTTACCTAGATTATTATCCAAAGTTGTTTTTCTTTTTTTTTCCTCTCTCTTTACTACAAAGAAATTCATAATGTGAGAAAGAAAGTCATGAAAATATTAATCCCGATCTAGATGTCACAGAATCACTAATCCTTATTTTTTATTTTAATGAACTTTCTTATCTAAACACTTCCTGGGTGGGGGGGGTGGACAATTTTTAAATAGATTGTCTTATCTTACCTTATTTTAAACTTAAAAAAAAATTAGTAGTCATTCCTTAAGAAAAGGTGAGTGTGTAAGTATTTTACAAGTTCGGCTGCAGGCAAGCAAAAAATCCCTTTTCTCTTACAAACTAGGTGCCTGTTGGGTTTTCTTTTAAAGCTAAGAAAAAAGTGGGAAAATTACAGATGAAACAACTGTCAAGAATAAAAGGGGTTAATATTTAATTAAAACCAGTTCTATCCACTGTAACAATGACCTGGAGCCAAACAAGGCGGAAGATGTATGAGTCATTCTTTCTGCCCCTGAATGAGACAGCTGATCTCCTCAGCAATTCCTCCAGACAAGCAGGCAGAACTGGAGTTCTGCCTCCATTCACAAAAACACAGTCCAGCATGAGCCATGTGGCCCAACCGCAATCTTTTCATGTTACACCCTTCCAGAAAGCTCAAGTAAGTCAACTTGAACTTGCAATATAAACACACCAGTTGTATTGCTCTATCTCAAATACAGCTCAGATCCATTTTCCTTGTTAAATAAATAACAAGTTTATGAAATTAAATCATATGTATATGTATATATTTATCACAGAAACTTGAATATGCAAAACTAAAGAATGAAGGATGAAGGAAAGAAGAATGAAAAGATGGAAGGAAGAAAAGCTATTAAAGAAATGCCTTATTCTTCTTGCCTAATACTCAAATTTTCTTTATCCTAATGATAAGATTATTGCTGAACATTGTAGCATTGCTTTTGAATCAAAGGGTTCGAAAGAAGTTTTTCTGAAGAAATTTAAATTTTATTTTAAATAAAATGAAACAGGAAAATCAACCTTTGCATAATGGCATTTAATCCTAAAGTGAAGCTTCAGGCCATGGAATAAAATAATCCTGAGGCCACTAAGCCTGGTTTTATACCATATCTGCTTTTGATATTAAAATGATTGTACCAATGTATAAGCACTGACTAATACAGAAGTATAAATATATTTAAAGAAAAAGGGGGCCTTATTTCCCAGTGATAGAAACATCTTTAATGCTTAAGACATGCCTTCTATACACTTAAAAACAAAGTTACATTTCAGTTGTCTTCTGTCTCAAGTCAGCTTCACTTCCCAATTCTAAACTGACCTATAGTGACTTAAAAAACTTAAGGATAACTCAAAGTTGTTGTTTCTAGCCAAGTATTTTCTCTCATGTACAGAAGTCTGACTTCATTGTTACTATTGTTATTTTAATTACAGGTCAAAGTGAATAAAGTCCTATTATGAAATTCAAGAAATTACTCTTTTCCTCTAACTTAACTAGAAAAACTCGGCAATATTTTATTAACATTTATTAAGACCCTCTGGAAAAACTGTCTCTATGCTATATACTAAATCCAAATACTGTTTTAAAACAAACTTTTCTATTTTACAAATAGACTCTAGTGAAAAGGCATTTATATAACTACAATATTTAAAATTTAATACATTTACTCTACCTGCTGTATTTTAATGAAGCCCAAATGAAGTCTTCCTTTCAAATTTTGGAGTATTCCCTGATACAACAAAAAGAGGGGTAGTAGCCTCACCCTTTATCTTCCACACACCCCAACTGACTCTTAATAAATTCTAAGTAACAGTATGGACTTCTGTAATCTAATGCTTAATTCTCAATTCCTTTTTTATGTATGCCACATAAAATAATGTAGTTTTTAAAGCATTTATTCCTTATTTCATCACACGAAAAAATAAAGAAAACCAAACCATAAAACATTCATGAGCACATACACAACTCATGTTCCATTTTAAAGAGTGTAATTTTTGAAAATTAAAAATGAGGGCATTATGACCACTGCGCATTTTGGATGACATTATGTGTAGCATGTATACATATAATACATATTATTCAGGAATCTTCATAATACATGATTTAGAATATAAATTTAGTATCAGTCGCTGAAGTGAATTAAGGAGATAGAATGACATCTCTAAAGTCAACCTACTGAAGGTTATATAAAACAAAAGAAAAAAAAAGCCTTAACTTTGGTGTAGAAAGGTTGTTCTTGGAGATGAAACTTTGAATCAAGTGTGATGGCAGCATGAAGCCTGGCTTAGTACAACACCCCTGACAAACCTGATGGCCGCGAATCACTGTTGACTTTCTTACTTAATTGTACTGATGAAAAGAACCTCAAGTACATCTAGAACCATAGCACAAATCATATTCAAAAATGCCTATGTATTTACACTAGATACGTATGAAATTCATTATTTCCCTTTAATACCATCCATTTTAAACTCAGTTTTACATCTTCCTATTTCTGCCCCTCCCACACAAAAGGGTCCATTGTAACTATGAATTGCTAGGAGGCCATTCACTGAAGCACCACTTAAAACAGGTTGTTAAGAGTAAGACTTTACCATGATGATCAGGTAAGATTGATATTTGAACTCATTCCTTCATGGGATCAAATAATCGAAATTGCCTTTCTGTCAGTAGCAATCTAATTCAAAAGACAAAGAATCAATAAAGAATTGTACATAGTAAAATTACAATACAAAGTAGCTACGGCAAAATTTAAAATAGGCTATTCTCTCTCTTTTTTTTTTAACTGCTACTGTGGCCCCTGAAAATATATTTTCAATTTTCTTCAGAATGAGATGTGACTATTTAAAATTGTGGTTTATATGTTAAAAACCCTCAAATTGCAGGGGTAGTATTTACAAAGTAATGTTAAGGTCAAGCTACATTCTTCACTAACTTATTTTTGATCCCTGTTTGGAAGTTACTTTTGGGGGATAATGTATGTGTATTTTTATAGAGGACTTTAGTGAATTGAAAATACTGGTTCCAACCCCTCTCTCAAATAGTCCTGCCTTACCTATCCCCATTTCTCTTGCAATAAAACATTTCATAACCTACATTAATCTACCTCTATGACTAATCCATATGTTGTACTTTGAGTCTAATTTACAAAATTATTACAGGAAAAAACAAATGAAACATGCTAGGACATATAATTTCCCAAGTAGTTAGGGACTTTGATACTTTTTTAAAACATGATTTTCATACGACACATTACAACTAACATGACTCTCATGTCAATTAAGATTTTTAGACCTGATTAACTTCCTAGTGGGATTCTAACTCACAAGAGAAACTTGGTTAAATGCCAATGATCTTTTTTCAAAAGGGTCAAGATGCCTTAAAATTCCATGGTCACTTTCTTGGCTACAAAGTACTATGAAAAAAAATATGTAAACGGTTCAGTTCATAGTCTGCCAATTTGGCAAAATTTTAATATCTGGATGTCCAGAAGGATATAAATGGACAAATGTTGCTATGAATAAACCAGTGTAATTTTGATATTTCTTCTTAATTCAAGATGTGTGGTAAGTCAAGTTAAAGTGCTAATTGAAATAATATAATTATATATATTTGCTAAAAATAGAAATAAATGTGCAGTCCATTAACAAAAAAGCCCCTCTATTCTCATTATAAGATTTCAAAAATCATATTAACAACTTTTTGCTTATATCATAATACGATAAGTTAATGTAAACTATTTTGAAAAATGTTTAAATTGTTCTAAAATGCAATTTCATCCACAGTTTGTATTGCCCACCTGAATACTCAATAGAACACTCGGAGAATTAATCCCTGAGCTGAATTAAGCTTATGAATACTTGTCTAAGTGAAAGCCCACGTTCTTTTAAATACAGTCATTTTCTAGGTTTATTTTTATAAAGCTAGAGCTTCGGATCTGATTTACAGGTATGTTAATAGTCATGAGTTAGAATGTTCACTGCAGAATTTTAAAAGATTAACTCCGATAAATTATTCAAATAATTTACCACAACGACAAATACATAAAACAAGTCGAAAGTAAAAAAAAAAAAAGCTGTACTGAAACTGATTATAAAATGGTAAGACTCTGTCATTGATTATCACATTTTAAAATTCCAGAAACAGAGTTGCTATGCACATTCAAAATCTGCCAGCAAGTGCTCTGACTTAGAATGAATGAGACTTAAGTATCTTAGGAACCAACAAACCTTCCAGAACAATTAAAACAGATATTTTAAGTTATTTTGGATGAGCCAATAAATTCTCTCATAAACGTAATGTTCACAACCTTCAACTTTGCTAAACTACCAGATAAAAGTTAAGAACCTCTGTGAAAATTTGTTGCGAAAAAGTTACTCTTGAATATATGATTTACGTTGCAATAAGTCATCTACTGCAGTACATTCCATTTAGAGACAAGCAAAATGACCTTTAAACCTAACTAAAACTTTCATTAATACTTACCTTCATTAACATATAAATACAATCATCCTTTCAAAAGGTTACTAGGAAAGCTATTTAACTTAAAAGATTCATAAAGATTGCTAAAGCTCTTTGGAGAACTAGAATATCAGCAAAACAAAGAAACTTATTTTACATGCTAGTAGCAACTTGATCAACTGCAAGCAAGACCACCAAGGAAATACTGAGTCCGCCTCAAAGTAGCAACAGCGACCCTTGGATTCCATTTAAAGAGACCCTTGCTCTTCTTTTAACCATCTTAGAAATCTGTTCCAAAAACTGCATGTTTCCAATATAATGTAAAGAGAGAAATAACACAGTTACACTCAGTGCTTAAATATCTATAATTTTCTCTTTGTATTTCCCACAAAACACATCACAGGGTAAGATTAATATTTCACATTTATTATGAAAAACCTAAAAGAAAATGTCCAAGTCCCCCAACATTAGGCATTTCTCAAGTTGTATAAAGCTGTACTGTAGTATCTCACTGTTCCTATACAATAAAGTTTCACACAGTGAAAGATAAAATAGTTTGCAACACAAAATTATATCAAAAAGTCACCAAAAAGGAAAGTAATGCCTTTAAAGAGCTCCTTGCTATATTAAATAAATCCTAACAGAAGTGACATAATAGCAGAGGTCAATTTCAACAAACATCATATAATAGTAACAAACAAAACATTTTTTAAATCCTCAAATCTCCCAAAGATTTATTTTAAAGCCATAGATTTCCTAAGTATTGGATACACACCTAACGTTCTGTGTTGTGAACAAGGTGGAAAGAAGACACTTGCACTTAAATCTTGAAGCATCCCGTCCTGATGAACCCAGAGAAACTAATTTCTGCCATCAGAAAAGTCCTCCACCAAGCAACACCAAATAATGATATGCGCTGCTCTAAAGGAAACAGCAAGCCGGGTTCTGGCTCTAGGAGGTCTCTCGAGGTACAATAATATAAACCTGATCAATTGCAATTAAAATCTGAACAGAGGCTTAGAACTTGAAGTCTTGGTGCATTAGTTCTTGCCAAAAGCAGATGTGATTGTGAGCTGGAAGCAATTTCTCCTGGTAATTTGTGATGACACTGGGTAGTACAGCCCCAGATTCCCCAAAGACAAACTCATCAGAGACTCTAATGTATGCATGACACATGAGGTGGCTCTTTTAGAGCTCAATTAATTGGGCTGAACATTAAGACAGCAAGTTCAGGACTTCCTCCCCCCAGTCTAGAGTTGCTTTTCCCCTCCTTTTAAAGCAATTTTTTGCCTTACCTTCTGCAAGCCATGTTTCCTGTAACTGACTTAGATCTTGAAAGAGTTCTAAAAAACAAGTCAAAGACATAAACAAAAGGTTTGCAAACCTTTAAGCTTCATTAAATGGAAATGCTTGTCATGAAATCAGCGTTAAATATGAATTTAAGAAATTGGGAAGGGGAGTCAACATAAGAGAAAAAGAGGATTCATAACTTAAATATCTCAATAATCCTAGCCATTTTGAAGGCTGTTAATAAACAATACTTCGAGAAGTTATTTTACTCGGCTAAATAATAAAGTCAATCTTTTCCCCCCTTTTTAATAAATAGCTTAATAAATAAGCTCAGCAACACCAAACAACACACATACACAAGGATTCAGAAAAAGGCTGAGGAGCAGGTGTGCCTATCCTCAGAAACCTTTCTTAAATATACAACTCTTGCTAAAATAGTAGCAGGGGAAGATTAGAAAGGCTGAAAAACATTTTACTAATATATTCTGAATCTCATATGAAAGATGTTAACAGTATGTGGTATAGTTCTCCAAGTACTATATGTTTTAAGGTTCAATGCCTCAAAACTAAAAGAGACAACTTTTAAATACAAGATTTTAGAGAAAAATATCTACATTAATAGATTTATTAAAGTCAAAGAGAGTTAATTCTCTGGCACCTGTTTATTAGGAAGATCAAAACTGTGTATTCTCTCATAATGGGGAGGGAGAGGGGTGTCCAGTAAGTATGAAGATTTGAAGAAGTTTCAGAATTCAAAATACCTAATGTAAATGGCAAACTGAACTTTGATAATTAAATCTAAGTGTATTAAGTTTACTATGAATGTTCCCATATGGCTGGAATAATTTATATTGACCTCCTAACACCAGTTCATAAAGAGAATCTGTAACCTAATTACCCAAATAGGTATTATAATTACTAATTAGGCCCTAATTATGATTCAGTGAATACTTTAAGGCCTATAAACAAGATATTATGACCTCACTATGTAGCCATCAGAATCATCCATGGAAAGTTTGGTAACAGCATATATACTGTAAAGGGGATGGGAAATCAAACTATTATTTGAGCTATTTACTTCTAATAAAGTGGAAAGGACAATGTAAGCAGTGTACATAACTGCTTAATTTGTCTCATTGTGTAGGTTTAAACTGTTACCTTAGTGTAAGGGATTAGTTACATATGCACAAGGATATTTAAACCCAAAAGAATGATTAAAAGAAGGATGTCACTGTTAAATTCTTATTTCCTTCTTTCATTAGTTCGTGACAGGGCCATAAAATATCCTCCAATGCCAAATGTCACATTATGTTAATTGCTCCATGTAAAAGTCTTAGTTAAATGCAGTAATTTGAAAGCTGATTATTTTTAAGCTAAGACTGAAGCACTCCTCTTCCTCATGAGGGTGGGGTGTATAAGTAGAGAGGGGGATTTAGCCCAAAATTAAACCTCACCTTCTGAATCATGAGCCAGATCTCTGTTAATGAATTTTCTTTTCCTGACATTTGTTGGTTTCTCGTTACAATTTCTCCCACGCTGATTCTACAAAAGGAAAGATAAAATCTTTTAAAAGAATGTAAACCTTAAATGTCACACACACAAAACACATGCATACATAAGTCTACTCTAAATAGGAAAATAAAAGTCCATAGTATTAATTCTAATATTCATTTTCTGCATTCATTTGACAGTGAAAGCTTATGCTGAGAATTCAACGGCCAGGAAGAGTTGCTTCCCAGGGCCGATCACAACACTACTATTTATCAGTCATATTCCTGGTATCTCAGCATCAAAACAACATTAAGCAATTATACTTAAAGTCGTTTTTAAGCTGGATCAAAGCTAAATTAAAATACAATGAATTTTATTCTCTCTGATAGCCCCACAAAAAAACAAATAGTGGTGAAATGAAAAATATGAGAAAATAAGAAAAAAAAAACACCCCATGTAAACAAAAAGTGTCAGCATTTGTCTCAACTTCATTCTTGTCAATGTGGCAGACAAACCCAGCCAAAAACTTTGAGTGCAGCAGCTGCTGCCGCCCTCCATCTCCTCTTCCACTCATCTTGGGCACTTAATCAGAAAAAGGGGTCTTAAAAACAAAACTATGCCTTATCCAAATCACTGAAAGGTAAGCTCATTTTGAAGACTGGGCTTCTAGAATCAGAGTCGCCCTACAGTGGCAACAAAGCAGATAAAATATCTGCAGTCCCAACCCCCTTGCCCCCTCCCTTCTCATTCTCTCCCTCACCACCACCCCCAACCCCCACGCGACGGAGTCAAGTTTATAAACAGCAACTTTCGAACTGATCACTCACATTGGTGACCATGTAAGGCACTTGCTGGTCATAAAATCCATCCATTCTGCTGCACTTCGCAAATCTCAGCTCAGGATTTTATATTTTGAGCATTTAGCTGGAGATTTCTTCGGGATCTGGACTTCTATCAACCTAGAGGGGAACAAGATGGCTTTTTAGGCTAAAAAAAAATCATGAATGAAGCTCTTGCATTTGCATAGCTAATTACCCTCCGACAGTCCCATTCACAAAAATAACCCTCCCTACACCGCCTCCTTCACCTGGATCCAAAGAGAGCCGAGAGAGTTCACAATTTACATATTTTCGGCAGTAGCAAAAATCCGAACAAGAGGCGATATATTTATTTACACTCTCGATGTTTCCCTGCGCGGTCGGTGGACCCCGAACAGCTCTGATTCGCAAACGTGTGCAAAACTAGCAATGGCGATCAACGAGACTTGCTTTGCACCTAACGGGACTAAAGAGACGGAGACACCTCTTTCATAAGGATAGTTTTTGCAACCCACGACCATGCAGTTATCTGTAGAGACATAAAAAGTTGTTGGAAAGACCCACCTGAAGGCCACGCTAGGCGAAGAGCTGCAAAAAAATCCCTTTAAATTTAATAAAAACATTAATTATTGCCCAGCACTTCCCCTGTGGAAGCCGAAAGCGTCTCTGACAGAGCTCAATTCGGTGGTTTTTCCTCTACTTCTCCTCCAGGGGCCTCCAATCCAAACTGATGGATCGCTGCCTCCCATTGGCTCCGCGTCTCTTTCACAAGATCAGATTTCGGGCTGTCAATCAGGCGGCTTGCTGACCCTTCTCTTGGATCTCTCGCGCCCCTCTGCCCAAGCATGTGCTCCGCCGGCTGGCGCGCGGCCCGCAGCCTGGAAACGCCAACGAGGAAACCGACTGCCCTCCTAACCCCCCGCTTATTGTTAAAGCTCCCGGGGACGCTGAAGCCATGTGTATGGAGTAGCCAGTTCTTACTGGTGTATTTGGTCCACTATTTCTATTTAGGGCTGATTTCCTAAAGCACTTTTGTTGGGTTCATGTATATACTCTGAAGCGCGGTCGCGCGGTCCACTAAGGCCGTGCCTCCTTACCCCTCCTCCCGTGCTCCAGACTTCCAGCTCTGCTACTTAAATCCTGATGAGGAGCCCACTAATCTTTTGGCCCGAGTTATTTTCCCTTTTTTCAACACCCACCGTCATCATTATGGTTTATAAAAAACATGTATTTTAACGGTCATCCTCAAAGCAAGATCCTATCGTTCATGGGACTGTAAAATAGTCTATGTGGAAAGCACCTGGGAGAGGCAGAGGAATTGCTAGTTAGGAGGGGGTGCGTTGGGAGAAAGAACAGGAGGACTACGGAGCAATCTAGGTGAGGAAAAGTATAAAAAACAAATTTGTCCCACGTGTGCGCTGAGAAAAGGTGCTTCCAATCCATTGTGAAGATGAGGAGAAGCAGGGAGGGCATGGGGTGGCTCGGATATCCTAGGGACCCGCACGTTTCCTGAGCTTTTGTTATGTATATACGGAGGCGGAGGGTGTCACTTACTGTACTTTTCACTTTCACTTCCTCTCCAGCTTTTAAACAGCCAGAGACTGGAATTGGGGGTGAGCGGTGAGGCGGCTCGGGTTTCAAGGACAATGACCAGGACATTAAAAAGTGGGGGCTGCGACTCTGAAACCACTTGCCCTGATCCTCCTGTGGGGCTTGGAGCTAAAAAGTCAGTCACTAAGAAGTCTCTGCCCAACGGGCTGGGAAGCCGCGGGATGGGACTAGGCACGGTATTGAAATTCACTTGAGATCCTGGTGGCCATCAGATCTGCAGACCAAAGGACGTTTCCGGCAGCTGTTCCGCCCCTTGGGGAACGTGCTGCAGTTCTCAATTTCTATTTGAAAGTTTCGTTCCTTAAATGGAATGTTATGGAGACACATTAAAAGGTAGAGTGAGCGCGTACCCACGGAGGGACCAGGAGGGAGAAAAATCTTTTTAAAGAATAATTTAATAAATTTTAAAAAAAAAACCTTATTACTGGGGCGATAACCAATAACTATGGACAGCAAGGACTAACACCGTGTATTCCTTGAAACTAGTAAATCAGAGCAGTCGGTGCAAATGCGCGCACCGAAAGCTTTTTGAGCTGGTACTGCACTGTAACCCCGGCCAGGGAGAGTTTCGGGGCGCAGCCTGGGCTTCGAGGCTGGAACAGAGAGGCTCTTGGGTACTATAAGGGTGCAATCAAGAGGCGAGGCAATAGCAAGTGTGTCCGCCGCCCAGCACTCCCAGGACAACCCAGACCCAGTAACGTGAGCAACAGTTTCCAAAGACCAGAGCCCGGCGGGTATCCAGGGTAACCGGGAGGGGGCGGAGCTTCGGGTTGGGCACCCGCGAGGTTCTCCCCACAGCCAATAACGAACCGTTTGCTCCCAGCCCTTTGTTGTTTACTGCTGACCCTGCAGCGCTCCGCTAGGAGATTGGTCGCTTTAGGAAAGGGCGGAGCGTCTTCCGCCCCCGCAGCCCCTTTTAGGCTCCATTCACAAAATTCCGGCCTTTCTGGGTCACGTGTTTGGGGGCGTGGAAGGGCAAGGGAAATGACACCACAAAGACTCAAGTTCCCAAACCACAAAACTTTCTTGTGCCTCGCTACCTCTTGTATGTCCCATCCTGAATACATACTAGATGCGGAAAAGGAGCCTTTAAGGGTCTGGGAGCAGTAAAGGGACGGGGAGTTCGAAATTAAAGGAAGCTTACAGGGGGATAATTCCAGGTTGCACTGCATAGGAGAAAAGCTGCCAAAGAGAGTGAGGGGAAAGCCTCAAAGACAGACTAGCAGCTGTTGCTTGCACTTCTGAAAGAAAACTGCTCGCTTGTAGATAAATTCAGTTTTCTCACTTACATTCTGTAATTTTCATTTCTCCCTTTAATTTATCCCACAGTTTTTCGTTAACTTTTTAAAGCTTCTTTGAGGGATATTGCAGGTTTTCGCTAGCTGACAGTTTTACTTTCCATTTCTCAAGTCCTCACTCTCACAAGCTCCCAAAAGCATCCCCTTTCACCCCACCAAGTTTGAACTGGCAAACAAGCAACCCGCTTATCGTCTGATTTTCCTGCATAGGGCAGGGACTCCATATTTCCCTTTGCGATTCCTTAAAAGAACTCAGTTTCTAACAATTTGATCCTAACAGTAATTGAAAATGATGTTACGTGAATAAGCAGACAGTCTCACTACAGCTCAGTTTTGTTGAGATAAATGTGCCACCTAGCAAGGGAACTACTGGGCCATGCTCCTTTTCTCCCTCCCATTTTCTTTTCTTTCTCTTTCTGTGCTTTTGTGCCATGATACTTAGTGAATTACTAAGTTTATCTGCTGTTTTTCTTCTATGCTTGGTACTGGGTAAAACCAGTAGACTAGTGGCTGGACAATAGAAAGGCTAAAAATCCTTTTTTAAGAAATGTTACCACTGTGGAAAATGTCCGCAGAGGCAGCTGTTCTATCCACAGAAAGGAACATCAAAAGTTGCACAAAGTTTCCACTACTTTTGAAAGTTAAGTCTTTAAAAAAAATCAACTTAGTAAATGCCAGTCCTTCTTTAATGGAAAATTTCATTTTGGCAGGATTTCAGGCATAGACTGGCAGAGCAGAGGCCAAGAGGCTTGGACATTTGTTTACTTGTATTTTGAAATCCCATTTGGGTTTTGAAATAAGAGCTCTTGAGGGAAAGTTAGCCCCTCCTCCCCCCAAAATCCATTTCTGAGTTTGGAAAGTTTTTAACTTATAATAAAGCTATTTAAATCTTTATAGTTACTTTGCGGTTATTTAATAAAGTAAAATAATAGTCATTAGTGGCTTTTCAGCAATTAAGGTATAACGTTATACTGAAAATGCATTATGTTTCTAAATGCAAATTTCTAAAAGCAGCAAAAAAATGGGAACTAAGTAAAATGATCCTGCTTGTTTTAAGTAATTCATATGATTACAATTAAGTGAAATTTGTTCAAGTTGGGCTGATTATTAAGTAAAATAGTAACTTGTAATTTGCTTTTTAAAAATACTATTTAAAGCAAATTGTTGCAGGTCTAGTTTACATAGAACTGTATCAAACAGATAAGGAAAAGACAGACTACTAAATAGTCAAATGAGCAAAGGAAATGAACAGGTGAATATAATTCCAAAGGTAGCCTTAGAAGCTTGCCAGAATGGTGAGAGATAATTAGTGACTTCAGTGGGCTCTGTGGTGAGGGAAGTAGGGATTTGAGAGGAGGATGGAGCCTAGGGAGAAGGGTCTCAGGGAAACTGACACTGTAGTGGAGAGAGAGTCCCACTCTCCACCCTGCCTTTGTCAGCTGGGGGAATATCTGCAAACTCCTGAAGTATAGGAGATGCAAACATGATAAAATAAATAAATAAATAAATTCTTAGCTGCACTACAAGTCAGTACATTATACATTATACATTTTTAAAGTAAAGAATATTTTTACCCCATCAAGATGTAAAATTTTTTTCTAATATCCAGGGATGTCAATGTTGTGATAAAGGCATGCACATATATTGCTGGTTGTAATGTGACTTTCTGCAACCTTTCTAAAGTATGTTGGTATCACCTACTAGACACTAAAATGTACAATCTATTAGATCCTGCAATTAGACTCAATCATCCTGATTTGGGAAATTAATCCTATTAATACAAAAGCAATGTTCATAAGGACATTAATTTAAGTATTGTTTGTGGAAGGAAAAACTTAGAAGCAACTTCTAAGGCAATGGTTTTAACAAAGTGTGATAGTTTCATACTTTGGAATTCAATTATGGCGATATAGTTGTTAAAAAATACTCTGTCTTAGGTTCTCAAACTGTAGATGACAAAAAAAAAACTCCTTGTTAAAAATTCAGCTTCCTGTGTGGATCCATAGAATCCCTGATGCAATAGGCCTGACTGGGGCCCAGAAAGCACATCACATGGAAATTCTGTTGCAAAAGATATTGTTGTAGTTAGTTTCTTAATATTCCTTGAGAAACCCTGGGTTGGACTTCTATCATAAATTCAAAGGAAGGTATGCTGTGCTTACTACTGGGAACAGGTTTTGCTTGACTCACACAATGTTTACCCTCTTGGGGAACTCACTGTCAACATTTAAAATTTAGATGTCCAATACTGCTTGAGAAATTAGAGAACATGATAACACTGAGCCAAATTCCCACATGGCAACCATCATTTAGATCTGAATACTACTATTGCTTGTAAAGTTACACAGCCTCACAATTTTTCAATGGTGCACACTCTTCCCCAATCCCTGTTTTCTTGTATGTGTTATCCACCTGGCCCCTGTAAGCATTTGCATGTGTCAACCCTGATGTACATGTGACATAGCATGTTAAGTGAAGAAAGCAAGAGACATAATACAGATTATTGTATATATCTTGTTTTTGTTCAAAAGAAAAAGTAGTATAAATGAAAGCATGTATATATACACGTATACAGATATAAGTATATATACATACATATGCACCAATGCTTCTCAAATTTTTTCATTATTGCTCCCTAAGGAGCCCTTTTGGAGATTTTTTTATTTCTAATTATCCTCTTCCCATTAAATTTTAATGCCATAGATATACCATATATCTGTTTATATCCTGTAATTCTTTGGAGGGTCACAAACCACTATAATGCCCATCATCTATCCCACCAAGAAACAATTTTCAGCACTTGGGGGCAATATCACCCTCACTGCAAATGTATAATGTATACCTACACTTTTCTTCTTTTTATAGATACCATATTTACCTATAAATATTGATTTATCATCAAAAAGGATAAACATCCATCTTTTATTATTAGTTACATGTAACTCTCCATTACAGATGTGAAATACAAGACACATTACTCTTCTAGTACTTAGAATAGTTTGTTACCACATGCATGCACCATAGTAATATTTGTTAATCCATTAAAGGGGTGAACAAATTAGTAGTTTAAATTAGAGTTAGTTTTGTAAGAACCACAAAAAAAAATACAAGAATATATCTTGTAGTCATGCATCTTAATTCTTGAGTGATACATGAAGTTTGAAATAATAAGTAAGACATAAAATATATATCTTTACCTTCCTTTAGAAAGAGAGCCACTTGCATTTCTTTCAGAAGTGGAGGCATGGCCTTGAACTTTGAAATAGACTGCAGAACCTCAGCAGAGTTCACCACTCTCTACTCTTGTAGTTGTCTTCTAGACCATAATGAGGGATGCAGGTATGGTCACTGCATTTTCCTCAGTTGTGAAAGTCAGGCTAATAAAAAAGGCAAAAGGGATTCAAAAAGTCTGTTTTAGGAATGGAATTTTATTCTCCTGGAACACAACTTGATTTATAACAATGTAAATCACTAGCAGTAAAGTTAACCTTTTATGTGTATTAGACATTGGAACGAGTAAATTTCCAGGCCAGTTTCCCAAAGCACTTACTCTAGGAGGTCTTCCTGGAGATACAGTGGACCCTTAAACTGAACAGGGGTTTGAACTGCACAGGTCCCCTTATACATGGGTGTTGTTCAGTAAGTATATTGAAAATTGAAAAAACATCTCCTTTTCTCTAGCTTACTTTAAGAATACATTATATACTATGTGTAATATACAAAATATGTGTTATTCAAACATTTATATTATCAGTAAGGCTTCTGGTTAAGGTAGGCTATGATTACTTAAGTTTTTGGGGGAGTCAAAAATTTACACAAATTTTCAACTGTGTGGTGCTTGGTGGCCCTAACCCCCATGTTGTTCAAGGGTCAGCTATAGCTTGTTTTCCCCAGTTTCAAATGCCAAAGTACAATTAGGGGGATTCCTCGTGGGCTTTCAAAGCTGACATTTTTTCATAGCTCTTAATTCTGCATAAATGTTTGTTACTGTCCTTTATTCAGTAATTCCTTAGGAACTTGATTACAGTTGTATTCTTAGCTACTGGCATATAGGTGTTTAATGCTTATTATAGGATGAACAAACCAGTGAATGGATAGCATACTCCTGAACTACCTTGCCTGACAAATATAAACAAATTTTAAATATTAACTAAGCAATGCTGTAGCCATGACTGTTCTGAAAACAAAAATTCACTGGACAAATGAAAAGGGCTGGCTAACTACCTGAGTACAAAGGACTTTTAAATAGAAGTTTGCTTTTAAAATCATTGTGGAAAAGAAAACTAACATCTGCACTGATCAAAATATGTTTCTCACATATATAGGTTTATTTCCTTTTTTTGACACAGAAAAACTTTCTGTGTGATTTATAAGGATGTCATATTTATGTGACGAACAGCAAAGTAACTGAAGTATATAATTCAGAATCATAGCTAGTACTAATGTGATCTTTGTAAAAAAATTTATTAAGTGAAAGTTTTGTATTAGATGCCCTCGATATCTCTTTTGAAAGAAATCCCCGAATTTTCTTATTTTTAATCAGTGGCTTAATCAGTATTTGAAATAATTTGTAGAAAAGAAAACAGTGTATGGAAAGAAGATTTGACATCAGACAGTCATGGATTTGAGTGCTGACTCCAACAAAGGCCAAATTATTTCTTTTCTCTTGAGTCTCAGTATCCACATATAATGGATATAAAACCTATTTTTTAAACTTGCTTGAAGAAGAAACAAGCTAATATATTTAAACTTCCTAGCAGTGATAGTTCCCCATAAAAGTCACCTTTCTTTTCTGCTAGCACTTTTCTCTACCATAACAACAAGTGATCTCTCCTCTCTGGGTCTCATTGGCTTGATACTGTACATCTATCCCAAAACCTTCTAGATGACTTTTAGAACTGTCCTTGACACCTGGGAATAGTCAGCCTGACTTCCAGCCCATATGTAAAACAATTTTCTAGTTTCCCATCTTTTGGGGCCAGGCCGAGGGGGAGTGGGCAGGAGGGGACAATTGCTGGTTTCCAATTCTTATCCTGCTCAGGCAGGGGACTGACACATCAGAATCCTGTCCCTGGCTTCCAGTGGTCAGCTGACTTGATGCCTGCCACAACATACCAGTTTTCTCTACAGTTAAGATCTCCTTACTGAGTTAAAAAAAAAAAAAAGTTGTCTAGCATAGTAGTTGAGGAAGAGAGAAAATGTTGCCTGACAAGAATGCACAACAGAGGATTAGTGTCAAGAAACTAAAACAGAATTAGTGGTCCAAAACAGAGCAGTTTCTAAAAGGTGGGGGCAAAAGAATGGCCTCCTATCCATCACTTCTTTAAAATCCAGAACAGTCTTCCTTGAATAGGGGTTACCAATAAAACTTAAGTCAGCTTCTTGGTATTTGAAGAACAATGTGTCTTTGAACTTTGTAATAGTGATTTCACTTCTCTGTGATCTTCCCGAATTCCCTTTTATATTTAAAATGTTCCTTTTGTCCTGAACTTCTCTCAAGTTTAAAAATAACCATTTGACTACAGCATTTCATGTGAGCACATCAAAGAAGGCTACAAATCTTTGTATCTGTATAACACTCTCTAAATAAAACTCAGGTTTTTATTCTTGGTTCACTTTTACATTCTAAATTGAAATGACTCCTTGTTTCTATTGTATCAAATCATATCAATGCTTATTGGCTTATCAAATATATTTGGGGCAACATAGTTTACCCAGAAAATAAGTTATTTATGAATGATAGTATAACCTTTATTAGCAAAGATTTGTATCTGACACTCCTGACATCATTTGAATCAATAAAGAAGGCATTATCAGAAAGGCATTTAGGAAGCAGAACCCACTGCATCGGCTATGTGTATGGGTAAGAACTAAAAATAATCCTTGAATTTAGAGTTAAAACAAAGATATTCTTTCCTATACATACACACATTCTCACACACTCCTACTGAAATCTACTCAGAATTCTTAAAATAATAAGTGTTATCAGTTAAAACAGGAAAAGGCCATGACATTCATTATAAATAGCTCTTGTTATTTGACTCACTTGTGATGTAACAAGTAATATCAGTGCTTGGATTCTGGATAATTCAATTTTACAGCAGGAGGAGGCATCAAGAGCTCACAAACTTTGTTTTTAATGCCAAAAATACTCTTACTTTCCACCACAGAGTCATAGTTAATAAGAGCTTGTCAAATCTTACTTAAGCCTTCAATATTGAATAGATATGGATATAGATAATAGACATCAAGAAAGTTCTAGGTCATTGTTTCTCAAACTATCTGCACTGAAAGATGCACATTAGTTATCTATCACTGAGTAACAAATTACCCACAAATTTAGGAGCTTACATTTATTATCTTACAGTTTCTGTGAATCAAGAATCTAGGAATGCATGTCTCTGGCTCAAGGTCTCTCTTGAGGTCGTCATCAAACTGCAGGCTAGAGCTAGTCGTCTGGAGGGAAATCTGCTTCGAAACTCACTCACGTGGTTGTTGACAATCTCATTTCCTTGTGACTATTGGCCAGATGGCATATTTTTCCACTATGTGGGTTTCTGTAGAGCTGCTAATGACATTGTTTCCCATGCAAATAATTCAAAAGAAAGAAAGCTCAAGATGGAGGCACAGTCTTTTACAACCTAATCTTGAAAAAGGGTAACTATCATTTCTGCCATAAGCTATTTCGTCACAGAGACCAATAAAATGTGAGAGAGCGATGGCACAAAGGTGTGCTTAGCAGGAGGCTGCGATCACTGGGGTCCATCTTAGGAGCTGATGATAAGAACTTTTTCTTTTTAAAATGTCCAGTCTATCACAGATGGAATGGATTTATTTGCCATTCTAATAAATGCAAGGTGGCTTCCACAACTAGACTTAAATCTTCGGGAGAACATGGACTTTTATCTTATTCATGTTTTTATTTCTGTCACCTAGCTGAGTGATTTGAAAGAACTAGGAAACCCACCCTATTTTTAAAACTGCTGAAACAAAGTATTATGAACTGAATGCGTCTCCCCAAAAATCCATATGTTGAAGCCTAACCCCAGTGTGGTCACACTGGGAGGACAAGGCCTTTGGGGGGTAATTAAGGTCAGATAGGTTTTCGTCAGGGTGGGGCGTCTGTGATGGGCTCAGCGACCTTACAAGAAAATGAAGAAAGGGGCGTCTCTGGCTTTCTCTCTCTAGCTCCTCCTCTCTCTCTCTCTTCACGGGTGTGCCTTTTGGGCCAAACTAGAAAGAGAGAGATCTCATCAGAACAGGACCATGTTGGCACCTTGGTCTTAGATTTCCATTCTTTGGAACAGTGAGAAAATAAATTTTGGTTGTTCAAACTATCCAGTCTGTATTGTTATGGCAGCCTGAGCTGATTAAGACACAGAGGAAATCCAGTATTTCAATTTACAGTACCATTTGCAGATTGAACACTTCAGGATTGGGGTATGTCTAGTTATAACTAAACTAAATCCCTTATGCTGAAGTTCAAACTTATTTTCTCATATCAAATTCTCTATTCAGCATTCATCTTAGTGTCCCAGGCATTGTGTTTTATTAGGAATACACAGATAATACAGCACCTCCACCACATGAAAAGCATAAACTAGAAGAAGAAATATACTGACTGCAGAACACTGCTCTAGAGGGGCTTCTGTGACCTCGCCTATTTCCCCCAACTTGCTTACTCACTAGCGTATTAATCTATTTTATTTTCATCGTAGGATTTAGCTTGCTTAAAATTTTTCTGTTTGTTTAGCTATATGTCCCCAGTTTTTGTTTTCTGACCCGTCCTCACTCCTCCTTCCCCACTACAAAATGTAAACTCCGCAAAGTAGGGTGGATCCTAGTGGTCTTAGTTATTATTTTATTTGTAAGCCTGCCTAGAAGGGGACTTGGCCCAGCCTAAGCATTCACCAAATAAACTTTGAAAGAAAATGTAACTAGAGGTATGTGCAAGGCAAAATGGAATATATTACTCTTTTCTTTAAATCCTGTCTCAGACTACCCATGCTAAGGACTAAAATATTACTTTTTTCATTTATTTTTTCTTGCCTTTCAATATTTTGATCATTGTCTTGTGTCCTCCACTGAGTCCTCTTCTCCCAGCTTTTTAAGTTGTGGAGCCACAACACAAACACAATGTTCTTGTGTCTCTTCAGGGATTCTGCTTTAATCATTTACATTACCAAACTTAGTTTGGAACTAAGTGATGTCAATGGGAGTTTTGCATGAATAAAGACTGCAAATGAATCTGTTCAAATTAAATGGAAATTAAGGAGACATTTTCAAGGACATTTGCTCTAAAAATTGATCTGCTTTGCAATTAGTCTCATGTAAAATTACTTTTCAGTAGTCATGGAAATCGCAGGTAGCCCGCTAACCCAAGATGAGTAAAGTACACCATATCCTTAGAATTTATAAAATTTTGGATGGTAAAAGTTTTGTTTTAATTAGATTCTTAGAAATTTTTTTAACTATTCATTTATGAAATGTAGGAGGTGAAGGGTAACTGGGGGAAGACAGTGAGTTCTGCTCTTTGCTAAGCTGTGCCCTGGGCCCTCCCTTTGCACATTGCATGAATTCTCTCACTGGATCTTTATATCAATACTGCAACAGCAGTTTTAGTGCCCCATTTTATAGTAGAGGAAACCAACATTCAAAAAAATGAAAGGATTCACACAAGTCATAGAGCTAGTAAGCGGAGGAATTGAGCTGCAGAACTCAGCTCATTTTACTTCCTTGTATTTCAAGACTATGAATAATTGGTTACAGATTAATTGCTCAAGTCTGATTTTAAGCACTTTCTAGGGGTAGCCTGGACAACTGTGGTTACACAATAAAAAGAATAGAGTTTCCCAAAGTTTGTTTTGCGGGAAGGACATTATCTTAGAATAGTAATAGATGTTATCTGGAAAAGAAAAGTCCTCCAGGGTAGTTGTAAAAGTTTGAGAAAAACTGAGTGCACACAATTACATCAGTTTAAAAGGAAACAAATAACCCTTTGACACTTATCAGAGTCTTTAATATGCAAATATTCCCAGGAATTAAATCTCCATTGCAGTGATTTAGTTCCTCCTAGAGATGGGGATGGTGGGGGAACGGAGTTAAGACAGAGTACACTAAACTTCCAAGTATGTGATCATCTTACATTTTCCCCTAATACAATTTGTAGGAAGGAAGATTGATAGGTTATTCCTTATGAAAGCTTATTTCATATTTGTGTAAATTATGAGAACAAAAACAAAGCAGCAATTTTGAAAGAGTTTGCCACAAGGGCTGCTAATTATACTGATTCAATATCAACATGTGGACAAAGAAGATGTTCTTTTCTAAGAAAAGTTAATAATAAGGATAGTAGAAAATTGGTATCAATTAATAGTGATGAAAATGATATTTAGAGGTCCCTCTCTCTCTCTGCCTTTGTTCCCTCCATTTTTGTTTTGTTTTCTGGGGTGTCCTAAATCTACCAGTCTAATCGCTTCTTACTTAGAATACCAGAGAGTGTCCTTTGTAGAAATTTGAGTGTTCTTGAGTTAGCACATCAATTTGCTCAGATTCTGGACTGAAAAAATTTCCCAAAAAACCTATTTAAGGTTCAACTAAAGCTACAGCTCTTTATTTCTACAAGATAAAAACACAAAAACAACAAAAGCAAGGGTGGGAGAGGTGTATATTAAAGGGGTGGGGAACTAATCTTTGTCTAAAAAAAGAATATATTTTAACAAAAAAATAAAAAAGGTGCAAAGATCATGTATTTAGAGTAAGCCCCATAAAGTAAACATTATAACCTCACACACCTATGTGTTATGTATGTATAGATGGGTGTATATAAGGCATTTCATTTTGTCCTTCACTCACTTGTGCCTTAGTTTGCTCGGGCTACTATAACAAACTACCAAAGTCTAGGTAGTTGATAAACAACAGAAAATTATTTCTCACAGTTGTGGTGGCTAGAAGCCCAGATCAAGGCACCAACAAGATCATGTTCTGGTGAGAGCCCTCTTCCAAATGACAGGTTTCCTATGCTTTTTTGTATCCTCATGCAGCTCAGAGGAGAGAATGGAAGCAAGCATTCTTGTGACTTAATATAAAGGCATTAATCCTATTTGTAGGGCCTCACCCTCAGGACCTCATCTAATACTGATCACCTCCCAAAGGCTCTACATTCTAGTATCATCACATTGGTAGGTAGGGTTGCAACGTATGAATTTGGGATATGGGGGTGGAGGTGGGGTGGGGGTGGGACATAAATATTTGGTCCATAACAACTTGTGAAAAGATTTTTCTCTATAAGCACTTGACTATGGTCCAGGAATGAGAAACTGAGATTCTAACCTGAATTCCCAAATTAAAGTATGGGCTCACAATCCCTTATTTGGAACCCTTGTTATGTTTCAGAGTATACAAAAGAAATACATACCTCAATACATGGCATATTGTGTAATATTCAAAGGGTATGGAACTCTGGAATCTAATATAGTAATATTTTTGCAGTAAACATGGATATTTGCACACAGGAAAATCAAGTAAATGTAGACTATAACAAGGCCTGATGTCATGGTAGATCAAGATGCAATATCAAAACTACCTTTTAGTTTTCAGAACATTTCAGACCTATGTCTTCCATTTCACCCCCACACCCCACAAAATCTGGCTCTTCACTAAAATTACTGAGGTAAAGTAATTGGTGTGACTTCAGCCCTTTGCCTTGTGAAAATTGACCTCAACTACATGGTATTATGTCTGTAAATACTTTCCCTTTTGCTTCTGAATATGGGGTTTAGCAGTAATGACTGATACTTAGACATGATTCCTATTTCTTAATTCCTTTAGACTGGGAAGAGATAATGGAATGCTATCACTCAGAGAATAGGAAGTTTACCAAATAATAGGCAAGTAGCTATTGGGGAAAATTATTTCCACAACTAAAGAATGTTTAACTGTGAACTTCATTTATTAATGAGAAGAAGCATAGAACAATGGTTAAGAACAGGGCTGTAGTTTGACCTCTCTGGGCCCTGATTACATCGCTTTCAGGGACTCCTTCTTTCAATGACAGATTAAAAATAATAAAGAAATATACTTATATTTTAAGAATGTGGCAACATGATTAATCATTGTTCTATATTCACTATAATTACAGTAATCACATTGATTATTTATTCACTATTATACTGTTATATATTCAATACTATTATATTCATTTTTTGCTTCTGATTTAAAAAGAAACTCTAACTGACACATTTTTGTGTTCCCCTAAAATATGGTACCTTTGGCACTGTGTCTGTGAAGTCAGCCCTGGTTAAGAAAGAACACAGACTCAGGAGCCAGACTGGCTTGTTGAAAATCCTAGCTTCTCTACTGAATGGCTGTGTGACCTTGGGTAAGTCATTCCACGTTTCTGTGCATATCATTTGTTGTTCTAGATAATGGGGATAATAAAATACCTACATCATAGTGTTGATAAAAAGGTAAAAGGGATTATTTTTTGTCAAGCATTTAGATCAAAACCTGGCACATTCACTTTCTCCCAGATTGTACAAATTAATATCATCATTTGAAAAATATGTATTTGGAATTGCAGCTGAAGTTTTTACAACAGAAATAAGCTTCTCCTCCTAGGAAGACAAATAATAATAAATAAAATAGGTTACCTTCAGCTAAGAGAAGGTGAGAGGTGGGGTGGACATTGAGTAGGATGAATTCCAAAGGTAGACTGCTTCTTCTGCCACTTCATAGCTTGTGTAGGTTGTTTAAGCTCTCTAAGCTCTGTTTCCACATTTTTGAAATGTAGATAATAATAGTATATAGTTTACAAGGTTACTGTTGATTTAATGGTCACTTAATAATAAACAATATTAGAGGCCACATATTATCAATTAATATTTTTATTTCTTCTTAACTTCCTAATAGCTGTTTTGCACATTTTCTCCCTTATTTCTACCACCTTTTTCTGGAATCCAACTCACAGTTCCAGCTCTAAGAATTGACAGCTGTAGCTGAGATGGCAGTGGTCTCCTGTTGCCTGTCTCCAAATTGTATAAGACAATATGAAACCAGAACACAAAGGATATCCTACAATATAAACACAAGCTTTTTATCATTTGTGGGTAAAATTGCAGTATTTACAGAATCTCTTGCCTGGCCTTAGTACATCTCCATATCAATAGTTGTTTCCAAGGGGGTGGAGAGAAGTAGCCATTTCCACATCTGTAGGTGATTACAAAGGGGAAGGAGGGCACATCTGGATCAGAAAGGTGGGTGGGGCCCTTTCTGTGCAGCCTGGTTGCAAGAGACACAGGTCAACAGAAGTGGATGACTGCTTGTATGCAATAAGTGGGTTTCACCCACTTTATTTCTCCCTTTGACTGATTTCAGGTTTCAAAGGTATTTTGCCGCCGGCTGGGAAAATATTTCCCCCGCTGGAGTTACATCATTAAAAAACTATCTTTCCGTTTTTCTCATTAATCTTCACAAACACAAATCCTTTCTTAAATTGTATTGATGAATTATCCATTACTAAAAAAAGAGGAAAAAAAAGTAGGGAGAAAAATGAGGATGTGGGAGAGAAATGTTAAGATAACTTCCAATGGCATTTGTTGAATAGATTATTGTTTCTAAAGAAGAATCTCAGATAAATGACCGTTACCAAGCATGGCTGAAATGACACTTACATGCAAGTCAATCTTTAATATTTTCAAGGCAAAATAATATTTTGTTGGGACAAAAATGCAAGTGAAGGCCCATTTAAGTGTGCGTCCCTGTAAATTGATGAGTCCCCTCTTGTGTGAGTCTCAGGCCAGGACTGCTAAGAGGCTTCATAATTCTCCCATATTCCCTTCCATTCTCCCACACTTTAATGAAAGGACATAGGATACATACATATATACACACACTTGGAATTCATAATCTCATTCTAATGGTTGGCTTGGGTTCAACAAAAGTTTCTAATTCAATAAAGTGACATCTTTAATGGAAGAATAAGAAAGAAGGGAAATTTGCATTTCCTGTTTGGGAAAGTGAATACAATATATAGAATTTAGGAAGTGGCTGCTAATACTGTCAGGATATGGTTTATATACATTACAAGAGATTTACTTTCCAACAGAAGTCATATAGATGGCATAATTTTTAGGGTTATAAAGGAAGGAGTTCAGACTTTGTATCAGGGATTGAAAACATGGGCACTTTAGGGGAAGTCTCTGTGTGTATGTATAAATATAAAAAACATTTTTTTTTTAATATGGAGGATAGAAAAATATTTTTGACCTATTTGTCCATTCATATAAGGTTTCTTTCCTACAATCTGACTGCTTAGCTTATTTTCTGTGGGTTAAGGAAATCAAAGATATGATTTCTTTGGTATTTGGAAATAGAAATTTCACAGACACTTCATAAGAGGCTACTACTGCCCTTGGTATTATCTATTTCGTGTTATTTGTATTTAGTTATCTGTATTATTTTTTTTTAGGGATTGGGCAAAATTTGCTTTATTGGGAGTAATGTTTTTTGCCACTGTTCTTGCACTTCAGTAAGTACAAAATATAGCCAGGAAGTTTTACTGAGAGAATTAATCCATCTGACTTTATCTATTTTCACTGAATGAAAGATAAATGGTATAAAATTCTTTATGTTCTACACTTAACATTGCCTACTTTGTGAAGCTCCCTTAATGAAGTCTCTGTTTTCATTTTCCTAACAGCAAAAGCAATTATTACCTTTCTCTGCTTTCTTCCCTGCTCTCAAATTCTGTGGACAAATCTGAGTATTCAGAGTTCAGTTTAGTCTCATTAACGTATTACAAACAATTTCAGTTGATAAAGGCCAAATATATGCATGCATATTGTAATTGTACAATTATTGAACTGATTTCCAGCAAACATTCCAGATCCATCCATAAATTCAAATGAATTCTGACACTTTGATATTCTGTGCCTTTGGTTTTAGAACGTGTCTAACAGATGCTTCTAGAAAAGGGCATTTCTTTAAGAAAATCATAAAAAAGGCAAACATATATTCCTTATATTTAGTGAATTAAATTCAATATATAGACTAAAGGATAATGCTTATTTCAAAGATACTAACATTGCCTAAATACTTACAGACCTCATCTTTTGTAGCTAGCATTGATGCTGGAAGCATATTCCTACTGAAGAATTTTAATATAAGGTATCTTCAAGTGTTTTAATATAAGAGAATCTTTGAGGACTTAAACCAATGGGAGGGCATATTATGAATAAAATGAGGTAGGTAATGCTGCCTTTTTTCAAATATTGGTGTGAGTTTAATGTCACAGTATTGAGATTTACCATGCTGCATAACTCAAAATAATAAGAAAAGGGATTCTGAAATTGTTGCTGATGAGAGAATCTCTAGAGCGTCTCCTTTAACTGCAAGTTAAAGGACACGTGACTTGCAATGAAGATCGCAGTTCTTAGGACATTTGGCTAAAGCCCAGGGAAACAAAGCATTTGAAAAAACTATCATTGTCAGAGAAAATTCAAGTTGGCTGACTCTTTGGAGTCTCTTATTATAACCTTACTAATTTATAAATGCCGCCACTGAGAATCAGAGAAGTTAAGCAGTTTAACCAAGTCCACAGACAGAGTTAAGGTAAGAAACTGAGAGGAGAGTCAGGACCCTCGACACACAGTAGAACTGTCCCCAGTACTGCATCATGAATGGCAACAAGTTCACCAGGCCATCTCTCAAAATAACTGGGCTCTGTAGAAGCAAATCACTTGACTATGTAGAGATGTACAAGGGCAAGTGCTAAAGAATGCTATTTTAATTTTTTATTATTTATGTTTTTTATTTTAGGATTCATCATTTGGGTTTGTAGAAACAAATTAGAGAACTTTAAATTTTTCTGTGCATTGAAAAATTGTAGAGAATTTTAACCTACAATAATCCACTCTAACACACTGTCACACTATTTTCACTCTACTGGAACATATATGTATATTTGATATGTGTTGTTTGAACTTGGCCTTTTGATGTTTATAGCAGAGGAAAATAATTCTAATTTAATTATTCAGAGTTAAGTTTATGGTTCAGCTTCAAAGGAATTTTTATTGCTTAATACTTGCTGCCACTATAAGTTTCAGTTCCTAAACTCATGAGTAAGAAATGTCACATTATCTTTCTTTTCATTAAATCAGATTGACTCTGACTCCAAGCGTCTTTTTTGCTTGGCTGGTAAGAAATACAACTTGAGTCATTTTAGGAATATCCATCTGCTTCTAGGACCACACAGGAACCCAGTTTTACAGGATAACTGGAAAATGGGCAAAGGCCTCAGTTCTTCAGTTAAGCATGACATGTTCAATACCTAGCCTGCTGCTTCTTGAAAGTAGGTAATACCAGGCAAAGGAGTCTTTGTCAAGTCCTTCAAGATCAGCCTCCCTCAAAGGTCCATGCACTCAGTCACCCTCCCCCAGGCATCCACGCTCCTGGGGTCTCAGCAAGGACTGAGGCTTGGATCCCTGCTGATCATGGGTCTGGTAGACTCCTAGCCACTTCCTAGTCAGGACAATATTCTCTCTCTCCTTTGGCACTTCTGCTTCCTGCATTTGCCCCATTCCTCGGCCTCTATGTCCAGCCTCCAGCATCACCCCTCCATAAACTCAAGCTTTTGAAAACAAAAGCTGGGAAGGAAATTGAACTTCAGGTAACAAAAGGAATATCAATTCTGGCTACTTTTTGGAGCAAGGGGGTGGAAAGGAGATATCAAAGTAAAAACAGCTCTTATTCTTTCTGATCCTTTCATAGCAATGTAAACAAAACACAAACTAATATCTCAGCAAATTACCCTGCCTCATCCTCTATCCTTAGGATCATCATGGTTACACTCTGCATTTCAATCGCTATGAATATTGGTATATAAAAATAATGGCTAAACACAATTCTTCATTGCTACGGCATCTGATTATCAGAGGGGACCCTGGAATGATGCAATGCCAGTTCCTCATTTCACAGGAAATGAAATTAAGAACCAGAGTAGGACAACTTCATTCTTGCCATCACATACTTTGGCAAAATTAGTATTGAGTACCAGTCCAGCATTCTTTGTATTCAAAAAATCCAAGCACTTTTCATTATGAATAGGAACAAATGATTCTAACAAAACCAAAGAGCTTTTTAAAGCACCAACATTGCCAAAGTTGACAATAGTTTCAGAGTAATTTGCACATAGCTCTTGCCTGATGTAGACCTGAATCCAAGTAAAAAATCAATAAAATATTGAGTAGTTATATAGAAATAAACAACTTTTCATCACAGATTACCTCAAATTAAAACATTCTTCCTGCTTCTCCACCCCACTGTATAAAGATAGCAGAAAGTAAAAATGTTTAGATAATAAGATATGAATATTTATGTTTTCCTCTTTAATGATGCAATGATAAGTTGGGGACTCATTTTCCTGTAAGATATCCCTTACCTATTCTCTACCCCTGGCAACTGGGGGCAAAAAACACATCTGATGTGTCAATCTCTTCAGAACTCCTGCAAAAAAATAAATAAATAAATAAAGAGAAAGCAAGAACCAGCAATTATTAAGTGGTATGTGGCAAAAGAAAGACAAAGTCAAAATTGTTAGGTCCATTCTGACATGAAATTTATAACTAGTCTAAGGATTTGTTATAGGGAATCCAAACAGATATAAATAACAGAAATAATTCAGTATTCAATCTGCAAATATGCTTCAATAATACACTTTAAACAAATCTTTATCTTGTATTTTCAGATCAAGATCTAAAGTATAAACACTATATAGCAATTACTAGTTGCATATTAATTTCTAAGAAGAAAAAAATGAAACAAGTCTTTAATCTTCCTTACTATTTTGAGCTTTCTTAAACTGCACATAGGGGGCTTGAAAGGAATTCAAGATTTTGGCCATCTCAGTGTTTTGAACAAAAAGTGTTACTAAATGTGTAGTTATAGATCTTATTAAGTATCATGGTAAAGTAGTAAACTTTTTGAAATAAGATTGCATAATACAGCCCAACAAAGTGTTCTTGTATAATATTTTGCTTAGCTTATAGATAATCACTGGCAATCCCTCAGGAAGGCAAAGATTTGGTAAAATTAATATATATTGAATATTTTGTTTAATGATATCATTTTTATTTTTATATGGAAGTCAATCTAAATGTGTGAAATATTCTACAGTGTATTTATATAAACCTTGTCCATAAAGTTTCCTTTAAAAAAGGGTTTACTGAAACTGACTTTGAGCAACATACATCAGAGTCAACAAGGGTAATTTTAAAAAATTCAGATCTTAAGCAAATTTCTCATGAATTTTATTGCTGTAGGTTAAGAATTGTACCTTTCCATTCTTCCATTTGGGGCTACAAACAGAAAATAAAATCCAGATCTCTTAATATTTTTAAACAGTTTTACTCATTTAAATTGCTAGCTTGAGTAGAAGTCATTGTAATTTATCATACTAGTAGAACTATGAGTAATGAAGAACAATCAGTATAGGCTAGTCATATAAACTTTCGTCAAGTATGAAGACAAAATTGAATCTTTATTTTTGAATATATATTTTCAGTTTCATAATGGAGATACAGAAACTAAATTTCTATATTGGTTAATTTTCACTTAGTTT
The DNA here is from genome assembly GCF_040802235.1 of Manis javanica. NCBI lineage: Eukaryota > Metazoa > Chordata > Mammalia > Pholidota > Manidae > Manis > Manis javanica. The sequence continues at coordinate 60,338,402 of NC_133161.1, read as the reverse complement.
TTACAAGGTGCATTTGTTACAAAAAATAATTTTGTCTTTAGAAATGGACTATTTGGACCTATTCATATTTTGGGTATCATATACATGTAGACATTATAAAGAGACATGTAATAAGTAGATCATTATTTTAGATTTTTCACATACACACAAGTACATCCTCCTATCTATGCATTTTGCCACCCATGATTCTGGAGATGCTGTCAATAGATGCATTGCTATTGGGCTTGGCCAAGTTAGTTTGGCTAACAAAATGTGAGTAGAAATAGTGTAGCTGTTCAATCTATTTCTTGAGGTCCAGTGACATACCATTACAAAAAGCAAACCCCAGGTAGCTGCTGGCTGTTACCTGGCCAACAGAAAGAAGACACATGATGAAAACCTGAGCCCAGCTCTCAGTGAGGCTGAGCCCAGCGGGGCCACAGTCTAAAGTAGAATTCAGTGCCCAGCTGATGACAGTCTCTCAGGTATGACAATCAATGCCTCATGTTGTATGCCAGTGGAGCTCTGTGATTATTGATTATACAGCATTGTTGAAGCAATGGAATCAGCTTACAAATATGCTTATACAAAAGTGAAAAATATACTAATTCATTATAAAATAAATGTGTAAGTCATTGAGACAGAGAATTAATCCAGCATACTTTGGACTCCGTGTCATTTTTTTAAATTAAGGTATCATTGATATATAATTTTATGAAGGTTTCACATGAGCAACATTGTGGTTACTACATTCACCCTTATCAAGTCCCCCCACAAATGACATTACAGTCACTGTCTATGAATGTATAAAATGCTATAGAGTCAGTACTTTTCTCCTCTGTGCTATACTGCCATCCCCATGCCCCCTCATTATGTGAGCTAATCATAATGCCCCTTAATCACCTTCTCCCTCCCTCCCCACCCAACCCTCCCCTTTGGTAATTGCTAGTCACTTCTTGGAATCTGTGAGTCTTGGAATCTGCTGTTTTGTTCCTTCAGTTTTTGCTGTGTTCTTATACTCCACAAATGAGTGAAATCATTTGCTACTTGTCTTTCTCCACCTGGCTTATTTTACTGAGCATAATACCCTCTAGCTCCATCCATGTTGTTGCAAATGGTAGGATTTGTTTCCTTTTTATGGCTGAATGATATTCCATTGTGTTCAGTGCATTCTTAACAGTGTGATTTGGGCAAGTCATTGTGGTTCTGGGATTTCACAGCTGTAGTGCTCATGTTGGATAGGATGATTCCTAAGGCCCATATATATGCAATAAAGCAAGGATGTCTTGGCATTCCAAGAGTAATTAAAAAGTGCCAAAAGACAAATATTTTATAAATTGAGGTTAGCTAGAAAACTATTATTTTTAATTACATATTCCTATAATTTAGTCATTCAGTGGTTACTTTAGATAACCATCTTGAGTCCAGAATTTATGCTAAGCACTGTGAGAAATGAAGAGGAAGAGATGATGTGTTTTTGTCTGTAAGAAATGAAAAGCCTAACAGGGAACATAATACAAAAAAGAAAAATCTAAGTGTTTTAAGAGTGTTATAAGCTAAGGGCTTTAAGAAAGTAATTTCTTCCAGCTGGAGAGATTTGGTAAAACTCTTGGGAGGAAGTGGCGTTCAAACTGGATCTTGGTGGACATGATTTCAGCAGAAAGAAATTTAAAGTCATTTGTTGACTGAAGAAAGGGCATTGAAGCAGGGAAGAACTACTTATTTGAAATGTGAGTTTTTCTCTTCTAGTGTAGTATGCTGTGCCCAGGAAAGGATGGAGATATGGCTAAAAAGAGAGGTAGGGAACGTATTTTTGAGGATTTTTATTTCTATGTTCAGGACCTTAGAATTTATCATGTAGAGAATGATGAACGACTAAAAGATTTTGAAAGAAAGAGTGCCTTGTGAGCACTTTAGAAAGATCCAGCTGGTAATGTACAGGGAGAAAAGAGATGAGAAAGACTCAAGGGAAGTTGGAAGAAATTTTGAATGGGTCAGTGCTTGGCTGGGTGGGAGCAGGAGTGGCCATTTTAAATGCAAACACCAGCAATATGCAGTTATTTTCTTCTAAGAAGATAGCATATTGAGAAGATACAATGATGGACTTACCAAAGAGGACTTTGAACTACTGCTAGATGATAAGATACAGCGTTTTAAAAAGGCAATTCAAGTATTTAAGTAATGCTTTTCAAATTTTAATGGGCATAAGAATCTCCTGAGTTTCTTGTGAAAAATACAGATTTCCGGGCCTCAACTCTCCATACAGTTGGTGTTGAGAGAGACTCGGACTAAGTACTTCAAGCGATAATGATGCAGGTGCTCTGCAGTCATTCTTTGACACTGGTTGGAAAATACAATAATAACAATAAGAGCAAACATTTATTGCCCACTTCCCTTGTGTTGACACTTGGCTACATGCATGGATGCAGTATCTAATTTTACCCTCATGGTAAGCCTAAAATGCACCTTTTAATGTGAATCCCCAGTTTGTAGAAAACTGAGAGTTAGAGGAGTTTGACAGCATTTTGAAACTCATAGAGCCAGTAAGTGATGAATTCAGGATATGAATCCAACTTCAGAACTCACACTGGAGATGTTCATGATATTCAAGACTGTAGCTTTTGTCTTTCTTCTTGTACTTTTTCTTTTCAACACTTTCAACTGATTGGGACCAGTGCCACATTTAACAAGATTGTCTGATTAAATTTACTCCAGTAAAAAAATTTTATTCCTAAGTAGAGAAAGACCAGCTGGAACATAATCAGTCATCATAGTGGGATGCCCTAGATATGAAGATGCCCATCCTACCAAGAATAATACATATGCACATAGCAGTAATTCTAAAATAAATATAGAAAATTTCTGCAGCATGTGCTATTATAACCATTTAAGCAGAAACACAAGGATTTTAAAGTGGGACATTATCATTGCCTTGAACAGTTTCCCCTCACTGTCTTAAATTGACATCTCAAAATAAATTCATGATTGCAAAGCCTAAGCATTAGTGATCTAACTGAATGGTCCACATAAAACATGCTAAAAGTCAGATTTAACTTTATTCTTAATTATCTCTTGGCTCAAACTACTTTTTCTTTTTAGGCTGAAGGGCCATTTAGATACATTTCCTATGATAATGAAAGCAGTAGTAGCTTATGTTGCTTCAAGAAAAGAAAATGAATTAAATATGTTATGGACCATATTCAAAGTCCAATGAGTCCAGTACAGATGTTAATACTTCCCACTTTGAGAAATAAGTCTAAAGAGGAAACTGTTAATAGATTTTTTTTCCTCCTAAAACTTAAGGAAAAATGAACACAACAATTGTTCAGTGTTGGAGCAACAACTGATATCTGTCATCGGTTGAACTTTTCTAGTTTTAAATCCAACAACTGTTCATTGTTACATTATTTATCCTTGAAGATGGTGACTGAGGAAAAGGTGGTGATAGCATGTTATCACTTTAAACTGCTAATGGAGTTTTTTGCTTTTCTTATTAGTGATATTCTTTCAGGCAGTACTTTTCTCTCTTGTTCCAGGAAGTGAAGATGATGGTGTTGAAAGAGTTTCTTTTAATTTCAGATTTAGTAATCAAAGTCAACTTATGAAGTTTTTATTATTTTTTCTAGGCCTTTCAGTGATGGCTTTTATCTGAAGTGTATTCAGAACCAACTATGTCCCAGACATTATGCTAACCTATATGCAGGGTGCTGGTGGGTATCCAGCTTGCTGTGATTCTTACATCCTCAAGGAATTTATTCACGCTTAAAAAATAAGGGAAAAAATAAAAAGCTTTCTCAATGCCATGAGCAGAAAGTTTGATTTGAAAAATATGTCAAATGAGAGTCACAGAATTTCTTTCATTCTTTTAAAAGAATCATTTGTCACAGGAGCTGGGTGCTTGGCCCTGAAAGGTGCACTGGATAACCCTTCCAGGTCCCACCTACGTATTTCCTCCAATCTGCACTTCAGTATAAACTTTTTGATTGTTTGATAGTGTGGAGAGAGTCTGGCAGCTGCTTATAGAAGTGAGAAACTGAGACCAGGGTGCCAATGTTATTTATTTAGGATATGATTGTTCATTGTAAAACAAAAGAGAATCACCTGAAACTGTTTAAAATGAAAGTATAAACCTAAAATATGGCTGTTAAATAAATACATTTAAAACAATAATATTCTTATATTTCATCAAAAAATACTTTAAGAAAAGAATATCCTAATTAAAACAAAACAAAATACCCAGGAATAAGCCTAAAAAATGGAGAAAACTTAGATGAAAATGTATAGAAAATTACTATCTTTTTATATAAGTTTGCATAAATGGAGAGATGACAGATGTGAATACTCAATATTGCAAAGGTGTAGATCCATTTCAAGTAAATCAGTAAGTTGAGCGCAGTTCTACTCAACATCCAGTGGTATTTTTCTTATGATAATAAAACAGTGTTTAGACATATGCTTATTTAAGAAGAGTATTTGAGGTAAAATTTAAAATGCATTTTATGTTATTATTCCTTAAGACAATGTGGTATGAGCACAAGAATTAACAAAAAGATACCTAGAATGTAGAAGAGAAAAACTAGAAATACAATTTAACATACACAATAACTCAGAATATAATGCAATTAGTACTTGAATTAGGAGAAAACAGAATTAAATACTTGGTCTGAGATAATCATTTAGAAAAACACACATCAATAGTTCCCAATCTAAAAACTAACATCAAAAGAAATTTAAAATAGATTTTAAAAAATCAATGTGATACCATTTTTCTATTAACCAGATTTGACAAAAAGTAAAAATGATGGCGGCAAATATGAATTGGTTGAGAAATTTGAACAAGGAAGTAGGCAACATGTACCAAAAGGTTTAAAATATACATATAAACAATTGAAATTTTTAAGAACTTATTTTAAGAAAAAAAATAAGTATAAAAATATTTATGTCTAGGAATTATTATCTTTTTAATAGGAGAAAATTCAGACTAAACAATCAATAGTTGAGGACTTGATTAATGATGACACAACCATGTCATGGAATATTATGCAATGACTTAGAGTGATGATTGCAGTGTTTATTCAGTTCTGTTTATTCAATGTACCAACATTTTCATGTGAGTGTAAATATAAATTTTAAAATATCTACAAATGCACATATCTTGAAGAAATACATTGAAAATTCAACAGTGGTTACCTCTTGGTTTTAAGAGCACTAATCATCTTACTTTTTTTATTCTGCTTCTCTGAATTTTCTTATTTTTCAGCATAAATATACTCTATTTTTTAAATTAAAAGGGAACAAACATATTCATTATTTCCTCTGTCTTAGAAAATTAAATGGATGAAATTTAAAAAAAAATAAGTAAACTTTCATAGAAGCTAAAATTTCATTGCCTCTCTGACAGCCTTGTCACCCATACCAATCTTACAGGAATGAGTTCCCAAATTACTGGTACCAAGAATAGTCTTGAGTTGTAAAAGCCATTTGGTATCTCAGGGTAACACAGAGAAAGTGGAGGCCATTTGGCTTGAAGAATCTTAGGGAAATGTATTAACTGTATTATATCCATTGGCCATGGAAATTGGGCAATACCTCTGTACAAGATAAATTTAAAAGGAACTTTCAAAAAGATCTTTAAAGACTCAGGGTACAATATCCTCTCAAGGATCTTCTAAATATAACTTTCTATAAGCAAAGCCCATAGAGCAAAAGGGCAAGTAGAAATTTTTCTGATGTTTTTACACTACAGGCACTAACTTCCCTTTGATATGCCATGGCCAGTCACTTGGACCTCTTATGCCTTGCTTTAAAAATCCTAAATATCTTGATCATAAGATGAAATAGTCATACACAAAATCTCCATAGCCAGTATACCTGGACTGAAATTCTGGCTTTGCCTTTTGACCAGTTGTACAAGCTTGGATACCCAAGTGCAGCAATTTTTTCATTGTCAGTATGAGGAACTGGACTCAACATGAATTTTTCTGATTTTTAATACCAACTGAAGTTTCTTTTGTAAATACTGCATTGTTTAAACCTAGTATATATGCTAGTGGGTCCAGTCCATAGGTTTCACTTTATTTACCTACTGGGATCTTCAGAATAAATTTTAAACTCCTTTATTTGGCAAAAGAGTCCCATCTTTGATCTGACTCTGTCTTTCTTCGTCTGCTTCAACTTCCTAGGCTGTTTTTAGTTCTTTGTACACAGTACATACCTCAATGCCTGTGCATGTTATGTTCTTCCATATATAATTCCATTCTAACTCTGCTTCCTTCCTGAACAACTCATACAGAAACCAGGAAACATTTCCAACCCTTACGTTGTAAGTTAGATGTTCCTGGATTTTCCCAGAGAACCATGTGTATTACTCAATCATAACACTTACCAAATTATGTAGTAGTTGCAAATTTGCCTTTCTACACTAAACTGCAAACTCTTTGAAGATAGGCACTGTGTCTAATATTTAACGTTTCTAGCACAGGTCTTTGCCCCAAATGTCAGGGAATTCCTTGTCTTTCTGTCCCTTCACACATGCAACAATGAACAAATTCACACAAGTGTTAATTTCTCATGATTCTTAAGTGTTGCTCATTTTCTGGTATTTCTGTTTGTTGTAGGTACCCTGTTTTTTATCACTAGGGGCCAAATTCCTGTCATTTTGTTGCATTATTTCTTCAAGGCCAACTATTCCCTACTCTATGTATTTTATTACCTTAAAGACACACAAAAGGCATTTTGTTTTCATGTTTGCCTTTTTCCTCTTTCTGCTCTCTGCTAGGCTGTTAAAATGTATGGAACTTAAGTAACTGCACTATTGGGGGTGAGGATTTAATAATGTAACTGTTGAACCTCTGTGCTGTATACTTGAAACCAATATAATACTGTATATCAACTATGCTTCAATTTAAAAAACATAAAATAATAAATATTGAATGTTTTAATCTAAGAAAAAGTACAAAATCTAAGTGAAAAGGATAGAAGGGGAACCACTTGTAAAAATATGGGTAATTTATAAATTGTATAAATTGCTTTGACTATTTGAGAATTGACTACTTAACACTACTAAATTAAGAGCAAGTACTTGTGTGTTAAGAACTGATGTAAGCTTCTATTGTTAAAGACAATGCCCAGCCATTTAGGCATAAACTCCAAAAGGAAGACCTATAAACAATTCTGTAATCTCAGTTAAGACTAAACTAATTGTTCTTTTGCTGTTGTTCACAGGAGATACATACTGGATCAAATGAACAAATAACTAAAATGTAAAATAGGCTAATACTTGAATACAGGAGCGACCTGAGTCTGGAGAGCCTGGACACCTTCTGTTTCACTGTATTCTGCTTCCTCGATGTCTGCAGCAGCAGCAAGCCTGTCCCATCATCTCATCATCATCGCAAAGACATGTGAGTAGATTATATGGTCCAGACTATATAATCAGAACCACCTACATTTGTATATTAAAAATACAGATTGTAGGGGAGGAGCCAAGATGGCGGTGTGAATAGAGCAGCAGAAATCTCCTCCCAAAAACATACATGTTTTTCAAAATACAACAAATACAACTATTCCAAAAAGAGAGACCAGAAGATACAGGACAACAGCCAGACTACTTCTACACCTGTGAGAACCCAGCGCCTCACGAAGGGGTAAGATACAAGCCACAGCCCAGCGGGACCCGAGTGCCCCACACCCCAGTTCCCAGCAGGAGGAGAGGAGTTGGAGCGGGGGAGGGAGAGGGAGCCCAGGACTGCCAAATACCCAGCCAGCCCCAGCCATCCGCACTGGGAGCACAGACACAAAGTGCATGGTGTGCTGGGTACTAGGGGAATGGGACAGTAAAACATGTGAGCAGGTCCCTGCAGGTGGCACCCTTGGGACAAAGAAAAGCGAGTGCTTTTTGAAAGTCTTAAAGGGACAGGGACCCCACAGCTGTACGGAGGCATCCTGGCACAATCAGCTCAGCAGCTGGGAACCCAGGGAACTATGGGTGCCCTAACCCCCAGGGCAGCAGGGCAGCTCCAAGGCCCCTGATGGCGATAAACAGTCTCCTCCCCATTCCCGCTCCGGCAGGGCTCCGGCATAACAACTGCGCGTGGAGCTTCCTTCACAGAAGCTGGACAAGAATCAGAGACCCTGTCTGTGAGCAACTGCCCAGCACAAGCCGCTAGAGGTTGCCCTTCTCCCAGGAGAGGAAGGCCACAAAGTAGCAAGAAGGGATGTTCTCCCAGCTGACAGGTGCCAACTACCCATGGCTATCTCAATCACCATGAAAAGGCAGAAGAATTTGATACAGACCAGATAAACCCAGTCTCCCCTGAAAAGGAATCTGGGGAGATAGACCTAACCAATCTTCATGAAAAAGAATTTAAAACTAAGGTCATAACCATGCTGATGGACTTGCAGAGAAATATGCAAGAGCTAAGGAGGGAGAGTACAGAAATAAAACAATCTCTGGAAGGATTTAAAAGTAGAAAGGATGAGATGCAAGATCCCATTAATGGATTAGAAACCCATCAACAGGAACACATAGAAGCTGATGCAGAGAGAGATAAAAGGACCTCCAGGATTGAAACAATATTAAAAGAACTGTGTGTTACAGTGGTATAGAGGGCATGTGTCTCCGGCATCAGCACTCTCTGAGGACTCGTGCTGAGGGATGATCATCAAAAAAGCCTCCACAGGGAACCGGGCAATGCTGCGGTTGTGGCTGAATCCACCCCACTGTTTCCTGGACTTGCCATTGGAATGAGGAGGGAGATGTCTAGGCTGGCATGTGCATACAGTGAGACAATGAATTTGACCGGATCTGTACTGTTGGAACTCAATCAGGAGTTGGGAGGGGTGCAAGTTGTAGCACTCCAAAATCTTACGACTATAGACTATCTACGGTTAAAAGAACATATGGGATGTGAACAGATCCCAGAAATGGGTTGCTTTAATTTGTTTGATTTCTCTCAGACTGTTCAAGTACAGTTGGACAATATCCATCATATCATAGACTAATTTTCACAAATGCCTAGGGTGCCTAAATGGTTTTCTATGTCTTCACTGAAGATAGCTGGTAATTATAGATTTGCTTTGTTTATGTCACCGTATTCCTATTATGTTAATATGTGTGCGCAAGTTAGTTAGTAGTTTAAAGCCTATACATACTTAAGGTACTCTACAAGAAGATATGTCAAAGAAATAATCAATCGTCCCATGTTTTCTTCCATATGCTACCTCTATAGCTTTTCTTCTTCCTTCCTAATTACAAACCTTAAATAGAATTCGTGCCTCATATCGAATTTACCGAGTATCATAATTCCTCCAGGTGGTAAAGATACCTCGAGACAAGTGCTGGGCATAGAAGCCACAGGGCATAAATCTGCAAAGAAGTAAAAAGCTAACCTTTTCAAACAATATGGCTTCTCTCTCACTTACCAACTTTACATTTCCCTGTATGGCCCCGGAAGATGACTGGTTAGCCAGAGACGGGTAAGATTCCTCAAGGGAGGAACAACCTAAGACAGGCACAGTTGCAGGGGGGCCATCAAGTGAGAAATTGGGGAACAACAGTGGTGAAGCTTAGGACCTCAGCTTCTGTGTTGAGAGAAAGCTTCTGCATCCATGGATGTTTTATTGCCCTTGTCTAGCTCGGATTAGCACATAGTCTAAAGGCACACACCTGATCATCTACAATTGCTCTCTTACAACACTAAACTATGTTTTCTACCTTTATCTTGTATCTACCTACCACTTCAGCAGTTTATTAAAAATAAAACTAATAATAATAATAAAGGGAGAAATGTGGGATCCACATATAAATCAAGTATAAAAATCAAACGAATATTCATATTTGACCTGATTGTTTATAGTTCATAATGCGTGATCAGAACCGAAAGTTTCTGTGATGAATGCCCTTGTACTGTTCACCATGTAAGAACTTATTCACTATGTAAGAATTTGTTCACCATGTAAGAACTTGTTCGTTATGCTTCAGAAGATTGGAGACTGATGAGAATTAGGCTTGGGGTGGATTAATGATTGTGCATTGAGCATTGACTCCTCTATACAGAATTTTATTGTTGTTAACAACCATTTGATCAATAAATATGAGAGATGCCTTCTCAAAGAAAAAAAAAAAAGAACTGTGTGACCAATCCAAAAGGAACAATATCCACATTATAGGGGTACCAGAAGAAGAAGAGAGAGAAAAAGGGATACAAAGTGTATTTGAAGAAATAATTGCCAAAAACTTCCTCATACTGGGGGAGGAAATAGTCGTTCTGACCACAGAAGTACACAGAACCCCCAACAGAAGAGACCCAAAGAGGACAACACCAAGACACATAATAATTAAAATGGCAAAGATCAAGGACAAGGACAGAATTTTAAAGGCAGCTAGAGAGATGAAAAAGGTCACCTACAAAGGAAAACCCATCAGGCTATCATCAGACTTCTCAACAGAAACCTTACAGGCCAGAAGAGATTGGCATGATATATTTAAAGCAATGAAACAGAACTGTATCCAGCACAATTATCATTTAAATATGAAGGAGGGATTAAAGAATTCCCAGACAAGCAAAAGTTGAGGGAATTTGCCTCCTAAAAAACCACCTCTACAGGGTATTTTAGAGGAACTGCTCTAGATGGGAGCACTCCTAAGGCTAAATAGATGTCACTAGAGAAAATAAAATCACAGGAAAGAAAGCAGACCAACCAAATACTAACTAAAGGCAAAAAAATAAAATCAACTACCCACAAAAGCAGGCAAAGGAAACACAAAAGAGCACAGAATAAAACACCCAACATATAAAGAATGGAGGAGGAGGAATAAGAAGGGAGAGAAATAAAGAATCATCAGACAGTGTTTATAATAGCTCAATAAGCGAGTTAAGTCAGACAGAAAGATACTAAAGAAGCTGACCTTGAACCTTTGGTAAACATGAATCTAAAGCCCGCGATGGCAATAAGTACATATCTTTCAATAATCACCCTAAATGTAAATGGATTGAATGCACCAATCAAAAGACACAGAGTAATAGAATGGATAAAAAAGCAAGACCCATATAAATGCTCCTTACAAGAGACTCACTTTAAACCCAAAGACCTGCACAGACTAAAAGTCAAGGGATGGAAAAAGATATTTCATGCAAACAACAAGGTGAAAAAAGCAGGTGTTGCAGTACTAGCGTAAGACAAAATAGACTTCAAAACAAAGAAAATAACAAGTGATAAAGAAGGACATTACATAACGATAAAGGGGTCAGTCGAACAAGAAGATATAAGCACTATAAACATCTATGCTCCCAACACAGGAGCACCCACATATGGGAAACAAATACAAACAGAATTAAAAGGGGAAATATCATGCAATGAATTCATTCTAGGAGACTTCAACACTCCACTCACCTCTGAAGGACAGATCAACCAGACAGAAGATAAGTAAGGACACAGAGACACTGAACAACACAATGGAAAAGATGGACCTAATAGACATCTATAGAACTCTACATAAAAAAGCAACAGGATACACATCCTTCTCAAGTGCACATGGAACATTCTCCATAATAGAACACATACTTGGCCACAAAAAGAGGCCCAGGAAATTAAAAAAGATTGAAATTCTACCAACCAACTTTTCAGACCACAAAGGTATAAAACTAGAAATAAATTGTAAAAAGAAAGTAAAAAGGCCCACATACACATAGAGGCTTAACAACATGCTACTAAATTATCAATGGATCAACGACAAATCAAAACAGAGGTCAAGCAATATATGGAAACAAACGACAACAACATAAAACCCCAACTTATGTGGGATGCAGTGAAAGGAGTCTTAAGAGGAAAGTATATAGCAATTCAGGCATATTTAAAGAAGGAAGAACAATCCCAAATGAATAGTCTAATATCACAATTATTGAAATTGGAAAAAGAAGAACAAATGAGGCCTAAAGTCAGCAGAAGGAGGGACATAATAAAGATCAGAGAAGAAATAAACAAAACTGAGAAGAATAAAACAGTAGAAAAAATCAATGAAACCAAGAGCTGGTTCTTTGAGAAAATAAACAAAGTAGATAGGCCTCTAGCCAGAATTATTGAGAGAAAAAGAGAATCAACACATATCAACAGAATCAGAAATGAGAAAGGAAAAATCATGATGAACCCCACAGAAATACAAAGAATTATTAAAGAATACAATAAAAACCTATATGCTAACAAAGCGGAAAACCTAAAAGAAATGGACAACTTCTTAGAAAAATACAACCTTCCAAGACTGACCAAGGAAGTAATACAAAACCTAAACAAACCAATTACCAACAAAGAAATTGAATCGGTAATCAAAAAACTACCCATGAAAGAAAACCCCAGGCCAGATGGATTTACCTCAGAATTTTATCTGACATACAGAGAGGATATAATACCCATTCTCCTTAAAGTTTTCCAAAACACTGAAGAGGAGGGAATACTCCCAAACTCATTCTATGAAGCCAACATCATCCTAATACCAAAACCACGCAAAGACCCCACCAAAAAAGAAAATTACAGACCAATATCCCTGATGAACATAGATGCAAAAATACTCAACAAAATATTAGCAAACCTAATTAAAAAATACATCAAAAGGATCATACACCATGACAAAAGTGGGATTTATTCCAGAGATGCAAGGATGGTACAACACTTGAAAATCCATCAACATCATCCACCACATCAACAAAAAGAAAGACAAAAACCACACGATTATCTCCATAGATGCTGAAAAAGCATTTGACAAAATTCAACATCCATTCATGATAAAAACTCTCAAAAAAATAGGTATAGAGGGCAAGTACCTTAACATAATAAAGGTCATATATTATAAACCCACAGTCAACATCATACTGAACAGTGAGAAGCTGAAAGCTTTTCCTCTGAAATTGGGTATAAGACAGGGATGCCCACTCTCCCCACTGTTATTTAACATAGTACTGGAGGTCCTAGCCACAGCAATCAGACAAAACAAATACAAGGAATCCAGACTGGTAAAGAAGAAGTTAAACTGTCACTATTTGCAGATGACATGATATTGTACATAAAAAACCCTAAAGACTCCACTCCAGAACTACTAGAACTAATATCAGAATTCAAGCAAAGTTGCAGGATACAAAATTAACACACAGAAATCTGTGGCTTTCCTATACACTAACAATGAACTAATAGAAAGAGAAATCAGGAAAACAATTCCATTCACAATTGCATCAAAAAGAAAAAAATACCTAGGAATAAACCTAACCAAGGAAGTGAAAGACCTACACCCTGAAAACTACAAGACACTCTTAAGAGAAATTAAAGAGGACACTAACAAGAAGAAACTCATCCCATGCTCTTGGCTAGGAAGAATTAATATCATCAAAATGGCCCTCCTGCCCAAAGCAATATACAGATTTGATGCAATCCCTATCAAATTACCAACAGCATTCTTCAACGAACTGGAACAAATAGTTCTAAAATTTATATGTAACTACCAAAGACCCCAAGTAGCGAAAGCAATCCTGAGAAGGAAGAGTAAAGTAGGGGGGATCTCGCTCCCCAATTTCAAGCTCTACTACAAAGCCACCGTAATCAAGACAATTTGGTACTGGCACAAGAACAGAGCCACAGACCAGTGGAACAGAATAGAGAATCCAGACAGTAACCCAAACATATATGGTCAATTAATATACAATATAGGAGCTATGGACATACAATGGGGAAATGACAGTCTCTTCAACAGATGGTGCTGGCAAAACTGGACAGCTACATGTAAGAGAATGAAACTGGATCACTGTCTAACCCCATACACAAAAGTAAATTCAAAATGGATCAAAGACTTGAATGTAAGTCATGAAACCATAAAACTCTTGGAAATAACATAGGCAAAAATCTCTTGAACATAAACATGAGTGACTTCTTCATGAACATATATCCCCGGGTAAGGGAAACAAAGGCAAAAATGAACAAGTGGGACTATAACAAGCTGAAAAGCTTCTGTACAGCAAAGGATACCATCAATAGAACAAATACATACCCTACAGTATGGGAGAATATGTTCATAAATGACAGATCTTATAAAGGGTTGACATCTAAAATATATGAAGAGATCACACCTCAACAAACAAAAAGCAAATAATCCAATTAAAAAATGGGCAGAGGAGCTGAACAGACAGTTCTCCAAAGAAGAAATTCAGATGGCCAACAGACAAGTGTAAAGATGCTCCACATCGCTAGTCATCAGAGAAATGCAAATTAAAGCCACAATGAGATATCACCTCACACCAGTAAGGATTGCCAGCATCCAAAAGAGAAACAACGACAAATGTTGGTGAGGTTGCGGAGTAAGGGTAACCCTCCTACACTGTTGGTGGGAATGTAAATTAGTTCAACCTTTGTGGAAAGCAGTGTGGGAGTTCCTCTAAAAGCTCAAAATAGAAATACCATTTGACCCAGGAATTCCACTTCTAGGAATTTACCCTAAGAATGCAGCACTCCAGTTTGAAAAAGACAGATGCACCCCTATGTTTATCGCAGCCCTATTTACAACAGCCAAGAAATGGAAGCAACCTGAATGTCCACTAGTAGATGAATGGATAAAGATGTGGTATATATAAACAATGGAATATTATTCAGCCATAAGAAGAAAACAAATCCTACCATTTGCAACAACATGGATGGAGCCAGAGGGTATTATGCTCAGTGAAATATGCCAGTTGGAGAAAGACAAGTATCAAATGATTTCACTCATATGTGGAGTATAAGAACAAAGAAAAACTGAAGAAACAAAATGGCAGCAGAATCACAGAACCCAGAATGGACTAACAGTTACCAAAGGGAAAGGGACTGGGGAGGATGGGTGGGAAGGGAGGGGTAAGGGCAGGGCAAAAGAAAGGGGGCATTATGATTAGCATGTACAATGTGTGGGGTAGGGCATGGAGAAGGCTGTACAATACAGAGAAGATGAGTAGTGATTCTACAGCATCTTACTACGCTGATGGACAGTGACTGTAATGGGAATGTGGGGGGACTTGGTGAAGGGGGTAGCCTAGTAAACATAATGTTCTGCATGTAATTGCTGATTAATGATAACAAAATACAAAAGAAATGTGAAAAAAAAATGCAGATTGTATTGCACTATTCCAAACCTACCAACAGATATTCTGGACCTAATGAGTGGAGAATGTTCACATTTATACCAGCTACCCAGGGGATTCTCACTTATAGGAGAGTCTGAGAATGACTGCCAGAGATGAGGAAAGAAAAATTCTGTGCAGAGCTACATAACTGTTGCAAAGATGATAGAAAATAAAACATAACTTGAGTTGCACAAACTGATCCATAAGCTATAATATTATTTGTTCCTCAACAGCAAAAATAATCACAAATATTTCATTAAAAGATTAAAAAATATACACAGAAAGTTTTTTAATAAAGAGCTTTATTGTTTCACCAGATTGTGATTCTTTTATATTTCATTTTCACCCAATTTTAAAAATCTGTTCTTTTAGCTTAAACAATAATTATGACAAACTAGTTACTTCCTTGAAATTACATGCTTTTTTTTTTTTTATGGAATGACTTTGTCTCCAATTTTTGCTTCATTTTCTGGCCACTAGTTATTTTCTTTAAATGAATTATCAGCATGAATAAATTTTGACTGGTTTAAAAGTCTCTCTTGACCTCATTTATTCTTCAAGCTACCACTGGTTGCCATCCTCCTTATAGCAATACTCTGTCAAAGATTTGTTCATATTTAAAAGAAATCCCTCTACCTATTCTTTCTTCAGTTCACCCTAACTTCCCACCAGAATGTTCTTATCAGGGTTGCCAAGCAACATAACTCCCTCAAGCTGCTAAAATGAATGGTCCATTCCCAGTCCTTATTGTCAGCACCATTTGATAGACAGAATAAAACACAATGTGCTGAAACACTTTTTTCTCTTGACTTCCAGGATAGCACACTCTCCTGGTCCTCCCATTCCCTTACAGTCTCCCCACACTCAACTTCCTTTGTATGGATCCTCCTCAGTTCCCTAATCTCTATTTTGGGGTGATTCCCAGTTTGGTCCTTAGATCTTTTTTCCTTTCTGCTCATACTCTAGATGGTCTTAACCAATCTCAAGGCTTTAAATACCATGTGTAGGTATACTGAATACTCCCAAATTCATATTTGCAACTGATCCCTTTCTCTTGATCAACTAACTCATGCATTCATTGAAGATTGGATATCTATTAGGCATATTCAATGAACAGTCACCTCCAAACCTACTTCTTTTATAGCTTTTCCCCATCTCTATAGGTAGCAGATCCACCTTGACAGACAGTTTGGAGACATTCTTGATTTTTTTTTTCTTCTTTCTCACACTTTCTTTCTTTTCCATCAGAAAATCCTCTTGGTTCTTTCATCAAATGTGTCAGATTCTGACCGTTTATCACTTCCACTGTTTCTTCCCTAGTTCAGGCCTCCATACCCTCACTTGAAGTACAGCAAGAGCCTCTTAATTCTTTGCTATGGACTGAATGCTTGTGTTCCCCTAAAATTATATGTTGAAGCCTAGTGCTCAGCACAATGGTATTAGAAAGTGGGGTCTTTGGGAGGTACTTAGGTCATGAGAGTGGGGCCCTCATGAATGGGATCATATAAAAGAGATCTTATTAAAGAGACCCTGCAAAGCTCCCTAGCTCCTTCCACCACGTGAGCAATTTGATAAGGTGGAGTCTGCACCCCAAAAGAGGATTCTCACCATTACCTGACTATGCTGGTACCCTGATCTTAGATTTCCAGCCTCCAGCACTGTGAGCAATACATTTCTGCTGTTTATAAGCTACTCAGTCTATGATATTTTGCTTTAGCAGCCTGAAAGTACTAAGACACTCTTCTTCTTCCTTATGAGCTTATTCTGCTAAAACCATTCCCAATGCAGCAGAAAGAGTAATTTTTTAAAAATACAAGTCATCACTCCTTTGCTCAAACTTTTTCTAGAGCTTTCCATCTTACCCAGACAGATGAAAAGTCATCCTAATGGCCTATTAAGATCTTAATGATATATTAGTCACCCACGGCTATAATAATTTACCCCCAGATTTAGCAGTTTAACACAACAATCATTTACATATATCACAGTTTTTGTAGGTCAGGAATCTGGGTGTAACTTAGTTGGTTACTCTGTCTCAGGGTCCCTTAGGAAGCAGTAATCAAGGTGTCGGCTACACCTGCTGTCTCATAGGAAGGGCCCACTGTGGAAGATCCATTCATAATCTCACTGGGTGTTGGCAGGTTTCAGTTTCTTGCTAACTGTTGGATGGAGGCCTCCCTCTGTTCCTGCCACAGGCTCCTCCTAGGTCAGTTCACAACATGGCAGCTGGCTTCCATCAGATGGAACTAGTGAGAAAGTAAGGAAATTTGGAACCAGAGTCTTTTGTAATCTAATCTTGGAAGTGATATACCATGATTTTTGCTGTATTGTGTTTTAACAGGTGCAAATGCCTATATCCAGCTCATGTTAAAGTGTTGGTGTTCAATGAGAGCATTAACACCAGGAGATGAGCAACACTGGAGCCAACTTGGCAGTTGTCTACCACAAGCAAGCCACAACTCTTCCATTACACAGTTTACTTTCTGTCTTGCCATTTTCCCTTTGGTCACTCACTTCAATTACATTAGCTCTTTTGCTAGTCCTTATATAAACTATACCCTCTTAGGCCATTTGGGCTAGATATGTGACAAGATTTTTTATTTTTAAAGGGTGCATCCAAGTTCTAAGAAGTTTCTGGAACAACAAGGATGGTCATAAACTCATGTCAACATCACAGGAATCCATTGTTGTCCTGTAATCATTAGCATATTCAGAGTCTTGCTGCTGAGAGTGAGTGAACTAGTATTGCTGTGCATTTGTATGGTAAGTATCTCAAGATACTTGAGATACAATATTCATGATAGAAAGTATCTCAAGAGTCACAGGGCACTGGCTTTGTGAACTACAGGGTTCTCATAGCCAGTTACAGTTTTATCAGCAGATAGGAAGTGAGTCTCAAATTATCCCAGAGGTTTTCATTAGCTAAGATAAGAATGTTATGGTGGCTGGAATGATCAGAAGGGAAATATATATAAATCGAAGTACAAATTTGGATGGAAAATGAAAAACATAGGCTGGACATTAAAAAATAAAACAATTAAACCAAAAACAAGAAGAGAACAAAACTACTATAAAAGTTAACCAGATTGAGCTTCATAGGAACTTGAAGTGAAGACTATAGCTGACCTGGGAAGTCTTTATAAATGAAGTGAAAACTTAGTTATAAATGAAGTGTAAAGGAAAATACACCATTATTGTAGAACCAGGCCAGAGAGGAGGATGTAAAAGTGCAACTGCAAAGCAATGTATATCATTAATCTGTTTTGATGGGACAGTGATAAAAGTGAGAAAACTGAAAGGATAAAACTGTTATCAGGAGAACTCCATTTTGATAAAAGATTTGCCTTAATTCCACAAGATCTTTCATTAGTAACTTGTTATAAAGATTGGCTATGTTAGTATACACTCCTTCAGACAAAGACCAGGCTTTGAGGGTTTCCAGTGAGGTTTGTAGATACTGCATAAATATTAAATAATTTCAAGTCAGTAGACAATGACAGGATCTTTAACAGCAAAGCTACATTTTCCTGACCATTTCATTATCCACAGATAGACAGATTTTTTTAAATGTCTGGATAGTATGTTTATTTAGAGTATTTCTTTTTCATTAGTTTACTATCTCTCACAGAACATTTATAGCTCATTTAATATTAAATCATATTTTCCATGTAAATATCAAAATAATGTTTGAGTATTATAATTAGTAGTGTAAGTATCAAACACAAGAAAGAATATTTGAAGAGAAGTAAGTTTATAATATCACTAAAAGGTCTAAACCTTTAAAATTCTTACTCTGTAAAAAGTTTATTATAAGTCAGATTACTAAGGCAAATATTCCCAGTTGCTGTGTAGTGAATAAACAGTTAGGCTTTTAATATATTATATTTATAGTAAGGGGTCATGGTTTTAGTTAAATGTATCTAATAGTAACTAATCATATTTGGAGTTCTCTTTACCTGACATTGTTTACCTGACATTTCAAAATTAAATAGGAAGAAATGCATCTAAATCTATGCAACACATTTGAAATTGATAGCTTGTATTTGGTATAAAAGGGATAAAATTTATAGTCCTGAGTGACAATTTTATGTAACAAGGACTGAGAATGTAAAATTCCATTCAAATTCCTTTCTTATCACTATTCATGAAAACAGCATTTCTCAGATGGGAAAGCTAACAGTGATATTACATGGTGACATTATATCAGAAGAGTTGTCTATGATGCAGAATATCTAATTTTTTCACACATGAATAAGGACTATGTAAAATTTAGCATTTAATTTGCATTCTATATGCAGTATTTTAAAGGGTAAGGTTAAGTATTTTTTGAAATATTATAATAACCTAAAATTAATTTAAAAACAAGAATTTAATATTTATGCACCTTTTTGCTTCCAAGTCTTTTCAGATAGCTTTTCCAAAAGAACAGTGTATCTTGATATACTGAAGATACAAACACTATTATTGCTGCTTTAGTAAAAGGGAAACTGGAGCATGGAATTGCATAACTGATTTTTCTAAGGCGGCCCAAATAAAGTATAGGAGTAGAGGAATCATAAGATAGCCTCAGCTTCAGTATTTCTCATTTTATTGCTTGATACTTTTCTTTTGAATATGAAAACTGGTGGAACAGCCCAATAACATCATGTGCAAAGGACAAAGCTGTTAACTGTACCATTTTCACAAACTTAACAGAATCACAGTCAATGCAAAACTATGCAACTTAATTCCTGGTCTTTACGGACAAGGAAATGGAAATCCAGAGGGACCGTGACTTGCCCCAAACCATGGAGTATGTGAATAGCACAGAGAACTTAACTCCAGTGTCATTCATTCCCTGTTTAGTGTTGTGTCCACCATGATTAAAGTGAAATGATTTGATCAGATTCCCAGATACTTTGATCCTTTATGGAATGAATGAATGAATGATATGAAAACTTTCATTACAATATATTTGATGTTAATGTGATTCAAATATAATCTGTAGATGACATTGTGTTCATGTGCCTTTTACACTTAAAAGCAATATTATTTAATACTCCTTTTTTTTACTTATTCGGGAATAAAGATAAATTGTTTGTTACTTTTCACCTCTGGGTCTCCACTTGCTCATTTATTTTTTAACAAAATAGCCACTAGCTCTTTGTAGTCCTGCTGCTTAGCCATCTAAAGCAGGTATCAGCATACTTTTTCTATAAAGGGCCAGGTAGTGAATATTTTTGTAACTATGCTATTCTGGTGTTAACTACTAGTGTTCCTGGCATCACAGCAGCCACAGACAACATGTGCCTAAATAGTGGCTGTGTTCCAATACAACCTTATTTACAAACACAGTCAATTGGCCCATGGGCTACAGTTTGTCCACTCCAATCTAAAGCATGGTTATTCCAGAAGGAAGGACCAAGACGATATACTGCAGCCCTGTAGTTCAGGGTTATTTCAGTTCTGTCATAAGATCACCATCAAAGTCTGAGAGTTCTAGTTTTTCTAAGTGATATCTATAGACCAGCTGAGTTGCATATTTAAAAAAAAATAAAACTTATTTTAACCTTTCTCAGATTTCTCTTTTTTAAAGTTATCTTTGTGTTATATGTTTTTAGGAAAGAAAACTGAAGATTTAGACAACCTAGAGAATTTATACAGTACATTATATACTTTCTTAATTTAAACATAAATACTTCCAAAACTTTGACCCTTCCACCCAATTGTCTCATTGCTCATCTCTGCTTCTTGAGAACCCCAGTGAAATGCAAAGAAAAGAATATAGACAGGTATAAAATCACTAGGGTGCAGAGAACTGAAGAAAAGAAAATTATGGACCAGATTTTGGAATGTGGGAAGCAGAAAGAGTGCGGGTGACTCACTTCAATTAGTGAAAAAGGCTAAGCATAAAGTGCCTACAGAGGAGGGCATGGATGCAAAATGGGTCAATCCAAACTTCAGATTGCAAACTTTGCACTTGAAGGTGCCAGTTATCAAGGAAGCTGAGAA
The DNA here is from genome assembly GCF_040802235.1 of Manis javanica. Lineage (NCBI taxonomy): Eukaryota > Metazoa > Chordata > Mammalia > Pholidota > Manidae > Manis > Manis javanica. The sequence goes on along the minus strand of NC_133161.1, from coordinate 60,317,298 downwards.
GTGAGGCATGGGAGTGAAGGTAGGAATATTGGTTTGAAGTTTGCGCATCTGTATAGTTGCGACTTTCTTACCTCTGGGTCCCCAGCTCCCTCACAGCCCCACATCCTTGCAATGCTTCTATAATCAGTAGGGACTGGAAGTTTACTCTAAAGGAACTGAGCCACAGAAGCTCAGGACTCCAGGACACCAAGTCCAATGGGGAGCTGGAGAGAGGAATGGAACAGAAAGCAAAGAGATCAAGTGATTCAGCACAATGAACTCAAGATCCTCTAGGCTTCTATTCTTACCTTGCTCCTCCCATAAGACCAGCCATAAAGCCCAAGGAGGTGTCTTCTGAGAAACTAATACTCTTGGAGAAAAAATAAAAATGATATATATTGACTTATGAGAGTCCCTATTACCCAATTTGCGTACTCAAACCTGATTCCCCATCTCTCCTCTCCAACCTGTGGTCTCATATCCCACAGCTCCTATCAGCTTTCAGCATCTCATTATTGGATGTGATTTGTCAGCTTAGGATCACCAATTATTGTAAGTCTCTGACAGAAAAGAAAAAGATATAAAAAAAAATTAAAAACAAAATCCCCAAAACAGGATCCTTGAGGAAACAGACCCCATGGAAGAAATAGAAGGAAACTTATATTTAATATTATCAGAGATAAGAATATTTATTATATCTCTAAAATGGGAACGGGATGCCATTATTAAAGAACAATGGTGAGGAATCTTAAAATACTAAAATCTGACAGTGAGAATAAATAGAGAGTAGGGAGACAGACAGAGAAAAATCTCATAAACTAGAAGAAACAAAGAAGTAAAAAGTAAAGAAAAAATAAACTTAGAGGTATCTATGACCAAGGTCCAAGCAACAGAGTTTCCAAAAAGAGACCCAAGAAAAGAGAAGGGAGTAAATTATCAAAGAAGCAATAAAATAACACTTTTGGAGAAATTGTTGATATTTTTAAAGATACTTCCATCAAGTGTCTAAGGATATTTTAGCATCTTCTAGTCTATAGCATAGATATAAAGAATGGTTATAATAGAGACCAGATGTGTGATATTATAAAATTTAGAGCAACTCTAAAACTTTGAAAATAGAAGTGAATTTTCCATAATGTGAGAGAGGCAGATTTTGATCTATGCTGCTTAAGTCAGATTGTAAATGGGAATACTGTATTCTGTAGTGGGTGTCATACTTGTGAAGGGTAGATACTCCAAGGGATAGAGTAATGACATGAGTAATGGACAATTTCCTACATCAGTTATTTTTTGCTGGGTAATAAACTGTATCAAAACTTTATGGTTTCAAAGACAGTTGTTTTACTTGCTCTCGATTCTAGAGGCCAGCAATTTGAGCTGGGCTCAGCTGGGCAGTTTTTCTGCTGGTCTTACCTGGGGTCATTGATGTGCCTACAGTGATCGTGTAGCTAAACTGAAACTGAATACCTGCATTACATTCTGAAGATTGGTGGTGGCTGGCAGGTGAGCCACTCTCATCCTCAGGGAGACTAGCCCAGGCTTCGTCACATGGACGTCTCAGATTCTGAGGAAGTGACATTGGAAGCAACAGGGCCTCTTGAGGGTCATACTCAAAACTTTCCTAACACCATTGCTGTCATGTTCTGTTGGTCAAAGCAGGCTGCAAGACCAACCCAGATCCAAAGTACTGAAGAAACTATACCCGTCTCTCTTGACAAGCTGCCAAAGCATGTGCAGAGAGGGATGGGAAGAATCTGTAACCATTATTTTACAGTCTACTGTATTAACCCTAAACCATGCCACAGTGATGAATAGTTAAGAAAATCTGACATGATTAGCCCGCAGTATAGTAAGATGCTGTGGTGATTATTTTTGGACATTTGAAGTGCTGTAATGTTGGGGGGATGTTATATTCCTCTTATATGGGCCCTCTGGGTCAAATAAAATTTGTGTACAGAGTATCAGAGAGTCCATTTCTGTCCAAGAATTTTTTAAAATATTGTGAAAGGTGCTGTCATAGGAGGGTGTTAGGTGTAGGTCGAACCACTGTCTATTTAGGATGTGGCAGCAGGGATTTGTACAGAATGACACAGGCCACATGGCTCTTGAGGTCTTTCTTCCAATATTGGACCCTTACCAGTCTTTGCAATCTGTGGGGAGTATACCAGAGCAGTTAGAACCAGATGATTTAAGAGGTGCCTATGAATAAATGCTTCACCTCAGTAACATACGTTTACAAGCAGATAGAAAAGCTAAAGAGCCGGAACAGAACCTTGGGTGCTACTGAAACCCTCAGGGAAGAGAAGGCAGCAGTGCCAAAGGAGTAGAAGAGGAAAGCAAAAAATAAACACCCGGATCCCTGATGTACACAGTATGTCACCTCGGCATTTATTTCCGCATGTTAAGTTCCGTACTGTAGATCCAGAATATCCATTTCACCTTATTTCTCTCTGGTACATAAATCTTTTCCATCTGAAATTCCTATTTCTGAAGTTATTACTTGGTTCCAGAGTTACTCAGACATAAATGGCTCCCTGCCCTCAGAGTTTTCCATTTATAATAGCATCCTAACTAGTATATCTCTCCTAAGAGGATAAATTACCACAGCTGTGGGTTCAAAATCTATGGTTACCTTCCAGCCTCCTGCATTTTTAACTGAGTTTATATTCAGTCTCTTCAGAGAGAAATATGACTGAATAACCAGGAGAAGTTTGCATTACCTAAACCAATTGTACATTAGTGGCAGGATAAAGACACATTCCGGGCCCAATAAGCAAGGTAGGCAATTTACTGGAGACTCTTAGGTCTCCTACTTCTCTTTTTAGATTTTCCTTGGGACTGACCCTAGTATGATAATGGTGAATGTTATTGGTAGAGAGAGATCCACATTTCTATGAATCCCTCCCTACTCATACTGTAATAAGACCTTTGTATTATAAATTTAGTAGATGGAAGACCACAGAAAGAATAAAACTAAAACTGTCAATAAAAGATGAATTATAAGAAAGTATTTTTAAATGGAATCATGAAGACTGAAAGTAAATCAGGTCAATCTAAAAAGATGAACTTGGTACAAGCGGGAAGCACTGTGAGCAAGCAAGGTCTGAACCGGGGTTCCTTCCACAGTCAGATTTGGCACTGGATGTAATTTGATATGGGTGTGTAACATTTGAGAAGGGAATTCCTGGGACTTGAGAAGAATCCTTGGCTTCGTCCCATGCATTCTTCCAGCTTTGCTGAAGACTAGATCATGACCTAGGAATGTGCATGTGTGCCTGCCAACCTGGGTTTCCTACCTGGAAATCCCCTGGCTGTACAGTTAGTGCTTATTTCCTTGAGGATTTCTAGTAATGAAGATGCATGTCCTTATACACCCATAAGTAATATTTTTCTATATTCTCCAAATTGGACAGTCTGTCAAAGGAATTCACATTCTTATTTTCAAATTCTTCTGGATTTTTATTATGGCAATCTTTTGACCCAAGGTAACCCGTGTAGTGCTCTTTTCCTCTAGCTTTCTAAATGAATCTCTAATTTTGTGGGGGGAGGGGGAATATATATATATGTGTGTGTGTGTGTGTGTGTGTGGTCTGTAAAATAAATGTTATCTGTATGTATTATATAACATTATATATAATGCACTTATATATGAATATATTCTATGCATAAAAATTAATACAGAGAAAAATATTTGCCTATATATTTCCAAATATATATATACACATACACATTTATTTTCCTGCATTTTATGAGGTTTTGAAAAATCAAAACAGGGTTTTTTGGGATTCTTTAAATGGAGCTTCCTTCCTGGCTACTGTTAGCTATTAGCTATGGTATTTGTTCCCAGTTACTAATAATCAAAATGCCTAGCATTTTATTTATATTCACAGCCCAGAAAAAAATACTGGAAATAAAGATTACATTTCAGTAACTCCAGTCCTTAATATGTTTATATTTTTCAAACACTTAAGCAATCCATGCTTCAAATAGTTATTGCATATTCCTCAGAATCAGTGAGTACTTATTTGAGACATCACTAATTAGTTCTTCTGTTGGTCCATGTTTTTACATATTATTACTGGTGAACAGCTGCCCATATTCACAGCAAATCTGGGGGGAATATATCAAGTAAAAAGTGAAAATTCCCTACACTCTTCTTTTAACCTCAAGCCTTACAGACAATCACTATTAACTATTTCATGTCTACCAGAATCTCCAACTCCCACTACTATGTTCTTTTATTCATCACATTAACTGGCATCATGCCATATATTTTGATATTGATAACACTATGTCATGACCTTGTTCCAGATCAACATAAACAGTTGTATCTCATTATTTTTAATAGCTTGCAGGATATGCCTCTATTTTATTTAATGATTTCTTTATTGACAGACATATAGGATGCTTTCCATTTTTTCTGTTACAATCAATAGTGTAATGAACATTCATACATACACAGAGACAAAAATTTATACTATTTTTGCTATGGAACATAATTCTCTAAGTGGAATTGTTGCATGATAAGATAAAAATGTGCCTGCCAAAATGACTGTATTAATTTGTACTCTCCCCGACAGTTCTTCACAGTATCTTTTCCCCAAAAATTCATCAAATAAAAATATTTTTAAATTTTATAACTCTGATGGGCAAAAATGTTTAATTGGTCTTTATTTAATTTTTAGTGGGAGTAACCATTGCTAAAGGAACTTTGCCTATTTTTGAATTGGGTTCTTTGTTTTTTGTGTGTGTTGATTTTGTATCTATTGATTTGTCAGATTTTATATCTATATTAATATTTATGTCTCAACAGTACATCTGTTATATTTCTGGCAAATAGTTTCTACCTAACTATTATTTTTCTTATGAAGGGGCTCTGTGTGGTATTGCCCAACCATATCCCACTCCCACTCTACAGAGATAATCATTATATTGAAATTTCCTTTCTTGCTACTTGTTGTTTTTTGTAAATTATAGTTTCACCATATATGTATATATTCCCAGACAATAGAGTGCTGAATTCTGCTTGTTTTTGAACTCGAGAAGGATGGAAGTATACTGTTTGTATTCTTCTGTATTTTGTTTTTTTCACTCAGATACATATTTCTAAAACTCATGTTGAAATTTGTAACTGCAGTTCATTTTTTTCAGTAATTACTCATGTTCAAAAACATGATAAACCTTATTTTAAATTATAATAGATGGTCTATGTATTTTATTGTGTTTTCTATGTTGGCAATAGCAACATTAATAAGTAATGATTCTTTATTTCTTATATCCCAACTGCTGTCTTTTTTCTTTCTTCCTTAATCGTTCTAATTTGGCCCTCTACTCTGACTAACCAGCTCCCTCCTAGTCAGCCCCTCTTTTATGCCCCATCCCCAAATCGTTGATTTGTAGTATTTGACATCATCCATAAGGTAAATAATACTACCATGGTCAATTTCAAGTTAGCAATAGTATCCGGGAGTTGGGAGGGTGTGATGGTGGACTCCGAGCCTGCAGGAGCAGGCCCCATCAGGTTTAGGCATTCCTGTCCAGTTCCTAACTTCTTAATGAATCAGATGACTGCTGTAAGTTTTTTTCAGAGGCATCTTTGATAGATTAGAGAGTGCTCTTCTATTTCAAGTTTGCTACAAGTTCTCACCATGGTGTTTGAATGTTCCAGCAGCTTTTCTGCACTTAATGAGGTCGTTATTTTTTTCCTTCTCCTTACTCCTTCATCTGTTAACGTGTAAATGAAATACAGAAGTTTTCTAGTGCTGATACTCTTTTATCCTAGGGGTAACCTAACTTGGTAATTATCTATTATCTTCTTAACATGATGTGAGACTCAGTTTGCTAATATTTTGTTTGGGATATTTTACCTGTACCTGCGTAGCAGTTTTTCTTTCTACATTTGTCATTAAGCAATGTAATATGCATAGTCAGTCTTAACATAATTTAGGTAGTTTTTAAAAATTCTGGGTGAGTCTGTATATATGTTCTCAATGATCTATTTCAGGCATATTTGGTAAAATTTGCCTAAAAACTGGTCGAGCCTAGTATCCTCTTTGAGAAGATTTTAATTAACAGATAAAGGAAAATTCAGTGTTTATTCATGCTTTTTGAATCAGTTTTGTTAAGATATCTTTTACTAGGAATTTCCATATTTTGTATATTTATTATTTCCTTGTATTTGTTTACTATTATCTTTTATTATAGCCATAATTATGTTCTGTTCTGAAATTGTTTTTTCTTTTTTTCTTCATCAGTTTTATGGAAGATTGTATATTTCATCAGTTTTTTCAAAGAGCAAATTTTTGTTATTCTAGGTTGAGCCTCTTTTATACCTGTTTTTAGTTTGTTAAGTTCTACTAGTATCTTTATTATTTCTTCCACATTCTTTAGTTTTCATCTGTGTTTTTAATAAATTTATCTTTGGTATATTTTATCATACAGATTGTTTAATTTTTATTATTATTTCTGTCAGTCTTTCACTTTAGGATTTCTGAGATTTAGATCATTCACAGGAAATTGTTTCATACACCAAATAAACACCATAATTAGAGTGGTAACATAGTTCCTTTAGTACTTTTATTGTTATTGATACTATTGGGTTCAATCCACTTGGAATTTACTTTAGTTGTGGTATCTGTTATTTCCTTTCAAACCGATAGTTAAATTTCCCCAACAAAGTTTAGTTAATGCTTTCAAAATTTGATGCCCTATTTTGAAAATCATATATTAAATTCCTATCTCTATCTAGATTTATTTCTGAATCCTTCATCTCATTCTACCTTGCTAGCTGTATACTTATTTTATAATAATATGCTGTTTTAATCAGAGTAGCTTTACAGATTAGCAGTTAGTAATATAATTCCCCTCTCATTGTTCTTGTCATTTTTCTACAATTTTGTTAGGCATTTTACAGTTTTCTTGGAGTTCTTTATTTCCTTTAAAATTTGTTAGTATGTATTTGGAACATGTATAATAAAATTTACAAGAGGAATTTTTTTTTTTTTTTTTTGAGAGGGCATCTCTCATATTTATTGATCAAATGGTTGTTAACAACAATAAAATTCAGTATAGGGGGGTCAATGCTCAATGTACAATCATTAATCCATCTCAAGCCTAATTCTCGTCAGTCTCCAATCTTCTGAAGCATAACGAACAAGTACTTACATGGTGAACTAATTCTTACATAGTGAATAAATTCTTACATGGTGAACAGTACAAGGGCATTCATCACAGAAACTTTCGGTTTTGATCATGCAATATGACCTATAAACCATCAGGTCAAATATGAATATTCATTTGATTTTTGTACTTGATTTATATGTTGATCCCACATTTCTCCTATTATTATTATTATTTTTATTTTTAATAAAATGCTGAAGTGGTAGGTAGATGCAAGATAAAGGTAGAAAACATAGTTTAGTGCTGTAAGAAGGCAAATGTAGATGATCAGATGATCAGGTGTGTGCCTATGGACTAAGTATTAATCCAGGCTAGACAAGGGCAGCAAGACATCCACGGATGCAGAAGATTTCTCTCAAAGCAGGGGGGGGTGAGGTTCTGAGCCTCACCTCTGTTGATCCCCAAATTCTCACCTGATGGCCCCCCTGCGACTGTGCCTGTCTTAGGTTGTTCCTCCCTTGAGGAATCTTACCCGTCTCTGGCTAACCAGTCATCTTCCGGGGCCATACAGGGAAATGTAAAGTTGGTAAGTGAGAGAGAAGCCATATTGTTTGCAAAGGTTAGCTTTTAACTTCTTTGCAGATTTATGCCCTGTGGCTTCTATGCCCAGCACTTGTCTCGAGGTATCTTTACCACCTGGAGGAATTATGATACTCGGTAAATTCGATATGAGGCACGAATTCTATTTAAGGTTTGTAATTAGGAAGGAAGAAGAAAAGCTATAGATGTAGCATATGAAGGAAACTTGGGAGGATTGATTATTTCTTTGACATATCTTCTTGTATAGTACCTTAAGTATGTATAGGTTTTAAACTACTAACTAATTTGCACACACATATTAACATAATAGGAATACGGTGACATAAACAAAGCAAATCTATAATTACCAGCCATCTCCAGTGAAGCCAAGAAAACCATTTAGGCACCCTAGGCATTTGTGAAAATTTATCTATGATATGATGGATATTTTCGAACTGTACTTGAACCATCAGACAAATTAAAGCAGCCCATTTCTGGGATCTGTTCACATCCCATATGTTCTTTTAACCATAGATAGTCTATAGTCATGAGATTTTGGGGTGCTACAACTTGCACCCCTCCCAACTCCTGGTTGAGTTCCAACAGTACAGATCCAGTCAAATTCGTTGTCTCACTGTATGCACATGCCAGCCTAGACATCTCCCTCCTCCTTCTTATGGCAAGTCCAGGAGACGGTGGGCTGGATGCAGCCACAACCGCAGCATCGTCCGGATCCCTGTGGAGGCTTTTTGATGATCATCCCCCGGCACGAGTCCTCCAGAGAGTGCTGATGCCGGAAGCTCCTCCTCATATCGTATCTTAGTTCATTTTCTGGGTATCCAAGCTAGGCCTTGATCTTCTGCGTAGAAACAAACAGACCCTTTGCCCACACTTTGACATGCCCTCTATACCACTGTGCAGAACTCATTGGAGGTCAGCACACAGTAACTGCTTTTTTTTTTTTTTTTTTAATTAAGAGAAAGGAATATTATCAGAAAAGAGTACCTCCATAGCTGATCATCTGACACCCTTTAAGTGATCAACATTAAGGATATTTAAAGCATGCGTTGATCTTTGATTTACCAATAGTTTTATCCTGTTAAGGAGTAATCCCCCTTTTCTTTCTTTCTTTCTTTTTTTTTTTTTAAATTTTTAATCTACACTTACCTGAAGAATACTATGTTTACTATGCTCTCCCCTATATCAGGTCCCCCCTAACAACCACATTACGGTTACTGTCCATCAGCTTAGCAAAATGTGGTAGAGTCACTACTTGTCCTCTCTGTGTTGTGCAGCCCACCCTCCCCTTTCTCCCTCCCCCCCATGCATGCTAATCTTAATACCCCCCTTCTTCTTCCCCCCCCTTATCCCTCCCTGCCCACCCATTCTCCCCAGTTCCTTTCCCTTTGGTACCTGTTAGTCCATTTTTGGGTTCTGTAATTCTGCTGCTGTTTTGTTCCTTCAGTTTTTCCTTTGTTCCTATACTCCTCAGATGAGTGAAATCATTTGGTATTTCTCTTTCTCCGCTTGGCTTATTTCACTGAGCATAATACTCTCCAGCTCCATCCATGTTGCTGCAAATGGTTGGATTTTTCCACTTCTTATGGCTGAGTAGTATTCCATTGTGTATATGTACCACATCTTCTTTATCCATTCATCTACAGATGGACATTTAGGTTGCTTCCAATTCTTGGCTATTGTAAATAGTGCTGCGATAAACATAGGAGTGCATCTGTCTTTCTCAAACTTGATTGCTGCGTTCTTAGGGTAAATTCCTAGGAGTGGAATTCCTGGGTCAAATGGTAGGTCTGTTTTGAGCATTTTGATGCACCTCCATACTGCTTTCCACAATGGTTGAACTAATTTACATTCCCACCAGCAGTGTAGGAGGGTTCCCCTTTCTCCACAGCCTCGCCAACATTTGTTGTTGTTTGTCTTTTGGATGGCAGCTATCCTTACTGGTGTGAGGTGATACCTCATTGTAGTTTTAATTTGCATTTCTCTGATAATTAGCGATGTGGAGCATCTTTTCATGTGTCTCTTGGCCATCTGTATTTCTTTTTTGGAGAACTGTCTGTTCAGTTCCTCTGCCCATTTTTTAATTGGGTTATTTGTTTTTTGTTTGTTGAGGCGTGTGAGCTCTTTATATATTCTGGACGTCAAGCCTTTATCAGATCTGTCATTTTCAAATATATTCTCCCATACTGTAGGGTTCCTTTTTGTTTTATTGATGGTGTCTTTCGCTGTACAGAAGCTTTTCAGCTTAATGTAGTCCCACTTGCTCATTTTTGCTGTTGTTTTCCTTGCCCGGGGAGATATGTTCAAGAAGAGATCACTCATGTTTATGTCTAAGAGGTTTTTGCCTATGTTTTTTTCCAAGAGTTTAATGGTTTCGTGACTTACATTCAGGTCTTTGATCCATTTTGAGTTTACCTTTGTATATGGGGTTAGACAATGGTCCAGTTTCATTCTCCTACATGTAGCTGTCCAGTTTTGCCAGCACCATCTGTTGAAGAGACTGTCATTTTGCCATTGTATGTCCATGGCTCCTTTATCAAATATTAATTGACCATATATGTTTGGGTTAATTTCTGGGGTCTCTAATCTGTTCCACTGGTCTGTGGCTCTGTTCTTGTGCCAGTACCAAATTGTCTTGATTACTATGGCTTTGTAGTAGAGCTTGAAGTTGGGGAGTGAGATCCCCCCTACTTTATTCTTCTTTTTCAGGATTGCTTTGGCTATTCGGGGTCTTTGGTGTTTCCATATGAATTTTTGAATTATTTGTTCCAATTCATTGAAGAATGTTGCTGGTAATTTGAGAGGGATTGCATCAAATTTGTATATTGCTTTCGGCAGGATGGCCATTTTGACGATATTAATTCTTCCTAGCCATGAGCATGGGATGAGTTTCCATTTATTAGTGTCCCCTTTAATTTCTCTTAAGAGTGACTTGTAGTTTTCAGAGTATAAGTCTTTCACTTCCTTGGTTAGGTTTATTCCTAGGTATTTTATTCTTTTTGATGCAATGGTGAATGGAATTGTTTTCCTGATTTCTCTTTCTATTGATTCGTTGTTAGTGTATAGGAAAGCTACAGATTTCTGTGTGTTGATTTTGTATCCTGCAACTTTGCTGTATTCCGATATCAGTTCTAGTAGTTTTGGAGTGGAGTCTTTAGGGTTTTTTATGTACAGTATCATATCATCTGCAAATAGTGACAGTTTAACTTCTTCTTTACCAATCTGGATTCCTTGTATTTCTTTGTTTTGTCTGATTGCCGTGGCTAGGACCTCCAGTACTATGTTAAATAACAGTGGGGAGAGTGGGCATCCCTGTCTGGTTCCCGATCTCAGTGGAAATGCTTTCAGCTTCTCGCTGTTCAGTATAATGCTGGCTGTGGGTTTATCATATATGGCCTTTATTATGTTGAGGTACTTGCCCTCTATTCCCATTTTGCTGAGAGTTTTTATCATGAATGGATGTTGAATTTTGTCAAATGCTTTTTCAGCATCTATGGAGATGATCATGTGGTTTTTGTCTTTCTTTTTGTTGATGTGGTGGATGATGTTGATGGATTTTCGAATGTTGTACCATCCTTGCATCCCTGGGATGAACCCCACTTGGTCATGGTGTATGATCCTTTTGATATACTGTTGAATTCTGTTTGCTAATATTTTATTGAGTATTTTTGCATCTACATTCATCAGGGATATTGGTCTGTAATTTTCTTTTTTGGTGGGGTCTTTTCCTGGTTTTGGTATTAGGGTGATGTTGGCTTCATAGAATGAGTTTGGGAGTATTCCCTCTTCTTCTATTTTGTGGAACACTTTAAGGAGAATGGGTATTATGTCTTCTCTGTGTGTCTGATAAAATTCCGAGGTAAATCCGTCCGGCCCCGGGGTTTTGTTCTTGGGTAGTTTTTTGATTACTGTTTCAATTTCTTTGCTTGTAATTGGTTTGTTTAACTTTTGTGTTTCTTCCTTGGTCAGTCTTGGAAGGTTGTATTTTTCTAGGAAGTTGTCCATTTCTTCTAGGTTTTCCAGCTTGTTGGCATATAGGTTTTCATAGTAGTCTTTAATAATTCTTTGTATTTCTGTGGAGTCTGTCGTGATTTTTCCATTCTCATTTCTGATTATGTTGATTTGTGTTGACTCTCTTTTTCTCTTAATAAGTTGGGCTAGAGGCTTATCTATTTTGTTTATTTTCTCAAAGAACCAGCTCTTGGTTTCGTTGATTTTTGCTATTGTTTTATTCTTCTCAATTTTGTTTATTTCTTCTCTGATCTTTATTATGTCCCTCCTTCTGCTGACTTTAGGCCTCATTTGTTCTTCTTTTTCCAGTTTTAATAATTGTGATGTTAGACTATTCATTTGGGATTGTTCTTCCTTCTTCAAGTGTGCCTGGATTGCTATATACTTTCCTCTTAAGACTGCTTTCGCTGCATCCCACAGAAGTTGGGGCTTAGTGTTGTTGTTGTCATTTGTTTCTATATATTCCTTGATCTCTATTTTGATTTGTTCATTGATCCATTGATTATTTAGTAGCATGTTGTTAAGCCTCCATGTGTTTGTGAGCCTTTTTGTTTTCTTTGTAGAATTTATTTCTACTTTCATACCTTTGTGGTCTGAAAAATTGGTTGGTAGAATTTCAATATTGTGGAATTTACTGAGGCTCTTTTTGTGAGCTAGTATGTGGTCTATTCTGGAGAATGTTCCATGTGCACTTGAGAAGAATGTATATCCTGTTGCTTTTGGATGTAAAGTTCTATAGATGTCTATTAGGTCCATCTGTTCTAGTGTGTTGTTCAGTGCCTGTGTGTCTTTACTTATTTTCTGCCCGGTGGATCTATCCTTTGGGGTGAGTGGTGTGTTGCAGTCTCCTACAATGAATGCATTGCAGTCTATTTCCCTCTTTAGTTCTGTTAGTATTTGCTTCACATATGCTGGTGCTCCTGTATTGGGTGCATATATATTTAGAATGGTTATATCCTCTTGTTGGACTAAGCCCTTTATCATTATGTAGTGGCCTTCTTTATCTCTTGTTACTTTCTTTGTTTTGAAGTCTATTTTGTCTGATATTAGTACTGCAACCCCTGCTTTCTTCTCACTGTTGTTTGCCTGAAATATGTTTTTCCATCCCTTGACTTTTAGTCTATGCTTATCTTTGGGTTTAAGGTGAGTTTCTTGTAAGCAGCATATAGATGGGTCTTGCTTTTTTATCCATTCTATTACTCTATGTCTTTTGATTGGTGCATTAAGTCCGTTTACATTTAGGGTGACTATTGAAAGATATGTACTTATTGCCATTGCAGGCTTTAGATTCGTGGTTACCAAAGGTTCAAGGTTAGCTTCTTTAGTATCTTACTGCCTAACTTAGCTCGCTTATTGAGCTGTTATATACACTGTCTGGAGAGTCTTTTCTTCTCTCCCTTCTTATTCCTCCTCCTCCATTCTTCATATGTTGTGTGTTTTGTTCTGTGCTCTTTTTAGGGGTGCTCCCATCTAGAGCAGTCCCTGTAGGATGCCCTGTAGAGGTGGTTTGTGGGAAGCAAATTCCCTCAGCTTTTGCTTGTCTGGGAATTGTTTGATCCCACCATCATATTTAAATGATAGTCGTGCTGGATACAGTATCCTTGGTTCAAGGCCCTTCTGTTTCATTGCATTAAGTATATCATGCCATTCTCTTCTGGCCTGTAGGGTTTCTGTTGAGAAGTCTGATGTTAGCCTGATTGGTTTTCCTTTATAGGTGACCTTTTTCTCTCTAGCTGCCTTTAAAACTCTTTCCTTGTCCTTGATCCTTGCCATTTTAATTATTATGTGTCTTGGTGTTGTCCTCCTTGGATCCTTTCTGTTGGGGGTTCTGTATAATTCCATGGTCTGTTCGATTATTTCCTCCCCCAGTTTGGGGAAGTTTTCAGCAATTATTTCTTCAAAGACACTTTCTATCCCTTTTCCTCTTTCTTCCTCTTCTGGTATCCCTATAATACGAATGTTTTTCCTTTTGTATTGGTCACATATTTCTCTTAGTGTTGTTTCATTCCTGGAGATCCTTTTATCTCTCTCTATGTCAGCTTCTATACGTTCCTGTTCTCTGGCTTCTATTCCTTCAATGGCCTCTTGCATCTTATCCATTCTGCTTATAAATCCTTCCAGGGATTGTTTCACTTCTGTGATCTCTTTCCTGACATCTGTGATCTCCTTCCGGACTTCATCCCACTGCTCTTGCATTTTTCTCTGCATCTCATCCCACTGCTCTTGCATTTTTCTCTGCATCTCATCCCATTGCTCTTGCATTTTTCTCTGCATCTCTGTCAGCATGTTCGTGATTTTTATTTTGAATTCTTTTTCAGGAAGACTAGTTAGGTCTGTCTCCTTCTCAGGTGTTGTCTCTGTGATCTTTGTCTGCCTGTAGTTTTGCCTTTTCATGGTGATAGAGATAGTTTGCAGAGCTGGTACAAGTGACCGCTGGAAGAGCTTCCCTTCTTGTTGGTTTGTAGCCTTTTCCTGGGAGAATAGCGACCTCTAGTGGCTTGTGCTGGGCAGCTGCGCGCAGACAGGGCTTCTGCTTCCTGCCCAGTTGCTTTGGGGTTTATCTCCGCTGTTGCTGTGGGCTTGGCCTGGCTGGGGCTGTTCCTCCAAAATGGTGGAGCCCCGTTGGAGGGGGAGCAGCCAGGAGACTATTTATCTCCGTAAGGGGCCTCTGTGCTCCCTGCTGCCCAGGGGGTTAGAGTGCCCAGAGATCCCCAGATTCCCTGCTTCTGGTCTAAGTGACCTGTCCTGCCCCTTTAAGATTTCCAAAAAGCACTCTCCAAACCAAAACAACAGCAGCAACAATGAGAGAGGGAACAGAAAGAAAGAGAAAAAAAAAAGGAAAAAAAATGGGAAAAACAAGTAATTTTTTTTTTTTTTTTTTTTGTCCTCAGGTGCTGGTCCCAGGCACCCGCTCACTGGTCCTGCTGCCCTGTCTCCCTAGCACCAGGGTCCCTGTCCTTTCAAGGCTTCCAAAAAGCACCCACCCACCGGTCCCGCAGGGAAGGAACGCTCAATATTCTTTGTCCTCAGGCACTGGTCCCACGCACCCGCTCACCAGTCCCGCCGCCCTGCCTCCCTAGCACCGGGGTCCCTGTCCCTTCAAGGCTTCCAAAAAGCACTCGGCAAAAAGAGAGAAAAAAAAGGGGAAAAACGCGCAATTTCTTCCGTCCTCAGGTGCTGGTCTCAGGCACCCACCCACCGGTCCCACAGGGAAAAATGCGGGATATTCTTTGTCCTCAGGTGCCGGTCCCAGACACCCGCTCACCAGTCCCGCCGCCCTGCCTCCCTAGCACCGGGGTCCCTGTCCCTTTTAGGCTTCCAAAAAGCACTCACAGAAAAGAGAAAAAAAAAAGGGGGAAAACGCGCGATTTCCTCTGTTCTCAAGTGCCGGTCTCAGGCACCCGCCCACCGGTCCCGCAGGGAAAAACGGGGGATATTCTTTGTCCTCAGGCGCCGGTCCCAGCCACCCGCTCACCAGTCCCGCCACCGTGCCTCCCTAGCACTGGGGTCCCCGTCCCTTCAAGGCTTCCAAAAAGCGCTCGCCAAAAAGAGAAAAAAAAAAAAAGGGGAAAAACGCGCGACCTCCTCCGTCCTCAGGCACCGGTCTCAGGCACCCGCCCCCAGGTCTCGCAGGGAGAAACGCAGGATATTCTTTGTCCTCCGGCGCCGTTCCCAGGCACCTCCTCACCGGTCCCGCCACCCTGCCTCCCCAGCAACGGGGGCCCGTCCCTCTAAGGCTTCCAAAAAGCGCTCGCCAAAAAAAAAAAAAAAAAAAAACCGCTCCGGTTTCTCTCCACCCGCCGGGAGCCGGGGGGAGGGGCGCTCGGGTCCCGCCGGGCTGGGGCTTGTATCTTACCCCCTTCACAAGGCGCTGGGTTCTTGCAGGTGTGGATGTGGTCTGGATGTTGTCCTGTGTCCTGTGGTCTCTATTTTAGGAAGATTTTTCTTTGTTATATTTTCATAGCTCTATGTGTTTTTGGGAGGAGATTTCCACTGCTCTACTCACGCCGCCATCTTGGCTCCCTCTCCGGAATTTTTTTAAAAAGTCTCTTTTTACACCTCTCTCCCAGCTCCTCAAATCTCTCACTGCATACAACTCCACTTATTGATAGTCTGTGCAATAACAAAACATGTTATTTTTTGTTTATATTTTTTGTGTGTATTTTTTGAATATATATTTCCTTTTATTCTCATTAAATAATAGCATTTATGATGTCCTTTGCCTTTTTCCATCCATTAACTTGTCCATTTTGTCAATATCAGACATAAGAGGCTATGTGTGATGAACTTCAGAACAACACAGCAAATTTTCAACAAAGTCTAAACCATTGAAAACTCAAACATATGATACCAAATGTCATTTTCAAATGCTATTTCTAGTAATCAAATCAAGGAAGTAATGTTTCATCATGTTATATGAGGTCAACTTTTCAATTCAAGCAAACAAATTAAGTCAATTGTGGCTAATAATCTTTAAAAGATGAAGTATACCAGCTTTTATGTCCTCACTGAGGGAATGCTTACTTAAAATATATATTTCATAAACTTGTGGAAAGTACTTATTCTCTCTCTGTTTCCTTGTTTTAAAGGCAAATTTGAATGAAATAACTGAGATTACTTTCATCTCTAAAAGTCCACTATTTTTTTTTACTAGATTCTCAAAGCAATTACTTCTTGTTAGCTCAAACACCGAAGACAATATATTGGAAGAATAATATAATATATCTTTGACTTCTAGAAGAAATAAACGATTGATATTTAAAAAGCTTTGTGATCATGGCAGCTTCAGTGGTCTCAGAAGCAGCCAGCATGGGCTGCTTAACAGTGTTACCATTGATATGATTCAATCCTCTCTACTTCTCTTTTCAAGTCTCTGGGTTCAAAATTGCATGTTTTTAGGGTAGAGTATCTGGATTGGCTTGACTTGAATCTCCAGCCACTTCTCAAACAAGAGGCATAAGTAGCAACATGTATAGAATAGATCTCATTGCTGGAGCACTTGCACTGTGAATTGAACCTTGTCTGGAAAGAAGATACTATTACTCTGAGCACAGCGGCTAAACTAAGAGATATTGATTCATCCAATAGGAAGGGTACTCTGAGTATAATGTTTATATTAGACATACTCTAGTTTTTACAGTAGGGGAGAAAGTACTGGACACCATTACTAAGTAAACATTTCAACTTCACAAAGGCAATTCAATTGTAAACACTAAATTTGCAGCACTTATTTCTACATACACTGGATTCTTAATTTTTTTTGAGTTTATGTCCTTCTTGTTTTGGTGTGGGATTACTGCCAAATATAAGTTTGATTCCTTAAAAAGATATTGCAATCTAACATAAAATAAAATAAGCAGTATTGATTTCAGTAGGAAGTCAAAAATATAATTTTTAAGATAATGCATTCATCTTTGTCATTATATAGTTATTTGTTTAATGGATATGGCAGTAGATTGACAATCAAGGCATGTTACTTTACATATCTGTGAATGGGGACTAATAATTTTGAGCTATGAAAAGAGACTATGAGGATTAAGTAATGTATTCAGAGGAATTTAGAAATAAAAAAGTTGAAAATGCAATTTTGTGAAGATTTATTCATGGTCTAGTTTTTCCTTAATAGTTTTACCAGATGATTACAAGGTTGTGAGTTCTCTAAGACAAAAATCAAATTCTTACCACTTATTATCCCTAGAAATTATGACAACTGATCAATGCAAGGGTATTTAACAGAAGGAAATTCATCTTGGGGGAAAAGAGAAATGGACTTGCAATACAAAATATACTTAAAAGGAGAATAATAAAACCATAATTGTAAAGATGAACTAGCATAGAACTGGAGCAAGTATGTACAGATTGTTAGGAAACAGAGTTGGAAAAAGTAGGGGTCATAACCGGGCTGGGCCAGGAAATAGGCACACACAGAGGGTCTTGACCAACCCTCAAACTCTGCCACTCTAGGCAACTGACTAGCTTCCTCTTGTACTTTTGCCAGCCTGTCACTCTCCTCTGATCCTTTGAACTCGTGTAGATTCTACAACAGTCCAAGGAATATTTCCTTTTAATGGATTTGAATTCTTAAATCATATTCAGTTGATATTTGACATACTTGTTGACAGCCTAAATGGATTTTTTAATAGTGGATCTTAGATAAATCTTTCTTCTATTGTATGGGAGCCAAAAATGTTTTTATGGCTAACTCTAGCTTAATAAGCAGTCAGAGTTTTTAAAAAAATGCAACCATTTAATTTTTTAATATGGATTGGTTCCTTTGGTAATTAAAAACAAACATTTGTAAAACTGCCAACATATTAATCAAAATAATATAGGGTTATGCATGTCAGGCATTTAAATATGTTTTCAACTTTTCTAAGATGGAATCGTGAAATAAAATTAAAAGAGATTGAAACAAGGACCTTTATTGCCTATGCTTGGTGTAGACCAAAGGTCATATGTAAAGTTCAGCTAGGGTCATATTAAATTTCAGTAGATTCTAAGTTTTACCTGGGGTAATATATATCTAAATGTTTATGAAACGATATTTGCATGGAACCCCAGAAAATAAAAGAAGCATATATTACGTTGATTATATAGACCTCAAACATTTTGCCATTGGTCAAATTTGACTGATAATGATCTAAAATCTCTTCCACTTTTCTTGCTGTAGCAATGCTAATATGCTGCTCTTAAGTCGGGATAACAATGTTACTGGAACTTTCTTGTCAACTTAAAACTAGACACTCTCTGTATTAAACAGAGACCAAATAAAAGAAACAAAAAGAAGAGTTCTTTTTCTTGTCTTTTTTTGTGCCCAGAAGGTTACGCCATTATAAGCTCTCAGACAAGGATTAGCCATTATATCAGTAAAACAGAAATCAAACACTAGTTATCTTATGTTGGTTTGTAATAAAAATCAACTTACCAACATTTTAGTCCTACTATTAAATATCATGTGTCTTACTCTTTACTAATACCTTACTAGTTTTCTAAAATTAAGTCCTGATATATATTTATATCTGTCTATATCTCCTGTCATGCTGCCCTGATAGTTCTTTTGATTTAATCAGAAACTTAGATCATTAGGATAATGAGCATGTCAGACATTGTATGGAATCACCAAAGATCCAAAATTGCCAAATTGATCTTAAGAAAAAAGGAACAAAGCTGGAGGCATCACACTTCCTAATTTCAAAATATATTCAAAGATACAGTGATCAAAATAGAATGGTCTTATCATATAAAGAGACACACAGTGGGAGAGAACAGAGAGCCTGAAAGTAAATCCATGCATACATGATCAATTAGTTTTCAGCAAATGAGCCAAGAACATAGGGGAAAGGACAGTTTCTTCATTATATGGCACTGTGAAAATGGGATAGCCATATTCAAAAGAATGAAATTGGACTCCTAGCTACACTATACACAAAAAGTCATTAAAATAGTTAAATATTTGAACATAAGTCCTAAAACCATAAAACTCCTAGAGGAAAACTGTGGGTAAGCTCTTTGACATTGGACTTAGCAATGATTTTTTGGATTTGATACCAAAACTGAAGCAAAAATAAAGAAGTAAAAACTACCTCAAATTAAAAAGCTTCCACCCAGCAAGGAAAACCATCAGAAAAATGGAAATACAACCTATGGAAAGCAGGAAAATATTTGCAAACCATATACCTGATGGGTTAGACATGGTTAATCTCTAAAAAATACAAGGAACTCATACAGTTCAGTAGCAAAAAACCCAATTAATACAATTTAAAAATGGGCAAAGGACCTGAATAGATTATTTTCCAAAGAAGATATACAAATGGCTAATAGGTACAAATCTCAATATCACTAATTATCAGGAAAATGCAAATCAAAATCACAATGAAATATCATCTCACACCAGTCAGAATGGCTACTATCCAAAAGACAAGAAATAACAAATGCTGGTAAGAATATAGAGAGAAGGGAACCCTGGCATATGTTGATGGGAATATAAACTGGTACAGCTATTATGGAGTATTTGACATACTCCATATGGAGGTTTCTCAAGAAATTAAAAAAGAACCACCATCTAATCCAGCAATCCCACTTCTGGGTATATATCCAAAGAAACAAAATCACTATCTTGAAGAGACATCTGTGATCTCGTGTTCATTGCAATATTATTCACAATAGCCAAGATATGGAAACAATCTAACCATCCAACAATGAATGGATGAGGATAATGTCACACACACACACACACACACACACACAGGAATATTACTCAGTCTCAAGAAAAGAAGGAAATCTTGCCATTTGGCACAACATGGATGAAATTGGAGGGCATTATGCTAAGTGAAATTAACCAGGCAGATAAATAATAATGCATGGTATGACTTATATGTGGAATGAAAAACAAACAAACAAAAAGAAGTCAAACTCACAGAAACAGAGAGTAGAATGATGGTTGTCAGTGAGTGAGGTGGGGGGAATAGGGAGATGTTAGGAAATGGGTAAAAACTTTCAGGTATAAGATGAATAAGGTCTGAGTATCTAATGTACAGCACAGTGACTATAGTTGATAACACTATATTGTGTAATTGAAATTTGCTAAGAAAGTAAAACTTAAGGGTTCTTCCAAGGAGAAAAAGAGGTAAAAATGTGAAGTAATGGATGTGTTAATTAACTCAATGATGGGGATCCCATCACAATGTGCATGCCTACAAATCATCACACTGTACACTTTAAGTACAGAACCATTTTGTGAATTATACCTTAAAGCTGAAAAACTAGAATGACCAGACGTATATGACTGTCAATCCCATTCTTTCAAAAGGTTGAGCTGAGAATGTGATAAAGTTCTTAATTCTGAATATAATTTTCTTCAATAAATAAATCTTGTTTAATAATATTAAATAATTATCACTTAAATAATGAACTCAGTGACCTTAATTTAACAGTTTGAATTCAAAAGAACATTCCTCTGCTCAAAGACAATACAGCATCATTCAGTTTTAGAGAACTAACAGGTTCTAAGGGCTAATAGTTTGGCTAAGGCAACATTTAGAACCTTTAAGCACTTAGAAATAATGTGAAAGCATACGTGGAGATGCAGTTTGGACCGAAACTTGAATTGCCATATAGATCTATCCACTTCCTCCTGATTGTCAGTTTTTCCACGTATTTTTGCAGTGTATGAAGGTGAAGACCACTAGACTCTAATTTTCTTTATGTTGATGGAGCCACTGAAAGCCCCAAACCACCACAAAGTCAGGAAATGTAAAATGTGGTCACTTTCCACAACCTATTATGAAATAAAATTGCTTAGTATTCTTGTGTTATGTGAGGTTTCAGTTATCGATCTGGAGCATACATCATCAAGAAGCAGATAAGCGAATCAGTCCCTCTTTCTCCCCTGCAGTCTCCATAAAGAATAAGCCTGATATTGCAACCAGCCACCAACTTCTCTCTGTCCCTGAACAGATTAGTGTAGGTGCATGAAAAAAAGCAACAATGTTCTTTTTATTACTGTATATTATTAATGTGTAGTTTATTTTTATGATGAGAGTCTAAAATAACTTTTTTTTTAAAGGGGTTCCTCTAGTTCTGTTTGGGAAATGCAAGTGTCAACATCAAGAAATATGTCAATTGAAATATGAAGTTCTAAATTTTGACCTTTGGTGTATCAAGACATTTTACAGATACCACTGACTTGAAATGATTTTTAGTTACTCACTAGCCAAAATAGATTTGCATTTTATCAACACCAACTAATTCAGCTCTACAAGTAAAATTGGATAGGCTAAGACAAGCTTATGTTTTAAAAAAATTTCCCAACATCATCAACTGAATATTGTCTTTAAACTTTTGATGTTTTCTTAAGAAATAACTATCAATTTTATGAAATGAGTTGTCTCATTTGCAGCTATGAGCTAAGCTCATTAAGTGACAATTTGAAAATTATTAACAGTTTCTCTATGGCCTTCAAAAATCTGTAATGCAAAGACTACAGAGTTTAATTTGTTCTTTGTTATAGCATCACTCCCCACATTTCCAAACAAATCCTGTAATTACTATTTATTGTCAAGCATGCAGAATTTGTACCTAGATAAACTTGGGTTTGAATTGCAGCTTTCCTGTATCATCTTGGACAAAATATTAGCTTTTATAAATTTTAATTGCACATGTAACATTTCAGGCAATAATTATGTCAACTTCATGAGAATCTTGAGAAGATTACATGATAAAGTCCTCTTAGCAGAGCACCTGCCACACAAGAGACAATGGTTATCAGACAAAAGTTTGTTGACTCTTAGAAGACTTAATCTACTGTTATGGGCTGAATTATGTTCCCCCACTAGTCATCTGTTGGAGTCCTAACCACCTGTACCTCAGAATGTGACTGTATTTGGAGATAGGACCTTTAAAGAAGTGAATAAAAATGAGGTCACATGGGTAGACCCTAATCTAATATGACTGATGTCCTCATAAGAGAAGATTTGGACAGATATGAGGACACACAAAGGAAAGAACAAGAATGGAGCCATCCCCAAGCAAAGAGAGAGGCCTCAGAAGAAATCAACCTGATAGCATCTAATCTTGAAATTTTAGCTTGCAGATCTCTGGGAAAGTAAGTGTCTGTTGTTTAAACCTATGGTATTTTGTCATGGCAGTCTTAGAAAACTAATATATCAAGAGTGGATTAAAGATGGCGGCATGAGAGGTGAGACAGAGGCTTCCTCCTAAAACTGCATATAATACGAAAATATAATTAATACAACTAATCCTGAGAGAGCAACAAGAAAGAGTACTGTGCCAGACTTCATAAACCTGGAGAAAAAAGCAGACCTCACAGAACAGGGTAATGTACCAAATCTTTGGCCCAGTGCAACCCAAGCCCTTCCCCACCCAGTCACCAGTCGGAAGAAGAGAAATGGAGTGGGGAGGGAGTGGAGGACTGGGACTGCTGAATACCTAACTCCGGAGATCTGCTCTAGGAGCACAAACCTACATTTCCTAGTGCATGCATGGTACTCTCATGATTAGGGGGTTGGAAAGCTAAGACAGGCAGAATTCCTGGAGAGACAGAGATTCCAGCCACTTGTGGAAAGCAGGGATCCATATCTGGCTGCTCTGGAATAAGAGAAAGGGGGGAAGTCTGAAAGACTTCCTAACAAGGAAGCCCTTAGCAATAGGGCTGCTAAAGGGGCAAGGATTACACAGAGCTTACTGCCCAGGAGAAAGGACAGGTAGACAAAATTGTCTGGGTGCACTCTGCCCAGCAGGATGGGAGCTTTCATGATCTTCAGGTGCTCTAGCTCCCTGGCTGGCAACACAGCTCCAAGGACCCCCTCCGTGATACGCAGCCTACTGCACCTTTCTCCTGGCCAGCCCCACGAGGCTCACAAACTGGCAAACCCTACCTTGGCATTAGACCAGCCAGAGGGAAGATCTGTTTACAGCAACTCCAAATGCAAAGCATAGAGGCTTATACCTGTGTGCTTGGACCACTGGTTCAGGCAGTGGAGACAGGAATAGTGGCTGGGAAGTGGGAAACAGCTCTTTCCTACCCCCAGACACCAATACCACCCCCCTGTGACCCCTGATATTGCTTTAGGGGTTGAACAGCTCCAGAGAATAGAGCATCTGGATGCTAGAGGGTGCCATATACAAATATGAAATGCCATAGAAACCTGGTCCAGAGCAAAATTAATATAACTCCTGAGAAAGATGACATGGACCTCATGACTCTCCCTGAAAGGAAGTGCAAAATAAAAATCATTAACATGCTCATGGAGGTATGGAAAGATATTCAATAACTCAGGAATGAATTCTGGTCAGAGACCCAATCATTGAAGAGCACAATAGACAGTAATTAAAGGAGATTAGCTACAGTGGAGGAGATGATAAATGAAATAGAACTAGAGAAGAGGAATACAAAGAAGCTGAGGCACAGAGAGAAAAAAGGATCTCTTAGAATAAAAAAATATTGAGAGAACTGTGTGACCAATTCAAATAGAACAATATTTGCATTATAGGGGTAACATAAGAAGAAAAGAGAGGAAAAGGGAAAGTGTCTTTGAGGACATAATTGCTGAAAACGTCCTCAGTCTGGGGAAGGAGATAGTCTCTCAGGCCACGGAGATTCACAGATCTCCCAATACAAGGGACTCAAGGAAGAAAACACCAAGACATATGGTAGTTGAAATGGCAAAAATCAAGGATAAGGACAGACTATTAAAAGCAGCCAGAGACAGAAATAAGATCACATATAAAGGAAAGCCCATCAGGCTAACATCAGACTTCTCAGCAGAAACCTTACAGGCAAGAAGGGAGTGGCATGATGTATTTAATGCCATGAAGCAGAAGGGCCTTGAACCAAGATTACTTTATCCAGCAAGATTATCATTTAAATTTAAAGGAGGGATTAAACAATTTCCAGATAAGCAAAAGCTGAGAGAATTTACTTCCCACAAACCATCTCTACAGAGTATTTTGGAGGGACTGCTATAGATGATAGTATTCCTAAGGTTTAATAGCTGTCACAAGAGGTAATAAAATCACAATAAAGAAAGTAGAACAGCTAATTACTAAGCAAATGCAAAATTATATTAACTGTCCCCAAAGTCAATCAAAGGATAGACAGAGTATAGAATATGATACCTAATATATAAAGAATGGAGGCAGAAGAAAAGGGAGGAGAAAAAAAAAAGAACCTTTAGATTGTGTTTGTAATAGCATATTAAGTAAGTTAAGTTAGACTCTTAGATAGTAAGGAAGTTAAAAGTTAACCTTGAACCTTTGGTAACCATGAATCTAAAGCCTGCAATGGCAATAAGTACATATCTATTGATAATCACCCTAAATATAAATGGACTGAATGTACCAATCAAAAGACATAGAGTCACTGAATGGATAAAAAAACAAGACCCACCTATATGCCGCCTACAAGAGACTCACTTCAAACCCAAAGACATACACAGACTAAAAATGAAGGGATGGAAAGAGATACTTCATGCAACTAATAGGGAGAAAAAAGCAGGAGTTGCAGTACTTGTATCAGAGAAAATAGACTTTAAAACAAAGAAAGTCACAAGAGACAAAGAAGGACATTCCATTATGATAAAAGGGTCAATCCAAGAAGAAGATATAACCATTATAAATACCTATGCACCCAACACAGGAGTACCTACATATGTGAAACAAATACTAACAGAACTAAAAAGGGAAATAGAATGCAATGCATTCATTCTAGGAGACATCAACACTCCACTCACTCTGAAGGACAGATCAACAAAACAGAAAATAAGTAAGGACACAGAGGCACTGAAAAACACATTAGAACACATGGACCTAACAAAAATCTACAGAACTCTACACCCAAAAGCTGCAGAATACACATTCTTCTCAAGTGCACATGGAACATTTTCAAGAATAGATCATATACTAGTCCACAAAAAGAGCCTCAGTAAATTCAAAAAGATTGAAATTTTATCAACCAGTTACTTAGACCACAAAGATATGAAACTAGAAATAAATTATGCAAAGAAAATGAAAAATCTCACAAACACATGGAGG
The DNA here is from genome assembly GCF_040802235.1 of Manis javanica. Taxonomy (NCBI): domain Eukaryota; kingdom Metazoa; phylum Chordata; class Mammalia; order Pholidota; family Manidae; genus Manis; species Manis javanica. The sequence goes on along the minus strand of NC_133161.1, from coordinate 60,292,041 downwards.
CATCACAACATGCTCCTAAATAACCAACAGATAAATGACCAAATAAAAACAGAGATCAAGCAATATATGGAGACAAATGACAACAATAATTCAACACCGTAAAAAATCTGTGAGATGCAGCGAAGGCTGTGCTAAGAGAAAAGTATATTGCAATACAGGCCTACTTCAGGAAAGAAGAACAATACCATATGAACACTCTAAACTCACAATTAACGAAACTAGAAAAAGAAGAACAAATGAGGCCCAAAGTCAGTAGAAGAAGGGCATAATAAAGATTTGAGCATAAATAAAAAAATAGAGAAGAACAAAACAATGAAAAGAATCAATGAAAGCAAGAGCTGGTTCTTTGAGAAAATAAACAAAACAGATAAACCCCTAGCCAGACTTATCAAGAAAAAAAGAGTGTCTACTCACATAAACAGAATCAGAAATGAGAAAGGAAAAATCACTACAGACACCACATAAATACAAATAATTATTAGAGAACACTATGAAAAATTGTATGCTAACAAACTGGATGACCTAGAAGAAATGGACAACTTTCTAGAAAAATCCAACCTTCTAAGACTGACCCAGAAAGAAACAGAAATCTGAACAGATCAATTACCAGCAACAAAATTGAACTGGTAATCAAAAACCAACCTAAGGACAAAATGCCTATATTGGATGGCTTCACTGCTGAATTTTATCAAACATTTAGTGAAGACCTAATACCCATCCTCCTTAAAGTTTTCCAAAGAGTAGAAGAAGAGGGAATACTTCCAAACTCATTCTATGAGGCCTGCATCACTCTAATATCAAAACCAGGTGAAGACACCACAAAAAAGAAAATTATAGACCAATATCCCTGATGAACATAGATGCAAAAATACTCAACAAAATACTTGCAAACCGAATTCAAATATACATCAAAAAGATCATCCATCATGATCAAGTAGGGTTTATTACACGGATGCAAGGATGTTACAACATTCGAAAATCCATCAACACCATCCACCACATCAACAAAGAGTACAAAAACCACATGATCATCTCCATAAATGCTGAAAAAACATTTGACAAAATTCAACACCCATTCATGATAAAAACTCTCAACCAAATGGGTATAGAGGGCAAGCACATAATAAAGACCATATATGACAAACCCATAGCCAATATCATACTTAACAGTGAGAAGCTGAAAGCTTTTCCTTTAAGATCAGGAACAAGACAAGGATGCCCACTCTGCCCACTTCTATTCAACATAGTACTGTAGGTCCTAGCCACGGCAATTAGACAACACAAAGAAATAAAAGGCATCTAGACTGGGAACGATGAAGTTAAACAGTCCCTGTTTGCAGATGACATGATACTGTACATAAAAAATACTAAAGAATCCACTCCAAAACTACTAGATCTAATATCTGAATTTAGCAAAGTTGCAGGATACAAAATTAATATGCAGAAATCTGTGGCATTCCTATACACTAACAATGAACTAGAGGAGAGAGAAAAATCAGGAAAACAATTCCATTCACAGTTGCATCAAAAATAATAAAATACCTAGGAATAAACCTAACCAAGGAAGTGAAAGACCTATACTCTGAAAACTACAAGACACTGATGAGAGAAATTAAAGACAATACCAATAAATGGAAACACATCCAGTGCTCATGGATAGGAAGAATTAAAATTGTCAAAATGGCCATCCTGCCTAAAGCAATCTACAGATTCAAAGCAATTCCTGTCAGAATACCGAAAGCATTCTTCAACGAACTAGAGAAAATTGTTCTAAAATTCATTTGGAACCACAAAAGACCCTGAATAGCTGAAGTAATTATGAGAAGGAAGAATAAAGTCGGGGGGGGGGGCATATGCTTCCCAACTTCAAGCTCTACTACAAAGCCACAGTAATCAAGACAATTTGGTACTGGCACAAGAACAGACCCATAGACCAATGGAACAGAGTAGAGATCCCAGATATAAACCTAAGCAAATATGGTCAATTAATATATGATAAAGGAGCCATGGACATCCAATGGGAAAATGACAGCCTCTTCAACAGCTGGTGTTGGCAAAACTGGACAGTTACATGCAAGAGAATGATACTGGATTATTGTTTAACGCCATACACAAAAGTAAACTTAAAATCGATCAAAGACCTGAATGTAAGTCATGAAATCATAAACTTCATAGAAGACAACATAGGCAAAAATCTCCTGGATTTAAGCATGAGCAACTTCTTCCTGAACACATCTCCTCGAGCAAGGGAAACAAAAGCAAAAATGAACTCATGGGACTACATTAAACTAAAAACTTTCTCCACGGCAAAGGATACCATCATCAGAACAAAAAGGCATCCTACAGTATGGGAGAATATATTTGTAAATGACATATCCAACAAGGGGTTAACATTCAAAATATATAAAGAACTTCACACCTCAACACCCAAAGAGCAAATAACCCGATTAACAAATGGGCAGAGGAAATGAAGAGACAGTTCTCCAAAGAAGAAATTCAGATGGCCAACAGACACATGAAAAGATGCTACACTTCACTAATCATCAGGGAAATGAAAATTAAAACCATAATGAGATATCACCTCACACCAGTAAGGATGGCCAATATCGAAAAGATTAAGAACAACAAATGCTGGCAAGGATGAGGAAAAAGGGGAACCCTCTTACACTGCTGGTGGGAATGTAAGGTAGTTCAACCATTGTGGAAAGCAATATGGAGGTTCCTCAAAACACTAAAAATAGAAATACCATTTGACCCAGAAATCCCAATCCTTGGAATTTACCCAAAGAACACAACTTATCAGATTCAAAAAGACATATGCACCCCTATGTTTATCATAGCACTTTTTACAACAGCCAAGATATGGAAGCAACCTAAGTGTCCATCAGTAGATGAATGGATAAAGACGATGTGGTACATATGCACAATGGAATACTATTCAGCCATAAGAAAGAAACAAATCCTGCCATTTGCAACAACATGGGTGGAGCTGGAGGACATTATGCTCAGTGAAATAAGCCAGGTGGAGAAAGACAAGTGCCAAATGATTTCCCTCATTTGTGGAGTATAACAATGAAGCAAAACTGAAGGAACAAAACTGCAGCAGACTCAGAGACTCCAAGAATGAACTAGTGGTTACCAAAGGGGAGGGGTGCAGGAGGGCGGGTGGGGAGGGAGGGAGAAGGGGATTGAGGGGTATTATGTTTAGTATACATGGTGTGGGGGATCACGGGGAAAGGAGTGTAGCACAGAAAAGGCAAATAGTGAATCTTTGTTCTTACTACACTGATGGACAGTGACTGCATTGGGGTATGGGGGGAGACTTGATAATATGGGTAAATGTAGTAACCATGTTGTTTTTTCATGTGAAACCTTCATATGAGTGTGTATCAATAATACCTTAATAAAAAAGAATTTTTAAAAAAGAGAAAACTAATATATCTACGCAGGACAAACGGCTCCTCTTGTTTTGGAAACAGACCTACTGCTATGGACAAAAGGGTTATGCTTATGACCAGGCTAAGTCATGATCAGAGCACTTTATAATAGCAATCATCATCCATCCAGGTCCCAACCAGGGTCACTCAGAGTCCTCCTAGGCTCTTTCTGCTGAAGGAGATGGGCTGGTTCTCTTAATTCTTCACTTAAGATTGTACTCCTCGAGCTGCTGGTAACCATACCGGGTGATGTAAGGATAAACCTGAGAGGACACAGGCACCCAGAGAGAAGCAGAGAGGGAGGGGTCCAGGGCTGCCCTGTGATTCGGCAACTCTCTTTAATTTTATGAACTTCCCTCCAAAAATGTTTCTTTGTAAGTTAGGTTTAAGTTATTTTGAGCTAAAAGAATCCTGGTTATACTTTTAATTTTTGTTTTAACGTTGAACATTCGGTTCCAAGGAGGAAAAAGACTTAAATCAACAGAGTTGATACATCCTGGGTTGACATGCATCCCACTGCCCAACCCAAAAAGATATGTTGAGATACTAATTCCCAGTACCTCAGAATGTGACCATAGTTGCAAATAGGGATTTTACAGTTAAGATCATTTGTATATATGACATAAGGTCACACTGTAGTAGGGTAGCATCTAATCCAATATGACTTGCGTTCTTACAAGCAAATAGCCAAATGAAGATACAGAAACATACAAGGAGAATGCCTGTGAAGATGGAGGCAGAAAGAGACTGGAGTAATGCATTTATAACTGAAGGAATGCTAAAGATCCCTGACTATCAGGGCGAGGCAAGAAAGGCGTCCTGTACATGTTTCAGAGGCACAGCCTCATTGATCACTCACTGGGTTTCAGACTTCTGGCCTCCAGAACTGTGAGCCACCTAGTATGTGATCACTGGTTACAGAAATCCTAGGAAACTAATATAGCCTATGAGAAAGCAGATGATGATACTCTGAATCTCTCCTAAATATTCCATGTTTAGAGCAAAAAGGCCCTTCTCTCATCTCCTTTTGTCCTCATTTGCACTGTTTATTTTTTAAAAACATGATGCAGTGTTTTTGCTGTTTTAACACGTATCCTGTATCACCTAGATGATAAGCCTTCTGGGGTCAGGACGTGTTTTTTAGCTCCTCACAGCCCAGCACAGTGGCTGAAGTCATCTACAACTTGTTGTCACTGTCCTTATCATCACTATCATCACCGTCAATCAACATCATTAAGTCAGCTACCATTTATTGCTCATCTACTATATTGTCAGGAACTAAGCAAGGTGTATTCCATACATTATCTCATTTACTCTTCATAAGACCTGTGCCAAAGAGACACTAACCTATTTAAAGAAGGTGAAGCTGCTGATGAAAGAGATAAGTACAGTCCCAAAGTTCCCATGGTTGGCCACAGAGGAGAATTAAACACATTCTCATGTCTCCTAAGTTACAGCCTTGATAATGTGGTCATTCTTTTATAAAGCTTTTCTAATTTTCTCTCCTTTTAATAACATCTTTTCACACCTGTATGTGAGGTTCAGCAGCCTTTTCTTAAGCCAAAATTCATGGTGGAAGTAGTACAGGGAAGTTGTAGTATTTTCTAAAATAAATAGTTCACTAAAAATGTAACTGGCATGTGGTAGGAAATCCAAGCTACGGTTTCCTTACCTAAGCAAGGTATTATGGTCATGCTATGTAAATTGAAAAAATGGGACAGTTTTGCTTCCATTCCAACTGGCCAGTCAACCAGCATTCAGAGAGCTTTCTGTTTGAGTCAAACCCATTAATTACTAGCTAAAGGGATGAGAAGAGAGAAAAGGAAATAATCAAAGCTGCATCCACTATAAGAGGAACTTAATGATGTAGTGTAAGATACTCTAAACTGCAGCTATTACATGGAAGGAACTTTTTAATAAAATCCTGCATGAGGGGCTTATAAGCTCCCATGCACCAACCCCAGGGCTCAAAAATAGGTTTTTCAAGATCTGTGTGAACTTGGATGGGGAAAAAATTACATCTTTATTTTCATTAGCTTCTAGCTGAAATTTAGTATTTCTTTCAATTATGCATGTAGGCAACACTACTAATAGGACTACAAATAATTTAATCATCAATAGAAATCAGAAGTATTTTTAAATCACATTTCAGTTGGTGATATTCATAAATTATCATCACAGCTTTCATAATTATTTTATATATTGCTAGGTCTTATTTAATATCTTAATGGAGACACAATTTTAGATAATATTTAAATAACCACATTTCAATATAATTGCTTTTCTTATAATCCTATGTGCTTTTTACTATGTATTTCAAGACATCATTCTGAGCATTTAGGCTTTAATCAACTTACAAAAAGGTCCATAGCACACACACAAAAAAGGTTAAGATTCTCCAATAGGTTGATAGTTTGTATTAAATTTGTATAATCTGCTAAGATTTGTTTTTATACCAATTTAGAAGGCAAATTAAAAATAAGGATTGGGTGAAAATTTTCCTTAAAAAAATCATAAAAATGGTCTAAATGAGGTCCATACAAAAAAGCATATTGAAAAGAATATAAATTTACTCATAAATTTATATATTATAAAATGTGGGAGGGTAAGTACCTTCCAGCAAGATACACCAATATAATCTTTAACACTGACTCTATGCCACCAAAGGAAACTTTTTGACTTCTCACAATACAGTTTCTGTAGTATGGATATGCCTGCAGGAGAATAGATCGGAAAACTTCCCAATGATTTGACATTGCCTTTAAGTTAAAGGTGTAAAACTTCTCTCATGGATGATTAAGTATTTTATGTTTAACATCAACTCCTGTATTATTTGCACATTTTTGTTATGAAATTTCCTAGTTGATATTGCCCTTGTGGTGGAAACATAATGAAAAAAAAAAAGGTTTTCTTTTATAAGCCTAAACAAAGCTTTAAACATAACATTGTATTTGAAGCACTGCAAATATGATTTCCACCAATCTTTACTTTTAAGGGCATCTCTTCTTCTAGAAAGAGATAACCCCAAATTTTTTGTGTTCTTTTTTAATTTCTGAGGAATTATTGAGGTTTCTTTCCTTGAGTTTTGTTTTTTTTAAGTAGAGCTAAAATGCATTTTGTTACCATTGTATTAAAAAACTCTACAATGAGAAATTACCATTGTATGTACATATATAGGTATATATATTTCTTCAACTTTTTTATCCATTCTTAAGTTGATAGAAACTTAGTTTGTTTCCATGTCTTAGCTACTGTAAATAATGCTGCTATGAACATAGGGATGCACATGACTTTTTGAGTTAGTGTTTTCATTACCTTTGGATATATTCTCAGAAGTGGAATTACTGGATCATATGACAATTCCATTTTTACTTTTTTAGGATTCTCCTTACTGTTTTCCATAGTAGTACACAAATTTATAATTCCACCCACAGTTACAAGGTTTCCCCTTTCTCTATATCCATACCAGCATTGCTATCTCTTACATTTTTGATGGTGGCCATGCTAACATGCATTGAATATTTCATTGTGGTTTTAATTTGCATTTCCTTAATGATTAGGGTTGTTGCACATCTTTTCATGTATCTTGTTAGGGCTTTCATACATCTTCTTTCAAAAAATGTCTATTCTTGTCTTTTGTCCATTTGTTAATAGGGTTATTTTTTTGCTATTGAGTTGTATGAGTTCTTTATATATATTTTAGATATTAAGCCCTTATCAAATATATGGCTTGCAAATATTTTTTACCATTCCATAGGTTATCTTACCGCTTTGTTGATGGTTTCATTGTTGTGTAGAAGCTTTATAGTTTGATGTAGTGCCACTTACATATTTTTTATTTTGTTGCTTGTACTTTAGGCATCATAGCCAAAAAATCTTTACCTAGACCAATGTCAAAGAGTTTTATTCTTATGTTTTCTTCTAGAACTTTTATGGTTTCCAGGCTTACCTTTAAGTCTTTAATCCATTTTGAGTTAATTTTGAGTGATTTAAGATAGGGGTTCAGTTTCATTTTTCTATATGTGAATATCCAATTATGCTAGCACCCTTAATTATTCCACTGACTATTCTTGACTCCTTTGTCACTATTAGTTGATGTGTGGGTTTATTTCTAGGCTCACTTAATATTGTTTCATTGGTCTATTTGTCAGTTTTTATGCCAGTGTCATACTGTTTTGGTGACTATAGCTTGAAATTAGGAAGTATGATACCTTATACTTTGTTCTTTGTTCTCAGTATTGCTTTGGCCATTTGGGGTCTTTTGTGGTTCCATGTAAACTTTAGAAGTGCTTTTTCTACTTCTATAAAAAATGCCATTGTAATCTTGATAGGGATTATACTGAATCTATAGATGACTTTTGGTAGTATTGACATTTTAATATTAATTCTTCTAATTTAAATATATGGGACACCTTTCTATTTATTTGTGTCTTTTTCAATATCTTTCATCAATATCTTATAGTTTTCAGCATAGGATCCCTCACCTCTTTATTTGAGTTCATTTCTAAATAACATTATTTTTGATGCTAGTATAAGTAGATTAATTTGTTTCTTTTTTAAAAAACTCATCGTTAGTGTATAGGAATGCTGTTGATTTTGGCATGTGAATTTGGTATCCTGCAACTTTACTGGATTCATTGATTAGATCTGTCAGGTTTTTGGTTGAGTCTTCAGGATTTTTAATATATAAAATCATGGCATCTTGCAAATACGGACAGTTTTGCTTCTTCCTTTCCAATCTTGATATTATTAATTTTTTCTTGTCTGATTGCTCTAACTAGGACTTTCAGTACTGCATTAAGTAGGAGGGGTGAGAGTGGGCATCTTTGTCTTGGTTTTGATCTTAGAGGATACGCTTTCATCCTTTCACCACTGAGTATGATGTTAGCTGTGGATTTGTCATATGTGGCCTTTATTATGTGGAGATATGCTCCTTAAGTGCCTGATTTGCTAAGAATCTTTTTTAGTCATGAATGGATTTTAAACATTGTCGAATGCTTTTCTGCATCTATTGAGATTATCATACGATTCTTTTCTTCAATTCTATTGATGTGATGTATCACACTGATTGATTTACATATGTTCAACCATCCTTCCATCTCAGGGATAAATCCCACTTGATCACGGTGATTGATCCCTTTAACATGCTTTGTTAATATTTTAATTTGTTTTGCTAATATTTTATTGAGAATTTTTATATCTATATTCATCTGGGATATTGGCCTATAGTTTTTTTGTTAGTAGTATCATTTTCCAGCTTTGCTATCAGGATAATTGCTAGCCTTGTACAATGAGTTTGGGAGTGTTCCCTCTTCTTAAATTATTTGAAAGAATTTGAGAAAGTTTGGTATTAATTCTTTAAATGTTTGGTAAAATACACCAGTTAAACCATCTAGTTCTGTGCTTTTCTTTGTTGGGAGAGTTTTGATTATTGATTCAATCTTACTAGTAATTGGTATATTCATATTATATATTAGTTCCTGATTCTGTATTGGTAAGTTACGTTTCTAAAAAATTTTCTCTATCTTCTAGGTTGTCCTGTTTGTTCGTGCATAGTCATTCATAGTACTGAGCAGTGCTTATCTCCATACAATGTCTAGGCACCATGCCATGGTGGTAAACAAATAGGTAAGGACCTGGCTTGTATGGTACTTAATGCTGTAGGACAGGAGGACAATAAATAATAAAAAGCAATAATATCTGATTTCAGTAAGTGCTAGGTAGAGAATTAAAATAAGTACCAGTTGCTATTTTAGACTGGGAAGGGTAATCTGAGATAAGTATTAACCTGAGATGTGACTGACAAAATGATACCAGCTATGTGAATATTGGAGGATAACAGTTCAGTTCACTGTAATAAACTTGGAAAATTAATGATAATGTGATTGGAGCATAATGGTCGAGGTGTAAAGACCAGAGAGAAACCTTTTACTCTAGGGATAAAAAATCCTCAGAAAAATCTTAAGAAAGGCAGGAGTATGATCCCACTTCCATTCTTAAAGATCACTTTGGCTCAGTTGTTGTCGGTACACAAGAGTGAGGATTACAAATTAGTAGACTACTGCAATCAAGAATCATCTTGGTGAGAATGATGATGGTCTAGACAAGGAAGATATCAGTGGAGATGGCAAAAATAGCAAGACAGGATAGTTTTAGAGATTGAGTTGATAGACTTATTGATGAATTGAGTGTTGAGTTATATATGAAAGAAAGAAATTCAATGCTAAACCCTAGAATTTAGTTTGTTCAAGTGGATATATTATAATATGATTTACCAAATTAGAAAGATGGGAATAAGAACTTTGGTTGCATCCAAATATGGTTTATTGTGTCAAAACTATCCACCCTTTTAAACTATCCTCTGTATTGCACTGACTAAGAACATTTACATTTATCCAACTAACTTGTCAACAGTTACTTGTTTCACTTTTGCCAGTGAAGGAATCTTGTGTGAGATTTGAAAGGTGAATAAAGAAAAGGTTTTATTCTTAGTGAGAGCTGCAGGCAGCTACATGGGTATCAGAAATGGCAGATAGAGGATTTTCCCCAGTGGCTTCTAGATATCCTCCTTCAGTGTTGCACTTCATAGTTTCTGCATATCCTGATTTGTTCCTAGATGGGGGTTCCCCAGACCTGCTTATGGGTACAATTCTTTGGTTCCCCAAATTAAGTAATTTCCTATGTGAAATGCTTAGTTAATGTTTTTCTAAACAAACTGACTATTATAGGGAGAATAATTAATAGTTCTGCTTTCTGTATTTCAAGAGGGAGAGGTCATTTCTAGAGATTTAAATTTTGGAGTCACTGGTGTTTAGATAATAAACATGGAACAGGATGAGGTTTTTTGTCGATAAAAGAAATGAGGCAGGAAAAATCCTGTGCGTTAAAACCTTTTGAGTTAAATAAAAGTGAAGGCAGAGAAGAATACTAAGCAGGAAAGGTCAATGAATTAGAAGGAACTCCATGTGGGTATGGCCAAAGGAAGAAAGTGTTTCAACAAAGAGGGTGGTTATTGAAGTCTAGAATGGTCAGGGAAGTTAACTGGCAATGAGGAGCCTGGAAAGGTGGATATATTTTAGATTAGAAAGGAATGAATGGTTAGTGACGTTCTGAATGTAGCAGGAAGAATTTGAGCACAGGAACAGAAATGCTCATCCACATGCAGGTCTTTTGGAGAGAACAGGGTGTAAAAGAGACATGAGAGCCATTAGGGATTTTGGATTTGTGAAAATTTTAAATGGGTCAGGACATTGAAAAAATTAGGTGATATAAACACAGAGACTTTTCAAGGGAAAACATTTGCTAGGCTTGATGACATTGAATATTGACAAAAATTAGACTATTTTTAGAAGCTTTAAACTGAACTGATTAGGAGGATAACATTATTGATAAAAAGGGAAGTTAGAAGAGGGAACTATTCTGCATTTTCTGTAGAGGGACCTTTTTTTTTAAACCACAAAATAATGGTCACTGAACAGAATCAAACAGTAAAGAGTCATTTAATAAAAATTTTACTTGGAAAGACATTTTTCTTTCTCTTGGTATCTTTTTATTATGTAAAATTGCCAAGCATATATCAAATTAGAGAAAATAATAGGATAAATCTGTGTTTCTAATATTCACTTCAACAATGACCATATGAGCCCAGCCTTGTTTCACCATAGTACCACCTAGATTATGTTGAACCAAATCCCAGTCATTTAATCTGTATTTTAGTATGTATCTCTAAAAGGGAACTCTAAAAAATTAACATAACCATAATACAATGTATATCTAAAAAATTAATAATAATCCCTTAACATCATTCACTATTAAGTTAGAATCAAATTTCCCCAATCATCTCACAATATTTCTTTCTTGGTTTGTGAAATTAATATGCAAATTATGTGGGCAATATTCTTTTAAAAAACATTACATACTTTGTTTCCTTTCTTACTAACTTTGGCCTGAAATAATAAAGGTCAGAGTGGAAATAAATTAAATAGAGACTAAATAAATAGGAACTAAAAAGGATCAATGAAACTAAGAGCTATTTCTTTAAAAATAAAAACAAAATTGATAAACATTTTGACAAATTCATTAATAATAAGAGGACTCAAATAAATAAAATTAGATATGAGAGAGGACACCACAGAAATATAAAAGGTTATAAGAGATTGCTATGAAAAATTATACACCAACAAATTGGGCAACCTAGAAGAGATAGATAATTTCCTAGGAACATGCAATCTGCTAAGGTTGAACCAGAACAAAATAGAAAATCACTGATTATGAGTAAAAAAATTGAACTGATAATCAAAAAAATTCTCAACATATATAAATTCAGGACCAGATGGCTTCATAGGTGAATTCTACTGAACATTTGAAGAAGAGTTAATACCTATCCTCTTCAACGTATTCCAAAAAATTGGGGGAAAAAAGCTACCAAATTCTTTCTATGAGGCCAGCATCACCTTGCAACCAAAACCAGACAAAGACACTACAAAAAAATTATAGACCAATAACCCTAGTGAATGTAAATGTAAAAACTCTCAGCAAAATACTAGCAAACTGAATTCACAAATACATTAAAAGATCACTCACCATAATCAAGTGGGACTTATTCCAGGGTTGCAAGGATAATACAATATCTGCAAACCAATCAATGTGATATACCACTTAACAAAAAGAAAGATAAAAACTGTATGATTTCATTTCATTTCATTTTATATAGATATAGACAAAGTATTTGACAAAATTCAATATCTAGTCATGATGAAACAAAAAACACTCAACAGTGTGGGTATAGAGGGAATATACCTTAACATAATAAAGGTCATATATGACAAACCCATAGCTAACATTATACTCAGTGTTGAAAAGCTAAAAGCTTTTCCTCTAAGATTAGGAACAAAACAAGACTACCCACTTTCACCACTTCTATTCAGTATAGTGCTGGATGTTCTAACTACAGTGATCAGAGAGGAAAAAAATAAAGATACTCAAATTGGTAAGGAAGAGTAAAATTGTCACTATTCACATGTGACATGGTTCTCTATATAGAAAATCCTAAAGACTCCACCAAAAAACTATTAGAACTAATGAATGAATTCAGTAAAGTTGCAGGATGACATCAATGTATAGAAGTCTGTTGCTTTTCTATATACTGATAATGAACTAGCAGAAGGAGAAATCAATAATCCCATTTATAATTTCATCAAAAGTAATAAAATATCTAGAAATAAATTTAATCAAGGAGGTAAAAGTACTCTAGTCTCAAAATTATAAGAAACTGATGAAAGAAATTGAAGATGACACAAATAAATGGAAAGATATTCTATGCTTATAGGTTGGAAGAATTAATATTTTTAAAATGGTCATTCTACCCAAGCAATCCACAGATTCAATACCGTTCTTATCAAAACACCAATTTCATTTTTCACAAAACTAAAGTTCTGTGTCATTCTAAAGTTCCAAATCATTGTAAAATGTGATTTGAAACCACAAAAGACTCTGCATGGGCAGAGCAATCTTGAGAAAGAAGAACAAAGCTGGAGGTATTATGTTCCCTGATTTCAAAGTATACTACAAAACTATATTAATAAAGAGTTTGTACTGCCACAAAAATAGACAAATAGATCAGTGGAACAGAATAGAAAGCCTAGAAACAAACCCACACTAATATAGTTAATTATTCTATGACAAAGGAGGCAAGAATATACCATGGGGAGAAGAAAGTATTTTCTACATATGGTGTTGGAAAAACTAGACAGCTACATGCAAAGCAGTGAAACTGGACCGCTATCTTATACTATACAAAAATAAACTTAATAATTTTAGCATAATTCAAAATACTTTCTTCTAGGCTGTAACTTCTATTTTTACTTTTTTAGTGGCATTGCTTAATGAACAAACATCCTTACTTTAAGGTGAACAAAAGAACAAATCAATTTAGTGCTGGTGATTTTGGAATCTTGTAAGAAATCATTCTTACTTCAAGTCCATAAAAATCATCTTATATTTCCTAATAAAAATTATATAGTTTTACCTGTCATGTTTACATTTTAATTTCGTCCAACTTTTGTTTAGGTAAGTACAAATTTGTTTTAATTAAAAGTATTTTCTATAAAACTTATAATAATTATAAATGGAGTACTGTGGGCTAGACTCCTGTAGTGAGTCACTACTGCAATTGCTTGAGGGGCTATAATTTGAACTGCCTCCTTAAACCAAAGGCAGTCTTAGAGCCACTTATGCCTAGGCCTCCAGTGCCTAAAAGCCCTGGCAGTTTAGGGAATGATCACCAACTATAATGAATTTACAAAGGAAGGTTAGAATATTATGTTCACTACTGTATCTCCTGTAACAACATGGTGTTAGAAACATAGTAGGCATCCAATACATATTTTTGAGAGAATGAATACCACATGAAGTAGCCACAATGAAAAAATAATTTTATTTCCCTTAAGTTGCTTTTAGCTTGTATTAGGTAGCCAAATGCATTACACTGAATAGACTGTCAAAGTCTAATTTTGATCATCTTAGTTGGTGATTGTATTCAGTAGGATTCTGGTTGCACACAATTGAAGTTCAACTGGAATTAGCTCAAGCAACAGAGCGGAATTTATTTCTATATATAATAATTAAAATAAAAGTCAGCAGACATTTCAGGTATGGTTAGTTTTAAGGGCTCAGTGAGATCAAAATTACTCTCTTTATCTTTTGGTTCTCTCCTTTGTATTGGCTTCTTTATTATTTAGGCTCTCCTCCCATAGCAAAAAGCCATGGTTATCAGCAGCTCATATTAGGACCCTACTATTACAGCAAATGCATAAGAATTTCTCTCCCTGATAACATTAAAGAAGGGCTAAGGAAGATTTGAAGTGATTTTGCTTACATCACGTATCAAGCTTTTCATCATTCCCTGTAATTGGCTGAATGGAAAATTCTGACTAGGCCTGACTCATGTGTTTCTCCAGGGAGCCCAGAGAGCAGATATCCACCTCACTGCAATTACATAGAAGAGTACTGTGCCCCCCTTGTATTTCAAATATATGCACTAAACAGCATGGTATCCATCTCCTCCCAACCACATGGATTGAACACCCCTGTTTCTATCTCACTCTATCCTCTACACACTGAACAGAATTCTTTTATCATGGGGAAGAGATGGTTCCTTAAATTGATGGTAGGAAGACACATATATAAATATTTATGTACCTACATGTTAACTCAATTTGTAAAAACTTAATTTATTTTGTGTAATAAACATCTTTTCTGTAAAAATAAAAGAATATTATTACTCCCTTGAAGTGTTTTAAAATTGTAGCACATGCTCAAAATAATATATTGTTGTACCTGTTTCAAACTGGGGAATTAATGTTCATACCTGCTCCAAAATAATTCAGTTACATATGTATTTTCCTGTGATAGTTTATCATTTAGTTCATTTTCCATTTTAAACTATGACTCAATTTCTGTTTATTTGAACATATTTAAAAACAAATCTAATAAACATGTCTTCAAATATAAATGAAGGCCCTCTCTGGCAGCATTATTCTATCAAGAAATTTGGTTGGACAAAGCTTTATCAATTTTGAAAGATTTGATCCTTTAGACCTGCCTAGAAATAAGGATCCTTTAGACAACAAGTATCTCATTTCTAGTTTCTAAATCAATTTTGACAAGTTGCCAAGAACTTATGTAGATGATTGCTCACCGTCCCCTGCCAACTTGTTCATTCACCCAAGTCTACTTTATACCATAGGCCCTCTCCTGAACTGACTTGTTACTTTATATTAAACAGTTACTTTATATTAAATTAAGATTTAGGTTTGAGGCTTTTTCCTTTCTAATGAAATGATCATGATTACCATTAAGATAATTATCAAGATAATGATTGAACTTGAAATATTTCACCTTCAATAGTTCCATCAGGTTTAATAGATGCTTATGTCAATTAATGTATATAAAACACAATACTTATCTTAGATGTTATGAGTTCTTTACATGTGAAATTCATACAGTTAGGGCAATTTTTGCATATCATTTTTGATTTTCTTATGTATCAGCCAAGCTTATATCACCTTGTATTTTATATTGGGAAGAAGGTTCTTCTATAGTTGCTAATGAAGTTCTGTTTCAGAATTTGTGATAAGTTGGACAAATATAGCTAAACAGAACTTTATTTTTATTCTCCAAAGGGAAAAAGGCCTGATTTGCCAAACAAGTGAGCATTGTGCATTATGTTACAGAGGAAAATACTTAAGAGAACTAGCTGCTTTAAACTCTTCATATATTTCCCAGTAATCTGAATTATACCTTCATTATAAGCCATATAAATATAGTCATAGATGGGTATTGTTCAGTTTAGGAAGGTGTTTTGCTATATTCATTTCAAATTATTTTATGCCCACTAGAGCAAAATATCTAAGTTATTTGGTTAAGCTTGTTGTCTGTTAAGAATGATTAAATGTATTTTTAAAAAGGTCAAATATTCAGGTTTAATAGTAGTTCAAAGAGGCTTTCTTCAATTAATGTGAATTTATAGAACTTTTTTACACTGCTTAATTCTTTTGGGTGTGGGAGGAAATGGTAGATAAAAGGTAATACACTGAGGAGAGTAATTACCAGAGCTCTGTAGGAAGTATTTTTACCCATAACCATCAGGTAGTTTTTTTCATCAAGTGATATATGGGATGAGGAAACATGTGTGTCATTTATCCAGATGTTTGACTTCCCTCTGCATGACTCTAATGGCATCTATGAGACTGATGGCCAATAATCCATTCTTTTGAAAATTACCTTGTCCTCTCATACTTATGGTTATAGGGGTGGAGCTGAGAAGTTTTGGGTACCATCTTTCTACCTCTCTTATAGTTTATCAGTTCAAAGATGGGCATCTGATGTAAGTTTATTCAGATTCCTGGTTCAGGATTTCAGAAATGGCCCCCAGAACACCAAGTTCTCCCTTTCTAATGACAACTCTGAGATGTAAATTGTGACCTGTTTTTGGCTGATCTGAAGTGAAGGTGAAGAATAAGGCTAACATGGAGACAGAAGCAGAGCTGAGAGGTGTAGAGGATGTCCTGTGCGGATCTACATCTCTGTATCTAGTAGTTCCTCTTACCCAAGATATTCCTGTTCTTGACTTCCATGAAACACAGTATCTTATGTTAATGACTGATGATATTATAGTTATGAGAGATGAAAATACATGTATGTCATTTGTAACTAAAGGAGTCCAGTCTAATACAAGTAAGTACTCTTTCCTCAACCAGCTCTAGATAGCCAATATGTTTCATTTAAAAAGCCAACTCTAGTCCTCACTGGTACTGGCTGTCTGAGACGTTGGGTTGACAATCTAAGGAGCACATAGTCCAGAGAGAGAGGGAAAGGGGGCATGATTATGTAGAAAAATGCGACTCAGCCTCAGCTCACTTGAAATTTTGAGCTGGAAATTCTGTGCTGTGGGCTTCCGTTCTGGGCATTGTGGGGTATTTAGAAGAAGTTTTAGCTTGTATTACTAGATATCTTTATCACTCCCCACTCAGTTATGACAACTGAAAATGTCTCCAGCCATTGTTAAATATCCACTGGGGGGCAAAATTACCTTTGGCTGAGAACCACTGGTACAGAGATATCTGCAATGGATGGAAAAGTGGAAGTACATAACCAGACATTTTTCAATCCAATTTAGGTCATATAAATTGTGCATTCAACTTATTGAAAGGTTATACATAATGGATATTTATTTATTTGTAAATTTGCTGCCCTTTTAGTAAAAAAGATGGTCACTTATCTACATATAAGCTGAAGAGAACCACCCGAGAACGTGAGCAAAAAATGTTTTTATGCTTCTGTCACTTTAACACAGGCAACTTGACACTTGTCACCCTAGGCTTCCGCTGCTCACTGACACTCCTGTAGGCAGCAACTGTTGCCTGCAATTGCTCTGACACTGTGGTCTCAGTCTGGAGCAGTGAGGGCCATCACGTAGAGAGAAACTACAGAGAATGAAGACATCACAGAGGAAAACAGATAAGAAATGGATTAATGCCGTTTGAGTGTGGGAATCCAGCAGTAATTGAAGTCAGTATATTTCAGATACATGAGGTGATGAATTTCCTTTTCTTATCTAAACTGATCTGAGTTGGGCTTCCTTCTGGTATAAAATGTAACTATCTTGAGCAATGCAGAAAGGTATAACAAAAAAGAATCAGGATATAATCCTCCCATTATAAATTGTATCTCTTAGATCCATTTTGGTGTTGACATACTGAAAAGAGAATTTATGAAAAAGCTGAAGGTAATTCAGTGAAAATTGAAACTATTTTAGAAGGTAGACAAATGGGTCTTATGAATATAGTTTAAAACATATTAGAAGGGACACAACATATAACATTTTAGACACAGTTAATTACTTTCTATGAAAAATTTTGCCACATACATCTCTCCCAAATTCAACAGAGACATCTTCAATCTCTGTGCCTCTCAGTCTGTGGTCCCAGCCCTGGCAATGGAGGACTGTGTGTCTGTGGCTTCTGCTGAAGAGCCTTTCTGGAAGCCAGGTCTTTTAATCACCTGACCCTACCCTAAGGGACAGAACCAATTAGACTAGAAGTGGTCTCACGGACAGTTAGTCTATACATTTAATGATGTTTGGTGCAAAATAATGACTAAAAATAAATGGATTCCCTCTTTCAAGAACTTGGAATATTAAGTCCTAAAAGAATGCACTTATTAGAATGGAAGTTGAAGCTGAAATATCTCACACAGAGTGCAGTTAGACTATGATGGCCATATGTAAGTTAAAATGAAGAAGGAACCCAAGAATGAGGAGAGAAGGGTAGACTTATTATGAGATAACTTACAGTCAAGAGAGAAACAGGAAAAGAAAAACTGGTCCTTAAGTGTAGACCAGATTACTTATAATTTTTTAGTGTCACTTTCAAGTTTATTATATCTTAATTTGTTACAGCTGTTACTCTACTACCTCTCAGCTTCAAATTCACCCTTCCGTACCTGTTCTGCAATAGTGGATTGGACTTTAAATGTCTCCCCATTCCGCTGCATGCTAAATTTATCAGTAGAGGATGCAGGAAAGGCATTAAGGGAGGAAGAAGGCTTTGCATTCAGGATGCTACATTCTATTTTGTATTTTATTTTTACTCCTGCTGTGTGTTCTGTCAGTGGTGAGTGTGTAGGGACATCCCTGATACTCTGTCCCAGTTGTGCCCCACAGAGCATTCAGTCCCTCAGCCACCTTGTGGCTTTGGCTTCTTGGTGACCATTTCACATGGCCCTTCCTCCAGGAAAACCATGCCCCAGGCTCTGTGCCCTTGCCACAGCTTCAGCTCATCTGTGCACATGGACGGATTGCATCCCAGGGTTCTTTCCAGCAGACACCATGGCTCCAGTTCTCCAGTGGAAGCTCTGTCCCTATGCCTCTGCATACACTGGCTTGCCATCCTTGGCTAGCTACCACCTTAATTTCTGCTTGCCCAGCCACACAAACTAGCAAATTTTGCAGGAGTTTACAACCACACCTTGTCTAACAAAATCTGAAGCTCACCTTGGAGTCCTGTCTTCCTCCTTTGTCCTTCACTGCATACTCTCCCTCGGCGCTAGGATAAGCTGTATAGTGCTCTTTATATCCTTATAGGCCCCACCATAACTTATTAATTCTTTATACCGCTGTTGGAGTTGCTGTGACTTCTTCCTCCTTAATGGAATTGGATGGCTACAACCTTTTTAAAATAAATTCTATTTCTCTTGGACTAACATGGATGAATTTCTGTTTCTGTGATCACAATGGCTGGACTCAAATAGCCAGGACAAAAGAGCTGAACTTTCTCTTCATTTGAGGTTCAGATCCTGTGGTCTTTGTCCTTTGACTTTCACAGAATTTCATGAAACTGACCTCAAGGCCTAGGTCTGGCTGCACACGCCAAAGTGCAGAACAATCAGATCAATTTGGATGAATACAAAGTTTGATGTATTTGTCAATAGTACCAGGAATAGTTTTGCATACTATCATATTTAATAGCCAAAGGAGAAGGGCAAACCAATATAATTAAAGCTAAGGATATGTGGAGTAACTGACTCAGAGAAGCTTAATGTGTCCTTATTTCTATTTTAACTCTGTTCAGTTTCCCAAATCAATGAGCCAGAGCAAAGACATGTAAAAAGAGTATCCAAATAGGATTTGCTTGAATTTCCCCAGATGGATTGTTAGTCATGCAGGTTAATTTATCCTTTGAGAAAGCACGTAATTTTTCTGATATACCCATATTTTCTGGGGCTGCAAGTCAATTATTTCATTTAAGAAAAAAATTCACAAAGTATCTTCAGTAGTTATTTAATGATTGATTTCATTAAGATGTGTGCCTAGCAAATTTTTACGAATTAGATTCATAGATGTTGGTCCACTTTGGCATAGAAAACTTTAAAAAATGGAAGGAAGGTCCTAAAATATCTCAACCCATTCTACATTTGAATGTGTTTTATCATTAATTATGTCACTAACAGGATACAAATTTTCTATAAATTTACTTGTTTTGATAAGTACCGATATAACAACATTAAAGGGTATTAAGAAAAAAGACAATGGATATAAAGCAATACTTCTTGGGATTTTTAGTAATAGAAGTATGTTTCAATGATGTAGTCTATACTAATAAGAGAGAATTAAAAGTAGTCAGACAATCAATAAATATGCAATAATACTGGAAAGAGCAAAGTACAGTGATTTTCAGTATAGCTGACTCTTTAATTACAGATAAAACATCTGACAGAATATGAAGAGATAAAGAGCTTTTCTGGTTAGAAAAGCTGATTAAACATTCTAGTGTGCAATCAATATGGTATTTGCAGAATATCAAAAATTAGTACCTCAACATTAACCTCTCTGAAGAAAATTATGGCTAGGTCATGCCACATTAAAGAGTGACATTGAAAGGAGACATTTAAAAAATGTCTTCCTGAATAATTTACCTTTAAATAGTTGAAAATTATAAGATCAGATTGTAAATAAAAATATATAACTTAAAGAAAAAGCTTTTAAAATACTTTAAGATATATACTTATAACAGCAGTCAGTAATTACATCTCGAGATGAAAAGAATAAAGGCATAAGATTTTGATGAGGAGAAGAGGAAAACCAGTTCGGACTCCCACAGAAATGATTTCTTCAGAATTAAGTATGCAAATATTACTTACCTATGTACTTTATGAATGCATGGAATAATGAATTTCTAAAGCAAATATTCTTACTCTAGAACGTGCTTTTAAGCAGTATTTTCTGGGCAATTTCCTTAACTTAAAAACATTATTTATAAGTAGAATTATATGTTTAAATCAAGTATGTCTGGAAATTTTAAGAAAGAGCTCAATCAAGATGAAATAAACAGGAAAGATTGTAAGAAAACTCCCCAAAGAAAGAGGCACATTACTGTTGTTAGTGAAAAATACCTGGAAGCAGAAAGAAAGAATT
Organism: Manis javanica; assembly: GCF_040802235.1. Lineage (NCBI taxonomy): Eukaryota > Metazoa > Chordata > Mammalia > Pholidota > Manidae > Manis > Manis javanica. The sequence goes on along the minus strand of NC_133161.1, from coordinate 60,271,131 downwards.
ATTCAGGGAAGATATTAAATATCTGATTCAGGTTCTAGATGAAAAGGAATTTGTAGAAAAAAACACAATGAAAATATACACAGAAAAGTGAAGTTCTTATACCTAGTTTTTTATAACTGAATTCCTGGAGAATATAGTTCAAGAAGTAAGAGATGACACTTGGGAAAAAGAGCTCAATTATTCCTTAGAGATGCTGAGCCAAGATTTGAAATACAAGTCCAAATGCTATCCATACCCACTCTTTTGTAAACTCTAAAACCTTTTTTATTTCCACAGGACTTTGGAAGGGTTGCATCGAATTTTGGTTAAGAGCACAGTTCCACTCAACTCCACATCTTATTATTTGGGTAAACTGGGACAATCTCTTAGCTCTCTGTATCTTTGTTACTGCCTGTAAAATGGGAAAATAATAGCTTTCTCATAAGGTTACATGTGCATTACATAAGTACACATGCAGTGCTTAGAAGAGTGTTTAACTTATAATAATCAGACCACTAATACTAGTACACAATCTGATTTATTTGACAATGACAAATTTCTTTCTTTCCAAACTGATTTATTTACAAATATGACACAGTGATGATTAAAGATTTTATTAATTTAATCAGCCTGCTTCTTCTAGAATAGTCTTAAATTCCTTTTCATCATTTTAATTCATTATTGAAGAACTAATAATGCTTCCCTACTGCCTTGGCCATTAGAGGTAAATTCTATCTGGATTTTAAAACTTCGTAATTGAAACCAATTTTACTTAAGCTCCTTTCCTTTTTGCCCCTCTCTTTCCCTTGAGATTGGTCATGTTTCCCTACATGCTCAGTGCCTTTGTACACCTGCCCTATGGGTGCAAACAACTTTCCTCTCTTCCATTTATTCAGACATTTTAAAAGTATGTCACTGAGGAGTTTTTGTGCTCAGAATTCCCTTTCCTTTCATTCTTCAATCGAAAATACTTGAGTAAAGTTTGCAAGGCCTTGCCAGGTACAGCAGGGAGTTGGCCAGCACAGTCCCTAATCTTGTAGACTTTGCAGATTTGTATAGGAGATGGACATTGAAATAAGCAACCAGACCATAACTAGTCTGAAGATTGTTCTTCCCCAAACTCTTACAAGACCAGCCCCTTCTCATCATTAAGGCCTCAGCTCCAATATTACCTTCTCCAAGACACCTTTTTTGATCATCTTCTCTAAGGCAGTACCTGAACTACCTACAGTCAGTATTTATTATGTTACCTGTTGAACATTGTTTATAGCATTTACTATTATCTGAATGTATCATTTCCACAGATAGATTTACTTGTAAAGAGAAGAATTTCATTGTCCTTCCTTCCCTTTCATTATCCAGTGACAACAGCAATATGGCTATGTGGCCCTGATCAGCACAAATCATCAGAATCATTTCTGAACTCTTGCCAAAGTAAACGGTTCAGGGAAGGGCAGTAACCCAGGCCTAAGCCATTCAGTGCAAGACATCCTCCTGGCCACGACTGTACAACTCAAGTCAAATGGTGGAAGGGCAGGAAAGATTCTTTTCTTCTGTGGAGTACAGCTTACACATGAAGTCTGGAATTGCTGCAGCCATTTTGCTGCAAATGGGATAGTTTTCTTTCTTTCTTTCCAAACTGTAGGCTTTCTATTTCCTCTTCTGGTCCTATTGCAGGAAATAAAACTCCCAGTAATGTTGAATACAAGTGATGATAGTAGATATTCTTGCCTTCTTCCTGATTTTAAGAGGAAAGGGTCCAATTCTCCACCATTAAGTATGATGATAGCTATAGGTGATTTTATAGATCCTTTTGGGCAAACTGAGGTAATTACCCTTTATTCCAAATTTGCTGAAAGGCTTTATTCTTAAATGGTGTTGGCTTTTTGTTAAATTCTTCTTCTGGGCTAATTGATAGGATTATATGATTTCTTTTTTAACCTATTGTTATGATGGATTACATTGATTGATATTTAAATATTTAACTATCCTTACATACCTGGAATAAATACCACTTGTTCATGGCAGATAGTTCTTTCAATACATTGTTGGATTGGGTTTACTAATATTTTGTTGAGGAGTTTTTATGTGTAAATTCTTAAGAGATACTGGTTTGTAATTTTGTTTTGTACTGTCTGACTTTGGGATCAGACCAATTCTGGCATCATAAAATGAGTTGGGAAGTGTCCTTTCCACTTCTATTTCTGAAATAGATAGTGTAAAATTTGTAAAAATCGGTGTTAATTTTTCTTTAATGTTTGGTACAATTCTCCAATGAAACCAGCTGGAGCTGAATATTTCCATTTTGAGAGCTTTTAGACTATGGATTCAATTTCTTTAACAGTCATAAAGATTATTAAATACTCATAAGACTATTTAGATAATCTATTTTATGTTGGTTTAGTTTAAGTGGTTTGTAGTTTTCAAGGAATTGGTCCTTTTCTTCTAACTTGTCAAATTTATGAACATAAATTTATTTGTCATATTCCCTTATTATTTTTTGACTACAGAATCTGTGATACCAGTGGTTTGTATCCTCTCTTTTTTTATTGTTCCCAGTATTGCTAGAGACTTGTCAGTTTTATTGATTTCTTCTGAAGAACCAAATTTTGTTTAATTGATTCTTTCTGTTCTATTTTTAATTTCATTGATCTCTGCTCTTATCTTTAGTTTTTCCTTCCTTCTGTCTTTTGGGTTTATTTTGCTCTCTTCTTTTTTCTAGGTTCTTTATGGAGGAACCTAGATGATTGATTTGAGGACTTCCCTCAATCCTAATTTAAATAACATTTAATGCTGTATATATTTTTCTCACATGGTTGTAGTTGCATCTCACATATTTTGCTATATTTTAATTTTCACTTAGTTATATGTAATTTTTAAAAAATTCCTTTGAGTCTTCCTCTTTCATTCATGGATTTTTTTTAGGCATTAGTTGTTTAATTACCACATGGCTAGAGATTTTTGGGTCATCTGTTATTGATTTACAGCTAACCTCCATTACAGTCAGAGAACACACTCTGTGATTACAATTATTTTAAATTTGTTAAGGTTTGTTTTATGGCCCAGGATATGGCCTATCTTGATGAATTTTCCATGGGTGATTGAAAAAAAATGTGTATTATGCTGTTACTGAGTGGGATGTTTTACATAGGTAAATTTCAACCTCTTGGTTGATTGGGTCATTCAATTCTTCTATATTCCTGCTGATTTTCTGTCTAGTAGTTTTATCAGTTGGTAAGAGGAGATGTTGATGTGTATTTCTCCTGTTGGCTTTGTTAGTTTTTGCTTCATGCATTTTTAAGGCTTGGTTGCTTGGTGCATATACAATTAGGGTCATATGTCTTCCTGGTTAATTGATTTAAAAAAAATCAACAATATCTTGTCCCTCTTTGTCTTCAGTAATTTTCTTCGTTCTGACCTCTATATTATTGAACACTAATATATCAATTCCTACATTTTTTATAAATATTTGTACAGTATATCTTCTTTCATGCTTTTAGTTTCAACCTACCTATGTTACTGAATTTGAAATAAGTTTCTTGTAAATAACATACAGTCAGGCCTTTTTAAAAAATCTTCTGTGGCTAAACTCTTTGATTGACATTTAAGGTAATTATTCACATTTAAGGCAACTATGCATATGTTAGGGCTTACAAGTACAGTTCTATTATTTGTTTCCTGGTTCTAATTCCTCTGTTTCTCTTTTCCTTCCTTCCTATGGATTACTTGAACATTTTTAGTATTGCATCTTGCTTCAGTTATATGTATGCACGTGTGAATGTGTGTATATATAATATTTTGAGTGTTACCTTTGTATAGCTTACATGGTAGTTGTTCTGAGTATTACAATACACAAATGGTACTTATCACAGTCTACTGTTATAAAAATTTTACCACATATAGTGAAGTGTGGAATCTACACTTTTTATGTCCCTTTGCTTTCCTTAATTTAAATATCACTATATATACTATCAGACAGTATTACAAATTTTGTTTTAATAATTACATACAATTTAAAAATTAATGAGGAAAGGATTGTCTATTATATATACCCACATTTCTGTTCTATTGTTTTTTCTTCAGTCTTAGTGCCTTAAGATTTTCTCTTATCATTTCATTTCTGTTTGAAGGATTTTTTTTAGACAATCTTTTTTTTTTTTTTTGAGAGGGCATCTCTCATATTTATTGATCAAATGGTTGTTAACAATAAAATTATGTATAGGGGGATCAATGCTCAATGCACAATCATTAATCCATCTCAAGCCTAATTCTCATCAGTCTCCAATCTTCTGAAGCATAATGAACAAGTTCTTACATGGTGAACGAATTCTTACATAGTGAATAAGTTCTTACATGGTGAACAGTACAAGGGCAGTCATCACATAAACTTTCGGTTTTGATCACGCATTATGAACTATAAACAATCAGCTCAAATATGAATATTCGTTTGATTTTTATACTTGATTTATATGTGGATCCCACATTTCTCCCTTTGTTATTATTATTATTTTTATTTTTAATAAAATGCTGAAGTGGTAGGTAGATGCAAGATAAAGTTAGAAAACATAGTTTGGTGTTGTAAGAGAGCAATTTAGACAATCTTTAAGGATAGGTCTGCTAGTAAAAAGTTCCTTTAACAAATTTCATCTGAGAATATCCTTTTTTACCTTTATTTATTTATTCCTGAAAGATACTTTTGCTGGATATAGCCATCTTAGTTGACAGTTCTTTTCTTTCAGTACTTGAAAAATATTGTTCCACTTAATTCTGGCCTTCAGAGTTACAGATGAGGAATCATTTGACTTTTTGTTCCCCTGAGGCATCATGTTGCTTCTCTCTCTGGTTGTTTACAGAAATTGGTTATGATATGCCTTGGTGTGAATTTGTTTGGGTTTTTCCTGTTGAGATTCATTTGATCTCTTAAATCCGAAGGTTTGTGTCTTTTGCCAAGTTTGAAAATTTTTCAGCCATTACTGCTTTGAATACTCTCTCAGTCTCTCTTTCCTGTCTGGTGGGTCTACAATAATATTAATGTTGGATATTTGTTACTGTCCCACAGGTCCCTGAGGCTCTGTTCATTTTTTTTTTTTCAGTCTGTTTTTGGTCTGTTACTCATATTGGGCATATTCTGTTGACTGCCCATAAACTCACTGATTCTGTCCTCTGTTGTTTCCAGTCTAGCACTGAACCAATCCAGCAAGTTGTGTTTTATTTCTGTTATTGAATCTTTCAGTTATATCTTTCCTATTTGCTTGTATTGGTTCTTTGATGTAATGTCAGTTTCCTGAGTTTTCTATTTTTGATTCAAGAAAATTGATGTTGAAGTGTTTTTATGACAACTGCTTTAAAATTGGATGTCCAATAATTCCATATGATTTATCTCAATGTTGGTATCAGTTGATTGTCTTTTTTTCAATTCAGGTTTTTGTTTTCCTAGTTCATAATATGATGGAAGATTTTTTTTTTACTGTACTCTGGAAATTTAATCTACTATGTTAAGAAACTCTGATTTCAACTTAAATCTCTTTTTTTTAGCAGTCACCCTGTTTAGCTTTAGCACACAGGTCCTAGCCTAGTTTTATGGGCTATTGTTACAATGACAGTTTGATTTTGTAGATTTTTGAGGTTTTATTTTGGTCTGCTTGTTTTATTTTGTGCTACTGGGGCTCTCCTTGCTCCTTGTTGTTACTGTCTGGGGAGATGGGAGGTGTAGGGATATAACCAGGCCAGGGTGCCTGGTGTAGTTAAGCAGGGAAGGAAAGTTTTAGGCCTAGAGGTTCATGATTGTGACGCTCTGCTCGAACAGAAATAAGTTTCCTAAAAGGATGCCTGCCCCCACCCAACTTATGATTATACTGTAATAAAAAGTCCTATTAGTAAGTCCTATTGCAAGTGATTTTGGATCTCAGGAGGATTTAAAAGCAGTAATAGCTCTTCCATCCCAGCTTACTTAAAGATAATAAAAGAGGGCAACTATTCAGAACCTAATCACATGGAAGTTTGAGATGGTTAATTATAAGTGGTATGCAAAAGGAGAAAATTGACAGTGTGCTTACCAAAAGCTTTCTGGAATTTTATAGAAAATAAAGGAACTTACAACTCTCTCTTCAAACTTTCTAGGATATAAAAGTCACAAAGCAAAATTCAACATCCATTCATGATAAAAACTGTCAACAAAATGGGTATAGAGAGAAAGTACCTCAATTTAATAAAGGCCATATATGACAAACCCACAGCCAACATCATACTAAACAGCAAGAAGCTGAAAGCTTTTCCTCTAAGATTGGGAACAAGATAGGGATGCCCACTCTCCCCACTGTTATTCATCATAGTACTGGAGGTCCTAGCCATGGCAATCAAACAAAACAAAGAAATACAAGGCATTCAGATTGGTAAAGAAGAAGTCAAACTGTCACTATTTGCAGATGACATAATATTGTACATAAAAATCCCTAAAGAATCCACTCCAAAACTACTAGAACTAATATCTGAATTCAGCAAAGTTGCAGGATAAAAAATACACAGAAATCTATTGCTTTCCTATACACTAATGATGAACTAGCAGGAAATCAGGAAAACAATTCCATTCACAATTGCATCAAAAAGAATAAAATACCTAGGAATAAACCTAACCAAGGAAGTGAAAGACCTATACCCTGAAAACTACAAGACACTCTTAAGAGAAATTAAAGAGGACACTAACAAATGGAAACTCATCCCATGCTCTTGGCTAGGAAGAATGAATATTGTCAAAATGGCCATCCTGCCTAAAGAAATCTACAGATTCAACGCAATCCCTATCAAAATACCAACAGCATTATTTAACAAACTGGAACAAATAGTTCTAAAATTCATATGGAACCACCAAAGACCCCAACTAGCCAAAGCTATCCTGAGAAGGAAGAATAAAGTGGGAGGGATCTCGTTCCCCAACTTCAAGCTCTACTGCAAAGCCACAGTAATCAAGACAATTTGGTACTGGCACAAGAACAGAGCCACAGACCAATGGAATAGAATAGAGAGTCCTGATATTAACTCAAACATATATGGTCAATTAATATATGATAAAGGAGGCATGGACATGCAATGGGGAAATGACAACCTCTACAACAGCTGGTGTTGGCAAAACTGGACAGATACATATAAGAGAATGAAACTGGATCATTGTCTAACCCCATACACAAAAGTAAATTCGAAATGGATCAAAGACCTGAATGTAAGTCATGAAACCATAAAACTCTTAGAAAAAAATATTGATAAAAATCTCTTGGACATAAACATGAGAGACCTCTTCATGAATATATCTCCCCGGGCAAGGGAAACAAAAGCAAAAATGAACAAGTGGGACTATATCAAGCTGAAAAGCTTCTGTACAGCAAAGGACACCACCAATAGAACAAAAGTCATCCTATAGTATGGGAGAATATGTTCATAAATGACAGATCTTATAAAGGGTTGACATCCAAAATATATAAAGAGCTCGTGCACCTCAACAAACAAAAAGCAAATAATCCAATTAAAAAATGTGCAGAGGAGCTGAACAGACAACTCTCCAAAGAAGAAATTCACATGGCCAACAGACACATGGAAAGATGCTCCACATCACTAGTCATCATAGAAATGCAAATTAAAGCCACAATGAGATATCACCTCATACCAGTAAGGATTGCCACCATCCAAAAGACAAACAACAACAAATGTTGGCAAGTTTGTGGAGAAAGGGGAATCCTCCTATGCTGCTGGTGGGAATGTAAATTAGTTCAAACATGTGGAAAGTAGTATGGAGGTTCCTCAAAAAGCTCAAAATAGAAATACCATTTGACCCAGGAATTCCACTTCTAGGAATTTACCCTAAGAATATAGCAGCCCAGTTTGAAAAAGACAGATGCACCCCTATGTTTATTGCAGTACTATTTACAATAGCCAAGAAATGGAAGCAACCTAAGTGTCCATCAGTAGATGAATGGATAAAGAAGATGTGGTACATATACACAATGGAATATTATTCAGCCATTAGAAGAAAACAAAATCCTACCATTTGCAACAACATGGATTGAGTTTGAGAGTATTATGCTCAGTGAAATAAGCCAGGCAGAGAATGACAAGTACCAAATAATTTCACTCATATGTGGAGTATAAGAACAAAGGAAAAAAGGAAGGAACAAAACAGCAGCCGAATCACAGAACCCAAGAATGGACTAACGGTTACCAAAGGGAAAAGGACTGGGGAGGATGGGTGGGAAGGAAGGGATAAGGGGGGGAAAAAAAAGAAATGGGGCATTACGATTAGCATGTATAATGTGTGGGTGGCATGGGAGGGTTGTGCAACACAGAGAAGACAAGTAGTGATTCTACAGCATCTTACTACGCTGATGGACAATGACTGCAATGGGGTTGGTGGGGGTGGCCTTGGTGATGAGAGGGGTCTAGTAAACATAATGTTCCTCTTGTAATTGTAGATTAATGATACCAAAAAAAAAGTCTCAATGCAAATAGCCTCAATTTATCTGGGCTTAGACCAATTACAAAGAAAAGTTCTAATAACCCTTCAGTTTTAGATGCTAAAATGCTCTGTTTTAGTATTGTTTCTAATATAAGAGGAATATTGACATGAAGGTCAAGGTCTTTTGACCTAAGTTTTTGGTAAGATACCCCAAAATTGGGTGAAATGGCTTGGGAATTGAATAAAAATTCTTTTAGATATATTGGGTAAAGGGCCACAGCACATAGTAATGCTTAGACCTGATAATAAGCCTCAAAGAGGCGATAAAATTAATTTACAGGGATATGGAGATAATACTTTAGTAAAAATTACTATCTGGTTAAATTTTGGAATGTCTGATTAAAAAATGTATGTCCTGGTGACATCTCTGTTACTTGAACATATAATTGGTATGGATATAATATTTGAATGGAAATTAATGAAAACAGAAGGTGAATGGTTTCCAATGACTGGGCAGGGAGAGGGAAATGGGGACTTGTTTAATAGGTGTAGAGTTTCAGTTTTACAAGATGAAAAAGTTCCAGAGACTTGTTAAATAACAATTGAATATAGTTAACATTACTGAACAGCACATTTAAAAATGGTTGAGGGTGAATTTTATATTATGTGTCTTTTTTCTACAATTAAAAAGAAAAGAAAAAATTGATATTGATGTCAAATGCACTGGTAAATTAAAACCTCCTCACTTAATTGTACCTATGGAGGAAAACTGGCCTGAAGATTCAAACATGATTACTGATTGATTCGTTTTGCTTATTACAGCTCTTAATCATCAATAGATCTATACCATAAAGTACAGGTAGCTGAAGATTAGAGAGTAAAAGAATTATAAAGTTAGTACAAAAATACAAGAAAGTTTGTGCTGATGTTATTGGACGATCCAGCTGTCTGCTTAAAATCATGCCAACCTCAAGGGGCTATTATGAAGTACAAAATGTAATCTAGTGGTCATCTTAATTGTCTATTTGATTATGCAGTGTTATAAGACAAGTGAATGGTTAATGACTAATGTAATCATTATCACTTCTGAATTTATCATTTTACCATGATAAATGCACATTTGAGCCCAAATTGCATACCTTCTTTCTTAATACTGGTAAGTTTTATGAGATGACATATACACAGAAATAAGTCATTTGTGGCCCATCTTCCTATGCCAAAGAATTTTCTATTTTGTAGTTCTATTCTTTTTTTCAAGAACAGTGATTGCTCATCTATTTCCTAAAGATAGATCAGATTGTAAGGAATACGTGGTAAAGGTCCATTCCTTTATTCACACTAAATGATTAAAACTGGCATGAGAGTTATTTAAAAATCTCATACTTCTTTCCATTTATTATATAATTCTTATGACATCAGAGATAAAATTACAGTAATCAATTATTATTGTCTTTTCTGCAGTTTCACTGAAGGATTTGTCTGTTCATATGATTTTGAGACTTTTATCCCAAGTTAGAATAGCTAGAACTATAATGGATAATGAACATTGACATATACTTTTTTTAAATTTTATTTTGGTGAGATACTTACTGAGCACATTGAGAATTTTCAGAATAGTTTTAAGAAAAAATGAATTACAATAACTTCTGTAAACATTTCTACCAGCTATCCTGCCACATAATAATTATCTAACCAGTTCTAAGAAAAACACACACATTTCTAGAACTAAAGCTATAGTTGTCTATAGTCAACCAATATTTTCTTCAAAAGTGACACATTTTATAAATGCCTATGAAAATTTTTTATTAATTTAAATGATATTATAAATTTAGTGCTCTCCTTTATTTATTTATATATTTTTATGCTTTTTTCAGTTCTTTAGTTAACCATTTGAAGGATTATAAAACTTAAAGCTAGGAGAAAATGTCCTAATTCTCTCCTAAGTTAGCTATGAATTAGCCTCCGGGAAAGACCCATCATCTCTAGGTCTCCATTTATTTATTTTTAATCTCCAGAGTTAATGACCTAATTTTTTAAATGTCATGAAAAGGTTTATTCAAATCAAGTCTTAAAAAGGAGATTAACATGTAAAAGAAATGAAAGTTAAGTTTTTCTGATCATGATGGGAAGGCCTACTACAAGAAGCCTACTGACTTAATATGCACATTCCCCACACCCTTGTTTCTGTCATATTCCCACCCAAAGGGACTGTTGAAATTACCAGTGATCTACTTAGCTCAGTTTAAAAACCTGTGGATTCAACTCTATCCAATTTCATTTGTTGGCCTAAAATTCAAGTATAAAAACCCAGTTTATGTTTAAATGATTCACCTAAAGATCAGTCTTATAATTTAACAGATTTCTAATCATTTAAAGGAATTAAATAAAATGTCATTTATATTCTGTCCCTGCAGGTTTCAATACAAATTAACATAAAAATATGGCAATGTGTTGTTTTATATTCCTGCACTAAGGGAATCAGAGTTTGAGATACCATAGCCTTGAGTCTCACATACTAAACTAGATACTTTTTTTTGTATGACATTCAAGAGAAATGCAAGATTCCTAAATTATTGTACTTAGTTCAAGTCAAAATAAGACTATATATACAAAATAAATGTGTTTTATTAAACTTCAGAACTCATGTTAAGAACCTTGGCTCCATCAAAGCATTTACATTTTAACTAACTGTTGGAAGGACATTGGTACTCATGTGTCAGTGGCAATTGGGGAATATGGAGTAAAAAAAACACTCAGTCCGAGGAAGGCAAAACAAATGCATAGGTGACATAAAGTACAAGGATGCTTTGGGCAACCATGCCATGAGTATTCTGCTGCTCCATTTGCATTTCTGTTTCATTAGACCCAGATGGTACAGTTTCTCATAGAAACATACCTAGTAGAAAGGCAAGAACAAGATGTTCACAGACTTCCATGAGGAAAATGTGGCTGTGAATTGCAAAGTTTTATTTCCAGATGTTCACATAGCAGAGTGCTTTACAGAGAGCACAAAAAGAAAAAAAAAGTTTGACAGAATAGATCTAACAAAGTAAAGTAAGATAAGAGACCAAAATCCGCTAAAGTCTGAGAAATATGAAGCCACCATAAAGGAGTGGATATTCAAAAAATCTTGGTGATGTGAACATCTGGAAGATATGTAGAAAGTGTACTAGGCAATATAACCACAACTTGAGGCTCATTTTATGGAAGATAAAACTCATGATAATTTATTTAACTTGAATAGTAAAATATACCCTTCACTTACTAGGTAAGCTGTTAGTTGTGAACATCAAGAATTCAACAAGAAGAAAAAAGATTGGTACTTCTTTAATTCAGTAAAATGATTCTTAGGAAAAGGAAAACAAATCTTACATTTTTAAGTGCTCCTATAATTTATCATTCTTTCAAAAAAGTTTTCTCTAAAGCAGAATATTGCTATGTCTTTATTTAAGGACTATTGCAAATTTCTGTAGATATATATACAAATAGTATTTTATCTATGTGTAAATATTTCTCAGCAAGGGCTATTGAACAGTTTGATTTCATGTTGAGATTTGTGAACACGCTAAGAAATTAAATACGGGTGGCTTTTGGAGCAGTGAAGAAGATAATTTTCATTAACTATGATTTCCAAACACTGTTGGTCATATAACAATATCTGTGAAACATTTTCAAGTACATAAACCCAGTACATAATAATTCTAGTAATAGAGAATAAACCTGTACTTCTATTCTAACATATAAACTACATTATAAAGTATTTTGAAATATTTTAAAAGGGAAGCATGGCTTCTACCCTGGATGTAATGGTAGCCCAAAATTTCTGTCATAATAACTAAAAATAAAAAAAAATACAAGTAATATAAAAATACTCTGGACTAGTGAAGGCTAGGTGAAATAAAATTCCAGAAACTAAAGGGTCCTCCTGGAGAGTTTCGGACTTCTAGCTGTTCTCTTTCCTGGGAGTATTTGCACAAAAGGTTATAAGCTGAGGCTATGTAGAGGATGCTTGCTGAGGGAAAGGGAAAGGAGCAGAGTTTTAACAATTGTATAGTCTTACTGATTTTTGAGGAGACCCAAATTCATGACCAGTTTTCATCCTGAGATATGTGCTGACTTCTGGGATGGTGTGGGAATCTTGGAACTTAGTTGGAAACATTTTAAAGGCAGAGTGAAATATTCTGTACCTTTGTGGCACTTAAGAAAGCTCTAGAGGGACTGTTTCAAACTCATGTTCATCTCTATCTCATAATCTTAGAACCTCCAGGAGTGAAAAGTTGAAAGCTAAGCTCAAAACCTAATTATGGTGGATATCAGACCCCCACCCCACCCCCCGCCCAGTGTTTCAGGAACAAGGAAGCAGAGATCTGCCAGGCTCTCAATCAAAACCCAGATGAAGATCTGGTTAAAACTCAAACTCACCCAGACCCACCCTTTCCTTTTCTTTCAACACTTTAAATAATTCAATACACTCTCTTCTTGTTTGTATGGTTTCTGAAGGAATTCTTATCGTGTACCTAAAGAGGTAAGCCATATTTTTCACCTCAGGCTTCTTTTAAGATTTTCTGTTTGCCTTCAATTTCTGAAGTATGAATATGATATGCCTGGCTGTAGAGTTTTTGTTTTTTTTTATCTTGCTTCATATTCTTTAAGTATCCTGGTTCTGTGGTTTGGTGTCTGTGGTTAAGTTTGGAATTTTTTCAGCCATTAATACTTTAAATACTTCTGCAGCTTCTTCTTTTTTTTCTTTTCCTTCTGGTATTCCCATTATGTGTATGTTACACCATTTGTAATTGTCCCACAGCTTTTAGATCTACTATTTTTTTTTGTTTTGTTCTTTTTTCTCCTTGCTCTTTAATTTGGGAAATTTCTATTGACATCTTCAAGCTCAATGATTCATTCTTCTGTTGTGTTCAATCTGCTAATCACACTATCAAAGGCCTTCTTTCTTTCTATTATGGTAATTTTGATTTCTAGCATTGCATTTTGATTATTCATTACCCATCTGTTCTTGCATACTGTCCTTTTTTTTCCGTTAGAGCTTTTAGTATATTTATCATTAACTTTTAAATTCCTAGTCTGATAATTCCAAAATCTCTGTCATATCTGCATCTGGTTCTAATGCTTTCTCTGTCTCTTCAGACTGTGTTTTCTCTAGCTTTTCAGCATTCCTTATAATTTTTTGGTATTGTTTAAAGCCATACATGATACAGCAGATAATAGGAAATAAGAGAAAATCTCATAGGAAAGGTCTATTTATGTTTATCTGGCTAGGAGTTAGGTTGTATTTAATGCTTGCTGTAGCAGTCAGAAGTTTCTTCTCGTGTTCTTGTATTTGTCTGTGGGTTTCCATAGAAACTCCTTCTTAAATAGAATCTGCGCCTTTTATTTCTCTTAGTTATAACACACTATTGTTATATGAGGTTCTGCTGATGTTCTGGTAGGTATTAGGGTGGTAAAAAATTCTATAGTATTTTGTTTAAATATCAGGATTTTTTTGGTAGGGCTTTAATTCTTGGGCTCTGACTTTTTCTTTCTTTTTTTTTTTTTTTTGAGAGGGCATCTCTCATATTTATTGATCAAATGGTTGTTAACAACAATAAAATTCTGTATAGGGGACTCAATGCATGATCATTAAGCAACCCCAAGCCTAATTCTCAACAGTCTCCAATCTTCTGAAGCATAACGAACAAGTTCTTACATAGTGAATAAGTTCTTACATGGTGAACAGTACAAGGGCAGTCATCACAGAAACTTTCAGTTTTGATCACGCATCATGAACTATGAACAATCAAGTCAGATATGATTATTCATTTGATTTTTATACTTGATTTATATGTGAATCCCACATTTCTCCCTTATTATTATTATTACCATTTTTTAAATAAAATGCTGAAATTGTAGGTAGATGCAAGATAAAGGTAGAAAACATAATTTAGTGCTGTAAGAGGGCAAATGTAGATGATCAGGTCTGTGCCTATAGACTAAGTATTAATCCAAGCTAGATAAGGGCAACAAAACATCCACTGATGCAGAAGATTTCTCTCAAAACAGGGGGGGTGAGGTTCTAAGCCTCACCTCTGTTGATCCCCAATTTCTCACCTGATGGCCCCCCTGCGACTGTGCCTGTCTTAGGTTGTTCCTCCCTTGAGGAATCTTACCCGTCTCTGGCTAACCAGTCATCTTCCAGGGCCATACAGGGAAATGTAAAGTTGGTAAGTGAGAGAGAAGCCATACTGTTTGAAAAGGTTAGCTTTTTACTTCTTTGCAGATTTATGCCCTGTGGCTTTTATGCCCAGCATTTGTCTTGAGGTATCTTTAGCACTTGGAAGAATTATGATACTTGGTAATTTTCGATATGAGGCACGAATTCTACTAAAGGGTTGTAATTAGGAAGGAAGAAGAAAAGCTATAGAAGTAGAAGACGGAAGAAAACATGGGAAGATTGATTATTTCTTTGACATATCTTCTTGTAGAGTAACATAAGCATGTATAGGTTTTAACAAACTACTAATTAAATTGCATACACACATTAACATAATAGGAATACAGCTACATAACAAAAGCAGACCTACAATTACCAGCCATCTCCAGTGAAACCAAGAAAACCAGTTAGGTACTCTAGGCATTTGTGAAAACTTATTAATTATATGATGGATATTGTCTAACTGAATTTGAATAGTTTGAGAAAAATCAGACAAATTAAAACAACATATTCCTGGTAACTGTTCACATCCCATATGTTCTCTTAACAGTAGATAGTCCATAGTCACAAGATTTTGGAGTGCTGCAACTTGCACTTCTCCTAATTCTTGGTTGAGTTCCGACAGTATAGATTCAGTCAAATTTGTTGTTTTACTGTATGCACAGGCCAGCTTAGATACCTCCTTCTACATTGCAATGGCAACTCCAGGAACCGGTGGGATGAATGCAGCTACAACTGCAACAGTGGCCGGATCTTTGTTGAAGTTTTTTGATGATCATCTTCTGGAATGACTCTTCCAGAGAATGTTGATGTTGGAAGTTCTTCTTCATATTGTATCTTAATTCGTTTTCTGGGTAGCCAAATTAGGCTTTGATCCTCTGTATAAACACAAGCAAACCCTTTGCCTATGCTTTGATATGCCCTTTATACCATTGTGAAGAACTTATTGGAGATCACCACACAGGGACTGCTTTTTTGTTGTTGTTGTTATCATTAATCTATAATTACATGAAGAATATTATGTTTACTAGGCTCTCCCCTATATCAGGTCCCCCCCACAAACCCCTTTACAGTCACTGTCCATTAGCATAGCAAAATGCTGTAGAATCACTACTTGTCTTCTCTGCATTGTACAGCCCTCCCCTTTCTCCCCCCCACTATACATGCTAATCATAATACTCCCTTTCTTCTCCCCACCTTATCCCTCCCTACCCACCCATCCTCCCAGTCCCTTTCCCTTTGGTACCCATTAGTCCATTCTTGGGTTCTGTGATTCTGCTGCTGTTTTGTTCCTTCAGTTTTTCCTTTGCTCTTATACTCCACAGATGAGTGAAATCATTTGGTATTTCTCTTTCTCCGCTTGGCTTATTTCACTGAGCATAATACCCTCTAGCTCTATCCACGTTGTTGCAAATGGTAGGATTTGTTTTCTTCTTATGGCTGAGTAATATTCCATTGTGTATATGTACCACATCTTCTTTATCCATTCATCTACTGACGGACACTTAGGTTGCTTCCATTTCTTGGCTATTGTAAATAGTGCTGCGATAAACATAGGAGTGCATCTGTCTTTTTTAAACTTGAGTGCTGCGTTCTTAGGGTAAATTCCTAGGAGTGGAATTCCTGGGTCAAATGGTTTTTCTATTTTGAGCAATTTGAGGAACCTCTATACTGCTTTCCACAATGGTTGAAACAATTTACATTCCCACCAGCAGTGTAGGAGGGTTCCCCTTTCTCCACATCCTCACCAACATTTGTTGTTATTTGTCTTTCGGATGGTAGCCATCCTTACTAGTGTGAGGTGATACCTCATTGTGGTTTTAATTTGCATTTCTCAGATAATTAGCGATGTGGAGCATCTTTTCATGTGTCTTTTGGCCATCAGAATTTCTTTTTTGGAGAACTGTCTGTTCAGTTCCTCTGCCCATTTTTTAATTGGATTATTTGTTTTTTGTTTGTTGAGGTGGGTGAGCTCTTTATATATTTTGGATGTCAAGCCTTTATAGGATCCATCATTTACAAATATATTCTCCTATACTGTAGGGTACCTTTTTGTTCTATTGATGGTGTCTTTTGCTGTACAGAAGCTTTTCAGCTTAATGTAGTCCCACTTGTTCATTTTTGCTTTTGTTTTCCATGCCCGGGGAGATATGTTCAAGAAGAGGTCACTCATGTTTATGTCTAAGAGATTTTTTCCTATGTTTTTTACTAAGAGTTTTATGGTTCCATGACTTACATTCAGGTCTTTGATCCATTTCGAATTTATTTTTGTGTATGGGGTTAGACAATGGTCCAGTTTCATTCTCTTACATGTAGCTGTCCAGTTTTGCCACCACCATCTGTTGAAGAGATTGTCATTTCCCCATTGTATGTACACGGCCCCTTTATCTAATATTAGTTGACCATATATGTTTGGGTTAATGTATGGAGTCTCTAATCTGTTCCACTGGTCTGTGGTTCTGTTCTTGTGCCAGTACCAAATTGTCTTGATTACTATGGCTTTGTAGTAGAGCTTAAAGTTAGGGAGTGAGATCCCCGCCACTTCATTCTTCCTTCTCAGGATTGCTTTGGCTATTTGGGGTCTTTGGAGTTTCCATATGAATTTTTGAACTATTTGTTATAGTTCATTGAAGAATGTTGCTGGTAATTTGATAGGGATTGCATGAAATCTGTATGTTGCTTTGGGCAGGAGGGCTATTTTGATGATATCAATTATTCTTAGCCAAGAGCATGGGATGAGTTTCCATTTGTTAGTGTCCCCTTAAATTTCCCTTAAGAGTGTCTTGTAGTTTTCAGGGTGAAGGTCTTTCACTTCTTTGGTTAGGTTTATTCCTAGGTATTTTATTCTTTTTGATGCAATTGTGAATGGATTTGTTTTCCTGATTTCTTTTTCTATTGGTTCATTGTTAGTATATAGGAAAGCCACAGATTTCTGTGTGTTAATTTTGTATACTGCAACTTTGCTGTATTCTGATATCAGTTCTAGTAGTTCTGGAGTGGAGTCTTTAGGCTTTTTTATGTACAATATCATGTCATCTGCAAATAGTGACAGTTTAACTTTGTCTTTACCAATCTGGATTCCTTGTATTTCTTTGTTTTGTCTAATTGCCGTGGCTAGGACCTCCAGTACTATGTTAAATAACAGTGGGGAGAGTGGGCATCCCTGTCTTGTTCCCAATCTCAGAAGAATACCTTTCAGGTTCTTGCTGTTCAGTATGATGTTGGCTGTGGGTTTATCATATATGGCCTTTATTATGTTGAGGTACTTGCCCTCTATACCCATTTTGCTCAGAGTTTTTATCAGGAATGGAAATTGAAGTTTGTCAAATGCTTTTTCAGCATCTATGGAGATGATCATGTGGTTTTTGTCCTTCTTTTTGTTGACGTGGTGGATGATGTTGATGGATTTTCAAATGTTGTACCATCCTTGCATCCCTGGGATGAATCCCACTTGGTCATGGTGTATGATCTTTTTGATGTATTTTTGAATTTGGTTTGCTAATATTTTGTTGAGTATTTTTGCATCTATGTTCATCAGGGATATTGGTCTGTAATTTTCTTTTTTGGTGTGGTCTTTGCCTGGTTTTGGTATTAGGGTGATATTGGCTTCATAGAATGAGTTTGGGAGTATTCCCTCCTCTTCTATTTTTTGGAAAACTTTAAGGAGAATAGGTATTATATGTCTTCTCTGTATGTCTGATAAAATTCCGAGGTTAATCCGTCTAGCCCACGGGTTTTGTTCTTGGCTAGTTTTTTGATTACCGTTTCAATTTCTTTGCTTGTAATTGGTTTGTTTAACTTTTGTGTTTCTTGGTCAGTCTTGGGAGGTTGTATTTCTCTAGGAAGTTGTCCATTTCTTCTAGGTTTTCCAGCTTGTTAGCATATAGGTTTTCATAGTAGTCTTTAATAATTCTCTGTATTTCTGTGGAGTCTGTCGTGATTTTTCCATTCTCATTTCTGATTCTGTTGATGTGTTGGTTCTCTTTTTCTCTTAATAAGTTTGGCTGGAGGCTTATCTATTTTGTTTATTTTCTTATTTTCTCAAAGAACCAGCTCTTGGTTTCATTGATTTTTTTCTGTTGTTTTATTCTTCTCAATTTTGTTTATTTCTTCTCTGATCTCAATAATGTCCCTCCTTCTGCTGACTTTAGGCCTCATTTGTTCTTCTTTTTCCAATTTCAATAATAGTGATGTTAGACTATTCATTTGGGATTGTACTTCCTTCTTTAAGTGTACCTGGATTGCTATATACTTTCTTCTTAAGACTGCTTTCGCTGCGTCCCACAGAAATTTGGGCTTTGTTTTGTTGTTGTCATTTGTTCTCACATATTCCTTGATCTCTATTTTAATTTGTTCTTTGATCCATTGATTATTTAGGAGCATGTTGTTAAGCCTCCATGTGTTTGTGAGCCTTTTTGTTTTCTTTGTAGAATTTATTTCTAGTTTTATACCTTTGTGGTCTGAAAAGTTGGTTGGTAGAATTTCAATCTTTTGGAATTTACTGAGGCTCTTTTTGTGAGCTAGTATGTGGTCTATTCTGGAGAATGTTCCATGTGCACTTGAGAAGAATGTATATCCTGTTGCTTTTCGATGTAGAGTTCTATAGATGTCTATTAGGTTCATCTGTTCAAGTGTGTTGTTCATTGCCTCCGTGTCCTTACTTATTTTCTGCCTAGTGGATCTATCCTTTGGGGTGAGTGGTGTGTTGAAGTCTCCTAAAATGAATGCATTGCATTCCATTTCCCCCTTTAGTTCTGCTAGTATTTGTTTCACATATGTTGGTGCTCCTGTGTTGGGTGCATATATATTTAGAATGGTTATATCCTCTTATTGGACTGAGCCCTTTATCATTATGTAATATCCTTCTTCATTTCTTATTACTTTCTTTGTTTTGAAGTCTATTTTGTCTGATACTAGAACTGCAACCCCTGCTTTCTTCTCTCTGTTGTTTTCCTGAAATATGTTTTTCCATCCCTTGACTTTTAGTCTGTGCATGTCTTTGAGTTTGAGGTGAGTTTCTTGTAAGCAGCATATAGATGGGTCTTGCTTTTTTTATCCATTCTATTACTCTGTGTCTTTTGATTGGTGCATTCAGTCTATTTACTTTTAGGGTGACTATTAAAAGATATGTACTTATTGCCATTGCAGGCTTTAGATTCGTGGTTACCAAAGGTTCAAGGTTAGCTTCTTTAGTATCTTACTGCCTAACTTAGCTCACTTATTGAGCTGTTATATACACTGTCTGGAGATTCCTTTCTTCTCTCCCTTCTTATTCCTCCTCCTCCATTCTTTCTATGTTGGTTGTTTTATTCTGTGCTCTTTTGTGTTTCCTTTAACTGCTTTTAGTGGGTAGTTGATTATATTTTTTGCCTTTAGTTAGTATTCTGTTGGTCTGCTTTCTTTGCTGTGATTTTATTTTCTCTGGTGACATCTGTTTAGTTTTAGGAGTGCTCCCGCCTAGAACAGTCCCTCTACAATACCCTTTAGAGGTGGTTTGTGGGAGGCAAATTCCCTCAACTTTTGCTTGTCTAGTAATTGTTTAATCCCTCTTCATATTTAAATGGTAATCGTGCTGGATACAGTATTCTTGGTTCAAGGCCCTTCTGTTTCATTGCATTAAATATATCATGCCATTCTTTTCTGGCCTGTAAGGTCTCTGTTGAGAAGTCTGATGATAGTCTGATGGGTTTTCCTTTATAGGTGACCTTTTTCTCTCTAGCTGCCTTTAAAACTCTTTCCTTGTCCTTGATCTTTGCCCTTGTCGTTGATCTTTACCATTTTAATTATTATGTGTCTTGGTGTTGTCCTCCTTGGGTCCTTTCTGTTGGGAGTTCTGTGTGTTTCCGTGGTCTGTTTAATTATTTCCTCCCCCAGTTTGGGGAAGTTTTCCACAATTATTTCTTCAAAGACACTTTCTATCCCTTTTTCTCTCTCTTCTTTTTCTGGTACCCCTATAATATGGATATTTTTCCTTTTGGATTGGTCACACAGTTCTCTTAATATTGTTTCATTCCTGGAGATCCTTTTATCTTTCTATGTCAGCTTCTATGCATCCTGTTCTCAGGTTTCTATTCCATCAATGGTCTCTTGCATCTTATCCATTCTGCTTATAAATCCTTCCAGAGTTTCTGTAATATCCTTCCAGACATCTGTAATCTCCCTCTGGACGTCTGTGCTCTCCATCCGGACTTCATCCCTTAACTCTTGTATATTTCTCTGCATCTCCATCAGGATGTTTATGATTTTTATTTTGAATTCTTTTTCAGGAAGACTGGTTAGGTCTGTTTCCTTCTCAGGTGTTGTCTCCATTATCTTGCTCTGCCTGAAATTTTGCCTTTTCATGGCGATAGAGATAGTTTGCAGAGCTGGCACGAGTGATGGCTGGAAGAGCTTTCCTTCTTGTTGGTTTGTGGCCTTCCTCTCCTGGTAGAACAGCAATCTCTAGTGGCTCATGCTAGGCAGCTGCATGCAGACAGAGCTTCTGATTCTTGCCCGGCTGCAATGGAGTTTATCTCTGCTGTTGCAGTGGGTGTGGCCTGCCTCGGGCTGCCCCTTCAGGAGGCGCTGTGTTCTTGCAGGTGTGGATGTGGTCTGGATGTTGTCCTATGTCTTCTGGTCTCTCTTTTAGGAAGAGTTGTCTTTGTTGCGTTTTCAAAAATATATGTGGTTTTGGGAGGAGATTTCCACTGCTCTACTCATGCCGCCATCTTGGCTCCGCCTCTGGGCTCTGACTTTTAGAAGAGTTTTTTAGCAGTTTTTTCTCCCCTTGTGTGAGATAGGAAGACTAGCATGACTGAAGCTGTTTAATAGTTCTTCAACTAGGTTAGAAAAGGTTCTGGTTAAGTAGTCTTCTTTAAGGGTAGGCCTTTGATATGGAGACCTGAATGCTCTGGGCATGCTTTGAAATGGTTACCTTCCCCCAGCTATATTTTAAAATCATTATTCTCCCTTTCTGGTACACAAGGTCACTTTTCTTAGGTGTTCATTACCAGGAGAATCTCGTAGGGCTCCTGAAACTCATGAAAATGAGGGCAACCCCCTGTGTCCTTTTAAAAATTTATTAAATTTTTTCATATTTAGTGCTGATTTCATAGTGAAATCATTCATTGTAGAAAATAAACCCACAGATCTGGAATAAAGTATGAAAATCTTCTTTCAGTCTCTACCAATTGCCATATTCTTAGAGGTAACCGCATATCACTGTCTGATGTGCTTTAGATTTCTTCGTATGCAATCAAACATTCTGCAGACAGTGTTAGTTTTACCTGTTCCTTCCTAATATTTAGTATCCCTTATATTACACATATCTTACATGCCATTTTTGAGCATCTTTTGTTCACCCATCTCCAGTGTTATCTAATGCACTCACTGCTCACCTCTGGTCTCAGACTTCAGTGCTTCCTTCTTAATAGTAAGATATGAAACACCCAAGCATGTGAAGATACAAAGTTTGAGTGTGTTAACTCAAAATGAGAGACTAATGGAACTTAGGAAACACTGGATAAATCCTTACTGCATTTTCCTCTCAGACCTGTCTTTTTGAAGATAGTTCTTTGAGACAGAACAACCAGGTGTGCTTGACGCCAAGTGGTGGACAGCTCAGTAATTCAGCCTTCTATTGGTTGGTTTTTCTTCCCTGCCTCATTCCTGCTTCTCTATGATTGTACTCATAAAAATAAATGTTATAGCACAAGAACTTTTGCATCAAGATCTGCTTAGGGAACCTAGGTTAACATATCATTTTTTCATTTTATTAAAACATTTATTTACCATATTATATTGGCTAGGACCTCCAAACACATACTGAAAAAAAATGGTAATGATATGGATTTTATGTATATCTGAAAATTTATTTCTTTCACCTATCCATTCAACTATTTTTTATGTATAGACTTATAAATTCAAAGTATTTTCTATTCCAAAATGTGAAGATTTATTTTTTCATTTTCATCTGATTTCTTGGTTGTGATGAGAAGTTTGATGTGAATTTTCTTTGTCTTCTTATTTGAAGGGATAGTATGCTTTTTGTTTTTAAGAAGATTTTAGTAGCAGTAGACTCACAGACACTTAGAAGTGACTGGTGGTTACCATAGGGGAGGGGTTTTTTGGGTGGAGTAAGAAGGGTGAGGGGGATAAAGGGGCACAAAAATTCTCAATCATAAGTTGGTCATGGGATGGTAGTCAACATGGAGAATATAGTCAATGATTCTGTAACGTCTTCCTATGTTGACAGATAGTAACTACACCAGTGGAAGGCGAGGATTTAATAATGTGGATAACTGTTGAAACACTGTGTTGTATATTTGAAACCAAAATAAGATTTAGAGTTCCCTTCTTGTCCTTATGCATTATTTTCCTGAACTTCAATATTAGGTATCTATACATAATTTTTTCCTTTTACAATTTTGTCTTTGATATTTCCTTTCCATTTTAAGACTTTAGCTTGTGAAAATGTTCTTGTCTTTCTTTTTCTCTTCTTTTTAAATTTCTTTCTTTTTATTCTGTTCCTTTTAATACTCTGGGGATAAGATTCTGAAATCTCTGAAAACATTTTTTGTCTTTCAACTTGACAGCTCTTTGTGTGTTTTTGCTTTCCATTTTGGAAATTTCTTAGATTTTTTTACCTTCCATAGTACTGATTTATTCTTCATCAATTTATTCTATGCTTTCACTCTAGTAAATCCTTCCTTTAGTAATGATATTTAACTGTACATTAATTCCTATAATACCATCTTCTCTATTTTTATAGTTACAGTAACTTCTCAAATCACTCTGAAAATATTATAATTTTTAAATGATTTTTTATTTCTTGTATTATATCCCTTTCTTTGGGCTCAATTGTTCTATTTATTCATCTTAGCCCTTCTCTTTTCTGCTGTTGATCATTCATACTGACAGATAAATCTTAATCATGACAGATAAGTCTTAATCATCTATTTTTGCTTAAGCAATTAATGGAATATCTTGATTTTCATAAATGTAATGTCAAGGAGTGCTGAAAAAAGATCTTTCTCTTCCATTTCTAATCTGAATTTCTTAATAAATTCTTTTTATATTCAGGTAATGATGTTTAAGTAGAGAGATGGTCATAACAATTCTAGGCTAATATATGACCAACTGCAACCCCAAACACTAGATTTGCTTTTGAAAACTTTAACAAATGCTCCAGAAAATGACCTGTTTAGCCTAATTTGGATCATATACCATAAATACCTTTTTGAAAAATTACCAAGGAAATACATGTTAACTACAACACATTTCTATTTTAAACATAATGTTCTTTTTAAAAATAGACCTCTCACTTTTATTTCCAACTATAAGATTTTTTTTTCCCCAAAGTTTTGGGTTATATGAAGTCAATTATATTTTTCAGTGAGATTCAAAAAGAAAATTCTTTCTCAAATTTCTGTCATTCTTTCCCATGTAACAAAAAGCTTTAAAATTCTGCCTTTTGATATATATGGAATCATAAGGAAGTTTTTCATTCTATTAGAATAAGTACCAAGAGACTAGACAGCTGTCTTGGTAGAACACAAATAAAAGGGTGAGACCTTGTGAAAATACAAAATGTTGCTGTTTACTTACATCTTCTAAATTTGGAAGTTCACTTCTGAATGTATATGGAATATTAGAGCAAATATAGAATGCAAACTGTAAGAAGCAATTATTTTTTGATATGATTCGTTTATAAGCTCAAATTTACTATAGGGTTTTTCTTTGAATCCTGTATATTTAAAAGGAATGTATGTAACTTATGGCCTCAAAGAAAGGCTATTCTTCATGATCTAATCCATGTACTACCAAATCTATAAACTATCTAAAGTTCAAAACACCAGTACAGTTATAGATTAAATACTATTGATACAGGATAGTAGGTCTGGCTTATTGGAAAGAGGAATATTTTCAGTACAAAGAGATCAGTACCAACCAGTGAAAAGTAGAATAAAGAACTGTGAAGATCAGCATGAACCTGGGACAATTGCATTGAAGACCAGTAACCTAGAGATAAAAAAGCATTTTTAGAAAAGGATCAAAGCCCTAACAACAGAGAGAAAAACTGCCAAAGGAAAATTGTTGCAGGTGATCACAGAAATAAGCTCTCTCCTCTTAGAATGAACTTGCTGAAATTTCGTTGCATCATTCAAAAAATACTTTGAATACATCATTGAAGAGTTGCTTCAGAGACTCAGTCTCTCTAACAGCTAAAAATTCTTTAGTTGAAAGAGGGAGAAGAAAGGGTTTTGCTATGTAATGTGCTATGCTTGATTTGGAAACCTTTGCAGGTCTTGAAATGCCCGTTGTGTATACATACAGGTTAAGAAAGGTATGCAGGGACACGCTCTATGTAATTAGACTTAATGCCTAATTCACTTTACACCTGTGAAATGGGGCAAACACTGTACTCTCTGAGGTGCTGGCTAGAAGATATGTGATGGTAAGGATTAGTATACTGTTGTCATGATAGATTTAACACATTGCTTTAGATTATTGTTGAGAGGGTTTGTACATCTATATTACATAGTAATATGCAATTCTGCTAACTGTGAGCATAAGCACCTCACAGCACAAGGCTAGTGGGTATGAATAAGCTTTAGCTAGTGAGGCAGATGACCACTGAGCACTCACATTGCATTGTAACTTGTGTTCTCATCTCACATTTATAGTATATGAAACTCTAGTGCTGTGCTACAAAACTGTTTCTTTATGAAAAATGACTGGAAAGAAATCCAGCTGCTAGTGGTAGAGACTCATTAAATGTATTAATGTTTTTATCCAGAAATTAACATTTTGGACAAATTAAAAATGCATTGTCAAAGTATATGGCAGTTGGAAATCTGAAGTTGCCAAGCCACCCTAAGTTCTAGTTAAAGACAAGAAAAACTGACTTGTGAATCTGATTCAGTAAATGTTCTAAACAGTCCAACATTTGTTCTTATTGGGAAAGATAAAACTTCAGTGAAATCTGAAAAAGCAATTAACTTTTAGTACGAAATATGTAACATAAGAAGGAAATATGCTTTTAGAGACACTTATTTTAATAGATGTATAAACAAACTATAGTCTCATATGATAGATGCATTAAAAGTCTGAAGTTATCATTGGCATTTCTGTTATCTGCTATTGCGCTTGAAAGACCAAAATATGTGCTTAGAGCTGTACTCTTGAACTGAGAAGGTCTCAGAAAGTACTTTACCAGGATATCAAGGGCTACTATATTACACTTACAGTTAACAGAAAGAATTTATAACATAGTGGAAATAAAACATGATTGGAAGCACAAGAAATCTGGATCATAGCCTTGATTTTGGTACCAGACAGATGTGTGCATTTGCTCAGGGCTTTTGACCTTTTCAGGGTTTGGATCCTTCCTCTGTTAACCGAGGCAATGAGGGGCGGGATCGTAAATCCATGTGTGTTCCTTCTAGTTCTAAACTGTCATGCTTCCTCTGATGTCCTTTGTCCACAAAAGCAATATTAGCATCCCAAAGTATCTGCAGATAATTGTAAGTACTGCAGCAGCTCCTCACTTCACACGTTGGCAGCGCTACAACTAAAAAGAGCCTTCCTGCCACGAGATGAGTAAGAGCTTGGGACCCACCTACTCTGCGAGCAGACTGGCTTCTCTTCTCTCTGCCACACGCCCACAGAATGCATGGGATGGGACTGCCAAGCCAAACATGATGGAACTGTGGATTTGAACACTAGCCCAAAACGCAGGAAAAGTGAAATGCTATTACAACTGTCTGTGGTTCCATCCATTCTTTAACTACGTATTTATTCATTGATAGGATTCTGTCATTTAAATACATTTTGGTATTGAGATATTTCTGTAGTTTTTCCCCTCATTTTTTGCCCTCAAGAATAATGCTTATGCCATGTTATCTGTGAAGAAATGAAGGAAGGAGGAATTAATGGGTTTGATCATACAAACCAATTATGCCCTGCATTCATCAGTGACTTTTTTTTTTACAATTAAAGAGGAGCAAGGTGACTATAGCTGGTGTGCACCCCATGCCTCCACATAAAATTGCAAGAAAGAGGGCAAGTTGAAGCTCCATTGTAAATCTTATTTTAAAGGGCAGAGATTTTCATAGTGTTCCTTGATAGTTAAGATGTGTAATCATTGAAATAGACTGAATTTTTCCATCAGGCTTCAGGTTTGATTCAGATCTCATCCCATATGTGAATTTGGCCTGCCTACTGAACTCCATTGTTCTCTGCCCTCTGCTCTCTAGTCTGCAGTTCATGTGCCACACACATCCTGGCACCCATCACGTGTTAATGCTATCTACCTATCATATGTGTCTGTTTGCAAATATGATGGAACAGTCTTTGAGGACAGACTTGCTCATTTTGTCAGCTTTAGAGACTAGGAACCACTTGGGGTATAGTGGGCACTTAATGTTTGTTAAATAAATATGTGAGTCCTGTTCCCTAGGTTCTGCTTAATCCTCTAGAATTTTGTTTTGCAATAACAATGGCAGAGCTTTGCCCAACCACCTAATTGACAAAATTTAGGAGGAAGTAAGTTTGCTGTTTTGAAAATAAGAAAAATTTTATTCTAATACTTACTATAACTAATATTCATGCCAAGCTCTGTCTTAAATTCTTTACATATATTAACTAATTTAGTCCTCACTCAACCATATGTGAAAGATTAATTATTCTCATTTTACAGATGAAGAAACTGAGGCACAGAGAGGCTAAGCAATTGCATCAATGTCAGAAGACATTGGCAGAACCAGGATTCAAAGCCATGCAGTCTTGTTGAAATGTCCATGTTCTTAATAATTGTGTTACGGTTTCCTGGAACTATATCCCAGTCAGATGGAATCATATTTTTAGAATTAATAAAGCTGATTTAGTTAAATAGACTTGGAATATCTCAGTCAGAGAAATCCTTAATTGGCTATGTGGGTTAAAAACATTTCCTTTCATCAAAATGAGATGCCCTTTCACATCCGTCAGAGTGGCTTGTATCAAAAAGACAAGAAATAACAAGTGTTGGTGAGGATGTGGGAAAAAAAGGGAACATTTGCAGACTGTTGGTGGGAATGTAAATTGGTACAACTACTGTGGAATGCAGTATGGAGATTTCTCAAAAAATTAAACCTAGAAATACTGTACAATCCATATGTAATTCCACTTCTGGATATTTAACCAAGGCAGACAAAAACACTAGTTCAAAAAGATATAGGTATCACTTACTACACTAAGTGGAATAAGCCAGGCAGGGAGAGACAAATACCCTATATGATTTCACTTATTTATGGAATATAAAAACAAAAAGACTAAATAAACAAAATGGCAGTAGACTAATACACAGTGAGAAGTGATTGGTGGTCACCACGGAGGAGGGGTTGGTGTGGGTGTGGTGGGTGAGGGGTATAAAAGGGCACAACAATTTTCAATCATAATATAAGTTGGTCACGGGAATGGTAGCACAGCATGGAGAATATAGCCAATGACTCTATAACAGCTTCCTATGTGAACAGATAGCAAATGCACTAGTGGGAGTGAGGATTTACTAGTGTGGGTAACTGTTGAACCTCTATGTTGCATACTTGAAACTAATAGAAGATTGTATATCAATGATACTTCAATTATAAAAAAGATATATCCATCCCTGTGCTTATTGCAGTATCATCTACAATAGCTAAGATAAGGAAGCCACTTAAGTTTTTGTCAATAGATGAGTGGCTCAAGAAGATGTGGCACAAATAACACAATGGAATATTGCTCAGCCATGAAAATGAATTGAAATCTTGTCTAGAGGGTATTATGTTAAGTGAATAAGTCAGCCAGAGATGACAACTACCATATGATTTCACTTATATGGGTAGTCTAAGAAAATGAAACAAATGAACAAACAAAATAAAAGCAGAGTACTAAATAGAGAGGAAAAACTGCTGATTGCTCTAGGGGTGGGGAATTGGGTGAAATAGGTGAAAGGGATAAAAGGGTACAAACTTCCATTCATAAAATAAATAACTCAAAGGGATGGAAAGAACGGCATAAAAGGAAATATAGTCAGTAAACTAATAGCTTTGTATGGTGAGAGATGGTAACTAGGGTTACTGTGTTAAGCATTTTGTAATAAATAAAACTGACAAATTACTATGTCATACACATGAAACTAATATTATGTTTATATCAACACTTCAATAAAAATGATATTGGGGAAAAATAAAAAAATAATTAGCTCTATAGCATAAATGTTAAGGATTACCCTATTTAGAAAGATGACTGATTTCCCAAAAAAGTATTTTGCTGCTGACTCCTGTGTATATTTGAGAACGTGTACTATTTAGCTCTCCCACATAGTTCTATTGTAGCTAAGTTTGTTGAACCAGTGAGTAAATTCAAGGAAGCTTTACGAATTCCCCCTGGCTGACCACTTGTGATTTTTACTTTTTGCATTGCTTCCCTGATCTCCCAATACTGTACTGGCTGCATGGTCTTCCTTATCGAACAAGAATAGTAAAAGTAAGATAATGTACATTTCTGTGGTCCAAAAATTGAAAATAATCTGGACAATCTTGAAGAGCTAGTATCTGGGACTTCCCGTAATCCACACAGGCAGATTACTGCATTGCATTTCCGAAGTAGGATAATTATACGATGAATCTAAGGCTGCCTGAAGAAATGGATAAGAAGGGAAAAAAAGACTAAAAGTAGGCACATGCTTGGCATCAGGCACTTTATTGTAAAACAAATTTTGAATTTTCTGGGTCCAAGAATCATGACAGTACTGAGCAAATAATGAATATGCATCTGTGGTGTAATTTTGTCAGAACAAAAAGGTACTGTTAATAAATCTGTCAGATTTGAGAGAGGCATTTCCTAAATTGTCAAAGGATTCCCTGTTGTTTCAACTTCAGCTTCTCTTTGGTAAACTCTGATTATGGTAAACTAGTATGTGAAGACCTGACAGGATCGATAGAGTGAATGAATTACATTTTCATTACTTTGAGTGCTGTGTTTGAGCTTTAGAAAAAATATGGCCAAGAATGTACACAGAAGATACGTCCTCTATCACTTTCAGATCTGGCCTATGAAAAATATCCTACACACAGTTCTTCTCTTTCCTGATCTGCTGACTGAATGAAAGAGCACTCTGAGGACCTCCAAGATGGTGAAGTCACAAGCTGGAAGGAACCTGCATCACAAGTGACTGTGAGGAAGATAACTTGCCTTATAAGAAACCATACAGTGGTTTTGTGTAAACAAATAGATATATGTTTATTGTTTCCAGCTGCTGAGAATTATGGTTTTATTTTGTTATGACTTGTATTACTTAACTAATACAATATCTTTGCCTCCTATGGTAGTCTTAGGTAATGACTTTGTGACATAATTCACTAAAAAAACTGAAACTGCTAGGATCAAGGTTCCTCCATTTTCCATCCCTAAATGGGATAACCTGCTTACATTTCCATGCATTATTTCCCGTTTTCTTCTGTTAACAATACAATGGCTAGCCCTCTTTGTGTCTGAGGTCAGTCACTCTGTGAGTGCTCTGGGTTCCAGCCATTATAACCTCTTCAAGAAACTGTGGTCCTTCACTTAGTCATCTCCAGTCTCACCCATAGCATCAGTTTTCTAGATACATAGGATCTTTCATACTGCATAGAGACATGCTCTAGTTTCCTCTATTTTAATATAAACTCTGCTATAAGTCCACATTTCCTTCCAGTTTTAGCCTTGTGTCTGTCTCACTGGTAACCAAATATTTTCAAATAGTTTTCTACCTTTACTCCTTTTATTTCAATGTACATTTTATGATTTTCTGACAGTAGAGTGGGGTGAGGGAATCAGAACACAGCAGAAAAATAAAATATAAAGAGAAAAATAATCTTTCACATGTCCAGCACCCTTAATTAATGCTGGTTGCTATTATGAAATTTTTGCTTTTGTATTTTACTATTTTGTATTATTTTTCCTTTTAAAACTCACTTTAGTTTTTGCAAAGGAATAAATATGAATTATGAGCTTTTCTAATTTTTCAGAGGAACTATAAAGATGAAAGTTTTGAAAACATCACCAAATACCACTTCCATGAATTTATCTTCATTTACACAAAGCACATGCACATATCATTTTATACATATAAACAAATGATAAAAATACCTTATAAAAATTTCAAATATTGTATATATTTGAAATAAAATGTTTTGTTATTTGAATTTTACTATTAACTTTTTAATTATAAACTTATGACTTCTATAAAAATAACTTAATATTGTTTACAATTGGTTTTGTTTCATTTGTTTAATGTTTACACTAATCATTTTGTGCTTCTTTTGTGCTCTTTATCTTTCTTTTAATTCACTGAATTTCTTTGTCAAATTTTCTTTCTCCCAAGAAGGGTGTGTAGGTTGTGTATTCCTTGATATTTTTCACTTTTGAGAATATATCTCTGGTACCTTTACACTTGACTGATCCTTTGGCTGGGCATAATGTTATTGGGGCAGACTTTTCCAGAACATTGTAGAAGCTACTTCATTGTATTCTGGCTTTGAAAGTTTTGAGAACTTTGATGTGAGTCTGATTGTCCCCTGTTGTACGTGACTTGATTTTTTTTTTTTGAGAGGGCATCTCTCATATTTATTTATCAAATGGTTGTTAACAACAATAAAATTCTGTATAGGGGACTCAATGCACAGTCATTAATGAACCCCAAGCCTATTTCTCAACAGTCTCCAATCTTCTGAAGCATAAAGAACAAGTTCTTACATGGTGAATAAGTTCTTACATGGTGAACAGTGCAAGGACAGTCATATCACAGAAATTTTCGGTTTTGATCACGCATACGTGATTTGATTTTTAATTCTAGATGCCAAGAAAAAGATTTCTTTAAAATAATATTTAAATATCTAATTTAAAATAGTTTGGTCTTGAGATTTCTATATCAAATTATCCTGGAATATGGTTTTCTTTTAGTTTGCAGCTTTAATTATTTATTTCAGATAACTTGGATTAAATTTTAAACTAATCTATTCTATTGTTTGGTTTTTCTACTTTGAGAACAAAAACTATATTTATGTTGGCTTATCTTGCTGTACAATCTATGTCCATTTGTTTTATTCTGTTTCTTTAAGCTCTTTTTTATCTACTTTGATTTTTTTTCAAACTTTTCCTCTGTGTCATCCGTTTTATTTTTAATTGGGCTATTTTTTTCTTGCTTCTAACTTATTTATTAATTTGATTATGGCGATCTAATCCTCATTTCCCCTTACATTTGCAATTATTTTTAAACAATTTGTTATTTTACCATTTTATATTGGAGTTCTTGTTTTACAGAAATAACATTTCATAATTTGTCCTACAATGTGAAACAATTGTAAAGTATTTCCTTTTGTTCCTCAAGTTATGATTTCCTAATGGATGAGTTCCTTTCCTTTCCTTTTCATGCTTACATTCTTACCTTAAATTGTGTTGCCATAATTTGTTTGCTAAATTGCCCTACTATATACGTTTGGAGATCTTCAGTATGTAGTTGTTATTAAAGCCAGGGAATGAATGAATGGAGAAGTCCTTGTTTTCTTTCTTATTCCTGGTTGTCATCCTCTAGGCACCCCATTTGCTTGGATAATCGTGAGGGCAAGTGCACTCAGCCATCTCCGTGCAGTATCAAAGCCAGCCTTGCTGTATTTTCTCCCTGAGATACGGTGTGGAGGCTGGATAAATTGTGTCTATTCAATTTTTGTGGTATAGGGATCAGTCATGAGAGTGGAGGGGTGATGTATTTCCATCAGGATCTCTGCTTTTTCCTTTATGAATGTTTTATGAATGCCACCAAGGTTTACTCTTCCCAGTTACAGGCAAGGGTAAATTAAGAGTTAGTGAGTTTATATAAATTTTAGGGCCCTTATTAAGGGAAAGAATACAAAGTTAGGGTCAGTGCCTTAGAGAGGACTCAGGTAAGTGAGGGAAGCCTTAGGCTTAAGGTTTCGTACCCATGTGGCTCAAGACAATTTGTCTCATGCAATGTATAGTCCTGATGCCTTCCTTTCTATCAGAATCATCATTTTTGTTTCTTTCCCTACTTTCCAGCACTTTTTCCAGATGTTTCCTTTGCTTTATGGTCAAAAGAAGAAAAAGAGAACATGCCACCTTCTGTTCTTTAACTCAAGGTTTTACAATATTGCTCAGGATTGTTTGTGCAAATACCAAGGTGTATTTGTCCAGGATCTTCAGAGAAACAAACAATAAAATATATATTGACATATATGAAAGAAATTTATTATAGGAATTGGGCCATGACATTCTGAAGGACGAAAGGGTGTAAGGTCTGCCATCTGTAAACTGGAGAATGAGGAAACCCAGTAGTATGATTTAGTCTGAGTACGAAGGCCTGAGAACTGGGGAGGTTGCTGGTGTAAGACCCAGAGTCTGAAAACTTAGAACCAGGATCTCCAGTGTCTACAGGGCAGGAGAAGATAGATGCCCCAGCTCAGGGAGACAGACAGTGAGAATTCACCCCTCCTCTGTCCTTTTGTTCTATTCCTGCCTTCAAAGGATTGCACCACATCTGCCCACATTGATGAGGGCATCTTCTTTACACAATCTGAGTCAAATGCTAATCTCTTCCAGAAACAGCCTCACAGACACACTTTGAAACCATGTTTTACCAGTTTCCTGAGCATCCCTTATCCTTTAGCCCAGTCAAGGTGACAGGTAAAATTAATCACCACAGGGAAAGCAAGGAACCGTGTCATACTCCATTTTTATCTGTTTAGAGATCTATACTGTCTCCTTTTCCTGGTCTGATTACTGTGATTATTGCTGGGTTGGCTACTATTCCTAAATTTTATCTTGGGCTTTACTATACTCAGGGAGACCAGAGATAGGCTTTGTGAGAAATTTCTTAGGGTAAAATTCTCCACTCACTCCTCAGACCTTCCAAACTGCTCCCATCACTTCTCTGCTCCTATCAAGGGTACAGTGACCTCCTTGCGGAAAAAACAAAATACTTCTCTGAACTTGTCTTCCTTGATCTCTCAAAATTATCTACTCAGATTTTCCATTGGCTTTTTCTTGAAAGATGATTCCTCTGGGCTTCCCTGAAACAATCTCCTAATTCATTGGCAGCAGTTTCACTGTCTCTTGGCTGGATTTGTCTGCTTTTGAAGGAAAGTTTTCCTCAGAGTAGTTTTGAGCCATCTTTTTCATTTCTCAACACTCATTCATTCCCTGATTTAAATACCAATTATATGCTGAAGATTTCCAAACTTAACATCTACAAGATGGACTTCTCCTTTGAGCTCTGGCAATGAATATCTATCTGCACTTAAATATTTCACAACTATCTGCAACTTAAGTGAACAGAACAGAACTTTTCTTTTCCCTTCTCAAATCTCTACTTTTGCATTATACCATAATTTTGTACTTTTGTAAATATGAATAATTCATATATTTGCTCATCTACACTAAATTTTAGAAAGTTCAAAGATTAAGAATTTAAGAAGAATAAAACAATACGTAAGGTAAAAAAATATAGTAAATGGAAGGGAGATTTTTGTTTTTAATGTGGAAAGGTTGAGATAAATATGATACCCAAAGACACAAGTTTAACATTTTGAAGAATGAGGGTTGGAGTAAAAAGAAGAGTAAGGAAAAAAGTTAATAAAAAGCATTTCAAGGAAACAGGAATGTGTGTGATGGAAAGATTTTTGAGGGCTATTCAGCTCCCACAGGCATATTGTATTCTTCTATATTTTATTGTCTCCACAGTGTTTTCAGAGATCTGAGGAACACAGAATCATTGACATTCCTTTGGTTGACTTTATATTTTATTCCATAGTAGATCACAGAAATCTTCTTCATTTCTGGCCTTTCCTCATTCTTACATTGCCATTTTACACTTGTTTGTTTCCTTAGAAGAGAAATTTCTTTAGTTTGTCCACTTCAAGTCTCCAATGATTAAAGGTTGTGTTTATGTATGAATAAAACCTATGCCGTACTACAGCAGGAAATTATTTACAGTGTACTAAGCTTAATTTATGCATTTAAAGGGTAAATATTTGCTCAACTCTCAGGAGCAAGAAGTAGCACATCATTATTATTTATACCAAATGAAGGTTGGCTCAGATGCCCAGTTATAAGAGCTCTGGATCCCTGTTGCTCTACAGCAGAATCTTTGAGGTTTACAAGGTACCTGGGACTGAGGAGAGTTTGATTCTTTGGCCATGGTAAAGCCCATCATTGCTGTTTCTTCTTCCAATGCACAACCAGTGAACACCTCTTCCTATTTCTGTCAAGCAAGGATGCTTTTGAGAGGCTCAGAGATAAATCTCACTCATAGTAGACTTAGCCACAAAAAACTTGCTGCTGCTCTCAAAGACTCCTGTTTAGCCAGGCTTCACGAGCATCCTGCCTCTACCCCACTCTGCTTCACTGAAAACAAACAGGGGCCTTATATTATCACTGAAGGAACTATAGTAATCTTGCCAAACCTCTTCCCTTCCTAGTCACAGGGAAGATTGGAAGTACTGCCATTCAGTCCACCACCTATGCTTAATAGTATCTATACACTTTTTAAAAATTAAAGTATCATTGATATACAATATTATGCTGGTTTCAAATATACAACACAGTGGTTCAACAGTTACCCATATTATTAAATCCTCACTCCCTTTAGTGCGGTTACACCTCTACTGCGGTTATCAACGTAGAAAGATGTTACAGAATTATGAACTGTATTCTCCATGCTGTATTACCATCTCCATGACCAACTTATATTGTGATTGCAAATTACTGTACCCCTTTATCACCTTTACCTCCCACCCCCTTCCCAACCCCTATCCCTTGGTAACTGCTAGTCACTTCTAGGTGTCTGTGAATCTACTGCTATTTTGTTCCTTCTATTCTGCTTTGTTTTTATACTCCACAAATAAGTGAAATCATATGGTATTTACCTTTCTCAACTTGGCTTATTTCAGTATGTATACATTTCTATCCCCTTCTCACACACACACACACACACACACACACACATAAATACGTATTTAAATCTGTATGTTGGAGAATTGCTGTCCCATAGGTTAAAGATTCCTGTGGATCCCTGAAACACAAAATATTGACTCCTAAGGAAAGAAGATTTAAAAAACCACCACCACACCTCTTATACTTTCAGTCTCTTACTGCAGTGAAACCCAACAGCATAAGGAAGAACTTCTGTGTAAACACAACCAGTTGACTTAATTTAAATCCTTCTTGCATTTGTCCCCTGGTTTTAGACTATTGGTTAATCCACTTCTGTGGCTCTCAGTGCCAACATTTCTATGGTTCTTTCTGCTCAGGACACCATTTGAATGAGTGACCCCATCTGCTCCTTCATCATGTATTCTGCTTGAAATTCTTCTGTCTTTTGCTCTTGGAATGTGGAAGTTCCTCTCTCTTTGCCTACTTGTATCTTTACTTTGAATATTTTCTTTGCTTTTTTCATAGTTTTCACCTTGTAAGAAAGATGGTATGGTCTGAAATGTATTTTAGATAAAAGAAAGTTTTCAGGCTGACTTTGACCCCAAGCCTTCTTGGATACTAGATTTGCAATATCAAACAGCATATTCATTCTCCACTCCCACCTAAAATGCACAAAACTTCACAGCCTAACTACTTTTTGCCCACTTCCCTTGGGGCTACTAGTGTGGATGCTAGTCAGCCAAATCATAGAAAGATGTTAATTAGAAGCTTATATTCATCAAGGAAAGCTTTCATTTTATTACCTGTTGAAAAAAATTACATTTCTCTTTACAGAAAAAAAAAAACCCCAACAAATCATGGCAGTGTATTTCTGACCAACAGACTCAGCTCTTAGCAAGTCTGATGAAGCTCAGGTAGGGCTTCTATTGTTTGGCTTGTATCATCTAGCCTTAGATTTTTTTTTCATTTTTTCATTAATCCATTTAGAAAAAAGATTGAGAAGGAAAAAAAAGCAAGGCGCTTTGGCTCCTGGGGTTTTACGAATTCTCTGAAACTTTGAAATTGTTGTTTCTGTGCCATAATAATTTTCTGGATGACTGAATTATCATTTAATTTAATTCAGGTAGTATTCACTTCCACAGAATTTTACACTATCTAAAATCTGTCTTCTGGCAAATGCTTAAATTTAGGCTCAGTGATGCATTCCTATCAATAGTCTGCTGCCGCCCTCTGCTCCAAAAGGTTATTATTATTTTATTCTTTAGAAACTTTTAAATGAACCTTTTCAATTTCTCCACAATCCTTTAAAATCTAGAGCCCAAAAGGGAGGATGAGTCTAAAAATCAATTATCAGTGGATAATTTCCATAGATCACAAAACTGTCTATTATATTAACTACCTTATATTGGAATGTACTGCCCTATAATACAAAGTTAGCCGTGCTTTCATGATTACAGGCCATTCCTATTTTTGTAAATTGCATAGAACAAATACTGAGGCTCATGCTGCTCTTCAGCAATTGGGATTGAATTTATTTTTTGTAAGAAACCACTTAGAAATTCTTTCAATGCCAGTTGGAATAAGAATATATAATTTATAGTTAACTTTTGAGAAAATAACTCAGTTGTCTAGATGTACACTGCACACAGACATTCTTGGATAGCAACTTTCTGTTATTCCTTATTTTATTAGCACTATTTTTGAAGTTTCTGACCTTCAATGTCAGAGAAATTTCTCTTGATGCCAGTGTTTGATCCATGCACACTGAAATTCAGTAAGTGCAGCATAAAAGTAGCTTCAAAGTAGCAAAGATTTTGTAAGTCTAAAGAGTTTTGTTGGTCTTGGTTATAGCTTTCAAAATCTAATTTATTAGAAATTAAATATGAAATATGCCAAGAGTACATATAATAATAATTATAAAAGGATGACTATATTTTATACTTCTTTAATATAACAAGGTATGATATTGTATGAAACTTTGAAGTGGCATATTTCTTCGCTTTGTTTTCTGACATTCAGAGAATGACTCTCTCAATCTCTGCCTCTACCCATTGTATAACTTTACCCCCTTATCTCAAACAAGACATGACATGACACCATCTCTTTGCATAAGACAACAATGTACCCTTTGTTGTAGAGAGGTTCAAAAATTAGCCACATATAATAAATATGATTTGGTTTTCATTATATAACAGATGCTACAACCTGTATTGACAGCAGAGTCACCTCTGTACTGTAGACAGAAAATGAAAGAATTGGAACTTGCTGTGCTAAACTGCTGAGATCACCATCATGCATTATTAATTAAAATAAATAAGAAATAAAAGAAAAAAATGACTTTTGCTTCTGCTATTTGAAAGGTCTGTAGTGCATTATCTAGTCATCAATTCAATTTCTTTTACCACATCATGCATCCCGACTTACACTATGTGGTTAACAAAATTCTCTCTATGACCTTGTCACTTCAAGTTTTCATAAATTCCCCCACCCCAGTATCTGTCTCATGTGCACTAGAAAATCACTTTCCTGAATCTTATATTCACAATCACAAAGCCGTGGAATAAAAGTAAAGCTGCTGTCATTGATGGGTTATTTCAAGGTAACTAAAAATAATTTGAGTGAATCTGTCACTTGGAAAGCTTAGACTGAGTTCCACATTGTGCCGGGTGACCTTGGAAGAGACACTTAGGCTCTATCTACTAGATTCCAAAGCAGAGAATGGAGATGGTCAGTTGAGCAAAACAGAAGACTTGAGGAGGAGAGGGAAGAGAAATAAAGAGAGAAAAGAAGGAAAAAAAATTCGGTTTACTGGAAAAGTCAATTGTATTTTAGTTTAAGTAAGAAAAATGGGCAAATGTTAACCTCCCATGTAGTCTTTGGTGATTTTAAAATATTTCTCCAAATTCACTGATATTCCTCTCTTTCGAAGGAGGAACTTGCTTTCCCTAGCCTTGAATGTGGGCTGGACTAGAGATCCATTTTTAATGAACAGAATGTAGTGAAAGTCAAGGTTCGGCAATAAAAAAAGTAGCTTTAGCCTGGCCCTCGCCCTTTTATTTCAGTCTTAGGGGAAGCTAATCATTGTACCGTGGGGACACTCAAGCAACCCTGAGAAAGGATGTTGAAGAGATCTGAGGCCTCTCAACAACAGTCAGCATGAACTTGCCAGTTATCAGCTACCAAGGACTTGGATAATTTTGCCCCAGTTAAGAACTCAGATGAATTGGCTTGACCAACATCTGACTACAACACTGTGAGAAATCTCGGGCCAGAACTGCCCAACTAAGCTGCTGCTGAATTCACAATCGACAGAAACTGTAAGAGAGGAAAAAAGTATGTATTGCTCTTTTGAGAGGATAAAGTTTTGGGGAACCAGATAAGAACACTATGAGAAAGAAACTGTAGGCCAGTATCCCTGATGAACACAGAATGCAAAGATGCTCAACAAAATATTAATGAATGGAATTCAATAGCACACTGAAAGCATCATACATCAAGATCAGGTGGGATTTATTCCAAGGATGCAAGGATGGCTCGACAGTCCAAATCAATTAATATGATACATCACATTAAGGAAAGGAAGGATACAAACCATCTGATCACTGCAAAATATATAAGAAAAAAAAAGTTTGGAAAAAAATTCACATCCTGATAAAAACTCTTAACAAACTGGATATAGAGGGAATGTACTTCAACCTAATAAAGACCATATGACAAATCCACACCTAATATCATACTCAAAGGTGAAAAGCTTCTAGCTTTTCCTCAAAGATCAGGAACAAAACAAGGATGCCCACTTTCCTTACATTATTTAAGACAGTACTAGAAGCAAGAGCAACAGATAATTAATACTTAGTCATGATATTAATATTTTAATTTCTTAGCATCTACTCTGAGATAAATATGGAGATTAATGTCTGTTATTATATATATATATAATATATATATCCCACATTATATATATATCCTACTATAAACTTGGTCCTTCTTTTATGTCATCACTTAAATCACAAAAGAAAAATGCAATGGAAACAAACATAAATTAAGATTTAAAGATGGTTTTGGGATATGAGTAATCTCAAGAATAGTGCTTGTTTATTTTATACTTGATTTATATTGTTCACATATTAGGAAATGAGTTACAATGCTGATTATTAAATATCTTGAGAATGGCTGGGGGAGCAAAATATCCAGGAATATGTTGAGGTTAGAGAAACATAATAAATGTTTTGTCATTTTTGTTTGGCATAGCATTTATTTTATTTTATTTTATTCATTCATTTGCTGTCTAAAATAAAAACAATATATATTTAGTATTATTTATTGATCATTCTAGTTTTCAACTATATAAAGAAACATAATTTTCAAACACCTTAATGCAGAGAAAGTATAAAGGAAACTTTTTATATAAAAAGTAGTTTGATTATTTGCTTTGTCAGTAGATTAAGATATTAAAATTTGAGAGCATGGACTTTAAGATTTATCTGGTCTGGCCCTCTAAGTTTATATACAGGAAAAATCAAAGCCCAACATGGTTGGGCAAGTAGTAAAGGAAATAACATTTGACCCCAAGTCTAGTAGAACTTTCTTTTCACTTTATTATCTTTCTGCTGGTTTTGGATGTATTTTTAATAACTTGTCATATTTACATTTGAAACCAGAGTTACTATCTTATTGTCAAAATCTTATGCCATTGTTTTACTTCCTATATGACTAGGCTAATGGAGAACAAGTTTTCTCTGGCATTAGAACACCCTGGAGCTCTAGAAGTAAAAGCACATTATAAAGAATAGAGACTCTTCTGACTCTGTGCCCTTGTATCCATCACCTAGGTAGCTAGGATACAACAGGTGAGTCAATACCACTGAATTGTGCTCTGGTTCAGTATTACCTGCTGCATATGAACAGGTTACTTCTGCTCTACACCAATTATCTGGGATATATAATGAAGTTACTAAAGAATGGAATACAAAAAAATATTTGATTGTTCTATTCAGAGTTGATTATCAAAACATAAAAAGACTCACATTCTTCACTCTCTTGCTGTAAGTTGAAATTTGCCTCTGCCTGGGGGTTCTGCTTCCCCTACAGTCATTTCAAGTGGCACAGGTTAGATTCATCACACATTACATATTCCCCTCCGAGGGGAGCAATAGGCTTCCTTCTTGCTCTTCGTAACGTTTGGCACACAGTTCCTGTTCCCTACACTTTCTCTGGTTCACAGTCACACTCCACTGCTTTGCCATCATTCTAAACAATTTCAATTTTTACTTACATGATTCTTTCAAAAATCTTTCCCTAAAGTTCTCAGACCTCATTCCCTCTAGTGCTCATGTTCCCACCTACTCACTCTCAAAGTCACACCCTAGAATCTGTCATTACCAATAACTGCAGTCCCTCCAAATTTCATTCACAAGCAACTCTTTTTCCCCCAACAACATCATATCTTTCCAGTTCACTTGGTCTAAAATCCCAACTACAAAAACCTCTTTAACTTCTGGGGTCTATAATTCATCGACCCCACCATCCTCATATTTCTGCTTCCCTCCTCATGCTGCTTGATTGGATGTTCAGTCATTACAACCACTCCCTTTTCTCCACTCCCATCCCCCTGCCTTTCACTCCCTCTGCTCTTCAATCTTAGCAAAGCTTGTGCGAGTCCTTTTTAGATCCAATTTGTCTCCTTTTTCACTCCTACCTGGACGCTGCTGGAGAAAAATGTACCACATCACTTTAAATATGACCACAAACATCAAGTGAGCTTTTAACGATGCCTGGAATTCACATTGCATTTGCCCAATCCAGGCTCTTCCTGTTTTTCTTGAGAACTATTTCCGATTGCCTTCTCTTCCCCAAAAGCTCCGACACCTATTCCTTTATACCCACACTCAGTCCAGGACCTAGCATGCTATTTTCATAAGATGATTGCACAAATTAGAAGATAAGTTCAAAAAGCCCTGACAAATATATTGATCCACCTATTTGTCCTGATGCCTGTGAACTGTGACTGTTGCTATAGATAAACTGTTTGCATTCTGAGCAATGGCCAACTCCTCCGCTTGTATGTGTTTCTGTTTAACCACTCAAACCCATTCCTCCTGCCAAACTTCCCCCAGGGCTCTATCATTTCCCCCCTCACTATTGATATTTTTGCATAAACGTAAAATACATTGTAGTGTATAACACAATTCTCCTTGGGTCTCTCTCCTCTCCCCAGTTATTACATTAGAGTTTTTGTTCCTTTAAAAAAACTTCCCCTAACAGATGCCCATACTAGCATTCTCTAATTTATCTTTCTTTGCTCCACCTCAGACTCACCACAGTCAGGTTTTGACGCTTCCACCTCCACTGCAGTTACTCGTCCGTGTCACCGAGGACCTCTGCAGTCCTCTTCTGAGCGCCCACCTACAGAACTATCAACAGCATTTGACAGTTAATGGCTCTGTCATCCTTAAAACACTTGTCTTCACCTGGCTTCCAGTTTGCCTCACTGACCTCGTTTTCCCCCAAAGTAACAGGTTGCTCATTCTCAAGGTTTTTTGCTCATGTCTCCTCTGCTCACCTGTCTCTGAAATTGGAGTGTTCCAAGGCTCAATCTTTGGAGCTCTTCTCTCTTTAATCTACCCTTTTTTCATAAAATGGCAACTTTAAAGAGCATCGAAATCTTTACAAATTGTAAATGAACATCCTCAACCCAGATCTTATCCCTGAACTCCCAATGTGAGTAACTTAACTGCCTACTTGATGTTTTCACTGGATCTAATGGGCATCTTAAAGCTGACATACTATGAAAAGAACTCCTTATGCTCTAGAAAACAAATCAGATCAGATCAACTCTCTGCTCATGATTCCGATTCCTTCCCAAAGCAGATTTCCCTGCCATCTACTTATCACTCAAAGGCAAGCCCACCCTTCCAGCAGCTTGTGTCAAAAATCTTTGAATCATCCTCTTTCTCTTCCACTCTGATTCGGTCTATCAGTAAATCCTTTTGGCTCTGTCTTTAAAATGTCTCCAGAACCTGCCCATTTCTCACTACCTCCTAATTTTACCACCCTGGCATAAGCTTCCATCGTTGTTTATTCAAATGATGTTCAAACCTCTCTACCCATCACCCAGCATATGCCATGGGCCCCTTCACTCTGGTTTTATCAGAGTGAAGCTTCCTAGAAAACACAAATCAGATCATATCAACTCTCTGCTCATGATTCTGGTTCCTCAGTGCCTTCCCATCTCATTCCATGTACAGACCAAGTTACTGGAAAAGATCTGGACTTCTGGTAAAACCTCTGGCCTCTTCTCTTACAATCCCTCCTTTCTCACTTTGTTTCCACCACATTAACCTCCTTTCTCTTCCCTAAACAGATCAGGCATGTCCCACAGAGGGCCTTTGTATTGGCAGTTTCCTCTGAGCACAATGCTCTTCCTCTGAAGACACATATGCCACTTTTTATCTACACCAGATCTTTACTCAAATGTCACCTTCTCCATGAAGACTTGGCAACTCTTTTTAAAACTGCACTTTCTTTGTGCTCCCTATAAACCTTCCCTCCTTTTTTTTTAAATAGCTCCATCTAATATACTATGTAGTTTAAACAGTTTATTTGTGATCTACATTTAATTACTAATAGACTAAAAGCCCTGGGACAGTAGGGAATTTGCTTTGTTTGCAGTTCGCATCCCAGCACCTTGAACAGAGCCTGAAGCAGAGTATAATTATTAGTGGTATTTATACTATTGATTATATTACACAAAGTAACAAATTCATTGAATTGATGTTGCAAAGTGTTATATTTCTTTTACATTTATGATTAAATGAGCAATATATGCAAAAAAGTCTATACCTTTTATTTCTTTAGGGGTGTTTAAAATAGCGTGACACATAGCACAGGGCATGGAGATGAATAAGAAGGGGAGATACAGGATCTTCCCAGGCCAGGTAGGTATGGCAGGCCAGCAAAAAAGCAGTTAAGAGAGGACACATGAGGATACTTATTACAGGAAAGAAGGCATGTCCTTTCTGCAGCCTCAGAGTTAAAACAGATTGAATAAATTCAGGTACCCACATAATGGGAAGCATCAAGGTATGGAAGATAATTTTATGAGCTACATGTATGTCCAGTAATTTAGACCAAAAAAAAAAAGAAAATGAACACAGTCATCAATATTTATAAACAAAGAAGCAGAAGTTTTCACCTTCTAAAATAGGTACCCAGGCTAGCAACCATTAACATCAGCGTAGCCCTTCATGATTTTCAAACATATTGTCACACGTGTTCCCTTATTTGACCCTCACAACATTTGGAAAAAGACAATGATTCATTTCAATTTTATAGAAATGTTTGGAAGTTATGTGCCATGCCCAGGGTCTCATGGTTTCACAATAGTAGAGCTAGTGCCTTTGCCAGCCTCTCTGTTTAAAACATTTCCCTTTGCATCATTCTAGGCATTAAGCCAGGCACCCTGATCAGGCTGAATCCACCTCCATCTATGTTGCGTAATGTTACTGTAAGGCCTCTGGTATAGGACCTTTTTTTCCAAGGTGTTAACTAGCAAGGATAGATACGTTCAGTAAGGCAGGACTCCACAACTGTTCAAAATGGGTATTGCTGCTATACTAGTCAGCTACTGTTTGTAACAATTTATCCCCAAACTTAGTGACTTAAAACAATAATAATCATTTATCATCTTTTTGTTTCTGTTTTTCATGGTTTTAGGAGCAACATAACTGGGTGGTTCTGACTTGGAGTCTCTTCAAGACATTATAGTCAAGACACCTGCAATCATCTGAAGGCTTGATTGGGGCTGCAGTGCGTCCTCCTAAGGTTGCTCTCTGTGTAGATGTAGCCGGCAAGTTTCTGCTGGCTCTCGG
Organism: Manis javanica; assembly: GCF_040802235.1. Lineage (NCBI taxonomy): Eukaryota > Metazoa > Chordata > Mammalia > Pholidota > Manidae > Manis > Manis javanica. The sequence goes on along the minus strand of NC_133161.1, from coordinate 60,226,706 downwards.
CAAGCCACAGAATTTCCTTGCCACATTACTTCTCATAGAGCTGTCAGAATATCTTTCCACAATGGCAGCTGGCTTATTCCCAAGTGGCATCCTCCAAGAGAGCAATGTCCTTTATCGCCTACCCTTAGACACCACATTCCATCATTTTGGCAGTATCCTGTTAATTACACAAGTCAACCCTACTTAATGCAGAGTGTGTAACACAAGGGTGTGCACACCTGGAGATATAGATCTTCAGGGGACAGTTTGGAGGCCCGCTCCTGCAGCTGCCCACAGAAGACACAGGTCACACATTTCCAGCAAGAACATCACTATTTTTCAGGTTCTCATCTTTTATTGAAGAATAGTTGATATACAGTGTTATATTCATTTTCAGGTGTACAGCACAGTGATTTGACTATTACACATATTATGAAATGCTCACCAGGACAAGCGTAATTGCCATTGTCACCAAAGTTATTACAATATTATTGATTATATTCCCTATGCTGTACTTTTCATCCCTGTAACTTATTTATTTGCCTTTTTTTATTAAAATATCATTGATATACAATCTTTTGAAGGTTTTACATGAGCAACATTGTAGTTACAACATTCACCCATATTATCAAGTCCCCCCAACACCATTTCATTCACTGTCCATCAGTGTAGTAAGATGGTATAGAGTCACTACTTGTCTTCTCTTTGCTACACTGCCTTCCCCATGACCTCCCTACATTATGCATGCTAATCATTATGTCCCTTAATCCTCTTCTCCCTCCCTTCCCGCACACCCTCCCCACTTGTTTCCTTTTGATATCTGCTAGTCTTTTCCTGGAGTCTGTGAGTCTGCTGCTGTTTTGTTCCTTCAGTTTTGCTTTGTTGTTATACCCCACAAATGAGTGAAATCATTTGGTACTTGTCTTTCTCTGCCTGCCTTATTTCACTGAGCATAATACCCTCTAGCTCCATTCATGTTGTTGCAAATGGTAGGATTTATTTTCTTCTTAGGGCTGAATAATATTCCATTGTGTATGTGTACTCTATCTTTTTTATCCAATCATCTCCTGATGGACACTTAGGTTGCTTCCATATCTTGACTATTGTGAATAATAGTGCTGTGATAAACATAGGGGTGCACATGTCTTTTTGAATCAGAGATCTTGTTTTCTTTGGGTAAATTCTTAGGAGTGGAATTCCAGGGTCAAAAGGTATTTCTATTTTCACTTTTTTGTGGAACTTCCATATTGTTTTCTGCAATGGTTGAACTAATTTACATTCCCACCAGCAGTGTAGGAGGGTTCCCCTTTCTCCACATCCTCACCAGCATTTGCTGTTCCTTGTCTTTTGGATGTTGGCCATCCTAACTGGTGTGAGGTTTGGTTTTAATTTGCATTTCCCTGATAATTAGTGATGTGGAGCATCTTTTCATGTGCCCGTTGGCCATCTGAATTTCTTCTATGGAGAAGTGTCTGTTCATATCCTCTGCCTCCTTTTTTTTTAAGATATCATTGATATATACTCTTATGAAGGTTTCACAAGAAAAACAATGTGGTAATCATATTCACAGTTACTATCAAGTCCCCCTCATACCCCATTGCAGTCACTGTCCATCAGTGTAGTAAGATGCCACAGAGTCCCTATTTGACTTCTCTGAGCTACGCTGCCTTCCCCGTCAATCATGATACCCCACAATCCCCTTTTCCCTCCCTCCCCACCCACCCTCCTTACTCTGCCCATTTTTTAATTGGGTTATTTTCTTTTTGGGTGTTGAGGCATGTGAGTTCTTTATATATTTTGGGTGTTAACCCCTTATTAGATATGTCATTTATGAATATATTCTCCCATACTGTAGAATGCCTTTTTGTTCTATTGATGGTATCCTTTGCTGTACAAAAGCTTTTTAGCTTGATGCAGTCCTACTTGTTCATTTTTGCTTTTGTTTCCCTTACCCAAGGAGATGTGTTCAGGAAAAAGTTGCTCATGTTCATACTGATGAGATTTTTGCCTATGTTTTCTTCTTAGAGTTTTATGGTTTCATGACTTACATTCAGGTTTTTGATCCATTTTGAGTTTACTTTTGTATATGGGGTTAGACAGTGATCCAGTTTCATTCTCTTACATGTAGCAGTTCACTTTTGCCAACACCATTTGTTGAAGAGGCTGCCATTTCCGTATTGTATGTCCATGGCTCTTTATTTTATGTTAATTGACCATGTATATGTGGGTTTATATCTGGGCTCTCTATTCTGTTCCATTGGTCTATGGGTCTGTTCTTGTGCTGGTACCAAACTGTTTTGATTGTTGTAGCTTTATAGTAGAGCTTTAAGTTGGGGAGCATAATCCCCCCAGCTGTATTCTTCCTTCTTATGATTGCTTTGGCTATTCAGGGTCTTTTGTGGTTCCATATGAATCTTGGAACTATTTGTTCTAGTTCATTGAAGAGTGCTGTTGGTATTTTGATAGGGATTGCATTGACACTGTAGACTGATTTAGGCAGGATGGCCATTTTGACAATATTAATGCTTCCTGTCCATGAGCACAGGGTATATTTCCATTCACTTGTGTCTTCTTTAATTTCTCTCATGAGTGTCTTGCAATTTTCAGGGTATAGTTTTTTCACCTCCTTGGTTAGATTTCTTACTAGGTATTTTACTCTTTTTGATGCAATTTTAAGTGGAATTTGTAACTTATTTATTTTATAACCTCTTTATCCCTGTCATCCCCTCATCCTCCTCCCTTATGGCAAACACCAGTATTTTCTGTGTTTATGTGTCTATTTCTATTTTGTACAGAGAAAGACAAATACCATATGATTTCACTTATATTTGGAATCTAAAAAGAATCAATAAACAACATTATACTTTTGAGAAGATATGTATGAATGCTGAGGCATTAATAAAGTCCATAAATGGACTTTTCTAATGTTATAAAAATAGATATTTTAACTCAGCTGTTATATTAAAAAAATAGTTTCCAATTCATACTTTCCTCTCTGCATTCAACTCTTCAGGGATCTTGGCCAGATCAATCAGTATAAGAGCAAAATAGTGAGAAAATGGACTCTCTCTAGTCACATAATAATAAAACATCTATTCCTGGCACTCTAAGAGTAATGGTTGCACAATCCTCATTAATTTATCATTAAATATCCAGCAAGCATTACATCACTACATAGATCTTGTTGCTATCGTACCATCAGTTCAGTTGTTTTCTCATCTACTTAAATGTATTTTTGAGTGGAAGTAGTGGTGGAAGTCAGGTAATACATAAATTTACATTGTAATTTTTAGGTTGAAGAAAAAAAGCATCTAAGATTCTATTGAATTGAATTGATTACAGTGAGAATTTCATCACTCCCAGGAATTGGTAATATGAGAATATTATTATCTACATTAGTAAAGCAATTTGCTCAAGATCAAATAGAAATGCACAATAAGCATTTTATAGTATCTTGTAATGTTTAAACTAATCTAGTCCAACATTTCACTCAAGAATCCTCCCTTTCGCATGAGTCACAGGTGGTCCTCTAGACCATTACTCAGCCATTTTTTCCTGTAAAGAGACTAATAGCAAATATTTGAGATCCGTAGGCCAGTTTTCCACTACCGAAATTTGCTCTTGTAGTGTAAAAACAACAGGCAATATGTAAATTACCAAGTATGGCTGTGTTCCAATACAACTTTATTTATAAAAACAGATGGCTAGCTAGATTTGACCCATGGGCCATCATCTTCCAACCCTTGATTTAGACTATGAATCATATTCTGACAACCTAGGCCTAATATAAACAAGACAGTAGTTTTATTTGATTACTATTGAGCCCATGATTTTTTAGAATGAAATTAATTAAGCAAACATTCTCAGAAATACAACCATTTTGGACTCTGTTGTTTCACAGTCAGCCTTTAAATTGTGTTTATTGCACATATCCAGATGCATTGAGTCCAACTCCTGTTTGGCTCAACTGCCTTCAGTGATTGGGATCTTGGTATACCTCTCAAAATAACTCAGTAACTGATTGAATGTATTTCAATGAATTAATCATCACATCCTCTGTATACCTTATTATATTGTATTACTTTATCACACTTTACTAACTTTATTGTTACAGACATATATTAGTTCTACCTTACTGAAACTCTTTGAGGACTGATATTATATCTATTGTAATTTTGTAGCCCAGCATCTAACACACTGTGCAGCACATAATAATGCTTAAGAAAAAAAAATTTCTTTGGTTGTTGTTGAATTAAATTTGAACTTTCCTTATCTGTCCCTTTTTAACTTCCTTTCATGGGCCTCTCCTGCCATTGGGAGACTGACCCTAATATCACTTCTATATCAGTGTCACATAGCTATGGTATATTATTATGCCACTGTCTTCCTCTTTTCTCTCAGGCTTAATAAATTCAGTTCTTCCAGTAATTCCCACATGGCACAGCCTTTAGATTCTTCACTACCTTCCTCATCCCTCACTGGTTGTGCTCCCTGTTATTGGCATCCCTTTAGGAAGCAACTCCCATGTAGCCACCATATTGTTTAGTACATCTTTATTAAGTGCTTACTGCAGAGCATTGTACCAGACAAGGCACCTAGGAAGTCCTGTGCTTAACCAGGTACAAGTACTTTTGTTTTCTTCTTTCCTTTATAAGGATACATAGATTATTAAGTATTCTGAAATTTAGGTAGGGATGGATGGATGTTAGGCTCCTTTGTTTTTCTGCATAATTCTCACCTTTTGGCCTCTCCATTGATCTTCATAGTGCCTTAAATACAATGATAGGAATTCTAGGAAACTTATTTTAGAACCTTGGATATTACATTTCTGGACTAGAGATAAAACATTTTTTTCCAGCTTCGCTGAGCTATAACTGACATATAACATAGTGTAAATTTACAGTGTACAACATGTTGACTTTATACATTTGCATATTTCAATATGATACCCCCATATTGCTAGCTAACACCTCTGTCATGTCACATAATTACCATATCTTTTTTGTGGTGAGGACATTTAAGATTTACTTGCTTAGCATCTTTCAAGTATATGATACAATACATTGTTAACCATAATCACCATGCTGTATATTAGATATCTTGAACTTATTCATCTTCTAACTTGAACTTTTTCCCTTTGGCCAACAAGAGATAAAACTTCTTAAAGCAGTCAGTGCCCACTTTTAGGGTCCTTATCTATTTTTGACTTAAATTCTGCCTGGCAAATGAAGAGTTTGTCAGATGTACTGGGACTCTTTTGGAATACTAATGAAGTAAGATTCCTTCATCTGTGACACATATAACTGACAGAAGATTACTTTTTAGAATATGTAAAAATAAATTCTCCAGATCCATGGAAAAGAACTAACTATAAGACTATCACAATAAGACTATAAAATGCATGGCCAGTAAACTGCCTTAGTAATCAGAGGATACCCATGTGGACATACATGGTTACTTATGATAATATTTCACATTTATCATATCTCTCATTCCCCAAGTATTTGGGTATAAGAATCTGATGATCTTTTCAGTTCTTTCTGTACTACCTAGTCTGTTTTTTATTTTTCTCTTTATTTCTTTTTCTGTGAATTTTTATTCCAGCCATGAAATTTTATAAATCTCTTCTCCCTCTCTCTCTCTCTCTCTCTCTCTCTCTATATATATATATATATATATATATATATATATATATATATATATATATATATATATATAAACAATTTCTCATTTCTGTTTTATATCCTTCTAAATGCCAAATCTCCCCTAACAAAATATTTCAAACCACAACTTCTAATTTTCTTATTACTAAAAGATGTAAGATGTTTCAGCACTCTTCTAGAAACATGCCAGAATTCAGCCTTATAGAAACTCAATAAATATTTGTCAAATTCTATTGAAATGCACTACGTACAATTTATGATCACATGAAATCACAAGGAGGCAGCCATGAGCTGGGTTGAATGTACAGACACACACACACACACACACACACACACACACACACACACACAACACTTTCCTATCAGCCATGTGACACTTGGCTTCTTGAGTACCCTTCATCAATGGGCATTTTACAAGATTCTCTGATTGACACTAGAGTTCTTAGCCTGTGTCTTTCCCCCAAAAAATAGAAGTTGAGTCTACAATATATACGCAAATGGCTTATTTGGATGTGATTCCAAGAAATAGTAATAGGGAAAGGAGAGTAGTGAAACAGGAAAGCAGGAAAAAAATCAACCCACAGGTGTGTTATTTTTGGTCATTACTGTGGGCAATACAGGCTATCCCACTGGTATGATTGAAAAGTTACAAGTCATGTTTCCAGAAAAAAAAGAGTATTCCCCACCGTCCCCTGGTCCCTAATAGTCAAGGATGACCCCCAAAATGTGTCAGTGACCTCACACTTTTAGTTTTACTCCTCTCAGAACTGTTGATGGTCTTCTCGTCTAGTCCCAAGCAGAATTGATTGAGAAGCCCCAGAGCAGAAAGCGAGAAATCCCAGATGCAGCTGAGGCAAACACTGTCATCTAGAGGCACAGCAAAGGCTACAGTTCTATTCAGCACATGAAAGTTGACTCAACACAAGTGAAACAGAATCAAGTAGGGTGAGATGAGGTGATTGGGGATAGGATAGGTTAAAGAAAATCAAAGTATGTCACATGTAATAATGGCAAGTGTCATTTCATGAAAATTAGATTTCAGTTCTTCCTCTGTGTGTGTGTGTCTTGTGTCTACATGTGCATTTATGTCATGTGATGAAGTAAAATGTGTTTCCTGGCTCTGTTCTATGGTCAGAGGTCGAAAGCCACTCGTCTTATGCTCCTGCGCTCCTGCTCTCCTTGGACTTTCCTCTCCAGAACCCGCACCGGTTTCCTTTCCCCTCACTTCCTCTGTGATCATTTTTTACTGAACCATCGTAACTTCTAATAAACAGAACTATATATTAGAGTTCCTTAACATTGTTCATCTTCTATCATTTATAATATCTTGAATCAGGCACAAACAGCATTTGGACTAGAGTGTGGCTTATTCAGGAACTTCAGCAAAAACTATATACTGTACTTTATGGCTGAGGAACAATGGCTGTGCCTTGGAACATCCTTATGAGAAAACCAACCAAATTAAGTGTGGGAAACACATTGAATTAAAAAGAATTAATCCTCTGGTGTCTTAAAACTATTTCCTTAAAATAAATCCCATGTTATGTATTTGCTTGATGCCCGAGGATAAAAATAAGCAAAATAATGCTTAGATGCCTACATATAAGATGTAATCTTTAGAGAAAAATAAAAAGCCACTTACGAGTTTTGATCATTCCATCAGATTCTCTGATTTCATCCTTTGTGCAAGGGTTTTTGGCTCTGTTGGGATGTTCGTGAAAGGTAAAATGTTTTGGCCTGAAGGAAAAGCAACCTGTTCTTTCACCTCTTACAGAACTCGTGTTGGAAGAGTGCACTAGGACGGCTGAATGGGAAATTTGGGATAAAGTATTCAGAACGCCCTCTATTCTTTGGTTAATCCTGAGCAAAGCCTTTCTTCTTCAGCAAGGTGTTCTTCATAGTCTTCGTCAGGGAACAGTGTAGCACAGGATGCATGTTTCTATCTCATACTTAATGAATTTGGTACTATTGGTAATGCGGTCATTGTCAGGTATGCTAAGGAAAGGTTATTTGTGATTTAAAATTCTTCCATCTCATGTAAATGTATATGTATATCACATATCCCCTCATCTTTGGTTTAGAGCATTTGCTTTGCTTTGAAATCTTATTAGTAATGTCCAGGTATATATTTCAAGCACTAGAAGTCAAATGTTAAATTGAATTTTCCGTTTTGGATTTCAATATTCGTGTGCTACCAGTGTGGCATTTTCTTACTTAATACTTAGCACTGCTAGCTTCTAAATGAAAGAATACTTTCTCACTTTCCATTTTCTATTAGCTTTAACAGCTTGAACGCTGTTAAAGAGTAGCAGCCACTTCTTTGAAAGGTGCGTTTCTGTTTTTAAATCATTGCTAGCATTACTCAGAAACAGCTAACAAGTCACACTCCAGCTTTGAGTGTATGGCTTCTTTATCTGGCCTATGATTAAGCCAACTCACCGGAAAAAAGAGCTAGGAGAAGTGATGATGATGACACAACACTCTCTTCCTGGAAACGTATAAGAATTTGAATATAGATAGAAACACAGACAAATAGGTGAGAGAGTAAGAGAAAGAAAATGGGAATTGAAGTGATGTTCCTAAGTCGATAAGAAGGATCCTGGACCCCCAATTTTCAGTGGCTTTCTGGTGTTGTTGCAGGCTTGCAGGAGAAGCACATAATAAAAAATGGTGCCAAGAACCCCAAATTCTATTTTGTCTTTCATCTTAGCGCAACAGACTGGACCTTGTACAAGCCAAGAAAATCCCTTTTGCTTCTTTAATTGAAGTCTTAATCTAAGTCAAGCCAAACAGTATACCTTGTTCTTTTTCTGGATCTGAAGTCTAGGAATTTACTATCCCCTTATGCTGAGAAAACACAGAAGACTTAGCTCATACAAAAAGTATACCGATCTTCAAAAACTTGTACGCAGGGCCTGTCCCCTCACCCACTGTGTGTCTCTAAAACCCACCTGGTCCTGTTGGGTTTCTTCAAATCAGAGAAGCAGATCTGTGCTTCCCTTACTACACTCTGAATTTGGGAGGGAGAACATAAAGAAGGAAATGGTGTCCAAATCAATAAAACCAACATAGTAACCAACAGCTTTTGGCTCTATGTGCCAAGTACAGTCCTACACTAATTACATTTATTGTCTTATTTTATTCTTCATAATGTGAGAACTATTACGATCCTTATTTTACAGATTTAAAAAATCCAAAGGTATTAAGAGTTTAGTAGAAGTCAGATGTCAAACTACTAGTAAGTGGAGGAGCTGGGGTTCGGAAGTGTGAGAGGTACTGAAGAAATTAACTCTCTCTGTCACGTCTCTCTTCCTCCCAAGAGCCTTTCGCTTCAGCCACAAGTCCCGTCACACAGACTAGGAAGTCTTCCTCCTTAGGGCATGGTAGGACAGTCAGAGTTTGGCTCCCAGAGGACAAGTCTTTAAATGTCATTATTTATTTTTAACTTTTTGGCTTCTATTGTTATTATAGTCTTTCCAATTACAGAGTCCCTCTAGATTTCCAGGGAGGGAAAGTCATAGATTTCTAGAGAATGGAATCTGTTGCATTCATTTATGTGTATTTACTGAGGTGGCGCCACAAACATTCAGCTTCTGTTTGATACCAGTGTCACAACACCCCTGTGTGTTTCCACATTTGTGCACAGCTAATCATCTGAAGTATCTGTTCAGAGCCCATGCCACTGGGAATTAGTTTCCTATGGGACTGCCTTACTTAGGATGTGATTTTCAGAGGGGAAAGATATTTTTACCAATTTTGTTGTTACATTTACTTCACTCTCCTGGTGAACTTGCTCTTCCAAATTTTCTCTAAGGACAGGAGAAATTAATAGTAATGAGCTCATTTGGAAAGAAAGGGGCTCATGATCATTTTGGCTTTGTACACTCGGCAGTAATGGCTCCTGCTCATTTTATTTTAAGGAATTTTGCTTAGGAAGATGCTGAGTGCAGTAAGGTGGTTTTCACTAAAATAAACGTATTGAATTTTGGTGAGCCTCTGGGACAAAAAAAGAAAGACAATTGCCTATAAAATGTGGAATTGTTATCTTTTGGAGAAGAAGAACAGTAGGTGTATGCAGCTTCTAAGTGATAAACATTACGTTCCTATCTTCATTTGTACACCTGCCAAATCTCTCCAGCAGCTTGTCTTCATTACAGCCATCTGAGTGCTAATAGAACAATTCCAAAATTTTCCAAACAACATGCATCATAACTAGACCTTAGAAAGGTTTTTATATCATCAGTTGCAAAGCTTCTGACTGCAAGTACAGTAAATTTTAGAGTGTAAAGTCTGAGGAGATTTTCAAGCCTTTTGTTTTACATAAACCCTATGGCTTCAAAAGATAGCACATTAAATAAATGAGAATGAAAATGGCAATAGTTTCTTTCATGAAATGAAGTATCTGTTACTGTTCAAAGAGATTTTGGATAGTAAGATTGCCTTGATCTAACAATTTTCAGGAATAATCATGCCATAAAGATTCCTGTTTTCGATCTACAATATTGTGAGCACCTGTTTTCTTAATGGGAAAATGTGGAGAACCTGGAAGCGAGAAAAAATTCCCTATATTTCTTGTAGAGATTCTCCAAGGGGCTGATCCTAGTATCATGTCTTACCTGCTCAGCAGTTTTCATATGCAGTGTAAGCACTGTCAGGTAGAATGTGGAAGCATCCTAACTAGTTCTGGTTGTTACCCTGGATCCTGTCCTGCTTACTGTTGCTTTACTTACTCCAAGCTTCTCATTTGAAAAATAGGGATAATGAATAGCATCTACTACATATGGTTATTACTGCTAGATAATAAAATGTGTGCAAAGTGTTTAGCATATTACCTGGCACATATTGCTAGAGGAAGGCAATTAATCATCTCACTCATGTGAATACTAAAGAAATTTCTCCATGAATTGATTCTGAACATTTGGAAATTAGGACTTATTTGAGCAGGGTTTATGAAATGCCTGAGAAAGTGTCCTGAAGGCTATATGCATTCTGCAGTCATCCTTAAAAGGGGCTTAGTACGGGGTCAGGCCATGTGCATAGTGAGGCATGATTTGTATCATAGAAGAAAGGGTCTAGTCTCTCAAAAAGGGAATGAGGAAGATGGCTGTGTGTGTGTGTGCATTTGGCATCTGATTGGTGGAAAGGGGATACAAAAGCATGTGAAGTAATAGCAGATAAAACCCTGAAGTCCTAATCCTACCTCATAATTTAAATCCAGTGGAATTGAGAACAACATTTAGAAATTGCTCCCCACTCTGTTCACTGATGTTGGATGACAGATAGGAATAGAACAGTATGTGATTTAAACAAAATTTGTTTTCAACCAAAGAATAAGTAGTCCCTTTAAAAATTTTTTTAAGTTGCATGACCTGTTGGGTTTGGGGTTACCTGAGACTAGAAAATTGATGGACTTCAAAAGCAGACACAGCTAAGTTTGAACTCAGCTTCTCTCATACTGATACTGAGAGTTTTGACTGAGTTTTAGTCAAGTCAGTTTCTTTGAACTGAGTATTCATCCTTAGACAATGGGGGGTCTTAGACAATGTAGGTTTGAATACCTACTTTATGGGCTTCTTGGCAGAATCGAAGTGAATAATATATGAAACACCTATGGCAGTGCTTGGCTTATTGTAGGTATTTGAGAGATGTTATGTTAGTCTCTTTCCCTTTTGTAATGGAGTTACTATTGTTAAACTAGGGAGAAGTGGCAGCTAAAAAGTTTATGGAATTGAATGGGGAGAGGTGTTTCTTGAAAAGAGAGTAAGTGAATCAGGTAATGTTAGAAGAAGATGATGATTCAGTAAAACCAATCACTAATAACACTAATTAAAAATGGGTACATCGAGCTCTTACTATGTGCCAGGCACTGCGGTAACTTCTTACATGTATCACTACAGCGATCCCACAAAAAATCCCTACAACCTTAGTCGTTAACTCACACTTTATAAATGGGCAAACAAGCACAGAGAGATTTTGTACTTGTATTTCTCCCATTTTACATAGAGGAATTAGAAAAAGCAGATACAACCCCATGTACAGAAATAAGTAAACAAGTATTAGCTCATTTAAAAAAATACTTGATTATTTTCTACTTTGAACAAAGACAAAAGAAAATGTAAGGCTTCCTGGTAGTCTGGTTTCAAATACTTAAGAACTTAAATTACTGAAAGGAAGTTAGATACTCATTTTAAATACTGTTATTTTGACACCTTACTAATGACATCTTAAACTTGTCTGTGATACACATTTTTCAAAGAGTTTTAGAATTTCACAAACCTTTTTGCATAAGAGGCAGAAAAATTAATTGGCCAGAATGCACCATGAGAAACCTGGGGTTTTAATCTGAACCTCCTGCAATCTACCTTTGTAACTTTGGGAAAGTGCACATTTATTAAAACAGTCTTTTCTCAATAATTAAAATGAAAATTTGGTTTAGAATTTCTGTTAGATTTCTTTTCATTCTAAAAATTGTTTCAAGTTCATATAAGTAAGTGTAACAAAAAATAATTTGAAATGACTTTTTTGGCATTAGGAAATCCCTCCAATAAAGTAGCAAAGGGTTTCCCATTACTGTGAAGTATCTGCTGTGACATTTTCGGAAGTTGGTGAAGTGAATATTCAGAATTATTTCCTAGACATCATTATAAGAGATATTCAATTCATATTGTAACTTACTCTTTCAAGGGTTGTAGGCTGGTTATGCTTATGTTGATGTAAGTTTAAATTCTCTTGCATTTTAGATGCCATGGTTGAATAACATATCAATAAAATACTTTCCAAATCAATTCATATTGTTTGCATATTCTGATTGGTTTTTGTCATGTTAAGTGGAGATTTTCCTATATGAATTGCATTCAGAAGGCAAATTATATTGTCACCAATAATAATACATGTAAAGTGTTCTATAATCAAGTCATATTGGATATATAGTTTTTACCTCCCTGTGAGCAGAAAGCTTACAGTAGCATATTAAGAAGACTCATGTTCAGTAGAGGACAGTGGAATGTTTTTGGAATTTGATTATATAAGGGAAACACTAACAAATTAAATAAATGTGATTTGGCGCTTTCTAGCACTTTGTGGCATAGTTCACTGTGAACTCTCAATTATTTGTGGCACAGGAAACACTTGGTAAATAATAGGAAAAGCACAGAAATCAAGTGTGGTCTTTGCTAACTTTAACACTTGGGTTACCAAAACCTGAGACGTGATTATTTATCTGATTTACTTCCCAAAGAATAGGTACATTAAGTGAAGGGGTAGGGGAGGAGGGATAAATGAGACTATTAACAAATAGCTAAAGAAAAAAAAAAACTTTACAAGGAAAAACAGTCTTTCTCTTACAAATTGTATAACACTGCCAGGAATCTGAAAACATGTTTTGTTCTTAGAACTGAGGAATGCTTGATAAATAGCCAATCTTATTTCAGTATAAATTAATGATGACATGTGTCTATGAAATACAATATATCATCACCAGGGCACTAAATAAACAAATACTCACAGAAAAGTTGGAAATCTAGGTGTGTGTGCATACATATGTGTGTGTATATGTGCAAATGTACCTATATGTTTGTGTGTGGATATGTTCAAACTTTGAGAAAGCTACTGATTTACCCAAAAAAACAAAACAAAAAAAACCCCAACACTGTTGTATGAACTACCGTGAATTGGAGTCTACCTATTCCAGACCAAATTAGAGTTACAGAAAAATGGAACTCTGAAATTATCTTTCATTTAATGCACTTCAATCTCCTTCATGATATGCAAATAATCATCCTTATTTTTTAACATTTTTCATACTTCTCAAGAGTTTCCTTTCTTATTCAGACCCCATGGGGTTGAAGCCCAAGGATCTGGTTGGCCTCCTTTTTCACAGAAGGAAATGATCATATATAATGTTTCCTTCTGCTGAGCTCAGTAGTGAAATCTCACTGGCATCTGCCCCTAATGACATCTGGTTTATTTGTTATGTAACAGATTTTCCTTTTTAAAAAGGTTCGGGTTGTGATGCCTTTTTCCTGGATTTTCCCTTGAAGTTTCACTATGCATCCCTTTTTAAAAATTCGGTATTCATTATTTATACTACTCAAGTTCATGGCATACACCCTTTAAATATAAAACCACATCATTCATTTTGGTTTCCAAGTGGTGGAGTCCAAATACAGTGATAACTATGAACCCAAGGGCAGCTTTTCTTCTTTATTTCATTCATCACTACACACTTATTCTCTTCCTTCTTTTCCTTATCTCATTCTTTTCTTTTCCTCAGGATTTTGGAACTGAGTCAGACTGTAACTCAGTGTTCTGCTACACAAGCCTGTTTCTCAAAAGAAGCACTCTGTAAATACAAACTAAACCCCTAAATGTAAGAGATCTGGTTATAACGATTCCCTGCAATCATGGATTACATTTCAAATTGCGTGATCCCTAAGATCTGTTTCAGTGGGAAACATTAAGCATTTTTGATAGAATGCAACCATTTACAGTTGGAATTGGCAAGGGGACCCTGAAAGGTGGCTGGATCAGTGTGTATGCATGTACATGTGGATGTATGTAGCCTCCAAGAGAAGCTGCAGGTGAGTACACACATAAATCATGGAATGTGAAGGGAAGGAGCTGAAGAGGGCAAGAAACCTGCAGAAGGGTTGTGATGGGACCTCTTGTGACATCATGGCTGATTCCCTGGGGTTCTTGCTCATCCTCACTGGTCACAGGAAACTAGAAGGAAGCAACTAGCGTAATTGTGGGAGATCCAATAGAAATCTTGATTCCTTGCTCCCTGAGATTTAAAGGCAAAGAGACCAGAATAGAACACAATGTTTTCAGAGAGATTTAATGGCAGGAAAAGGAAACCTGACTCCTAAAATAAAAGAAACTGTGAGGAAAGGTAGAATCTAAGCTAGTCTTTAGGCTTAAGACAAGGACGCAATAATGAGGAAGAATTGGTGTGAGCCTGTTACCTGAAGGAGGAAGCCTATCTCAGCAGAGCAAGCACAGCATAGCGTTATATTTTGGGGGAAAGACGGCCAAACATCATAAGTAAAGAAAAAGAAATGTAACTTTAGAACCTCTGCTTGGGGTGTAAGCATTCCTACAGCACACTCATGAATCTGCGTTAGCATAGACATCATCGCCAGAAGTAGTTTGCTGACACCCTTCGGTGGGGTTACTTAGAGGCCACAACAAACAATGGAACAATCGTATGTGTCAAGACTCATCTGGCTTCTCTCTGTAGCATCCCCACCCCCCATTCTCATACTACAGAGGCCTGGTGATTCCTGCACCAGGAGATATGAATTGGTTTCTGTACTAACAGGAAATGTGAAATTATGAGCAATCAATTGTAAAAGTAAATGGTTTGTGACTGCATTTGAATCCATAATTGATGGAGGTCAAAGATTAAACACATATCCATTTTCCCCCATCTGCCAGAACAGGATACTGATAACCCCCTGATAGCAAGCAGCCCAGACCCCATCGGCAGAAGAGAAGGATGGACTGTGAGAGCACAGGCAATGATGTCAGCAAGAACATACTTCCTGTCATTCCCAAACAAAACGAAGACTGAAAACAATCCTTGTAGATGATGTCTGACCTTAATTTAAAATCCATGTTAAGTTGGTAGAGAAAAACTATAAGTGAGTATATTACAAAATATATGTGACTTATTTACTCTGTTAACTACTGAACTGAGAAACTATTTTTTTAGTTAAAATTTCTTCAAAGCAATGTTTAAATAAACTTGGCTCTTAAAATTAAAAGAAGAGAAGTATGCTCTTCTCTATCTAAAATCGAATGGTGTTAAAACTTTAGTCTCACCTTTTCAGACCACTGAGGCTAGATGACATTATGCTGGCTATAGGTATATTAGCCAAGGGTTCTGAACAAGAAAAACCTGAAGGATCTGGGAGCCTACACTTTCAAAATAACAGTATTTCAATAGTTAATGTAAGTATATGCATGATTAGGTTTTCTTATTGTTACCTTTTAGTTATTCAGTTATAATTTTCAATTACCTACATGATTTGGAGTTTTGTATTTTAGCCAAGACATGTATTAAAATTCTGAAAAATCTTGCCAATTCCTGTCGACCCCAATCCTCAATTACCTCTCTTATCAGGCATTTTTTATTCAGGAGAAGCAAACTGATGTTAATATTTACCTAATAAACCATAATTAAGCAAATTACCTCTAAAAGTAATCAAACAATATTCTCTAAAGCCAAATATTTTGGAAATTACTGTTCTATCTTTTAAGCACTTATTTTTTTGGATAATTCTGATTTGACTATAATTCTTTTATTGTAAAAGAATTCGAACTATTTGCAGAGACAGGAGTAGTTCTGGAGTACATTGGTGTCCTCTTCATGGTTAACACTGAGAATGTAGTCAAAGAGCTTCAGCTACTCAAACACAATTTTTAAAAAAATTTTTAAATTTCATATATATATTAGCCCTAAATAATATTATATTCTAAAATCTACAAACTGTTGCTGGGACTAATTTAGAGAAATTTAAAAATGATAGAAAATAAATTAATATCTATTGTCCAGATAATGATAGGGATCATACTCAGATATATGAAATATATATCCACCAGACATAAAAAAAGGAATGCATAATTTAAGGATTAGAATAATGGTGATTTTTTTCCCAAATTTGGAACTGTCAGATTTCAAAGTAACTCTAAAGTTACACTGAAATTCTGATAATTTAAAAATAATTGCAATATTGAGGCTACTATGCTTTCTAAAAAAATAAATGGACTAGAAACCAATGGAAAATTGAGTCCTACAAAAGAGTATTGATTTGATGCCATTGTTTTATATTTTCAGAAGCCTTTTCTTCCTTCTCTAAAGTTGACAGGGATTTTCAGTTTAGAGCCACTTAAACTAGGAGAATAACTAAAATCAAAAAAAGATCAAGGCTTAAAAGTTATTCTTAAATTTACAAATTTCATTGCTCTTAAGTGTAAATGCTATGTGTTTGGCAGCAAACATAAAAGCTGTCTGAAACCAAAGGATCATTTAGAAACCTTAACATACGCATTTATTAAGCAACAAAACACGTAGGTCACCACTGTTGCTTGAACAGAAGGGAACCTCTATTTTGCCTATACGTTTTCTTCATGAAAGTAAAAAATATAAAGTAACAAGTAACTGAGCATTTTCCAACAACAATATTTTAAATTCCTTTTCATAATGTCAATATTAATACCTTGAAATTAGTATAGCCTATACATGATTCTTCTATTCTTCAATTACATTTACTTTGCTTAATTGTATGAGTTGGCGTATGTGTGTGAGAATAAACGTGAGTTAGAAAAAACCTGTTTTTTCTTTAAAAAAGTGTCTGAAGGGTAGAATGCACATATTGAGAACAAGAAAAAACATATCTATGATATAACAACTTTAAAAGAAATGCCAGATATTTAGAACTACATATGTTAAGGTAATCTAAAATATTACAAGCCAAAATCCAACTAATTCTTCATGTATGTGAAAATAGAGCTCACAACATGTGGTTACTAGAGAGCAAAGTTAGAAATATGTATAAATATTGTGGAAATATTATTTAGCTCATGTGCGAATCTTTATAGATACAAAGTGCTTGAAACTCCTATGTTATCTATTCTTTCTTATACCAATCCCATTACGAAGTCATGTTTAGTGATTAAATGCAGAGAAATAAACTTTGAATCCATCAACAAGTTCTTTATTATACAAACAGACATTAAAGGCCATGTATTTCCTAAAATTGCAAGGATATTAGACAATAAAAAAACATGAGAGCAGAGGCCATTGAGTTCCTTGGAGAGCTGTGAATTGTGCTGGAAGTCTTCTAGGTCAGCTATTCAACATATTTCTCTACTGATGTGGTGGTTAGGTGACCAGATAGCTAGGCAGGAAAAGGGCTAATGGGAAACCTTGAGGGACACATTACCATTCTCTGCTGAGTTGTTTGACAGAAGAGATGTTCTGAGAAAGGCAGGACTCAGAAGGGCACAAGAGTTGCTGTTTGCAACTGTTACCTGCCAGAGCCCCCCTGACTCTCACCTGGAGGCCCATCCCTGTTGCCAAGGACTGAGAGTTTTGGACTGCTCATGAGTGTCCTGCTCATGTGAGGAATGCAAGAGGTTTTTATGAGAAAGAAAAAGGGTTACATGATTTACATAAAGAGAGAAAATAACTTAATTTGGTGCCAACCAGTTGAGCCACTTCTGATTACCCTCTGATGAGTTATATTGGTTGCTATTAAAAAAATATTCTTGGTATGTACTCATGAACTATTCTGTCATCATAAAGTTTATATCAACAGTTTTATGGGAAAAATCCCAGTTGTTCTGTTGGATTTTATGAGCAACTGCTTGTAAAAACAATTACTGATTCTGGCCGTGTTCAAGAGTTCATTAGTTCAAAAGGAAAATGGAGTTTCCAAATGGAGTCTCTCACGTCCAGAAATTTTATACAATTCCACAAAGGTAAGGAAGGCCTCATTCAAGGGGAACTATCAGGATAGGGATATAGCCCACTAAAATGAAATTCTGCACTAGGGGAGAGAGATTGGGCTCAACACCAAACACAGGATGGGCAAGTGGAAATTTATAGCTAAGAAGTGGGATAGGGGTTAGTGGACGGAAAATTAGTAAGAGGAACTATCCCAGGTGAGGGAAGATTCTTGCTACAGGCAGGCCAAGGTAAATAGATATCACCTGGGAGATGGTGGAGGATGAGAAGCCTTATTAGATACTGAGGGTAATCAGATACAGAGGATAGGAGGTTCTGACTAAATTGATTTAGCAGGATTCTTGTTAAAACGATGCCGACAAAGAAGTCCAAAAGTTGGACTGCTAATTGAAAAAGAGTTCAGGGGAGCCCTAGTAAAGTCCAAAGAGAGTATTTGTCAATAAACCAGGACCAAAAAGACCAATTAATTGACTGATTTTCTCCCACAGTAGTGTTTCTAGCAGTTACAAAAAACTCACAATACTGAAAGCTCTGGAATAGGAAAAAGATTCAGCTAAAGACATGCTAAATTTTCATCTGGTTGGCAACCTTCCTTTGACTCGGAAAATTCTGATCTATGAACAAGAGACCCAGAAAGTCTTTTACATTGTAAAACATTTGCAAAGTAGTCTCATTTTCCCCTCCAAACACCTAGTAATTTACACCTAAGCCAGTTTAAATTCATTAGCATTTGCCAAGCACACTCCTCTTCAAAAGCTTCAAACTGGGATAACAACCCAAATGCAAAGGTAGGTCTCTGACCCACCACATAGGGAAGGTTCACTAGCAGACTACTGCTCCAGCTGACGCTGAACCTATGAAATGGATGTGCAGGAATATGTGGGACAGACAGAACATAAATAATTTAACTTGAGAGGAGTACTCTAACCTTTCATTTACAGTCATTATTTTCTTATTCCTATAGACAAAAGTAGAAAGTGTCTTATGTGCCCCAAAAAGGGAAAACAAGCATCATTATACTGCAAACTTCCAAATAACTAAAACTAGGATTAAGTATATCATTTAAGAAATTGAGATCATTGTCTTCAGTGAATTAAGCTCATCACAACAGATGATTTTGGTTTTCTCCCTTTTTTCATGTTAGAGTGATACCAATCAAAAATGAATGAAATAGGAAATAAAATCTCTCTCTTTTCCCACCCACATCAATTTATCTATATAGGGTCCAAGATGAAACATGTATAATATATTTTAACAAACCAAATGCTTTTAAGTGAGGATTAAGCAATTCAAATTTATTAAGGATTAAGCAAGAGAACTTTTATTCTATTTTAAAAAGCATCAATGTGTAGCAACAGGTCTGAACATGGATTAATCTACTTTCCTACTTCCTTTGATTAGTTTCCTCCTACTGCTATAACAAATTACTATTAATTTCATGGCTTAAAACAACACAAATTTATCTTACAGTGATGCAGGTCAGAATGGGTCTCCCTCGGTTAAAATCACAGGGTTTTGTTCCTTCTAGGAGCTCGAGAGGAAAACCCATTTCCTTACCTTTTGTAGCTTAGAGGTCTGTGCATTCCTTGGCTTGTGATCTCCCTTCTGCCAACTTGAAGGGCAGTAGGGTAGCACCTTTACATCTCTCTGACTCTGGCCTCCTCTAATGCTTCCCTCTCCACTTTAAAAGACCCTTGAGATTACATTGGCACCACCTGGTAAGCCAGGACACTCCCTTTATTTTAGCTGATTAACAGTCTTAGTTCTATCTGTAACTTTAATTCCCTGTTGCCATGTAACATATTCACAAATTCCAAAGACCAGGGTGTGGGCATCTTTTCAGGGCTATTATTCTGCCTACCATCTCCTCAGCATTTCTTGGGGAACAGAAGACAGCTGTGCACTATTGCCAGCTCTGTGAGGCACGCAGACCCCTGCAGCGGCTCTGCAGACACTGCCTACCGAATCAGCTCAACACTATCTTGCTATTGTCACGGTAATACCGGAAAGGCTGGCAAAGTCCAATCCATGAAAGACTTTGTCCGCCTGAGGATTCCAGACTTCTATTATGGAAAAAATGTTGATCCCAGAAGGGTATCTGTTGTTCCTGCGAAAACAGAGTGGGACTGTAGGGAGACGAGTGGGAACACCAGGGCTTTCCTGTTGCTGTCACTGTCACCACTACATTTCCATCATGGCGAACAATTATGGTTTCAATGTTTGCTAATGGAAAATAATTCTGAAAACTATCTCTACTTAATCTTCATAACAACCCTGAAATAGGTCTTATGTTTCTATTTCACAGATGAAAACCTGAGGTTAAGAGAGAGTATGTAGCTTATCCCCAAAACATACTCTGTAACAAGCACAGTTAGGTTTAAAGTTTACACCTTTGTTCCCAGAATCTTCTTACAGCTTCTTGAAGGCAGACTTACTGGACATTTTCAAGCTGAATCGTCCACATATCTTACCTGCATGGGCCCATTCCGGCACTGAATGAATACAAGGAGGTGGCAGCCACCTGCCCAGTCTCAGAGCACTGCCCCTCTCGGGGCCACACCACCAGGACTCCAGACAACACCCTGGGGAGCCTGCCAGAGCACCTGCACCCATCTTGACCTCAAGTAGAAGTAACCCAAGGAGATGCAGCTCCATTCCATGCTTGGTGACCATTTTTACTGGGGCCTCCTGGCCTTGTAGCATCCTCCCGAATGAGCTAGACCATGACACGTGAGGATAAAGGGCTAGAATACTCAGAAACACCACCTGGAAAAGGGAATTTGGAGGAATTACTGTTGGCACATTACCAACAGGAGTTGGGAAGCCAAAATAAATTGCTAAAAAAACTTATTAAACCATCCTAGAGAAAAGACTAAGTTACCTACCTATTCATTCTGTAGAAAAATGTTCCAAAACTATTGCCTCCAAAGAAAGAACCAAAGAGGTTGTAGCCAACAAATGTATGGAAAAAATATGGAAGTGGGACAAGAAATTCTTTCTAAATAGTTTGTTTTATAACGTCATCTTATTTTTCTGATGCGATGTCACTGAACTGTATGAGCTGCAGAACCCAGAAAACCTGGATCCACACCCAACTACAACTATAATTTAGGTAGGAATTGATGAAGATGTGAACAAAGATAATAGGGATGATGAGTAGAGAATGGATTGATAAATATTAAAATGGTGGTGTGGATGGGACTGATAGGGGTGGTAATTGAGAAGGAATGGTTGAGCCTTTTCCTAGGATTCTGACTTGAGAGACCAGATGGGTACTGGTGCAATTCACTGAAAACATTTTATAGGAGATGGAGCAGATTGGTATTGAGAGGCAAGGTGAGTTTTGTTTTTCAGATTTTTATTTTGGAGAATGTGTGGCATTCAAGTAAGGATGTAGAAACAGACAGCAAAAACACAGGCTGAGTTCAAAAAGGCTTGATTTAGGGATATAGACTCGGAAGTGTGAGGTGTACAGGTATATTTCAAACCATTGATATGGGTGATGTTTATTCAGCAAATGTAGGAAAGGTGTTCAAAGAATCAAATAGGCATGGGGAAAACATGGAAAAAGCACTATTTAACTGAAAGGTAGAGAAAGAAAAGCTAATGAGTCAGGGCTAAAATTCAAAATATTCAATAGCCTATATAAAAGTATAAATGGATCCATTAATCAAAAGTATTTTGAAACACTTTTTAAGTTTCCAAAGAAAGTATCTAGTATCTATTTCCCAAAGAAAATATCCATATATCTATCATCTATCTGTGTCTATCTATCCATCTATCATCATCTATCATCTGTCTATTCTTCAAATGATATATGATTTACTGCAAATAATCTACCAAATTATTCTGGTGATTTTCAGATCCCTTGTGGAGTTTTAAAAGTTGCTGGTGTGACCTTTCATTTGATGTAGTTATTGCTGGCTGAATGACACTTGTCTCTGAGCTGTGTGTTGACATAGGAACACTAAACTCCAAAACCTCCCCACAAATCTGTAGTCATGAGGTGACCTTGAATTTCACTCATCTGCTCTTGGTATCAGTGGCACTGTTCACGGGCTTGAATCATCTTGGGGCTTCTGCTGTAATAACAACAACTGCATTAGTTTTTTTTCTATTTATACTATGATATTTTCATTTATTTAATGTCTCTGTTATTAATTAAGTCATGAATAGTTTATCATCATGTCATATTTAACAAGAGTGAACCTAGTCCTTCAAGCCAGGTGAAAAGCAGTATAGCATGGTGATTATGAGATAGAGATCTGTTGTGTACCTGAATTCCATTCTTGACTATCACTAATGTTTTAAGTAACATCTCTGTGCTGCAATTTTGTAATGGGTAAAAAGGGATGTTGATAATTATAGAACTCAAATGAGTTCATTTGTGTAGAATCATGCACAGAACATAGCAAATACTATATAAGCATTAATTCCTGCTTTTATTAATAAAATTAACACTGTTAGTGCCTGTGATGGCTAAGGTTTTTGAGAGTTTTAAACTTGTCCACTTAAATGGAGTGGTAATTCATAGGGAGAGTGAAAGGTAGGGAGTATAGGACATCATTATTTTCATACTGCCCATGATCCATTCTATCCTCTGCAGCCACCTTCCCATTGCTTGTTGTCTATGTGGTATAAATACAGGCAAGAAGCTATGAATGCCTCCCGTTAATGACC
The DNA here is from genome assembly GCF_040802235.1 of Manis javanica. NCBI lineage: Eukaryota > Metazoa > Chordata > Mammalia > Pholidota > Manidae > Manis > Manis javanica. The sequence continues at coordinate 60,203,915 of NC_133161.1, read as the reverse complement.
ACACACCTATATTTTCTAGCCTCTCTCCTTCTTTCTCACAGCCAAAGCTCCATGTCCATGGATTCTTCAGTTTCCACCATAACCTTTGGACTCTGAGGGAGTGCTAGTTGGCAGGTGAGGTCTACTGATCCCTCTGCTGGTATCTGGCCAGATGCAAGGAGGGTAGGTGCAGTATGAGAGCCACAGAGGTAGAGGACAGACAGGCAGGTGGATGCTAGCTCTACTTGCAGTGCATCCCCCCTAGGGCTGGCCAGGCCTGGGTGGATGGTATAGGAGAAACAAGGGGAGTTCACTGGCATCCCTGTGACTGGGTGGCTGGGGGAAGGGGAGGTATGTTAAAGCCAGTGCTTCCTACAGGAGACTTTTAGGATTTGACAGGCATGAGCACCAATCAACCTTTAGAGGCCCTGAGGGTCTCTGAAAAGAGTCCTTCCATTTAAACATCGCAACATACTGGAAAAATGTTCATAGCAGCAACCTGGGGCCAAAGCCCCACACAGTAGAATGGTTCAGTTCTTAATGACACAGAATTCAGTCCCCAAATACCCAGATGCTTTCCTCCCTGGAAAGACAGACTGGCTAGCTTGGTAGCCCCAGTGAATACTCATCAGGGTAGACTGACCATCAACTGCTTCAAGAGTTTATTTATAGACATAACATGGCTAAAATGGCAGTAAGGAATCACACAATGAGTGGTTAACATTTTTATTTCAAAAAGCAGGATATTGTATATAACACTTTCTGAGAAAATAATTAAGATACTGTAATTAAATGATTTCTATGTTTTTCAACACAATAAGGGAAGTACAGAATCCTTGAAATGTTAGTTTATTTGAACTTCATAGAATGAAATTTAATTGGGTGATTTAAGGGGTGATTTCTGCCTTTCATAAAATAAAAGCTCTTTTGCAGGTTTTTGTTTATTTAAATTTTATATCCTCAACATCTATTACATGGGTTTAGTTTTTTAATTTAGAAAACATGTATTGTATTTAAATAATTCTTTGAGGACTGCGTGTGCCATGAAAGGTACAGCTTCCTTTTTATAACCAATAAACACAAAAACTTTGACACAAAAAGTGGTGGAGCCATTTAAAAGTTCTGTCTTATTCAAGTAGAATAAAGTTTGATATTCAAAACAGATTCTTTCTTGAAAATTGAAATAGCTTCCCATCCGCCTAAAAATAGAGGAAAAAAAGAACAAAATGCAGAAACATATATGTTATTCATTAATTCCCACTGAATTAAAATTTTTGCTTGCCGTGGACTAAACATCAGAGCCTTTGCTTTATTCTGACTATAATCATATAACCTGTTTAAAAATGAAAAGTTTTTAGAAATTTTCTTATCTTCACAAGATATCTCCTTTGTCCACAATTTATAGACCAGTATAAATTTTGCATCAAGTACATATAGTATGCAGATGTAAGTGATAAGATACATTTATGTCCTTTAAAGTTTCTGGTCCTACACAGACACTTCGAGTCCTATTAGAAACATGGATATCCAGATTTATTCTGGAATCTCTCTCTGTTCATCAAGCAGTGCATTGCAATGTTTAGCAAATTGCTTATCTCTTTTCCCCTTTTCCTTGGACCCCTGCAAACCCAGTACTGATTTTTACTTATGAGCTTCATCCACTTATAACTTTATAATACTGTCTACTATATTTAAAAGATGTTGACTCAACTCACTCAACCACACACATATAAAAAAACTTTCCATTTTGTAAAGCTAACATTCATTATTAAGTATTTTAATATACCATAGAACTTTCAGTTTAGAATTTTACTTATAATATGTATTTTCTACTTAAAGCTATCATAAAAATGAGGACAATATCTTCTCTGATTCCAAAACCATCAAAGGAGGTTTTTAAAAGTACCTCTCTAAACCCCAGGGGTTTAGCGAATGAGTTGGGGAAAATAATTTTTGTTTCCAATCTGAATATACCAATATATCCCTCTGACTGAAAAAATGTGAGTGACGATATTAGCACTCATGTAGTTATATAGCACACTGAAGTAAAGCTGCATTCTATCATGTCAATTATTAAAGTCTTATAGGCAGGTTGCTTGATTTATCTCATCCCACTGTCTATTCAACAGCTTTCCACTGTACCAGTTGTTAAGAAAGATTCACAAACTGTTGCTGCCTTCAGACTATATACTATAAAAGGTAGATGAGAAATAATTATATGTTGTACCGAACATTAAAAATGTGTGGCTTCAGAATATGTTTTTGACATAGAGTCTGCCTGCCCATTGTAGAAAATTTTGTCAATTTATGTGAAAATATTTATTACCTGTAACCATAGATACACAAAATCAATGTGTGTGTTATGTAACATTATGTCAGTAATGCATTTGTTACTGTTTTGAGAATTCTTTCGGTCTAGATTACTCTCTGCCAAATAACTTTTTAAAATTATACTAGGGCAAGTGATTGCTATGCTGCATTTGCAATTGTAATGATAATTTTCCTGGGAATACTAAATTATGCCTTAATTTTATTCAAAAGCTTTTATTTTCAAAGCAATTAAACTTATTGTTGATTGATATTTACCATCCAATGTTCCTAGAACACTACAAGAATATGCTTTATACATAATCTTCCATTATAGCACATTGCTTGAGAGTAGCTATTTGATATAACAGCATTCAGTTGAGTTTTCAAACCAAAGAACAAAAATTACAGCAATTTCACTTGAAATCCATAAATCCATGCACAGGATTGTATTCAACAGAATCACTAAATGCTATTTGTTATTCAAAGATGAATGAATCAACAGAAAAATAGGACTGATAAATCATTAGTACTTTAATGCAGAATGGAGAGAGAAACTAATAAATCATGCACTTCAAGCACTTGTTCTCCTTATGGCATGTTTGAAAACATAAAACATGCAAGGATGAAATGCAGGTCAATATGAATGAACAATACCAAAACTGCTCAGAATAGCATTTCATTTTGTATCATAAGCTTAATGAAACACTAAGAAAAGTACTATTCCATAATTTCTTTAAACAATCAGAGAATCTAACCATGCCATGAGCACCTTAAATAATGATCTTGGCCATTATTTCCAAATAAATACTTAAAGTGTCATATAGATGGGAGAGGAGCACGTGGGGGTGGGCGGTGACCACATGCATGATTTGTTTCGATGAGCTCAACATTATTATAGTATCAATTTATACTAGATTGAAACTGACAAAATAATTTACTTTCTCAAGAGTACTTAACTGATTCATTAAAAAATTATAGACACCTATATTTATAAATGACCAAAAAAAGCAAGACATCAGGCTATTGAGCTTTGATTGTGTTGTACGGTTCATCTGTGAAAGGTGAGAATTTTAATTGTAATTAATGGGCAATTCACTCTCTTCCAGAGTTTTAGTCATCAAAAATTATTCATAAGAATGATAAATTTTCTCTACAATACTAGTTATATATCAACCTATTTCCCTCAAGCATCTTTTTGTGAATCTTTGGTGGGAAACGTGTCTATTAGGCACATAGTTTAAAATAGCTATTTGGTTACTGGTGTGGTTATAAATTTTCTCTTAGATTCACATGCACAAAGGAATAAGCCACTTCACTGCCAAGTAACAAGTTTTCACTAATTTCTGTAATTAAAAAAGACTCAAAACAAAACCACTTTCTATTTTTCAGCACTAGAAAACTTTATACCTGGTATTTTAAATTCCACTCAGAAGCATTAAGATACCAAAGAAAAACTATGTAGATACAACAAGATATCATAGAGAACTATTTAATGAAATCTTCAATTAAAAGTTTCTCTTCAGGTCATAGGTCAAAGATCATTGACACACTGTTGAATTCTAAAAGGGAAAGTATAGTGTTCTGTGAATGTGATCACTGTAGCATTAGTGCTTATTCACAACTGGAACCACCCTGAGACTCACAATTCTCATGGCATTTCCTTCTTCATGTTTCACAGGTTTTTCTCACAGGTTAGTAAATGAAAACTGGGGAGGTATGTGTGGGAGACATAAAAATCTATGGGAATGCATGCAACAAAAATATGCAGTATCACTTGATGTACACTGCCTTCTTCATGCAAAGATGCCTATAAAAACTGAGACAATAAATATTCTAATAGCTGAATTTTACATTAGCTGAGTAACAAAAATTGTTAAACCAATTCCATTTCTCATGAGCAGCAGACTTGACATGGTTCAAAGACGTCCACCATAAGTGTTCCATGGCCCAATTATGCTAATTGATCTCTAAGGATGAAATGGTAAAGGATTATTCCTTGCTTCGGTTTCTTGTTCTTTTGACGAGGGAGCAGAACAACCCGGTTTTTGGAGGAGGGCCCATCAGCATTGGGGCTTGGTTCGTGTGTGTTATTTTTATCTGGGGGGAAAAAAAAAGAGAAAGCGAGTAGAATAATCTCTAGATATAATACCGACTTCTGAGAATCTCTGTTAAGGTTAATATTCCATGAGTTAATGAAACCCTAAGTATAAAATGTGGTTTCAGGGTCTCTATTATTTCAAAGATGTTTTAAAATGAGATAAAGAATTGCTTTTAAACCATATTTCAATGACCAGAGTATTAATAAAATATAAAAAATAAATCATATTTTAAATATGTTACCTCTAAGGTCACTTGTAATAACACTCCAAGGTGCCTTGTTAGGCTACATGACTTTCTAGTATAACTAACTGACCACTTGAGACAGGAGAGGATGTACCATTACAGTATTCAGAATTCCATTTATAGCCCAACGTCAAGATGTACTTGTTGTCAAGGCAAGCCTTATTTATTTTACTAATCAGATTGTTTCTCTCATTCAACACACAGAACTGCAAGTTTCAATTTCAAAACAATCATAAGGAATGAAAGTCAACGTGCACTAAAGGTCAGAAATGATGAACTAGCTTTCTAATTTGTTAATTAATTGGTAATCGAATAGGATCAAATATTGAAAAGCCTGCTTAAAACACTTTGAGAGACTGTTCTAAAGCTACTCGTTTTGATTTCTTTGATATAAAACTACGAATCACCTTAAATGAGACAACCTTAAAGTAGATTATATCTGCAATTTTCTCTAATTCAAGTCTAAATTAGAGAAGACATTTTATGAATATATGCTATGCTCAAAGCTAATTGAAAGCAATTATCAAAGTGGCATTTTGTCTGTGACTTTAAGATACATTGTAAGATAATAAATGATTCTCATTATGTAATAAAAAGGTCACATCTTGCCTTTGGGCTAGTGATACTAAGAGTTTTTCGAAAGCAATCTGAGACATTTTCTTTAGAGAACTGCAACTAAGACAAGAGCCATCGCCTCTTAAATATCAGTTGTCAGCTGCACAGCACCCACATCGGAGATGAGTATTTCTTTCAAAAAGAAACACTACCTCATTAAAAGCTGCAAAAATATATCTCTTAAAGTGCATACCTGACATTTTCAAGTTACAATGAATATCCTTCACTTGTCATTCACTAATAGCAATAAAACAAAACAAAAAAAATGTGTATCACATGGACAGGATCATTAAAACTGGTACCAGGGCTTTTGGGAAATGGAGATTTACTTCAGAGTCTAGAAATATAGAAGTATGTCAAAAACCTGGAAAAGGTTTTTATTTAACTCTGTAGGAATCAGGCTATTCTGGGAAGATTCAGTGTCTTCTCTGTTGCAAAGATAAATTGCACCTGTAAAGGCCACTCGGCTAAACCAGCCCAAAACTCTCGATATACGATTTAATTTTATTTTAGCTATCTTATGAACTGAAAAATTGATAGCCAGATAGTAAGATGCCATGATGCACCTATCTATACAGGCTGAAAAAGATCTCTATTACATATTCTCTCTAAATAATTCATCTTAGATTACTGTGCTTTATGCCATGGATTTTTAAACTCCTCAGAGTCCTACCTTTGTACAGTATCTAATACAGCATCATTCATTCATGTTTTCGTTTCACAAAATTTACTGAGTCCCTACTGTGCTTCAGATACTATACCAGGAACTTTTAATAGGCAATGCATGATCTCTGCTCCTAAGAAATTGTAGTCAAGTAAGAGTAATTTAATAAGCCTATTTGATCGTTATAGAGGCTGAAATAGGAGATTAAGCAGGAAGGCATTATTATTTTAATGCTGAAAATGAGAGTGAATGTTTTTATACACAAAATAATTTTAAAATATGTACCTGGGGTAGCAGTTATCACACTTTACTTAAACGAGAACCTTAGATTCAAAAAACATTAGCAGGAGCTAAAGTAAGAAAGTACACATTTCTGACTCATAGCCACTAAACTATATCCTTTAGAGGGTACAACAGTATTAGAACATTTTGGAAAATAAGATCATTACCATCAAATTTTTGTTGGTAAGACTTTGGAAGAGAAGTATCATTCTAGTCGCTTAAATCAGGTTAGCATCAATTTATGACAAAGCATAGCCCGAATACTACAAATTATTGTGTATGAGATTTTGTGTGTTCTATGTGCCTTTTAGGTTTTGAATTTGTTTTTTCATGGCTATCTTTCTATTGGCAATCCTTTTTTGAAAGAAATGTGTCATTACTTCTTCAAAAAATAGCACAGTTTTTCATTCAGTGCTCTTGAAACAAGGGGATCTGACTCCATGCTACGGACTAACAGGGAATTCTAGTTTTCAGTTTCAAAGAAGGATAAGGGCCGATCTTATTTAAAAAATGATCTATAACCTGGCCTTTTGGTTGTTTAATCACTACTATGGTCTAAGTACAAAACTCTTTAACACCTTTTCCATAAAAAATAATATCTACATCTTTTTAAAATCTGTTGTTTGTAGAAATGAGAAACAACTGGCTGTGTTTTCCTCTTATTCAGGGGAGACAGCATGGAGGAAACTAGCACTCATGGAATGTCTATTATGGATCCAGGCTCTGCATATGTTATCTCATTGGATAATTACATGTCTTTGTATACTTGTGAGGAAGCAAAAAAATACTCCATTAAGGATGAAAATAATTCCAGTGCACATGAATTGTTAGTATGGTAGTCAGAGAGAGCCCAGGTGTAGGCTTCAGAAAGCTGTAGAGACTTAATTTCAGGTTCTGATTGCCTGTTAAGGGGCCTCACCAGGACTGGAATTATGACTCAGATGACGATTTTGTCCCACACTTGTGTATTTTTATTTTGTATTTTTTGAGAACCTGTGATCTACTAGAAAAACAATAATGATCAAGGAACAAATTTTTCCCTCTTAAGACTTAATGTATTAAATATTAGCAATCTGAAGACACAGATCATATATTAGGCTCTGTTAGAGCACTTCCATTTTTCAAGAGCTAGGTAGTTACTTTTTAGCTGTTCCTCAATACATCAAATATTTATTGAGCACCAGCTATGAGCAGGGCATTCTGCAACTTGATTTTGATTGTTTAGTTTGGAAGAGAATCTGAGCTTGTAATTGAGAGAGAATTGAGGGCAATCATAAGCAATGGTAATGGGGTGCCTAGAGGCTGGAATGGCTGCACGAATTTTAAGCACTAAAAGGGCATTGCTTTAAAATGTAAGGTATATGTAATGGTTGTCAGCTATATAATGGTGTCTTCCTATAAAAACTCTTCATTTCTACATATCACCTACTCCTTTGGAAAGTAACAGCAGTAGAAAGACAGGCACTTATACTGCCCTATCACTCTTTCTACTTCTATCTTTCTATTTCAAATTAAGATTGGGCATATCTAAAAATAGAAACATGAAAAAAGAGACTTCAGTTTCAGTTTTATAATATTCAGCATTACAGTGAAATAAAGATGCATACATAGAAACCAGATCAAGGATTACAGGAATAGTTTTCTCATTTCTATCACATTGTTAGGGGTGCATAGTGTGCTCCACATTATAACTGTAATATTAAGAGTAATAATAAGAAAAATAACAAGAGTTGGACCTTATCGTGTGCTGAGTATTATGCTAAGTGTCTCATACATGTTATTCAGATACTTCCTGTTTCACCCATGTCCTTTGAGTTGCTCTCCACAAAAGTCTACTCCCATGGAAGTATTATTGAAGAATGCAGTTTTGAAGTATGATTTCATAAAAGGGATATAAGTGCTCCCTGGCTGAGGCAGGTGAGTGTGAACAGTTGCAGAATTCTCCTATGCCCTAATTAAAGTCAGTGAGCACCAGTGGTTGGGACACGCCCCCAAGTCCCCTCACTCCCTCACTTGGGCTGCCACGCATGAGTAGTTGTAGCATTCTCTCACTCCCAGCCTAAAGCTGGTGTACTTGCACAGACAAGGCCCTCTCCCACTGCATTGCTGAAGCCAGCAAGTGCACACAATCCACACAGGGGATACCCTTTGATTGTCTGGCCCTTGTAGCTAAGATGGCTGCTGTTCCAAAGCTCCAAGTGACTGTAACAATTGTAAAGACAGTACTTGGCAGGGCACCACCCCCAGGGCACTGCACATACAGCAGACTGAAACACAACCCTAGTCTTCTTGTGAAAAAAAGCCCCTGTACTTAGACTGGAGCTTCAGATTAAGGGACAAGCTTTAGGTTTCCCACACATCTAGAGAGTAAGGAGGCACTCCCAGGGAACCTAAACAAGGAGACACAATCCTGTGTACCCCATTAGTCTCACTACAGTTGGAAAAGACTTGCCAAATAGGAGTTTCAACACTTGTCTGGAACCCCAATTATGACAACTGCCACCCAGGAGATACCTCAAGATCTCCTGGCCTGAAAGCCAGCAGGGATTATGATTGTGGCCACACAGTACTGTATTTATGTGCTTACTTTAAAAGCTGCTGCCTGAGGGTCTGCCTTGCAATCAGGCTGAAAATAGATGCTAAAGGAGATTTCTCCCCTTGTATCACTGAGAGATCTTGCCATACTCTCAACAATGGGGGCATATCAATAATAAATCAGATGGTTTACACAAATATAAAGTTTTGAAACACAATCAAGAGCTAGAGCAAGGTTGAATAAGAAGGTATCATGGCCTACACAAGGCCACTGCTTCAAGATGGAGAGAGGTATCTCTTTTGTCTAATACAAAGAAACACACAGGGAGCCAAACAACATGAAGGATCAGAAAAAAATATGTTCCAAATGAAAGAAGAGACAAAATTTCAATGAAAGACCTTAAGGATATGAAGATAAGTAACCTACCTGATAAAGAATTCAAAGTAATGGTCATAAAGATGATCACTGAACTTAAGAGAAGAATGAATGAACAAAATATGAACTTCTACAAAGATACAGAAAATAAAAGAAAGTATAAAATAGAAGTCACTAAGCTGAAAAATACAATAATTGAACTGAAAAATATACTAGAGGGGTTCAATACCTGACTGGATGAGGCAGAAAAATGGATCAGCAAGCTAGAAGAAAAAGCAAAGAAATTTATCCAGAAAGAGCAGCCAAAAGAAAAAAAAATTGAAAATGAAGGTAACTTAAGGGACCTCTAGGACAACATCAAGTGGAATAACATTTATATTTAGAGGTCCTGGAAGCTGAAGAGAGAGAGAAAGGGGAAGAAAACATATTTGAAGAAATAATGGCTGAAAGTTCACAAACCTAGGGAAGGAAACAGACATCCAAGAGTCAAGAAGCCCAGAGAGCTCCAAACAAGGTGAACTCAAAGAAAGCCAGACCAAGACATATTACAATGAAAATATTAATAGTGAAACATAAAGGGAGATCTAAAAGCAAGAGAAAAACGAATTGATACAAGGGAAACCACATTAGGCTATCAGCAGATTCCTCAGCAGAAACACTGCAAGCCTGAAGGGAGTGGCATGACTACTCTAGGTGCTGAAAGGAAAAAGTCTTCTGACTAAAAATACTTCAGATTTGAAGGAGAGATAAAATGTTTTCCAGACAAGCAAGCACTAAATGAGTTCATTACTACTAAATCAGCCTTGCAAGAAATATTAAAGGAATTTCTTTAAGCTGAAAGGAAATGATAATAGTTAATAACAGGAAAAATACAAAAGTAAAAATCTCACTGGAAAGGTAAATATACAGTAAATACAGCATATTAATCACTTATAAAGTTACTAAGAAGATTAAAGGACAAAAGTAGTAAAATAAACTAAAAAACTATAATAATTAGTTAAGGGATACATAAAATGAAAAGATGTAAAAAGTGACATCAAAAACATAAAACATGGAGGTGGGGAGTAAAAATGTAGAGATTTGGAATGTGTTAAAATTTAAGTTGCTATCAAAATAGACTGTTATACACATATATGTGATGATATATGTGAACCTCATGGCAACTATAAGTCAAAAAGTCATAGTAAGTACACAAAAGAAAATGAGAAAGTAATCTAAACATAACACTAAAGAAAGTTATCAAATCACAGGAAAGAGAAAAAGAAGAAGGGAATAAAGAACTATAAAAACATCTGGAAAATAATTAACAAAATGGCAATAAGTATATGCCTATGAATAATTACTTTCAATGCAAATCAATTAATGTGATACAGTATATTACAAAATGAAAGATAAAAATTACATGACCATCTCAATAGATGCATAAAAATTATCTGACAAAATTCAATATCCATTTATGATAAAAACTTTCATCAAAATGTGCATTAAGGGAATGTACTTCAACATAATAAAGGCCATATATGACAAGCCCACACTCTACGATAAAGAGCTGAGAGTTTTTTCTTTAAGATTTGGAACAAGACAAGGATATCCACTCTTACCACTTTCATTAAACATAGCAGTGGAAATCCTAGTCAAAGCAATTAATCAAGAAAACAAAAGCAAGGCATCCAAATTGGAAAGGAAGAAAGTAAAAGTCATTATTTGCAGATGACCTGATAATATATATAGAAAACCCAAAGACCCCACTAAAAAACTGTTAGAGCTGAAAAACAAATTCAATTAAGTTGCAGGATATGAAATGAATACACAGAAATCTGTTGTGTTTCTATACACTGATAATGAATTATCAGAGAAAAATATCAAGAAAACAATCCCATTTATAAATCACTTCAAAAAGAATAAAAAAAAATAAAATGCCTAGTAGCAGATTTACTCAGGAGGTAAAAGACCTGTACATTGAAAACTGTAAGACACTGATGAAAGAAACTGAAGAAGATACACATAAATGGAAAGATAATATGTGTTCATGGATTAAAAGAATCAATATTGTTAAAATGTTCATACTACCCCAAAAAACTACAGTTTCAATGCAATCCCAATCAAAATTCCAATGGCATTTTTCACAGAACTAGAATAAATAATTCTGAAATTTTTATGGAACCACAGAAGATCCAGAATTGCCAAAACAATCCTGTGAAAGAACTAACCTATACTACACTACAAAGCTATAGTAATCAAAACAGTATGGTATTGGCACAAAAATAGACACATGTATCAGTGGAACAGAATAGAGAGCCCAGATATAAATTCATATATATATGGTCAATTAACATATTAAAAAGGTGGCAAGCATACATAATGGAGAAAGGACAGTTTCTTTAATGAATGGTGTTTGGAAAACTGGACATCTACATACAAAAGAATGAAACTGTATCACTATCTTACACCATACACAAAAATCAACTTAAAATGGTTTAAAGACTTGAATTGTAAGACCTAGAAGAAAACATAAGTGGTAACCTTGACATCAGTCTTAGTGATGATTTTTTTAATCTGACACCAAAAGCAAAAACAACAGAAGCAAAAATAAACAAGTGGGACTACATCAAACTATAAAGCTTCTGCACATCAAAGGAAACCATCAATAAAATGAAAAGGCAACCTACTGAATGAGAGAAGTTATTGCAAATGACATATCTAACAAGGGGTTAATGTATAAAATGTATAAAGAACTAATACAACTTAACACCAGAAAAACAAACAATCAGACTAAAAAAATGAGCAGAGGACCTGAACATTTTTCCAGAAAAGACATACAGATGGCCATCTGGCAAATGAAAAGATGCTCAACATCAAAAGGAAAATGCAAATAAAAACTACAATGAGGTATCTTCTCACACCTGTCAGAATGGCTAGTATCAAAAAGAGAATAAATAACAAGTGTTGGCAATAATGTGGAGAAAAGGGAACCTTAGTGCACTGTGGTGGGAATGTTAACTGGTATAGCCACTGTGGAAAACAGCATGGAGGTTGTTCAGAAAATTAAAAATAGAGCTACTATATGATCCAGCAATTTTACCTCTGGATATCCATCTAAAGACAAGGAAAACAGTAATTTGTAGAGATATATGCACCCCTATGTTCATTGCAGCATTATTTACAATAGCCAAGGTATGGAAATAACCGAAGTGCCTCTCTATGGATAAATGGACAAAGAAGATTTGGTATATACATATATACAATGGAATATTCCTCAGACACAAGAAGGAAATTCTACCATTTATAACAACATGTGTGAAACCTGGAAGTATTATACTAAGTAAAATAACTCAGAGGGAGTCAGATAAATACCATATGATTTCACTCTATATTGGAATCTAAAAAACAAAACAAATAAACAAGAGGAAACAAAACCCAGACTTACACAGAGAACACACTGGGTTTGCCAGAAGGAAAGATGGTTGTGGGGCAAAATAGGTGAAGTGGATTAAGAAATACAAACTTATAGTTGTAAAATAAATAAGTCATAGGGATGTAATGTACAGCCTGAGGACTATAGTCAATGAAATTGTATTAACTTTGTAAGGCAATAGATGATAACTAGACTTATTGAGGTGACCATTTCACAAGCTTGAATCACTATGTTGTATACCTGAAGTTAACATAATATTGTAGGTCAATTATGCCTCATTTTTTAAAAAAAAAAGCATTCTGATGCAATTAAAACAAAAGTGGATCTATTCTCTCTTCAAGGAGTTCTTATACCTGCCACCAGAGGAATATTTCTTCCATAATTTTATTTTTATATTATCTACTTTTATCCCCCCAACAACTCTGAAATTCACAATATGTGACAACATCCTTAATTTACAATATGTGACACAAACTTAGGTTTCATGACCTGTATTACAGAACTCAAGTTGTTAAGTGCAAGAGCTGGGATTGAGAGCTGACTCAGGTTTTCCGAAGTGGTCCTTGTTAGTTCCCACTTCTGCACCTTTGTGTCAGTTATTGCCCTGGAGAACTTTCCCTCTCTCTTCTGCCAATCAAACTGTGATTCCTGTCCTGCTCAAGCTAAATTATTCATTATTGTGAAATTTCAAAGCACAGGGATTTAAAGAAGATTCTGAATCCCCTCTGAGAGGAAAAAAACAGGTTATTTACAAAAAGAATAAAAATCAGCATTGCATCAGGCTTCTCAAAAACATTAGTGTTAGACGGGAATGGAAAGACACCTTCAAACCCCAGGGGAAGAGTTAATTTTATCATAAATTTTATACTTAGACTATGTATAATTTATTGATTATATGCAAGGGTACAGTGAAATATTCTCATCTATAAAAAGATCTAGAGAGTTTAACTTCTATATGATATTTAAAACATATTTGAGTGTATTCCCCAGCAAAACAATTGAGTCAGCACAGAATGAGATTCAGAAAAGAGGCTCACACCGACAACACCAAACTGCAGCGAGGATGTGGAGCAACAGGAACTCTCATACATTGCTGGTGGGAATACAAAATAGTACAGCCACTTTGGAAGGCAGTTCTTCCAAAACTAAACCTACTCTTATCATATGACCCAGTGATCACACTCCTTAGTATTCATCCAAAGGAGCTGAAATCTTATGTCTGCATAAAGCCCTGTACATAGATGTTTATTCACAATTTCTAAAACTTGGAGGCAATCAAGATATTCTTCAGTACCTGAATGGATAAATCAATATGGTAGATAGTTCCAGATAGTGGAACATTATTCAGTGCTAAAAAGAAATGAGATATCAAGCCATGAAAAGACATGGAGAGCCCTTAAATACATATTAGTAAATGAAAGAAGTCAATCTGGACAGGCAGCAGACTATGATTCTAATATGTTACATTCTGGAAAAGGCCAAACTATGGAGACAGTGAAAAAACAGATCAGTGGTTACCAGGAGTTATAAGAGGAGGGAGGAATGGACAGGCAGAGCACAGAGAGGATTTTTAGAGCAGTGAAAATATTATTCTGTGTGATACTATCATAATGCACATGTGTCACTGTACATTTGTCCAAACCAATAGAATGTACAACACCCAGAGTGAACCCTAAAGTAAACTGGACTTTGGGTGATTATGTTGTGTCAATGTAGATTCATTGATTGCAACAAATGTACCATTCTGCTGGAGGATATTGATGGGGGGAGGCTGTGCCTGTGTTGGGGCAGGGGTGTATGGGAAATCTCTGTACCTTCCCTTCAATTATACTGTGAACTTAAAACTGCCCTAAAAATTAAGTCTATTAAAAAGAACAACAAACTGAGAATTCAACTGAGACCCACGATGATAGATTTGCTAGGAACTAGAAAGAAATCTGCAGGGAAGACAGTTGGCCATATAAAGGAGGGGAGAGGGGATAATAGATAGTAGACAATGATGTAGCTTTAAAAGAGAGAATTATTATAAAGATAATTTTACAGAGAGAAAAAGATTCGAAAGCTTTCTAGGAAAGAAAATGTAGTTGTGCATCAGTACTCAGCTCTGCAGTTGCCAACATTTTCATAATCTCAAGGATGATACATTTTATATTGATTTAAATAAAATTATTATGTAATTTTTTCAGAAGCAGAACAGCATAATGGTTAAAAGTCAGACTGCCTGGGTTTACCACTTCCTATCTGGAAGCTTTAGGCATTTCCCTCATCCCTATGATTAATTTCCCTCATCAATACTATGGAGATTTTAGTATGGTGTCTATTTCATTAGTTTCTTGTTAGGAGTTAATGAATCCATGTACACAAAATGCTTAGAATGTAACCTGGCACATAAAAATCACTCAGAACATATTCACTATATGTGAGATACAGTAAGATAAGTTAGATACAGTATTATGTGTCAAAATCCATTTTTCTATAGCATGAAGTAAATAGAATATTTCCAAAATGAATAGGTCAAAAAAATTATAGCAAAGCACATTGCATACAAATGTGGAGTAAACAGTCAGAAGAGCGAGCCAGAAGATTTAGAATGCAGACCTGGTGATGCAGAAATGATGGGAGAGAGCAGAGCCTGGCTATATTTCTTCTAAGTCTATACATTATGATTTTTCAATGTGCATGTATTATTTTGTTACAAATATTTAAAAAATCAAGAATTAAAAAAAAAGTCCCTCAGAAGGTGATTGTCTTGCACTCTAGTGTTTTGGTTCTCCAAATGAGGTCCACAAATATGGAGCATTGATATTATTGCTAGAAATACAGACTCTCAGTTTCCACTCCTGTATCAGATTGGCTCTGTAACAAGATCCTTAGGTGATTCATATGCAAATTTAAATTTGAGAAGCCCTGGTCTATTTGTCATTTCACTACACTTCCCAAGGAGTAAGGCCAATAGGAATCTGTTGACTGAATAAATGTCCAGCACCTTCTTATACTCATCCCCAAAACATATGGCTCAGAGCTAATATTAATGGAACCTGATTACCTAATTTACTCAACTTCAATTAACTTTGTGCTAATCAGCTTACTTCAGTTTTGTGTTGGGGATGCCAAGCTGAATAGACATTTTTAAAAAATATAATTAAGGTACTTACAGTCATATGATTTACAGCATATGCAGAAGACAAAGTGATACCTGTTGTTCAACAGAGATATTCTCAGGGTGCAATGAGAGCACAAAACAATGCCATGGAAATCAGGGTGGAAAGACAGGACATAATTTAACCCAAGTCTTAGCAATACCACTCTGGAAGCCTGGATTAGGGACTGGGTGCTATACCAGAGGCAGGGATATCAGGTGGGAGATTAATAAAATAATATAGACAAGAAGTAAAATAGGTTTTAATTACAGCAGTGGCAATGGAAATGGCGTACAAGGCAGATCTGAGCGTATCAAGGAGGCACAGTCTGCAGGACGTGACTGAATGTATGGAATGTTGGGAAAGGGAAAGATTCTAGTATGGCTCCCATGCTTTTAGTTTTGTTTTCTATGTGTGTAGTGATTATTTTTAAAGAAAGAGATGCATTCAAAAATCTCAATCATAATATAAGTTGGTTAAGGGGATGGAAGGGCAGCACGGAGAATACAGCCATTGGTTCTGTAACATCTTTCTATGTTGACAGATAGTAACTGCACTAGTTGGGGGTAGGATTTAATAATGTGGGCAACTGGTGGTTCACATACGATTGTGTATCAACTGTACTTCAATAAAAATAAAAAAGAAAGAGATATATTTTTGTCATGGGTGGGAATCAGGAAGTTGGTGAACTCAGCATTGAGTGTGACATTCTGAAGGAGGGGCTCAGCATCTTTTGGTTATGTAGTTCTGGTGTTCCAAAGAAAGAACAGGTCTTGAGACAGACTTGGGTGTGATGAACCTAAAATATCATCCACTGAGAGATTACTGAAGGACCATGTGGCAAATGTGATTATCAGATATTGGACTGTACAACTGGGGAAATTTAAGAGTGGAACAGGAAAATGATATCGTATGTAGGGATATTAGTACAGGTAGCCAGAGACTGTAGGAGAAAAACTAGAAAGAAGCACCATTCTATAAACATTTCCAGTCAGTCTTCAGTGGGTTCTGTTCCTCTATTATGAGGGTGACCCCTCAAACTGCATGTGTCTAGGCTAGGCTGACTCAGTCGGTCACCACGGTTTGCATGTAAGAGATGAAAGCTACAAAATTGCTTATCCCAATCCTAAATATGGAAATCATTATATTTGAAAGTTACATATTGTAGGATGTTTAAGTAGCTGTCAGTTAATTTAGGGGTTGGCAAGCAGTTTCTATGAGGGGCTACGTAGCAAATATTTTAGGCTTTGTCAGCTATGGGATCTGTATAACTACTAAACTCGGCCACTGTAACACGAAAAGTATCCATAGATTATGTGCCAATAAATGGGTGTAAAAACTTTATGTATGGAAACTAAAGTTTGAATTTCATATAATTTTGACATTATGAAATACTATTCTTCTTTTGATTTTTTTCAACCATTTTAAAATGTAAAAAATCATTCTTAACTCTTCGGCTATACAAAAACAGGCACCTGTCCAGATCTGGCCCAATTCCCATAAGTTGCTGACCCCTGATGTAATTACAGTCAAATACCGAAAATTGTGTCTAGAATAATGAGGTATAAAGTGGAAGAAAGGAATTTTAATTTAAAGTTATGATTTAATGGGTCAATAGCTAAAAGACAAATAAATGTGGAAGTAATTTCATATGGCCTATCTTTGCTATACTAAGTGCCACTGTTCAGAATTCATTCTCTGATAATTCTGAATTAGAATATATACTGACTTTCCCATCTTTGGTAATATATTAATTAACTGAATTTGTCTTAAATGAACAATCTCTTTATTGCTTTGCACCTGAGTGGGCTTAATAGCATTGTGGTTCTTAGAAAGTACCTCAGCAGGTAGCCTTTGTCTTTTTCAATATTCTGTCTTTATCCAGTCAAAATTTTTCTTTCCCTGCTTCTTTTACAGATTATTATCACTGGATTCACTCAGCGACCTTAAAAATGAATGGAGTTTGTAGAGAAAAATAAATGCCATAAAATATCTGTGGGAAAGCTTAATTTGGCAATTATCTGGAACATTAAAAGTTACGTAGCTTGATTCTGGAGTAAGATTGTCTCCTTCCAATAATGGAAACCATTTTGAATTCATGCATGTAGCTGAGCCACATGACAGCAGCAATAAAGAGCATGCTAAATTTTTCAGGTCCATAACTGCCAAAGAAGCAAAGCAATGAAACATAACAATTTTCTAAAATCTCTGTGCCAGCTTCTTTATGATTCGAGCCATTATTTTCTGGAATGATAGTAATTTCTAAGTTTAGTGTTAAAGTCTTTGATCTAACATCAAATTCAGAGAAATTACTGTGAAGGTTTACAGTAAAATCTTTAAAAAATGGGTTTGAGAGGATTACTTGCTGTAAAAATCCATAGGAATTTTAGATACATATCATAATGAGGAAAGAGATACATTTTCCTGAAGGAGAAGGGCTCTTTGGCCACACTGCAGGGGAAATACTCATACCTGGATTTGAAATATCTTTTAAGATATAAATTTGGTTCTCCCTTCCAAAATATTTTATGCTTATAAGTTGGTTGCCAGAGTAGATCAATGACATTTAAAAAAAACTTTCAATAATTTCCATTGTCTCTGCAGATAAATTATACCCACAAATTTAAAACAGTAATTGCCTTTCTTTTCCAAGGGCCTCTCTAAATCTTTAGTATTATGGAAAAAATAAATGAATAATAAAAAAAGAATAACCAATACAAAAAAATTCCCCTCCTTGACTATAACCGGAGAAAAGTCACAATATTCGCTTTTGACCCTACTTTTCTTAATGAATAATACATCATACACCCTTTTCTATGTGTTCCCTGCACAGAGCATGGGGTTAGCACCATGGACCAGGGCATGAGGCACAGGTTTGAGTACTAGCTTGGCCACTGGCCAAAGGACACCACGTTTTTGAATCTCAGTCTCTATTTACTAAAGGAGGATAATAATACATCTACTTTATGGGACTATTGCAGGTACCATGTCATGAGGCTATGCATATCATATATGTGCTTAATAAATGTTACCTAGTATTTTTAGTATAATTATGTGCAGTCCAGTGGAAAACAGATTTTGCTAACCCCTCTCCTATCTCAGACAACAAGGCTTTCAGGATTTCTTGGGTGACATTGGGAGATGGCCTATTATGGCCATCTGCCTTCTCTCTGAGGCCAGAAGCACTTGGTAGGACCCCAGCCACATGCCAGGCTCTACTTCTAATCAAGACAAGACTAGAAAAAAGAAATCTATGTGGGACCTTTACTAACTCATAGAAAGTACAGGTATTTTAAATCAAGGGAGACCAATAAACTTATACTGACATTTTATGAAAAGAAACTTCTTTAATGAACCAATTCCTAGACTTAGCTCTATCCTTGGCTATTTGGAGCATCATAGCATTGATCTGAAAGACTTTCTCATCAATGTTAAACTACTTTATAGTAACCCAGTAAAGGTTTAGACATGGTACACATAAAAAATTGAGGATATGGAGAGTGAATAACCTGGTTATTTTCCAGATTCTCCTATTTCAAGGAATTATTCTACCATGTAGTCAGTTGTTCAAGCCAGAAATTTAGATTATCCTTGGCACCTTCTCCTTACCTCTCATAACCAATCTATTACTAAGCCTGATCATTCTTACCCCTCAAATATTTTCTGTAACTTTGGGATTTTTTTTTCTTTCTATTTTTACAACCACCACTCCAAGGCCTGAACAACTGGAGAAGTCTCCTAACCGATTATTGCCCTCCCTTCCAATCCTTTCCTCACCCAGAATGACCTTACCGCCGTGCAAATCTGATCACCTCACTTTCCAGCTTAAACTCTCTTTAGCTCCACATGACTCCTAGACTAAAGCTAAAAATCCTTCCTGTGGGCTTCCAGGTCCTACAGCTCTGATACACCTGCCTTAGCCCACACCTCTCTTTCCTCTCTTCCACATCTATCTTGCTGTTTTTCAGAAACTTGTGCACACCATGCTCCCTCCACCCCATGCTCTGCATAGGACACACTTCCCTACTTTTTATGCCTAGTTACATGCTCCTCATCCTTTAGTTGCCAGGCCTACTGTGACTATCTTTGGAAGTCTTCTTAGACTTCCTAGGACAAGATCAAAGCCCTCTACTATGGCCTCTCCTATTACCACAGCATCACAGTTCATAGTACCATGAACCTTTCATTCACAGACCTTATATCATTCACTGAAATTTTACATTTGTGTGATTCTTTGAGTAATATGTATCTGTGCTGAGTTAAGAGATCGTGTCCTCTTTGTTTTGTTTCATTTGCTTTCCACTACATACTCAAGGAAAAACTATCAGCACCTTTACAGGGAAGGAATTCAATAAGTCTTTGTTGAAGGAATGAAGAAATGAATCACTGATATTCTTGGCTTGGATGAAATTACTGTATTATTTTCTTAATTTTTATTGATTGATTTGAAAATCATGTTTAACAATATCTGTTTTGTTCATCCTATGGAGGTGTCATGCAGATCAAACAATGTAATTTGTTAGAATTCTTTAAATTTTTTGTCTTTTCAAATGAAACATGTAACTATGTTCTGAATATTCAAGGAAATAAAAACAGTAACATTTTAAATTCTATGTAGTGTATTTTTATTATGAGTATTTTTAATTCAATTTTTCATTTGAAATTGGTAACCCATCCCAGGAATATCTCTATTAAACACTGGACCCTGTTCTTCAGTAGTGAATAGGGAGGCTTACTCTTAAAAGCTTTCAACAATACAGTAGGTTGCCTTTTGAGAAAAAAGCTTAGAATATGTTAGCCATATTTTCTAATTTTAATACACAAAATCAAAAGAAATCAAGAACTCGATAAGGCAAATGTGGGAGAAAAGGCAGGCTCAGGCTTTGTGATACTAAAGTTTGTATCCACCAAAAGAGAGACTTCTAACTGCTTTGGGAGGAAAGAAATCAAATCTACATATTAGTCTGGAGATACCCATCAACTAGAAGACTACTAACTTTACCCACTCTAGAAGACTCTATTTAGTTTTGAACTAGATGTGAACATAAATAAAATGACTATTTGTCCTCTTAAGAACTAATGAGAAAATTCTGCTGAGTGCATACAATTTTATCACTTTTGGCATGTTTAACAGCCCTGGATCACATCAATATAAATGTGTAAAGTATTAAATACTTAGTGTATTTCTCATTTCAATTTTGCCCTTTTGTGTTTTGGACATTGTGTCTTATTTGGGTTGGGAGTTCCTATCAAAGAATATGACTATGAGAGACACCATCAGCTTTTAGGTGAAATGAAATGAACTTTTCTAAATGAAAACTAATAACTAGATTAATTCAAAATAAGGTTTCAAAATGAAGAATAAAAGAACAATTTAGGTTTATTTCACAATATTTAAATAGAGTACATTAAAGAGAACTATACAAGGGTAAGTCTAACTATAAATATAACATGTTTGAGATAACTTTTAAAAATATGTTATCGTAAGAAAAAATTCTTTAAAATATTTTTGTGCAAAATGCAATCAAATCTAATCAGTTTGGCATTAATTAAGCTCTAATAATGTACTTCAGTATCTTTCCTAAGTAGTGTGATCCGTTTCCCCTTCATCTAGGTCGATTTGTGCACATTATGGTGTCATCATAATTTTAAAACATACTGAGAAAATGACAGAGCTGCAAAATTAAAATAAATGATTAATGGTATTTTTTTTCATGTTTTGTACTAATAGGTATTACTGAACCTTTAAATTAATAGAGCTGTCAAGCTCATGAGTGTTACAGAACCAGCAATGAACCAAAATGGAAATTATATATTCTACAGACACCTAAAGATGATACTTTGGAATATTTTAAATTTTAATTAGTAGGTGCAATTGTTTTGTTCCTTGTAACCTCTGCAAATTAATTGGAAATTAGTCACAACCAATCCTTTTTTTAACAATCTGCAATGAAGAGATTGGTGCTTTACACCTTAACATTCTTGTTTGGGAGCCAGAAAGCACACATGCAGTAAATTGCATTGTCAATTACAAAAACAACAACTGTTGTGGAATTAGGAAAAATTATGCACAGGTAAACAAAACTAATTAATACATAAGTAACAGGGGAACACAAAATAACGCCCAACTGAACACTAACGTGCCAGTCTTTGAAAAAAATGAAAAGGTTATAAATGCAAATTTATGCAAAAGAATTTATCAATGAAGTCTTAAGTAAAAGGATGCTTTTAGTTTATGTTTTATTTTTCTCCTCTGGAGTCTCGTTACCACTCATACCTTAAAAAATAGACCCACCAAAACAGTAGTCTGCTTATTCAAATTGTTTCAAGATGGCAGAAGACTGTTTGTTAATTTTCTAGTCCTCAAATTATCAAGATTTAGAGTCACTAAATAACAAATGGTGTTATTTACTTCTTTAAGGTTTATCCCTATTCTTTAAAATATTTTTATTTTAGGCAAAATGCAATTTCCAGACACATCAAGAAAATATTCATTATGTGAACCTACCTGTTAAGCATTTTCCTACTGAAAAATTATGCAATACTCTGTTTCACCACTAAAAATACATATGTTCCCTTGTCTGCTTTTTCCCTCCTTCTAAAGTAAGCCATTAGAGAAGCTTAAGATTCCTTAAAAATAGTGTTTACAAAGTCAGAAAGTGTCAAGTTACAATAGCTGTGTAACTTTTAATGAGAAAATAAAACAAGACTAATTTCCAGGAAATCAACCTGGTACATTAAATGTTATTTAATACTATTTAAAATTAATCCATTTAATGCAAGGGTCTTGGGAAATTCAAGAGTTAGGTAAATTGGCAAATAAGTTTCACAGTACTATTATATTCTAGGTGAGTTTTAATAAAATATTTCTTTTAGATAAGTATTAAAGATTTCACATATTATGGTGAAATGCTGTCCTTTTCCAGTGAGTTTATCTGTAATGGAGCATGGGAAAATAAAAGTCACTATTACATTTTCTGTAACAAATCACAAAAAGTTCATGTTTTGACATACCATAAAATAACATGGGTTTAACTTTTTTTTCTGTATGATTCAGGATCACAGAAAAGTTAGTTTAAACAATGAAAAGGAAGAAAATGCATTATTAAATATAATAATACTTAATGTAGGCCATAAAATAACTAATACTTTCTTAAGGTTGCTAAATATGATGCATAATAATTTTTAACAACCTTTCAATACTCCCTTATGATTTGTAGGTAGCAGGTTTTAGGAATAAGGAAATAGTTTCAAGAAGATTGACTAGTTCTCTGAAGTCCAGAGGTCACAGATATAACAAATATGAGACCCTGGACTCTATTCTTGTTTTCTACATATTTGGGGATTTTTTTTTTTGTATAGTAATCCTCTTAAGCACTTTTTCCCCTCCCTCCTTGTGGAAATTCCATAAAACACTGCTTTCAAGAAATAAAAACAATTTTTAACCTCAGACTATATTGGATTTCTGCTGAAGTGCTAGAAAAGTTGACTACCTCAGTTGTAGATGCCAACTTGCTCCAAATAACTTTTAAAATATTAAAACCTAGAATAGGTTTCAATAAAAAGCTGATTTACAGAAATTTTAATAAAATGGTTGAGCTTCTATAATAAGAGTGGTAAGGCTGTATATATTCCAATCTGTTTTCAGTTCCCAGGGCTGCGATCAGTTAAATTAGGTGACAGTATAAGGAGATTCACCTACCATGAAGATAAGCAAATTCCAGCTATTTTCCTCCTTCTCAAATTCATTCCATTCTCCCTATAAATCTTCCCATGTACTGTTTATATTTAGGCTTTAGAAGCTGCTTGCAAGGGAACATAGCTCTACCTGAAATTTGTCTTTAAAAATATTAATTGTATCTTTAGTAATCAAGAGAAATACAAGCACATAAACTATGGAAAAAGACAACAATCCATCTGAAACCATTATATTTTCTAATATAATATTATGTGAAACACTCATTTAAATGGTATTCCATAACAGAAGGGGTTTTTATGGTATTCTACTTTACAGTTGGGTTGAAAGGGCCATTAGAGCAATCTCTCCTTAGAACTGCTTTGCTTCTCAACTGTAAGTGTCCTATGCTGGGTTTGCTGTGGTTAGATATGCTTGAGAAAGTCAAAGGGCAGGGAGTCTCAGTGTAAAACAGAAAGCTTCACAGACATTGTATTTCCTCCTCTTTGAACACTTTATCCTTAGGCAAATAAGCTTAAAGAATTGATGACAGGTTCAGGAGTAGTAGAACAAGTTCAGCAAAGCTTTTCCTTTCCCTGGACATTCACCTAATCTCACGTCCACACCTTAAGAGCCTCCAATATAGTCACATAACTTATTTGCAATAGTCTTAAAATATGTTTGCCTACAGACAAAGTAATCTAAAAACATATCTCATGTGATCATCCACATCATTACTGGCTGAAGAAATACCTAAAACTTAACTTTGTCCTTATAAGTAAGTAGACAAAGCTATGCTTTTTTGGTCAATTATTTTCACTCACAGAACAAAGTGTAAATGTCTCAACTGCTTAAGTGCAGGACACAAGAATGGGGAAAAAAATAATGAGGTTTCTCAAAATGGGTCAGATTTAAGATTCAGGGTTTAAGGCATTTCTTAGACTTATTTACAATTTTTAATAAGGGATACAGAATGGAGATTATACGGTGAAATCTCCAAGTTGGTATATAAGCACTTCTGGCTAATAATATGCCAACCTGATGGGGACAATTCAGGCAAATCTCAAAGTAGTCACACACAATAAAATCTAAGGAGAATGGTTATGTTTTCAGTTCTAGTCAAGAAGGATTAAGCACACTCTGTCCTGTCTCTCCCACTGAAGGCCCCTGAGAAGACTCAGAGCAGCTATCTGAGGATGCTGGGAAGCAATGATAGCAGGTGGACTGGGGAAGGAAGCCAGCGCACAGAGTGCTACTGAACTGGTGATGAGCTTCCTGCCTTTTTTCCCCTCTGGCATTTCCTAACCTGGACTTGAAGGCAGCCCCAAGCCTGGCACTGTACCCCACATACAGATGGAGAGCTCCAAGAACAGCCCTGTATTTCTGACTCAGGGGGTAGGAAATCAGGGCCTTACAAGTCAGAGGGAGTTGGAGAAAGATCTTGTTTTGCCTTCTTTACCTTTTCTCATCCCAGCCCTGTGGAAATTCCATAGCAGTATCAGGTGCTTACGACTCAAATGCAGGAAAGCCCTTCTCTCTGAAACTGTGGTTCCCAATAAATGGAGAAATACTTGGCTGATTTTTTTTCTCTTTCTATCCCCTTACCACAGGGCCTCGGAGACAGATGCTACATTATGAAGTTCATGGCAGAGAGGGAAATTAAAGCCTTGGATTTCTAGCCAGAGGAGCAATATGAGAGCTCTGGGAGTCAAAAAACTTCAGGGAGATCCTGGAGTGGAAAGGGCCACAAAAAAGGTACCCCTAAAAGTTATAGATGATCTCATGAGTTTACTCCTGAGCTGTGTGTGCACAGATTTGTCCTTAAGAAACATACTGACAGCTTAGAGAACTGAATTACGGAGTAGACCACCACCCAGGTTCTAGAAAGACTTAAGGATCATATGCATGTAGAGCAAATCTCAATAACATCACAAAGACTCTAAGAACAGAAGTGACATTGGAACCAGAGTTCATAGGAAGCAGAGTGCGACTTGTGAATGTTCAGGACACAACAAAAAAGTCTTTCAATATATGACAATCCAGGAATATCTCAAAAACTCCTAAGGGGAAACATAGCCAACCCTGACATGATATAAGTGCTGGAATCATCAGCCAAGGACTTTTCAGCAGCTACTATAACCATGCACCATGAAGTAATGGCAGACACTCTTGAAGTAAAAAGAAAGATGAGATCATAGGCTGAGAAATAGAGGATATTAAAAAGAAGAACCAACTGGAAATTTTACAACTGAGAAATACAATGACCAAAATAAAAACTTAAGTGGCTGACTCAAGAACAGAACAGACATAAGAGAAGAAAAAGTCAGTCAACTTGCAATAGATGAATAAGTATTATCCAATATGAATATAAGAATGAACAAAGGGGGTGGAGCCAGGATGGCGCATGAGTAGAGCAGTGGAAATCTCCTCCCAAAACCACATATATCTATGAAAATATAACAAAGACAACACTTCCTAAAATAGAGACCAGAGGACACAGGAGAACATCCAGACCACATCCACACCTGCGAGAACCCAGCGCCTCGTGAAGGGGGTAAGATACAAGCCCCAGCCTGGTGGGAACTGAGCGCCCCTCCCCCAGCTCTGGGTGGTAGGAGAGAGGTCTGAGTGGGAGGGAGAAGGAGCCCAGGACTGCTGAGCACCCAGCCCCAGCCATACAGACCAGAGTGCAGACACAGTGCATGTGCGGGGCCCAGGATACTAGGGAAACAGGGCAGCAAGAACTGTGAGCGGGTACCAGAGGCTGGTGCCGCAGGACAAAAGAAAAGCGGGTGGCCATCTTTTTTTTTTTTGTTGTTGTTGTTGTTTTGTTGCGGTGAGGGCTTTTTGGAAGTCTTAAAGGGACAGGGACCCAAATACTAGGGAAACAGGGCAGACCAGCGAGTGGGTATCGGAGACAGGCACCAGAGAACAAAAGAAACGTGAGTGGCCACCTTTTTTTCTTTTTTTCTTTTTTGTTGTTGTTTTGTTTTGGCGAGCGCTTTTTGGAAGTCTTAAAGGGAAAGGGACCCCAATGCTAGGGAAAGAGGGCAGCAAGTCCGGTGAGCGGGTGCTTGAGGCTGGCGCTGGAGAATAACGAAAAACGAGCGGCTGTTTTATTATTACTTTTTTAAATTTTCTTTTGTGGTCATTTTGTTTTGGCGGGTGCTTTTTGGAAGTTTTAAAGGGGCAGGGTGGGACACTTACACCAGTGGTATGGAATCCCGGGATCTCTGGGCACTCTAATCTCCTGGGCTGCAGGGAGCACGGAGGCCCCTTATGGAGATAAATAGCCTCCCGGTTGCTCCCCCACAACGCAACTCCACCACTTTGGAGCAGCTGCCTGAGCCAGGCCATGCCCACAGCGACAGCGGAGATAAACTCCATAGTGGCCAGGCAGGAAGCAGAAGCCCTGTCTGCATGCAGCTACCCAGCACAAGCCACTAGAGGTCGCTATTCTCCCAGGAGAGGAAGGCCACAAACCAACAAGAAGGGAAGTTTTTCCAGCCATCACTAGAACCAGTTCTGCAAACTATTCCTATCACCATGAAAAGACAAAATTACAGTCAAACCAAGATCACAGAGACACCACAGAAGGAGACAGACCTAACCAGCCTTCCTGACAAGGAATTCAAAATAAAAATCATAAACATGCTGACAGAGATGCAGAGAAATACACAAGAGAAATGGGATGAAGTCCAGAGGGAGATCACAGATGCCAGAAAGGAGATCACAGAAATGAAACAAACTCTGGAAGGATTTATAAGCAGAATGGATAAGATGCAAGAGGCCATTGATGGAATTGAAACCAGGGAACAGGAACGCATAGAAGCTGACATAGAGAGAGATAAAAGGATCTCCAGGAATGAAACAATGTTAAGGGAACTGTGTGACCAATACAAAAGGAACAATATCCATATTATAGGGGTACCAGAAGAAGAAGAGAGAGGAAAAGGGACAGAAAGTATGTTGGAAGAAATAATTGCTGAAAACTTCCCCAAACTGGGGGAGGAAATAATCGAATAAACCACGGAAATACACAGAACCCGCAACAGAAAGGATCCAAGGAGGACAACACCAATACACATAATAATTAAAATGGCAAATATCAAGGACAAGGAAAGAGTTTTAAAGGCAGCTAGAGAGAAAAAGGTCACCTATAAAGGAAACCCCATCAGGCTATCATCAGACATCTTGACAGAAACCCTACAGGCCAGGAGAGAATGGCATGATATATTTAATGCAATGAAACAGAAGGGCCTTGAACCAAGGATACTGCAACCAGCACAACTATGATTTAAATATGATGGTGGGATTAAACAATTCCCAGCAAGCAAAAGCTGAGGGAATTTGCTTCCCACAAACCAACTCTACAGGGCATCTTACAGGGACTGCTCTAGATGGAAGCACTCCCAGAAAGAGCACAGAACAAAACACCGAACATATGAAGAATGGAGGAGGAGGAATAAGAAGGGAGAGAAGAAAAGAATCTCCAGACAGTGTATATAACAGCTCAATAAGCGAGCTAAGTTAGGCAGTAAGATACTAAAGAGGCTAACCTTGAACCTTTGGTAACCACGAATTTAAAGCCTGCAATGGCAGTAAGTACATATCTTTCAATAATCACCCTAAATGTAAATGGACTGAATGCACCAATCAAAAGGCACAGAGTAATAGAATGGATAAAAAAGCAAGATCCATTTATATGCTGCTTTTAAGAAACTCACCTCAAACCCAAAGACATGTACAGACTAAAAGTCAAGGGATGGAAAAACATATTTCAGGCAAACAACAGTGAGAAGAAAGCAGGGGTTGCAGTACTAGTATCAGACAAAATAAACTTCAAAACAAAGAAATTAACAAGAGATAAAGAAGGACACTACATAATGATAAAGGGCTCAGTCCAACAAGAGGATATAACCATTCTAAATATATATGCACCCAACACAGGAGCACCAGCATATGTGAAACAAATACTAACAGAACTAAAGGGGGAAATAGACTGCAATGCATTCATTTTAGGAGACTTCAACACACCACTCACCACAAAAGATAGATCCACTGTGCAGAAAATAAGTAAGGACATGCAAGCACTGAACAACACAGTAGAACAGATGGACCTAATAGACATCTATAGAACTCTACATCCAAAAGCAATAGGATATACATTCTTCTCAAGTGCACATGGAACATTCTCCAGAATAGACCACATACTAGCCCACAAAAAGAGCCTTAGTAAATTCCAAAATATTGAAATTCTACCAACTAATTTTTCAGACCACAAAGATATAAAAGTAGAAATAAATTCTACAAAAAAAACAAAAAGGCTCACAAACACATGGAGGCTTAACAACATGCTCCTAAATAATCAATGGATTAATGAACAAATCAAAATAGAGATCAAGGAATATATAGAAACAAATGACAACAACAACACAAAGCCCCAACTTCTGTGGGACGCAGTGAAAGTAGTCTTAGTAGGAAAGTATACAGCGATGCAGGCACACTTGAAGAAGGAATAACAATCCCAAATGAATAGTCTAACATCACAATTATCAAAATTGGAAAAAGAAGAAAAAATGAGGCCTAATGTCAGCAGAAGGAGAGACATAATAAAGATCAGAGAAGAAATAAACAAAATTGAGAAGAATAAAACAATAGTAAAAATCAACAAAACCAAGAGCTGGTTCTTTGAGAAAATAAACAAAATAGATAAGCCTCTAGCCAGACTTATTAAGAGAAAAAGAGAATCAACACGAATCAAGAGAATCAGAAATGAGAATGGAAAAATCACGACAGACTCCACAGAAATACAAAGAATTATTAAAGACTACTATGAAAACAAGCTGGAAAACCTAGAGGAAATGGACAACTTCCTAGAAAAATACAACCTCCCAAGACTGACCAAGGAAGAAACACAAAAGTTAAACAAACCAATTACAAGCAAAGAAATTGAAACGGTAATCAAAAACTACCCAAGAACAAAACCCCCGGGCCGGATGGATTTACCTCGGAATTTTATCAGACACATAGAGAAGACATAATACCCATTCTCCTTAAAGTTTTCCAAAAAATAGAAGAGGAGGGAATACTCCCAAACTCATTCTATGAAGCCAACATCACCCTAATACCAAAACCAGGCAAAGACCCGACCAAAAAAAGAAAATTACAGACCAATATCCCTGATGAATGTAGATGCAAAAATACTCAATAAAATATTAGCAAACTGAATTCAAAAATATATCAGAAGGATCATACACCATGACCAAGTGGGATTCATCCCAGGGATGCAAGGATGGTACAATATTTGAAAATCCATCAACATCATCCACCACATCAACAAAAAGAAAGACAAAAAACACATGATCATCTCCATAGATGCTGAAAAAGCATTTGACAAAATTCAACATCCATTCATGATAAAAACTCTCAGCAAAATGGGTATAGAGGGCAAGTACCTCAACATAATAAAGGCCATATACCATAAACCCACAGACATTATACTGAAGAGTAAGAATCTGAAAGCTTTTACTCTGAGAACTAGACAGGGATGCCCACTCTCCCCACTGTTATTTAACATAGTACTGGAGGTCCTAGCCATGGCAATCAGACAAAACAAGGAAATACAAGGAATCCAGATTGGTAAAGAAGAAGTTAAACTTTCACTATTTGCAGATGACAGGATATTGTACATAAAAAACCCTAAAGAATCCACCCCAAAACTACTAGAACTAATATCTGAATTCAGCAAAGTTGTAGGATAAAAAATACACAGAAATCTATTGCTTTCCTATACACTAATGATGAACTAGCAGGGAATCAGGAAAACAATTCCATTCACAATTGCATCAAAAAGAATAAAATACCTAGGAATAAACCTAACCAAGGAAGTGAATGACCTATACTCTGAAAACTACGAGTCACTCTTAAGAGAAATTAAAGGGGATACTAACAAATGCAAACTCATCCCATGCTCGTGGATAGGAAGAATCAATATTGTCAAAATGGCCATCCTGCCCAAAGAAATATACAGATTTGATGCAATCCCTATCAAATAACCAGCAACATTCTTCAATGAACTGGAACAAATAATTCAAAAATTCATATGGAAACACCAAAGACCCCGAATAACCAAAGCAATCCTGAGAAAGAAGAATAAAGTAGGGGGGATCTCACTCCCCAACTTCAAGCTCTACTATAAAGCCATAGTAATCAAGACAATTTGGTACTGGCACAAGAACAGAGCCACAGAACAGTGGAACAGACTAGAGACTCCAGACATTAACCCAAACATATATGGTCAATTAATATTTGATAAAGGAGCCATGGACATACAATGGCGAAATGACAGTCTCTTCAACAGATGGTGCTGGCAAAACTGGACAGCTACATGTAGGAGAATGAAACTGGACCATTGTCTAACCCCATATACAAAAGTAAATTCAAAATTGATCAAAGACTTGAATGTAAGTCATGAAACCATTAAACTCGTAGAAAAAAACATAGGTAAAACCCTCTTAGACATAAACATGACTGACTTCTTCTTGAACATATCTCCCCAGGCAAGGAAAACAACAGCAAAAAGGAACAAGTGGGACTATATTAAGCTGAAAAGCTTCTGTACAGCAAAAGACACCATCAATAGAACAAAAAGGAACCCTACAGTGTGGGAGAATATATTTGTAAATGACAGATCCAATAAAGGCTTGATGTCCAAAATGTATAAAGAGCTCACACACCTCAACAAACAAAAATCAAATAATCCAATTAAAAATTGCAGAGGAACTGAACAGACTGTCCTCCAAAAAAGAAATACAGATGGCCAACAGACACATGAAAAGATGTTCCACATCGCTAATGATCGGAGAAATGAAAATTAAAACTACAATGTGGTATCACCTCACACCAGTAAGGATGGCTACCATCCAAAAGACAAACAACAACAAATGTTGGCGAGGCTGTGGAGAAAGGGGAACCCTCCTACACTGCTGGTGAGAATGTAAATTAGTTCAACCATTGTGGAAAGCAGTATGGAGGTTCATCAAAATGCTCAAAACAGACTTACCATTTGACCCAGGAATTCCACTCCTAGGAATTTACCCTAAGAACATTGCAATCAAGTTTGAGAAAGACAGATGCACCCCTATGTTTATCGCAGCACTATTTACAATAGCCAAGAATTGGAAGCAACCTAAATGTCCATCGGTAGATGAATGGGTAAAGAAGAATGTGGTACATATACACAATGGAATACTACTCAGCCATAAGAAGTGGAAAAATCCAACCATTTGTAGCAACATGGGTGGATCTGGAGGGTATTATGCTCAGCAAAATAAGCCAAGCGGAGAAAGAGAAATACCAAATGATTTCACTCATCTGTGGAGTATAAGAACAAAGGAAAAACTGAAGGAACAAAACAGCAGCGGAATCACAGAACCCAAGAATGGACTAACAGGTACCAAAGGGAAAGGGACTGGGGAGGATAGGTGGGTAGGGAGGGATAAGGGGGGGAGAAGAAGAGGGGTATTAAGATTAACATGCATGGGGGGTGGGAGAAAGGGGAGGGCTGTACAACACAGAGAAGACAAGTAGTGATTCTACAACATTTTGCTATGCTGATGCACAGTGACTGTAAAGGGGTTTATAGGGGAGACCTGGTATAGGGGAGAGCCTAGTAAACATAATATTCTTCATATAAGTGTATAGTAAAGATAACAAAAAAAAAAGAAAGAAAGAAAGAGAAGGGGGATTACTCCCTGATAGAATAAAACTAACTAAATCAACAATTAATGCATGCTTCAAATATCCTTAATTTTGATCACTTAAAGGGTGTCAGATGATCAGCTATGGATGTACACTTTTCTGATAATATTCCTTTCTCTACACAATGGTATAAAGGAGGGCATATCAAAGTGTGGGTAAAGGGTCTGTTTGTGTTTTTGCAGAGGATCAAAGTCTAATTTGGCTACCCAGAAAATGAACTAAGATATGATATGAAGAAGAACTTAAAACTTCAGCACTCTATGGAAGAGACATACCAGAAGATGATCATCAAAAAACCTCAACAAAGATCCAGGCTATACTGCAGTTGCAGCTGCATTCATCCCACTGGTTCCTGGAGTTGCCATTGGAATGAAGGAGATATCTAAGCTGGCCTGTGCATACAGTAAAACAACAAATTTGACTGGATCTATACTGTTGGAACTCAACCAAGAATTAGGAGAAGTGCAAATTGCAGCGCTCCAAAATCTGGCAACTACAGACTATCTACTGTTAAAAGAACATATGGGATGTGAACAGTTCCCAGGAATGGGTTGTTTTAATTTGTCTGATTTCTCTCAGACTGTTCAAGTACAGTTGGACAATATCCATTATATCATAGACAAATTTTCACAAATGCCTAGGGTCCCTAACTGGTTTTCTTGGCTTCACTGGAGATGGCTGGTAATTATAGATCTGCTTTGGTTATGTAACTGTATTCCTATTATGTTAATGTGTGTGTGCAATTTAATTAGTAGTTTAAAACCTATACATACTTAAGTTACTCTACAAGAAGATATGTCAAAGAAATAATCAATCTTCCCATGTATTCTTCCATCTGCTACCTCTATAGCTTTTCTTCTTCCTTCCTAATTACAACCCTTAAATAGAATTCGTGCCTCATATCGAATTCATCGAGTATCATAACTCCTCAAATTGGAAAAGATACCTCAAGACAAATGCTGGGCATAGAAGCCACAGGGCATAAATCTGCAAAGAAATAAAAAGCTAAGCTTTTCAAACAATATGGCTTCTCTCTCACTTACCAACTCTACATTTCCCGGTATGGCCCCGGAAGATGACTGGTTAGCCAGAGATGGGTAAGATTCCTCAAGGGAGGAACAACCTAAGACAGGCACAGTCGCAGGGGGACCATCAGGTGAGAAATTGGGGATCAACAGAGGTGAGGCTTAGAACCCCACCCCCCCTGTTTTGAGAGAAAGCTTCTGCATCTGTGGATGTTTTATTGCCCTTGTCTAGCCTGGATTAACACATAGTCTACAGGCACACACCTGATCATCTACATTTGCTCTCTTACAACACTAAACTATGTTTTCTACCTTTATCTTGCATCTACCTACCACTTCAGAATTTCATTTAAAAAAAATAATAATAATAAAGGGAGAAATGTGGGATTCACATATAAATCAAGTATAAAAATCAAACGAATATTCATATTAGACCTGATTGTTTATAGTTCATAATGAGTGATCAAAACCGAAAGTTTTTGTGATGACTGCCCTTGTACTGTTCACCATGTAAGAACTTATTCACTATGTAAGAATTTGTTCAGCATATAAGAACTTGTTCATTATGTTTCAGAAGATAGGAGACTGACAAGAATTAGGCTGGGGGTGGATTAATGATTGTGCATTGAGCATTGACTCCCCTATACAGAATTTTATTGTTGTTAACAACCATTTGATCAATAAATATGAGAGATGCCTTCTCAAGAAAAAAAAAAAAGAATGAACAAAGAAGAAAGGAAAAAAGAAGTAACAGGACCCAGAGATCTATGATATAATTAAGTATCTAAAACATGCCATCAAAACTTTAGTAGGAAAGAAGAAAGTTCATGGTGCTTAAATCAATACTTGAAGAAATAATGGCTAAAAATGTCCCCATATGGCAAAAGACATAGAACCCACAGATTCAAGAAGCTCAGAAAAACCAAAACAGAGCAAGCTCAAAGAAATCCATGTCCAGACACTTGTCAAAGTCAAATTGCTGTAAGACCAAGAAAAAAATATTGAAAGCAGCCTGAGAAAAATAATGTATTACATATTGTGGAGCAATGATTCAAAAGATTGTAGATTCCCTACCAGAAACCATATTATGTAAAAAACAGTATGCAAGGTATGAAAGGGAATTAACAGTGAATTTTAAAACAGTTATAATTAAATCAGAAAAGCCAGGTACATAAATGTATAGCCAAAATACAAGGCTATGCATTGGGATGACACTAAGAAGATATCAGCAGAGAGCCACAGGAGTACAAAGGATCAGGCAATCATTTCAGACAAATGGGTAGTTAAACAGGCTTCATAAGGAAATTATTGCTAAGCTTGGCACTGAAGGGAGGAATTTTATTTTATTTTTAGTATATATGCATTTACATCTCATTGCTGTCCAGGAAGATTTTGTATTGACATAAAAATACCTATATCCCAACAAGATAGGATAGTTAATTCAGGCAATTTAAGTAAAAGGGGAGAAAAGTATATCTATCAAAATAATAAACCAGAAGTAAGATTAGATGAAAGAAATGCAAACCATGGACCCTAGAGTTCTACTGGGGGAAGCCATGGATTTGCTGGGAGCCTCCTTGCAGGCCAGAAGAACAAGTCTATTTCTAAACCACGAAGTAGAGAATGGGAGTTTTAGGCACAAAATTAAATAGTGTGAGTAGAAAGCCTCTTGCAAGTGGTCCCTATGAAGCACAGCAGGCTGATGGAAGCCTTGGGAGGATAATTTAATGCCATGACAAGGATTCTGAACTTTATTCTTTGTGAGATTAGGAGGCATTTCACTTTGGGATCAGGCAGGAAGATGATCCCAGTTGTGTTGTCCAGTAGTAAATCTGGCAGCTTCGACTATACCAGGAAGAAAAACATAAGGTAGCAAAGAAAAAACAATGTAAAGAAGCTGAAAAGAACTGAATATTGTTAGAAGTGAGAAAGTTGTAACTAATTAGTAATATTAGAGATACATTAAGGCCCTGAGGAGTGACGGGGTGAGGCAGCAAGGTGTCATAACTGGAGAAAAGGCACTGGACCCCACTGGCCTTCTCTGCCTCTTACTGTGTGGCTTTGGGCAAGTTTCTTGATTTATTTCACTTCAGTATTTTGTTTTTTGACTTATGGGGGTCATAGTAACTTTACTGATTTCTTAGGGTCGTTTTGAATAAATAATAAATATGAACATACAGAACAGAAACTGTTACACAGTAAGCACTTAATAAATGTTAGGCATTGTTACCATGGTTTCCTCCAAACATCTTTAGGGCATCCAATGTCTTGAAAATTCAGTCAGCTTTCATCTAGATGATACTAATTTTGGGGCTGGAAAATTCTACATTTATATAATTTTGCATTTTCTTTCTTAATGGCCTGAGATTAATTTGTATTTAGCAAATGATTCAAGATTTTAAAACACTTTAAAGTTATGACTATGTCTAATAATTACAAGACAAACACTTAAGTAAAAATTTCATAGGTCCCAGAACAGCATTCCTCTTTCTTTTTAAAAAGTTTGCATTTTAAAGTTGTGATGGGTATATTCCCTTTGCAAAAACAAATGTCAAAATGAAGATAAACTCCAGGAAACTCCAACATCTAGGGCAAATCGAAAAAGATACAGTCTTCCTAAGAGAGGGTGCAAGGGAAGGTTAGGCAAGTAGCCAATGTCTAAGTCAAGTAGATGCTAGTGCAAGGGAAGAAAACTGGCACTGAAGCCAGAAAATAGCATCTCATAGAATGGCCCACACAGTAGAAATGGGGCAAGAGGAGGCAGTTGTCTTAGGACACCAAATGACCAAGCATCTGCCCAGACATACTAGGGAACAAGCCTAAGGCAGCAAGACCACCAGGCTTGGCAGGGATTGGTTGAGTACCAGGTCAGGGCTGAATTGCATGTTGAAGGAATTTGACACTGGACAAGTGGACTTAGGGTCTTGAGATGTATTATACCAAGAAAAGTATATAAAAAAGGCAAAGGGAGACTTAAACACATACAAATGCTTTCCAAAAGTTGCCTTGACTTCAGTTATCACTTTGACAAGTCTTTGTATTTGACCTGTCGTCATTTTAACATTTATCTTATGGTCTATTCATGGCTTCCTTTTGCTACCACATAAAAGAAAGTTTAGGAATTCTTTCTGTTTCAATCATAGCTGAAGTACCCAGAGTGATACTCTATTACAAGCTCTTTGGCATTACTTTTCATAAAAGTATCACAAGTAATAACTAATAGACAACTATTAATATTTCAAAGTAGTAACAGAATGCAACCTACATGATGTGTAAAATGAATACATAATTGATAATGCTGAGTGAAGTAGCCCAAGGCAGTTTAATTGTACTGTATCAGGAAACAGAAAGATTAAATCTTTTAAGATTGAGAAAGTATTTCCTCTTTGAACATTCCAGTTCTTTGCTTTGAGGATGTAATGAATAAAGACAACTCAAAATAACTTTTACATGTATTTATATATAAAAAAATATGTGAATGAATTGCTAGCCAACCTACATTATGTTCAGTGGAAGGAGATTTGGTAGAAAGCATTTTTAAAATTGTCATACTACCCCAAGAAGTATTTAAATTCAAATATGTACTTGTTACTGGCAGCCTAATTAGGTATGAGTCACAGCACTATGCTCTGGGGGTACAAAATGACCAAAATCATGGTCCATGACCTCAATAACCTGGTGTCTATCAAAAGAAGCTAGACAGAGCAGCTCATAATTTCAACGTATTGTAGCCAGTGCTTCGATGGAGCTATAAAGCACTGAGGATCATTGGCTTTTAGATTAATTGGAGTCAGTGGTAGGGCAGAGGAGTGGAAGAAAAGGTGATGTTCAGGGAAGGTCTCATGGAGAAGCAGCATGAAATGAGTCTCACTTTGGAGAAGAGGCAAGTGCATGAAAAGATGAAAAATAAATAAAAGATGATAAAAAACAGGAAACCTGATTCAAATTATACTTTATCATACAGAAAATGATTAAATTATTTTATCTAAGAGTGTCATGGTGAGATTAGTCTTTTATAGTAATTATGCTGGTAGAAAAGAGAAGGATAGATTAAAATGGAAAAAAAACAGAGGTGGGAAAGACTGATGTAGCTGTTGCTGGGAGTGAGAGAAATGATGGGGGTCAACTCTAGGACAGAGGTAACAGGGATGGAAAGAAAGGAAAAAATTCCACAAAAAAAATCTCATTAGATAGGCATGGTAACTGAATTTGAGAATATGGAGAGAAGTCTAAGATGACTCTCAGATTTTTAGTTTAGGAAGAACTGGGTACACATGGTTCCTCTGATTTAATATGGTAGAGGGAAGAGCCAGGAGTTTGGGAATTTAAGAAGTCGCTATTTGATGGCAAGGAAGAGATGGAGGGAGACGGATGATGAGTCGAATTTGGTTATACTGAATTTGAGGTTTAGTATAGTCACTCCTCACTTTAATAAAATTTTAATGGACTTGTAATAAATTGTGTGTGGGGGGGATTTGTAAGACATTGTGAGGGGGAGCTGGGTATGCAGATGCCAAATGAAATCTGACCTAGTAAATGACCTCCCATTTCTTACTGTTCACTTCCCTTCTTTCCTCCCCAAGCTGTTCTTTTTTATTTCTCCCCATAATAGGAGCAGATTGAGAGTCGGTACATTCGACACACTCAGGAGGGAAGACTGGGAAGAAAGAAGAAAAGGAAAAACAGCTAGGCTCTAGAGTCTAACCTAAAGACAGATTCTTCTTGAACTATTTCAATAAGAAGTCGTCTTAAAATTAATTGTCTCTTTAGTTCAATATGTTTATTAATATGGTTAATAGTTATATGGCTAAAATTCATTCTATGTTAATTCAGTGACTATTATAAAACTGTGAATACAGTAACACTTAACAAATTTCTGTTGATTACCATATGGTGATATAATTAAAAATGACATAAAAATAATCACAAAGTACATATTTGAAGGATAAATTTTAAGATCTTTGGTTTTTCCTTTCCTGATATTTGAACTCAGGATTGGTGAAATCTGTCAGTAATTACCTCAACTTTTTTTCAATTACTTTTCTTACTGTGGTAAAACATACGTAAAAAAAAAAATGAAATTGATCATTTTAACATTTTTAAGTATACAGTTCAGTGGCCTTGAGTATATTCGTAGTGTTGTCCGACCACCACTGCCATCCATCTACAGAAGTTGTATTACTTTGATCTCTTAAAAAAGCATTAATTGATGTAAGACTTAAGCCCCACTTATCACTGCCTTTCCATTTTATATATTCTACTTAAAGAAAAACAGAACTTCTGCTGTGCTCTAAAATTACATCTAGAGCAATTTCTTCATAAACTGAATATCAGCTTATGGATATTTAAATTCAGCAAGGAATTTTAACATTCTACCGATTCTCATGTTCTGTAAGAAAAATGCTGTTATTCAATTGAAGCAAAGATCTTCATTTAAAACATATCAATGCTATGAATACTAAATATTCTCTTCAGTTAAAGTGGAATTTAAAGTTCAGAACTCCATGTGGTTTTAGGAAAAAGTAGAATATGCCAGAGTGAAAATAACAATTATAAGTCTAGTACAGTTCTTGGCTCGCTGTACACTGCAATGAATGTTTTAAGTGAATAAGAGAGTTTACAAGGAAAGCAAATTAGATACTTTTTAGTCAGTTGTATAAAAGTATTATTAACTTAACAATTACGTATAGATCATGATAGTTAATAGGTAAAATGAATGACCAATGATGAATCGAAAGAGAAGTTAACAAATGTATGGTTAGGAGTGCTTGTGTAAAGTAAGGTAAAATTATTCTAAAACACTAACTAGGTTTTCATAGGCAGAGGCTTTTGAAAGCTGGAGAAAGGCAGTAAGTGATATACCAAAGGTCACACACCAGAGGTGGAGTGTCCCGAGGATGGCCTGGGACCTTTTTGGGCTGAGATCCACAGTGGCGAGGAGCCGTGCAGAGTGCAGAGTGGAGCCAGACTACCTGTATCTCAGCTTCTACTCTGCCACTATTATCTTTGTGAAATCAAACTATTTAAACTTTGCTTGCATCAGGGCTTTAAACATAAAATGAAGCTAATCAAAGGTTTTTTTGGGAGAATTAAATGTGTCAAATGAGACAGGTTAAATATCTCAAACTGTACATGGCACAAACTCAAAGCTCAATACATGTTAGCTATTATTGATGCCATTAATTCTTCTTGATTTAAAACATGGCAGAGGGACTAAACTCCCCTTTTCTATGAGAAGAGATACGCTCAGAGAATACAGAATGCTCATGTAATATGTTTGGTTTCATTGTGTTTCATGTATTTTCTTGTGAGCCAGGCTGAGGAAAAGTGACCTTTGATTAAAAACAGGAATACTGCTACAAACACCACCACCACTGAAGGCCCCTCCTCCCAGTTCACCAGAACCACCACCACGTCATCAGCAGGACGACTATCACTTGCGCCAACATAATCCTGTTAGCAATCGCCATCCACTACCATCAGCGTCAGTACATCCCACCACCACCACCTCTCTCAGCCACACCTTTAACATTCATGTGAGTATAAATGTGAACTTAAAGTGTCATCTGGAAAGTGAAGAATAATGGCCAAGCTGTAAGTACATACATGCTGGTAAAGAGAAATTTCTTAAAGAATATTCAGAAACAGATAAAGAGGTAGCAGAAGGCATGGGAAGTAGACAGTCTAGAGGGATTTTTAGAAAAAACTGTTTTGTGTTATTATTAGAGAATTAATAGATTTCACAAACCTGGGGTTTGAGTAGCTAAAAGGAATATATCAGGAATAAACAGAAGGTCATATTTATGTGTTAGATACAAACATTGAGCCAATAGTTTGAGTAAAACTATTAGAAAGATAAAATTAAATGCTCCAGTATGCTAAGTTGTATTTGAAATCTGTAGCTAAATTTGCTTAAACTAATGGTTAAGAGAATGGGTTTGAGTGAAAGAGTCCAAGGTTTGATTTTGTATCTTTTACAAATATGATGTTGAGTAAGTTATTTAACCTTCCAAAGCCTCAGTTTTCTCCATCTGAAAATGGTGATATCCATTATTTAGAGTTTGTGTGACTATTTAATAAATGCTAATACAATGTTTTAGGGCAATTATACCTCAATTAAAAAAAACTCCCATATAACTCCAGTACTTTGCACAATGCTTGTACTAATCTAAGATTAAGACCTCCCCTGTCACTCCCTAGTCAGTTTTCCTCTATCTTAATGACTCAGGAAATGGCACCATCATTCACAGGTAAGAACTAACCTGATTCATCTTTTTCCCTCTTCCCCTATCGTCCCTGCAAAGGTACCTCATTAGCAAGTTCTCCCTGTTCGGCTTCCAGAATGTAGTTCAAATCCATCCAGCTCCCTGCCCAAGCCCAGACTACCCTGACAGACCCTGTCTCCCAGCTACTACTCAGTGCAATCCACTCCCTCCATGGCAGCCAAGGTGACCTTTAAACAGGTAAATCAAATGATGCCTAAATCGTTCAATAGCTTTCTATTGTACTTAGAATCAGATGTTAACTCTTTATCATAATTTTTCCTACATGATCCATCTTCTGCCTATCTTTTCTACTTTATCTATTACTGATCTCCCCCCGACCCCCAGAAGCTTTGGTCATACCATCCTCCTTATTTCTCTAACACATTGAGCTTTTGACTCCTTGAAGAGAGACCCCAAGATACTCTTATCAAAAGTAGTATCCTTTACACTTCACCCAGTTCCTCCTCATCATTTCGCTTTATTTTTTTAACTCTTGTAATCTGGAGTTATATTTGTAAGGTATCGGTTTGTTTATATTTACTGAGTCATTTAATCTCCTATTGACAGAATGTAAGTTCCTTGATGACAATTATACTATTGATCATGTTCTATTCCCTGTTCTTTTACTTACCATGGTCTATTCTTTGTGCCAAGAGCAGTGCCTAGCACAGTCCTGAAATGTAATAAAATATTCACTGTACAAATGGAAACTGAAATTTTTTGGGTTTAAATGTCGGACTTAGATGACATCTCATTATGGAGAAAACAACTATGGGGAAAGTTTTCTATAGAGAAGAAATCCCCACAAATCCCTAAATGGAGGCAAAAGAACAGATGGGTAATAAATTTGGGTGACTTATATCTGTAGGTCCCATAAATAACTTCACCATAAGGTGCTCTCAAGTAAAAGAACTGTATCAATCTTGTTTGGCTCCAATTGGCCTATTGTATCCAAAGGTTATATACTTAGGCTACAACAAACATTCAAAAGCTAAATCATTGCCAAGGGCATATAATGCCTAAAACTTGAATGCAACATCTCTGTCAAAAAAAAAAAAAAGTTCTTGGAGACAGGTCCAAAGCTTAGGTGTTGTGATTATTTAGTTAAAGGGATATATAATTAGTTAGTTACAAGAGTCTATGATATGAAAGTGACTGAACATTTCAATTACTCTGGACTCACTGTGCATGGGGTCTGCATCCATGGTTCCCCATCGATCTGCATTGGCAGAGACTTGCTAGTCCTGGCAGGAAATATTTCATTGTTAGTATAATACTGTAATACTTTATATAACCGACTATATGTAAGATAAAAGATGATGAGACCAGAGAATGCAAATATGGCAATACCTGGGCTCTAAATTTTCCTCTTCTGAAAGATACCTCAACTCTTGACTATTAACAAATAGCCTTACATGTACCTAAGTCACAGGAATGTCAAGAGCCTTTTGGTAAATGTGGTGACATATAAAAAAAAATTCTGGATGCCAAAAGAAAAATCTAGGTTTATGTTTAATGACACAGTCAGAATTCTGACAGCCTCCTGTTTTTCATGCAAAACCACATTGCAAATCTGGGGAAAAGGTGTTTGATGTCTCAGATTTTCCAGTATGAACACTTTCATATAAATAACACCAATTATATCTGTGTTACAGCCCATGGTTTCACCTTAGGGTCAAAATAGACCTTTTTCTCTACAGATAGAATTTTGGAGAAGGTTTCTTGAAAAGGTTTCAATTTAATACACGTATAAAATCTTTCTTTATGATGATTCATTATTTAAATTCATAGAAACAATGGCACACTTTAGACCATGAAAGTATTCAAGTTAATGGTGCTTCCACAGTGCTTTCAGTGAATACTCTGGTACCTCATTAAACTAATCTGAGTGTGAATCAGATTAGAAGGGTGAAGTTTGTATGTTGTAAGTGTATCCATAGTTTTAACAAGACAGAAAAAATTTCAAATGAACCCAGTAAGTAATGCTTAACCAAAACTCTGTAAAATCTGCCAGTATCTATTCTTCTGAAATACATCACTACTAATCATTGATAATTTGTGGCACAAATAAGACAGATGTCATTATCAGAGACTTGCCTACTTTCAATTAGTTATGCCACATCACCCCTCTTTCTCAATTACAGGGATAGAAGTACCTGATGACCACAGAGGCACACTGAGCCAGCCGCCGCCCAGCACTCTTCAGTCCTGTGTATATTTGCCCCATCTCCATGGCTCCTTCCAAGCCAACCACCTCTAGCAGCTGGTCACTTAGATCTGAAAGAAAACAGCAGCCTTGTAAGCTGCAGTACTTATACATATGTGCACAATTTAATGTCAGTAGGTATTACTGTGGAGATGAAAAATGATGACTTGTTCACAAAGAAAGTTTCTTTGTCTGGATACTGAAAGTAATGAAAAGATGGCCTACTTCTGAAACTCTCAGTTTAACTAAACCTTGAGGTGCTGTGGGAAACGATTTTCTGACAGCTTATTCTAAAACAAAATGGGAAGAATGGATTCTGGGCCAAATAATGCCAAAAAATATACCAGTAGTTTTTAACATCAACAAACTTAATGTTATTCCACATGTATATATGGAACACTTATACATCCCACATTAGACATTTGGCAGCAAATACACATTTCAGCACTATAAATAAAGTATGAGGATATGCTGTCAAACATGATTTTGTTAAATTACTTGAACAAAAGACAGAGATCATGGAATTCAAATTTCTCATTTTACAGGTAAAAAGACTGAGTCTCTAAATCATTGAGTAACTGGTCCACAGTCATAGGTAATTGTATAGGAGTTTAAGACACAATATTAGTTTCTTGAAATGTTTCTCTAATGATAAGGAATATGCTACCAAAATACTATTTAGAAGCAGACTAACAATGAATGTAGTGCGATCATTTCTTTTAACAGAACA
The DNA here is from genome assembly GCF_040802235.1 of Manis javanica. Lineage (NCBI taxonomy): Eukaryota > Metazoa > Chordata > Mammalia > Pholidota > Manidae > Manis > Manis javanica. The sequence continues at coordinate 60,160,592 of NC_133161.1, read as the reverse complement.
TAGTAGAAAGAGGCTGCTAGTAATAGTGGCTAATTGTTGAGTATTTACTAGGTGCCTGTCACTGGGCTAATCAGTTTTTGTATATCATCTCCTTTGCCCCCCCCTCAAGACAGAGTTATTCCCATATACAGACAGGGAAGCTGAAAATGAGAGAAGTTAACTCATTAAATTCACATACCCAGAAAGTAACAGAGCCGAAATTTGAACCCAGCCACTTTGATACACAACCAATATGCTATATTTGATAAATCAACCATATCAAAAAGAGAGACTTAAAACGAATACAGAAATATTCTGTAGGTAGGGAGTTTGGATAGTAGGAGTTGCAAGGTCCCTTTCCCACCTGAAGATTTTCATTCTGCCAGAAAGCAGAGGAGGCACTGACACCAAGAGACCCTTGTGGGGCCGAGCCCCAGCACACACAGCCCATCTACCAACTGAGCTCAGACAGCATGACCCTTAGAGGCAAAATTTTAGGTGCACATATATGGTCCTTTTCTATTTTAATATTCTCATGTGTTTCAAATGTAAATAAAGAGTTTAATATTGTTTTTATAGCAGAAAAAGCAGGCTTAAAGTGAGAGGGCATGAAGGCTTAAAAAGATGGTCACATAACAGCTGATCATAGCTGGGACTGGATTTGAAGAAAAGCAAATGTATTTGATTGGACTCCATTTTGTACAGAAAACCCTCATTCCCCATTAATGTATCCATTTTAGCATGGAGTTCACAGATGTAGATGATACACGTTCAGTGTAGTTCTACTGTGTGTGGCAAACAGCCCTTTGAAAACTCAAACTTTGTTACACTCGTGATGATTGGCAAATTTAGTATAAGCCCCTTAAGACAGAAAGTCTGACCAAGCCACTGTACTTTTATAAGTGAACTGATAAAAAAAGTAGTTTTTAAACTTTAAGCTATATCTGTAGCATGAGATTTCTCCAAGTGAACACAACTTTCTAGCTACAAAATCAAATGTTAACAAGTCATAATAACTTAGAACATTCACCTTGCTGTTCTAAACCCTATTTATACTTACTTCTCATGAAACTTATTCTGTGTTTCTAGTTTAAATTTATGTTGCAAAGAACAGATGGACAAGGAATGGAAACATATTCTTTCAGCTGTAGCCTGCACTAAAATGTGCTTGGCTCTATAGCCTGGGTGTTAATATACGCATTTCTTAGATATATGTCAACCAGAAAACTACATTGTGGCAAGCACTAAAACTCCAGATGTGTGTCTGGTGATATTTATAAAACAACAACAACAGGACTGAAGTTCGTATTTAGTATTATATATTTCATACTGCCTGATTTGGAAAAAGGTGAAATTTTTTGCTAATTTTGTAATGTTCTGGTTGATGGGAACTATTCTACAAGAAATGAAACACTTTCTCATGACAGAGTTAATCTGTGAGCCCGAACTTTTCCATGAATCACAGGGATTGTCTACACCCACACCATATTGCTACTGTCTACCACCCTCCTTCTGATTTTTTTCTTTCATTTTTTTCTCTTTGTTTTTCTCCCTGCAAAAATGCCCTGAAAATCAGTTCTGCCATTAAAAATCAGTAATGAAGATATTTATTTTGGATTTAGAAGACCTAGGCTTTTAAACTTTCATGTTCTTGTTAAAAAAAGAATTGTAGAGTAATAGTAGAATATTTACTAACTCTGATAAAGGTAAGTAAATACCATATTCCTTTTAATTAGGTGTTCAGGAAAAAAAAAACACAAAGAAACTCTAAATTTGTGCCATACAAATTGGTTCCCATTATTTTTGATACAATAGTCTGCAATGTCTGTGTACAACTGATGGGTCTTGCATATTGTCTTTGAGATGAGGGTCCTGATTGATTTCCAAGAGATTCTATATACACAATTTTGAGTGGTGTTTCTATATGTGGTGTCCCCTAAAAACTTCAAAGATCTCCTGTCTTCACATTCTAGCTGAAATTTATTTTAAGTGCAGAGCCCCTTGGGATGTCATAACCAACCAGATTAACCAATGGACTTGCTACCTGGCTATTGATTTCATACTTAAAAAGTAGGAGTAGCACACTGCAGTCCACGGACCTGCCCCGCTGCCTCTTTCTGTATGGCTTGCAAATTAAGAAAGGTTTTTACACGTTTACAAAATAGAAAAAAACTTTTTTAAAGAGTAATATATTGTGACATCTGAAGATTTTATAATTCGAATTTCAGTCCATATATTAGTTTTATTGGATCACAGCCATACTCATTCATTCGGGTTTTGTCTATGGCTGTTGGCACTACAGTGGTAGAGTAGTTGCAAGTATGGTAGAAACCATACGGCCCACAAAGCCTAAAACATTTACTATCTGGACCTTTACAGAAAAAGTGCCAACCTGAGGCTTGAGAGAAACATGAACACTTTCAGGCCGTTGAGGTTTTCATGTTAGTACGACCACTGTAAATGCTAAATGGCGTCACAGTGGCTTGAATGACATAATGTCTGAGCACCTGAGTGTATGGTGCCCTGCTTAAAACAGCTGTTCTCAACCATGGAATCTTACAACACTCAGTATGTGAGGTTTCTCATAATAAGTTTGTTATTAATCATGAAATCCCAGTTTCCAAATAACTTTATTATGAAAGAAACTAGAGCAGCTTAATGTGCCACATTATGCTCAGTCTTTGTTGCCTGGCTGGCTTTCCTGAGTGTGCGAAGAAAGCAGGAGTCATAGATAGAAATGCAGAAGTTGCAGCCAGACCTGGAGATTTATATGAGAATCAGCTCCACCTGTGAGAGTCACCAACGAGGAATGAGAAATGCTGACATGACTTTGGAACTGTGTGTTTATCCTGGGCGAGAGCCTGCTTTTGTTGAGGGGAAGAATGGTCTATTTCTAAAAGAATTAACATGTCTTCCCAAATGGCTCTGTGGGGGTAATAGAGGCAAGAGAATCTGCTAAATTTGGTATTTTCAGATTTAAAATAGAAAGTTCAGGAGAGGTGTATCAGAGGGCAGAAAGTTAATGAAATAACCAAGATTGGGTCATATAGAGCAAGATTCTCAACACAGGGTCTGTGACTCTAAGTGCAGAAAAACACAACTTTATTTTCACTAACATGCAAGTGAAGTTAAGCATTTTTTTCAATTTTCAATTTAGGCAAGAAGGCACATTTGTAGAAGTACTTAGGACTCTGTCACTGATAGATATCACAGATTTCTCTATCACATGATTGTCACAATATTTCAAAATGCTATTTACACTAATACTTTGAAATCCTAATTACTGACTCTGTGCCAGATTTTAGAAGTTAATTTAATAATAAAGAAGCACATACAATACTAAATCAAAATTTTCTGTAGTATTTTAATATAATTGGTTTCTTTTGTTAGCCAAAGAGAAGTATCTTATTTTTATGAATTTTTGACACATTGCTCTGAGAAGAGCCAGTAGATTTCACCAGACTAGCAGAGAGGTTTACAGCATTACAATGGTAAGAAAGTTTCGAGTTTCATTTGCTTTGCATTGACAGGTAAATCTTTTCCTGAACATTGTTAGTGCTGCATTATTTTCTTACACAGGTAATCAGGGTATGGAGGTAAAATCAGAAAGTCAGGGGTAAAGTATAAATTTGAGAACACAGGAGCAGCACAGCTAATAAGTGGGTAATATTTATTCATAGCTTATTCTCTTCATGTTTGACAGTTATGCACTGATAATATGTCTCATTATATAATTGTTTCAGACTGCCGTATGTGAGGGAACAGAAGAGGATGCGTTACCAACACAGACTGAATGTGGGTTGTAGCATTTTAGCATTTCGTGGAATATCTTGTGTACTGAAGTGAGAGGAAGGGGGCAGGGCAGTGTGTCCTCCTTTATGCACAGTGTCCAGCCCCTTGCCACAGCACGGGGGGAGGCCCAGTCCTGGGGCACACTCATGGACTCATGTGCCACATTTTGTAATCACCATAAATTGCTAATTATATCACCATCTATTAAGTGCTTATTTGGCCATGGTGAGACCAGACCAGCTGTGGAGTTGAACCTTCTATGTATGGGTAGATTATAAGCTTTCCAGTGATGTGTCATTTGTCTAACAAACTATTCAAAACATACAATCCAGAATAACATTTAAAAAGCCAAGGTATGTATGAAATTCACCTACCAAAGTGGATGCTTCAGGGATTCTTCCCTAACATGTCCATCTACTGCCCACTGATTCTTAATTTAGATGACTTCTCACAAGCATAAAAAGTAGTTTTCTCTGACCTTAATAAATTAGAAAAGGGGATGAGTGGACAGAGCTAAAGCAAAAATTTTTTAATATGGACTTTGTTTCACAGTGCAAGTATGTCACTGTTAAAGCAGACTTCTAGTGCCTTCAGGAACATAGTAAGCAGTTATAAGTCTATCAGAGAAATGGGGAGGGATAGTACATATATGCCTACTGTGGGCAGGCTCTCTGCTCAGGGATTTACAGGGATTACAATTTTAAAACTCCCAACAATCCTTTGAAGCTGGTATTCTTCTCATTTTATTGATGAGAAAACTATGCTATACTTGTCTGTCTTCACATACAGCTGAAAATTTGGTTTTCCAACTATGTATGCCTGACTTCAAATACCACATTATTGTACATACTGAGGACAGTAAGAACCAACCAATTAAATGTTATCAGTGGTGGAAGAGAAATAAGCACTGCAAATAAATTATGTAACACCTTAAAATGGTACCTCTAATAATACTATTATTAAATCAGTTCAGATGTTGTTGCCAAATTAAAATATAGTACATAACTCCCATTGACAATGACTATTCCAGGTCATATGTGAATTACACTCTAAAGAAATCTACAAGAAGGCTAAAAATGCAAAATACTTTTTGGAATGATTTCCATCCAAAATGATTAAAATGTAGACACTAAAAAGATTAGAGTCTGGTATATAAATGGATTAACTGGAGTTATTTGGAAAATCAAGCTGCATGAAATATCCTATTTACTGTTGAAATCTGAAAAGTAACGGGTTAAGGCACATATACAGATATTATTTATACATTAGAATCACATGCCTGCTTTTAAAAATCACTTTTAAAGAATGGATTTGATCATCTCTTTTAAAGCCATCTGGTTTTAAAAACAACTAGCCAGAGCTCACTATAACTATATATTTTCATTCTAAAATTCTGAATCTCCCTAAATGGATCCAAGAAATGTAAAGACCAGAATCAAAAAGTGGCGTATAGTCAACAACCTCCCTTACTGGGACCAAAGTGGTTCAGGGCCTACAAATCACTTCTTTATGGAGTGCTTGAAAAGTGATCTTCACCCCTGGAAGCACAATGAAGGAATCAGAAGCGCTTCATTCACAAGGCCCATAGAGAACCAGCTTAAAGACTTCCCACAGCAGTCTACTGGTACAACTGGCAACGTGTATTATTAGTAAATGTAAGTGGAGCATTTATGAGCACAAGCCAGCAGAGAATCTAAATGCTGCTGCTCCTGGGTTCTTGAGTCAGTGTGTTCTTGTTAAGCTTTGTGGAGGGACTGAAGGCTGTCGCTTTTTTTCTGTGTGAATGAGCCATTAATGTATGTGGGCATGTTTTCACAGCACCAGGCCTCCCCTGTCTTCTCCCACAAACCAGGCTACCGCATGTGTCTCCTCATATTAGCACTGTCACTAAACAAAGCAAATGCTCCTGAATGACGGCTGATGTCAGCAAATTGTGAACAGCTTCTGGGGGGGCATCCTGCACTCTACCACTGATGCCTGCGGAGGCGGTGAAGTCACCAAGGCAGATCATCAACCCTTATTCTTCTCACAACCGAAAAGTCCCAACAACTAAAAAAGAAGCCTCCCAGATGAAAATCCAGCTTATCAGTGCCACTATTACATTCAGTTTCCAGAAGCACTATGAAAACCGGTTGTTTTCTTCAATTATATAATAGACTATAATGGCATGTTTTACTGTCCCCTTATTGTAGTTCCAATGAAATATGGAAAAACACCTGCGAAAAACAATAAAAATTTTAAAACATGGTAATGCATTTGAACTCACTTATCAACCTAATGCTGAAAATTAAAATAAAAAACCATAATGATGAAGAATAGTAATTGACACTAAAATTGCTCCATTTAACAGAGATGGCTTTTATATCCAATTTATCCTGATTACATATAAATGTCATACTCCCACAGGAAAATTGAGAGATCCTGTTGTATTGGGGTTACTGTGCCTTCTTACAACACGTAACAGAAGCACGGCTGGTCAGAAGCCAGTCTTACTGTCCTGGCAGTGTGTCTTCAGAAAACAGGTTACATGACTAAACAGAACTAAATCCTAATAACCTTCATTTAGAACTTTTGTATATTGGTAAAATATAGGATTAAACCCTGAAATCTGGTGTTCTGCCAGAGAATCCTTGAAAACCTCCTGAGTTCAAGGCTCTGCACAATAAGAATGCTAGTTTCTACTTAGAATACTATGTGCTTTTAAGGGGCTTTGCTGTTATGCAGGACAGAGAAGATTCCTGTCCCACCCTGCAAGTGAGAACAGGACAGGAGAACAGAAACTGAGATAGGAACTGTATTGTCTTAAGCACTAATAACACACTTGATAGCATCATTGCCTCACCATTTAAAGATGAACAGTTCTTCACTCGTCAGTAAAGAATCATTCAAGTCAAAGAAGACTGCTTAATTTGGTTTTTCATTTTTTTAAGCTTGCAAGAGATTGTAGACAGATGGGCCATCACATTTAATAGACTACCGGATAACAGGTTAGTACAGCTTGTTGTACACCTGAATTCCTCTATTTTGTATATATCCTTCCTTTTTTCTTTCTTCTGTAGTAAGATAATTTTATGTTATGATTTTCTGACTACAGGAAAATAATTCTATTATGACTTGGATTACTAAATTGAATTAATGTTGACATAAGTACTTGTATTTGGAAGGGATTTTTAAATTCATCCCATTTGTAAATACTTATAAGAAATACAATAATATCCTCTGTCATGGCAGTTATGAAGTTACTAGCAGAAAATCCTTTCAACACATGAAATCACTTAGAAGAGAGCACTTTCAACCTACTACTGTATAGGAGATTTTCAGTATCTATTCACCTTATGAAGTTTATTAATCATGCACTGCCAAGCTTCCAAAGAGCTTGCACTTAAAAAAAAAAAAGAATAAGCCCTTGTATATAGACATGTTGAGGGATTCAGATAAGTACAAAAGGTCTCTGTGAAAAAGTTTTCCTTTACATTTTAAAAAGGATGTCATTTTATCTCTTTAAAAGAACTGTACTGATATTAATCCAGCTTTTAAAAACTTGCTGTAGAAAATACAGCAACATTCATGACTAATAGTAATGTGAAAAGTAGAAATGGAACATTGTAAGTACTTTCGTCCCTAACAACACTTGAGGACATAAGAGAAGTTCAAATGCAAACTTTCAGGTTTCCAACACTGAAAACTAAGGACTTGATCTCCCTTTTCAAGGAGTTGCTTTGCGGGTGGGGGAAGCCAAAACCTCTTTTATAGTACAAACTTCACTATTAATATAATAACTCATTCTTCTTCTACCTCTTCTTTTAAGAGACATATCCTTCTTTTTTCAACAGTTTAAAATACTTCTGAATTCATATTCTTGGTGAAAAGAAAAATAATTCTGTTTAGTCTTATTCTTTATAAAGTTATTTGTTTAAAAGGGCTTCACTGTATTGGTCTTGTAGCCCTTCGTACAAGAGAACAAAAGCAGTTCTATGAAAGAAGTCTAAACTTGGACAAACCGTAAAAAAAAAAAGCAAAGTTCCTCTCTGTTTTTATCAAATTTGATTGCTGCAGCTGTTCCCAGTTTCTGTATTTTAAAAATAGCCTTATTCAGTGCCTTGTTGGCTAAAGGCCAGAGTGCCATTAGAACATGCTGTACGGAAAACCTCTATTCAGTTACAGATACAGAAATATATTTAAGATCAGTGGGGGTCATCTGCAGCAAACACTTGTAAAGGAAAATAGAATTTTAATGTGTTTGGACTGGTCGCCACTTTTACCAGATAGTTTAAAGCTTGTATGCAGAATCTTCCTGTATTCATTTTTTTCTCATAGGTAAAAATACAGAATGAGTATGAATTTTATTGGAAAAGTATTATTAGAAAGATCTGTTTCTCCAATAGTGGTTATATGGTTGAGACACATATTTCAAAGAATACCTATTAGTGTTTTCTATTTGACAAATTCACAGGATGCATCCAACTAGAGGAAAGATAGGTAATATTGAGCAAAGGCTAGAAAGGGAATTGCAACTTCTCTCTGATGTAGGTCATCTAACTAAGGTCACCAGGTGTGAAATAGACCAATATGCCTGGGAAAAAATGAGTCTATGGACTTATTTTGGACTGATAAATTTATACCTCTGGCCTAGAAGTATGTGGGGATAGGGTCAAATAACGGAATTATTCAGTAGAGTCTGAGAGCTGTATTCTCTATCTTTTCAGATATTTCCTTTTTCCTCAACAAAGGAAAGAAACTAGCATTTGCAACTAAACAGAATGATAAAAGAATGTTGATTTGAGTTGCAGGTACAAAGAATTTGTTCTGCATGGGTCACCAATAAAAAGAAGGAATTTCTAAAGCCAAGGAATAAGAATAGTAAGAAGACTTAGAAAACTGGGGTCTAAGGAGAACATGGGTGAGAAGAGCAGCTTGCATTAGGACGATGTACATCATTGTCAAAAAGTGAAGCATCTGAGATTTTTACCTTTTTTAAAAGCTAATATATTAGCTCTCCACAGTTTTGGGAAAGCTGGTAAAAGACACTGGTAGAAGACATGAATTTCTGGAATCAGAGACCCAAGGCTTTATTACTCACAATATTTGTCAGTCCCCTGAACCTCCATTTCTGTAGGGTGAAGCAGACAGCATTTCCACCATGGAATCAAAGGGGATAGAGAAACTTGGTTAGCACTCTGCAGGCTTCTTGGGACAGGACAGGGCTCAGTGTGAACCCAGGGGCAGAAACAAGGCCCAGACTGGTCTTATTTCCACATGAAATGGGGGTGAAGACATGATGTCCAGGTGTTGTAGGTACAAGGCATAGTGGAACCCAAAGCTCAGAGGGATCAAGCTGGTAAGTGGAATAAAACTGCACTGTAACTGGGCTGGGGGCAGCCCACTGCAATGGAGTTCTTTATAAGGCTATTAGATTGATACAGTTAATTTACTAGGTTTTTGCTTTATGATTTCTGAAGTAAAAGTTGTAGTCATGACAAAGTACATGGTGGCTTAGATCTCTAGATAGAAATATCATAAAACAAGACATTTGCAATTTACTGAGGGCACTTAAATCCTTAAGAGAACTGACATGGAAAAAAACATGGAATATAGCACTAGTGCTACAGCAGGCACATATCCACTGTATACATTGCCAAAAATGGAGAGTATTTAACGCTGTGGATGGTGGCTGGGGAGTGGGGAGAGCTGGAGTGGGAGGGGTTTGGGGAAAGTCATTCTGGAACTGATGATATTGAAGGTAAATTTAAGTTTCTTCATGTTAGTTTGGGTGATGCTCTGAGAAGAGTGCCTGGAAATAAAATGCCATTTAAAAAGCACATGATATATTCAGTGGATTGTAAAGACGTTCATTTTCTTGGATTATAAATAGCAATGGGAAGAGTGAGGAAGAGGTGATGAGGATTTAGACAGGAAGGACTTTCTGAAACCTGCTTGGGGCCTTGGATTTCCTTGTAGTTGACTGGGGCCAGCTAAGATTTGTAAGCTAAGTAAATAGGCGATTAGATTGTATTTTAAAAACAACATTCAGGGAGTCAAGAGGAAGAGGGATTTGTAAGGAAATGAGCTGGGAAACAGGGTGACCATTTAGAAAGAAGCACTGAAATAATGCTGGTGAGATGACAAGGAGCTAAAGTAAGGCTGTGACCATGTGCATGAGCAGGGAAGCTGTTTAGGAGGCAGAAAGGGCAGGACTGTGACCTGGGAGGGGGGAGGGATAGAAGGCACAGTGACGTGGTCCAGGCTCGTGAGACACACCAATGGCAATGCCATCAACCAAGATGGGAAAACTGGGGGAAAAGCAAGTGGGGAAGCCGAAAACATGGTGAGTGTGGTTTAGGGAATGCTGACATCACAGAGCTCTCTGAAGCTCAAGAGAGACTGCCTAGAGAAAAATATGTCCGTAGTGTTGGAAACTCTGTTGTCATTATTAAATCTCAATCCTCATTATGATTGAACAATATTGATAATTTCATTATTTTTACTAACTGCTCTAAAGATGACAATGAATTTGCCACATTCTTTGATATCTTTTAAATAGCATAAGTAAGTTAGGATTAGATCTGTAACAATGTAATAAAGTGTTATAACTGCCTACTAAATGTTTTGTTTTCAAATATTTCCAAATAGGATTACAATTTGATAGTATTTCTAATGATTAAAATGAGAAATAGATTTTAAATTCTTTCTTCCATCAGAAATGGCCAGGTACTTATTTGCCATTATAACATGTCCATCATTCCATTACATTTTAGTTGCTAGAGCATTTTGAGTTTTGAACTCTGTTAAATGATGATTTATTTTTTCCAGATAAGTCACTATTCAAGAGGCACTTACTTATTACACATGTTTTTCAGCATATGTTGCAAGTTTATTTTAATGCTGAAGAGGCACATTATGATCAAAGCAGAATTCTGCCCAATTTAAACTGTTCCAAGCTATTTTCATACATTCACTCATGTAATACTGTAAGATTTACATTAAAATGAATGCTCCTCTACAATTAAGTGATTCAGTCAACATTAAAAAAAAAAGGTGCAAATGTGTGCAATGTGAAAAAAAATCAACAGATGTGCGAATAATCTCTGCTTGGGGGCCGGTATCAAAAAGAACAGTAGCCCTCCCTCCCCCGACGAAAAAGTTCCAACTTTTACTGTTGTACATTTTAAAGTTTTTCTAAACCATGTTAAAGGACATAAACAGAATCACAAGATTTTTCTCTTATGATGACAAGTGGAATAGCCAATAATAAATTGGAGCATTAGCACATTATAAACCTCAGAATCAACAATAGCACTTACAAATTGATCTATACTTTGATTTCACCTCATTCTCATACTCTTCTATTCTGATAATGAATACTCTCCAAGGGCAGCAATGTATCAGCATGTCCAGCAAAAGTTCATATGTATAAACTAGAATATTTGGCATTAAAGCATTTAAAAAGGAATTAGCCAGCTATGACACAAGAACAAAAAGAAAAGCACCTGCAGGCCAGGGCATGCTGTGGTCCAGCCTGAACACCACATTGGGTCTCATCTCCTTTACCATCCTAGTCAGGTGAGTGGCATATCCTCCAATTTTACAAAGCTCATCCTGTACAATCATACACACTGGGGCCCTGGTAAAGATCATGGAGCTGTAGGAAATGTGAAGGTTTGGTTAGATGGGATAAATGAGACCAAAGTGCATCATAAAGCTTCACTGCTGTTTCCATCAGGTATATTGTGGTCACCACTGGAAGAATGCCCAATCTTCGTATACTTCAGCAGGTGTGGAATGAGGAAAAACTAGATAGGTTGTTGGCAATCTGAAATATTTAGGGAATCTGAAGCATCTCATCAGAGAGCAACCATCAGAGCTACTTAAGTGCCATCCTTATTCTCTCCTACTCCAGGGACACGCAGGATATTTACCCCTCTTGCTATTTTAACTGAGTTTCCCAGTACCATCCACTTGAGAAAATATAAAATGGGAAATGGCATTCACTGATGAACATATTCCTAAGTGGGAGGAAAATGAGTTGATGTTATTGTACTTAAAAATACTGTCCATTAATGTTTCTTCAGCTAAGATTTATAGAAATCACTGCTACCATTACATACTTTAAAATGAGGACAGTACTTTTATTCAGAAATTTCAACATAATGCTCTGCTACAGTAGATAAAAGTTTAACACATGGCAGCTTGTACAGTGAGGCCTAGTATGTGCATCCATGTCAACTCTGATGTTGAAAAAGCTTCAACTGTTCTGATTTATTGTAGCTCTTCTACACAGTTCAACAAGTAGTCTTGGTGAAGTGAACCATCTAAATGTGTCCATATGTGTCTATTAGATAACTATAAGTGAGGAAATGATTAGCCTGAGGTCCCTGATTAAGTTCAATCCATTACATGAGACTGCCTCTCCACCCACATTTTAAATTGGAAAATATAAAACTGCTCAGAAAACACAGAATTTATGATTTAGTGAAGAGTTAACATGACTTAAATTGTCTCATAAAAATCTTCATTGGCTTTTTGCCCATGAAAACTAAAAGGTTCAAGTTCTTAGTCAACTGGCTAAGAGGAAGTCTAGAGTGTTTTTGGAACATTATGAAATAGCCAAGACCCATGTTGTAACAATAGGACAGCAACTATTTTCCACACAAAAAAGAATGTTAAAAGCAGAGTCATGGATGTGGGAGGGGAACTTATACTCAGGTGGATCAATTCAAGGAGAAAAAGAAAGGTATTACTATGAGTTGTTTCTGTTCTTTATCTCTAGTAGTTACACTCATGCAGTTCTTTGAAGTTAGGGAATGTGTCTTTATTCAGAAAAACTTCCAAGCACTGGAATCAGCTTTCAGTGTGTGCATGTGGGTGCATGTGTGTGTATCATCCCACATTAGTTGTTCAAGAAAAATATTGTAATTTTTATTTCCAGTTAATTAACTTAATTCTGCCTCCATGTTCCCATTACTCTGTCTTATAAGTGAATTCCATTTCAGCTATTTTTAAAGGCCAATTTCCTCTCTAAAGATTGTATAGTAGCCAGGAAAATTTGAGAAAAGCCTCTCATTTTTAATGTGTCATATGACCACTGTTATTTATGTTATATAAATTTGCATTCTTATGCCATGCACATGTGGAACTGAGAAAACTTGCTATGATTTGGCCTGGGGCTACCTCACAGTTCCTCCACCTCAGATGGAAGATGTCTCCACAGCTCTTTCATTAGATGACATTTTACGTTCTCCTCAGGGCTCTCCTAGAGAACCGCTGGTTGTTCCACACCGGCTTTGGGACTCACCCACAGTAACCCTTTTCCCTGCCTTTCCCTTTCTTTACCCCTGAAAGCATCTCTTTCTTTGGAGCATCTCATAACATCTCTTAAGGGAGCAAAAGTCACAAATTTTTGGCCATGCTGCTGAATCTGGCCCTCAGAATTATTGTTTGACTAATACATGCTATATCATAAAATTTTAAATTGTCATTAACATTTTTTCACTCTGTCAAACTTTTCCTTTAGAAACCACTTTACTGAGGTATGATTGACACACAAAACGTTGTATATATTTAATGTACAGAAATTGATGAGTTTGAAGATAAATATACACCCTTGAAACTACCACCACAATTTATGCTGTAAACATATCCATCATCTCCAAAAGTTTCCTCCCTTCTTTTTTGGTCATAAAAACATTTAGCATAAACTTTATTCTCCTAGCAAATTTTTAAGTTTAAATACAGTGTTGTTAACTATAGGCTGTTTGCTATACACTAGATCTCTAGGAATTACTCTTCTTAGATAACTGAAACTTTGTACCTTTTGAGTAATACTTCCCTGTTTACCCTTTCCCACCATTTCCTGGTAACCATCATTCTGTTCTCTGTTTCTAGGAGTTTGACTATTTTAGATTCCTCATATAAGGGGGATCATGTAGTATTTATCCTTCTGTGTCTTGTCTGGCTTATTTAACCTAGCACAATGTCCTCCATGTTGTCACAAATGGCAGGGCTTTCTTTCTTTTAAAGGCTGAATGATATTCCATTATATATTTATACCACATGTTCTTTATTCATTCATGTGTTGGACATTTAAGTTACTTACATATCTTGGGTATTGTGAATAATGCTGAACTGAACATGGAAATAAAGGTATCTCTTCAAAATTCTAATTTCACTTCATTTGGGTATATGAGGAAGTTGAATTGCTGGATCACATAGTAAGGAGTTTTATTTTTGATTTTCTGAGGAATCTCCATACTGTTTTCCATAATGGCTGAACCAATGTACAGTCCAACCAATAGTTCCCAAAGGTTCCCTTTTCTCCACATTCCTTGTGAGCATTTGTTATCTTTGTCTTTTTGATAATGGACATCCTAACAGGTGTGAGGTGATATCTCATTGTGGTTTTGACTTGCATTTTTCTGATGATTAGTGATTTTGAGCACCTTTTCACATACCTATTGGTTATTGTATGTTTTCTTTGTAGAAAAATCAAGTTTCTGGCCCATTTTAAAATCAAGTTAATTGTTTTTGCTAATGAGTTGTATATATGATTCTTTATATATGTGAATAAAGTGAAGATTCCTGTGGCCAGGATTCTCACCTGGCCCTGGTTGGCTAGCTCACTACACGTGTGTGGGCAATATGTTGTTATTGACTCTATATAAAGAGCCCCACTGTGCTTTGGGAGACACAATGGCACAGATGCACGGCTGCAGGAGAGCAGAGGATGGAGTGGTGGCAGAGCCGTGGACAGAGACTGGGACGGCTGTGCAGGCAGAGAGGCCCAGAGGACAGCTGTGTGGGCAGAGAATCCCAGAGGCAGAGACTGGCTTGCTGTATGCAGACTCGTTCTGAGGGAACAGGATTCTAGTGATTCAACTGCCACCGTGGGAATAAAGTTGGGTATAACCCTTCCACTCCAAGAACGTTCCATTGAGCCAACCTGCCCTCTTTGAAAATCTCCTCATCTTTAGACAGGGCATGTCCATTCCAACTCGACCACATCCCTGCCCAGAATGCTTCACCTCTGGCCCCACCAGCAATTTATGGTTTTGTTTTCTGAGCTTAGAATACTAACTGCAAAATGTCCCAGGGCCAGAATGTGGAAAAGCCTATTATACCCATTAAACTGGAATGGCAGAATACAAGCAGACAAGCCAAATAATAATATAATGAATGTCTACACATTAGATACATGCAAAGAGATAGATAGACAGATAAACATATACAAGACAAACTACAGATGCAAATAAGATCATTCTGATATATAACACTAACCAGGTGATAATTTAATAATGCACATATTCAAGAGAAAAATTTTTGTGTGCCAACTACAAGCTGTCAATACCTTAAAGAGTTGGCATTACTGAAATTAATTAGAAAGACATGAAATTAATTAGAAATTAATCCTCATAGGGATTCCAGTCTAATCAAGGCTGTGAAATCTACCCAAACAGCTCATTAAAGCACCAATTTAAAAAGTGAGAGGGGTTATCATAGGGCTAAATTCAAGGTGCTAGGTCATTTGTAGGAAGAGAAATTAACCAACCTTATGGGAAAATTTTTCAGAGAAAGTCATGTGTCAGCAACAGCTTGAGGAATCTGAGCCTCAGACTGGTGAAAAGGTAGGCGATGGTGGTTTTAGGTAGAGGAAACATACATGCAAAGTACAACAGGTGAGATAAATCCTGATGCTTAAAATGATTTAGAAACCATTCAATATGTCTGTAGCACAGAATTTCAGAGGGTAAGAGGGAAAAGGCAGTCAGGCTCAAAAGTAAGCAAGCGCATGGGTACATGACTTTACAAACCATGTTCAAAGGTTTGGACTTTTGTGAGGGGCTACTGGTTCCCCCATTGAAACATTTTATGCAGTAGAAAACATAATCATATTTTTAGTGTTGAAAAATTGCATGACCCCTCTGAAATCCAGCTTCTTCTTCATTTCCATATAAGTGGAAATAATGTCACATATTCTGCTTGCTTCCCTGGATTATTGCAAAGATCAAATAATGGATGCTAAAGTTCAGCAAATTCTAAGATACTTCAGCAAACTCTAAGTCACAAGTAATCCTTACATTGGATGAAATTCACTGAATGTTTCAACTAATTTTGTAGGAGGTGAGTGAGCAGGATCGCTGATAGGTAAATAAATTTTATTATGTAAGACAATAGTACTAAAGGACGTATTAATTACTAGCAATTATTTAAGAGAAAGACATATACAGAAAACATAAGTATTAGGGTAAAACATACTAGATGGAGGCTATAGTTGTTAAAAATAACTTGTAAATCTTTTCTCTTATTATATTGTTTCTCTCATTGGGTTTTGAAGACATTTGTCATGTTTTCTGGCTGCCAATAACTTTTTAAGCAACCTTCCTATGTTTCAGGAATATTAATTCTGCCTGGAGCAAGAAGGCAGCAGCTCATTGCCCTGCCTCCTTTGCGCTCAGCATATGATCCATCAGAATGTGACCCATTAATATGTGATCCATGAGTGTGTGACCCACCAGCATGTGACCTATGCCTTGCCAATCAGGTGCACCAGGGTGAGACTTTAGTTTGGAAGGCTGTGATCTGAAGAAGGAGGAGTCAGGCAGAAGTGATCCTGGCTAGGCTGGCATGGAGACATTGTTCTCTGAAGGAGTAGGATCAGAGGTCCAAGTGGCAGCATCCTGTTTGCAGCATTTCTGTGGTAAGGTATTGTATTTGTGTCCAGAAGCAATGAGAGTAAAGTTTCTGTAGAAAAGACAGGGTGGTGTACTTTGCTTGTAGTTCCTGACTGAGTGGCTTTTAAGCCTGATTCTCTGTCCTTTGGAGAGATTTGGGGGCTACTAATACCACGAAACAAGTTCCTTTTCTTTTGCACAGGTGAGAATGGATGCTGTTGTTTGCAACTAAAAATCCTTACTGATAATATGTGTCAAAGTGTAACTATGACTTTTTTTATCCTGAGGTGGCAGCTTTCCAGTTTTACACCTTTATCGTACTCAGGAACTAGGGCATGAAAAAGTGAGGGCAAGAGCTCAATGTGGAAAAGAAGAGGAGAAAGCAATGGGTCTCCATGCTACATCCTCAAAGGAAAAGCACAATTTTTTAAAATTAACCTAAAAACTTAAATATGACTTAACATAATTTCTCATTTGATCCTTGAATACTTCTACAGAATTTTGTAAACTGTGTAAAGCTCTACTCCATGATCTTTTCAGTAAAGTTTTATAATTACTAAACATGTAAGCTTTATAATAGGAATCTGGGTCCAGATTGTTGCTTCTTAAATTATTGTGTGATCTTGGAAAAATATTTAATTCTGCAAGCACCTGTCTCTTCACCTGTAAAATGAAATAAAAATACCTAGTAAGAGAATATATTCAACACAGCACCGTGCTTAGCACAGGACAGGCATTCACGAGTTGCTATTAACATCAAAAACAATAAAAGTACTTCTTTGAATTAGAAAAGTATTAAGGATGGAACAGAAAGAGTGAAGAGCAAATAGTACTCTGGATTCTTGAACTGTGGTGGAAGTTAGTAGAAGTCATTAAAAACTCAAAGAGAACAAAGACTAGTCTGGAATAAGAAGTATATTCTATTTAGTCCTCACATTTAGAGTAGGAGGCAGAGAGGATTAATGGGGACTCAAGTTCTACTTCACACAGCTCCCAGCCACTTCACTGGATGCCAGTGCTTGCCAGACAGCTCCAATTTCTTCTTTATACATCTCTTCTTTTTCTTCTAAGTTACAGACTGATGTTTCTTTGTTTCTGTGTTTACCCATTTATTAGTATTTGTATATTGAAAAAAATTAAAATGAAAACAGTTGCATCAATCTTAGACTATTTAAGGAAACTGGAGATTACTGGCTCCTTTCTTCATTTTCCTGCACTCTAGCTTTATGTATTTAACTTGAGAATATGAGAATACTAGGTGGCCTCTGCAGTTAGCTCCATTCTCTGACTATTCATTAAATGAAATGCTCCTGTTTGTTCAGTAACATCTTCGTGCTCTAGGAGTTGTCAGAAACAGATGCAAGGACATTCACAGCCTCCTGGATAAGGCTAGTTTTAATTTTTTTCATTTATCCTTTTCGCTGCTTCATTCTTCTTTTTGGACTCTCCTTTTCTTCCCACTCCATCTCTTTAATTAGTTGACTTCTTAATAGTTTATAAATTCTACACAATGAATTCCTGAATTACTGGAGTAATAGTGATGTAATGACATATATTGGTTCTCTTTTCTCTGTGGGTCACATGCATAATTCTCCAACAGAATACAATTGTGGCTATATGCAGACTAGGAAATAAGCAGGACATGAGTATAAACCTGGGAAACTATTACTACTATGAAAAAAAAAGTTAAAAATCATCACCACTCATCAATTTTTAAAACGTAGCTCATGTTTAAACATTTATTTGTTTGCGATGAATAATGAAAGATAGTTCCATCTCCCCAAAACCAAAATTAAGTAGCAGTGAAATCCCTTTTCATAGAGAGTTATATTTCAAAATCAGGTATTTGGAAAGATACAGACACTGCTTGCAACTATAAAAACAAGATCAAAATATTTTGATGCCCTTTCCCCACTTCAGTAGGGCAGCAACTACACAAGTCTATTCTCGGGAGTAATGATCTTCTTCTTCCAATGTTTTTTTTTTTATCTCATAGTCAGGAGGTAAGATCCAGTCTTCAGCTGCACAGAGCTCTACTCCTATTAATTTAAAATGGGGGCTTCAGAGGTTCATGTACAGGAAAATCTGCTCTTAAGAGGTAAGCTCTACCAGAATTCCATTTGAAGAAAAAAAGGAGAATGTAGTTTTGAGAAAAATAATCTATTTATATAACATATCTTCCTCAATAATAAGAAATGACACAAAGCTTAAAACAGAGTAAATTATCTTTTGCTTAAGCATAGTTCAGCCTATTTCCGTGTTTTAGTAACATTGTTTTAGTTTTCTTTTTTGGATCTGGTATTACTTACATCATTGTCATCATCATTTTGTTAGGCTATCTGGCAGATACAAAAGGTTATTCACCCTATGGCTGTGTTGTTTTTTAAACAAAGTTGAGCATTCATGGAAAAGAATGAAAGAAATCTGGCTAAAGATGCAGGTGCACTAATAAACGGGAGGTCTTTGGGTTACAGTGTTTATGTGTACCATGGCAAAGCTGAACAGAAACCTAAATGTTATACACACAAAGTGGCACAACAAGAACATCTGTGTTGGGAGGATTGAACTGGCATGGCTAACACCTCCAGTGCCAGGTGCAAAGGAAATTTCAATACAGCTTGAGTAATCTTGACTGCTAGCATCTGCCTGCATCCGATTATCTCCTATGTTCCTAGTCTACCACTATCCATTAGAGTATTTATATGATACATCTGGTGATGCAATGGCCAAGCAAGAAGTAATGATGCCTCCATTACTGGGGGCAAATGCCTGACTCTGACTCAACACAAAGGCAAACAGGAATTCTGTTAAGCACACAGGCAGCCAGCTAGTTCTACGAGGCTGATTAGCAGCTAGCACTCCAGAAAGATTGTTGCTTTGTCCTTTCAGCTTGGTGAGATACACACCCCTGTGCAAATCTGGAGAAGATTAACTCTTCAGTTTAAAATTCTATCTATAAATACAGTTGCCAGGAAAAAAAACACTTCATGTGTTGCAAGAATCATAACAGAGTTTAAATGTGACGTGGCTTGATCCAAAGTCTCAACGTTCACCTGACTATCAGGACTAAGCCAGGTGGTAAGGTGAGGAGGGTGGGAATCTCCATCCACTAGTGAAAAGCTTCACATAATCAACAACCTGTTCTACAAAAAGATTATGTCCATCTCTTCCAATCTTAAAATCTCCCTTACCCTCGATTATTCACCAGGTCACCTTCTTCAGAGAAACTACAAGTCACCAGGTGGGCATGGCTTCAACATTCTACCCTCTTAGAGCCTATACAAACCAGCACTCGCCCTTTGCCCTTTGCCCCTGCTTTCTGTTACAATAGATTTGTGGGCTCTTTTTCCTTATAAACAAGCCCATCTCCTCCTGCTTTATGTACTCACCTTTCTTGGTTTTTCCATGCACTCTCCTTCCCACTGGATCCTTGCCATTTGAATGTTTAACCTGCTCAGGATTCTCTCCTTAAAAGAAAACCTCTACAGATGGTTTGTTCCCCTACAATGATCACCACTTCTCTCCCCTTTCTCACCAAACATCTTTACATGTTTCTTACCTATTCTCCTCCTACTCTCTGAAACCATTAAACTCTGGTTTCTTTCCTGAATATCTCATTAAAATTATTCATATTCATTTCATAAGTCATGTCCCTTTGTGCTGCTACAATTAAATGAGTTCATCATCCCACAAGATACTTCTGCAGCATCTGGCATGTGACCATGACTCCGTGCAGTCTCCCCTTAGCTTCTGCCTTGTGACACCCACTCACACATTTTGATCTGCTTTCCTGTATCTCTTGCCACTTGGTCCTACTTTCCTTTTCTCTCCTTTTGTCAGTCTAACCATTAAAGGACAGAACTCTGCAGGGCTGTGTCTAGGGTCCCCCCTTTCACGCTCATCTTTTGTTGGAAACTCCCACTCACCAGCCTGGCTTCGTGCGCCCCCACGCCGCTGGTGACTCACACATTTAGATCTCTAGTCTTCTAAAACTCAGGCCTGAACAAGTGTTCATCCAACATCTGAATTTAAATGACTCGTAAGTACTTCAACCCAAAACTTCTGAAGTTACATCATTCCCATTCTCCCTGAAATATGTATTCCTTAACTAAAGTTCTAAATCCTTCCAAATTTCACTACTGTCCACCCAATTGATAAAGCCAGATAATGTAAGTCTTTGACATCTATCTTTCTCCTTTTCAAAATCTATCAGTTGCCAAGATTTGCCAGTTAGCTTTTAGAAATTAAGAAAAAAAAGATTAAAGTGGGAGGAGCCAAGTACACATACTGTAAAAAAAATGACAAAAATGTCCTTTTACCATTATTGCCAATCCTTGTTCATATTTCTCTCTCCAGAGGTAAACTTATGAATTTGGTGTATGTTCATCTAAACCTTTTGTCTATTCTTACATGTACTCATATATGTACCAACCCAATATAAAATACATGGATTATTTTGCATGTTTACAAAAAATGGTAACATACTAATTTTGTTTCTTGAGACTAAAACATGTCTTGCAGAGCTATTTTTGTATATATAGATTTGTCTCATTTTAATTAATGCACAAAATACCAGAGTACAAATATCCCACTACTACACTTCTACTTAAAGACACACATTCTCTTTTTTTTTCTGTTACAATGCTTCAATGAGTATCTTTATACATGGCCCCTTACATGAGTGTTTCTCAAGGTTGAAGAATATAGTTTTAAAAGATACCACCAGATTATTCTCCCAAGTAGTATCAGGGAACAATTCTCCACAGATTTGTCACATTTTTATATGTCTGGCAAGTAAGGCTTTTTCTGTCTTTGTTATGCACTATCTTTTCAAGAATGACCAGTGAAGCATCCTGGAAGGTAACAAGTCTCCTTCCAGAGAAAAAGGAAAGCATGCTACCTCCAAAGTGTAAAAGCTTCCCCTAAGCTCAGACTTCTTTTCCTATAATACAGCCCATTGTATTAGGCAGGAAGCCACAGATAAGCAGGAGAAGAGGTAGAGGTGACCACAGAGAAGTTGAGACTAGAGAGTTGAGACTACAGATAGCTTTCAACAATGAGAAGAGAAGTAAAACCACCCTAGCAAGAGGAGTCAAACCACAGAGACATTCCACAAGCTAGAGCCAACTGGGCTTGCTCCTGGGTTGTCCTGAGGTGACCTTTTCTCATTATAAAGTCATTAAAATAAATCTGCATTGCAGTTTTGCCCCCTTTGGTGGGCAGAGAGAATTCTGGGAAAGAGCATACATAGTATTAATTAACTTACATAATTGCCAGTCTGTCAATCAACACTTGTTTGCAAAATAATACACCTCCAAATAGCCCTTGCAAACCTCATAAAAAGGAACTTTTCCCAAATATTCAGGGCCTTCTGAGACTAGATTGAGGCCTTCTCTATTACAGAGAATAATAAACTGCTGTCTGCTTTCTTGACTTTGATTTCACTCTGACTTCCCCGCATCACTGAAGCAAACTCCTTCCTAACAACTGCATGGGCAGATGCTATCTTGTCCTCTCTGTGCTGTCCTGTGAGAATTAGAGCTTGAGGAACCGGTGCAAAAAAGGCTGATAGTCTGCTTACTGCTACTGTTATGAGTAATAAACTATACTTCATCCCTAACTCAGCATTCTTGTGTCTTTTGCCAGCATTCATGAAGTGTGTGGCATTTGGAAATTAGGTTTGTAGTGTCACCATAAGAGAATAGAGAATATAATCTTACCCATGTTATAGCCAGGAAATTGGTAGGAAAAAGCTTTTCATTTTGTTTCCAATGAAATAGTCAATAAAAGGGTATCTCATTGCTTTCACTTGCATTTTCCTGGCTATTAGTATAGTAGGTTGTGTGTGTTCCTCTCCCTCTCTCTCCATTTGCTCTTTCCCAAGAACTCATTTTCATTATCCTTTTTCCCTTTTGTTCATCTCTGATACACCGTCCTAGTCCAACATACCTGTAATAGCTTCCTAACTGGTTGCCCCACATCTATGAAGTCTCAAATGCAGATCTGATCAATCACTACCCAGCTTGAAAACATGTAGTCTTTCTAATTATACTCAGGATAAAACTCCAAACCCTTGGCAGGGTCTGTGTGGCCCTTTATTCTCTTTTCCTTGCAAGCCTCTCTAGCTCTATCTGTTGCCATTCTTGCTTTCAATACAATAGTAAATGCAGCTTTCTACTTTTTTGAGTATGTCATACTCTTGTTTTGGAGATGTTCACCCCTTAATGAAACTGAATTCCATACACTATGTCAAATTCATGTTTTCAAATAAATTTACCATGGTTTCATACTTTGGAAATAAATTTTTAAAAACCCATGTATTTTGGTTTCACACTGCAACATAAATAAAAGCATAGGAAGAAAATATATGGACATGTTACATGGCAGTTATTTCTGGGTAGTAGGATAAACACATATTTCTCATTTCAGTTGTTTTAACTTTCCATATTCTTCCCTTTTCTGCAACTAACGTGTTTTACTATGTAGAAAATTTTTTTCTAAAAGAGTTTATTTGTCTCTATTCTGCTCTCTTCTATCCCATAATTACAAAACAAATAATGAAGTGTCAAACGCAGTGACTGATTCTACCTGTAGGTTATAATGATATAATGATATAATAAGAATGCTGCAAGAAGGTAGCATAATTTTGAAAATACCAAGAGAACATTAAGTGTATGAAGTACTATTGAGACCTAAGGAAACATGGCACTGACTTGGGAAGAAATTCTGTGAACGGCTTCACGTGTTTCAGAGTCACATGATCTGTCCTGGCTCCCGCGGATGTCTCCTTCCCTCTCGCACTCCTTTGCTGCTTCTCCCACTCAGTGTTTAATGAGCGTTATCTGTGTGCCAGAATGCTGCTAAGCATGGTGAAATGGTGGAGTTAGTGTATAAAGGTGGACCTCATTATGATGGCAAATGATAAGACAAAAACATGAAGGCAGTGATTATGATTGGAGGTAGCATTTGAATGGAGTCTGGAGGTAAATGTGGACACTAGCATGATGGCTGGTGGACGCAGTGAGATTTTTCATACAGGTAAAACAAGAAGAATATTGCAAGCTGGGGCAAACATAAACTATTCCATTAGATAGGAACTTGTTATATAGATATGCACATGTGAAAAATGCAGGAGAAAACTGAAGTTTTTGAAGCTTAAAGGTTTTGAAAATTAAAGTTCAAAAAATTAAATTTTTCTTAAGGACAACATAGTGATAATACATTGGAACACCTCACAAAATGCAGGGCCCCATAGTAAACAGAAATATTAGTCATTCTTTCTCCTCCATCTTTTCTATGAACATTCTCTTTTTCTCAAATTTTTAATGATAGTAATTATAACAATAATAGTAATTGCTAATATTTTAAGCATTTAATAATATAGTTACTGCACAACTGTGTCACATGTTTAATCTCATTTAATCTTCAAATAATGCTGTAAATTGTGTACTAGTATTATCTCCATTTTACAGATGAGGAAAGTGAAACACAAAGTTAACTAACTCGCCTAACTAATTAATGGTGGGGCAAGGATTTTCAAGTTGGCACTCTGATTTTAGATCTGAGCTCTTATCTGAAAAGATTACTACTACTGTTACTTCTCTGTACACTGAAATCGTATGTGTATGGAAAAGAAAAGGTTTGAAAAGCATCCATTTATTCACAAAAGTCAAACATTTTCAAACATATTTGTTTACATACTGTTAAGCTTACTTCCCTCTATATGTGTGCTACTGTATACATATGGCCTGGATATTATTTCTTTAAACAGATTGATTTGTATATTCACTCACAGATAGTTACTCAGCTCTTACTGTGTGTCAAGCCTTGTGCTAGGACTTTAAAAGGTTGAAAGTAAACAGATAGCATTCTTGTCTTCCTGGATTTAACTGTCTAATGAGGATGAAAGATTTCAGAACAAAAACTAAGATGGATAATTGCAAATATAATGAATACTATGAAGGAAATGAAAAATATGCCATGATGAGGAAGAATAATAAAAGGAGATTATTTTGACTTTTTTTCATTTAACTTTTTAAACTGGTCAGAAGCTGGAGGTAAGAAAGGTGTTTAGGAAGAAATAAAATGACACCATTAACATACAGGTGAATATTATTCAAATCTCAGCAATGCCCAAATCTTTTTGTACTCCTCAAGACCACACAAGTCTATTGTTATGTCATGAGTAATAAATTTGGTTTTAAATATAATTATAAACTCAAGTTACAGAATGAAAGAGGCAGTTTTGAAAAAATATATAATAAGTTACCAGCTGTGTTAATAAGAATGTGGAGGAGGGCATCAGGTAGGGCAGTGTGATAATAACTTGAAGTATTTGTGACATTGTGCTGGTCATTGTTATCTTTGAAAGATGGAATTACAAATGAATATTTCTTCCTTTTTGACAATGTTTATTTTCTATATATTTCATCAGTTTTTATGTATTATATTTAGGAAAATCATATAAATGTATTGCTTTCAAAAAATTCTTCTGAACCTCCAAACTAACTCCTTATTTCATCTTGTCCATTGAATGAAAACTTGACTGGATTGAGAAAGTCACTTTTCTCTTTACATTCCAATCTCTACATCAAATGGCAAGAGAGGGCTGGGTGTTCTCTCTGGTCCTTTACAGATCCAAAGTGCTATTTGGACATTAAATTTTAAAAGGTGAGAATAAATAAAAGTTTTATTTATAAATAATGTTTTCCAGTAATAATTTTAAGAAATGTGAGCAACCATCAACCACTTTTCTTTACCTTTAACTGAATTAATGCTTAGATTTTTGTTTGCTTCCCTGACACATGGATATTTGCTAGATGCCACATCTCTGAAGCTAATACTCCAGATGCAATCTTCATAATTTCACTTCCTCCATTTTCAGTAACCTTTAAGAGAATCTATCATCACCAGTATTCTTTGTTGTTAATCTGGACCAGCATTCTAAATTATTACAAAGACTTTGTGAACATTATCAACTTCTGGAATGATTAATCATACCAGGTTTTGTATAAAAGTCTATGGTGAACAGTCACGTTAGAAATTCTGAAAGACCTATTTAGAACATAAATGGAAAATAGCAGAACAAATCTCAAAACAAGCTAAAAGCAGGAGAGATGCAAGTAGGAAAAAAAGTGGCATCATTCCTCCAAGTACAGACTTGTATGCAACTGCTCCACACAGAGCTCAAGTTCTCTCTTACCTTTTACACCCTGTGAAGTCCCCACAGTCTTGCAGGGAACTGACCCTTGACAGAAAGTTATGCTCCTCTCAAGGAAGCTGTTTCTCCACCACTCTTTTCTTGCTCCCTTTTCCTTTCTTCATCCATTGAGGTCTAGGTGGTGACACCTCCACTGCATATTATCCCACGGTCCTGTTCATACCTTTGTAATAAGACCCTTTGTAAATAAACCTTCCTCAAGTTACCCTAATTTGAGTGTTTAATTTGTTTCCTATTAGGCTTACTAATAAGTAAATGTTAGATTTCACTTTGCTTTGAAATAAACTAGGTTTTATTTGTTAGAGTAGATTCATATAAACACAAATATACGTACCAGACACAGCTTTACGCTCACCTAAGACTGCAGTCTTCAAAAGGAATTTGAGCAAAAAGAATAATCATTTTCAACACAAGGTATTCTAATATTAATGTATTTAAAATAGAGAACAGGAAGAGACATGTACTGGTTTATTCAGAGTAAATGGAGGAAGAATTTGAAATCTTTTCCAAGTAGATAATAAATTTGAGCTCTAGTCTAGCTTAGTCATGACACTTGAAGTTACATTTACAAGGTCATAGTTTTTAAAAAGTTATAAATCTTGATCAAGATTACTTTGTGTGGCTCAAAGCTAAAACCATCTTGCAAAAGCACTCAATAGTTAAATAAAAATATCACTCAATAAAAAAATTGTAAAAACCACAATGTTACTTGTTCAACTTCATAGGTGAATTTGTTGGTGGTCTAAGATGTCTGCCAACAAAAGCTCTTTTTGTGCTGTGAATTGACCAAAGGCCAAGTGCTAATGGGAATGAAGACCTGATCTACTTTGGAAGTGGCTCTTGCCTGCAATGAATAAGAAATAGCTTGAAGGAAGATAAGGGGAAGCTGATCATACTTCTGTCCATTTATGGACTTTCTAGACCAAAATGTTACATTATATCCTTTGAAGAAGAATCTAAACACCTTTCCTGGGACAGAGTTTAAGAGCTTTTCTGAAATATAATTCACATACCATACAACTCACCCATTTTAATGTGTATAATTTAATGTTTTTCACTATATGCACCATCATCACAGATTTTAGGACATTTTCATTCCCTGAAAAAGATACCCCATACACTTTATATATTGTCCCTTATTTCAGTCTAATTCTCCAATCCCACTATATCTTCAGCAAATACTTCTTTCCATGTCTATAGATAGCCTATTCTGGATATTTCATATAAATGAAATTATGTAATATACAGTCTTTTGTGAACTGATCCTTTCACTTAGCATAATGGTTTGAAATTCATCTATGTTGTAGTATATATCAATACTTCATTTCTTTTTAAGGCTAAATAAAACTTTATTGCATGAATATACTATATTTTGTTTATTCATCTATTGATGGACATTTGGTTGTTTCCACCTTTGGCATTTATAAATAATGTTGCTATAAACATTAATGTACAAGTCTTTGTGTAGAAATATGCTTTTATCTCTCTTGTGTATTTACCTAGGAGTAGGACTGCTGAGTCTTATGCTAAGTCTGTGTGTAACCATTTTAGGGACTGCCATTGTTTTCCAAAGTGGCAGCAACATTTTACAACCCAACCAACAAGGTATAAGAGTTAAGGGTTATGATTTTTCTACATCTAGACAAACACTTATCTAACTTTTTGATTCTAGCTAACCTAGTGGGTGTGAAGTGGTATTTTACTGTGGTTTCGATTTGCATTTTCCTAATGAGTAATGATGTTGAACACCTCCACATGTGTTTATTGGCCATGTGTATATTTTCTTTGGAGAAATATCTATTCAGAATCTTGGCCCATTTTTGATTTGGGTCATTTATCTTTTTGTTATTGAAATGTTAGAGTTCTTTATATATTGTAGATCCAAGTCCCTTATCAGATAGAGGATTCACAATTATTTTCTCTCATCCACATTCTCTTTTCACTTTCTTGATAGTGTCCTTTGGAGCAAAAGTATTTATTTTTGATAAAGTTCAATTTACACATTTTCTTTTGTTGCTCATGCTATTGGTGCCATATATAAGAACCCATCGATGAGTCAAGGAGTCAAGATTTACCCCTATGTTTTCTTCTAAAATTTTATAGTTTTTAATCATATGTTTAGGTCTTTGGCTCAGGTTAATTTTGATATATAGTATGAGGTAAGGGTCAAACTTCATTCTTTGTACACAGACGTACAGTTGTCCCAGCACTGCTTCTTGAAAAATCTATTATTTTCACATTAAATGGTCATCATACCCTTGTCAAAATCAGTTGACCACAGATACATGGGTTTATTTCTTGACTCTCAATTCTATTCCATTTATCTTTAGGTCTATCCTTATTTGAGTGTCACATTGTTTTGATTACTAGTGCTTTATACTGTTTTGAAATTGGGAAGTGTGAGTACTCCTGCTATGTTCATCTTTTTCATGATAGTTTTTGCAATCCTGGATCCCATATAATTTCATATGAATTTTAGAATCAGCTTGTCAATTTCTACAAGGAGGCCAGCTGGGATTCTGACAGTGATTACTTTGAGTCAGTAGATCAATTTGGAGAATAGTACTATCTTAACAATTTAAGCTTTCCAATCAATAAACATGAGATGTTTATTTATTTAGAAGTTATTTAATTTCAACAATGTTTTTTAGTTTTCATAATATGAGTTTTGAATTTTGTCTTATTTATTCCCAGCATTTTATTATTTTTGATGCTATTTATGCATTATTTTCTTAATTTCATTTTTTGAATTAATTGCAAATATGTAGAAATAAAATTGATTTCTATATATTGATCTTGTGTCTTATAAGCATGCTAAATTCATTTGTTAGCTTTAATAATATATTATCATTCCTTAAGATTATTAAATGAGTAGAGTTCTTTAGATGCCTTTATACAAGATCATGTTGTATGAGAATAGAGATAGTTTTACTTCTTCCTTTCCATTCTGGATGCCTTTTATTTATTTATTTTTCCTAATTGCTGTAGGTGGAACCTCCAGTACAATGTTGAACAGAAATGATGAGGAAGGATATCCTTATCATACTTTTGACCTTAATGGGAAGACACCCAGTTTTTCACCATTACATATGATATTAACTATGGGTTTTCATAGATGTCTGTTCTTATCAATTTGAAAATTGATCCTAGTTTGTTGAAAGATATTGTATTTTGTTGAGTGCTTTTTCTATGTCTACTGAGATTATGTGATTTTTTAAAATTATATTAATATGATTGTATTACTTTGATTTTCAGATGTTAAACCAACTCACATTCTTGTGACAAATACTACTTAGTCATGGTGTATAATTTATTTTTTATGTTGCTGGATTTGGTTTGCTAGTATTTTGTTGAGAATTTTTGCATCTCTGTTCATAAAAGATATTGGTCTGTAGTTTTCTTTTCTTGTTGATTTTTTGTGTCTTTGTGTGATTTCTGTGTCACAATAATATTGCCCTCACAGAGTAAGTTAGAAAGTATTCCCTTTTCTTTTATATTTTGGAAGAGTTTATGAATAACTGATATTAATTTTTCATTAACTTTTGGATAGAATTTACCATTAGAGTCATCTAGGCCTACACTCTTTTTGTGGGTAGATTTTGATTACTAATTCAATTTCTTACCAATTCAGATTGACTATATTCTCCATGCTGTACTATACTACTATCCCTGTGACCAACTTGTATTATGATTTGAGAACTTTCGTGCCCATTTACTCCCTCCTCTCTCCACCTCCACCCACAATACACCCATCCCATGGTAACAACCATTTACTTCTCAGTGGGTTGTTTAATCTATTCAAATTTAATGTTATTTTCTATACAGTTGGATTTATGTCTACCATTTTTACTTCTAAAACAATATATGTCTATCTTTTTATACCTCTTTGCTGCTTTGTTTGCAAGTAAAATGTTTCCTTAAGTAGGATTTTAATTACTTTAATGATTTTTGCTGTAAGGCATACCATATACATCTTAATTTATCAGAACCAGCTTCAGATTTATACTAACTTAATTTTAATAAGATGAAAAATGTATACTTCTATAATTTTCTTTTTTACCCTTTTATGATGTTATATATATGTTTGTATCTATAAATGTTAAAAAACTTTGGCATTACATTTATAATTATTATGTTATATAATTATATGTCTTTAAAAGAAGCTGAGAGAAGAAAGCAGAGCATACAAGTATAGTTTTGTTAATTAACTTTCTTTAGTATTTCTGTATCTTTTCATTTGTTTCTATTCATCAAGTTACTATTTGGAATCTATTTCTTAGCCCGAACAGCTTAGATTTCACTCACCTTCTTTGTGCTATTATTGTCAAATGTATTAGATAGCTATATGTTGTAGTCCAAACAAAACATTATGTGCATAATTTTTTATATAACAGCTTTTTAAATCAGTTAAGAAAGGAATGTGCATTTATTTTATATTGTATATTATTATCTTTACCAATTGCTTTCCATATTTTTGTGTTAATTCAAGCTACTGTCTGGGTTCAACTGCTTTCAGCCTGAAGACTCTCCTTTAGTATTTCATGTAAAATGGATATGTTGGTAAAAAAATTCTCATGGTTTTACTTATTTGTATGTTCATTTTGCCTTCATTTATGAAACAAGTTTTGATCAATATAGATTTCTTTGTTGACATTTTTGTTCTTTGAGCCTTTTTAACATGTCATCCCACTTTTTTCTGGCCTCCATTTTCTCTTGTGGGAAGTCATCTGTTAATCTTATTGGCCTTCCCTTGTAAATTAGAGTGGTTTTCCTTTTTGCTGCTTGCAAGATTTTCTCCCTGTCTTTGGCTTTCAACATTCTCACTGTGCTGTGCCTGACTGTGTATGTCTTTGTGTTTATCCTACCTGGAATTTATTGAGCTTCTTTGATGTGTAAATTAATGTTTTCAATAAATTTGGCAAGCTTTTAGCTCTCATTTTTAATAGGTTTTCTGTTCATGTTGTTCTCCTTTCTTCTGGTACTCTATCCATACATTGGTGCTCTTGATAGTGTCTCAAATTTCTCTGTTTTGCAGTTTTCTTAATTTTACTTTATGTTTATTTTTCAAACTGTATACTTCTTTGAGGACTGTTGAATCCAACATCTGTTTGCAATTACAGGCACTTACTGTTGTCTATGTTTTCCTCTTGTGTATGGACCACACTTTTCTGTTTCTTTACAGTTCTCATATTTTTCCATTGGAAATTTGACACTTTAGATAGTATGTTTTAGCAACTCTGGGCATTCTCCCCACCCATGTGGATGGTTATTGTTATTTGCTTATTTATTTGTTTGATGGTTATTTCAGTGAAATCTATTTCACTGCTATTACTAACCCTCCACTCCCACTCCATGCAACATGAAGCCTCTGATGTTGCTCCCCAGAAAACAGCCTTGGATATGCCCATAGACACTCCTTAGATGACAATAATTGTTGCAGGACTGTCTGCCTGTCTCCTTTTCTTACCACACATAGGCCCACTACCTGTAGGCCTATTGTTCTTATGTTCAACAATGTCCTAGGGTATAAAGTGCTTGACAGACTTCCCTAATCAAATCTGGGATGATTTAAGGGTTTGAAGGGATAATTCCTAAGAACTGTGTTTGAGATCTGTTTTGACCCCAGGAGGGTACTTCCCCGTTGTATCTATGCCTGGTTCTCTCCAGCAAGACAGCTGACTTACAGTTTAGCTTATATCTCCAATGAATCTACTAATCTCCTCCTACATGCCTTTCATCATAATCACCACTGTTTTTGAGAGCATCCTTCACTTTGAACTTCACATTCTATTGGTAATGAAGTCAGTTGCTGTGGGAAGAGATATAGAGCTATTTTATAGCCTACTTTTCCCCATTGCAAAATTTTTTCTGTAGTACAGCTCTGGAGCTAAGAGTGGGGACAACAGCACAATTCTCTCTGAGTAACATCTCAACTTTAGCTGCTGAATATTCAATTGATGGAAGATGGCACAGTAGTTTTAGCAGATTTTATTGAATGTTAATATATTCACTATATGACTACCTTAAGATGATTTCAAAGACTTTGAATGTTCCCCTAGGGCTATTTCCAGATACTTAAAAAATTTTTAAGCAATTTTTATCAGCTTTCTTAGGTAATGGGTCCACAGAGCTCCTTGTCTATCATGCTGAAAATGAAACTTTGACTTTGTGTTTGGCTGGGAGTTGGGGGTTGCTGGATTTACATAATCCAGTCACATGTATTGCTTGAATGTCTGTCCCCTTTTTTAATAGTTTGGGTGCAGTCAAGGCCACATGAGCAAATAATCATATTATAGGCATTAAAAAGAGTGATCCGTAGAATATTGTGATGAATTATTTGACCAGGTGAGCTAACAACATAGACCATCACATGCTCTATTAAGAGAAAGCAATAGAAATCAAGACAATAATAAAAATAAATAGATTAATTAAGAGTATAAATTTCTGCTTTCCTTGAAACACAAAGGTCAAAATATATTCTCTAAAGTCAGCCATGTTTTACTTATGAAAAGTATGTTTTACAAACAGAATATACTTATTTTTAAGATAAGAATTTAGGCCATTTAATCTTATAATTTCTCTAAAATTAATTAGAAAAATGTTACTCTCCTCTATACTTAATAGACTTTCAATCCCCATAAGTCATTGATTTTCTAGTTTCTAGACTAGTTACTAAGTTTCAGTCTGAAAAATCTGAAGATCAAATTATTACCTGGCTACACAGATTCAAGGATTGAAAAAATGTCTAATCATATCATAAATAACCTTTCAGAATTCCAACAAGGTATAATAGAAGTGAAATAAGTAAAAATAAATTCCACATTCACAGACAGAAGCATATCAAAAATTTTTACAAATGGTTGAATTTCAGGGAAAAATGCTACTACAAATATGTTATCCCTCATTACTCATTTTTCCCCAGATTCTTAGATTTAAAGCCAGATTCTTTCATTATTTCTGACCTGATATGAAATACCATTTGGCATGTGCATGTTAAGAGGATTATATGTAAGCAAAATAGATATTTTTTCACTTTCTGACTCTAAGACTTTTTAAAGGCATGTCAATTATTTAGGTTTGAAATATGAATTAAAATGAAATTGATAAAGAGAAAAGATGGCTCTTAGTACCTATTTTTTACATTAAAGCAATTATATATTTAACTATTTTAAATAGCATTCTGTGATTTATTTTAAATTTAGCCTGTCCTTGAAGAAAGATTTTAAATAGAGATTCCATAGAGCAAATGATAAATATTTTTTGTCATTTTCTTATGACGTATACACATGTCAAACTGAACCACACAGTTTACAAAAACTCTGTTGGCCATTTTTTTAGATAATTAGCAAATATATATTAATATCCAATGTTTTACTTACAATAAATGAAATGAATCACAGGTGAACATTTAATATGGCATTGGAATCAGTGTCTATGATTTGTTTTTTAGAAAAGATGAGGAATTTCTGCTATTTTTCATACTTTCTTAGAATCATAAATTTTTGAACCTATGAGCAAATAGATCATGTGGTTAAAAACTTTAATTTTACATATAAAAAAGCTGATGTTTAAAAATCTTATATACCCCTTCATAGGGCCTACAACTCTTTAGTGAGAAGTCCAGAGTAAGAGTACAAATTGCCAGTCTTTGTCCATTTTACTTTGGGACCTACCGGTGCTTCTTTCAAATTCTGATGAACCTCTGTTCACTAAGTCTCACTTTGGAGGGTCTGAGATATATAAATAGGTACCCTGCCCTCATGCACACCACACTGGTAATTAAAACTAGATTTGTACTTGGAACATTCCCTTTTCTTAAATTTTGATTCAAACAATTATAGTGGCTAAGTGTTTGAGTTTCAAAATATTTCCCAAATGTGCAAGGAACTAGATAAATCTATGAGCAAATAACCAAACAAAACTAGCTTATGCAAATAAAAAGAATAGACCCTAATAAAAGTAATCAAAAAGAATTTCCTAAGGTCAGTTCACAAGGAAGTAAGAGTCAACTAAATTTTCATTTCAAATATGGAATAACTAAGGTTCAGTGTGTTGTACCTAGATAAAATTACACACAAAGGAAGGAAGAGAAGGAAGGAGGCAAAGAGGAGAAAGAGAGAGAGATGCCTTGTTTATTGGCCTAATCCTTTATGCTGAAATATATGAAACAAATATGCATGGAGCAAGGGTATATAATTATATACACACTTCACATATATCTATGTAATATCTATTCATCATTTCATTACAACAGAAAACAGAAGGAAAAACCAAGGGGCACTTAAAATTTGAAGTTCTATTACAGTTTGATCTACTTTTTTATCCCTTGCATACAAGATCATATCTGTCTTCAAAATGCTGGACTTACGTGTGCCACTGGAAAATATGAAATAAAATTGTTTATCAAAGTTCATTTGTTGTTCTTAAGTTGTGTCTGCCAAGAAAATGATCAGTTAAGATAGCATCTATTAAGCCACTGTCTATGCTGAGCTAGCTACTTGACAGAGTGGTTTAAGCATTCTTATTCTTCAGGCTCGGAGAATTCAATTTCGGCATGATAAAGAATTTCTGGCTTTGAAGACAAAGGTGATGATGCCATCAGCTTCTGTGGCTCACTAATTCCAGTGACGACAGGGTTCTTTATAACTTATTTTTATCTTATTTTATAACTGATGCCTGCTTGCCTTGTAAACCACAAGATAGAAACAGCTGCAGTGCAGACTATTGATCATTTCCTCAATTTGAAGGGAATAAAGATAGAGGCTGATGATACTGAAGGATGAAGACTAAGCTGTTGCTGGACATACTCTGGGACACAGGCCACGTGCCATTGCAGCACGCTCTGAATTAATGCAGAAAATGTACTCTCTATTATTTTAACAGATCACCTTCTGAAGTTGCCTGTCTGTTGTGACTGGGAGTTTCACCTAATTACTGTTTTTGTAAAATCAAAGACTAATTTGAAAAAAAACACTAAATTTAGTATACATCCAAAAACATCTTTAGAGCAATGTTGATAGCACAAACCTACATGCACAGCATACACACACAGTGCACTACTACACTGGATACACTATGATGATGGCCATCCAGACAGTGCTAACCACATGGGAAAGTTACTGCCCTTAACAGCACCCGTAGCAGTGGATGGGATCAAGAGTGAAACAGGTGATTTTGCTCTTGGTGGCAATCAGAGAAATCATAAGAGAAAAACAAGTAGAAAGATTTTCAGAGACACTCAACCTCTGCCATTGCATGGAACACATTAAACATTAAAAAAAAAAACTCTCTTCAGCAGCAACATTCATTACTTCTGTCACAAAGAGGGTAAAGCCTAAAACTTACAGGCATCAGTTTTTTTTTGTTTGTTGGGGTGTGTGTGTGTGTGTGTGTGAGTGTGCATGTGTGTTTTAAAATACTTTCCTGTGAATGATGACAATGAATTAAGAGAAAAGCATGTGGGATTATTTGTAGTAAATTTGACAATACAAATTTCATTGAGAAAATGATCAGGTGATATTCAAATAACACACATACACACATACATATACACACACAGATATTTTCTTTTGTAAGATAATGAAGATTTTAATGAAAACTTAGACATCATCTAGTCTGATCCTTAGATTTTATAAAGGAGAAAATCAAGATATGTATGTATAAAAGTATAACTTTATAGTGTGTATTATAAAAAACAGGGGCAGAACACATTTTACATTATCCTAAATACATTCAATTATCTTCTTTATAAAAATATGATTTGATTATGTACTTATTAAAACCATTCTCCAATTATCAACTTTCTACATTATTCTACTTGTTTATAAATTTTTTCATCATTAAGGATATATATATACAAGGATATATGCATATGTATACACATATTTATGTATATCACATTCTTTTCTTTTATCTTATGAAATTTACACTTTAATATAAATGCAAGAAAATTAAACCATCTAAGAAGAAGATTCTTTGGGTTAATTTTTAGGGACTACTGTTTTATCAATAACTACAAAGCACATCTATCTTTTGTTCAATGACTGTCACTCATTCCTAAAATGCTTGTCTCTAAATGAGAAGCTGTTAAATACTTTTAAACAATTAATTGTAGTGGGATAAATTATGTATTCTATCCCCAGCCCAAGATAACCAAATAATTTTCACCATTAGAAAATAATACATATGAATAATAGAAAAATAAGTTTATATATGTGATAATTCAAAATAGTTTGCACATAAAATGCAATAAAATAAAATTTTATTTTATTTTTTGCCAAGTAAACATAACAACTTTATAGGGACAGAAAACTGGTAGAGGAAGTGTGAAAGATACCTGGTTCTTGGAAAGTTGAGTCTTGCTGCACTATTTCTTTTCCACTATCTATATTTTTAACTCCTATGGACTCATGCTCCTCCTGTACTAAAACTGAACTTAAAGTCATAGAGGTTAGGGATTTGGGGCTCCATATGTAAAGATCTTGGCAGTTGCCACTCTATCTTAACAACATGCGAAAAACAGAGAAGACAGAAAATCAACAATTCTTCTTGGACCCATAAGAGAAAAGACAACATAGGGCAAACAGAATAGAGACAGACAAGCAAATACACGAACCCAGGCTTACCAGGGCAGATACTCAACTCACAACCAAAAACTGTGCACAGGGAAGGAAAATCTGAACTGTAATTGATGAACTGCTGGTTTCTCAGTGTGGATAACTCTCGAGAGTTAAAAACTTCAGAGGGATCCAGTAATAGGGGATCCCTGAAATATTGTGTGATTTACCTCCAGAAGCTTGGCCACATTCCTACAAGAAGTATCAGAGAAAAATCCCCTTAGGTTTCCTGCATGGGAAGGAGGAAGTGAACCATTTTTAAATGTACCTTAGTAATCTGCTCTTTTTAACAAGGCCTGCCTTAGTGGAAATTAATTAACCACAGCCTATCCTGCTGCAATGTTATCAGAGCCTAACTGAGAAATACTTGTGAAGCTCACAGTAAAGAGGCATAGGCTCACTAAAAGACTGAGAACTAATCATAGGACTATAGAATGCTCCTTCCCCTGACACTTCACCCTCATATTGCTGATGGCCTATTTCCACGAGTTTCTTTTACATCATGTCTCCATTATAGAGAAAAATTTACAAGGCATCGAAAGAGGCAAAAAAAAAATTGAAAATGACAGAACAAGTGACAGAACCAGATAGGCTGGGATGTTGGAATTAGCAAACCAGGAATTTATGGAATCATATGAAATCTTCAATTAAATCCACAAAAGGAAGAAAAAAAAGTAGAAGACAAAAACAGGAAGAAAGAATAAGGGCAACAAATTGAAAACACTAATAAATATGGTAGATGTTAATCCAACTATATCAATAATCACTTTGAATGTCAAGGGTTTAAACACACTAATTAAAACACAGAGATTGTCAGAGAGGACAAAAATCACAGCCCAACTGTATGTTGTACAAGAAACCCACCTATTAACAGTAAGTGGATGGAGAAACATACCATGCTAACACTAAATCAAAAGAAACAAAGAATAGACATTAATATCACACACAGTAGATGTCAAAGCAAGGAACATTTTCAGAGATAAAGAAGTGCATTACACAATGATAAAAGGATCGGTTCTCCATGAAGACAAAAATTGTTAATGTGAATACATCTAACAATGCATGAGGCAAAAACTCATAGAATTGCAAGGAGAAACAGATGAATCTAGTATAATAATTGGAGACTTCAACAACTTTCTCTCTGAAGTGGACAAGTCCAGCAGGCAAAAAATCAGTAGGAACATAGTTGAACTCAACAATATCATCAATCACTTGATATATTGATATCTATAGACTACTTCATTGAACAACAGCAGAATATACATTCTTCTTAAGTTTGCACGGAATATTCACCAGGATAGACCACATTCTGTGCAATAAGATATATTTAAAAATTTGTGAGAAATCTTAATCACACAATATCTACTCTCAGATCACAATGGAATTAAACTAGAAATAAATAACAGAAAGATAACTGGAAAAATTCCAAAATATGCAGATATTAAACAATATACTTTTAAATAACACATGGATCAGAGAACTAACTGAAAATTAAAACACAACTTATAATTAGTGAGATTCAGTGAAAGTAGTGCTTAAAGGGAAACTTACAGCATCAAATGCATATATTACAATAGAAAAATGACCTAAAATTAGTAATATAGCTTTCCATGTTAGGAGTCTAGAAAAAGAAAAGCAAAGTAAGCAGAAGAAAAGAAGTAAGAATTAGAGCAGAAATCAGTGAAATTGAATACAGGAAATCAATAAAGAAAAATCAGTGAAACTGAGAGCTGATTCATTGAAAAAGATCAATAAAATAGAAAAGCTTCTAGCCAGGCCGAGTAAGAAAAAAAAGAGGACACAATGTACTAATAGCAAAAATGAAAGAGTGGACATTAGTACAAAGCCACAAAAATTAAAGGATAATAAAGGAATACTATGAACAACTCTGTCATCACAAATTTGATAAGAGATGAAATGGACCAATTCCTTGAGACACAATTTGCCAAAAGTCACACAAGAATAAATAAATAATCTGACAACATATCTTTTAAATATATTTAAATCAACAATTTAATACTGTTTTCAAAACAGAAAAGTACCATCCCAGTTGAACCAAACAGTGAATTCTACCAAACATTTAAGAGAGAAATTATACCAGTTCTGTACAATCTCTTCCAGAGAACAGAAGCAGAGGGAATACTTCCTTACTCACTCCATGTAGCAAGCATTATTGTAAAATCAAACCTAGACAAGGACAGTATAAGAAAAGAAAACTACAGACCACTATTTCTCATAAACTTAGATGAAAAAAAATCCTCAACAAAAAATTGGCAAATTGAATCCAAGGATGTATGAAAAGAATTATTCACCATGACCAACTGGAATTTATCTCAGATATGCAAGGCTGGCTTAATATCTGAAAATCAATTAATTAATGTATTCTATCACATCAACAGACAAAGAAAGGAAAATCACATAGTCACATAAATACAGAAAAAGCACTTGACAAACTCCAACCCCTATTCTTGACAAAAATTCTCAGTATACTAGGAATAGAGGGAAAATGTTCTCAGTTTGAGTAAGACCATCTACAAAAACATAAGGCTAACATCATACTTAATAATAAGACACTTAAAACAGGTACAAGGCAAGAATGTCCCCTTTCATTACTCCTTGTTAACATTATACTAGAAATTCTTACTAATCCAATAAAGCAGGAAAGGAAAAACAAACAGTACACAGGTAAGGAGACATAACACTGTCTTTGTTTCTTGATGACATGATCATCTGTAGGGAAAATCTGAAAGAACTGACAAAAAGAAAAACTCCTAGAGCTAATAAATAATTACATCAGAGTTGCAAGACACAATGTTAATATTCAAAAGTCAGTTGTTTTTCTAGATTCAAACAATGAACCAGTTGAATTTGTAATTTAAAAAACCCAGTACCATTTACACTAGCACCCCAAAGTGAAACATTTAGGTATAAATATAACAACATATGTCCCTGATCTACATAAGAAAAGCTACAAACTTCTGATATACAAAATCAAAAAGCAGTAAATAAATGGCTATATATTCCATGTTCATGGATAGGAACACTCAGTATTGTCAAGTTGTCAGTACTTTCCAACTTGATCTATAGATTCTGTGTAATTCCAATCAAAATCTTAACAAGTTATTTTATGGATATCAACATACTGACTCTTTTTTTTATGGAAAATTTCAAATATATTTAAAAGTAAAGAGTAAGAGTAAATGTTCTAATAGCCCCCCCATGTACTTATCGCTGGTTTCCATCATGATTATCTTGGCCAACTATCAACATATGGCCAGTTTTGACTTAGCTATTACCTACTCTCCTCTACTAGTCTTTCCCCACTGGATTATTTTAAAGCAAATTCCAGACATTATATCATTTCCTCCATAAATGGAGTGTCTAACAAATAAGGACCTTTTTTTTAAGACAATTATAATATTATTATACCTAAAAAATGAACAATTTCTGAATATAATACAGTAACTAGGCAGTATTTAAATATTCTTAGTTGTCCCATAGATGTCTTTGCACTGTTGGTTTATTTCAAATGAGGATCCAAACAAGATCCACACATTATTTTTTTATTGATAGGTCTCAAGACATTTTTTAGCTTGTAAAATCCCTGTCTCTTTTTTCCATTGCCATTTATTTGTTGAAGAAATGTGGTCATTTGTCTTCTACATTAACATACTGACTCTCACCATTTATATGGAAAGGCAAAAGACTCAGGATACTCCAACACAACACTGAAAGAGAAAATCAAAGTTAGAAGACTGATGTTACCTGAGTTCAGGACTTAGTATAAATCCACAGTAACCAAGACAGTACGATATTAGTGAAAGAACAAATAATCAGTGGAACAGAAGAGAGAACCCAGAAAGAGACCATCATAAATATAGTCAACTGATGTTTGACCAAGGAGCAAAGGCAATACAACAGAGGAAAGAAGGACTTTTTAACAAATGGTGCTGGAATAAGAGAACACCTACATGCAAAAGAAAAAAAAGATGAATCTAGACAGAGGTCTTATACTCTTTGCAAAAATTAATTCAAAATGGATCTTAGGCCTAAATGTAAAACACAAAACTGTAAAATGCTTTGGAGATAATACAGAAGAAATCCTAGATGACCTTGGGAATGGTGATGTCTTTTTAGACAACACCAACAGCATGACACATGGAAGAAATAACTGATATGGAAGACTTTGTTAAAATTCAAAATTTTTCTCTGCAAAAGACAATGTCAAGAGAATGAGGAGACAACCACAGACTGGGAGAAAATACTTGCAAAAGACACACCTGATAAAGGACTGATACCCAAAATGTACAAAGAACTCATCAAGGAAAAAAGAACCCCATTAAAAAATGGGCCGAAGACCTTAACAGAACCCCTGGCAAAAAAGACATACAAATGACTTATAAGCATATGAAAAGATGCTTCACTTCATATGTTATCAGGCAAATGCAAATTAAAACAGCAATGAGATACCACTACCCAACTATTCTAAGAGCTCAAATCCTGAACACTGGCAACACAAAATGCTGGGAAGGATGTGGAGCAACAGGAACTCTCAGACAGTGCTGGTAGGAAGGCAAAGTTGTACAGCCACTTTGGAAAAGACAGTTTGGCAGTTGCTTACAAACTAAACATACTCCTGCCATATGATCTAGCAATCATGTTTCTTGGTATCTATCCAAAAAAGTTGAAAACTTATGTCTGTACAAACACTTGCACATGGATGTTTATAGCTGCTTTATTCATAATTGCCAAGACTTGGAAGCAACCAAGATGTCCTTCAGTAGGTGATGGGATAAACTGTCCTACATTCAGACAATGGAATACTATTCAGCACTAAAAGAAAATGAGCTATCAAGACAGAAAATGATATGGGGAAACCTTAAATGCATATTACTTAGTGAAAGAAGCCAATCTGAAAAGGCTACATACTAGATGTTTCCAACTATATGACTTCATGGAAACGGCAAAACTATGAAGGCAATAAAAAGAATAGTGTTTGCTAGAGGCTAGAGGGGAAGGGATGTAAGAATATTAGAACACAAAAGATTTTTAGGGCCATAAAATACCCTGCATGATAATATAATGGTGGATTAGTGCCCTTATGCATTTGTTCAAACCCACAGAATGTATAATACCAAGATGAACCCTAATGTAAATTATGGACTCTGGGCAGTCATGGTGTGTCAATGGAGTATAATCAGTTTATCAAATGTACCACTCTGGTGCAGGATATTTGTACTAGGAGAGGCTTGTGTGTGTGTGTGTGTGATATCTCTGTATCTTCCTCTCGATTTTGTTGTAAACTTAAAACTGCACTTAAAATGTGTTTAAAAAATTAGAGACCAGGAAGCAGAAAATGTTATTAGGACATAAATGCTTAACTACCAGATTGCTTCAAACAGGAGGATCAGACTGAAGTGTTGTAAAAGGTGCTTTGTCTTCAATCCTTCACTTTGCAAATTCAAACAATTCAAATTTATTCCATATGATTTATTATATTAGAAATTGTGACTTCCCAAAAACTGAGTACATTTTTGCCTTAAACATTAATGTCAATATAATACTTCCTATGGTCTACTTATTTAATGTATTTCTGGGGAAAATTACACAGAAACGAAAGGAAATCTTGTCTGGAAATTGGTATATATTTTCAAAAGCTTTTATGGTAAAAAGTCATCAACTGAAGAATGATTATGTGAGGTAATCTGTAAAGCAAAAATTCCTCCGCAAAGAAAGAGGAGTAGAAATTAATGACATCAGAATAAGACAGAGCAATAACTAAACTATTTCAAGTGAAAAATTAGTATAACCAGCGAATTATTGTAACATTAACAACTTTGCCACATTTTATTATAGTGACACAGATTCACATGTATTTTAAAATGTTCTTTAACTTCAGAACAAACTTGTTATATCAGTAGATCACCTTCACTAGTTTTATATCTTCAGTCTCTTTGATGTTTACTTATTTTAGTTCCTATAAAGAACCAACCTCCTCTATGCAGTGCAGCTCTCACACATGCTATTATATCTATCTGCAAAATGACTCTCTTAGTATTTCCTGCTAAGTCCAAATGCCTCAGGAGAAGTCTTTCTTCCTCTCCTACCAGATAAGCTATATCTCTAACATGCAGGTCTTCTATAAATATCTCTGCTGCAATTAAATAATTACTGTGTATTTATTTGTAACTTCACTATGATTTTGTCATCCTCCTGAAAGACAACTGCCAAGTCATTGTTTTTCATTTTTGCCTGAAAAATTGGATTAGTTTTAATGACTATTCAGGTCATGTTATATTTTATGACGGTTTTCTATAAAATAAATTTATTTTTTCTTTTGTGAGCCATGGTCTTCAATAGACAAATGACTGCTCAATAAAAAGGTAATTTATTAGCATATTGGAGAACTTACTGTATCAGAAATTCATGAAAGGCCTGAAGATGGTTTGGCATATTTGTACAAATAATTAAATTTTGTTCTGTGTGTTTATGTATGTATAATATTATGTCTACATGTTTTTACACATATATGTGCATATGTGTGCATGTATGTGTTATGTGTATATACATATATGTACATAAATACAGATATATATGTATTCTTGGTATGGAATGGAAGGTATCTAGGAAAGACATTGCTTAAAACTAATTACTATGTTGTATTTTTTGACAATGCCTTAAATTTCACTATATTGGGCTTCTGATTAGAGACAATAATGCTTACTGGTTTAAAGAGGAAAAAGTATAGTTGATATGAAAAATGTGACATTTCTAAGGCAAAGAACACACAGTGTTGGAAGTATCTGAACAACATTATTCAATATTATTCAAATAATCCAAGTTTTCAAGTATGTTTTATAATGTTCAGTTTAGTCTAGGCTCCCTCCTATGAGTTTGAAAAAGGTTGATGAGTTTTACTGAATTTTCCATGAACACTTCTAAGAATTCCTAGGAATGCTTTCAGGCCACACAAATCTGCCAGGTGCCTGTCTCCTGCGGATCACCATCCAGATTCCTCTGTTGGATCATGCCAGTTAGCTATGGACACTTTTTCAGATCACTGTTACTCCTTCTGCATCCTTTTGCCTTTCCTTTGACTGCCCTCCCATATACAATAAATTAAAATAAAGGATTAAGAGAAAAGAATTAAATGAAGAAAAGTCAAAGGTTGTTCATGGATATTAGGTATCCCCTTCTCTAGAATGCATCAGTCTTGCCTTCCGAGACCCCTACCTACTGGTCCTCTTTATCCTCAATCTTTTGATGCTTTGGAATTTCAGAAACCATGGTCTTCACTAGACAAATGACTGCTCAAAATCCCTTCCTTCCAAAGTCAAGAGCAAGTCTAGAAGACCAAAAGGGAATTCTGCCCCTCAGGAGTCCAGGGTTAACTTCTTGTTTGTGAATTTGAGATGATTGACAGGAAGACCCAGGCATTTGCCATAGAAGAAAAATACCCATCCCACCATATAGGGTGATCCAGACCCTGGAGACAGAGTCAAGGTACCTTTAATGTAGACCAAATGCTTCTCAAAATCTCTGAAATTCAGTCTTACCCTACACAGCATATAGCATGAAGTAAGACAGGACCAGTTAAATTCCTAATTTGGAAATAAAAAACTAATTGCTTTAAGGCCATAGTCCTGCTAAGGAGTCACCTAAAATGCATTAAAAAATTTAATATTTACTGTAAATTGTCAATTGTCTGATTATTTTACTAGTTTAAGGTTTATCCCAAAGCTGTGAAGAGGTAAGATTAAAAAGTGCTTATTAAAGTGCCAACTCTCAGAATGAGGGGTATGACCACTTTAAAGACCAAGCAAAAAATCTTTACAAGCCTAATGTCAAATTTATAACAATTTTGAGGTCAAGACTAAACCCAGGGCAACAGGAAGAATCTACTGGCCACTTTAAAATAGCATTTTGTCTTTACTACATAAAAACAACTCAGGCTTATTATCTATGCTTGATATTTTGCCTTAACAGTTGCAAAAAGAAGAGTGGTTTCTTGAGGTGTCTTGGCTAGAGTTGGATGACAGGGAAATACAACGAGGGGACTCGAGACAGTGCAAGCCTATGTATAAAAAAAGGCTCGCCTTAAGCTATGTGCAGGCAAAGAAAGAAGAAACAGGACGCAGAAAGGAAGTAGTGGGGAAATTATTTTTTCAGACAAGTCTCCACCCTAATCTGGCTAGCCAATGACAAGTGAGACTATCTGAAGTGATTCTGAGTGAAGAGTAATGTAAAAGTCTGTCTTTCTTTTTCTTTCTACTTTATATCTTAGCCAAGGGAGGATATTCATATTTGCCATTTTGTAA
The DNA here is from genome assembly GCF_040802235.1 of Manis javanica. Lineage (NCBI taxonomy): Eukaryota > Metazoa > Chordata > Mammalia > Pholidota > Manidae > Manis > Manis javanica. The sequence goes on along the minus strand of NC_133161.1, from coordinate 60,116,002 downwards.
GGCAAGAATTCATGCCAATGTCTTCACTTCTTTCCCATAAATTGAGTCCCAGAATTTCCTTTTTGACTTCCCTCTGACCCGCAGGCATCTTTTTTCACTGCTCTGAGTTGCAAATTTAGTGAGGTAAATGCTGTCACTTGCTCGTTTTGTTTTCTTAGTAAGTGCAAGAGGTGTAATTAGGGAACCCCTTTCCCCATCAATGTAATGCTGCTCAGTAATAACCATTCTCTTAGTCAAGGTCCTGTGACTGAATCCCTGGGGGAAGGTAATAAAGTAGGAAGGCATTTGTATCCATTGAAATGAAATCTATGCCTCTCAATAAATCAACCAAAGATGATGACCTGTATCTAAGAATACAATGTGCAAGCTATAGGGAGGTAGGAGGAGGTGCAAGTAGTCCCAGAGGGAAATTATCTATGTAATTAAGAACCGTGTGTTGAGAAACAGGAACCAAAGTATAGGGAGAGTGAGTGAGGTGCCTCCACAAGCAGATGGAGAGAAGAGTGCCTCCATTCCTCTCCCTGCCATCCCATTTCTGCACTCAGAAATGGAAAGAAAGCTGTAAATAAAGCTTCTGTTTGTCACTTCGCACATCATAAGTATGCCGAATGAAGCAAAGACTTGGCAAGGGCAGTCTTAATTGTGAACCTCAGGGTGAAAAGTATACCTTTTCGGGTTGAAAAAAAGAAACCCAAAATGTGTAGAATGTATGGCATCTTCATGATACCCCTGTAACAGCCCTTGTGAACCACAAACCTTTGCTTATTTACTTTACCTTCTACCTCTCCTTGGGATAAAACTGTCCCATGTGGAGAAAGGGTAGGAAACCTTGGAACAGACTTTGTAAGGGAGACATGTAACACAGAACCTCAATAGTAAAGAATAAAAAGTCCTCTACTGCATGCACCTCACAAACACAGTTACGTACACTCTATCATGGCTAATTGACTTAAGATTGAAGGGTAAGTTAATAAGGTTTAAATGGGAAAGAAATTTCACACAGTATTCTCCTAAAGTAAGTGTGATTTCTGAAACTTGCAAATATGCACATATATTTTTATGGTTCTTAAACTATTTGGCCCTATCCTAGTAGTAGCTACCCAGTATTTCTCTTTTTGAAAACATGAATCACATAATGTTAAGTGGAATACTTAACTACAATTTTGTGGTTTAAATGCCCCAAGTGCCAAATAAATTGCTAAGAATAATGATAATATTTTTAAAAATAGTTTTATGTGGATGAATTGTTTATGCAAACAGAGATTTAATAATCTGAATCCAAACAATAAAAATGAGTCCAAGGTATCTTCATCACATTATGCCACCTTACCATGTTTTTTTTTGAGAGGGCATCTCTCATATTTATTGATCAAATGGTTGTTAACAACAATAAAATTCTGTATAGGGGACTCAATGCACAGTCATTAATCAACCCCAAGCCTATATCTCAACAGTCTCCAATCTTCTGAAGCATAACAAACAAGTTCTTACATGGTGTACAAGGTCTTACACAGTGAATAAGTTCTTACATGGTGAACAGTGCAAGGACAGTCATATCACAGAAACTTTCAGTTTTGATCTCGCATCATGAACTATAAACAATCAAGTCAGATATGATTATTAGTTTGATTTTCATACTTGATTTATATGTGAATCCCACATTTCTCCCTTATTATTATTATTATTATTATTTTAATTAAATGCTGAAGTGTTAGGTAGATGCAAGATAAAGGTAGAAAACATAATTTAGTGCTGTAAGAGGGCAAATGTAGATGATCACGTCTGTGCCTATAGACTAACTATTAATCCAAGCTAGACAAGAGCAACAAAACATCCATGGATGCACCTTACCATGTTTTTAACAACACTTTTGCCTTAGCAAAGTTAATTCTTATTAATACTTTTCTTCTGGCAACAGTAAAATCCCAAGGGACTTAGTAAAGGTGATGGAGGGGATGTATTCTGACTTTTATATCATTGCAGTATTCACTTTAAAGCAATGTAATCCTTTTTTGGTTCTGCCCCAACATTTCATAATTATGTCATTTTACAAGAATTGTGTAATTTACATAACCACCTAAATTGTCATAATTGCTAGAAAGTGCTGAAAAAGCATACGTTAGGCATTTCAGATTTATTTCTCTTCTCTGTTTTAAAGTCATTTGAAATGCCTTTTGCATAAAATTCTTTTGGTCAACAAAAAAGTAACTTGGGTTTGATTTGGAAGGAAACATCTCTTTTCCCACTCACGCCAACTCCTCCTCATCCTCCAGAAAGTCTTTGCCAGATAGACGCCTAGGTCCTGCTACCTGAGAACTCAAGGGCCGCTAGGGTAAACAAGCCCCTCCTCTTGACTTTACAGAAGAGTAAACTAACACCCACAGAGGTCAGCTGACCTCATCTACGTCACACAGATCGAAGTTATAATTTGATTAAGAGTTACAGCAGAGTCAAGGTTATAACTCACTTTTTTTTTGACTTGGATATCTTGTTTACTGTCACACACCATTATTCACTACATTTAGGAAGAGGAAAAAAAGAAAGATTATAGAATGGAATGGTCTCTCCACAGTTTTCTCAGCATGCCATTTCCATTATAATTATCTTAACCATCTGTTTTGCTTGGAACAGGCAAAAGAATTTGATATTAACAAGCTACTGTCATTCTGCACAACAGAGAAGGGCTTCAGTAACGGGACCCTATTTCAGGATGCATGAGTGAATATCAATTTTGTTGGAGGTTTTGTCAGCTTCAGTGAAATAAAATGCCAATAGCTGATCATTACTCCCTGGAAAACTTGTGGCTCATAATTTTATAAGTAAAATGATTGTATAATTAAATATCATTACTGCATATCATATAGGATAGTTGCTAAAAGTGTATTCAGGAAACGTGAAGTAAAGAACCACTAAACAGTTAAGCATATTTGAAAATGCCAACTAATTTTCTTTAACTCTGCCTCTACTTCTCCTTTATAAAGCTAATCTAATCTATCCTTACATACTTAAAAGACATTGTATTAATGTTTAGCTTCCTGAAGCTAATTTGGCTGTTATGTGCAGCCATAAAATTTTGTGGCAATGTAAGTGACATGCATAAATAGCAAACCACATCTCTGGAGCATTTATCTCATGCATGTGATCACAAATGTGGACACACACTGCACTCAACATACAACACACACACAATTTATGATACTACTAATTCAGACTAAGTTTTTGAATGAAATAAATAAAAAATGAGCCCATTTACTTGATACTTTTTGTCAAAAGTTACTGCAAAATACACATTTTAATACTGATTTTAAAATAGAATTTAAAGAGTGATGTACCTACTCTGCAGTTATAGGCTTTTCAAATTACAGATATTACTTGAGAGAACCAATAATACTTCATATTTATCACTTAAAGTGAGTTAAATTTGTTAAGTTTACTCAATCGTCAGAATAAGTAACTATCAACAGAAAGGGCAGCTATCAATTTCTAAATAAGCAGGGAGGGCATTGCAATTTTCTTAGGAGAATGAAGTGAATATTCAATTCAGTTAATGAAAAAAATAAGTAATAAATTATTTTCTGCAAAAAAATTAGAAAAATATTAGCAAAGCTAACAGGAACCAGAGGCCCTTTGAATAATAATATTTTCCAGAATATATAATTTACTGTAATAACGCTACAGATGAAAAAGGTAAAAAAAAATTGAAACATGTATTTTGATAAATAGACAGGTTTGGGTGTTACAATAAAAATCAGACTGAGAACCAAATTTTATATAGCCAATGGACATAACATAGACCTGTACTTTCAGTCAAATAATTTTAGAAATGGTAGAGAATATTCATACGAAAGAAACAGAATGAAGTTCATATAATTTTCCAAAAATCAAAGCAATTAAACTTTTCTCAACTCTGAATCGTATATAAGAAAAAGTAATTTAATTCCAGATTTCTCTTTTCTGACATAGTTATCAAAAATATAAACCAACAACAGCCGCACATACATAAGCAATTCAATCCTTATACCAGTAGTAGTAATACCTTGATCAAATCTCAAAAACATTGAAATCAAATGGAAAAGACTTTAAAGAAAAATAGGCATGTTAACACTAAACTTTCAGATTTTAATATTAAGGTTTTTTTTTTTTTTTACCTCCTGGACTTTTCCACTTTTTTTTCCCCTAAGTTTTAACTTAATATTTATCTTCCACTGTCTTAACTTCTGGCACCATGGTAGAAGACCAATAAATCAATTTGGTGTACTAATCCTAATAGTCAGTTTGGAGTATAGAGAAACATCTTTCTGAGATTTCTTACATTTATTCTCTCATAAATAAAGTTCATTTTTAAAGCCACAGGTAACATCCTGCAATCCAGCATTATATTGTTACATTAATCACTCATAATAACCTGTTACTCTGTTTAAAAATATATACAGACATATATATTTATTTAGGTATGCATACATAAATATACATACATATTACTTATGTATAAATACAAATGAAGTTGAAATCGAATCCACTGGAAAAAGGAATGTGTACATAAATGGTATGCTCTATCTGCTCATGTGTCTCTCCATCTTTCCTTCCTTCTCTTTTGCTTCCTACCTTCCTTCTCTTTAATTACTTTCTAGTTTGTGTACTGTTTTGTTTCCTAACTTTTTATTGAAATATATCTTATATACAATATTTTATTGGTTTCAGGGGTACAACATAGTGATTCAACAATTATATACATTACTAAATGTTCACCATGATTAAGTATAGTTACCATCTGCCATCAATTTTATTGAGTATATTCCTTATGCTATACTTTCATTCTCATGACTAATTTATTTTATAATTGGAAGGTTTTTCCTCTTTATTCCCTTCATCTCTTTCTCCTGTCGCCTGACCCCACCTATGGCAACCACCTGCTTGTTCCTTCTATTTGTGAGTCTATTCATTGTGTTACTGTTTTTAGATTCCTCATACAAATCAAATCATAATGGCATTTGTCTTTCTCTGTATACCATTTTAATTAACTTAATACCTGCTAAGTCCATCCATGTCATCACAAATGGCAAGATTTCATTTTTTTTGTGGTTGTAATATTCTATTGTATACACGTACCACATCTTTTTTATCAAGTTATCTATCAATAGACACAGGTTACTTCCTATCTTAGCTATTGTAAATAATGTGATAAACATAGGAGTGCATACAACTTTGGAAATTAGTAATTTTCACTTTTTTTCTGGTAAATTCCTTGAAGTGAAATTAATGGATCTTATGGTGTTTCTATTTTTGGTTTTTGAGAAACTTCCATACTGTTTCCATAGTGACTGTACAAAGTTACATTCCAACCAACTGTGTACAAGGGTTCCCTTTTCTCCAACACTTGTTTTCTTTTTTTTTCTTTCTTCATGCTAGCCATTGTGACTCATGTGATGTTTCATTGAAGTTTTGATTTACATTTCCTTGATGATTAGTGATGCTGAGCATCTTTTCATGAGTCTGTTGGCCATCTGTACGCCTTTGGAAAAATGTCTACTCAGGTCCTCCAGCAGTTTTTTTAAATCAGATTATTTGTTTTTTTTTGTGTTGAGTTGTATAGTTCTTCATTAATTTTGAATATTAACCCCTTATTGGATACATCATTTGCAAATACCTTCTCCCATTCAGTAGGCTGCCTTTTCATTTTGTTGGTAGTTTCCTTTGATGCGCAGATTAGTTTGATGTAGTCCCAATTGTTTATTTTTGCTTTTGTTTCCCCTGACTGGGGAGACATATCCAGAAAAAAAAAATACTAATGCTGATATCCCAGATTTTACTGCCTATGTTTTCTCCTAGGAATTTTATGGCTTTAGGCCTTAAAGCCATTTTGAGTTTATTTTTAGGTATGGTATGAGCAAATGATCCAGTTCCATTCTTTTGCATGTAGCTGCCCACCACCATCTATTGAACAGACTGTCTTTTCCCCATTGTATATTCTTGCCTCCTTTGTCGTTTATTAGTTGACCATATAGACATGGCTTTATTTCTGGGAACTCTATTCTGTTCCATTGGTCTATGTCTATTTTTGTGCCAGTAACATCCTGTTTTGATTACTGTAGCTTTGTAACATAATTTGAGACTAGAGAGCATTATACCTCCAGCATTGTTCTTCTTTCTCAAGATTGTTTTGGTTATTTGGGGTCTTCTGTGGTTCCATACAAGTTTTAGGATTATATGTTCTAGTTCAGTGAAAAATTACATTGGGATTTGATAGGGATTGCACTGAATCTGTGGATTGCTTTGGGTAGTGTGCACATTTTAATAAAATTATTTTTTCCTATCCATGGAATGTTTCCATTTATTTGTATCTTCAATTTTTTTATCAGTATCTTAGAGTTTTCAGAGTATAGGTCTTTCATCCCCTTATATTTTATTCTTTCTGATGCAGTTGTAAGTGGGATTATTTTCTTAATTTCTCTGGTATTTCATTATTTGTATATAGAAATGCAACAGATTTCTCTGTATTGTTTTGTGTCCCATGACTTTACTGAATTTATTCATTAACTTAACAGTTTTTAGTGGTGTCTTTAGTGTTTCATATATAATATCATGTTTTCTGAAAATAGGAAGAATTTTTCTATTTCCTTACTAGTTTGGATACCTTTTATTTATTTTTCATGTCTGACTGGTACGGCTAGGACTTCAACTACAATGTTGAAAAAAAGGACTGAGAATGGGCATCCTTAACTTGCTCCTGATCTTGGGGGAAAAGCTTTCAGCTTTTTACCATTGAAATGATATTATCTGTGGGTCTGTCATATATGCTCCTTTTTATGTTGAGATATATTCTCACTATACCTACTTTGTTGAAAATTTTTATCACGAATGGATGCTGAACTGTGTGAAATGCTTTTTCAGCATCTATTGAGATGTTCATTTGATTTTTATCTTTCCTTTTATTAATGTGGTATGTAATATTGATTGATTGTGGATATGGGGCCATCTTTGCATCCATGGAATAAATCCCACTTGGTCATGGTTAATGATCCTTCTAATGTATTTTTTAACTTGTTTTTCTAATAACTTCTTGAGAATTTTGCATCCATGTTCATCAGGGATATTTCTCTGTAAATTTTTTTTTTGTGGTGTCTTTGGTTTTGGTATCAGTTTGATGTTGGTCTCGTGGAGTGCATTCAGAAGATTTCCTTTCTCTTAAATATTCTAGAAGAATTTGAGAACTCTTCTTTAAATGTTTGATAGAATGTTCCTGTGAAGCCATCTGGTGCTAGAATTTTGTTTGTTGGGAGTTTTTGGATTACCAGTTCAATTTTGTTACTTGTAATCAGTCTGTTCAGATTTTATCTTTCTTCCTGGTTCAGGCTTGGAAAGTTGCATGTTTCTTTCCTTTATGCTAAGTTGTCCAATTTGTTGGCATACAGTTTTTCATATTAATCTTTTATAATGATTTGTATTTCTGTGGTGTCATTGGTAGCTTCTCTTTCATTTCTGATTTATTTATTGAGTCCCATTTATTGATGAGTCTAGCTAAAGGTTTATCAATTTTGTTTATCTTTTCAAAGAACCAGCTCCTAGTTTCATAGATGGTTTTACTGTTTTTGTTTTCATTTTTTTTACTCTCTATTTATTTCTGATCTGATCTTCATTATTTTCTTCCTTCTACTAATTTTGGACTTTGTTCATCTTTTTTTCTAGTTACTTTAGGTGTAGGGTTTGTTGTTTACTTGAGGTATTTTTTGTTTACTGATGTAGGCCTGCATTGCTCTAACCTTCCTCTTAGAACTGCTTGTGCTGTGCTCTTTCAAAGATTTTGAACTATTTTGTTTCCATTTTCATTATTCTCCAAGTATTTTTTTATTTCCTCTTTCATTTCTTTATTAGCTAATTGGTTGTTTAGTAGCGTGTTGTTTAGACTTCATGTGTGTGTGTGTTTTTCCAGCCATTTTCTTTAATTGATTTCCAGTTTCATACTGTTGTGGCTGGAAAAGATGCTTAGTATAATTCCAATCTTCTAAATGCACTGAGATTTTTTTTGTGGCCTAACATGTGATTTATCCTGGAGGATGTTCCATGTGCACTTGATCTGCTCTCTTCCTTTGTGCATGATAACTCTCTTTAGTGTTATGGCTGAATCCTTTTCTCTTTATTGTGCATCTATTATAGGTTTTTGGTTTGCAATTATCACAGTTTTCATATATGACATCCTACATATGTAGCAATCTGTTAATGGATTTCTTAAGTTTGAATGCATTCTAAAGGCACTACCCTTTTGCTTTCCCTTCTCCACATTTTTTGTATTTGATGTCTTTTTTCACACTACTAGAAACAGTTTTGTTAGGAACCAAATAATGTATATGGAGAAATCAACAGTGTAATCACTAGGCAATAAAGATTAGCAGTTATCATCATATTATGCTCATCTTCTTAAGATGATATAAAGAACACACTGTTTTACATGTACATATTTTTCTTGATAATATTTTTAGTGTTCAGTGTTAATTACTCATTCAATATTAAACACAAAATATAAGCAACAATTCTATGATCCCTAGTCGAGATTTTAATTATTAAAGTCTCTTTTTTATTACTATATATGTCACTGAATGCTAACAGAATTTTTGAATTAAGATATTTTGACTATATTTATTAAATTGGTTGTTATCCTCTGTACATGCAGCTGTATGATAAACTTCTCTCAGAGGCTGGTAAAAGAAAAATGTTTCTCTTAAATTCATGAACTTCCTTTTATAAGAAATTAGAATTAATGAAAACTATGTGATTTTGCCTTAGTTTACAGGCATCCCAGGGATAAATTTTAGGCTCAACTACAATAACCTTTCTTAGAGTGTATTTTCTGACTGAAAAAGAATGAAACAGCAATTTTTATAGCAAGTAAATATTCTCAAAATAGTACAAGTCAAAGGAATAAAGTTTTATCTCTGGGGGTAGCAGAGAAGTGGAGGTGAACCTGAACCCAGGCAGGGAAGTCACAGGCAATATTCTCTACTTTGGGCATCTGAGCATGGTGGATTAGTCCTCTTCTCTTCCAGAGCCTCCTGGTCCAATCTCCCCAAATTAGGCTGGTGGGCAGGAACATCCTAGGCATCCCTGCTACTGGCCCAGCATCCCAGTGAAACATAAGACCAGTATCATCCTGCTGATATTTATCAGGAGGAGCCAGCTGTCTCCTAATGCCAAACCCAAGAAGACACAAGAAAATGAAGATGGTGTCCCCACCCCTGAGGTTCTCCCAGATGAGTAGAACAGAAGAACCCAACTTCACAGTGGTGCAATGCTACACTACATGGAATTGGATTCATCACATTGCGGTGGGAGTTCACAGAATTTTTCCTACTTCTCAATTCTCTACACATCTAACCTTTCACTTTGATTCCTACATTTAAGATTTTAAATTGTACTACATCTGTATTTTTTTACTATAGAGCTTGAAAAGCTTACGGAAATAGGTATAGTCTAAATTGATGTATGAAAATAAGCTTAAGAACCCTTGAACTATTATATTAGTCACAGACCTTGTAGGAAATAATTAGGAGAAAATTTGTGTGAAGTGCACATAGTGGACATTCAGCAAATGATAATTATTATAGCTGTTACCACCCTGAATAAAATCAGAGTTATACAGATTTGTGGAACATTAAACATAGAACAGGTGAATTCAGTTAACCAATACAAGTAATTCCTAGTAAGAATATACGTCAAAGCAGCAGTTAGGTTCTATTCAAAGAAAATACTAGTTGATATACTATATATAAATATACACAGTAATTAATTTTCAGATGCTTGTTGAAGTATTACAGAAATACAGCCTAAGAAATGCTTTGTCTTGGGTCTTAAATTTGTTTTTATCTTTTTTTTTAACTTGTCAAAAGAAGATAGAGATCTATAAAGCAATGATTATATTACAGTGAAGAGGGATTTTGTTTTGTCAGCAATAGAGCATTTTCCAAGGGAGATAGATGAATGCCCACTCCCAATCCTTAACTTTGTAACTGCTTTTGCTGTTTGTTTCCTCTCATTTATTTTGCATCCGTGTTAGGCTTGCATCTGTTTATGTACTTGTCTATTATTCATCTACAGGATAACTGCTCAGCAGTCGTTACTTCCTTTCATATCTTTTCTGCATCTTTTGTTTCCATGGGTTGTTTTGGCAATAAAACCAAGAAAAGGGTACAAAGCTTATAAAAATGTACAGTGGGAACATCTTGTTTTTACAGCTCTAGGAACATTATTGCTGATTTCAAAAAGTTTAAAAAAATGTTAAAATGTATGCAGCAAAGTTTAAAGCTCATAGGTATGATAAATTTGAAAATTTGAGAGAATGGAATTTAAAAAGGATTATCTAAAACAGCTCACTACTGCTTGAGCTTTACATGGCAGACTGCCTTGTGCAATTTTCCATAGACTGTACACTTTAACACTAAAATCTCATGCATTGCAGTCACAGTAATTTCTTACATTTATACAGCACTTCATAATTTTATTGTGTGTTTATTCATTCATTATGTCCTATGATCTTCCTAGGTAGATAAGATGCATCTTCATTTTAAGAATAAAACAAAGGAGAGTTACTATGTTAAATGATGTGCTAAGGTCAAAAGGTCAATGAATCTCTGAGCCTAGACTGGAATCTACATTACCTGACATGCATTCAGCCTGACGTGGGCCCAAAGAAACTCCACAACATAGAGTCCTACCAGACTTCCTGCAGGCTGAAATGTACGGGGCTGAAATGTAATTTGGGAATCTTAGATTATGTAAGCATAGCTCTATGTGTGATTTTAAACTATTATTTTGTTTCCAAAACCAGTAAGATTCTTTTGGAACTTAAGCACCATTACCCCAGAACACAAAATTTTGTCTTTTATATCATAGGGCTCATGGATTCTCTGAAGCTCTTCTATTCACCCTAAAATAAAAACTTCCTGTCTGTATGATTAATTTGGTCTCCTCAAACTGTGTCATTTCTTAAGTTTCTGATTCAACACGCTAGGTTAGGCTCAAAGTATAATTCTTAGATTATTTTTAGCAAAAACATTTTATGTACATAGAGCTAATTCAAAGAATTAAAAGCAAGACATATGTGTAATTTCACATATTTGTGATATACTTATACCTGTTTCTTTGTGAAATCTTACACAGGAAAGGATTTGTAGATTACTAGGGATAATTAGTATTTTCCTTATTCAGACCCTTATTAATTTGTTCAATAAGTTTTCATAACTATAAAAACCATGAAGAACCATTGAAAGGCAACCAAAATATCATTCCTTCAAATGCATTGCTCATTAATCATGAAAATATGAAATTCTTTAAATTTTGATAAGTAAAAGAAACAATAAAATAATGGTAAAGTTCTTGTGTATTATTTAGGTTCGTTTGAGTTCAAAGTGTTGAAAATGACATCTAGCATTGGTTTTGACAAGGACAGGTATTTTATCTGAATGATGCAAAATATTCCATGGTTTGGGAAGCCTAAAGGACTTCTCAGATTTAAAGCAGCACCAATATTCTCACAGGTGCTAAACACTTCCACTGATGCCTTAATATTGGTTGATTTCCAAAACAGTGCTGACTTAGGGTTATTGTTGATGAGCTCATCTCTCTAGATAGCCTGATTATTATGGGATTGCAGTTCAATTGGTATAGGGGATTAAAATGGTATTGGAATTTAAAGATGTAACTGTAGAGATATGTATGTATTTTACCATATTACTATTTATAGACTGTACAGGAACACATGTTAGTTCCAATATTGATTTTTAGGTATGATTAAAAAATAATTTGATCCAGTTACCTTTCCAGCCACTGTATATTAAGTATTGTTTAAAACACTAATGGAAAGGAAATAGTGAGGAATTGAAGATGACAGCATGGTAGAGGAATACCTATGTCCTGCATCTTCCCTCACCAAATATATTACCTACATATTGCCATTAACTGGAAAACATTTTTCTGCTGAAGGTTTCATGATTAACTCTCCTTGTTAAATTATTTCAACACCCTACATCCATCTCACAGCTGTAAAAGACTAACAAAACAATTTTCCAAAGCCTAGGTTCTATTTAAAATACATTTTCTTTGGTGTCTGTGTAGTTACTGTGCAAAATCATAAAATTTTAACAAGCCATTTGTATTGCATCCAAAATAACTAAGAAGTGTCAATGTTCAAAAGTTTGTTTTATTATTTTAAAAGTTATTATCTTTGGAGTAACTAATCTTTCATTAAGTGATAAATGGCAAAATCATTTTATTTTGGCCCATGACACCCAGGATTCTCCTAGGAATCTACAGTCCTGCTTCCTTATCATTATCAGAGCTCTCACTGTGGCATAAGATGATTCATAAGGAAAAATAAACTACCTCCCTATTTTAATTCCTTCCATCAGAAATGTCAGGAGGTGCCCCCTTATCTTTTGTTCCCTCTCCAAAAGAAAGCTCTTGGCGAAAGGGCTTAGCTTCTGCCATTTGGGTCGGTTTTTTACTTATAGCAATAAAGGGAGGAAAAGCAAGTAGCTAGGAGAAGCTGCCACTCTGCTCTGCCATCCTGCTCTTCATTGTTGTCTTTTAGTCATTGAGTAATTAACCCTTAATAAGCTAAGTGACATCTTTAGCAAATGGTAACAGTTCAGAAAGATTAACAAAAGATGCTATTAAAAAGAACAAAAATTAATAAGCCACAGAGTTCTCTGAAAAATTTTATATGTGCCCCTTATTGAATGTGCAGAATCTCTGAGTTCATTATTTCAAAAACCTTTTTGGGAGAGTCTTTCCAAGTCTTTTTCAAGGTCATAGACATAGGCTTAATGTCTGTGACCCTTGTCCTTTTTTTTGACTGTCACTAATTAATACCTACTAGCAGTTAGAAACTCTAGTGCCATCAAGAAATGGTCTGGAAGTGCCTTTGTTTTGTTCTAACTTAGACTTAGTCTTTCCAAGCATTAATTCAATTTATGGAGTTTTCTTCATAAACTTCATGGGCATCTAGTTAAAGTAAATACTCATTATTATAGTTATAAATTATGATATTAATAATTCCTGTGCATACTGTATATTAGATAAAAGATCACAATATAAAAATAGTCAGTAGCCTGATTTTCACTTGCAAAGTTCAAACATGCAATTTCTCCCAAGATTTTTACCTTAACATTTTCTTCTGTGGAGACTCATAATTCTAAAAAGGTTACCACAATTCTCAGTACTTTAACCATGTGAAGAGGGTTCTAAATAAATTCTAACATATTAAAATTAAATACGTGAGCATTATGTTTTCAAATCTAACTCATTTATGTTTCTAAGTCCAACTCATCCAACTCAGCTTATGATAAGTGACATATAAGTATTTTCTTATATCACTTAAGCATGTACTAAGATTGTTCTTAAGAAATAAGCTGTCTTTTAAGCAGCTTATACACACTGCCAAGAAATAGTGCAAATTAAAGGCTTTTTAAAATTTCATTGAATTTGACAATGTTTTGTTTTAACTGGTTGGCTTTTCAGTAAAATGAATGAGTAAAATTGATTTGTCTGAACTCTGGAACTTACAAATACATCATGAGAACATTCATGTAGGTATAAGAACAGAAAGGAGGAGAGCATTAGAGATACAAGTCCAGGGAAAAATTACAACTAGGAACAATTTTACAAATATTATAAAATGACTGCAAATTATTGATTAAGTAATAAAGTATTTAAAAATCCCTGACAAGATAATATTTTTAGAAGCAAAAAATATAATTGGTTGGGATAATAGGACCAATTTCATTAGGTTACTGACCTGAAATAATTTATATATTTTGACACACCTAAATAAAGGCGAATATGAAGCAAACTGACAGACTTTGGTCCATATGATGCCAGTGAATGAGAAAATCTAAACCGATTTCATCTGATTCTGTCGGTCCTTACTTGCCTGCAGGCTGACATAATTTTCCTTCACAGACACCTGTCTCCAGTGGTTACCAATCTTGATCTCATCCAGCATGGGATGAGTTCTCTTTGAATTACTGGAGCAGGGTGGATGCTAGAACGGATAAATCCATCAAACAGGTCACAAAGGCAAAGAAGCAGTAGGATAACTGTCCTTGCACTGTCCTGAAAGTACCTCATGAGTGACTTTCCTTGAGGTCAGAGGTAATTCTGTCTCTGCTGTGGCTTAGTTTCAATCACACACAGTAAAGGTCACAAATTGTGACAACTTTCTGTGCTTGAGAATCAGATGACTGTCTGGGAAGAAGCGGAGAGCTGTGAGGCTGGCTTCTCTTAGGAATCTAGGTCAGAATTCATTCAGTAATGCCACCCAGGCCCTTCAAGGCAGTATCTTACATTGTGGAAATACTTTGAGCAAATCCTAAAGGTTGTTCATAAATTACAACCTGAAGGGAGAAAAACTTACTCTGTCCCTTTTTTGACTCCAGCTTTTCATAAGGTAAGTCATAAAATTTAATTGGTGACCACAGAAAAAGGTCAGAGTTCTTAAATTCAACTATACCCTTCATAACTTCCAAGTCAATAATAATAACTGAAGATGATGTTAGTGATTCTAAATTCAATAGAAGTGTCAGCAGTGGTAAACAGAAAAGAATCGCCTCCAAATATATGAAAGCTTTCTTTAAAAAAAAAGTATTTTAAGCTTTCTGGGTGTCCCTGAATACAGCAAATTTTTAGAATTTAGACCTCATGCAAATAGGAAGCATATGTGTATTTCTTGATAGAGATGATAGTATGAAGAATGGAGATGGGAAGAGGATATGATAGAAGGAGAGAATTACAATAATAGAACAACCTTTGTTTTTTGCAAAAAAGCAGTTTCAGACATGAAAATAATGTTAATAAACAAGAAAGCCTATAAGCAAATGAATTAAGCTATTTATTGGTGATTGATCTTTTCCTAGACAAAATGAGAGATGGAAAAGGAAAAAAAAAATAAAAAGGAAAAGGAGAGACTTTAGGGGAAATTTGCTTATTGCTCTAAAGTTGTATAAATGTTGCCAACAGTATGCCCAATACCCAGTGAGGTGTGGGAAACAGAACTGGCACTCAACAAACTGTTGTGAAAAGTGACTCCAAATTCTGGAAACCTATTGCCAGTGTAGGTGGAACTGAACATCTATTTCCCTTAAGGGGCAGGAAAATCAAAGAAATTAGTAAGTTATAGAAATTGGTGGTGAGAAACAACAATAGAGAGACATTTAAAAATTTCTAGACCCATGTGAATGCCAATATATTAACTTTCAGTATCAAATAACTAACCCAAATACCCCGATCTGTATCTTTAAAAATCAAGGCCATATGCTAAAATCACCAACAAATGTCTGCCTAAGACACTATTCAAAATAGGGGATTTGCACGTTCTGGTGTGGAATTTCAGGAATGTCTTTTTGAAACATTAGTATATTAAGGTGTACCACTATTCAAATACTTCATTCAGAGATAAGATATTCAAATTGGATATCTTTAGCAGACTTCATTTGATAAATAAAAAGTTCCTCTCTTCATATTACCACTGTTCTCCCAATAAAGCTGAACTATAGTCACTTTGTAGCTTCTTTCTCAAATTAATCCACAATATTGTCAGTTCTTCCTTCAAAATGACCCTCATTTTATCCTTTTTATTTCTATAGCCATTGCCATAATTTGAAAATAAACTGGGATTCATAACAACTGATTTCTAATCCAGTCTTTGCTATTTGCTATTGCTTCTATCTTCTAACTTTATTTTTTATTTATTGAATGATGGAGTTAAAGCCTGCTAACTCCAAATTTCTATTGTTAGTATTTTCCTTCTATATGCAGAAGTTATTATGAGAAATCCTCTGTGTATGTGTGTGTGTATGTAATGTGGGGGGGATGTCAATTTATTTTCCAGGTGCTTATTATCATATAAAGAGAACAAGGTGACTTCAGGCAAAATGAGAAAATCTGGGGGGAAGACATAAAGAAGAAACAGAACCTGGCCCATGCCTTGCAAAATGTGAAGAATGTGAAAAAGCTAGAGAGAGAGTAAGAATGAATTTTCCCACCACCATTGTTCTTGTTAATGGTTTTCCCAAGATTCATTTTTCATAAAATCTTCTAGCACAGTGTCACTAGTTACTAGCCACTCTTATTACCTTTATTTTTCATATATCATCTATGGAGAAAGAGATATGTATGGCACAATTTTTGAATGGAAGAAAGAATGAGGTTCATGGACATGTCATAGAAGAATCTTCCCAAAATTTGAAACTAACTTAAGCTTCAGATTTACTTGTTTTAGGGAAATACACTCTCTCTCTCTCTCTGTCTCTCTCTCTGTCTCTCTCTCTGTCTCTCTCTCTCTCTCTCTCTCCCACATGCCTTGATAACCTTTGGGAACAATAAAAGAAAAGGCTACCTGCTACATTAAATATCTTACTGAAAAGTTTGCTTAAGAGTAATGTCGGATCTCTAAACATCCTGACCCTCCCCCAAAGCAACAGGCCCAGCGGATCCACCACAATAAAAGGCACCACGCTGCTGCCCTCTCTATCTCTGTCTCTGTGTGTCTGTCTGTCTCGCTGCTCTCTTTGTCTTTGTCTCTCTCTCTCTCTCGCTCTCTCTCTGCTGCCCTCTCTGTCTCTGTCTCTCTGTCCCGCTGCTCCCCCCCCACCTCTCTCTCTCTCCCTCTCTCTCCCTCCGTCTTCCGTCTTCCTCCACTCCCTCTGGAGCAGCCACTCCCTCCTTCAGATAATAAAGTCTCTTGCGTGGGAAAAAAAAAAAAAGAGTAATGTCAGATAAAGAAGATTAGAATTTGACTGGAATTGATTAAGCAGAAACAAAAAACATGACATGTTTAATTTTATGATACCATGTTGGGAAGAAGACCCTAGAAACTAATGGAGAGAATTGAATAAGCCAGATAAGCATAGGAAAGGGGAATCCTAGAAGAAGGTGCTGCCCAAGAGGTGAGGAGTTTGTGTAAGGACCTTGAACTTCCAAACACTGTGGTTCCCTTGACAAGATTAATAGTATAATGAGTAAGAGTACCTCAAGCTATTTTAACTAAGGGACAAGTTAACCAACAAAAATTACAATAATTTCACCCTTCATTTAACATGTCCTCATGAAGAAAAAGTGCTGGTTAGATCAAAGTGAACACATATTTATTTGACAATGGTATCTCACTGTAAGAATGAACCAGCATTCTGTTTATAAAGTGGATTTCATACAAAAAGAATGAAGATTTCTTAAGGGACACTTCTTACCTAGTTGGTCTGCAATGTTCTCAAAGGCTTCAATCAGCTCAGAGATCTAAATGCAACACTGCATTAATGGATACTTTTAATATCAGTATATTATAAAAAATTAAATCTAAGTGTAATGGCTAATGTTTATTGGGTAGTGATGATTTGTCAGATGCTGCTTTAAGTGCTTCACATCTAATCTTGACAATGACTTTATGTAAAGCATTTAAAAATCAATCCCATTTTACAGAAGAGGGGACTGAGGGACAGAAGCATTAAGGACCTTGTCCAACATCATGGTTGATGGAAGAGCCAGAATTCAAAAGCAGATATTCAAGCTTATATAGTCACAATCTTAACCATCAAACTTCCTGTCAGACTGTACTGAAAATACCTAAATCCATCTTGTGTGCTAAGAGTAGCATATACTTTACTATAAAACATGCAATAAACTATAATTCTAAAGAATACATCGAGTAACTTTCAAAATCAAGCCCTATCTTTATCTTTTTTTGGCTAAGAAACTGGGAGCAACTTCAGGAAGGGTGGCACAGAGGCCGGGGTCTGTGTCCTCCCATGCTTCTGCAGCATCTGCCCCTGGGGATCAGCGCTGGACTGTCTAGTATTGCTGTGAGGGTTCATATTACTTAGTTTTAATAACTGATTATTAAATTAACCATTGCAATAGCTACAGCTCCCTATTTCTCTATCCTTCATGCTCTTATGTCTGATGTCACTCTGGCAACCTTTTTTCCCCTCTCCCTGTGGGATTATAGATTTGAATACTGCAATGAGGATGCAGCTTTTAAACACTTTCAATGAGATCTTTTTCCTGCATGGAGTTGGAAATTAAAATGACTTCTTCCTCTGTTTTCTGCTCATAAGTATGCACCCATTTTTTGGATGCAATCTCACCTTAGCACACTCATGATTCAATTTCTCTGACCTTCTCCTGATGACCTTTTCTCCTTCTCTCTTTCAAACCCCCCAAGAGAAAAGATCCACTTGGGTCAATTAATCTCCTAAGGAGCAGAAACCTCTGTTATGCATATTCTTATGTTAGGCTGCTTCCATAGCTCATTATTCTCCCAAATACACTGTGTACAGACATGTGACTTTGGCTTAAGTATTAATGCTTGTTCAGTATACAGCTATGACCAATTTAACGGGGTCAGATGAAAGAAAATTATCTTATGCTCAGACAATAAAGTATATCTGAAAAATTCATGAGAGTGAGGATAAAAAGTTCTTGAGTTATTTATGGTTTTCCAATATAACTATTAAACATTTCCCTAACAACAAGCTATTTAGACTCAACAATATGTAGGTTTTACTTTCATTTATGAAGAAGAGGAAGAAAAGGATAAAGAGAACAGCACTATATTTTATAGATGCAAA
Organism: Manis javanica; assembly: GCF_040802235.1. Taxonomy (NCBI): domain Eukaryota; kingdom Metazoa; phylum Chordata; class Mammalia; order Pholidota; family Manidae; genus Manis; species Manis javanica. The sequence goes on along the minus strand of NC_133161.1, from coordinate 60,097,391 downwards.
TTCCAAAATACAGAGGGAATAAGCAAATTTTCTTAGGATATAGGAAGAACCAACATTTGAATTGAAAACATGATGCCTGCCCTATGCTATCCTGCTGAATCCTAGAGTGGATTTCAGATTCTTTATAAGAGGTCTTCTCTACACTCTTGTGCTTTTGTATGTTTTATCAACATCCCTACCTTTCCCCTTTCCTCTCTCAATTTCACACACACACACTCACAGTACTCTATATATTTCAGTTATCATTATTTTTAAGCTACTTCTAGATATTTAAAAACCTTTTGTAAATATCCAAAATTGTGCTTGTTTCCCTGCTTTTCCTCCGGGGCAAACACAAGTGCGTTACAAAGTTTATGCTAAAAGTAAGATAAGAAATCAAAATTAGAACGCAACAGAGCTTTCCCCCCTTTTTACCCCATCTCAAATCTTTTCTTAATACCTCATAAAGAATTCTTTCTATAGTGGGTATTTGGAAATACTGATGATTTCCATAGAGTGAGCAATGTTCCTTAGCACTGACAAGTGTAAACAACAGAACTTTTCTCCTTAGCAGGGCAGCCAGCAGAAGCTGAAGGAAGATTCACAATGGATTCATTATATTAACACAAGAAATTCACAAATTATTCAGGTAAAGAATGAGTTATGGCAGTAAAGTGATCACAAAGGAAAAGACAGATGTGGAGGACAATATGATGAAGTCTAAGTGTGGGGTCAACCAATTAAATTAGCTTTCTCTTAAAACTATACACCATTTCTTGGCCAAGAATTATTTGCTATCAACAAACTTGAAAAGTATTATTGAAAGACCAATGTAAACGTTGCAATGAAAATGAAAACATCCCCATATTAAGCCTTGGAAAAATAATTTAATTAGAGGTGTTTCAATGATTAAAATATTTTAATATTAATCACCCTCCTATTGCTACTACACATAATGCAATCAGCAGCATCAGTACAGGTATATTCTTATGATGACAAAGACCAAGACACACAATTTAATAAAAGATATTTCACTGAACTCGAAGCATCTCCCATGGTCCCTAATTATGCACAAATAAAGAAAAAACTATAAAGACTTCTTGAAATATTTTCAAAGAAATCTAGAACAGGAAGCATATCCAGAGGTTATCTGGAGACTATGCCGTTGCAAGAATAAGAGTGAAAAACAAGGCTAAAATAATGCTCTTGGTTGATTTGCAATCACAAGATAAGTAGGTGACAGGGATAGTAGTATAGCATGGAGAATACAATTCATGACTTTGTAATATCTTACTACGTTGACAGTCACCACAATGGAGGGGGTGAGGACTTGATAATATGGATGAATGTTGAACCACTGTGTTGTGTATGTGAAACCATCATAGACTGTGTGTGTATCAATGATAATTTAATAAAAAAATAATAATGCTCTTGTCAAAGACTTTCATACACACAAAAATAACACTACAGGTACTTACTCCTAGCTCCCTACCTTCTCTCTCTCTACTGATTCCTTTACTGCAGTTCATGAAAAAACTCTTCATCTTTAGTATACTATCCTTCCAGCTATTTTTTCTCCTCTTCCCTTCAGTTAAGCTTTTAGTGCAGCTACTTGCACTTTACTTATTACACTGATTCACCTACTAGTTACTCTTCTGTAAACTGCATTTGAACTTTGACCCGATGCTCCAATCCCATTGAACCTCTGTCATCAAAGATCACTGAGGTTCTAAGCCTGAGATATAAGACATACATAGTCCCCTCTCTCTTCTTTTGACCTTCCAGAGGCTTGTGGAACAACTCTATATTCCAGAAATTCTTTTACTCATCTTTTTCATAATGTTCTCTTATGATTTCCTCATTCTTTATTGGTCATTCCTTTTAAATCTTATTAGTTTGTCCATTTTGTGAGACTTTCAAAGAACTGGTTTATTTGTTTTATTCACTAATCTATTGAATCTTTGTTTTCTATCAATCTTTTTACTCTTATCTTTTACATCATTTCCCCCTTCATATTTTTTTCATTTGTTGTACTATTTCTCTAACTTTCTGAGTTGATTCCTCAGTTCATTAATTTTCCATTTTTCTTTTTTTCCTGGTATTTACAGCTACATTATTTTCCCTCTAAGTACCACGTGAGCTCACTCTCTTTATCTGTAGCATCTTACGTTAAAGTCCATTCTACTATTTTCTTAATTTCATTTTGATGGTATAAATTTTTCAAATATGTGGATATCTGGAATACAACAACTGTATTTCATAAAAATATGCTAAGTGGAAGAATGGAATTATCTGCTTTATGTGTTTTAAAAGATTACCATGGCTTTGTGGTGACCGTAGATGGAATAAGGCCAGGGAAGAAGTTGGGAGGAAAACTGGGGTGATTGCAGTAGTTTGTCTGAGAGAGAACTCTGGTTTTATTAGGTTGTTAATAGTGAAATGGGAGGAGTGGACAGATACAAAATGTACACTGAAGTTAGAGTGAACACGAGGGTAAGCAGGTAACAGCATCAAGAAAAACACTGAGAAAAAGTGAGTGAAAGGTGAGCAAGAGCTAGAAGAAAGTACCTTTTCCCTGTTTTCTCTATATGTGTCCCTTCTAATTAAATAATGAACTCGTATTGGGTCCAGGCTTAAAGCTCTCTGAGCTCTAACTGCATTCATGATTTCCACCTTTAACAACTTTGTGAACAGACTTTAAGTGACATTAATATAAAATAATGGCATTTTTTATTTGGAAGAGTCTCTGAGTGGGAAATGCAAACTCAATTAAAAGGACTATGATAACTAGAAGTTGACAAACATATTAATAAGAAAAGTTTCTTTTAACTGTGAAAAGGCTTAATGTAAATCCTGTTAACATTCAGCTTTTTTGTAAACCAATAGAATTTTGTGATACCATTTACTTGATATATTTAGTTGCACTTAATTTTTAATAAACACCCAGAATAAGTAGACTTTGTGTTAGGGAGAATTGTGGTTGGGAAAGGTACTTTGGAGAAGAAGAGGAACAGATTCTTTTTGATGGTGCATTAAGTTTTTTTTTTCACAGTCAAGAATCAATAAATAGTCTGAGTTAAATATATTTTGCATTTGTTGCCTAGAGGATTGATTAAAGCTACATTTTTAAAGAGCACAAATAAAATTTACACACAGCTGAAATTAGGATGAAATGCAATAAGACATTCTCTGCCACTTTGTCCTATAGCTTCCTTGCCTAATTCAAGAACATTTAATCAGTTCAAATTTGCCTGAATGGGAGAGAACAAACGTTGCTAGAGGTTGAAAGGAATGGGAGGGAACAACCCAGAGATGGCAACTGCAGCTGTAGTTCTCCAATGGTAACAAGTGTTATGGAAATACACGTAAGCACAATCAGGTCTGTACAGCAGGAACTTGGGCTTTGGTGCAAAGGGGAACAGACTTTTCACAGCTGATTTAATTTGCCAACGTTACAAAATGGAATAATGACCATATAAAGGAATAAGAAAAGACTCTGTAGCACTAGGGTAAGTGGTACTACTTCAACTAGGGCCCATTATTGTAGAAAGTATGTGATTATCCTTGGTAAAACTGCTGCTTTAAAATTATTATTGGAGGCATTTATTTTAAACCAAGAAAATTTTGAATCATAAAGCCTTGTTTAACCCTGCTCTAATCTGTAGTGTAGATCTCTGATGTTATTATTTGTCTATGAAGTTTGTTCAACAGGTTTGAAAGAACTGTCCTATAGCACAACTTTTTTGTAAAACTCTACATCATTCCCTGTTGGGCATAGTTCAAACAATCCCTTGGACACCCACTTCCTTCTTACCTGGAGTGGAGGACAGATTTACCACTGTGCATTGACTGTCTGTTCTACCTAATGAAATTTTCGTTGAATGACAAAAGTCAAACACCAGCTCAAAAGAGGAAAGAGCAACTATTTGCAGTAATCACTGGCATATAAGGACCATCTTATGTATTTATTAACAAGAATTATTTTTTAGAATGTAATACTAGCAACATAACAACATCTATTAAGTTAACCCTGATAAGATTTTTTGCATTTGTTCAAAATATGAATATATTTGAAATGTTCATTGTCATTGCAGTTACCTTATAACAATGGAGCATGTGAGATCATCAACGGATAGGAGTGGATTTCCTTTTTTTGGTAAGTAATAGGAATTGTTATTGCCACTGAGACATTAAATTAAAGAAATTTATCATTATGTTTCCTCCCACTACTCTTTTCACCTTTGATCCACTGTTAAATGATTTTCTTAAATTTGGGAGCATCTTATTATGTAAAATAAACATGATTCAAATTGTTGACCAGTTTTATCTTCAAGGTTTGCAATTATGCATGTCCTGACTTTGAAACTTTATTGCAGATTAAAAACAGATTCACACACACACTCATACACATTCACACATACACACACAACCTTGAATTTGCTTAGGAAAGAAATCCATCAAAATAAATAATTCATGTTGGGATGGACTGAAATCTAGTCTTTTAGGAGGTGCCAACAGATGGTTTACATTTATAGAATGCACACTTGCTGACTTCCAAACAGAAATTAAAATTCATAAAGTATATCATTAGTACTCCTTATAAGCAGCATTATGTTTATGATATGAATTTGGATTTTCCCAGGTGAACAGTTTTCCATCATAATTTTACTATGAAAAAATTGAAACAAATTGCTTTCCAGTTACTATTTTGTGTTAGCAAGTTTAAAATTAAACCTTGCTGGTCATCATCCAGCAATACAAGCCAATGGGCTCCCAGCTAGGTGAGGCTGTTGTTTTCATGATAGTCAAGATCTTATAAGAGCTCTTAGACATTTCTCATCATTAAAGCAATAGGCATTATTACAACTAATAAAATAAGGCAGCTTCTCGAGCTTTCATTTCTTACTACATAAGTTAGGTTAGGAACTTTCAACCAATATAATTAAGAGTGAGATTTCAGTTTATTAAAGGTCAGGTAATTAGGTACTTTAAGTTAATTTTAGCAACACTTTGGCCTAAGTGTGGCCACTTAATACTATGGAATTATAGTAACATTTCATTTTTAGTGAACCTTGATAATAACCAAAATGTTAACATGTCAGTCGGGTAAGGCTGTGATTAAAACTCGCGTTAAGCCCACCAGAAGAGATGACTTTTTTCTCATTAAGATTTTGTCTACACAGTAGAAAGGGGAATATTGTAAATTATACATTTAATGCAACCCAAAGTCAAGAAAACCATTTAAAAAATAAGCCTGGGACTTTAGTAAATGTAGCTAGTGACTAACTTGATCAAATTAACTAAATAAATGATAAAGTCTCTTCGGAGTGGCTGTATTTACACATGCAGAATATAAGAAAATTAAGTCAATATTCTGGGAAATTGCTGGATATTCTTAACCATGGTTTAACTGCTTTAAATTATGCAGGCAATTGTTTTCATTCTTTTCAACATGTTGGGATGCCCAATGACAAGACAATCCAAACAAATAGTACAGTGGCAAAAATCTGTCACTTCAGTACAGCCAAATATAAATGTTTTGGTATCACAGTAATGAAACAACTATTGTTTAGGCTGGATTTGTTGCTTTTCAAGCAATACTTATAATAATGTATAGATAGTGCCTTCATATTTTTATGGAGACATACCTAAGTGCTGACATGGCTCATTCCAAGCAAATGTAATATGCTCCCTTTGTCAACTTTTGATATCACGTGCCCTACAGTGAAGGATGAATGACAGATGTTTTGAATGCATCTACTCCAAAACACCCAGAGTTGAGTTGATATTTTTACCTTTTTAGTGATTGACTTGGTGTATTTAATTAGCGATAAAGATAAACATTATATTTAGATGGAAGTAACCCAATATCAATTTAACATGTGGTACACAAATGACCAAATATAAAATAATATTGAGCAAGATCTTTTTCCTTAAAGCAAGTTCATGAAAGAAACAAAAAATATTTTATACAGCTATATTTTTTTCTTAAAATAAATTTTGATGTTTTAATAGGGATACAGTGATCTGGTGGCATTTTAAAATTATATGTATTGGAATTTAATATTCTTATCTGTCATTATGATTATTTTTCCACTAGACACGTAGTATTCCAAAGGCTGACATTCTATACTCTCTTTTGGAAGGCAATGGTCGTTAAATGTCCTTTAAAACACAAAACAGAAATACATTCTTCCATGCAAAGTTTCCTAATTAAACAACTTAAGAAAAAACTGTGAGAACAAGGTATGCTAATTGAAATGTATTTTATACATTACCCAAGACTGTGAATAAATCGTGAGTTGTTAATTCATAGCATGGATTTCTGCTCTCTGTCCTTAGGTTGGGAGACAATGTAGTGAGGGCAAAGGGGGCCCTCTAGAGAGTAAGAGCTCCCCAGATGGTCGCACAACAGTTGGATATTCAGCCTGGCAAGGGAAATCTAACAATCCAATGGTATTGAGTAACAAGAGTTTGCATTTTTGAGCCCTATCTTTTACCTTGTAGGATGGATACAACCCAGATATACTCTGAGGAATGGCTTGGAAGACTTCTGGGTTCAGAGTCAGAGATCTGATTCAGGGCTGTTACCAAGGACAGTTAGATGGGATGGAGGTGAAAGCCAGATAGAGAGTGGATGTGAGATGCCAAGATCAGAATTCTGGCCAAACCAACTCCTTTTAGATCACATTAAATTGAACAGACTACAGCTTAGAACACAAACTGGGCAAGCAGCAATGAACTAGACGAGGGTTATGACCCTGGGAACCACGGGAGTCAGATGACACCTTATCCATCAAGTCAAATTTCCCCTTCCTATCATGAGGTGACTTAGGTCATACCCTCCCACCAGACATGAAGGTAACATCCTGGAAGAAATCTGAGGAGGACAGGTGGCTGAAAACTCAAAGGGACTGCATGTTTTAACTTAGAATAACTGACCAACTACATACAGAGATTCATTAAGTGTCAGAACAAGTGCATTTAAAATAGATAGGACTATACTTTTTTCCTTTTCTGTGATTCAACATAGTGATAAATTAGACTCAAGTTTATTACTGATAAAATAAACTAAATGTTTTCTACATTCATGAGTAAACTGTGAGTTGCAACCTTATGAAAGCAGTTAGTATTGTTATGATTATATTCTTTATTGTACAATGACATTTTCCATATCCAGGTGAAGGAGGAAACCATGAAAAGACCAATTTTTTAGTATTCATGCACTTTATCGGAAATCTCTCTGCAGTAGCCATACCATAGGCTCTCAGGTTGGTGTTGTTTCTACTTAATGGATAAGCCCAAAGATGAATAAAAATACCTTCCCCTAGGGACCTCATGATCAGACATGTAGGAACACTCCGCTTCATTTTCTAAGCAGAGCTCCTAAAAGGATGTTTTTAAGTCCTGACCTTAAATAAGGGTATCATTCACCATAACAGTCTCAACTCTTGTGAGTGGTAGAGATCACCAATGAGCAGGGGCTGAATCTTACAAAAGCCAAGCAGCTACTGTTTTTACACTTTTTGGAACACTGAATCAGCATAAAAGGAAACTGGCTATTCTTCTGGAGTGATCTCTAGACAGGTCACCTGGAGAGTGAGAATCTCTGAGACTGCACGGGAAGAAAGGCCAGACAGCCCAAGTGCCCAAGCACAGGTGGAGCCGTGTGCGTGAGCCACAGTGGATATCAGCTCATTCGTACACCAAGACAATTTAGCCCCAATGAACAACACTAAGAGCAGAAAAACTGCCAAGCCGAGCTCAGTAAATACATAGAATAGTGAGGAAAAAATGGCCATTGCTGTTTTAAGCCATTGAAATTTGAGATGGTAGATCATACATCAATAAGTAAGTAAACCTGAAACCCAGGAGGTGGGTTTTTCTGTAACACACCAAAATATATGGCATTGGCTTTGCGATGCCTGGCAGAATCTGCAAAGACTTTGAGGAGACAGTGAAAGCTGGAAAGACTCCTCCTTTCAGATTTCTACATCCCCCCTTGAATTTATGCAAAAGCCTCTTGATCTTCAAGTTTCCAATCCATTTTTTTTTCCAAGTCAGAGTTCATTCTGAAACCATATCTGATGATGTCAGATTTTAAAACCTTCAAAGGTACACTACTAAGCACTGGATAAGCACGTCATTTTCATGCCGGATGCTTCACGATCTGGTTAGTGCTCACCTCTCTGGTCCTAAAGGTTAGCATATGCTTTTTGACTTCACGAATGTTTCTCTACATTTGGAATGCTTCCCTTTCTCTTTCACTCTCTAATAATTTCTTGCTTAGTTGTCAGTTTAAATGTTATTCTTCTTACTACTGAAATCTCCATATGCCTCTGCTACCCTCCCGATACTGTGCTAATGGCTCCAGCTAATAACATTTTTTTCTAATGTCCTGACATTTTCATATTCCTTTCTTTGTATTGTGCCTTCCATCTCTCTTCTTGGGCAAACTAATTTCCAAATATCCTTCTGGTACTTCTTTTGGGAAAACTATCTCCATTTTTCCAAGATTAATAGATATCCCACCCAAGGATCCTGTTGTATCGATCCCACCCTTGCTTCAGGAATTGCATTTTTCAAACTAGTATAACTTTCTGCTTATGTCTGTCTGTCCCCTTAAACACTCAGGATATTGATGGCAAGAGATATGTCTCTTTCTCTCTATCCCCAGGGTTGAGAATAGAATCTGGCACACAGTATGCTCTTTATTAAATACATTATGAATAAATGAATAAAAAATGAATAAATGACTGGACCAAGTACTTTTGTATTTTCTTCCCAAATATCATTTTCATTCTGGCAAAGCAAACATATGTAAATGTCTTCCAATTTGGAACATTTCTGTGAGTTTTAGTTTGCCTTTTGCTTTTATTGAGAGGGTATTATACAGGGGGGGAATGGTGGTAAAATAGGGGAGCTTGGGTCGCTAGTAAATAAAGTGCCCTCTTGTCCTTGGCACAGACTAAGTAGGTAAATGCTATTGAGTGTATGTTAGTGCTACATAAAAGACAACCTTTTCTATGGTGTGCTAGGCTCTGTCCTCACTCAATTGTTATTTTTACAAGGCAAATAGCTATCAGTGTATAGAGAAGCCATCAAGCTCTTATAGATGGTTTTAAAATACTGTTTTTAGTTTGTATGCCTTCAAATTGTGCCTAAATAACAGTTATTTTTGACTGATTGATTCTAAGAATTTTGCTATTACAGCCAAACTATGACATTTTGCATCATATATTTTTAGCATTTTTAAAGAATGAAATGCTTGTCTATTTTTTAAACTGATGTTTTCATGTTGAGTTTCAGCCAAATATCTCAAAAATCCATAGCTCCTAGAACTCAGAGAAAATTAGCAAGACCAAATAAAATACATGTGGCTTGCTGCAGCAGCTGTATATTTTAAAGAAAGCTAATATATTGACTAATTCTTAGAAGAGCATCCATAAATTGCTGTCTTTGAAAAACGTTTATAGCTATAAAGGTTAGAGCTGATGTCATTTTGTTGTTAACAGGTAAAGAGGCTCCGTGTGTTTGAACTTTTAAGTATTTCTATTGAGATGCTAAATACAATACAACAAAATATATCCACCATTATTTATCGAACAAAGCTCAAAATAAAATGACAACATTCCACTATATATCAATTTATATCCTTATATATATTTTATCCTGTGATAATGGTTCAGCTGTCTTTTATAATAATAAATAAATAAATAAATAAATAAATATATAATAAAATAAATAAACCAAATGGACTTAACTAAATGGATAATACTCTTCATTTGAGTAGAGCCTCATAATTTAAAATGATCAGGTCTTATCAATATCCTTGATATTAATGATCACCACTGGCATTAAAATATATTAATACTTAAGCAAACTGATATTCTTCAGTGTAACTTAAGTTTGCAGCTTTAATTTCCTTGTCATATGAACATTATCTTATATTTTAAAGCCATTTTCATTTGAAATATAGATGATGAACAAGTTAGTTGCCCTCTGGAGTTGTCTGTGATATATGAGGCATATTTGTAAATAAGTGTGTATCTTGCAGAATGTATCAGTTTAAAAATGCCACAAATTTTTTGATAGTTTCCTATCTAGTTTTAGAAAGTTCTGTGAATGTTTTAACTGAAAGACAATGGCAAAAGTGATACTGTGTCAATTTCTGGGCCAGCCCTTAGGAGAGCCTGGCAGCTTCTACCTCCTGTCTCATTAAACTACATGGATAAATAGATGGGTTCAGGTTTCCCAGTCTGTCAGCCCTCCGTGCTACGGTGACAATCAGAATGCCCCAGATGCCATGGAGCAGAACTATCCACCAAATTACAGACTCACAGAACCATGAGTTGTAATAAACTGCTGTTGTTTTAAACCACTAAGTTTTTATTGGTTTGTTATACAATAACAGATAACAAGAACATAGGGTAAATGGTGTGATTCTCTGAGCTGACACTCTATTTTGTGATTCACTTTCATCAAACTATTTCAGAAACATTTTACTAAATAAGGCACAATAGGACAAACATAAGTATCAGAAAATGACTCACACGGGTATATAGAAATATTGAAACTATTAAGTCTGCAATTCCAGAGCTAAAGGAAAAATCATGATTGCCTGTCATGTATTACCCAATTTTTATATTTGTTCTGGAGATGTCAGGGCTCTTAGCTTCTAGCCAACTGATCTAATACCTGAGTAGAACTATCTGACTTTTAGATTTTAAACATGTGTCTTGAACATTAAAATAACACATACACAGTCCAAATACTTTCTTCACATCACTAGATTATAAAGTGCTTTATAAGTCATTTTATAGAGATTCTGTAAGATAAACAGTGAATTCACCCACCACCCACAGGCAGCTGCTTTTGGGGAGGAATTAATCTACAACAGCAATAAATAAATAAATAAAACAAAAATGGAATGAAAAACAACATATGCATTTTAGTATTCATATATATAGACATAAATACACAGAGATACTTCAGACATATGCAAGGTTATTGATTTAGAATTCAGCATGAAGAGATGCCCAAAGACTTCTCAGAATAACAATGTAAAACATGTAAGAGATTTTTCTTCCATTTGGTTTCTTTTAAAACTTAAGAAAGAAACTAGTACAATTTAAGAAGTAAAAAAAAGAAATTTATTAGAGGATGTACAATCTTTGGGGATTCCTAACATTGCTAATCAGTTTTGGAGAAAGTTACTTTTCCTTTTCCTTTAAGAAAAGCATGTAAATCTTCTGTTGAACCATTTAATGTTTAAGCCGTACAGATCAAAAAATACTTAGAACAAACACTGAAAATTTTGAGAATAATTTATTTTATGTGTCACTTTTGAAAAAGAATTTGAATATTAGAACATTAAGTAATTTTCACTTTGTTGACAGTAGAATGTATGGGTAGTGGATTAGTTTTGTACTATGGGAAACAAATTACCTTCAAATTTAGCAGCTTAAAATAGCACACATGTATCACGTCATGGTTTTTGTAGGATAGGAATTTGGGAGTGGGGTAACAGGATGATTCTGGTTCAGAGTCTCTCATGAGGTTGTGGCTAGCCTTCACAATCACCTGAAAGTTTGCCCGGGGCTGGTCTGCTTTTGCTTTTAAGATGGCTCACTCATATGGCCATTGGCTGGAGGCCTCAGTCACTCACAGACCTTTGGCAGAGGCCTTAGTTCCTTGTCTGTGGCTCTCTCCATAGGGCTACTTGAGTACCCTCACGACATGGCAGAGAGAGGGAGCAGTGATAAAAGAGGCAGCTGCAATCCTTTATTTAGGACCTATTTTCTGCAATCATAAACAACCACTTGCACTTTATTCAATTCCTTAGAAGTGAGCCACTGAATCCACCCCGTGCTTGAGGGGAGACGAATTAGGGTCCCGGTCTTAATGGGAGCAGTATCAAATAATTGCTGGATGTATTTTAAGACCAACACCAGCAGCCTTGAAGACTAAGAATCAACCTCATTGTTTAGTTTGGTCCTGAATTAAAGATGACAGTCTAACCTGTGTACATTTCAGAGCTGTGGGCCATCATTAGTGTATATTTCTGAAGACTATATTATTTTAGGGACTTTCTCTGAATTTACCATCTCTCCAACTCCACCTCTGAGTCACAGAAAAATCAAATATATCCTCTCAAAATGTAACTTCATATTCTGGCAGTGCGGAAGCAATCTAGGTCAAGGTGTTAGCTAGATCAGAGTCAAGAGTGTAAGGCTAAAAACAACCAACATTGAACTGTAGTCCACAGATTTAGAAACTTCCTATTCAGATGCAATCAGTTTGTCTTCTTTATTTTATTAGCTAGGGAAACTTTATTTTCTCTCCTGAGAAATATTATAACATGATTTGAATCCAAATTAAATCATAAATAAGATTTTATAACACTTTTTTAAGTGGAAAATATTTAATTATCTGCACTAAAATCCTACCACACTCCATAAAATAGAGAATAATCAGTAGATAGGCATTATGGAAAGGTGGGAATAGACTGACCTTTCTGAATTGGAGATCATGGATTCTTACGCTTTTTTCAGTAAATTTATGCTAAGACTTTTACTGATGTTACAAGAGGAGGGTATTCCTCAATATGCTTCATGGGAAAGGGATTCATTTTCAACATGAATGTGGATAGTAATAGAAACAGAAAAAATAATGATGCAGCTCAAGTTTCAGGATACTCCCTCTGTTTCTCTCTCACCTGCTGCACACTCTATCACAGCATTCCACTTCTCACTGCATGTGCATGCTGCAGTCTCCTTTCTTTTTCACTCCTAACCACTCCTCTGTTTACTCATAGATTCTACTCCCTCACAACTTGAGCTAACATTCAGCCTACTGTAGCTTCTCCCAACCCTCTGTATACCATGACTTTTAGCTTCTAAGTAACTAGTCAGTCTATGTTCTTTCCCACATAATTGGAGTACAGGCCCTGCCCATTCTATCAACTAGTTCACATCCGTCTGCAAAACATTACCCCCTCAGGAAGGGATGTGGTAAATGTATTCCTCTTGAAAGGGAGGAGTTGGTATTACAGGGATTCTGAGTCCTTGTCCAAGTAGGACAATGTTAAATAAATAGGTAGTTAAATTAATATAGTATTTTAGTCCTGTCTCTTATACTAACGTCCTATATGACTTTGAAAAAATATTTTTATATGTACGTTTTCTTATCTGTTAAAGAGAAATTTATTTGTTATTCACTAAATAGACATATTGAAGGCCTATTCTGTGAAGCCATGTGCTGTGGGTTCCTGGAAGAAGCTTAAGAAGTTTCCTTACCTTCAAAAGCTTTTAGTGAGGCATGTCAGCAAATGTGGAAAATATGAGGTAGAAAGGTAGATTTTAATAAATTGAGTTTAAACATATAGCTATTGGGGTGCAGATTAGAACTAGGTAACTCAGAGATAATGTCTTCCTTAGCTACACTTACAGAACTGGTAATACGTTAACTGATACAATATGGGTAAGAGATTTGAAGGGAAAACTTGTAGGGACAAGTTTTGAAAAGAATAGAGTCCTATAGGAACCTAGACTCTCTTATGAGTAAGCGGTAATTTAGAAATTGATGACGGACCAAAATTTAAAAAAAAACTGCCTCAAAGTATTTAAAGTATTTTCATAGAACTCTCATGCTTTTTTTCAAAAAAGTTGGTGGCCAAATAATTTTCTTTAGTATTTTAATAGATATCAGAAATTCTATTCAAAGAGATATAACATAAGAAACAGTATGCCATGGTCCAAGCTATGCTGCTTGCTGTTTTTGTGTTTTTGTGTTAGTCTTTTAATCTCCAAGGATGAGGAACAAAGAATTTGAAGTTCCTTGTAGCTCTGCGATTCTACTAAGTCTGGTCCAATTAGGCAAACAGTTACCTGTCATTATGAAGGCTGTGGTGTGTATATTTTAGCACCAAACCACAATTTAATAACAGGGCACAGGAGCCACAAAGCCTCCTATTCTGTTCCATTACTAATTTATCAGGGGCTAAAAGCAACTGAACTGAGGAAACCAAGCAGACAGTGGTGCCTTTGAGAGGCAAGGGAAGAACCATTTAAAGGGAAAGCATTACCATTCTAGAATAATGGCACTGCGCATGGCCTGAGTGCTTTGAAAGAGAGCACTACAAAAAAGGTATTATCAGTTTAAATGCCCCAAACACAAAAGCTTTCAGTTAGGACTTCTAAGAGAAAAAGAAAATAGCTCCCAATAAATTGGTGTCACCAGTACCCTTTGGTGGGTGTGCTGGTATTGAGGAGCCAGGGTAAAACCAAACTACGATTCTCCAAAATTTAACAGTATCATGTTTCTTAATTAGAAAAAAATTCCAACATTTTGCTAATGAGGATAAAGAAAGCAAAAGAGATAGTCTTGTGCTGTGTCTATTTCGGTTATGGAAAGATCACGCATACACCAGTCTTATTTAGTGTGTTAGTTAAACAATGACATATCTTGTTCTTCTGCTCTCCCTGAAACTTTGATTTAAAACAAGTAAATAGGCATACAGTCCTGTATGTGTATATGTGATTTAATTTCATCTGATTTACAGGGCAGCAATGAGACCAAAAACCATCTAACTCTTGCTAGTTAATTATGTCATTTATATATTCTCTCTCATAAATGATATATGACAGAATGTCTATTTGGAATATTAGATGAATTAATAGTCTACCAATTTAAATAAATATAAAATGGATACATGAAAGTAAACTTTTCATATCCCAATTAGATTGTCAAAGCATTTGTTCACAGATACTCAGTATGTAAGTTCTCTAATTATGAAAAATTCCATACAAATGCCAGGTACTGTTATTACCAGATACATGTACATAAAATTATAAGTTGGAAGAAAAATCTCATATGATAAAAAAGAAATGTTTTCTAAATCTGTACAGGTGATCATAAATTATAAGGAAATAAATATTTGGATCAGAGAAACATATTTTTCAATCATTTCTGTTGAGACTTATGTCTTTGGAGAAGCTATGCTCACAATTACTTGATGATCGCATTGTGAGAAAGTTACCTTTAACTGCCATATCATTAGAATATCCTTGACTACATCCATTATCACTCTACTTTTGTTGTTTGAACCAGATGCCATCCATAACTGAAAACATATTCTTTCTGACTCATTAATGTCTCCACGTAACAAAATAAATTGTGTAAGATCCAGGAGATGTTCATAGTGTACACTGCTGATTTTTAACTACTTAACAATTTTCCTTATCTTATTGAAATAGCTGTTGCTGTACCATCCTTAAATGAAACATAGATTCTAATTGCATATCCCTTCTGGATAAACAAAGATTTTAAAAGGGAAAGAAGAATGTAAAGTTTGTACATTATAATACTGAGTACAGGAAACCTACTTTGGGGAGGTAAATGGAATAGCTGAATGAAAGATGTTTCTGATAATACTCAGGATATCTGGTATAGCAGAACAAGGAAATGAAGATAATGTAACCCAATATGTTTGTCCCATTATTAGTTCTAAATTCATAAGAAAGATTTTCAGCTATCTCATTTCAGATATAACAACAAAGACAAGGAAGTGATGTGCATGTGTAGTTTATAGATTCAGGTTGACTGCTTTATACCATAGAAATATATTTATCTCAAGCACCGTGGGCTCTCTGCTTATCACATTGTTATAACAATAGCAAGGTTGGAGTGATGGGTATAGGGATGGTTTAAAATCTTACTGTTTTGGTTAGAAGAGTTTAATGGTGGGTTTTCATGTAATGTAGTTTAGAGAATAGATTTAATGGAACGGTAACTCTATATTCAAATACTATGGATATCTCTACTGGCTAAGGTCACTTCTCTTTTAAAAAGGCATGTTTTAAAACCATACAGATGTGATATCATTTAATAAGTGGCTCTAACTTAATCCTTTTCCTGTTATCTCTTTCTCATCCATTCATTCATATTGAGGTGAGTGTGTGTGTGTGTACTATATATCTGAATATTAGTAATTTACTATTGTACCTATAGATAATATGATAATATATGGAATTATTTAAAAATTTTACTTTCAGAATGAATTTCAGAGGAATTTCAATTATTGAAAGCATATTTATATTTTATTGCTTTGTGAAAGATTGTCCTAGATTTGAGCAGCTACATACTTTTTTGATGGACTTGAGCAATATACTTGGAAGGGCTTTGGATAATAAGAGTATAGCGGCTTGCATGCTCAGTTGCAAGAACAATCTACGATTTGTTTTGAGGTACAATGTGTCTGCCTGTATGGCCACTGATTGCCTACTTGCTACAGGATAGCTCCTCAAAACAATGTAACAATCCCATGTTTCACATTCTTCCTTTGGACTTTGGCACTATATCCAGGAGGTTCCCTGCAGGTGATACACAATGATTAGTTCTGTGTTGGCAATAGCCTCCAATGTTTATCTTATTTTTCCTTTTGACAACTAATACTACCTTCATATACCTAGCCAGAGTTTTCCTACTAAAATACAAACCTTTACAATTCACTTCCTACCAAAATTCTTCAAAGATGCCTACTTATCTAAATTTCACATTTGTTGCATGGCATAAAACACCCTTTATGAACTGACTCCTCTTTATCTGCCATTATATTGTTTTCACCACTGGTACCTTCGTTCATTAACATCAGACTTACACTTTCTCCCTCTATACTGTTTCTATTTATGTGTGTGTATGGTGTATGTGTGTTACACAAATGCAGTTTCTTCTACTTTAAATGGCCTCCATTTGCCCAGACAAATTTCTCTTCATTGTT
This sequence comes from Manis javanica, assembly GCF_040802235.1. Taxonomy (NCBI): domain Eukaryota; kingdom Metazoa; phylum Chordata; class Mammalia; order Pholidota; family Manidae; genus Manis; species Manis javanica. The sequence goes on along the minus strand of NC_133161.1, from coordinate 60,080,632 downwards.
TGAAATTCAGATTAAACATCACTACCTCTGAAGCATCCCTCCATCATCTTGAGGCAGAAGTAATCAATCTTTTTTTCTTACCATTACTTTGAATATACTTAACATCTATGTTCATCTACATTGTACTGTAATTTTGCTTGGTTTATTCTGTTTTTAAATGTGTGTATTTTAAATCTTGAGGCAGGGGCTGTATCTCACACATCTTTATAGTCTCAATTCCTACATCTGGCCCCCATACAGGATTGCCACTCAATAAAAGGTCTTTGTATGAAAACCTGTTGAACTAATATTTAATTATGAGCATCTTCCTCCCAGCTAGAACACAAGATCCTTGGTTATAATTCAACATGAGCCCATTTCTTCATCTAAACCAGACTTATACTTAAATCTTTCTACCTTTTTTCCCCTCTAATCACTTTTCATTCAGAGAAAGACAAGCAACATTTAGCAAGCACTTAATAATTGCAACATGTGTAGAATGAGTCAAATGGTGTTCATGTGTGGAAATTTGAATAGTTCCAATTCACAGAAGTCTCTGCCTGATGGAACAGCCATGTTTCCTTGGCCTCAGACATTTGACAGGAGACAAGAAACAGCTAAAACAAACAGGGTCTTAACAAAATCAACTAGCAGTTCTTCATAGCCCTTAACAAATCCACAATGTCAATTATGTCCTGCCAGTAAGAGATTAGAAGAATTTCAGAAGTTTGAAAACACATCTCCAAAGTTAGTTCATAATGTTGATGAGGCTAATCAAATATTAGGATAATGCAAACTGTAAATAACAAATAATTGTCATTTAGTCATGTCTTTTACAGTATGAGAATATGTATCTTAATTCATAAAAAGGAATTTATTTTTTATGAATATAAATGCAAGAAATTCTGAAATATCATTTACAATTTTAGTTGCTAGCCTTATATGCTACAGTGTAGAACTTTCAATATACAGAAATTTTTTTAATATTCAGAAATTATATGGTATAAAGTTTATATTACTGTGATGTTAATAGTTGAAGCTTTATTGTTTCTCAGCATAGCACAGTTATATGTAATTTACCCCTACTAAGGACTCCAACCTCACTATTTACTGACAGGACATTTTTCATTCAGCAATACCAGGCAGCTCCCTATTCCCTATAACAAAGGCAAATAATCCTATTCAACATTCCTGCTGAATTGTAGAACCACATATTTTATTACATCCTCTCCATTCCCCTCAAATGAACATCTTTTAGTAGATAAACATTTCTTGACATTCTACTTCTTTATAAAAAGATTTTAAATTAATAAAGATGTGATAAAATATGAGTTATATCAATTACAGTAGATCTGCATGATAGAATATTAAACACCATTCAGATACTATTTTTACACATACATTTGTGGTATAAAATAAATACCCAGGGCACAATTTAAGTGATAATTTTAGTTTTGTAATATTACATATACAGTACTATTCCAAATTTGTGCTGTATACATATCATATACATATTGGAAACACTACTGGAAAATACACACTAACTTATTAGATGTATTATGCCAAAATCATCTACTATCAATTATTTATATTTTTTTTTGGTGCTTTTTGGCATAATAAAGATAATAATCATTAGCATTTAGAGAATATAATATGCTAGCTAATTTGTTAAGAGCTTTCCTATGGATTATCTCAGTTAATACAACAATCAAAAGATATAGGCACAATTATAAACTCCACTTTACACTTGAAGGAAGAGAATATTTAACATTTCTTAAGTTTTTTTGAAAAAAAATAATTGGAGAGGTCTACTCATAAACATTACTTAGGCCACACTTTCTCACTCTGAACCTGTAGAGACCATTATTGCTTTACACTGAATCAAAAATAACTTGTTTAAATCCTAGCTCCTAACATATTTGTTTTATTGATTTGACCATATGTATGGACACCCACCTTAACTGAGTTCCTAAAATGTATTGCTATTGTATGGGTGCTACAAAGTTGAACAAAACATGAAACTTACTAGAGCTTGTCTAAAGGAAAGTCATTGATTGACAGTACCACAATTACATAACAGAGGGCTGCAAAGAGCTAATGGAGCAAAGTGGTGGGAGGGATATAGTAAGTAAATGGCTCATAGAGAAGATGCCCTTTCTACTGGGTGTTTAAGCTGCTTACTATTCATCTATTATTTCTTTCTTGAAGGCATCCCATGAAGACTCAATAAGGACAAAGAACTAAAACTAAATATACAGTGGTTTAGTAGAGGCCAAGGAAATGTTATTTTCAGAGGAAAGTCTCAGATCACTTAGTGGATGATGCATCAGCGGTGCTGTGATCACTGATGGTTGTACTAAACTGCACTTGATAATTCACATTGTATATTAATTAGATACCAATATGTGCCAAAGGTCAGCTATTAAATACATTTTATTTTTGAAATCAATAATAACAAGTATTCTGGAAGGCACATTTATATGTATGGGATGATGCTGTATAAAAAATTTAGAAAAACAAAAAATACATTTATGTGACAAATTCACATTTAGCATGTTTGAGAAATCCTTAATCTAAACAGTCCCATGGCAACCAGCATTTCTGGACTACCTTTGAGTAGTTAAATACCGCATCTTCTTTGTAAGGAGACCTATTTTGGGAACTGCTTTTTCTGTATTACTAGAAATTCTATGCATCAATAGTCTAGTACAGGCTTTTATTATTGTTATTGTTAAATTATTTTTTGGAGGTGACAGCAATTATATGCTGGAAACCTCCCTGCCTACTGATCCACAAAAGTTACAACATCAGAAATGATTATTTGTAATTAGTGCCAATGCACAGATGAGCATTCTCTAAACCCATGGTGGGAAGCCCTTTGTGAAATCGATCTTATATAACACACAACACCTGTGAGCCAGCTTTGCCCAGATTTGTGCAGTATCACCTCCTATCTACACAAAAAGTGTGCTTCACTGATTGTCTAAGTGGAATACTTCAGAAGGGCAGAGTACATGCAAATGGGCAAACTTAAGTTACAATATAGCTTCACATGCTAGCATGGTGTCAACATGAACTTTATGTCATCTAGTATTTGAAAAGTGAAAGAATAACAGCAAAGTATTACTTGAGCACTAATGCTTTACACTAAAGGACACAGGAATAAATAAAATTTAGAATTGGATTTCAGAATCTCTTTTGGTAACTATTGATCTTCAAAAAGGGGGAAGACATCTGAACTGGCAATTGGGTAAATGTTCATGTAATGAAAAAGTTTGATTAAACTGATTTAATCACCTATGCATTTCATTGCCCTAAATTCTCGTCATTTTTTTCAGTCCTTTGAGTATGTTTTAAATCTTTTTTTGCCAGATCTTTCTGGATAAGAAATGTTCATAACTTCATTGAACATTAAATGTCTGAATAATTTCTGAGATTCCATACTGTGTTTCAGTAACTGCAGTTATAAATACATAAGCATATTATAGCTTAACATATTTTAGTTATTATTAGAATTATAAAATATGTGCCAAAAATCTATAACAATGTTAGAAAAATCTTTCAGTGGACAAAAGCACCAATGACATAAAATTTACTTCACCGGCAACCAACATATTAGTCACTGATGGACATGAATTACTTTTCCTATAGTTTCCATGTACTCAAGGATATACACATATGTACATTTAAAACTGTTTGGCAGAAAGATAAGACATGAGCAGGTGGGGGAAGGGGAAGATAAAGTTCAAGGAAAAAATTGCCCAGGTAGGGAGTTCTATGTGAAGACAACAAAGGCCTTGCAGTGAAATAACTTCTGTCTGTCACAACCAGACCAAACTGGTCCCAACCTGATCCCAATGTGGGCATAAATGAAAAAAACTAAGATATGCCCACAACACACTTCATCATAGGAAAGGCCATGTGCACTGAGAGGTTTGGCGATATGGATGGAGCCATCAATCAAATAACCCCACCTTGTCAATCAAAGAGACACCTCCTAGCCAGAATACCACATATAGGCCTCCTGCCTAACATATCAAGGCCTTTGTCTACATTGACTCTGGCCAGCAATTCACTTGGAATATATTCAAATAAAACTTTCACTCTGCTTTGCTATTGTGTCTCTGCCTTTCAATTCTTTGTTGTGGTGGGATAAGAACCAAGGAGATGAACTCAATCTGTAACAAAACCATGTGATCTCTACTACCTCTTTTAGCATTCAATTTCTGTAATCATGATTTAAAAAATATATTTTTTGTTCATTAGAAAAAGAGATTTATAACATTATTATTATTATTATTATTATTATTCAGAACCTATAGACTCTAAAACTTAAATATGGGGTTGAATAAATGTTAGGTTTTGAGTATGTTGAATATATCTGACAAAATAAAAGATGTAGATATAGGTTTTAAGGCTATATTGGTTCCCTACCTGTCCTTGTAAGATGTTTTGTTTCTTGAGTCCACATTTCAGTATTTCTCTTCTGTTAAGGTTAGGTTTAACTCCACAAAGTAGGACTTGTGACAACACTTTTACTCATCTTTAATTTTTAATGGAAAAATTATGGAGCCTGTAAATTGTTCTAAATGCCTGTCATCATGATTGGCATCCAAAAGATGCACAATAAAGATTTGTTGAATTGATACTCATTCATTTACTGACTTTATTTATTTGTTAACCTACCTCTGTAGCATGGCTTAATGACTGATAAAGAAATTTGGTGACTGTAGAGATTCTCAAGATGGTGGCATGAGTAGGGTGGCAGAACTATCCTCGCAAAACCATATAATTTTGAAAATACAGCGAATACAACTATTCCTAAAAGAGTGACTAGAAGATACAGTACACCAGCCAGGCTACATCTACATCTGTGAGAACTCAGCATCTCACAAAAAGGGTAAGATAAAAAGCCATGACATGGCAGGACCTGAGCACTCCCACCACCCCAGATCACCAGCAGGAGAAAAAGAATCAGAGTGGTAAATAACCAGAACTTTAGGTACCCTAACCCCCTGGGTGGCAAGGCAGCACTGAAGCCCCTCACGGTGATAAGCAGCCTGCCATTCATTCCCCCCAACCAGTACTGCAAGCAAACTGACTGATTTGCCATTGCTGTGGAGCAATGGGGGAGCAGCCCTGACCACAGGAACCACATAGAGGTTTCACCCAGTGTGCAGCTAACCAGACCCAAACCAGAGGCTGCCCCGTGCCCGCAGTCGACTGAAACAGACAGTAGAGACTGGTGCAGATTCTGGAAAGCACAAAGGGGCTTTATTCTTGTGGCGAACACAGGCTGCTCGCCTGCAACCCCCGCCAATGCCCTAGGCCATCCTGAGGGCCACCCTGCCCATGGCAGCTCAGGGGATTAACCCAGAGGCTTCCCCCTGCGTGCCGCCAACTGGCACAGGCAAAGGAAGCCAGCGTGGAGTCTGGAAAGCACATAGGAGCTCTGTTTTTGTGGCGAACACAAGCGGATCGCCTGCAACCACCGCCAGTGCCCTGGGCAATCCCAAGGGCCGCCCTTCCCACAGCAGCTCAGGGAGTCAACCCAGATGCTGCCCCTGTGCACAGCTGACTGGCACAGGCAGAAGAAGCCAGCATGGAGTCCAGAAAGCACGTAGGAGTTCTGTTCTTGTGCCGAACACGCACTGATCGCCTGCAAAGACTGCCAGTGCCCTAGGCCATCCCGAGGGCCGCCCTGCCCATGGCAGCTCAGGGGATTAACCCAGAGGCTGCTCCCTCTGTCGGGTTGAATGGCATAAGCAGAAGAGAAGGCCAAGGCAACCAGCAATTAGGAAGGGACTTTGTTATCCCAGCTGACACATGCGCCACTCATTAGTGATCACTTCCATCACCATGAAATGGCAAAAGAACCTTCTTCAGTCCAAAATACCTCAAACCCCTGAGAGAGGGCCTGGGGAGACCAAAATAACCAATCTTCCTGAAAAATAATTCAAAATAAAAGTCATAAGTATGCTGATGGATTTATAGAGAAATATGCAAGAGCTAAGGGATGAATTTTGGAGGGGGATAACAGAAATGAAACAAACAATGGAAGGATTTAAGAGCAGACTGGATTAGGTGGAAGAGACTGTTAATGGGATAGAAATTGGAGAACAGGAATACAGAGAAGCTGAGGCAGAGAGAGAGAAAAGGATCTCTAGGAATGAAAGAATATTAAGAGAACTGTGTAACCAATCCAAATGGAACAATATTCACATTATAGTAGTACCAGAAGAAGAAGAAGAGAGAAAAAGGGATAGAAACTGTCTTTGAAGAAATAATTGCTGAAAACTCCAAGCTGGGGAAGGAAATATTCTCTGAAACCATGGAAGCCCACATATCTCCCTACAAAAGGGACCCAAGGAGGACAACACCAAAACATATAATAATTAAAATGGCAAAGATCAAAGACAAGGACAGAGTATTAAAAGCAGTAAGAGAGAGAAAAAAAGATGACCTATAAAGGAAAACCCATTAGGCTATCATCAGACTTCTCAGAAGAAACTTTACAGGCCAGAAAGAATGGCATGATGTATTCCATGCAATGAAACAGAAGGGCCTAGAACAAGAACACTGTATTCAGTGAGATTATCATTTAAATTTGAAGGAGGGATTAAACAATTCCTAGATCAGCAAAAGTTGAGGGAATTTACCTCCCACAAACCATCTCTACGGTGTATTTTAAAGGGACTACTCTAGATGGCAGTGCTTCTAAGGCTAAACAAATGTCACCAGAGAAAATAAAATCACAGCAAAGAAAGTAGACCAACCAAATACTGACTAAATGCAAAATAAAATAAGCTATCCACAAAATTAGTCAAAAGAAACAGAAAAGAGTACAAAGTAAAACACCTAACATAAAGAGTGGAGGAAGAAGAAAAAGAAGGGAGAGAAATAAAGAATCATTGGACTGTGTTTATAATAGCATAGTAAGTGAGTTAAGGTTAGATGGTTAGATAGTAAAGAAGCTACCCTTGAAACTTTTGTGACCACGAATCCAAAGCCTGCAATGGCAATAAGTACATTTTCTATTGATAATCACCCTAAATGTAAATGGAATGAATGCACCAATCAAAAGACACAGAGTAATAGAATGGATAAAAAAGAAAGACCCATCTATTTGCTGCTTAAAAGAAACTCACCTCAAACCCAAAGATATACACAGACTAAAAGGTATGGAAAAAGATATTTTGTGCACACAACAGGGAGAAAAAAAGCAGGTGTTGCAGTACTTGTATCAGACAAAATAGACTTCAAACAAAGAAAGTAACAAGAGATAAAGAAGAAAGAAGGACATTACATAATGATAAAGGGGTCAGTCCAACAAGGGGATATAACCATTATAAATATCTATGTACCCAACACAGGAGCACCAACATATGTGAAACAAATACTAACAGAATTAAAGGAGGAAATAGAATGCAATGCACTCATGTTAGGAGACTTCAACACAGCACTCACTCCAAAGGACAGATCAACCAAACAGAAAATAAGTAAAGAAATGGAGGAGCTGAACAACACACTAGAACAGATGGATCTAACAGACATCTACAGAACTCTACACCCAAAAGCGGGCAGGATACACATTCTTCTTAAGTGCACATGGAACATTTTCCAGAATAGACCACATACAAGGCCACAAAAAAGGCCTCAGTAAATTAAAAATATTGAAATTCTACCAACCAACTTCTCAGATCACAAAGGTATAAAACTAGAAATAAATTGTACAAGGAAAACAGAAAGGCTCACAAACATATGGAGGCTTAACAACATGCTCCTAAATAATCAATGGATCAATGACCAAATTAAAACACAGATCAAGTAATATATGGAGACAAATGACAACAACAGTGCAATGCCCCAACTTCTGTGGGATGCTGCAAAGGCAGTTCTAAGAGGAAAGTATATAGCAATCCAGGCCTATTTAAAGAAGGAAGAATAACCCCAAATGAATAGTCTAAATTCACAATTATTGAAACTGGAAAAAGAAGAATAAATGAGGCTGAAAGTCAGCAGAAGAAGGGTCGTAATAAAGATCAGAGAAGAAATAAATAAAATTGAGAAGAATAAAACAATAGAAAAAAATTAATGAAACCAAGAGCTGGTTCTTTGAGAAAATAAACAAAATAGATAAACCTCAAGCCAGACTTATTAATGGATAAAGAGAATCTATACCATAAACAGAATCAGAAATCAGAAAGGAAAAATCACAATGGACACCACAGAAATACAAGGAATTATTAGAGAATACCATGAAAATCTATATGCTAACAAATTGGATAACCTAGAAGAAATGGACAACTTTCTAGAAAAATACAACTATCCAAGACTGACAAAGGAAGAAACAGAAAATCTGAACAGACCAATTATAAGTAATGAAATTGAATCAGTAATCAAAAAACTACCCAAGAACAAAACCCTGGACCAGTTGGATTAACTGCTGAATTTTAACAGACATTGAAAGAAGATGTAATACCCATTCTCCTTAAAGTTTTCCAAAAAACATAATAGGAGGGAATACTCCCAAACTCATTCTATGAAGCCAGCATCATTCTAGACCAAAACCAGGCAAAGACACCACACAAATAAACACTATAGACCAATATCCCCAATGGACATACATGCAAAAGTACTGAACAAAATATTAGCAAACCGAATTTAAAAATACATCAAGAGGATCATACACCATGATCAAGTGAGATTCATTTCAGGGATGCAAGGATGGCACAACATTTGAAAATCCATCAACATTATCCACCACATCAATAAAAAGGAGGACAAAAACCACATTATCATCTCCATAGATGCTGAAAAAAGTATTTGACAAAATTCAACATCCATTCATGAAAAAAACTCTCAGCAAAATGGGTAGAGAGGGAAAATAACAACATAATAAAGGCCATATATGACAAACCCACAGCCAACATTATACTTAACAGTGAGAAGCTGAAAGCTTTTCCCCTAAGACTGGGAACAAGACGAGGATGACGACTCTCCCCGCTTTTATTCAACATAGTACTGGAGGTCCTAGCCATGGCAATCAGACAACACAAAGAAATAAAAGGCATCCAGATTGGTAAGGAGGAAGTCAAACTGTCACTGTTTGCAGATGACATGATATGTACAGAACAATCCCTAAAGAATTCACTCCAAAACTATTAGAACTAATATCTGAATTCAGCAAAATTGCAGGATACAAAATTAATACACAGAAATCTGTTGCATTCCTATACATTAATGATGAACTAGCAGAAAGGGAAATCAGGAAAACAATTCCATTCACAATTGCATCAAAAAGAAGAAAATACCTAGGAATAAACCTAACCAAGGAAGTGAAAGACCTACACCCTGAAAACTACAGGACACTCTTAAGAGAAATTAAAGAGGACACTAACAAATGGAAATTCATCCCATGCTCTTGGGTAGGAAGAACTAGTATTGTCAAAATGGCCACCCTGCCTAAAGAAGTCTACAGATTCAATGCAATCCCTACCAAAACACCAACAGCATTCTTCAATGAACTGGAACAAATACTTCAAAAATTCATATGGAACCACAGGAAGTCCCTGAATACCCAAAGCAGTCCTGAGAAGGAAGAATAAAGCAGGGTGGATCTTGCTTCCCACCTTTAAGCTCTACGACAAAGCCACAGTAATCAAGAAAATTTGGTACTGGCACACGAACAGAGCCACTGACCAGTGGAAAAGAATAGAGGGTCCAGATACTAACCCAAATATATATGGTCAATTAATACTTGATAAAGGAGCCATGGATATACAATGGGGAAATGACAGTTATTGTTGGCAAAACTGGATAGCTACATGTAAGAGAATGAAACTGGATTATTGTCTAACCCCGTACAAAAAAGTAAACTCAAATGGATCAAACACCTTAATGTAAGTCATGAAACCATAAAACTCTTAGAAAAAAACATAGGCAAAAATCTCTTGGACATAAATATGAGCAACTTCTTTATGAACATATCTCCCCAGACAAGGGAAACAAAAGCAAAAATGAACAAGTGGGACTATATCAAACTAAAAAGCTTCTGTACAGCAAAGGACTCCATCAGTAGAACAAAAGACATCCTACAGTATGGGAGAATATATTAATAAATGACATATCTGATAAGGGGTTGATATCCAAAATATATGAAGAGCTCATGCACCTCAACAAATAAAAAGGAAATAATCCAATTAAAAAATGGGCTGAGGAGCTGAACAGACACTTCTCCAAAGAAGAAATTCAGATGGCCAACTGGCACACGAAAAGATGCTCCACATCTCTAATCATCAGAGAAATGCCAATTAAAACCACAATGAGATATCACCTCACACCAGTTAGGATGGCCAACATCCAAAAGACAAAAACAACAAATGTTGGCAAGTATGTGGAGAAAGGGGAACCCTCCTACACTGTTGGTGGGAATGTAAACTAGTTCAACCATGTGGAAAGCAGTATAGAGGTTCCTCAAAAAACTAAAAATAGAAATACCATTTGACCCAGGAGTTCCTTAGGAATTTACCCTAAGTATGCAGGAGTCCAGTTTGAAAAAGACATATGCCCCCCTATGTTTATCGCAGCACTATTTGCAATAGCCAAGAAATGGAATCAACCTAAGTGTCCATCAGTAGATGAATGGATAAAGAAGATGTGGTACATATACACAATGGAATATTATTCAGCTGTAAGAAGAAAACAAATCCTACCATTTGCAACAACATGGATGAAGCTAGAGGGTATTATGCTCAGTGAAATAAGCCAAGCGGAGACAGACAAGTGCCAAATGATTTCACTCATCTGTGGAGTATAAGAACAAAGCAAAAACTGAAGAAACAAAACAGCAGCAGAGTCACAGAACCCAAGAATGGACTAACAGTTACCAAAGGGCAAGGGCCTGGGGAGGATGGGTGGAAAGGGAGGGATAAGGGGGAAAAAGGGACATTACAATTAACAAAAACAATGTAGTGGGGGGATGACATGGGGAAGGCAGTATATACAGAGAAGACAAGTAGTGACTCTATAGCATCTTACTACACTGATGGACAGTGACAGTAATGGGGTATGTGGTGGGTACTTGATAATAGGCGGAGTCTAGTAACCATAATGTTGCTCATGTAATTGTACATTAATTATACCAAAATAAAAAAATAAAAGAAATTGGGTCACTGTAAACAATGTTTACTGTCCATGGTTAATGAGGTATTAGATATTCCATGGGAATATGTTAGCAACTGCTAGGCTTCAAAGCTTTTAAGTGAATCACCTTTTAAATTAGGAGGTGAAGTAGTGAGAGTAGAACAGGAAAAATTCAGCATAGAGATCTTTGAACACATGGCAGTAGGACCTTCTAGAACTTGGTATCAAATTTCTATTTAAAAACTCATTAACATGTTTAAGCCTGAGTCATCTTAATAATTTTAATTGAAGGAAATCCAGACCTCATAGAAGCTACTGTAAAGTATACCTGAAAGGTGAGAATTTTAGACATAATTTTATCCCACAGCAGTGTTTGAAATATCCATGGTTATTTTCTCATTCGTCCAATTGGGATACTCCAAAGCATATAACAGAAAGGAAATGTCAGAGGTAGACAAAACTATTGATGCTGGCACTCTGCTTCCAGGACCCTAACTGTGCCAAGCTGGCTTTTAAGATTGGTTTCCAATGTCTTCACCATTATTTGTTCTTTTTTAGTTAATAAAGAAAAGAAGTGCAGGATGACAGCAAGGAGGTGCTGAGAAGATAAAACTGGAGACAAGAAAACCCCTGTAAGACATCTGGACCAAATCGGTTCTCCAGCATGTACTGTATCAGGGAACTATGTCCTTAAGATGAACTTGCTCATTAACTCACTGAATTTCTCTCTCATAGGAGATTTAGCCTCCACTTTCTGTACATGGGTCATATGAAGACACAGGTGACTTATATGTAACACTTTGAGCATGCCCTATTCAGCAAGAGCTATGTAATCTAATGCATAATTATATCCTTGTTAAATATTCATAGCTTTCTCATTATACCTTTCTGTAATACAACTTCCTGTAGTCAGAGAGCCAGTTTGAGAGCATCAGCCTCCTGGTTTCCAGTGATCAATCTACTGAAATAACCTTACCATTTTTTCAAAACTCAGTGTGTATTACTGACTGGCACACATCAAGTGGGAAACCCTCTAGAGGTCCAGTAACAGTATGACACTTGAGGAAAAATAGAAGGTTTCTTTCCATGTTTTCTTAAGATTCTTATGTTATTATGATCAGAAATAGAGGACATGGCAAGTACTATGCTGGAGCCAAGAAAATCATGTTTGCAGTCATATAAGAAATCATTACCTTGAACTTCCTGAACTGGTTGGGAAGAATTTCAGTGTGTTAGAATCCTTGATATTCTATAAGTAAGGCCTAACTCTGACTTTTTACTATAAAAGCTCTAGACTGCTATGGCCTAGGAAAGAAAGATTGTATTTATTTTGTAGTAAATTTTACTGCCATACCGATGGTATGTTCATACACTGAGTTCATATACTAAATTCAAATTCCTAATTTGAAAAGAACTCACCTATGTACTGGTTGCATGGCTATATTTTAGTAGGCAGGCTTAAGTGGTAATTGTTGTCACTTACTTCTGACTACATATTCCCAGGAATAAAGTATTCCTTGTATTTTAACCACTATCCTTTTTCTTCCTTGTAACTTTTCCCCCTGCCTTTCTGTTTCCCTTTTAGACATCCAAATGGTAAAAAAAAAAAAACCTTGTTTCTACTCTCTTTACCTTCATCATTTTGTCATTGCAGAGTAGTCAGTCTTTGGTTGTTAGTCAGACTCCATGGGCAATTTCCTCAATGTTTTCATTGTTTACATGAGAGTATCAAAACGTATAGCAAATAGACCAGCTGGAAACCTCCCTACCAACAGACGAATCCAAACAGGAGGTTCCTGGATGTGTTGTGGTAGGTCAGTCTGGTTCTGCTACCAGAAAGAACAGCCCACACCCATATGCACTGTTGCTCTTGAATGCAAGCCTTGCGATAGCATCCACATGAGCTGGGCCTCAGCCAAAACCTAGCCCCTAGCACATACAGTGATACAGAAAGATGTGACCATGACAGAGTTTTGGAATACTGTTTGTAGCATGCTGTTCTTTGGCATAGTTCTTCAGAATCTAAGAACAGATTTCTCTTAATATTCACAAAACACAGTGTTTGTAATAGTATCAGGCTTTTAAAATGTCTATAGATTTGAAGGCATTTGATCAATTTAATATTAAACTCAGTATGTATTATAGGTGTTTTGTAAACTGCTTTGAAATGTTGCACCAGAGACCCATGCTTGAGAAAATAACCTAAATGTTAGTATTTTTTCTGAGTTGGGGAAGATGAAGATTAATAATGGCACAAATGCAATGATCCTTGACTCTAATTAGAGAAATGCAGTGGGTATTAATAAATAAAATTAAGTGCTCAAAAACTGAAGCAAATACATTTGAGTATATTTCACAACATAGGCAGTTTCTGAAAAAAAAGTAATATATTCACATAAGAACACATTTATAATACACACAATACTAAAATTCTATTTAAAAATTAAACACTTTATGTCATTTATACATTCTATTTTGAAGATGATAGATATTGGCTAATAACATTAAATCAGTGAATATTTTTGTTAGAAGTGATTTGAAAGGCTAATTATTCACAAATTTTCTAAGTTGCAGTAATATGCTGTAATAAAGAAGGATAATATCATTAAGGAATCACTGTCCAACTTCCGGTCATTAAAAAAAATCCCTTCCCTTCTTCTATCAGTATGCTTTAAAAATAAAATAAAGCAAAAATAAATAAGAAGATGGCCAACCGCCTCCCCAAGTAATGAAAACAATTTTATAAGGGTAATGTGGTTAGAGAAACATATCTTTAGTCTCTTCTAAGCAAATGCATTGATGAAAGGCAAATGGGATTTGGCAAATCTGTTATGATTACCATCAAGGAAAACACAGCTGTATTTTGCTGTCCTTTCTGTTTGTTACTCTAAGGTGGTTGGTTTGAACTATAAACTCATTAATTGACACTCAAGAGATGCAAAAAATCAAATGTATATTCCAATCCAAACTGTATGCAACATTTTTATAAATTTGGCACACATCACAGCCAACATGGTGTCACCACTGCAGAAAGTTTAAAGCAACCTCCTCGCTCATGCTGCAGGGAAGGGAGCTCCTGGCCCCACACAGGCTCTGAGTGGAAAGTCATGTCCCTTATTTCTACCGGCCCCAGATTTTCAATGCACTGCATTTTGAGAAAGAGTTCTAGAAAATAGAAAAGTGGAAGTCAGATTACTTTTTCTTCTTTGATGAAGATGCAAAACTGAATTCCAGAGATTGACTGAATTCAGAGGATGAGTTCTTAGATTTTGCTTTGGACCTCAGAAAATCCATAAACAATGAGAGATGTGTAGTATATTTGTCAAAAAAGGCTAGGTGATCCTGTTGCACAAGGAACCCAATGTCTTGGTGGACTTTTTTGCATTCATGCTACATATCTAAGATGAGTTGCAAGTTGAATGCGTACTTCCTTCAGTCTAACTGGATATCTGCTAGTTGTTTGTGATGGGAAAGAAAAGGGAAACACCAACTACACACTGGCTTTTAGAGGTTCCACCCAGAGAAGATGCCAGCAACTTCTGCTCACATACTATTAGGTAAAGAGAGTCTCATGCCACAGTGGAGGTCACCATGTTAAAAGAACAAATGTTAACTTTTCTCCTTTGTGAACAATAGTACAGTTCACCACAGATAGCAGAAGGCAGCATGATTTCAGGAGTAAGGTAGTGAAATTGCCTACTACTGTGAATTAGAGTGGGAAATGTTAGACTAAAAGGCACTTGGGTGGACAGTGATTTACAGTCAAGCAAAATTAACACAAAAGACAGATTCACCGTGCTACCCCTAAAATATTAGGGGAAAGTGTCAAAATACCATGTTATGTAAAAGTGGACAAATGCTTTTCACTGTTAAGTGGAGGGAGATGAAACAGTTAGCAATTTCCTAACTTGTAAATTCATGGAATTTCTGTATTACTGGCCCAGATAGAGGAAAGAATATTATTTATGTCTCAAGTAGCTTGAAGTAAAATGGGTCCTAAAATGTGTTGTATTTTGTTCCTTTCCTTGGTAATCCCAAATTTTTTTTGGTTCAAGAATCTTAAATCCTCATCAATATGAATTCTCCAATCAGTCTTTTAAGGAATTTATAGTTTGGGGGACCTGAAGACCTAGGCCTATGGAAGCTTGAAACTTTCCCTCTCTGCCATTTTTTTTTTTGAAAAGGAAATATTTCAGTGTAGCCACTTCCCTGGGATCTGGATAAAAGTCCCAATTTTAAAATTTATTCTCAGAAATTTTTTAGATTTTTAAATAATAAATACCAGGGGTACATCCAGGTGAATTGTTCAATGTAAGCAGAAAATTCTCCAATTACTAGTGAAAACACAAATCCTCTAAGTAGGCAACAAAGATCTTATTGCTGTAAATATTTTGCTTCTCTAATCAGCAGACCATAATGTCATTTTAGAAAGCAAAGAAAACACTGGCATAGAGAACCAAGAACTAATCTCAGGAGTTTCAGAGAGAGTTACTTCTGGAAATTGTTAGCATCTACTACTATTTCCCTCCCTTTCCATTTATTCACAAAGGAGGCACAATTTATGAGGGACAAATGCTTGCTTTTGAAGTAGGTATGTTACATTTATCAATCCTATGGGAAGTAGTGTATGCTATGATAACTTATTTGGCTTGTGAAAAGTCACTTTGGTCTAATATTTTTGGTCTTTAAGAAATAATTGTGAGTACCTTTGAAAAGACATAAACTATAATGTTTAAATTCAAGAGTCCCTCTCCATAAGTTCTCTCATTTACTGCATTTTCATCTACAGTGGAAATTTATGCTGTCTCTTCTCCCTCCTGCTGGGTCTTCCTTTGCAAAATGGCACTGCACAGTCAGCACAGACTCAGAGTACGGTGTAGGAAGGCTGCCTTTCTCACAGTACTGTAAGTGTATTTACGCTGTGAAAAGTGTTGCAGCAATACTCCCATTCTATGTCAGCTGAACTCTATTTGCTCATAGTCACATTCTGGATTGACTACAGTTAAAACCCATTTTATTTTTTTTATGAATTGTCACAAAATAAAAGGCATATTTCAGCAGTGTTTTGGAACCCCTAAGTAGTCTCTCATTCTACCACCTCTCTGGCTGTCCCTCTTCTTCCCTCTTCTAATTATAAGGACTCTTCACATTAGAACAGACCCATCTAGATAATCCAATTTTTTAGACAGATTTGTACTATTCTCTCTTTGAGAATGTCAATCCTTAAACCACAGGTAAAAGTATATTTTATTAAATGACTTATTTCTAATTCAGATCCTAGGTGTTCTTACCTATGAATGAATTGTGCTGACATCCCAAGAAAACCATTTGACCTATCTACACTTAGTGCCTCTGTGTACCTGCTGATTGCAAACTGTGAAATGAGAGACTTCTGGTTTTAAAATCAGGTTTCTCAGAGGTGCTGACTTTGACAGAGGCTACTACCTCATTAAAGAAAGAACAAGATACATATGCAGAGCTTTGACCACTACTGGTTTCAAGTGAGGCCATCTCTACATAATGCAAAATGCCAGATCAAAAATTAATCATCCAGCATCTGAGCTTTCTGGATGGCCAAGTCAGAGCTGAGAAAACTCACATGGATGTATGCAAATCATTCCTAGGATAAGAGAGAGGAAAAGAAAAGAAGGGGAGGGGATGGGAGGGAAAGAAGAAAAAAGGAATGGAAAAGGAAAAACTTTCTAGACACCTATTAATATGTCCCTTGAGTATATGTTAAAAAAATAATTTTCTTTATATTTTGATTAGAGATATTTCTATTTGTTGGATAAACATATTATAGTTTAATATATACATTATGCTTAGCAAAATAGCAATTATTGAATAGTTTGGAAATAGATTCTTTTATTAATTTGCTCACATAAAAATAGGGAAACTCCATAGAAATCATGTCAAGAAGACAGTTTACCTGAGCTTGCAGGTGCATGATAAAAATATCTCAGTGCCCAGCTGCTATTTGTACCTGCCAAGATGAAGGCAAACAGGTAAAATAGAAATCTTCCCATGGTTTCTATGTTTCATTTCACTTTGGGTCACCAAAGTCTTCTTTTTTTATAGGACAGGAACTAATATCCTTTACCTGTGTCTTGTTTATTTTTCTATGTGGTAAGCCATTTATTGTTATTTTAAAAAATACCATGTAAAATGTGCTCAATAAATAAACTTGTAAAACTAAGGGAAAAAAATGAAAGTAAACACATAAATCATCTGTCAGGTTATTACCCAAAATAGCTAATGGTAACATAAAGCTTGGTCTTCTGGTATTTTTCTATGTCTATTCCTCAACTCTTCCTGGGTTCCCTTCTCTTTCCTAGCTTCATAATTTTTCTAGGTGGTATCTCTAGGTATGCTTCTAATCTATCCTCCACAGAGCAAACTGATTTACATTTCCAAACTCTTCAGTTTAAAACACTCCATAGCTTCCTACTGCACTCTTACTAAATTTCAAAGTCCTTATGCTGTTTTTGCTGAATCTTCACAACTTGCTTCTATAACTTTGAATAGTCTGGCTTTTCTTCTTTCCTCTTCATTAGTTTTCTATTGCTGAAACAAATTAGCACAAACTCAGTGACTTAAAACAACACAAACTTTTTATCCTTCAGTTCTAGGGGGCAAAAGTCCAAAACAGATCTCATTGAGCTAAACTCAAATTGTTGGCAGGCTGTTTCTTTCTGGAGGCTCTAGGGGAGAATCCATTCCCTTGCCTTTTCCAGTTTCTAGACACCATCTGCATTGCTTGGCTCATGGTCCCCTTCAAAGCCAGCAACACTGGGCTGAGTCTTTCTCATGCTGCCATCTCTCTGATTGACCCTCTTCTTCCTCCCGCATCTACTCATACAGACCCTTGGCATTACACTGGGTCCATCTAGATAACCCAGGGTAGTATCTCTAAATGCAGTCTTCATTCCATCTGCAACCTTAAGTCTCCCTTAAGAGACTTAAGAGATGCTATATAACAACATCCTCAGAGATTCCAAAGACAAGGATGTGAACATCTTCAGTATAAGGGGAATAATTCTGTTTATCACACTCCCAAGCACTCCTTGGAGAGCTGAAGATAGCTATCCAATACCTCCAAAAACACCAAGCATGCAGACCCTGTAAGCAGCTCATTTATAGTCACTGTGATGCGAAGTCATCCTGCACCTAGTGAATCAATCGAAAAGTTGGAAATGTTGGAATATTGCAAGTGGGGAAGTGTAAGATGTATACACAAGGTAAAGGACACAAGGATGGAGTGTGAGTTTATTCAGCCAAAGTTTATAAGGGATAATAAAAATACTTTTTCATTGTACTGACATCCATTTATTGTGATTTACCAAAGAGAGGCTGCTTTTTTTAAAAACATAATCTCTTTGGAAACAGGCAAATACCTTTTATTGCAACTTGTGAATTGTTCTGGTAGCTGTTATTCAATCAGCAAAAGATTATTGAAAATCTGTTATGGGATGGCCCTGAGGACATAATATCGAATAGGACCCAGGAATGGCTTTCAAGTGACTCACCAGATTCATGAGAGAATCAGCTGGTGATCACAGAGTAAGAATAACCTTAGCATGGGTTCCAGAGGATTTTATGGGAGGGAGTTCACAAGAGCCTGATCAGGAGAGTCACCTAACTGTAGACCCAAAATATTTCCCAGTGGAGATGACCAACTGATAAGGAAGGGAATCTGTCAATGGGTTATCAAATTCCTTTCTTCCTTGTCTTATTCCTCCCCATAGCTTCATCAGTCTTCTTTCTCTTGATCATCACTGTTTCCTCAGTGTGCAGACTAGTTCCTAGCAGACAGTACGTTCTGCATAGATATTATTGAATATAAGAATATTCACATGCATACAAAATATACAGTTTTTCTTTATAAAAAGGCATCATACTGAGAATGAAGTATTTGGTAACATGTTTTGCTTTCAGTTAGCATGTTACCATCATTTGCAATGCCATTTTAACTGAAATTCAATCCCAAATAAATGTCTCTTCAATCAGGTCTCTCTATATTTGGTTTCTTTATTTTAATTATGGAATAAAAGATGTGGTTTTCTTTTACTTCTGAAAGATGCTTCAGGGATCACAAGTATGATTGGATTATAATTTTTCAAAGCCTAAAATCTGCATTTCTCTAACATAAGTTAGTTAATAGGTCTTTATACTTTAGATCTTTATTTATCTCTATTTTCTGCCATTTCTATCCCCATTTATGGAACTTCATTTTTCTCTAGACAAGGTTTTCTAGGATAGTTTATTTTTAATACATTCTCTTAAAACTTAGAGGCTACTCTACATTCTCAGTAAATAAGTTTTTCAGTCTTCAAACCTTCCTCTACCTTGTTTCAAGATCTTTATGTTATTTTCTATAATACTAACCAATCCTTATAACTACTTCATAGCTACCCAACAATAGAGGAGGGATGCTATGAAGGTGGGAGTGTTGGAGGAAAGGCATGTAGTAGTAGACAGAAAAAGGAAAGGTATACTTCATAGTAGTTTCAGGCTGATGACAGTGTATAATTTCCAGAGAGAAAAGTAAATGAAAAATTGCCTGTGTAGCAAAGCTTGTATAATACGTAGAATTAGATTTTTATAACAAGTCATTTCCACCAATGTATAACAATAGCTTTTGATACATTTTAAGAACTTGGTATTAAATGGGTGAATGAATAAATTATAGAATATATTAAGATTTTTTGGGGAAAAGCTAGATTTATTACAGTACAGAAAGCTAAATAAAATTAACAGTACTACTAAGGTGCTTCATTTAGAGCACAACTACAATGTTACCTACATTTTAGCCTCATCGTTCTCTCTCTCCCCATACAAATACACACCATATATATACCCACCATGGTAACATTTTATGAATCAAAATTGAGTCAAATTGGATAGGAAAATGTATGAGAGGGAGGGTTTTTGGAAAGGAGGGCCTGAGGTCATGGGGCACCAAGTTGGGGATGCTTTTAATACCTGCCACTTCCCTTAAATTTTGATACAGATTTCAGTGGGGCATGCTTTCCATTCCTTGTCACTGAGAAATACTGTGGTGTTTTATAACACAGGGCATGTGGTCACTATAATCCTATACCAACTACTTCTCAACATACAAAGAATGGGTAATTGCACTTTTACAATTACTGAAATAAATATACCAAGAATTGTAGATCTAGTAAAATTTCCAAAGTCCACCACTATTTTAAAATCCTATGTGATATACTTATTTCCTAAAAAAAGTAACTCAACAAGTGTTTGTTCTTATTTTAGATGTCCTTATTCTTTTAAATGGTGCCATTAAAAAGTAAAGTGAACCTCATTCTTCCTATTTCACTTCTTTCTCCACTAATCATCATTATGGCATTTCTTAAATGGTCAATGATATGATTTGTGGATTAAGACATATAATGACACTGTTATAATCACCCAGTATATCACTTACTTTACATTTAAAAGCCCTGTGTGAAAATGATTTTTTTTTACTAATTAATAATTTTTTACTAATTAATTACTATTTTTTTACCAATTGATAATTACAAACTTGCTTGATAAAGTTAACTATTTTATAAATCTCTGAATACTTCCAGTCAAATGTACGATATTCTCTTAACTTTCTATTTCCTTCCTACTTTAGATCCCTCTGTTTTTTAATGCTTGATTTTAATCTTAAGCATATCAGCTTTCTTAAAAACATTCAGCTTCTAGTTTTAACAAATGTATCATTCATAAAAATATCTCATCTATGGCTCTCTTTTTCAGTTTCCTGGTTTTGAACAGTGTTATTTCTATTATTAACAATGAACTCTAAGGTACCTCATTTCAACTAGAGAAAACAGTTGTTGAATTCAATGTCTCACACAGCACAGAAATTCATTAGACATTGGTTTATCAGTCAAAGATGACATTTGCTTTGAGCTAGATGTGTTTTCTTAAGGAAATTCTTTACCTGGATGCAGATTTGACTGGGTTTTAGCTTTCCTACACTATTAGGCATCAGTTTCATATGACACACATAGCCTGCAATATATTTGTATATATTTGACATGATTTTAATAGCCAAGATTTAAAAATAAAAGACTGTGCTTTTCCTTTAGTTTATCTATTTGTGGAATTTGTTATTTTATTTGTTTTTACATATGCATCATCTTAAAAATATACTTCCTAAATATAAAATTCTGAGAGTATATTTTAAAATCAAATATTAAACAATAACACCAAAGAACAAAAATCTTATTTGACTAGGATACTTATTAACAATGGGATAGTAAACTTGATCCTAGAGGTATTTTTCCCTAGGATATCAGTCTCTTTCACTACTCTATTTCCAATATTCTACATATCCTAACAGTTGGCCAGTTTTGAGACTTCTACTGAAAGAAAATAAATTCTCTCTTTACAGCTATCATTCCCAAAGACAACTTCATCTACTGTGGAGACAACAATATTGATCTAGTTTATATCTAGTCTTCAACTCTTAACCACTTAAATCCATTCTCCTCAAGGCAGTTAGTAATCTTTTAAAAATATAAATTAGGGAGACTTTCTCTACTCTAATAAGAACTAGGTAATTTGGGCTAATCCTACAAACAGAACAACTGGTGTTATTCTATACATACACATGCATATACATAAGCATATTCATATATTTATTACATACACATACACAGATATGTCTATGTCTATTCTATGCATGTGCATGCACACATCCATTTGAAGGTTTAGAAAACTAGAAGAGAGTAAAGAAACTGGGCCACCATCTGACTAACAAAGAATAGATACCCACAGGGAGATGGACTACTTTTTTCCCTGTGGGTTTTCATTCATTTTGGGAAGGGTGGCTGACAGAGTGAGGAGTGCTTTTGTAAGACTTAATGGTACTGAGTTTGGGGCCGACAAAGTAGGTGGCTTGGGAAACACTCCTGGGTTTGGACCACAAATGCCAGTGGCCTAGCAATAATAACCAACCAGAACCAGGCAGACTCCCACAGGGGCTGCAATTCTGTTTTGATCCTCTCCATCTCTGTAATACTACATCACAAAAAATATGAACAAACTAAAGACAAAGACAAAAAAATGAGCAAATTTCACAAACATAATAGTGAGTAAAGGAATGCAGATACAAAAAATGAATACTAACTGATTGTATTAATTTTAACACTAATTATACTGTTTAGGGATGTATTTTAGGTGCTAAAATCAGATGTAAAATCAAGAGAGCATTTATAATCAAAGTCAGGATAATGGTTCCTACCACAATGGATACAAGGCTGCAACTGAAGAGAGGACATAAGGAATGATAAATCACTTTTTTTTTTCGGTTCGGATATTTGTGTACATGTGTGCTATATTTTATTCTAAAACTATTAAAGTACTTATTTGATCATGTTGCTCCCTACTGAAAACCTTCAATAACCTGCCATTGTCTGTCCCCTGTCCTTATCTGGAAATAGCCTGCTTTGCGCCTGCTCATTTCAATGAGGTACACTGTTCCGTGCTCTTGCTCAGAAAGACAAAAAATTCTTGCCCACTTCATTTTTGCACTTGAACTACCTTCCCTTCCTGCAAGAGACTTTTACTGGCTTGTCACAAAACTGTTTCCTCATTCTTCAGCCTCAAATTAATTGTAGCTTTATCAGAGATGCATTCCTTGAACACTTGTTCTAAATTGAGAGCCATTCACCAATTACTCCATATCCCCTTGTTTATTTCTGTCATACTGGAATGTTCCAATGGATGAAAGAGAATTTGTTAGCTTTTGTATGTCCTTTGTCATTTATTTAATTTAAAATCTTTGCTAGAATGTAAACTCTATGAATGTAAACAGGTACACTTTTGCACTTAATGAATCCTTGGCCAAGAAGAATTATTTTCAGAAGGAACTAAAAGACTAATTCTAAAGATTAGTGCATTATACAATGGATAGTAGGAGAAACCTAAGATTCTAATTATATTATTTGGTTAAGATAGCTATGCTGCTGGGCAATAAGGACATTTATTTACCTCAGCTATCTAGAATTACCTTAGATAAGTTTTCATATTTAGCCAGTGACAATTTTCAAAATGACTTTTTTCCATTTAAATATGAATGGAGTATTTCTTTCAGAGACATTATGAAACAATGAAAGGAAATGCCGTACTTCAGGTAGTAATGACAGGTTTTTTTAATGACACAGTTAATTTCTAATATAATATAATGAAAAACATAATTGCATTTCCTTTTTATTAGAGGAATTGTATATGTCCTTTAAGGAAATTTGCCTTGGTAGTTATGACCATTTTTATCTCCATGTTTAGTTTTTTTTTATTTTAGGAAGAATTATTTCAAATAAAAGCATATTCACCTTTCCACAATAACAAACAGATATTTAGCCTTGAATTGAGAAACTAAGTTTTTTTTATTGATCCTTTTGACACTGTGCCTCTCTCCTCTTCATTAGATAAATTCACTTACTTGCCATATTTACCATTTGAACATTGGTTTACGTTCCCATTTAATATTTCTCTTTATTGTTTGATGTTTCTTTGTTCAGACCAAACCTGGCCTTGATTCAGCTGCACTATGTTTGTGTTCAAGTTCAAGTATATCCACTGAGTCGCAGTGGCACTTTCTACTAACTTACAAGCATCAAAGAAAGTCAGCAGAACAGGGATAGAAATTCCAAAGGTCAACTGCCACTTACAACTGGAACATTGGTTCCAGGTAAACACTTAGTCATTTCTTTAGTTGTGAAGAATGATGCTGCCCAAGAGCTTTCATAGTGCAGGTGGCCTCGTGCTTGTTGCAGTTTCCATGCACTTTTCCTGCAAATACTTATTTTGCCACCATGAAAGCTTCCTGAGGACCAAAATATCTATCAAGTGTTAGAAGGGGAAGCGATAATGAACACAGATAATTTAATGTTCAATGAAACCCTGGATTGGAAAACGGGCTTCCTCACTTACTTTGTTTTATTTTTATGTTATTTGGCTACTAGTCTACACAAGTTTCTCTTCAAGAACTAACATCTCACTCTCTGTCACTCACTCACACACACACACACACACACACCTGCACACCCTCATATACACATACACCTCCTCAAGCAAAGAACGGGACTGTGAATTTTTTTCCAAAATAAATCAACCTGTAATTCATCATGTTAAAGATATAGTTTATGTATTTACTTCAAGTTAAAATGACTAGTTTTCAGATGAATTATTTTTTCATTTTTAGCTTCTACTTTTTTTGAGACCTGCCTAGGCTGTCAGGGTTCTACATTGGGCATCATTATACCTACTTAATGTATGACAGCTTATTTTTATAGTGCAGTATTTCATAGATTTTTTTTGTCACTCCACTAAGAGCATTTTGATTTCTGCAATATTCCCAGATCTTGTCATAATACACAACATTCCACAGTCTTACTCTGTGCGAAGCTTCATAGAATTCACTTCTTTCCAGTTTTCCACCTCAGAAGGCCAGATAATGAGATGAGCTTTAGAAGAAAAAATTGCTGGTTGGGTTTTTCACATTAGAGCCCAAGCAGACTGTTTTCTCTTCAAGTGCCAGCCAAAGCTCAGGTCACAGGTATCTCCCTGGTAAGTAATCACTGTCAGTTATGTCCAGTAGTGAGCTTACAGTTCATAAATGTCATTTGATTTTCAATTTTTGAACTAATAAAATGTCTATTTCACTATTCTAATTTAATGGGAATTTTGTGGACATTTTCAACTTTTTTAAGTGAAAATTTGCCCATTTATGACAAAGTAGGTCTATTTTAAGCTTAATGAACACTATTAAGGGATTTATGCTATTTATGTTGATTAGTTTTGGCAATAATACAGAACTATTTCAATGACAGAGGTAGTCTCCAGTTTTGATGTTTACACAGCTTATTACTGTATTATCTGTGACTTTTCACTCATTCAAACTATATACATGTCTCGTAAAATACCATTTGGGAATTGTTAACCTCATTTTTTTGGTTAGCCATTTTTATTTATTAGTTAATCTACTTAACTAGTATTTTTGTTTTGTTTTCTTCTTACTTCATTTCTGATAATTTAAAATAGATGTCTAATCTCTGGTAGTCAGTTTTGAGTAGATACTGGTGAATGTATCAGTCACGATTAGAATGAACTGATTTTAAAGACAGTGACCTCGCTCATGTACTTGGATATATGTTTGGAATTACTGTTCAAAGGTATAAATTCAAAGCTTTTTGAACATGATTAGCACCAGCGTTTATTCACAGGCTTAGTGGGTTGTGATATATTAGATGGTACAACTGGCAGCAGCTCCGGGGACTGCAAGGTCTTCTTGACAATAATCCAACATATTGCATCCATATGATTTCAAGGTCCTGATTTGCCAATGACCTTATAGTAATAGTAGTAATCACTATAGTCTTTGAAGGTTCTTCATTTTATAAAACAGACATTAGAAGAAGTTTCTATAGTAATTGCCATAGCTTGACCAGTTCTTAACAGACAAGATAACCAGACTGTTAACTGGTTTGACTTTGTTTTTCCAGAGGTTTATATTTAAATTTTTACCCAAATGATTAATGTCAATTTGCAGAGAATGGCAGAGAGCAAAAACAGATAAACTTTCAAAGGGTTAAAAAGGATGGATCAGACCTAACTTAGGACTGAATTTTGAAGATGACATTTACCCATCTAGCTGGCCTGGAATCTAAGTGGTATTTCTTTTTTTTAAAATTTTTCCCCTTAGAGCTGATAGTCCCAAGTAGGATTTTTAAATTCATTGCAAACAGTTAAATTGTTACTTGCAGTCGTTCAGTTTTATCCAGTGTCAGTGTCTCAATTTCTCTCTAAGTATACCTATACAAATGATGTCAGTAAAGCAAATTAAATAAGTTAAATAGACTAGAATCAACAAAAGGCTTAATAATGTGGAGAACTAAAATAAAGTGAGCAAGAAAGGAATAAAATAAAAGATATTAAGAAAGAGCAGAGGAGTTAGTGGAGGGATTAATGATTCTATATTTTATTTCTATGAAGGATCTGTTAGTGCTGCAATAATGTGGATCGGTTTTGAACACTGATAATTTTTTGGGGGCCAACATTAGTAACAGTAAAATAGACATTGGTAGAATATGAGCCATTAAATGGTTTTTCTATGTCATAACTACTATTACTATAAGGTCATTGGCAAATGAAGTGATACCAGTCTTCCCTCATAATTTTTGGATAGCTCAGTTGATTGATTAGACAACTGAAGTGCCATGTTCCCTGGATCCTCTGGCTCTGTGCTTCAGTACTAGGCCTATGGCTTCTCCTTCCAGAGTCGTCATGTATATTGGAAACCACATGGACTCTGGATAGAAGTGAGTTTTTATCCTCACCTTATATATCCACTTGATGAGTTTGGGCTCTGTGGTAAAAGATGAGTCTGTTTCTTCACCTGTAAAAGGTTGGTTTTTATAAAGATGAACATTAATGTATTACTGATGTACACAAAGTTTGTTCTCAGCCAATGGTTGGCTTTCCAGTCAGCCTCCTTTTTTTTTTTTAATTTTATTTTTTTACAGATAATCATTAGTTACTACTGTGTGCCAGAAACAGAGCTCAGTACTGGGAATAGAAGAGGAAATCCAAAACAGATATGTTCCCTGCCATTATGGTGTTTACAGTTCAGTAGGGGAGAAAGTAATACAGTCCAAGCAATCAGGCCAATGATTAGCTGATTCCATTGTGATTTCACACTGAGATATCTTTGGTTCTTCAAATGTGTCCTCTTATATTACCAAAAACTTGGAATAATATGAACATTGTTCTCCCTTTTGGTGTACCCAGTTCATTCTCATTCTTCAAGTCTCAGCTCAATACCATCTATTTTCTAACTTTCCTAATCTCTTCAACAAGATTTGGTGTCCATCTTATTATTTCTGTATCATCAGTACTTTCCCATTTTAGCACTGACTGTGCTTTATTATAATTATTGGTTTAATTTTGTTTTCCACCTTCTTTCTATTTGAATCTACCACATTGCTTGGCACATAATATTAGTACAATAATATTAGGAGGAATGAATAGATAAACAATTGAGTAATATGTTTAATTCTGTTTTTCTAGTAGGAATCCAGTACCTAAAAATTATTATCACTATCTCAAACTATAACTCTCCCTAACTTCTAAAACAGGAGAATTTTAATAATATAAAAAATGCTTGTAGTCATTTAATATTTTCTGACTTCAATTAATTAAAGGCTTCTATGGAAAATGATGTGATATTACAAGCTTTCATCCAAGACATTTAATTCTAGTTTTAACATATTTCTAATGTATGACTGGGCATATTAATTGAATAGTCAAATAACAGTAAAGGTTAAAGACTAGAGGATGTTTGAAATGAAAGATGAGCACTTGGCTGCTATATATGCATACAGAGAACTGCTGGAACTTTCTCAGGATTAAAGAAATGTGACCATGTATACAAAAAAAATGGATATCTTTACCATTTACAGCACTGAATGGTAACTTATAAATTGAACTAATATCTGGAGAAAAACTCAGTATCAGTAGTCAGTATGAATAGCAGTTAAGTTAGCAGATTTAAAGCGAGGGATTTATTTCACTTACACATTGCTAATTATATCCACTGCTTTTCCCTCAAGATCATATTGCATCATGGACTTAGTTATTCTTTGTCTTTTAAAATCTTATCTTACTCAAAACTATATAAAAGATCTTTAGCACTATTCTAAGCCATTCAAATATTCCCATGGTGACATCTTTAAGTTATGTCAAAGTTTCCTTCACTTCAGCTCAAATATATCAAGAAATTTCTATGACCCTACTAGCTTAGGGCTTTAGGGGAAAATATCAGTAAGATATTTTCTTAATAAATATTTTTTAATAAAAAGTTTTGAAATAACACAGTTTTGTGATTTAAAAAGTATTACAAACAAATTTTGGAAAAAAATAATGTAAAAATAATCTTTAATCTCATTTTTTGAGAATCGCTTTTTATACAACTCATGTACATGTATATACTAAAATAATAATAATAATAATAATAATAGTAATAATTATGTAGTTTTACACCAGGCTTTCTTGATGCAATTATACATCATGAACATTCTCAAACATAATAAAATTCTTCAATATATTGCAATAGGTAAATGTATCAAATCAGCACATTGTATACCTTAAACTCACACAATATTGTATGTTAATTATATCTCAGTAAATAAAGTGAAACCATAAATGTAAAAATAAAAAACAATGTTTCAAATTATGATTTTTTAATGGCTATGCCACGATTAATTGAATAATTTCCCTACATTTGGACATTTACAAAATTTCTCTTTAGGCACTGAATCTGTTTAGACATGAATCATTTCTGTACTTACTGACCTGTATTTTTTAAATAATGATTACTAAATTAAAGTACATAAATTTCTTTCTCATAGGGTACTACTCATATTAATGTACTTTTTAATGTTTAAAAATATATGTTCAAAAAGATAGTCAAATTACAAATGTAATTTTTATCTTAACTACAATTACCTTTGCCAAATCTTACCACCAGAAAAAGCAGTACTGAGGCAAAAGCATCTTCTTTAACAATGCTGTATAATTATGTACATAGAATTAATTATAAGACCACTAACATTAAACTATAGTTTAAAAGGCATTAGGTAAACCTAGAAACAAATGTGAAATTGCAAGTATTCAGGCAGATAATGGTAAAATGTATGGGCTACCCTAGGGACATGAGAGAGGGAAGGGGACTATGAAACCTGATGGGAAACTAAAGGGTAAGGGAGAATGAGGTATTCAGAATAAGTTCAAAATGTGGATCACATTTTTCTCAGGTCCACAAGCAGGCCTGTTGATAGCTGCAATGCTCTTTGTTCTACTATTTGAGATAAATGGTCTGAGTTTCTTCAGCTAAAAACTGGTAAAATATTGTTTCTTTAGCAGGACTGTTGTTAGGATTAAATGTGATAATCTGCTAGAGACAGAGCATTCTCCCTCTTGTTCACCACCTATTTTCAGGTGCTAGCACATGGTAGGTCTTCAACACAATTTGAGATTTATTTGTTTGTTTTAATAGCTCTCTGTGAAAGTAAATACCACCTCATTTAATCATCAATTCCAGCCAAAAAATGAAAGCTAGAGGGCTTTTTAAAAAATTTAAGGCGATCTACTCTATTCCATGACTAGAACCTGGGAGATGTAGTAGTGGTATATGGATATCTGGATAGATGCAATTCAGACATTTGATCTAGAGTCTCTCTGGGCCTATAAAGGGAATCCATTTCCTCCTTCTACAAGATAGAACCCTCCACACCCTCACCTGAAGATCATGAAGAAACCTAAAAAGAGGCAGTTTTCTTATAGCTAATCCTTGCCTACCCTCAGGATTTAGGGCCATCACTCCCATTTACAGACAGACATTAAGGTCAAATACCAATACAACCAGAGCAGGGATGGTATGGGACTGCTAAGAGAGGAGAGGGGTTATCACTGAATTTGCTGAAGGACCTGCAGGAGCTGGGAGATTATGCACAGCATGGATCCTCTGGGTCCTTGACAACAGGTAACAGAATACATATTTGGATAAACTAGTTAATTGATATGGGAGCACTCTCCTGTGATGCAGAATTTAAATGCTGGCACATACCCTGGGAGATGGTGGTTACAGATGCTCGGATGGTTCATGGAAGCTTGTAAAAATTTATGCCCATGCTAAGTGAGGTAGAAATTCCAGAATGGCTATGGAAGATGAAGGAGAAAGGGATTGAAAGACTCAGTGCACTGGGCATGCCTGAGAAAAAATATATATGTAAGGCTAGAAACCCCTCTGTAACTATATAGGCTAGCCCATCGGACTATTTACCAGCAGTAAGGAATGTGCTATGAAGACACATAGCAGTATCAGTGAGAAGCGCAGTAGCAGCTGTCTTCTGCAGGCATTGCAGGAGATACTACAAAACTGGGATTCCTGATAAAAATGGGAATGACAGAATCTCTGAATAATAAGTACCGAGAGATATCACCTAATAGCCAGCAGAAAGATAAGTGAAGTTATTGCAATGATAAGATAGGAGCAGCAAGCATGGGATTTAACGCTTAGAAAAAAGATAGAGTAATTAAGTAGAGTATGTAGTTTCTACAGGCAAGACAGATGTGCAACCAACATGTGTTAATTTATACAATAAAAATAAATCAACAATGGGTGATCAGGAAACTGAAAGCAAGTTTCCCTCCCTTCATCTTTTCCCCTGCCCATTCTGTTATAACTTCCTAAACTAAAGTCTAACCTGAGTCCTGGAGTAGTTGTCCTTTGCTGGGTCAAACTATAGGATGTGATTGGAATGAGTCATTCAACGGGTGGATTAGATACTCTGTTGCTTCATCCAAATCCACATTTCATAGCTAAAGCACCCAGCTCAACTTCTAGTAATACTGGCTTCTGGTCAATTAATAGCTGCTCGCCTGCCCCCAGCCCTGCCAAATTAGGATTTGTCATTTATACCAGGGAACTGCTTCATCCAGATCTTCATCCAGCAGGCACATATCCAATAAAATAACAGGCTGATGAACATATTCGAAAGCCCAACCTTGCCATCCAGCTAGAAACTACATTTCCCAGCCTTCTTTGCTGCTAGGCAGTCATCAAACTGAATGGGAGTAGAAGACAGAAATGCAACCTCTGCTCCTTTTTGCTCTTCAATCTTTCTCACTGGTAGACTATGGGCCCAGTGGATGTGGTGGGGAGCTATATTCAACCAAGCCGAAGAGGGCCACATTGAAGGGGAGGAGGCATAATGAGAGAGAGGAAACCTGGGTTCCTAACACTATGGAGCCCTGGATCAGCCTTGGACTTTTGTCATCAGACTGTTGAGAAAGAGAGAAATAAACTTTTATCCTGTTTCACCCACTGTTAATTTGGTATCTATTAACGCTGCCAAATTAATATTCTATTGTTATTTTACATTGTGTAGCTTTTCTTTCAAGAATTCTAACACTTATGTTTTACAACTCTATTTAAAAATTCACTTTATGTTTAATATATTTCAATATTCACCAATAATCCTTAAATGCCTCAATATCCCTCCTTCAACAAATACTTTATTCTAATCATGCCCAGTGACCCTGATGATATCTTTTCCTTCCAGAAGGAATATATGAGTGATGTATTTCTAGAGTTTTTCATATTTGAATGGCACTTGATTGTTTTTAAAAATTCTTGAGTCAAGCCCTTTCTCCCTATGTCTCTAGGAATGCTTCACATTTTTGTTTTTTTGGTATTTTGGCTGAAGGAAGATTTGAGATCATCCTGATTATTTTATTACTTCTTTTAAAGTAAGCTGATTCTTCCTCTAGGGCACTTGTAGACTATAAACTTTAGGATAACAACTTCACAAAGAGTATAGAGCAGCACTGGTCAATATTTAATCATTTTAAAACAACAATGTAGACTCTTCAATGTATAGATTTCTGGCTTCCATCATTTCATTTTCTTATTTCTAAATTTTCTCTTATTCTGTTATTATCTTCAGAAACACCAACTATCTATCTTTACTCACTTATCTATTCAACAAAAAATAAATAAATGTTGGCTACCATTCGATATTACGATGTTCTGGATAGGAATATAACTCACTCCCACCCCTTAAAGATGTCACTCCTGAAACTCTTCTCCAGTAAACGTTCTGCATGAAACTATCTGTCTCACAGCCACAGTTTCCAAGGAATCCAATCTAAGATATTAGTACACCTGAATTAAAGGACATACATTGATAAGTATATAGAGATATTAATAATAATGTTTTATGGATTGAAAAATATGTATAAATTACATATGACAAAAATACCACACAAGTCAGTTGGGTGGTAAAAAATATGCTAATATATTTTAGACTTTTATAAGTCAAGGATACATGTTGCCAAAGAATATGTAATTAAAAATACAAAAGCAGGAAATGGAATACTTAATAATACTTTCTTAATCCAAAAATACAAAATAGAAGAGGGAAAGTAATATAAAACAAATAAGGAAAATAGAAAATAAATACTAAAATATAGCAGATATATCATGAATGCCTTAACTATGAATGGACTAAATAATAATAGTAAAAAAAACTCAATCTTGTTGGAAAAACAAAAAACTGTATGCTGCTTATAAAAGACATAACTTAAAATGATTTAAAAACATTTGAGAATAAATGACAGAAAAGGATTTGCTATTCAAGGATAACCAAACAAAGCAAACAAAGCTGGTCTAGTGATACCAATATAGGACTAGTCCTAAGGTAAGAAACATTACTATAGATAAAGAGGGATATACCACAGTAATGAAAGGATGAAACCAAAAACAAAAATATATATTCTAGATATGCATGTCCAAAACATATATGCACCTAAAATATGGCATTGTCATGAGTAAAACAAACAAAAATTAACAGAACTATAAGGAAAATATATCAAGACATCATCATAGTGAAAAACACTTCAATCCATAACTTATAAGAATAGCAGATCAAAAATTAATATAGCTAAAAAAGCTTTGATAAACACATTTACATGAAATATGTGCCAAAGTCAATCATGTGTTGGGTGATAAAACAAGCCTTATCATATTTTGAAAGACTGAAAGCATTCACAGTACATTCTGACCACAGTGATATTAAGTTAGAAATCAGAAACAAATAGCAAAAAACTCTATAAACTACTGGAAATAAAGCAATGTCGTACTTGGTAATCCATGGATCCAAAAAGGAAATCAAATTAGAATTACATAATGCAATGATAATAAGACATTATGTCAAAATCTGTAGGATCTCACTAAAGCCTTGCTTTGAAGGCAATGCAGTGTCCATCAATGCTTATATTTGAAAAGGAGAAAAGCTAAAATTAGGGAGCTAAGTATCCAACTCAAGAGTTAGAAAAAGAACAAATTAAAACCAAAGAAAGTAGTAGGAAGAAATACATATTACAGAAATATATATTACAAATATGAGTAATGAAAAGTTGTATCCATAAAGATAATACAGATATTAGTAAGAAAATCAGAGGAAAACTGAAACAATTTCATGGCAGTAGATTTGAAAATGAGGATGGCATAGACAAATTCCTGGAAAAACAAAACTTCCTTAAAGTGATATAAGAGGAAACATAGAAGAGTTACATAGTGTTAAATATATTTTTAAGATAATTGACTTTTTAAACCTTCCATAAAGAAAAATGTGGGTTCAAATGGCTTCAGAGAATAGAGTAGGATAGTACCCTCCCTAATTTGTAATTTCAGGTCGTCACAATAACCTTACTTAAACTTAGTTAATTTAACCATCTTAGCTAATCCTAATGATGATACCATTAAGAAAAATAATTACTGATGATTCTCATGAACATATATGCAAATATTCTGAATCTGTTATTTGTTAATTCAATTCAGTCATGTATAAAGAAAGTAATACATCATGCCAAGTTAGATTTATTTAAATACATGGTTGCCTTAAAATATGAAAATTAAGCATGATAATTTACCACATTCACAGAATCAGAAAGAATATTTGTACGTTTCTTTCAACAGACACAGAACATGAATTTGATGAAGTTAAATGCTCCTTTAAAGAACCCTCCTACACTGTTGGTGGGAATGTAAAGTAATTCAACCATTGTGGAAAGCAATATGGAGGTTCCTCAAAAACTAAAAATAGAAATACCATTGGACCCAGGAACTCCATCACTAGGAATTTGCCTGAAGAAAACAAGATCCCAGATTCAAAAATACATATGCACCCCTATGTTTATCACAGCACTATTTACAGTAGCCAAGAAATAGAAGCAACCTAAGTGTCTAATAGTAGATAAATGGATAAAGAAGATGTGGTACATATACTTAAGGGAATATTATTCAGCCATAAGAAGAAAACAAATCCTACCATTTGCAACATGGATGGAGCTAGAGGGTATTATGGAATAAGCCAGGAAGATAAAGACAAGTACCAAATTATTTCATTCTTTTGTAGATTATAACAACAAAGCAAAACTGAAGGAACAAAACAGCAGCAGACTCACAGACTCCAAGAAGGGACTAGCGGTTACCAAAAGGAAGGGGTTGGGAAAGACAGATGGGAGGGAGGGAGAAGGGGATTAAGGGGCATTATGATTAGAACACATAATGTAGGTGGTTCATGGGGAAGGCAGTATAGCATGGAGAAGACAAGCAGTGACTCTTTAGCATCTTACTATGCTGGACAGTGACAGCAAAGGGGTGTTTGGGGTGACTTGATAATATGGGGGAATG
This sequence comes from Manis javanica, assembly GCF_040802235.1. Lineage (NCBI taxonomy): Eukaryota > Metazoa > Chordata > Mammalia > Pholidota > Manidae > Manis > Manis javanica. Next base: position 60,046,236 of record NC_133161.1, on the reverse strand, counting down.
TTGTAACCACAATGTTGCTCATGTAAAACCTTCATAGGATTGTATATCAATGATACCTTAATAAACAAACAAACAAACAAACAAACGCCCCTTTATAAAAGAAACTTAGTAAACTTCAAATAAGGGGGAAATCATTAGTCTGATAAGTATACCTATAAAGTATATAGCAAACATCAGACAAATGGTGAAATACTGATATCTATCTCTCCACACTCCAATATTAATGCTCACTATTACCACTTGCATTCACCATTGTACTGGAAAACTTAACCAGGGAAATAAAAAAGGAAATGATGAAAAGGTGTAAAGGTAGAAAAAGAAGAAATAAAACCACCATCACTCATACATGATAATGATTACATATATATAAAATCCAACAGAATCTACAGAAACACTATTAGAACTTAGAGCCTTTAGAAAGTTTTATCTGAATAACAGCAACAAGTAGAAAGTAAATGCTAAAAAAGATGCCACTTCGAATAGCATATGAAAATATAAAAAATCTAGGCATATGACTACTACCTAAAAAATTATACACTATTACTATAAGAATTTAAGGAAGTGCTAAACAAATGCAAAGATACACCATGCTCATGAATTGGAAATGCAGATGGTAAACATGTCAATTTTCCCTGAATTCATCGATGTAATTCCAATAAAAATCCCTGCAGTTATTTATTATTTATTTTGGGGGTGTGGGATTAACAAGATGATTCAAAAATGTGTGAGAAAGATGTAAAGGATATGTTCTTCTTGAAGAATAAACAATTAATTAGCACGGTATAGATCAGTGTAAGTATTGACAAATGGACCAATGATAAAGAATAAGGGTTGGCAAACTGTGGCCTTGGGCCAGAACTGTCCTGCTGCCTCTTTTGGTAAGTAGACTTTTATTGGCACACAGCCATGCTTATTCATTTAGGTATTGTCTCTGACTGCTTTTGTGTTACTGTGACAGAACTGAGTAGGTGCAATAGAGAGCATATCATCTACAAAGCTTAAAAAATTTATTATCTGACACTATAGTTTGCCTATCTTTAGTGTGGAGTATAGAATCCAGAAATAAATAAAAAATAAACAAATACTTGAACTAAGGTTATGTTACCACTGAGTAGTGGGATAGGAAACTTTCAATAAATAGTGCTGTGTAAATTGAATAATAAGAAAAAAAGAAACTACTCGTGGCCTCATCTTAAACCATGTACAAAAATAATTTCATCTAAATGTTAAACAAATAAAAGCTTTTCAAAAATAACATATAGGATGCCAAAAAGATTTTTTTAAAAGTACGGATTATAAAGCAGTAATCAAAAAGGAATAAATTGATACACTAGACATGAATAAAATTAATGTTCTGATTTTCAAGACATCTTGAATAAAGTAAATAGCCACACAGTGAGAAAATATATTTGCAATCCATAGAGCCAAAAAAAGGAGAGCAGTTTTTTCAAATACAAATAAGTAAACACAGAGAGAGGTAAGAAAATAAATAAAACCAACTAAAAATAGGCAAGAGACTTTCAGGCATTTCAGAAGATGTTTAAGTAACCTGTTCACATAAAATAGTACTCCACTCATTTGTCATCAGTTACATGTATATATAAAACAATAAGCTAGAATGGCTAAATTAAAGACTCATTATACAAAGTGCTGGTGAGGATATGGAGCAACTGGAAGCCTCATATACCACTGGTTGGAGTATATAATGGTACAACCACTTTCAGCAATATCTACAAAGGCCAAACATACACATGCCCTATGACCTGGAAATTTTCATTCCTCAGTCTATACCAAGAAAAAATACACATATATATCAAGAGATCTATAATGTTCATAGCAGTAGAATAAAAAATATTGTATACTCATATAATGAATACTACTGGGTAATAATAATATAATATTAAAGAAGTCACACTTAAATGAATATGTGCTATCTGATTCTGTTTTTATAAAATTTAAAAACCATTAAAATGTATTCATAGTAATAGAAGTCAGGATATTGAGTAGGGCATGTTCTGTGGTGTTGGTAATATTCTATTTTGTGATCTTGGAGAGTGGTTACACATACTCATTCTGTCAAAATTCATCAACTGTACATATATGATAATGCACACTTTACTGTACAAATGTTGGATTTATTAAAGTGTTTAGGTCTTTTGTGGGACAGAGACTAGAAGATGGGAGGAGATGAATGATATTTTAGATGCATGGTAAGGGAAAGCCTTTCCTAGAAGAGCATATTTTAAAAGTAACCTGAAAGAAGTGAGGGAGAAGTGATGTGAAACTATGTGGATATTTGAGGTAAGAATATTCCAAGAAGAGGAAATATCAGTAAGAAGGCTCAGAGATGATACCATGCTTTGTGTATATGATGAACATCAAAAATGAAAATTGGGCTTGAGTGGAGTGAGTGAGAAGGAGAGAAGTCACAGATCAGATTGGCTGGGCACATCTTAAACTACTGAATGAATGACTTATGTGCACGACATTTCTGGTCTTAACATGAGTTTTCTTTGTTACATAGCACATTGTAAAATTGTTTAAAAAACCCTATCTACTAGCCTTAGAAAAAAAAAACAGATTTAAAACTAGGATACCTTGCTCAATTTAATAGCCGAGTCTTGTTTCATTCAATCTTTAAAGTTTGACCATCCTACACATTCCTAATGAAGACAGAAACCATCAGCTAATCAAGAATATTGTTAGGTTGAGAAAAAAAAGTGTTAGTAAAAGCATAATCTGTTCATTCACTGAACAGTTATAGAAAAAGAGTTTTATGAACATTCTAAATATACATATGAAAAGTTTATGTAGAAATAATGCTGAATTTAGGACGTGACACCAGCAACAACAGAAACAGAACAATGGAAAGTCATTCTTGAAAGGGACATATTACTCTCAGTGACAGCATCTACCTTAGGGTTGCCCATGACGAGTGGGCAATGACATCCGAGGCAACTTAAATTTATTTTCAGATGGCAAAAGAATATGAATGATAATTACACTTCCTACATTTTATGAGAACCTAGACCTCCCACACTCTGATTCTGTAGAATTTTTCATTTTCAATTTAAAAATAGTAGCATAATATCACAATTAACAATAAAAACAACACATGCAAGAACAATAAAGATTCAAAGTCTGGAGACCATGTGAAGAGAGCTTGCCTGAGAATTCTGCAGGGTCTGCAATGAGGCGGCATCCCGCTGCCTAGAAGGAGTTTTTCCAAAACAGGAGGCACTGAACTTTGAATTGATCACAGAACTCCTTCAACTTTCCCAGTCTTCCTAAATCTATGTTAGAGGGCCATGGATTCTGTGTGCAGTTACTGCCACATCTACTGGCCCAGAGTTGTTGCCAGTGTGAAGGGTCCTGAGTTCTGGCAGGGCCCATTACCCATCCCCTGTCCTCACAATGTGTCTTCACCTCAGCAGCCAGCACCTCACAAGGCCATTTATTTGCAGGCAACTTGTACTTCGCAGCGCAGCCTGCTTTAGGGAGGGCTCTCACAGACATGTCTGAATCACAAGTGCAAACAAGAGGGAAGCAGACATTTAAAAGCAGCGGGTACAAACTGAGCTGGTTGCTGAGGTGACTTGGTCTCCGCTGCAAAATCAGTGCGGAATGGTCATGGGCAATTTACTTATGTGACACCCAGTGAATCGGTACTGTGGCCGCCGCAATCTTACACAATCTTTATCTGAAAGTGAGATGTAAGGTGTGCAACCAAAGGGACCACAGAGAGTAACAACGTAGTCCAGGATTCACTATGAGGAAGAAAGCACCGAGTAGATGAGACACCAAGAAACTGAATGGCATAAGCAAAATATTTCAATCATTCTGACACCTAGAAAGAGTCAACTATATTGACTATATATTTTATTGGTACAAATATCTAATATGAATTATCTCTTTGTTGGGAAAGGATGACAAAAAAAAAACTTAATTTAAGGATGGATCAGAATGTAGTCAGTACCTTATTTCTCTTCAGAATATAAGGATTTCGAGTCTTGAGAAATTCACCACTTAATCATAATACAGTGTTTCAGAAAAGGAAAAATTTGTCATACTCTGAAATAAGAATCTTCTCTATTTTTATAACTCTGTGGTGTCAGGGTTAATTCCTAGAAGGGCTATTGGTTCTACAGCTGGAGGATTATCCCTTAATCTTTGCCTCCTCACTCACAAATGTGGACTAAATGTTAGAAGTGATTCATATATTCTAGAATGATAATCTTATGCATACTATTAAATTGACAGAATAATAATAAGACTATCTCACATTTATATACCACATTTTTGGAATGTACTGAGATATACAAATCACCCTCAGGAGATGTACAAATCACCCTCAGCAGAAAAAAAACAAGAGATATTATCTCCATTTATATAGATTAGGAAAGAGATTTGGCCAAGTTAATAATTGGTTTGAGGTCACATATTTCCTTCTCTTTTTACCACAAAATGTATATCCCATGCTCTTATAGTCTAAAAAACTAAAAACTGAAGACTGTCTGTAAGAAATTCACTGGCCTTCAATGTCCATGTCAAAAGTCCTTTCCTCTCAGGGGCTGCTAACTTGAAAAAGAAGTAGGAAGGCAATAGCCTGGTTGGAGATGAGAATTCTATGTAGGATACTGTGTGATATTAATTTGCTCAATTTTGTTCTTGTCACTGAATATGATAATTTCTTTTTGCAATATACCTAATAGGAAAACAAAAACCAAACAAGAAACAAAAGTCAATATTATTATATACAGTATTATAATACCATATTATAAACTCAGAGTTGCTGAGACTAGCTCTTCATTGTTCTCACAGTTAAGTAATGATAATTATTTGATGTGATAGAGGTGTTAGCTAACTCTATGGTAGTAACTGAATTGCAATATGTAATAAATGTATCAAATGAATACATTGCATCACTTAAACATGAACAATGTTATTTGTCAATTATATCTCAACTTTAGGAAAAAAACTATCACACACAAAGTCTATCCATTATATTGATCCAAAATTGACCTAAGAACTTTCAGAAGCTGCTGTTTTCTGTTCCATAAGTAGGTGTAAATGTCCTACATGGGTCCATCAAGGGAGAGAGTCCTTCAGCTACTATGACAGAGTCACTCTAGGATGGGCCATCTCATCTGGAGAGGCAAGAGTGTTGAATCTGAAGAATGTGTTATTGTCAAAGGATGATGTGTATTGGAGGAAAAGGAAAAGAAGACAAAAAAGAAGGAATTCCCTTAGACCTATTTTTTTCTTTTTTCTCCCTGGTATAATGGATAATGATTTGCAGTTTAGAGAGCACTGTGTTCTACCACACTTTCTTCTTCTGTTATTACAACAAAAATAAAATTCTCCTTCCTTCCTCCTAAAGCAATACTTCAGGTTCCATGGTTTTCTGACTGAGACTTCCAAAATAATTTGTGTTTAAAAGATGTTTTTCTCCTATGCATCATTTTGTAATCTGCATGGCCATTAGTCTTTCCCATAAATGAAGTTGAGTGTATGTACACACACATATGTACTTGCACTCACATACACAAATTCTGTTACAACATATATATGATCAAGGCATTTTATCTGAGTACTCACTAGTAAATAGTGTGACTTTAATTGAAGTCTAGTAAGTGATTCAAAATGTCAGATTTTTTTACTTTAATTCAACTTTCTTGCCTAAACAATCCACTTATTTCATTTTTGTTTGCAATGGTTTGAATGACTGATTAATTTCTTATTTTAAATTAAATTTAATTTCATTATCATTGTGTTTTTAATTTTATTTTTGTATTCAGATATCATTTATATATACTCTTGACTGATTAATTTCTTGACTTACAAAAGAAGTTAAATTTCAGTACTTACCATGAACAAAATATTCATCCTTTCTCAAGAATGCAAATACTGGTTACAGTTCCTTGTTAATTGCCTACTTTTCTATGAACATTTGGATGAAAATTTATAAAGGTAACATGTGTAAAATATTCAGAAACCAGAAGAAATGAAAAACAAAACAAACGGAAAACTAAAGTAGTTTACCTTGACAAAACAAATGTGATAGAGACCTTATAGAATTCCCTAGAAGAAATAGGTTACATTAACACAAAGGACAGAAATCCAAAAAGATATATGTACCCCTATGTTTATCACTGCATTATTTACAATAGCCAATATATGGAAGCAACTATATAGTGCCCATCAACAGATGAGTAGATAAAGATGTGTTACACACATACGTGCACACGCGCGTGCACACACACACACACACACACACACACACACACAAAATGGAATATTATTCAGCCATAAAAAAGAAAGAAATCCTGCCATTTGCAACAACATAGATGGACCTAGAGGGTATTATGCCAAGTGAAATAAGCCAGGCAGAGAAAGACAAGTACCATATGGTTCCACTTATTTGTGAATATAAAAACATGACAACAACAAAAAACAACAAAACAGGAGACTGTCATAGACACTGAGAAGAGAATGGTGGTTACCTTGGGGAAGGGGAAGGAGTGGGTGGCGATGAAGTATGAGGGGGATTCAAGGGCATAAAAGTTCTCAATCATAACCTGTTGGTCACAGGGATAGTAGTAAAGCATGGAGAATATAGCCATTGATTCTGTAATGTCTTCCTATGTTGACAAATAGAAACTATACTAGTGGGGGTGAGGATTTAATAATATGTGTAACTGTTTGTAACTTGAAATCAATATAAGATTGGATATCAACAATACTTCAATAAAATAAATAAACAGGACAGGAAATAAATCAATGAAAAAATTGTAAGTAATATTTAACTACAAAAAAGTACAAAAACGTTATACTCAGCCTCTGCCTTAAAACAGCATTGCTAATATGTCAGTGTATTTTAGTTACATAGCTTAAAAATGGGATATACAGATCATCCCATTTCAGATCTCTGAGAGTTCTTCAAATTCTAGACATATTTACAATTGCTATTTAAATATGATACTACTGTCTTTTAAAAAATCAGATTGTACGTTTCATGCTTTTACACTGAGTGAAAGATGCACTGACTCCTTGCTTCCCACAAGGCTCACCAAATATCCTGGTACTTCAGTCTTAGTGAGTGGGCTAGAGTGATATTCAAAGACTGAATATACGAACTCCTATGAAAGAAAGTGCTTTCCTCAAGCATAGAAAGCTTGGCAAAACCATCATTGATTAATATATTATTTAATTATTGCTCACTTACCTCCAAAGAGAGAGATTTAAGGTAAGAGTTAAGGTACTCACTTGCATGTGAGGGTGCATACGTCATTTCATAGCACCTGTTCAAATGTGAAGCTATGTCTCAGACTTATTTTATGTTCAAGTAACATTTTTATGCATGTGACTAGCCTTTTAATTTTGGACATTTATTCATAAATCCCATGAGCTTTTCTTGCAGTAAATTTAAAAACAGAATGTTCTTTGATATTGGTTGATTTTCTCTTACCCTCTTCTTCTTACAATATAGTCTGAAAATTTCAATGCCATATACTTGGTAAGAAAATGTCTTATATAGTTTTTTGGATGGAGAAGCACATATTCTGAAGCATCAGTAGGGAAAGAGTCAGTATGTTAAGGGCTTTAATGAAAAGAAGAGACATGAATTTAAATCACTGTGTAGAAAAAAGATTTTAAAATGATTTTTGTTCAGTATTTTATAAAATATTGTTTGTTTCATTCACAGAATTTGAGTTCTCAACTAGCAGCTGATTCTTTCATTAAATAAGAAACAAATTACTAATTTCAGTATTAATGGTTAGCTTTGACATGTTTAAAAAGGGTAGAATATACTTAATAGACTTGTCTTCAACCCTGAAATGAACAACTGTTCAGGGAAATGGAATTATTCAAAGATACATTTCTTTCAGCCAATCTTTGAAATACAATATAATTATTCTCTTTTAATGAATCTCTCCATGAGGAGCAATCTTTCAAAGCTTGAACAGGTAAAATATAATGAGAGTGCTTTGTAAATAAAAGAATGAAATGAGATTGTTATTTTATGCCATATTATGGGATAATTAGAGTAACAGTGCAACGTTCACCAGGCAATTGAACTTCCTTAAAAAAACTCCTTAGGGTTCACTTAAATTAGTCATGTTAATCCCTGGAGGTTTTTAGTCTTATTTCAAATAACTGTCATTCAGGCCTCGATCTTTAACTTACTCTGATTAATAGGTGCAGTGTATGCCTAACAGAGACACCTGAAAACCCCCCAGTTTACAAATCCACAGTTTATTGTAGGAAGAGCAATAGAACTATTTTTATTAAAACTGGAGAATAGTTATCAGAGTGGGAGGAACAATGACCTATATGAATCTCTATCTATTTCCACAAAAATAAGTTGGCTGGATACTGTCCAAGGAGCTACCATGTATATGTTAACTAGTTTTATAAAATAAAAGACTATACTCATAAAAACTAAATTCATGGCAATGGAATACCAGTGGTTAGTAGCTTCTGTTAACTCAAATCCTTAGAGTTTAAAGATAATTAAGTAGATGTGGGATCTGACTCTTAGGAGAGACAGGTCCCTTTGCTCTCTACTGGACTCCCTGTGGCGCCCTTTGGTAGACAGACCAATGTGTGCAGGCAGAACCACATACTGGGATTGGGGTGGTTTAAAGAAACCAGAACAAAAAATACTTATAAATAAATAGAGGTAAAATAAAAGTTCAATATCTCTCCTGGTATGACTTGAAATCTCTAAATAAAGATGTCACTCCACAAGATTGTGCAATTGAAGTTTCATTCTCAATGAGATAATAACTTCTCTTGTTTATTATTTTTTATCTTGGTGGAAAAGAAAACATAGTTTTTAATACCAATAAAGGGGAAAAAAAGAACCATGACTCATGTTTAGTAATTTATGCAGTTGATTTTATGTCTTTTTGATAGTTCTTTCATGTTTACTACTTAAAAAAAATCATCCCTAAGTTATTGTCATATTTCATGATTATAGGAAAAATCATTTTAAGTTTCCAGGATATATCTACTACATGAGATTTAAGTCATCACATTCACATGGCAAGATTACTATATGGCTTTATATTTAGGAAACATATATGAATGGCCTCCTATTTGGAAATTTCATGTGATTATTTGAAAGCATCTCTATAAGTGTTATTTAATTAGTTAAGGTTTACATAAAGTGTTATTTAACTAGTTGAGGCTTATATAATCAGCCAATACTCATCTGACCTGGAAACATGTTCTTTATTTCCACCACTGCATAAGTTAAATTTACTTAAAATTATAGCGAAGACTTAGCTTGGGTACATGACCTGCCATTATTTTCAACAGACTCATGATTGGATACTATGTCACAGAAACAAGTAAGATGGCCATTTTGTCACTAATATCGGACATCAACATCATAGAGAAAATGATACTTTAAAGCATTTATATTTTCCATCTTTCTCTGAAGTTAGAATTAAAATCAATAGAAATGTACATGGATCTCAGAATACCATAAGCATTTTGAAAATGAAGATATTCTACCTCAGAAGTCAGAGAAGGTAATAGCTGAGCCTTAATTTAAGACCTCAAGTAAACAAAATCCTTCCATTCTTGCCTTGTATCTCATTTATTGCCAAACTCATTAATTTTTTAAAATGCAACTGCTACCGAAAACTAATTTTTCTCAAGTTTTCTCAGATTCACTGAGTGAAAGCAAGTTGTTACTTGTTCTACATACCTACCTTTTCTTTGGATTTGCTTCATTTTCCTAATATCAATTTGTTTTCAAGAATAAACCCTTAATAGTAATACTCTTATTTATGCATTAGAAAACACCACCTTCCTGGCCTAATGAGTACTTAACTGTTATATTACATGCAAAAGGATATTGCATAACTACCAAATTTACTACAAGAAGATCCAGAATTATAACACATGTCTGAATTTGTTTTGCGAAGTATACTGCATATCAGATTTTGTTTCTGGAATACTGCTTGTCAGGTTTAAAAATTTTGTTGGACATGGGGAAAAGGGCAATAATGCTACCCAAAAGAAATATTTTATAGAGCTCCAGAAAGGATATAATAATATTCTAAAGAGTGCCTTCTAATGTTTCAATTGTTCTTAAGTGTATTCGTATTTGTGGTTTCTGTTTTCTAAATTTCTAGGAGGTTAGCAGTTTCCAGGAATTTTTATAAAGTGCCATGACAAATAGAAATTTCAGAAATGCTTCTTCATAATATATTTGTTTTTACAGTACAGTTAGGCCAAAGGTAAGAGCATATATATGGTTGTATATTTTCAAAATATATTTCTATTTTTACACAGAGGAAATATGTCTTATATTCTTTATTTTTAATACTGTTCTGTAAACTTTATAAGCACGGCTTTTATATATAAAAAAAAATAGAGAACCATCACATTAAGCTAGCCAGGTATATGATGCAATCTTAACTTGCAAACAAAAAATGTTGATACTTAGATAAAAACTTATATTAAGTATGTGCCATTATTTGCATGACACATTGCTGAAAGATTTCAAAGGAGGAAGTTTAAAAACACATAATTAAGAACTCATTTTGAGACATCTCCTTAAAGGTTACTAGACAGCAAATGTTTGGAGTTATCTATTTTCAATCAATGAAATTATCATGGTATTAGTATATGCACATATTTTTGTGAAATAGAACATCTGAAATGGCATGATCTTTTTCAACATTTTTTAACATCCAGGTATAATAATGCAGCATGAAATCTTTTCCTTGTTTCTAAATTTAATTGATTTAATCACTGAATTTAAATGCTTGGAAATTGTTCTGCTTGCCAGTGTTTGAATGCCAAATACATCATCTACAGCTCTAAAATGAATGTTGCTGTTATATTTAGACAACTTAAACACTGCCTTCTAAATTACCCTAAGTTATCCAAAGAAATGTTGAGAAAAAATTGATAATGAATGACAAATGTCCATTACCATAAATTTTCAGATAAGTAAACTTTTACAAGATATAGAAAATGTTTAGAATCTTACTATTTAAATGCTCTTTGTGCAATTAGCCAGGCAATACAATGCACAGCACACATAGGCTATTTCAGCTCTTCCAGAACTCACCACCACCATTTGAAAGAGAGACAACAAAGTAATTTTCAGAGGCAGAAGAAATTCAAGTTTTGCCAAGCCTTTAAAGACATCAACTCATTTATTCTCTTTGATCAATTTGGTTTGGATTGACTTTTTTTCTTCCTACTTACTGAGAGTTTTTAAAAAATTTAAATAGAAATAATAAAGTCATTTGATGTAGAGAGAGTCCTTAACAGCCAGTGAGATACACAGTCTTTCCCTCTGGCTCCTAATAAGTATCATGGTTTTAGTCTTCCCTGGCACAGTGCACAGACATCAGATAGGGTGTGGCAGGGAGGGGCATGTGCTGTGTAAAGTACATGCAAAAGCTTTTTCTACAGCAGCTGATGCACAGAAATTCTTTGCAAGATGATAAACAAAAATAATGTTTATACCAAGTATTCAAAACGGGCTATATAAATGACAGGAAGTGGCAGAAGCTGCAATATTAGCCTCGAGCACTTTTCTGCCTCACCTTGACAATTTTTGCCATATCCATGTACTTCCTGTATGATTATTTGGTTTTGGTTTTTATTCTTAAATAGGTTTATTTCAAAAATAACATTTAGATTACATCACAAATTAAAAAAAATATATATATATATATATATAACTTCCCTTAACATAAAGAGACAATAGTACTAGTTAAAACTATTAAACGCTAAAGTATTCATCTGTGTAGTGCTTAAACCATCTCAATTTTCCATCAAGAGGAGTGCATGTTTCACTTTGGGAAATTCTACCCAAATGAAAAAGTACCATTGCCAAACAGGAATGAAATCATTGAACACTTCACAGACATGCAAATTAATTGGTTTTTAAAATAAACTTTCGTATGACAGGTACCAAGCCAGCTGTATCCCTGTGTAGGGTAGACAGTCATCTAGTTTATCAAGTTCCAAGTGGGAAGTTCAGCAGTTCCCAACAGTATCTCCTTTAGATTCTGGCAAATGTATGAAACTATGATTTAAATGTCATTACTTTTGCTCAGTAGTATTCAGTTTCAAAAGTAGTCAACTTTTTTTTTTGGCAAATGAAGCAATATTTTAAAAACCAGTTAATAAAAGAAAATTGGAATTGTATTTGTCCAATATAAGGTTCAAACTGCTACTTTGTGTACAGTTTATCTGTGAGAATAAAGGAGCTATTTTGATGAAGACAGTTACAGTATCAGAGGTATCTTATTTTCATTGATTTCTGCATTTTGTTTGGTTATGTGGTATCAGGGATGTCCTGACCTAGATATATATGCAATTGTAAATGTTATGAAGTTTTACATTTCACATGGCTGTTTTGCACCATTTTGATTTCATTATTGGAAATTGGAATAGTCAGACTTGTATCTTGAAAGCTCAAATCATTAGAATAACTAAAAACTGCTCACATTACTTGCAATGTACCAACTGGTCAAAAGTGACTTTTCAAAGGTGTCTTTTTAATAGAGCTTTTCGACTGTGTCAATACAAATGTATGAATTTACTTGCTTATCTGGTTCAAATGTTCACTAGAAGTTTTAATTAGTTAAATTTATCTTATTGGTTTATCTTAGCTAAAACTGTAGGTTTTCTTAGCAGCAGCCATAAGCATGTTTATATCACAAATCATGTATAAAAGTACAGTAGATAAATAAGGTAGCATAAGCCTATTATTTTGGGAAGCTAGGTAACTAATGCAATTTATTTATGAGTAAATTTTTTTCTAAAAAGTGATTTCCATTTCACTTAAAATATTAGCACTGTTATTTTGTTTTTACTTCCATTGACTGTTATACACTGTCTGTTGCTTGTGCCAAACAAAAGTACCTGAGGTTACATTTACCTTTTTTTTTGAATTAAGGTATCATTGATACATAATCTTATGAAGGTTTCCCATGAGCAACATTGTGGTTACTACATTCACCCATATTATCAAGGCCCCCACACCTCATTGCAGTCACTGTCCATCAGCATAGTAAGATACTATAGAGTCACTACTTATCTTCTCCGGGCTATACTGCCTTCCCCATGCTCCCCCTATATTATATGTGCTTATATACATTATAAGGAATAAAGCCCCTTAATTCCCTTCTCCCTCTTGCCCCAGCCACCCTCGCCACCCCACATTTTCCAATTAATGCCAATTATTGCCATAGTAATTTGTTTGTTTATATATGCATATGTATATAAATGTGTATGTGTGAGTATGCGTACCTATCATTTTATCTACCTATCATCATCCCTACCTGTGTAGAAGGAAGAAAAGGAGGAAGGGGAGCCAAAGAAGAGAAAGTTGTTTTTGTCTGGTGATATAACTTAATGAATTCAGAATCATTAATATGATGAAAGTTCTTACAGAACACACTTTAGTGTGTTTTTATTATACATTTTTCACTGTCCTAAAATATGGCAATAATGAATTTGAATCAAGTTTTTCAGAAACTCTGAAGAATCACAGTTATAACTCAATGGAACACAGTTTGAAAAATAATGTTTTAGCTGAAGGCCTTTCTTTCTTTTAAAATGCAAATACCTCTAACTTTCATCTGCAATCAGTCATTTACACATTAATGTGAATGACTTTATCAGACATCTTTTGGAGGCTTGGATTTAATTCAGAAGAAGGGAAAGCAAAGATAAACTCAGCAACTGAAAGAAATGGGAAAGAATGAATATTAAGGTTAAGGGCACTAAAGACCACTTGGCCTAGTTTGCTTAAAGACCATGATGTCTACATATAATCCACTCATTTGTGTTCAAAAAGCCAAAAAACAAAAATAAAAACAAAAGACAAACCCACAAAGAAAATCTCTAATGAATTAAATGAATGTGAGAGTGAGTGTGTTTCAGAATTGCATCCAACTGCTTTAGAATATTTTGCTGGAACAATAATGTAAATAATGAATTACTTATAATTTTGAACAACTTAAATCAACCACAAAATTTCCAAACAGTGAATTTATTAATTGAAGATACTCTGATCTTACACTGTAAGTGTCCTCAAAGACCACAAACTAATTGTGCAAGAGTCCCAGAACATGTATGGCACAATACAAAGGATTTAGTGCTCCACACTTGATCCTGTACTTTTGGTCTATCACATATTTTTAAATTAAAAAAGAAATCTTGTAAAATTTTTTCTTAATTTAAATCCTTCTACTAAATAAAGTAATTTACCTTTATTACAAGAATCTAGTTGTGTATTCTTTCCACATTGCCTGACCCCACACACACTGAAATCTTTCTCAAAGTTTATGGAAATAAGCCTAGTTTAAACTTCAGATGTTTTGCAGAGGCATACCATAAAAGTTATTAATTAATATTTCAAGAAAGTGTTTTCTGAAAAAGAAGAAATTTACATCATTAAATTTTTCATTTCTTTACTTAGATGTATTTTCTAAAAGTGAGAGATATTAATTTGAATCTGGGTGAAGGAAACATGTTGGAGTAGAATTGTATTTCTCATATTTCATTTTTTCTTGTAACTATCTTGTGTAAATTTGAAAGTACATTGAGTTTTAAAATACTGATTGACCTTCATGCTTAATACTATTGTTTTTGTGTCAGGAAACTGAAAACAAAATCAAATGATAGAAATATTTACCATTTAGGAAAGGGGTACATGCAGATATTTTAAGTAGTCAATTTCACTGCTGACTATTAAGTGCAATACTTAAAATGAACAGACAAATTTGAAATAAAAATTTAAAAGCATCCTGAGATACTTCTGACTATTCTGTTGTGAAATATATCAAAATGAAAATTCTTTCTTGATTAAAAATTAAAGACTGATTTATATACAGTAGTTTATCTTTTTATATTCATCTGATAATGTCATTTTTAGCAGTGAAATTATACTTAATTTGAAATAAAACTAAACACAAATAACCATAGTCAGTTAAGAGAGGGAAGAAAAAGTTGAGCCATTATTGCTCATATAATGACCTTCAAAAACTGACTTCTACTCTCTTCCCCATGTTTTTACTAAGAAAATGTGTTCCTAAGTCACACATCCTATAGGTTTCCACTTTCTTCTTGCTCAGGTTCACAGACACTTGGTTCCAATAGTTCCACAGTACAAAGCAAGAGACAGAATGGGAAAAGAGAACATTTCCTACAGTCAAGGGCACTTAGAATCTATGATCATACTTCCAGCTGACTTGTCTGTGTATTCCTGAAGAATGCATGCAAAGAGGGATGAATGAGGACAGCAAAAGGCGTGACTACAGTTGCTTCGTGTGGGGTGTACACATGCCTGGCGTGGCAGAGCGCACCATGAGAAGTTGGCAGCTGAGTACTGAGAATCAGTTCAGGTATGTATCTGGAATACCTACTCGCAAAGGACGTGCCAAGTATTGAAATGTAGACACCAAATAAAACATAAACCTGGAAATTATTGTAGATATAATATATATAAAACTCTTTTTTAATGTTATGGACTATATTACTATGTAGTATATGCACTCATTTCTTCCCTAGGGAGAGAAGCAGATATTTTCAAGTCTGGTCTTAGTATGGTCCTTGAACTAATTTCAGTACTTAGAACTTTTTCACTAATGCTCTTAGAAATCTACTCATTCACATTTAAATATAAACACTTTAATGTCAGTAATTCCAAGAAATTAATATTGATATTTAGTTTCTACTATCTTTAAATCCTATGTATTTCTCTGTATTTCTCCTTCAAAAATACATTTTCCTCCATTTCCATAGAGTTATACTCATTCTGAGTAGAAACCATTTAATTATTTTGGTGTAAACATGCTTATACTAAATTACACTCCTCTTTAGGATTAACTACACATTTAAAAGGCATAAAACTTTCTGCCATTGGCAGGTTGTAATGAGCACTTTCTTCAAGAGGATACCTACCACTTTCTCCATCAATCTTTGTCACTCTTATGGGTCACCAAAATCCACATAACAGATGTCACTGTCCAATACTGAAACCTGAATCAGGTGGCTGAAGATACTGAAGCATAAAGCTATGTCCTATTGCCATCAAGCCTACCAACCATCCTCACATTTTATTTTATTCATTTAGAAGTTATATTTATATATTTTTATTGGGCCCATATGGTTTTAACCTCTTTTTATTTTCTCTTTGCTACACTGAGCTGAGCCAATATGTTTCCTGGCTGTCTAAATACTCCCAACAGTATTAAGTAGATTCTGTAAAGTAAAATAAACACTATGGCTGATATACAAAAATTATTTGTGCACAACCAATTATTAGGACACAAACAGCTTGATACCTTTGTTTTTAAAATCTGTTAACAATAGATAGTTGTCATGTCCCAGTGTGAACTATAGTACAATGAAGTTGAAAATTCTGATCCACAGCTATTCTATCCTATTTTGTTAGTATTTTGCCCTCTGTTCCCCATGTATCCTACTTGTTTTAAATTTCTGGAAAAATATTAGCAGATAACCAACATTTCCTGTGGGATATTTAAATTTGCCATTCTATGTGGTACTTAGAACAATAGCTTAATGTGAGATAGTTTTCATATCATAGCCTGACTAAAGAAACCGAAGAATAAAACAATCTTATGACACAATATTAGAAAAACCTTAACTAGGCCCTTGTTACAGCAAGTCAAACATCCTGACCAAGCTGATCATATTCCAGAACTTAATGTATAATATATTCTATATTATTATCCACTAAATGCCCATGTGTATTTCATTTTCTGTGGGAAGAGCTATCTCTAAAAAAAAAGAATAAAGGAGACAAAAAATCCATTAAATATATAGCAAGTTTATACATGCTTTTAGAATCTGTGATACAATCAAACATGCATATTTGATATTATGAAAAATACTACTGCATATATATTACATAAAACTATAGCACAATGGAAAACTCTTTTAAGTTACAGAAGCCTTCAAAAACAGATTAAAGTACAGCTTAACAATTAAATACTAGAAAACTTACCTTGACTTGCAAACTTCAACTCTTTGGCATCTGTAAGCGTAGTCCTTTTGTCAGACACTTTTTTCTCTATTCTGCGATGGCTTCGTCTTTTCTTAGACTCGCCCCAAAGATTGGATCCTCCATGCATACTTGGTATATTCAAAATAGCAATTCCTTCCAGAGAGATATTGATTAAATCTATCTGTACTCCATCACACTGATGTAAAAAGAACAAAAACAGTAAGATATTTTATCTTTCTTTCCTTGATTTCTTTCTTTGCATTTCCTTATTATTTTAATAAAAGCTTTTAAACCCATAATCTTGTCATTCCTAAATAAACTTTTCAAGAACACTTAAAAACCAAATGATTATCCTAAAAGTCAATATAAAAGATAAAGCAGTTATCATTAAAAGTCTCTAAGAATGACCTCATTAAATCATCAGTGTATCTTTGTTTACAGAAAACCTTCAGGTGGGACACATGGTAGCATCTGTCTATAACCATGTCGCCAGTTGCAAATTTCTAATATGTCACAAGAGTTTGATTGGTCAAATATTAGACAGAAATTTTATGATTACCTTCTATTCAGAACACACTGCAAGGCACTACTGGGGGCAAATAAACAGAATTAATAATTCATTGTCTCACTTTTCTGGGCAATGAAAGAAGTGGCTTAAGAGACCTTTGAAAAAAGAAAAATAACGTATAAAACATCAATTCAAATAGATCTGAATTGCATTAGAGTGACCAAGCATGGTTTCTCGAACTAGATAAAGTTCTAAGCACAGCATCAAATGCAGTAAGAGGCACAGTTGTCTAAAGGAATAGGGAGGAGCAGGCAGGCTGAGCAAGAGAAAGACCAAGAGTAGAAGCCATCTCCAACCCACCATTACTTTATAGCTGCTGTAACAATGATTGAAAAATAAAAATGGTCAGCCGGATCTTTTTGTTTGCCTGAGGAGAAAACACCCTTTTGATTTTTAAAAATAATATGGAACTTGCTAACAGACAATGCTTTGCAATATTCAGAGTGGTCAACTTTTGGATTTTTAAAATTTTCTGGCCGTTTCCATTGACAGATACATGTGGAGAATAGTGACATGGCCATACTGTATTTTTGGAATTATTAATTATTTTTTCATTTGCTTTGCATTTTCTAGAATGGTAGTTATTTACACATATACCCCAGATATTCTGCCATTTCCAGCTATAAGTTAATGCGAGAAGAGATGTAAATATGTAGTACTTTGTTTTTACAAAGAACTTTGTTGGGGGTATATGCATTTCATAAACTGGAGTATATATGCAGTGGGATTGTTTAGTTGTCGTATCTTTTTACAGAAAAAGCACTGAGACTGACTTCATCATTCTCATTCTCTTGGCAATCATGATTTTTGAATCTCAATGAGACAATGCTCCACCAAAATGATAAGAACAAAACAAACAAGAAAGAGCCCTTTCTTTTTCCACATTTGCCTCATCACGCCATCATGCTGAATCTAATACCTCATCTTGCTCACCAAAATATAAAAACTGTGAAATAAAGCAACACATCTTGAGCCTACTTGGCAGGGCTGGAATCAGATTCTAGAGAAGGTGCCAAGTTTTCATTCAGTTTGTTTCAAGGAGGGTGAAACTGAGGTCTGGAGGATGCCTTATTCCTCCCCCTAGAAACAAATGATTTTTCCCCTCCTTTTCATGTATTAAATTAAGATGATTTCTTTTTACTAAAGAATTCTGTTCATGTGTATACTCACTTATCGCTATATAGTCTAGATAAACAGATATTAATTTCATAATTAAAAGTAATCTTGTGTAAATACCCTGCAGGCCTCAATGAATCAAACACATACTGTGTGTCAGGCCTCCCACTGTCTTCAAGTGGAATGTACTGGCTGGATAATTAGATAGTACATATTTTTTAACCTTATTTGCATGCATATTATATCTTTTGCACACTGACAAGCAGCAGTAACAACAAAAGTCAGATTACCACAGGGAATTCCCACAAAGAAGTCTTCATTCCTTATAATTTGCAGCCTAAATTAAAATAATTTGATCTTTGACAAGGATGAAATGTCAAGCAGAAGGGGGTCCTCTACAAGCCACGGCCTGTGGCTTCTGAAATCTGCCTAATTTATGTCAGTCACTTCTTAATACATATTTAAGTATTACACGAAAAAGATGATAAATATGCAATCTGACACCTTTGGTATTTCCCTGCTGTTAATTTATAAAGGTCTGGCTTTCCCCAAACTGACTAAAATAATTTAAATAACAGAAGAATGGTGCAATAAACTGGAGTTGGGGGCTGGCTTCCATTTTCACTCAATATTGAACACAGCAGGTAGTACACTAAGACAATTATTTGACTAGGCCTTAGAACCCCACTGTGTCAAGTTACTTTCAGAATTAGTGAAGGAGTATTCCTTTGTTCATCTGCAGAAAAGGAAATCTGTGGCAAATAGGTTTTCTTTTTAATTGAACTAGGGGAGTTACATGTGACAATTGAAAAACATCAGTGTTACTGTTATTCATGTTTCACTCTTCAGAGTCTTGTCACGTGCAGTTCTAAGGAAACAGAGTACGTAGCGCTCTGAAAAGTGAAAAGAAAAAAAAAATCCTCAAGGAGTCCTAAAGAAGGACTCATAAAGAACAGTGAGGATCCTATGAGAGCTGGACAATGTGCTTACACAAATTGCTATTTATTAATGATCTGTCTCCACCAGTTCTCGACCCCAGGTTACCTTCCTCTGTTTTCTTTAATATTATGTCCATGAGTTTGAAAACCTTCAGTGCTAGTTCTGATGGAGAACAGGATATGTAGCACACCAGCTGAGTGCAGGCAAATAAAAGCTGATGAAGGCTATGAAATATAAACAAGTTTTAATACTGTGTCAGATAATATTTTCATCCGCTTTGGAGATTTATGATTTTTAAAAGGCAGTTGCAGAGCAAAAGAATATAAAAGCTTAAAAGCTAACAGCCTAGGTTAGTCAATAAATCCTGAATATTTTTATTATGTGGGAGGAAGACTGTTAACGTATATGGGAGCTGTATGTAAAGTGCAACTCAGTGACACCACTGTCTACTCTGTTCAGTTTTAAAACAGAGGATCTTATTCCAGAGACAAATGTATCTACCAGAAGAGAGGATGGTTTAAAAATTTCTGAGAAAGTATTTTAATCTTCACATACGAATATACACTACATCACACTATACAGAGGTGTTAAAGACAAACAAACTTTTCTATGTGAATTTAGTGTTTCAGATTCAGTTAATGTATCATTTGATATAAAAATTCAAAACATGAAGAACTTTGGACAGATGTCAGTATGGATAATAAATTTGATGGGATACAATTAATGATAAACTGTAAATATTTTTTTCTATAGACAGCCTAATTTTATATATGGATCAGGTAAAAATTATTCATAATTTTATTCTGTAAAACACAAAAACATTGTTTTGTTCATTAAAGAAAACAGCATGGAGTAAAATGACTCATCTAAGCCTGCTTTGAGAAGAGTTTTTGTAAATTCATGTGTAATTCATCAGACAAATTTATGCTTTTGCAGAAAGCTACAAATTAAAATAGAGACACATTAAGGGCTTATCAGTATCTCTTCTGATATTTAAAGGCTGCAGGACTCTATTTTACCAGTGATTAACCTCCATATTTTCTGAAATGCATTTTACAAGTTTTAGCTACAAAACACCATGTGATATAGAACATGACTTTTAGGTTATCTCAGTAGTGGCTGGCAGTGCAGTGATGGTGATGCAAGTGTGGATGGCAGATAATTACAGAACACCTTTTAGAGTGGAATGGGAGATAGTGGATAAGCAAGAGGAGGA
Organism: Manis javanica; assembly: GCF_040802235.1. Taxonomy (NCBI): domain Eukaryota; kingdom Metazoa; phylum Chordata; class Mammalia; order Pholidota; family Manidae; genus Manis; species Manis javanica. The sequence continues at coordinate 60,025,383 of NC_133161.1, read as the reverse complement.
TGGAAGTGTACTCGGAAAAACGGGAAAATTTGAGACTGCTACAATGTGCATGTGCACACACACACACAGATGCTGAGCACAATCATAATAATATTGCTGGTTCAAGATACTAAGCATTAGCCATAAGCATTAGAAAAAACCATTTTAGTTTTACATGCTTTTCTTTTTTTAGCAGATTCTGTGAAAGCTAGAAATTATTGCTGGAATACTAATTAGAATTCTTAACAGAAGTTATCTTATTCAAAATAGCTTCTGGTAAACACAGAAAAGAATTTTCACCTTTTGGTGGTTCAGTCCTCTTTTGCCTATCTCATTTCCCCTTCATCCTCCTCACTAAGAAATATGGTGATGTATTTACCTTAATCAAGTGATAACATTATATCACATCCTTATCACATTTGTTGTTCTTTTCTGAAATAAGGAGTTATTTTTTGTTTTGAACTTAATGAGTCGAATTTTTGTTTTCTATGACCATCTTTGTTGAGGTCCACCCTGTCTCCCTTCACAGTTGCTTCTGGAATTTCAATGCACACACACAAAAATCTCTTGGGGAGCTTTAGAAGAGAGGGCAGATTGTTTAAGTGTTCTTACACACACACATACAAATGTGCACATGCACAGAAGAGAGCAGGAAGGAACTTGGAGGTGATGGGCATGTTGATGACACTGAATATGGTGATGGTTTCATAGGTATATTTTCATCTCCACACTGAGTTGTATACATGCATGAAATATGTACAGCTTTTTGCATGTCAACCAAAATGGTTAAAAAAAAAATGTCAGTTGTCAAGTTGGATTTCCTCCAACCCAAGATAGTGTGTTGGTAGGGCTAAGGCAACGGTAAGGTCCTGTAAATGCATGTTGAAGGAATATCTAAGATGATTTTGATATCAGAAAAGAAGGACAAAGACTAACCTATGAAACACTGTCCAATTGCTTTTAAGAGCTCTGCGCTTTCCAGGTTACTGGACAATAAGAATTTATCTTTTGATTCCTGTTCCAGGTTACTGGACAATAAGAATTTATCTTTTGATTCCTGCTAATTTATTTTGTGTCCCCAAAATTCTTCTTGCTTTTTTTTAATCCTTGAGATCACTTTGGTTTTCTAGAATTACTTAATCATTAAGACAAAGCTTAGTACCTTGGAATGGAAATTCTTTGCCCTGAAACTTAGACCATCCTTCCCATTCTCACTGACACCCAGAAGATGAAAATACTCTGGAGAATGGGCTACTTTATTCCCTCATGAACTTTGCCTGATACATGGAGCAAATTAAAAACCAATGAACCTTTGTAGCTTCAATCCCACATGTTGACCTTAGATTCTTAGGTGCACATCCATGCCTCAAAGAGTTTAATATAAACTTTGCTTCCAATATATTATCTAGCAATTTTAAAGCTTTTCATTTTATTTATCTTTTGTAAGAAAGATATAGGAAAACTGAAATTTTTAAATTAAAATCTTCAACTTTGTTAATCTCTAACCATATATATGTATATTATATATCATGTATGTGTTATATGTACATATATATAATATATGCATGTATGTATATATAGTCTCCAATTGATTTGTTTCCTTAGATTTAAACGTTTTGGCAGCAATACGATTCTTGTTTCTCTTAAATTACTAAAGAAAATAAATGCTCATCTGTTCATCTCTGCAGTGGAGATATAATAGAATCTCTCTAATTCATAGGATTTTTATGAAGACATCAGATAACATGTACACTGCTTAGAACCAATTATAAAGTACAATTAATAAGATAAATCTTAGCTATTTTTATTATCAACTTCACCCCATAATATTCATATTATTCCAAATATTAACCCCTTTTGGAAAAAGTGTCCTATATGAAAAAGAAATGTGAAATACAGGGTCACACAGCAAATTCTTTGTTTTAAAGAAGCTGCTGATAAAATATATGTCCATTACATGAGGTCCTGTTGTACTGAACTGATTTTATTCTGTTATACATTTTCAAACCATAGTTGGTATAGTTTTAAGCCAAATAGGAGGCAATAGCAAACAGAATCGAATTTCCAAATTGATGTTTTGTTAAATTTAATTCTGAAGTAACCTTGAGGGTAGAAAGGCATATTCTGCTAATATGATAGACTGGATTCATTAAAAAGTAGGTAGAGAAGCAGATTTTGCATTACCATTCATACACATACACATGCACAAACATATCAAGTTTTAGAATTGAGATAAATATATTAAATTATGGCAGTATTTCCAAGATATGAACAACAGAATGGGGAGTATACAGCACTGGTTCTGACTTATTAATGCTCCTACAGTGGTTCCAATAAGCCAGTAAATGCAGAGCTGGGAAGGCAGACTTGGAGGGTACGTAGAAACACGACTCTAAGAAGAATAACTTAAAGTTACCCATATTTCTTGGGGGAACACTACAAACAGTTTTTCTATAACATGTAAAATTCTGTGGATCAACTTTTTTACTCAATTTTATCATTTGATTACAATAAATGTTTTCCACATATATTTGCATTCAAATATTTTCACTGTATTTCTTTGAACATTTTTTACTTTGTGACAAATATGACAACATATTATAGAGCAATGTGGGTTTTTTAAAATTAAGAGTTTATTTTATTTAGGGAAGTTAAAGGTTTATGGTAAAATTAAAGGTAAAGTACAGAGATTTCCCATATACCCCCATCCTCACACATGCACAGCCTCCCCCATCATTCATATTTCCCACCAAAGTAGTACATTTGTTACAACTGGTGAACCTACATTGAACACATCATAATCATCTAAAGTTCATAGTTTTTAATTACTGTTCATTCTTGGTGTATATTCCATGGTTTTGACCAAATGTCAAATGACATTTATTCATCATCATTGTGTCACACAGAGTATTTTCACTGCCCTAAAGAAATCCTCTGTGCACCTGTCCCTCTCTCTCCTCACAACCCTTAGCGACCACTGATCTTTTTCTGTCTTTGTAATTTTGCCTTTTCCAGAAGGTAATATGTTAGAAACATACAGTATGTTGATTTTTCAGGATGGCTCCTTTCATTTAGTAACATATATTTAAGGGGTCTCCATGTGTTTTCATGGCTTGATAGCTCACTCCTTTTTAGCACAAATAATAATTCATAGTCTGGATGTGCCACAGTTTATTCATTCACCTACTGCAGGGCCTCTTATTTGCTTTCAAGTTATAAACATCATGTGCAGCTTTTTCAGTTGACGTAAGTTTTCAACTTCTTTGGGAAAATACCAAGGAGTATGACTGCTGGATTATATAGTAAGAGTATGTCTAGTTTTGTTAGAAACCATCCAGCTGTCTTCCAAAGTGGTCATACCATTTTGCATCACCACCAACAATGAACAAGAATTGCTGTTATTCCACAGCCTCACCAGCATTTGGTGTTTTCACTAATCTAATAGGTGTACAGTGGTATATCATTGTTATTTTAATTTGCATTTGGCTGGTGATGTGTCATGTGAAACATCATTCACATGCTTACTTGCCATCTGTGTATCTTTTTTTTGGTGAGATACCCGTTGAAGCCTTAGGGCCATTTTTCAATGGGGTTGTTTATTTTCTTAATTAAGTTTTAAGAATTCTTGGTATATTTTGGATAATAATCCATTATCAGATACGTCTTTTGCAAATATTTTCTGACAATCTGTGGCTTATTTTCTCACTCTCTTGACATTTTATTTCACAGAGCATTTTTTTAATTTCAATGAAATCCAGCTTAACAATTACTTCTTTCATGGATCCTGCCTTTTATATTGTATCTAAACAGGCATTGGCATCCCCAAGACCACCTAGGTTTTCTCATGTGTTACCTTCTAGAATTTTGTAGTTTTCCATTTTACATTTAGGTGTATGGTCCATTTTGTTAACGGTGAAGGTCTGTGTCAAGATTCATTATTTTGCTGTGAATGTCCAGTTGTTGCAGCACCATTTCTTAAAACAGACCTTCTTAGCTCCACGTTATTGCCTTTACCCTTTGTCAAAGATCAGTTCACTATGCTTACATGGGTCCATTTCTGGGATCTCTATTCTGTCCCATTGATTTGTCTGTCTATTCTTTCACCAATATTATACTGTTTTGAGTCTTGTACCTTTATAGTAAATCTTGAAATCAGGCAGTGTCATTCCTCCAACATCGTTCTTCTCCTTCAATATTGTGTTTTCTACTCTGGGTCTGTTGACTCTCTATATGAACTTTAGAATCAGGGTGTTGATATTCACAAAATAATTTGCTGGGATTCTGACTGAAGTTGTGTTTAATCTGTAGATCAGGTTGGGAAGAACTGACATCTTGACAGTACTGTGTTTTCCTCTCTATGGAATATCTCTTCTAGATGACCTTTTTTTTCACTTTGTGTTCAGTGGTAGGGAAAGGTAAGGAGAGGTGCAAGAGGATCCAGAATATCTACCCTAAGTTCAACCTGAAGCTATGCTTTTTTTTTTTATTTGCCTTGTTCTACAGATTTTTTTTGAGTATAGGTGTCCGAAGGTAAAAAATGTTCAAAATATGCATCAATTTTTAAAAATAATTTTTGAAGGTAAAGGGGAGTTTTAAATGTTTTTTACAAATACATATGTACATATTTAACACTATCTAGGTATATAAAACATATAAACATGTATGTCTCCAGGAATGGTAATAACAGAAAGTCTTTGTTAAGCCAAATCCTTTACCTTTTGTGATTATATTTCTTTTCAGAGTTATGATCTGATTCAGTCATGAAGGGCTTTTCCTATTCCATGATTATCAATTCTACTTCTAATACTTCAATTTATCCACAAATCATGATGAAAAAAAAAATCCAAAAAGGTTACATTCTGAAATAGTACCACTTAATGTTGTTATTATCATTAATAGTGAATTAGAAAGCTAGGATAATGAAGAACCCAGCCAGGCCATTATGATCCTATTTGGTCCATAACTACAAGTTATGCATTTATTTCTTAAATTAAACATATTGAAGCTAGCCAGTATTTCTCAATTCATATTAGATAGTGAGTAGGTGTTCTTTTTTCATAATTATGTTCCTTTGGTTTGTCTTTATCATTCATTAAAATGTAAGTTTACCTTTTTCCTTATACCCTAAAATCTCTGAATAAAACTAAGTCATTTTCTATTATAACCTGTTCCTAAAATTTTTAGTTCTACAGTGTCTATATTGTTTGGCAGACCTATTTGCTCCAAATCTTTTCAAAGTGTATCTTTTTTTTTTTTCTATCTTTACCCTCTTTCTTGGCTTTTCCACTTCCTATAAATGTAAGAAATGGCTACCTCAGGAACTGAGAAAATCTAGTTAATGAATGGGAATGGAATGGAAAAGTGTATTTTTTAAACTTTATTCATGATAATACAATTTTAGTGAACTGTGTTTTAAAGGTTATAAGATACTAAGACCTGAAAATAATAAGGTTCTTTTTAGGTACCTTGCAACTTTTTTCTTTCTCTTCAAGTACTTTATCTTACAATTTTCTATCCACACTATGTCCAGTACTTCTCCATTGATTTCTAAAGTTAAGTTCCCCCTCTCATTCTTTTATACTGTATTAAAACAACTCATAACTAGAGTTAACTTTATAGTATGATTTTTAGACAGTGCTAGAATCCCAGTGAGTGACAGAAATGTTATTTAGAATCATGGATAAAGTCATGTGGACTGCTCAAAGTATAATTCCTTCCATGGACTACCACAAACATTTTAATAACCAAACTCAAGCCATGTCATTGTATTAAAAAGAGAATTCATGTTTTCTTACTTCTATTTCTATAGATTCATGTAGCTTCTTGCAGGTGGCTGAGAAAGTTTCAGATGTGCCAAATTCAAAATACCAAAATTTGTTCTTCATTCTGAAAAAGGAAAGGAAGAAGCAACTTAAGTGATTATCAGTAACAGAAGGGAATTTTTTAAACGGAGTAGCCCTGTCTTATATTCTGTGACAGAAAAGGTTTGAGGACATGCACCATCTATAATGTAATAGAGGGTCACATAATTTTCAAAGATAAATGTTGGTGTCAAATTGTATGAATGCCCCTGAGGGAATTACAGGAATGTGTTGATCTGACAGATTCAATTATATGTTTCTATATATTAGTTGCTCAAATTTTAAAATATGATTTTAGTGCTTATGATTATTAGCTCATTCTTTAGACAGTTTGATTTAGACCAGCCACTCTGTAATTATATATACAGAGAAAAAAATCTGGGCTTTTCATGAGAAAACAAGAGACTAAACTAAATATGCTATATTTTTCTAGAAAGCTATGTACTCTTCAGAAACTTGGTAACATTGAATAACACATTAAAAAGAAAAAAAGTAGTGGTTATACATAGAGATAAAAATTAGTAACTTTGGAATAACTATTATTTTATAAAGATAGTGTCCTCTTTTATATGCACAGTGGTAGAAATTATGATATAGTATGGAAGAACTAAATAAGTAATAACAAAATTTTTTCAATTTACCAAAAGTTAAAGAAAAATATAGTTTAAAATATTTCAGTATTTAATTTGGAAGTAAGATGGTCAAAAAAATTTTTCACCCATAACCCAATTAATCATATCTTTGTTTCTTGTGCCAGTTAATTAAATTTATGATCATTTAATGTATTTTTACAAAGGTTGACTAGATTTTTATATTATCCAGTATTTAATTTAGAAATTCTTTCTCATGAAAAAATAGTGTTTAATTATATATATTCTAATTAGGTATCATGCCCTCAATTAGAAGAAAATACGGGTCAAATGAGATACATGTTTTCACATACAGGCATAAAGGCAAAACAGGAAAATTTGTGTTATGATATTCAAATATTATTTCTGACATCAAGTTATTTGTTCTGAAGTACAAAAATTCACATGTGCTTTTCACATTAAAGTGTCAAACACTTCTACAATTAAAAGGACATTTAGAAAGGACCTTACTATTTGATTCTACCCTATAAGTTATGGAAAATTACATGGAATTCTTATTACTTATTACAGTGCTTATTACTATGCTGTGCTGATTAGTTCTGATATGAAATTACAAATTTTAAAAGTAATCTCATCTGCCTAGACATATTCAATATTAGGCTCACTCATGATTTTTACAAAATTTTCTCTAGCCCTTCTTGTATCAATGTCCATAATTAGGTCAGATATTTGAAGAACAATATAGGTTACAAATGATTCTAGAACCATGAATCCTTATTCTATTCCAGAGAATATTTTCCTTGGGTTATGGTCTGATTTTATGTATCTAAGTAGATAAAAATAGATAATAGCTAGTTGGATAGAACAAGGGCGCAACACTTAACACCAAGATCTGTTGGCCTGAGCCTATATGCAAGTTTATATTTATTAATCTTACAGAATAGATGTACTTTTACACATTTATACATCAGCTGAAGTTAAATAAAATTAAAAATATCTTCCTATTGATTCATCATACTAATGAAAAATATGTTAATAAATTGGGAGGAAAATATTGGTCTGTATGAGGTGGTCTCAAGACAGCCTCAGAATGATAGTTAGTAGATATTTGATGACTGTTTGGACTTTTTTTCTACATTCAGCAAGTTTTCTGTCCTTTTATCCAGACATTCCTGGATTCATTAATTCTATCTAGTCATTCATTCAATAGATATTTCCAAATAATATTTACTTCTATATGTTACTGTATTAAGTTCTAAAGATACAAATAAAAACACAATTATTTTTGTCTCCAAAAAGCTCAGAATATTGTAAGATTATGGGCATATACAGTAATTAAAAAGTTAATTCTCCAAATGAAATATGAGCAAAGTATTGTGGGAAACCACTTCAGTAAATTAACTACTTTTACCTCAGGGAGTCCAGAGAGTTTTAGAAGACAAGATGATATTTTAAATAGAGAAGTAGAAGAAGGCAAAGGGAGAAGAGACAAGTTTTGGGCATTTTTTGGAGAGCAGGATGACTAAAAAGAATGCTGAATGTGGGCTAATAAGGGTCTGTTTCAGAAGGTGTATTTAAATTAAGGGGTTTGGACTTAATATTATAGATTAATAGGATGATGACAGAAGTTTATTAGCAGTGAAACAATGTGGCCAGGTTTGTTGTATGGACAAATAAATCTAGCAGGAATAAATAAGAGGGCTGGAATGTTGAAATACTGGTATTGTGGACAGAAATGTGGCTACCGATATAGGACAAATGCAATGTAATTCAAGGCGTAAACCAAGTGGCAAGCAAAATGGAGCAGAGTGGATCAATTCAAAAGACACAAATGAGGTAGGTGATATTAGATTATACTCATTTTAGCCATGCCAAATTATCTCTGAATGCATATGTGAGAGTATCAGAGCATTTACTCCAGCAAAAGAAAGGCTGTGGGTTTATATTTTGACATTCTATAATCTAATAAAAATTATATTATAGTATTATGTGTGTATATATGTATGTGTGTGTGTGTGTGTGTGTATATATATATATATATGTATATATATATGACTTCTGATTTCATATAAATGATTATTCCCTATTTTTTCCATTTTGTCCATCAAATCTCTTCAGATAGTTTAATCAGGATGTTGAAGAGCTTGAATCAGCTAACCAAGATATACTCACTTTAGCAAACATATCACACACAAAAAGGAAGTTCTGAGAATTTACATTCAGCCTTTATTCACCATATTAGTTAGCATTACTGCTCATGTGCAAAAGCTGCTTTAAATTCTCCATTATTACAACCATTTTATGTTTCACTTAGATAAATATATAGAGGTAATAAAAAGCACATAGAATCAGATTCTACATGACAAATTAAAAGCTGTTAAATTTTATTTTTTCAACCAAACTGGTCTTTAGGTTGTAGAAATGCAAAAAAATACATTTAAACACGTATGCTATTTATTTTTATGGCTCACATTACAATATGATCCAAATAATTCAAACTCAAATTTGTCAGAGAAAACATGTAGCTTTGGACTTTTAAGAATATGGTAACTGAACATTTAACCCATTGTAAAATATCTACACCAAAGTCAAATTTATTGTATTTTGAGACAGATTCTGTGATTCTAGATATGATGACAATGTCTACAAAAAAGTTATTCATACTATTATAATTTTAAGTCATTAATATAGTAAACCCTATTTCAATGAATTTAATTGCAAGTCTACAGGTTTTAGTTTAATATTTAAAGTTCTTAGTTACCAGATGTTCAGGTAAAAATGAACAAATTAGTGTCTGTTTACCAGGTATTTTTTTCACTAACAGTAATTTTGCTTCTACATATCTTCAGGGAAATGTGGGCTATTAGAGATTTTATTCAAGCAAAAAAATCATTCTTGTCATTATAAAATTTAGTTAATATTTAGTTCTCCAAGTTCTGAATTTTCAAATAGGCAATTTAATTTCTAAAGTGTGTTTTTCTTGGAATTTTTCTTCCTGGAATATATAACTTTTGTTTTGGCTTTTGTCTGCTAAGTTATGTTAATGAAGCAAACATAAAAACCAAACAAACAAAACATGAATTTGCTACTGCCTTTCAAAAAAGATACCAAAGAGACTAATTGGACATAAACTCATTTCAAACAAAGATGCAACATAAAGAGAGAAGGTGAAATTGCCTTACTTATCTTACTGGAGAAAGTTCAAAAGTCATAAACACAGAAAATTTTAATTCAGTGAAATTACCCTTAAAGGTCAACTTTTTCTCTCATAGATGTGTTTCCTTTATTATTTTCATGTATTTAGTGGTGATATAGAAGATGCAGGAAGACCAGTTAATATGTGTAAAACTGAAAAGTCTTCTTTTAAACACTTGAATTCCTCCCCAAACATACTTAACTAAGAGATTCTATCTATACTATATGGATAATATGGTCATCAGATAAGAAAATAAAACCCTTTCGATCTTTGCCTTTCAAATGAAAGTAAAACATAAGGTCCCAAAGTAGTTAAGTTAAAATGAATATAAAAGTAGTATTCTTTTTACTAAGAATGTTTCAAAAACTCACCTTTTTCATTAGCTTTCTTTTACTTTGGTCCTGTTATTAAGGTATTTCAACAGTTACTTCAAATCTGGCATTAAAATTATTTTCTAATGGAAAACAGTGTTTCTAACAATTAAGTAACTTAATGATAAGACTTGGTTCACAAGTCTATGGAACACCCTGGGAACCAGCAGGGATTGTGAACGTGGCTAACAGCATTGGTGATGAGAGATGAAGCACTGCTGACTTACATCTACAAAGTAAGTATTTACGTGGTACATTTATGTCATAGAATCAATTCAATTTTCTTTGTTTTTCATTGCCGAGACATCACACTGAACATTGGCTATGGAGTTACTCATTTATTCCAAAACAAAGTTATGTATTACTTTTAAAAATATACCACAAGTCAAATGGCAATGCCCTGGTGGGACCTGATTCCACCAGTGGACTAGCAGGATGTGGAAGCTGCAGCTCAAGAAAGGAAAAGCATCCACAGGGAAGCTGCAGCAAACAGACTTGACAGGGCAGCAATCCTAGGTTAACAAAGAGGTAAAGACAGGGGACATTTATACTTTATATTGTTTGCTCTGAAATTTCCTGTCAACTAAACGCCATCTGTATGGACAACAGAAATAGATAGGCATTTGATAAGAACTAAGTCCATACTCAACTGAATCAAATTGCCAATTTGATTTTTTCTTTTGATTGGCAACTATAAATTCACCACAAAATGGTTATGAAAAGGTAGTTCAAAGTTTAAGAATGAATGAATGGATTGGAATGAACAGGAAGTTTTACTCCAATTTATAAAACTCATACTATGAGGAGGAGCCAGGATGGCAGCGTGAGTAGGACAGTGGAAATCTCCTCCCAAAAACACATATATTTTTGAAAACACAACAAATACAACTGTCCCTAAAAGAGAGACTAGAAGATACAGGACAACAGCCAGACTACATCCACACCTGTGAGAACCCAGCACCTGGCAAAGGGGGTAAGATACAAGCTATGGCACGGCAGAACCCGAGGTCCCACACCCCAGCTCCCGGCGGTAGGAGAGGAGTCAGAGTGGGGAGGGAGAGGGAGCCCAGGACTGCTAAACACCCAGCCCTAGCCATCCACACCGGAGTGCAGACACACAGTGCAAGGAGCGTGGGAAACTAGCAAGACGGGACAGTAAAAACCTGCGAGTGTGTCCCTGCAGGCAGAGCCCCTGGGACAAAGAAAAGCGAGTGCTTTTTGAAAGTCCTAAAGGGACAGGGACCCCCACAGCTGGATGGAAGCATCCCGGGACACTTAGCCGAGCTGCTGGGAATCCCGGGGAACTCCGGGCACCCTAACCCCCTGGGCAGCAGCTCTCAGACCCCACACGGCAATAAACAGGGGGGGGGGGGCACGGCAATTAGACAAAACAAAGACATACAAGGAATACAGATTGGTAAAGAAGAAGTTAAACTATCCCTATTTGCAGATGACATGATATTGTCCATAAAAATCCCCAAATAACCCACTCCTAAACTACTAGAACTAATATCAGAATTCAGCAATGTTGCAGGATACAAAATTAACACACAGAAATCTGTGGCTTTCCTATACACTAACAATGAACTAATAGAAAGAGAAATCAGGAAAACAATTCCATTCACAATAGCATCAAAAAGAATAAAATATCTAGGAATAAACCTAACCAAGAAAGTGAAAGACCTATACCCTGAAAACTATAAGACACTCTTAAGAGAAATTAAAGAGGTCACTAACAAATGGAAACTCATCCCATGCTCCTGGCTAGGAAGACTTAATATTGTCAAAATGGCCATCCTGCCCAAAACAATATACAGATTCAATGCACTCCCTATCAAATTACCAACAGCATTCTTAAATGAACTGGAACAAATAGTTCAAAAATTCATATGGAAACACCAAAGACCCCAAATAGCTAAAGCAATCCTGAGAAGGAAGAATAAAGTTGGGGGATCTCACTCCCCAACTTCAAGCTCTACTACAAAGCCACAGTAATCAAGACAACTTGGCACTGGCACAAGAACAGAGCCACAGACCAGTGGAACAGATTAGAGACTCCAGACATTAACCCAAACGTATACGGTCAATTAATATTTGACAAAGGAGCCATGGACGTACAATGGGGAAATGACAGTCTCTTCAACAGATGGTGCTGGCAAAACTGGACAGCTACATGTAAGAGAAGGAAACTGGATCACTGTCTAACCCCATACACAAAAGTAAATTCGAAATGGATCAAAGACTTGAACGTAAGTCATGAAACCATAAAACTCTTAGAAAAAAACATAGGCAAAAATCTCTTAGACATAAACATGAGTGACTCTTCTTGATCATATCTCCCCGGGCAAGAGAAACAAAAGCAAAAATGAACAAATAGGACTATATCAAGCTGAAAAGCTTCTGTACAGCAAAGGACACCATCAATAGAACAAAAAGGTACCCTACAGCATGGGAGAATATATTCATAAATGACAGATTCGAATAGGGTTCACATCCAAAATATATAAAGAGCTCATGCACCTCAACAAACAAAAAGCAAATAATCCAATTAAAAAATGGGCAGAGGAGCTGAATAGACAGTTCTCTAAAGAAGAAATTCAGATGGCCAACAGACATGAAAAGATGCTCCACATCCTTGTCATCAGAGAAATGCAAATTAAAACCACAGTGAGATATCACTTCACACCAGTAAGGATGGCTACCATCCAAAAGACAAACAACAACAAATGTTGGGGAGGTTGTGGAGAAAGAGGAACCCTCCTACACTGCTGGTGGGAATGTAAATTAGTTCAACCTTTGTGGAAAGCAGCATGGAGGTTCATCAAAATGCTCAAAATAGAAATGCCATTTGACCCAGGAATTCCACTTCTAGGAATTTACCCTAAGAATGCAGCACTCCAGTTTGAAAAAGACAGATGCACCCCTATGTTTATTGCTGCACTATTTACAATAGCCAAGATATGGAAGCAACCTAAATGTCCATCAGTAGATGAATGGATAAAGAAGATGTGGTACATATACACAATGGAATATTACTCAGCCATAAGAAGAAAACAGATCCTACCATTTGCAACAACATGGATGAAGCTAGAGGGTATTATGCTCAGTGAAATATGCCAGGTGGAGAAAGACAAGTACCAAATGATTTCCCTCATATGTGGAGTATAAGAACAAAGGAAAACTGAAGGAACAAAACAGCAACAGAATCACAGAACCCAAGAATGGACTAACAGGTACCACAGGGAAAGGGCCTGGGGAGGATGGGTGGGAAGGGAGGGAGAAGGGCAGAGAACAAGAAAGGGGGACATTATGATTAGCATGTATAGTGTGTGTGGGGCACGGGGAGCGCTGTGCAACACAGAGTAGACACGTAGTGACTTTACAGCATCTTACTACGCTGATGGACAGTGACTGTGAAGGGGTATGTGGGGGGACTTGTTGAAGGTTGGAGTCCTGTAAACATAATGTCTTTCATGTAATTGTAGATTAACGATACCAAAATAAAAAAAATTCATACTATCAAACATTTACGCATAGAGTTATATATTTGGCTCATAGAAATTTTAAACTATAATTTTATGACAATTGCTATCAATATAAATATACTAGTGGAGAAGTGACCCTGTATCTTATGTCATTGCATTTTATCAAAAGAGCATTTTATTGAACCCCTCAAATCCATTCTTTTAAATAGCAATTTATAATTCCTTCATAGCAAGAGAATAATGCTTATAATATTTCACCAGGAAAAAGCACAGCTTTAATGACTACAGAGGGGACGTTTTATATTCACACCAAAGAGAGCAAACATTTTTCATGTCTCCAAACAACAGGTAGATATATAATTACTTTTAAATGACATATAAAAATGATTGTATCTAATACTCATTCATAAGATATGCTTGTTAAGTCCCCAGGAGACAATGAAACAAGCTATAGAAACTTCAATAGTCTATCCTAGTTGTAAAAGAAAGATGGATATTCTAAAAATACAATTTTTAACCTGAATTACTTTTTACAGAGAAAAAAGAAAGTTTATTACACATAAGTGTATGAAAAGGATGCACCCAAAGACCAAATATTTTTACTATGTTTTTTCAATATTTAAAAAATTCTCTTTAAAAAGAGTATGTGGTTATATAACAGTGTGCTTTTTGTGTATAAGAACCTTTTATCAAAACACTAATTAATTAATTCTTTCCTAAATGTTCTTTTTCTCTTCTTTTTATTGCACATTAGAAATAGATGAGTTAGAATGAAAAAGTATAAAAGCAGTAGTGGTGACACTTTACAGCATCCATGTAATTTACATATTCAAGAAGTACATGTATATTTGCATAGTAAGCTCCAAAGGAGCAATGATAAATTAATAACTACATGAAATGTAAAACAAAACTTTTATTTCAACAATGTCCAAGTATATTTAAAATTGAATATATTTCAATAATTTGACATTTGTTATTAAAACTTTCATAATCATAAAAATTTCCCTAAGAAAACTGTTAGAAAGAATAAACGAAATCTGTGAGAGCAATAATTGCTATTGTTATTGACCATGGCACTACCACAGGTGAAAGCAATGAGGCTGAGAAGTCACTGCACAGCATCCCATGGGATGGAGCAAAACCTAATTCAAGAAATCCTAATTTTCCTCTATATTGTTTCTCATTAAACAGAATAATGAATGCAGCAGCACCTGCAACTTTTTTCCTAAGCCATAAGGAAAATATTATAGATCAGATAGGTCATCATTAGATGGCTCTTTGGTTCCTATTTCTACTTTAAAAGTGCTTTCATTCCCCTTCCCTGAAATAAACCAACTGAAGATGAGAGCTGATGGGAGCGGAGGGTGGCATACTCTGGGAAAGAGATGCAGACAAGGTGGAAACTCTGCCCCTCCTTTCCTGTTTTCACCTGTTGTCAAGGGGCAATATTATAACTGGAGAGAGAACACCATGAAGGGAAAGGCAGGGACAGCCAAGGATGCTGACCTGGAGTCCTGACGGAGCTGAACTGCCTGACCAGCCAGCTCTGGAACACCGTCTCTGGCTTTCTACTCATGCGAAATTTGTAAAGAGACTCAGGATTTATTTTGTGTTCTCTTACTTGCAGCCAAAAGCACACCAACAACACACCCCTTTATAATTTGTAAGACAGTATTCATATTTTATTATCAATAAGATATTTGGAAAATATAAATGAAGTATATACTTGTCACACAAAACTATTTTTCTAGATGTGAAATTCAGTGGTAACTGAAATACAGGAGTTAAGTGGAGAGTTTTGGTTCAGTGTAATTACCTGTGCTTATGACTAGACATGCAAATATCACTGAATATGCTTTCCTCATATGACTGATCATCCCCCTGAATTTTCTAAACAGCTAGTAAGTTCATACTTCTCACCTTCCCTGTCCCACATCTAATGTCAATGAAAAAGTCAACTGGTGATATCTGAATTAATAAAATATACCATGATATCTGAGCGTATGTGCAGAAGTATCTAAGGTATAGTATTTCTTACTAATACAAAAAAGAACATGTAGAACCTAGCCAAAATTGATAAGGAAAAGATAGTTAATGTACATATGCCTCAATATAAAAGAAAGCCCAAATTTACTTAAATGGATTGTTGTATTCATAAATAGAAAATGCCCAACACATAAAAACTGTCATCAGTATGTTTAAAAACAGAAAGAGGATGTCACTACAAATATAAGCATCAGCATGCCTCCATGCCTACCTCTGGGCATCAGGGGAAGCTAGACTGCACTCCTCTTTGGTGGATAAGAATTCATCTATTCAGCATTCTGAGCACCTACTCTAGGCATGGGACTGTGACAGGCGCAGCAGTTATATCTGTACTTAGGATAGAAGTTGTCTCTGCTTGCACAACAATTTCTATTCGGAAAAAATATACTACAGTATTTAATATTAACTGTGGTAGTGCTAAAAATGAGGCTTACAGTGTGCTGTAAGAGTGTATACAATAAAAGGGACAAGCAAGACTGCCTACCTTAAGGAAAGAAATTGGCCAGGCTTTCCAAACACTCTAGGTTACAAGAGCTCTGCAACCCATCCCCTTTCCTTTGCTCTAATCAGACTTACCAAGCAATCTGGGAGTTAATTTGGCTTTCCATGGATTTTGATACCACAGATATCTTAAATTATGGAATTGGGTATTCCAATCCCAGTAAAGGAATTATCACTACATCCCCTCTATTTTAAATGGTATGTAAATTTTATTTACTTGGTAAACTTGAGCAAATGAGTAAGTGTCTAATCACTTCAGGGTGCCATGATACAATTATGTTTTTGCACTTATCGAAATGAGGACGAGGCTGGACTATGATCACACACTCAAGATACTGTCTACTGGGAAGACTGCTGGGAAGCCCAAATAGCTTTCACAGGCAGAGGGATGACTAGCTGCAAAATATGGATTGAATATGTTGAGCTAGATAGTGAAAGCATTACTTGCTGCATGCCACTCCCCACTTTCTACCATTCACCAACTGACATTTTTCCCTCCCTGTCTCCCTCTCTTCTCCTCTCTTTCTCTGCCTTGTGGGTACTCTATCCTATTTATTTGCTTTTACTGAATGTACTAATCCATTCATTTATGTAAACACAAATTATAAGAATATAAAGATTCTTTAGTGTTAATACAGTTCAACAGATATTTAAGGAGTACCTACTTAGTTTCAGGGAAGTTAATTATATGTAATAGCTTCAGTAGGCTTACACTAAAGACAGCTCTGGTTTTCTGTCCAGACTCACGGACAATTATACAACTAGAACATAAATTGATTGGTAACTTTGTACATCTAACAACTATGAGAAGGAGCTAATATTATTCAATTAAGTAATTCTGTTCAATGACATTAGCTTTATGTATTAAAACATGAATGCCATCTGAAATTACTAGACAAAATAGTTTCAAAATAAAACATAAGGAATTCAATATGTGAAAAAAGAGTATACATTCTTGAAAAACAGTTACTTTCCATCATTGAAAGGCCAATTAATACTTTCGTATTACCATCCTCAGAGTCATAGAGCAATTTTAAGTCAATAATTATGCTCATTAGAACATAAACCTTGCTACCTTTTAATATTTAAATGTTGCATTCTGTAAAACTGGCAAAAAGAAAAGAAAAAATTACACTTCTCTAGCTCCTTCACACATTATTCCCCTTACCTATATTCTGTGAAGACTACCACAGCTTCACAACTTTAAAAAAGATACTTCTAATAAAACTTTTCTCTTATCTGAAAAATTAGTTAAGTGTTTTACCTTTTGTTTTTCCTCACACATCAGCAGTCCTTTCCCAATTCTGTAACAAGAAGCACAACTTTGCATTTTGAAAATGCTGTTTACCTTTAAACTACTTTCACACTGGAGCTAAAAAATAGGATAATTCTCCTTTTTTCCAATGCTACAGGAGTGGTTTTACAAACACATTGATTATCTTGTATAAAAATGATACATATAGGAATCAGAGTATATGAGTTACATTGAAAATATTGATATTTTTAATCAAATTGAAGAATTACATAGTCTAACACATAAATCAGTAAATCTATTATTATTTAGATTGCAGTTTTGTCACTGAATTATATCTTAAGGGACCCAGATGACTCCCTGAAATATCATGATCTGTTTTTGTTTATAGTCAAGATGCTATAATTTATATAAAATATTCAGGCTGACTTGTATATAAACTAATTGACAGATGTATGCATTATCATTTGGGGATTAATCATTGTGCTGGTACGTTTGAGTACATGTTGGATAATTCTAAGGTGGATGTAAGAGAAATATTTCTTCTCTGTTTCTCTCTAGCATTATCTACTGTTTTATTTTAAAAATATGCTTAGCCCATACATGACTTTTTTCTGTTTGAAATTATGCCCATATAGATAATAAGTGGAGATGAATTCTAGTTGTAAATATTTTTTAAGATAAAGCTATTTTCAATGCACATTACCACCAATAAATCAACAAACCACTACTTTTTGCTGTATTCAAATATTTAACAACATGTTGTATTGGTTTCCACAATTTAAATAAAAAGTGATCTGTATTTTCAGTTGAGGCTGAACAAAATGATACCCTTGTCCACAGAAGTAATACTAGGATCTGAACAGGGATGCAGTACTGAAGTCATCACAGCTAGAATATTATTGTGTATTTGTGGTCACTCATTTAGTTTAATGACTCATTGAGAGATGTTTCCTATTCTGAAGATTGTAGAGATTGGACAGAATACTTCATTGTCATTCTGTATCCACCAAAATGAAAAGAAAATCTCTTTCAGATTCTTTTTCCTGAGCGATCAGATACTCACAAAATCATCATGAGATTATTCATAGCTATACAGAAGGTTTCAGTGTTGCTGCATTCTGGAGTTCATTTATTATAGATTCATGGAATCAAATACGTGAGCAGGACCTCTATTTCCCATCTAGCTAACTTTACCTAAAAATTTAGAACCTAATAATTTGAGACAGATTATTGAACAAAAGGCAGCTCCGTCAGGAACATGAAAGGGAAGACCCAAGGAAAAATTATTTTTGCTCACTCATTCATTCAACAAATTTTTATTGAAAACCTCTTTTGTACCAGGCACTGTTGTATATGGTTAGAAATACATCAACAACTAAAACATGATAAAGTTCCTGCTCTCAAATTGTTCAGTCATTATTTGTTGAAATGTGATTATTAGACTAACCATTGTCACTTAGAATTCAAGAGCCACCTTCTCCACCTCTTCTTATTCTTAGAGCACAGTGCATATAAAATAAAAACCCCAAACACAAAATATTTAAATTAGCCAATTCCTGGACTATACTTGAAAATTAAATTGTATTCTTAATTAAGTCAAGCATTAGTGAATACAATGGTAGGTTGCTTAATGGCGTCAAATGTTGCCCTATCCTGTCTGCATGCCCGGTTCAGTGGAACTGTGCCACTTCTCCCTTCCAGAGGTAAATCTTTCGCCACTCCCTTGAGTCTGGGCTAGCCCTAGTGACTTACCTTGACCGATAGAATGTAGCAGAGTGATACTAATAAAAGTTCCTAGACGTCAAGGGGCTGCTAAATGCCACTTTCCCCCCTTTTGCAGCACTGTCTTAAGAACTTCATGCTGTGAAGAAGCCCAGAATGGAAAATGACATGAAGAGAAAGATCCAATATCATGACTGAGGTCAGTCAGGCCCAGCTCATCCACCAGCTTACTGCAGCTGAAGAGCTTCACAGCCAACCCACAGAAATATGAGAAATAATAAACTGCTGTTGGATAAAAGATACAATTGTGTATCACATACCTTATATTGTGCTAAGTACACCATATACAAAAGTGAGCAAAAGCTTCCATAAATTCTGCCTATAATCTCTGCCGTCCAGTTTGGTGGGAAAGATACTAATACCTCAAATACTCACACAAATATTGCGAAGTTGCTGTGGTAATGTATGAAAGAAGGAAAAATAGAAATATTTCATGAGGGGTTAAAATAAATGGGAGGGAAGCACATTTCTGGCACAGGTGACTGTGCACAAAGCCTCCATGGCAGAAAGCAGATTCCCCTCAACAATTGAAAGACCAAAGAGCCTAGAACAGAGAGAGGATTAGCTCACAATAACACTGTGCTGGTAGGTTCAGGCCAGATATTTAGCTGTATAGCATATTTGTCTCATGATGAATACTGTTGGTAGCAGTACTTATATGGAATTTATATTTGTGTATGCATTTTATTGTTGCAATTATTGGCTACATGCAATTACTGGCTGTATGTGCACTCAGGAAATGGCAGCAAAACATGTTCCAAAAAGATAGGCAAAGCGGTGCTTGAATTTCATTGTTAAAACTTCTTGCACATCCAAACCCTCTACAGTTGAAACTAAGTAACCTAAATAAATTTAATAATGGAAATGAATTAGAGAGAAAAGAGCTCTGGTAATTGTGGTTGTATTTATCTTTCAATTGGACAATTAGACTTTCGCATAGAAGAAAAGGAATATGATAGGGCAATTAAGTTTAGTAATAACCAGGCACTTCAACCAGCTTCTGTTGTAATGGTTGGCTCTGTACTATGTGGTCACCAACTCTGTTAATTCAGTGTAACAAAGAGCATGTGTGCACAATTCTGAAAAGATGATGAAACTTCCCAAACTCTTTCAACGTTCACATAAAAGTGTCAAATGAAAGAGCACAGTCAATTGTTTCCAACCAGACAAAGCTAGTAAAGTATTTCTGTTGGAAACAAAGTCTTGCTTTCCTCTAAGCTTAAAAAAAATATAGACAGAGCAATTAACAATTCTGGAGTTCCCTTCCTTTGCTATAGCCTTACAATATTGTTATTGCCAGACTACTGGAAAGTTACCAGGATGAGGAGGCTTTTGGGGGAGTATTGGCTTAAACAATAACCCTTTAAAGCAAGGAAAGCAGAAAGACAAAGAAAAGAAAACTTCTGAATTCTTTTTGTTACATTTAATCATCACAATAGAGTAATTTTCTCTCATCATCCATAAATCTATCATCTTGCTAATACTCAGGTAAAATCATTTCATTGTAGCACATAATATATATTAATAAGCTACTAGACTTTTTCTAATAATCTACTTTCCTTTCCACTTTAGATTTAACAATCATAGAATAATCACTGTTCTGCTTGCGAATGAATCATACGCAATAGTAAGGAAATAGCTAAAAGGGAGATGCAGCCCATGAGAGATTTAATCATAGGAAATGGCTGACTTTTTATTTCCAATAACCATCTGCACTCATGGTAAATCAGGTGCTAATGAAGCTCAGGCCCAGACTGCACAGAAGCATAAATCTCAAGAACCAAAAGTCATGGAGCAACAGACTTCAGAAAAACAGAATTTTATAAAGAAATGCACCAAGATTATCATATAGAAGGTCACCATCTGCAAATGTGTCACATAAATGAATATGTTTGGTAGTCCTAATATCACTTTATGACACTGGCTACAAACACCACATATGTATCTTTCTTTTGAAACTTGCCACTTTAAAATATGATCATTTGCGGTTACCTCTAGACAGCAGGCATCCTGAGGGTAGAGGCTCTCTATGCCAGTTTGATTTTGATCTCCTTCCCACTGCCTTAGTATTGTAAGTACTCAAAATGTGTAGAATAAGTGATGGGAATAAGATTATTGACTGTGAAATCCCACTTTAAGAGCAGAAAAATACTAAAGATTTTTTTTTTCCAGTGGGTAAGGAATCCAAGTCTAAATTGGCCAGAATTTGTGCCAGACATGAGATTAGACTCAAGTCTTCTGAGAATCAGTCTATATGACTATGTCTTTTAAGACTTTTTGTCTCTGTCATCTTAATCCTCAACTTCACACCTTAAGCCATCACTGCTGGGGTGGTATTCACACTATGAATCAGGATACAAAAGAGGGACAAGGGACAGCCCAGAACCTACATTATAAATTATGTGTCACAAATAAAGGATGCAAGTCTGAGGACTTGACAAAATATTGACCTTTTCCTGTATGTTAATAAAACATGGACCATATCCATCCCCCATGATTATTAGTGATAGTGTACTTAACCATTTGCAAATAATACAAAAGCAAGGACCTGGAATTACAGGTAGATATGAGATGTAGGATTTCTGTTAATGCTAGAGTTAACCTGAAATCTCCAGCATCCCCAGTTCAATGTAGTTTTATTGTTCTCCCCTTGTTACCCTGTATGCAGAAATCCCATGGAGTGCTAAAAAGTCTTTTCTCTCACTTTTGTAAAAATAAAATTAGAAAACACTAAAAACAAATCTAGAAGCTAGAACTAATTAGTTGGTAAATAACTATGAATTACATGAGGTGGGTACTTAGAGTGGTGGTTCTTAATTCTCTGTTGGTCATGGGTACCTCGATTTGATGAGAGCTATGAATCTTCCTTCCTGACACAGACACATGACACATACATGCAGGATTATGCCTAAAATTTTTAAGAGTTTTACAACCTCCTTGAAATTTATTCATAGTTGCTTTCATTTATCCAACTAGTACCCAGAACTATGTAAATCAAGGTTAAAAGTTCTGACTCCGGACATACTTGCAAACTTGAGGATTAACAAAAATCTTAGGCAGTATCATAATGACAGACCTTGAATGAAAATTACTTTTGATTTCTTATTGTTTTTTTAGTATCAACATTTGTCATGCTAGATCACAAATACAATTTTCAAACTGTGTTTTCATATATCTACATGAAACCCATGTGATATATAATGATAATTATTTCCATTTAAAATTGAGAAGACAGGCACATCTTACCATTTAATAGATATTTGAGGACATGATATATAGAGCTATGGTCATATACTTTTCTGCTATTCTAACAAGAATTCATAATATTAGAGTTGATTACATTTTATGAGTGGGCTATAACCCTCAGACCGTACTCTTGCCTCTGGCAAAATGACACTGTTATAGCCTAAAAACACTGGCATTCAATGTGTTAGAATCTCATTTACTGTTAGGGAGCAAAGCATTTGTACATATATTGTACAGTGTATTATTCTTACATTAACTGCTTTTTTCTCATTCATCTTCCTATATGGCAGAGAATTGACTAATCTTTGTTTCATAATACCAATTATTGCACCTGAAGCCAAATCATAGTCTATTCTCAATTCCACAAGTAATATGAACTGCAAGGGGATTTTTATTGCATCTAATATTGTAATTAGGCAAATTTTAAAAAATGAATTATTAAGATAGATGTTAGTAAAAGCTAAATACTTGATTTGACCTTAAAGTTTCCTTCAAAGATATCCTTTGAGAAGGAATATTCTTTCATAATTATATCCCTTATTGTGTTAAAGATAATACAAATTCTTTAAAAGTAAACTCTGAAGGAGCATACAACTGGTGACAGCCTTTGCTGCCAGGGCATCTAACTGGGTAACAAGGAGCAGAAGAGTGGGAGAAACACCCCAGGGCACGGCACCCCTGATGAGTATCTGAATCCTTGTGATGTGGCTGCTGCTTGTTTTGTGGTATCTTTGCCATTATGAGAGATGTGGATAATAGGAAGATTTATGATAAAGACAATCTAATATAACCAGCAGGTACAAAATATGTTATGTTTATATTTACTTATTACTTTCTTAGAAAACACATAACTGGTGTTTTTTTAAATTATGGCTCTAGAATAATTTATTCAAATATATTCTTTGAATCTGCCCATTTAGTTTGTCCATATCTATTTCTACTACTTCAGTCTGAGTCATTATCATCACTTGCCTTGATTATTGCATTAACACAATTTAACAAATACTTTAACTTTCTCCCTTTTGGGAACAAGGTGGGATTATCTCTCTTGGGCCCCTAATAGCGCAATGAGGACGTGTAGCTTCTGATGAATGAGATGTTAATGGAACACGATGTGAGTCATTTCAGGACTGGAACATTTAACTGTTAAAGAGCTTCTCTGGAATTCTCACCCATTTTGCACACTGAATGGTTAGGTTTAAGTACATGGCTGGGCTATCAACCTGGATCCTTGACTGAATAGAGTAAACAAAGCTCCTGGGCCACCACAAAGTACCTGGAATATGATGGAGAGAATCTTCTGAAGTCTTCAGTCACCCTTATTTTAGGATTATTACCATGGAAAAATATTTCCTATCATGTTTAAAACATGCTCTAACATATGTTTTTGAACATTGTTGTTCCACTCTACACCATTCTCCAAAAGGGAACTTGTATTTTTATTCATTTGTTTTAATATGTGGCATAGTAACTGTTATATTGAATTGAATTTACTGAATGTAATGTTATCACAAACTAATTTTTTAAATTTGTCTTTAAATTTATTCCATAAAGCTAATGAGTTCTTTACTCAAAATAAACTTTCAGTTCGTTAATTAAAATGCTAGTTTCATCAAAACTCCTAACCCAATTTAAAGTTGAAGTTTCTTCCCTGCTTTAGTTATGAACAAAGTCTATAAGGAAAGGGGGCAAATTCTTCAATCATTTCTCTTCTAGGACTTTTTCCCTCCTGCTGCATCTTATTATCATGTTCTCTGGACCTTCTGATTTGTAGCAAAGTGGGAGAAGAGGTAAACAGGGTAAGAGAGTTCTCAATGATTTGTATTCCAGTGGAAAACTTCCACTAGTGGTTTCTAGTGGTGTCCCTAAAAACACTAACACACACCCTGATTAAAATCCTTCACTGACTTCATGTAAATTTAGTATACAGTCTAATTAAGCCTATAAAGTTCTATGTGATCTAGATCCTGCCTGTCTGAACAGTCCTGTGGTAAGAGCTAATCACAGGGGTCTAGACCTTACAAGGAAGTACTCTCTTGCTTGAGACTCAGTCCCAGCACTGGGGCTCAGTGCTATTTCAGAGTCCGATAGCCCTGGCTTGGAGGGACTGTCCTGTGAACTGCAGGATGTTTGGCAGCATTTCTGGCCTCTACCCCCTATAAGCCAGGAGCACTTCCCACTGTTGACAATCAAAAATGTCTCCAGGTATTGTCAAATGTCCCCTGAGGAGAGGACAAACTGTCCACCTAATGCCTTAGAAACTTGACATGGCACTCCCCATGCCTAGAAGTTTCTCATTCTTCACCTAGAAAATTCTTACTAATCTTTAGCCCAGAGTGACCAAAACTAAATCAGCTCTTTTTGTTTTAAAGCATCCATATTTCACTTTTGCTTTGGGAACTGACAGGTCTTTATACCCTCCTCCCCGTCCTCTCCAAAGAGATTTTTCAAGCGCTGGTATGTGGCACATGCCAGATACCAAGGCCAGAACAACAAAATGAGCCCACTGATGATGCAACTGAAGGCTAAAGAAAAGACCTGGCTGAGCCAAGACACTGTTAGGAGAGCCTTCCAGGCAGTGCGAAAGTTTTCATTTTCTTTGAGATATGCAATTTGCTGCATCCAAAGCCTTCAACAATACTTCCTTTGGAGTGGGAGAGATGAAACTGAATGAGTAATAACAACAACAGATATTCCACACGTTACATAAAATGACACATTCAGCGCTCACAATGAATTTGCTACTGCTATCACTCTCAAAGTACAGAAGTCAAAACTGATAAAGAGACAATAAATTATTGGTTCAAGGTCAGGTATTAGCTTCATTGCTGAACCAGGCACAGCCCTGCCTTCAAACCTTATACTTGCTGTTCCCTCTTGCCTAGAATTTTCTTTCCCTGAATAACCACATACTTTTCAGGCCTCTATTTTATAAATACCACTTTTTCAGAGAGGCCTTCTTGACTGCTCTGCCTAAAATTACAACCCTAGTTCAGGTGTACATTGTAGTGATTCAATATTCTTATACACTATGAAATGATTCCCGTAAGTCTAGTTATACCTGAAACTATAAACTCCAATTTTAGGCATATCTCTTTGACCTATCTGGAGTTCATTTACTATATACTATAAGGAACAAGCTCTATTTAGATATGTTGACAATATTCCTGACATTACGCAACAAAGACTGATTTGTTTCTTTCTGAAAAAGATTAATCAACTAAATTAATTAATTTATTTACTTACCATCCCTGCCCCATCCTGGCATTCCCTACCATACCTTCTTCCACAGAATTTCCGACCTTCTGAAATGCTGATATTTTACTTGTCTATTGTCTCTCTCCCCAAAAGACTAGAGGATATTCCGCAAGGACAATGATTTTGTTTCAGAGCTAAATTCTCAGTGCCTACAACATGTGCAAGAATTGGTAAGCTCTCCATAAATATCTGTTGAATAAATGAATGAATGGATACATTTCCAGGCCTTAGTATTTGAACCAGACCAGACAACATAGAGATCTGGCTCAAACTTGTTTCAAGAATGATCTCATATTAGTTTTCTACAAATAAGGTTACCAGCTATACACATGTTATACAATGACTCAAAGCAAGGAGACATCTATCTTGCACTTGCGGACAGTTGCAGCGGGTCCAGGCTGGCATGGGATGTCCAATACAGCTGTGGCTGCAACCAGAGGTGGACTGAGCAGATTCTACATGACATGAGCACCAGAGTCACCTGGCATGATAATCCACCATAGTAACTTTTTATATTTCTCAAAACTCTCTTTAATTTCATAAGTAACCTAATCCATCATAAAATATTTTAAATATTTTTTTACCCTTCTTGTCACAAAGATTATGAAACCAATGCATACTCTCATCACAAAAATAACCTTACATCAGATGAGGATTTTACTATCCCCACCCCTACAAAAAAAAAATGAACGAAGTTACTCACCATGTAATTTTTCATTTTAAATTAAAGCATAGGAATAATTTTCCTCACTCCCTAAACCCATTAAAAGTCCAGGACTTTATAGCAGAGATGACATTGAATGATTCTCAAATTAATGAAACCATTGTTACAGGGCTCTAAACTTTAGGGAATAGAATTATAAAAGCCTTATAAAACCATGACTACTCCCACCGCCCACCCATTCAGCAGCACATGTGTCACTTATTTAAGAAGTAAGCCTATGGAAAGGTACTTTATGAACACATTTGTGCTAAATAATTTCTAAGGTGATTCAGGACGACTGAGGTATTTTCATGCAGAAAGACTGGTGAGAGGTTGATCACACATTCAATTGGTAATCTTAGTCCTTGAAGCCGAAGTGGGCTTTCTATAGCTGACCACATCTGGAAGAGAAGTTTTGCTTATGGTATGAGTTTGAGACCCTTTCCTGGCCCCCAAAGCCTGGAGAATTTTTCCAGGATACCCATGACAGAAGGCTGCATGTGACTTTTGTAACTTAGGCTAAAATTTAGGAAGCTTAAGTATGATTGTCTCTGCATTTTGCAGTTTCAAGTGATGTTGTTACAGTAGCCAGGTTATGGAACAGGGGGTTCTGAATCATGAGAACCCCTAAATTTGAAACAATTTTGTGTCATGATATCTGAGCTCTGTCTCAAAGGATTTTATTCTTTGACCCATTCTGCAGAATTGTTTCCTGATTAGGCTGCTTTAAAGCTAAAAGGGAAAAACTAGGACTGAGCAGCCAGCCAGCTAAATGTACCTTTTATAAATCTATCTCTAAACTTGTAGAGAACTCTAACAATGGTTTCATTAATTTAGCAATCACTCAATGTCATATCTATTATAATGTACTAAGTCCTTAAGAGAGAAAGTAAAAAGAAAATTGTTTTATCTCCATGATTTAATTTAAAATGAAAAATTGTTTTGATAGTAGTCTCATTAAACTTTTTTGATTTGCTTTGTGACTTAAAGTATGGACTTTCTTTTCTTAAGGCCCATGCTTTTGTCATTTCTTTTAAAACTTCTCAGTCAACATTCTTATCTTTCTAGGACAGGTATGAAAACATTTAAGTGATTTTAATAAAAACTGGTAATGTGTACTTAAAACTTGGTAACAAACACAGCCCAAAAGAGATGTGTACTGTAACAGGATACTACAAAACAATATACCTAGGTGGACCCCAAGTCGTCTGTGTAACAATGAGGCACCCTGCCCCCCCACCAATAATCATGTACCTTATATTGGCTACACCCCTCTCCTGGATCTCTGAGATCTGGGGATTCTTGCCAAAGTCAGTTCTCAGCTCCCAGTGTGCATTGGCTCTACTTGGCTATGTGACAAGTTGTCCATAGCCTGGGCCTGGGATATTTCCTCCGAGGTGTCTCTGCAGACAGTACAATACTGTCCCTTGCTCAGGGTGCTCCATTGATGACAACCTAAAATTTCTGTCTTTCTAATCCATAAAGGGTTTTCCTAGAATGGGAATGTCTTAGATCTGTCAGCCTACTATGTGTCGCCTGTGATTCTGCAGTACAGCTGAAGTATCTGAGTTACTCAGAGTAGTAACTTTAGACTTGAGATAGTTTAGACTTTTTACAAGATGGCCCAGACAAAAATTTGCAAATTGTCTGGTGGCACAGGAGAAAGGGCTTCTACTGAAAGCACAAAATAATGGAAGTCAAATGAGTTTAATTCTAGGCTCAGGAGGCCCCTTTTTTTCCCTACTAATTTTGAAGCTGTCCTTTTGGTGAACACTGATTCTCTTTGGAGATTAAGTCATTTATAGTGAAAGAAAATATGACATTATAATCCATTTGCCCATATGAACAGAGTCAAAAATATAATGATGTTTCCTAATTTTGATTCTTCATTTCTTAGTTTAAAAGCTAGTATTTTTGTTCACCAAAGTATTATTCAACAGGGTGCATGCAATACAGAAGATGTCTCTTTACTCACACACATATACCTTGCTTTTGCATTTCTCATTGTCTATTCCCAATGATTTAGTACTTGCATTCATGTGCAAATATATACTCATGCACATATGCACACACATATACACACATCCCTTTATATTTGTAAAATACAAAGTATAGGTAGCCACATAGAAGGAAAAGGCTTGATCCTGCTTATAAGAGTAATTTCTATACATCTTACTGATGGGCATGACCTAGGTCAGTGAGGAAAACTTAAGGGATTATTAAAGGCCAGAATAGCATTTCAGAGGACCCAACAAAGCATGTACAGTATGAAAGACCATAAGTTTACTACCATGGGCTTTCCCCTGTACCTATAGACTGAGAAGAAATAACAGAAGGTACCTGGGGGTTAAAATGAAGACCTGGCTGGAACAGTATCTGAGTCTTTGAATGTCCAGTGGTGGTGAGGCTTAGCCAAGTGGGCTGTGAGGCAGCCACAAGGCCCAGTGGGTACTGACAGAGGAATGCAGGATGAGCAGGAGCCAAAGGAGTGTCCTTCAGGGAACTGGAAATATGCAAAGTAGGGTAACAATGTGCTGTGGGCAGGCAAGAAACTGAATAATTTCTTCCTGTTCTGATGGCCAATCTGTATATTTTGATATTTTTGAGCAAGAACTTCCTTCTCCTTTTCTTTTAAGTAGACTGATGAGAAAGATCTGTGGTAAAAACAATATGCAGCAGGAACATTTTTTTTTCCAGTAACAGTTCCTATTTATAATGGCTTGTCTTGCTTTCAAGGAAAAACATCTGAGGAAAACACAGGGTTCCTAAATATAATTTCCTGTCTCCTCATCTCTTTTCTCTTGGGACTGATCCTTGGTAGTTTGAGGTCTACCAGTTCCTGAAGCAATATTTAGGAAGTCAGGGTTTTATATATCATCAACTGAGAATTATTTTCAAACTTGAAACTAATTCAATCAGTTATGGACATCTTTTACAGCACAGAACTTAAAACCCAAAGCCATATTAGCTTAAAGAAGAGAGGAGTTTATTAATTTTTCATTTAAAATATGTCAGGAGGTATGCAATCATCTGTGTTGGCTTCTTAGTGTCATCAGGGACAGAGATTCCTATCTTTCTGCTCTGCAATCCTCAATGAGTAGTTTCTGCATTCATGGTCCAAAAAGGCTTCTCTTGCTCCAGTCCTCATATCAATGTACCAGGCATAGGAATGAAGAAGCCAAGAACAAAAGAAGGCACCTTCCTGAGATAATTTTTTTCAAGCATCCTTTCTGGGTGTCATATAATGTATTTGCATTATGTGTCATAGGCCGTAGTCACACAGCCACATGAAATTGCAGAAGAGGCTGGGAACTGTAGTCTCTTAGCTGAATGCATTATCACCCTGAATTAAACCCAAGTTTCTAACTCTAAGGAAAAAGGGGAGCATGGCTGTGGAGTGGTGTCATTGTACAGCCTGTCTACACAGGATACATTAATTAGCATTCCTACTAATGTCTTAATGAAGAATATAGTTTGTTTATAAGCACCAAAATTGACTACACTTTGTGTCTGTCTTTGGTCATCATCAATCATGGACTGAGAGGCTTTTAAAGATGAGGTATGCATACACTAGCATTTCTGTAACAACCCACTTAGTCATTTCTACCTTAATTTCATGCACAAGATACCAAAATGTTAACAAATCTGTGAGAACCAGGCCAAGCTGATTCATTACTTTATGTAAGCAAACTCTTAGATAAGAGGCAATGCCAATTTTGAAAATTAGTATGGTTTAATAATTAGTTAAATGTATATCACCTACATAAAATAACATTTTCTTAGAAAGCATCTTTCCTTATTCCAGACATACAATTAATAAACAGTATTTAAGTCAACAGTTGGCAAATACAGGTTGCTGGCCAAATTTGGATTGCCATATTTTTGTATAAAGAAAGTTTTATTGAAACACAGCCACTCACAAATGTTTACACGTTGCCAGCAGCTGCTTTCTCCCTGTAACAGCAGATTTGAGTAGCTGTGTTAGACAGTCTAGCCTACAAAGCCTAAAATATTTACCAGCTGGATTCATATGAAGAGTTTGCTGATCCTTGATGTAAGGCATAAACAATAATTACAGGACATTAAATTTCCCTCACACTTAGAAGTAACAGCCCATAGAACGCTTGAAAAATTGTTTATATAGCTATATTCTTTAATTATATAGATTAATCAGTTTTTACCTTCACTCTCATTTGTTCCTAGAGAATAGCAAGTTCTTTCTTCTTATAAACACATAACTCCAGTGTTTCTCAAATGCAGGCAAGTTTTCCTGCCAGGGGACATGTGTCAACATCTGGAGACATTTTCGCTTGTCGTAACTGGGGCAGGGAGGGGGTAAGCAGCTGCCCCTGGCATCTGGTGGGCAGAGGTGGATAGAGGCCAGGGGCGCTGCTGAACATCCTACAATGTACAGGACACCCCCACAGGCCCACCACAAAGTACCACCTGGCCCCAAATCTCAGTGACACTACTGCTGAAAAACCCCGTGGCAAGGTGAGAACTCACCAGGACTGAAGAGGTGGTTGCCAATAACTTCCACTTTTCTTGAAAGGAAAGCATCTTGTGGCATTCTACATCAGTGGTGTAAGTTTTACCATATTCCCTCATCTTCTCTTCTTTTCTCCAAACAATACCACCATTTTAACTGCACTTAGCAACTCAAAGTTTTCCATCAGTCACTTAAATTACACTGATACAATGTTTCACATACAGATGTCATACTGAGTGTTAGCTCTGAGTTCTGTTCTGAAAGAGAAAAGGATTCAAGGGCCAAAGAACTAGGGCAAGGACACAGCAAGTCAACTCCCCG
Organism: Manis javanica; assembly: GCF_040802235.1. Classification (NCBI taxonomy): domain Eukaryota; kingdom Metazoa; phylum Chordata; class Mammalia; order Pholidota; family Manidae; genus Manis; species Manis javanica. Next base: position 59,994,300 of record NC_133161.1, on the reverse strand, counting down.
ATGTTACTGTATACAAGGATAGTAAAGGCTCTGGTGGTGAAAAAACCGTGAAACTTGGGGCATGTTTGTTGATCTTGATGAAGAAGCCAGTTATTGACAGAGCTCTAGGGTAAAAGCAGTGGCTCAGTGGAGCAATGTCAGAATCTTCTAATACAGTGTTGCCTAGATGTCCTTCAAACATGATCATCAGTGGGAAAAATAGGAGAACTCCTAAATAAATAGGTTTGGAGATTAGTAGAGTTTAATTTGTTTATTTACAGTAAGGGGTTTTAATCATTTTTTTATAACAGACCATTTTGACAGTCACGGATCTCCTCTCAGAATAATGTTATTTAAATACATAAAACAAAATGCTTAGGGTTTCAAAGGAAATTAACTGCATTGAAGTACAATCAAAAATATAAATTTGTGGCATATTAATGTATGTATTAACAGACTTAAATAGTAAGATCTAGTAGTAGATCTAATAACGACCATAATTTTAAAATTGTGATGAATATAAATAATGTTTCACATAAGTTGCAACAACTGCAATATGATAGGAAAATATCTGTGATTTTTAGTATAGACAAAGTCTCAGGTACTGCTGTTACTACTGGAGCTTGCCTCCATTCACATGGAAGGAAATATTTATTTTAGTGAGAGGTTAGTTAAAACTAAGATATAAAACATCACAGAACCCTCAAAATGTTTTATTGATTGTGAATTTCCAACAGTGAGGGTTATGGGACTTACTTGAACTTATCTGAATATGGGAACAATTAATTTATTTCAAAACTACAGTTCCACATGACATTGGGGAAATTCTGTGCTGAACTAGTTCTTCAGGCCTGAAAGCTTTAATGTCATGATTCAGTGCTGCATGTATAATCACTGAGTTTTCTAGCATTTATAATTGCTCGAGATTTCAAATACAGTTCAGCTTCATGATAACAGCTGTTTACTGATGTATTTTACTTTCAGAAATTATTTTTTTTTAATTTATTTGCATTTCATATTTGTTCCTCACAAGTATCTACATTTATAGTCCCAGGATGAAAGGAAAAATGGGCTGTCTCACAACTCTACACTTAGGGAGTTTAGGCTTACTGTGACCTTTTGCCCTAACACGCGACTCTGTATTAAGTATGATTCTCTCCTAATCAACTAACCTCATTCACCAAGGAAAATCTGTGGTGATAAGGTATTTTTTTGCCACAGGAATCATGGAACAACTATGTGCCAGTTTCTGAAATAGTTGCACAGATTTTAGTGAAAAGCAAGAGGTAAGTGAGAAAGTGTAAATTGTCAGCCCATAAATTACTGCTGCCCTCGGTCTACAGTAATTACAGGAAAGCTGTAGCTAACTGTCCCTCTGGTGAACTCTAACAAACATGGTTATTCAAGTTTATCAGCAGATACATATACAGCTCCTCTCCCAGGAGGCTTGGCCTCTTCTAAATGAGGAAATATTTTGATGGAGGAAATAAAGGACAAAAGGGTGGGGGAGAAACAAAAAGATTAACATTACATTAATTTTTGCATTTATGATATTTAAACGTCTGTCTAATAGGTGCCTTCTATTTATTTTATAGATTCCCTAAGTGGTGGTTGCCATTTCAATGACAATTAATAGATGTGACAGAAAACAGGCAGGGAGCTAAATTTATATTGTGAAAACAAAACATGAGAGACTCATGTAAAACAGTTTTTGACCTACAAAATTAAATGACTGATCACCATTCTTTTTTTTTTTTTTTACATTTTCATCCTCCCAAAAATTTACAGGATAGTATTGTCAACTGGAGAAATGTCCTCATAAAGCTCTCACTTCTAGGAAATGGTGGCACCATGATTTGAAGATTAACTCTTGCTGATTACATAAAATGCTCCTGAAGTAATTAATATTAAATATAACAATATGCAATTTTTCTATTTGTAAAAATATTAAACAAATATATGTAAATACCTAAGCAAAAATACAAGAAGACTCAAAGGAAAAATACTAAGATGACAATAGCGCTGTTGCAGGCTGAAGGACTATGGGTAATCTTTTTAATATTTAAATCTTAATGTATTATCTAAATTTTCTATGATAGGCAACTATGGTTTCTTGTCAGGAAAAGAAAATATAAAATAAAAGATGATTGTATATCTTTAAGAAGAAAACTGTAAGAAGTAGACTAAAGATACAAAGTTCCAAATTAATTTTTATCAGTAATAGGATTTTTAAAATTCTTTCTTAAGGTGCAGGAAAAGAAGAACATTGACAAATTTCCCATTTCAAAAAATTTCCAAGATTGTGGATGTGGTGATGACAACTGAGTAAAGAACACAGAGACGAAATCAGAAGCTTGTTGAACTCCCTTCTCTTTCTTCTGCCAATACAGAATAGAGAGCTTTTACACAGAATTTCAAATGCTGTCCTTCGGCCCCTTTGTTAACTCATTCTGAACACGAAGGCAGGCGCCCTTGGAAAGATCATTGAAAGAAGTAAGTGTCCTTTCGTTATACCTCGTCACACCTTGCCAGCATGAAGAGTAAATCACAATCATTTTTTTTTGTTACTGTTGAAGCGTATCTTCCAATATTATCACTGATTTAAGACTTGATGTCTTTTTAAAAGTCGCACTAACACCGTAGCATTTGGGATGAGCCTTCCTTTGTGTGTCTGCTTCATTCCTTTGTTGGAGTTCCACATTTTCTGTGTGTGGGATTGAGGAATCATGGAAAATTGCCACTTGTGTGATAAATTACTGTTTTCACCCATCAAACATCGAAAATGCTCCATACGAGCCTTGCACACCATTATGTTGTCCCATCTAGGACCCTTTGAAAGTCAGCAGGGTGCATCTGGCTGAAATTCAGTCAGGCGATTAAATTTATTCAAGCTTGGTGAACTTGAGAGCTTTCAAAAGGAGAGTAGCTGAAGGGATGAGATTATAGTCCTGACAGGGCTCTGGAAAGGTGTCTGACATCTGACTGCTCATAGTGAGGCACGAGATACCTGTTCCCATTGATTTGCAACAAAGTCTTTCTCAATAAGTATTTCCACTTAACGTTTCCTCTCAGGGAACCTGTACAGTTGAAGATATTTACGAGTTGCTTTCAGCTTAAAAATAAATCACCTCTAATTCCTCTAAGCGAAATCAATCAAAAACCTGTAAAAAATGGACTGGTTGTTTGGTCGATTCTGGCAGAAAAGTAAACAGCACTTCAGCTTTTCTCCACCATTAAGGTCTAAATGGCCTAGAAAGTAAATCAATATTTCTAGTCAGCCTTCTGGCTATTGTTTAGCCAGTAGATATGGATTTGCTCTGGCTTACTGCACTCCTTTGGGACTAACCTATAATCCTCTGAGAGGAATAATAAGTTCGTTATCTAGTTCAGCTCTCTGTTGTACATTTAAATGGACCGCATCCATCAGCGGCCCTTGTTAAAGTTAAAAGATGAAGGCATCCCATTCAGCCCCCTTTGGAGTGAAACACTTCCAACACAGTGAGGGGGACTTTGTACCTCAGAGTTGGACTGGTTGGCAAATGACCTAAAAGCCCTAAGTGGGGGTGCAGACAGTAATCTGAATGTGAGGAGGCATATATCATTGCTGTTTCAAGATAGGGAATACTCCTTACCCATATCAGAGTAAACCGTGATACATTTATAAAGCCACATGCTACAGAATCTTTCCATATGCCCACTAATCTTTCTCTAATATTTCTATTTAAATATTGATGTGGTTCCAAACAGTGAAAGCTAGTCAAGACTTCCTTCTCTTCTGATGCTGTAAACCCTGTTCCATGTCAGAAAATTAAAACCTCTCATATTCTTATTATTTTCACGTTATAATACCTTGAAAATAAAGTTCTCGAGGATTTGGGGGAGAGAATCTTAGAGAAAAGATAATTCCTTGAAGGAACTAGTTTTTGTTTGCTTCTAAACATGATAAACTGAAATTTTCCTTTAAGTGCTGTTCATGTTTCCTGGCTTAATGTGAGCAAGTTATAATGAAGGAATAATTTATCCTTAAACTATTTGATATACTTAATCCTTATGTCATTTTATTGATTTCTTGATAAGAATACCACAAATAAAAAGATAAATTACTATCATTTTAACCTGTCAAATATTGGTATTCATAGTGCACAAGACATTTCTTCAACAAAGTGACAACCACAACAAAACAAAGAAATTTGGGGTCATTTTTCATGCTTCTGAGAACTATAGGTATCTCTTATTAGATATTGGTCTATTTATTTATTAAGTAAAACTTAAATAAAATTTAAGTGGGGAGGAAATATAGAGTAAAACACCATAACAGCATTTAGAAGTTGGAATATGTATGCAAAATATACTCATTTAGAAAAGAAGGTGTGTTAATGAACTAATAATGATGTAGAGTAGATAAAATGACTTGTTCCATGGAGAGATTTTTGCTTTTCCTTCTTTAAGGACTCCCCTCTTCAATTTAGGGAATGTTTGTTTCAATTTCAAATAAATTAGATCTTAAATTAGAGAATGTATTTCATTCTCTGGAAATCTTTTTTGGGAGAAATTAATTAAATTTAAGAATAGTCAACATAAAACCAGGATATATTCAGGTTGACATATTTATTATCTCTAACTGCTAGTTAGAGGTAATGTGTGATGAAAATAATTAACTTAATAACAATATCACATTAATTCACTTTTTAGAATTCAGTTAAATATTAATTTTTGTATGGAAACATACACTTTTATCTATTTTGTTTTTTAACGCATTTTGAGTAAGTCCCTGGTCAGAGTCTGACTGCGTCAGATCTTGCCAATTGCAGGCCAAGCAGACCTTTCATATTCTCCATCCTATATGAGAGGTAGGTTCTAAGGAGGACAGACAGGATACTTTGAAAGATAATGAAAAGGACTAGTTTGTGTCTTTCAGATTTGATACACAATCACTTGAAATGTGTATTTCTAGTTCTTTAGTAATGTACATATGCTAAAGATAAAATAATTACAAAATGCTTATTATATTCTTATTGTAACATAGATTGGAAATAAATAACACTGAGAGACTTATTAGTCATATAATGAGAATAAGACTAATGGATTTATTTTAAAAATTTAGTTAATTTATTTTTTATTATATGTGAACATCCCTGTTAGGATTTTACTGAGATATGAAAATTTACCTAACAGCAATAATGCCTGGTACATTTGTAGTATAAATTTATGTGTTTCCTGAAAGAATATGGTATGAATAGCCTAATAGTACCACCAAATACCTGACCACATTTTGGTTGTCAAGAAAGTTTAATCTATACTTCTGATATTGACTGATTTGGACATTTTAATACATATAAATTTCTACTTTATTTGTTTAATTTTATTCTGATGTTTGCAAGAGAGTAATTTATATATAAAACACTATAAGAGCAATAGGGTTGAATTTGCCAGTTAAAATTTTATAAGATTAGAGCCTTTACCTGAGTAAGAATTGTCATTACTAAATGACATCACTCAAAAAAAAGTAGCTGGAGTCTAGTTTAATTTGTTATCCAGTTAATACCATGATACAATCACCTAAGAAAAATATTCATAACAATAATTCTGTACCCTTATAAGTATAGTGAATGGGTATGCAATATGATTGTTGAAAGAAGCTATAAATAAATTAGTAAGTAAATGAATGTATATGAATATGAATTAACACTATTATTTTGTTTCTGCAACAGAAGTTTAAGACCACGTGTCAGTAGGTCCCTCAGCTCTCATAAGGGCATCAAGAAGCACTGTCAGTAATTTCACTGAGTGAAGCAGAACTGGTGCTGTTGCCTGCACTCAGGGAGTGGAGGGTGGTTGGAAATAAATGATTTGGTCAAATCCTGTAGAAAATTCTAACTTCCACTGGCAAAAGTGGTTCTCAATCACAACTGTAACTAAAAAAATAATAATTCAAGGATATTTGAGCAGTTACATTTAATTGCCTAGAATATTCTATACTTTGGAGGTATAGATCTAGATATTCTAGGTAACTTGGGGTGAGAATATGCCTACTATTTTTAGTTTGATGTAGTCTCACTTGTTTATTCTCCCATACAGGAGATGAATCTTCTATGGACATAGCTCTATCCTAGGTCAAAAGCATTTTAAGAAAGGTTGCAGCAACTATGGCCTGCAGGCCAAAGCAGGTCTGTTTCTCCACGACCTTTATATATGCAATTGATTTGATGACAAGAAACAACAACATTAAGCAAAGTGTTATTAAGCAAAATGTTATTCCCCCAAAACAGAAACCCATTCTTCTTGTTAACGGGTATATATTACAAAAAACCCACACTTGATTAATAATATAATTTAATGTTAACAATAAAAATTTGTTTTCTTATTATGTAATAATCCATATATCTTTTATTTTGCATCTTGGACTACAAATCCTAGGTATTTACTATTTGCCTTACAGAAAATGTTTGCCAACCCCTATTCCAAGGTATTGCACTGCTCTCTAAAAATCATAAAATATTTATATTATTAAATTATCTGATATAATATCTTTGGGCCTTTTATCATTTCTCCCTTCCCCTCACCATAACTAGTCTACCAGTTGCTTATGGAGCAGCCAAGTATAATGTTTTTACAGTTTCCAGAGATTTATTTCTAAATCAGGAAAAGAAACTCTGTGTCTATTATTCTGTTTCAGAAAAACTGTAAGCAAGCTTTCTGAATTGATTTATATAACATGAAGATTTTGCACACTGCCTCACAGCCAGTTGTCCCCTGAGGCCAGGGACACAGGCAGAAAGAGGAGACAGGATATAGACACCGCCTTATGATAATTTTTTTTTTAATGTAAGCACTTGCAAGTTCAGTTCATGTCTTTTTTACCTTAAGTAGCAAAAAAATTAACCTTTTTTTCCCTTTAATTCATAGTAGCATCCAAAATCAGGGATGGAAAAGAAGATCAATTAGGTCATTTAGTTCCCTTCCAAGGTTCCAATTTTCTCATTCAGCATAATAACTTTGGCCTGTCCAAATTTAAGTGACTGAAGAGATGAGTTTCCACAACTTAACTTGGGAGATATTTCTAAATCAAATTCATCTGTACCAAAGCATCATTAAAGATTTTGCTATTAGAATTATACTAAATTGTTCTCTGCTTAATTGTATCTCATTTGTCCTTTATTCCCCTTGGCTACCCAAAGCAAACTTTTTTTTCTTTGACTCGATTTATTTTAGATCAGCTAGTCCACATATATTATTGATAAAGAATATATCACTAATGGTTTCTCTTTATTGGATGTGTTGTTGCTTTAATCTTTGAGTTCCTTTGCTCAAGCTACTGTGGAAGGGAGATCACTTTGTATTAAAAATTACTACATTCCATAAGAAAGTCTATTAAATTCAGCAAGGATTCCAGTGGCTATGTACACTTTTTTTGGGGTATCATTAATCTACAATTACATGAAGAACATTATGTTTACTAGGCTTCCCCCCTTCACCAAGTCCCCCCACAAACCCCATTACAGTCACTGTCCATCAGCGTAGAAAGATGCTGTAGAATCACTACTTGTCTTCTCTGTGTTGCACAGCCCTCCCCATGCACCCCCCACCACATTACACATGCTAATCATAATGCCCCCTTTCTTTTTCCCTGCCCATATCCTTCCCTTCCCACCCATCCACCCCATTCCTTTTCCCTTTGGTAATTGTTAGTCTATTCTTGGGTTCTGTGATTCTGCTGCTGTTTTGTTCCTTCAGTTTTTCTTTGTTTTTATACTCCACGTATGAGTGAGATCATTGGTACGTACAGACTTTTTAACTTCACTTTTCAAAATAAATACTGTGGAACTTGCTATTATACATGTACTTCCTTACTGTTATTCAATTCCCCATCAGTACTCATGTTTTGATTTTCTGTAACCTCAATCACATTAAGGTTTTAGTTTTCTGCAGTAGAGCATGGCTCACCTGCCCCTCATTGATTAAGTCTAACTCAAGAAATTCTGAGGATGCTAGGTTCAATTGCATGTTTTCTCTTCTTCCTGACCAATTGACAGATTTCCTGTAACATAATCTTGAGTCCAAATATGAGCTGATTAAAGAAGTATTAAGAAAATCTATATATATGACTAAGTCAATCCATCAGTGTTTTGCTCAGCGAGGTCAACTTTTTCTGTATGTAGAAAATCCCACTGCCAGGAGATAGTAATGAACTATGACCTCTGGGAGTGTTGCAACAGGAACTAACAACAAGGAAACATTTGCTATTACAGCAAATAGACTCCTAATCAACATATTATCGATCTTTCTTTTTTGTCAAGGTCATTTTGGGCTTTAAAAAATGATCCTACAGTAAGGCTTTAATAGGAATAGTGGACTAATTTGATTTAAAGAGTAAATGCTATTAATTATGAAAGACAGTCAATAAAAAGCTTGTTCTTCCAAACATAAAGGCAAACCTTACAGTGCCTTTGATTTATGATAATGAAACAATGATGAAATATTTTCCCTCATCTCTTACTCCCATCCCACCTTTTGCTCTTTTTCTTGCTCACACATTAGAAAAATCCTTAAAATAATCTTTGTAATTCAAAGCAAGTTTTGGTTAAAAATATTTCTTCATAATTTTGTTACTATGCTTTTTATTTTCAATAGATAAATCTATTAAATATTGCAATTATTGCTGGAATAAATGTAAGAAAAATAAAAAATCTGGTCTTATAGTTAAAAGATCTAGGTAAAATTTCTAAGGTAGCTTATTATACAATGTTGATGTTCAAACTTTATATTGATGAGGTTTAAACAAGAATTCTAGCATTGTAAAATTCAGATAAGTACAAACATTTTAGAGAACCAACATACCTAGATAACATCCTACTACATGTACAAATATGTACCTTACCATATGCATATGGACTATTTCCAAATATGTGATATTTTGGATTCTTGGATTTATTAAGATCATTTTAATTTCAATAATATATTATTCACATTACTTTATGTGAAAGTAACCAAAATACAATTTAACCAGTAACAAAATAAACTCAGTGCATTTGATATAAGTAAGCATCTTGAACATAAAGGCCTAACCTACTGAATTATTGCAAAAAGAGAAAATAATCTCCAACAAAGGGTAAATATTTTTCCCCTAAAAATGACTACACTATAAGCAATGAAAGTGCCTCTATATATTATTTCAATAACATGGAATTTCTGGGTTATAAAATATGTATTTGAAAAACTGCCCTCAATATAAGTTTTCCCATTGTGAGTCATCAATATGTGAATTGAAGTTTGCTCTCCTAAGCTGTAATTATGTGACTTCATCACCAGAGAATGGTAGAGCAGTTCAACCTTATTATCTTTAAAAATGCCATTTTTTTTATGAAAGAGTAAGTTTATTGGTTAGGAAATAACACATTTTAAATACGATGACTAAATATAAGTAAATGCAAATTACAAGAGGCTACTTTGCTTGCAAATTTCTTACCTGACAAATACCAAATGTTATTCTAAATTTTACTGAAGATTTATTTATCTGAAAAAAAATTACTGTGAAGTTGAAAATGCCATAGTATATCTTGTAGGAAACAAGGGGCACAGAGGTCTAGCTTTGCATTAAATAATCAAAACTTTGTATAGAACAAATATTTTAAGCCATTTATCTGAATTATTAAAATATTATATTTTCTAGAAGAAGAAAGTATGGTGGCTTACCATTAAGAATCACGTGAATTATGGATTCATAGGCATTACTAACCCTTACATATTGAGATTTAATGCAAAGACAATACTCAAGTCACCCCAGAACAAGAGGAATTCAATGTGGCCATGGAACAAAAGGCTTTCTTGGTTGATGGAGCTTCTTCAAATAGCATAGTTAACAACACTGATGACATGCAGGTCAGAAAAGATAGCATATTTAAACAGATTCAGTAATTTATTTTAAAAATGCTATAAGCACTGTTTTATAGTGCTTTGGTTGTATTTTATACTAGGGTGACATACAGTTCGACCCACAGCCAGTTCTCCCATTGCTGAAGCGGCAATGCTGTGCAAACATCTACTGAGTTGATAGAGTAAGAAAACACTGAAGACCAGGGCCAGAATGAAAATGGACATGATTTCATCGAATCAAAGAGGCAGAACATGTTGCTCTATTCTCTACATCTGACTGATTCAGAAAAGGAAGAATTCCCAATTCTGAGCTGGGTTGAGAAGTCCACTCATTAATTCTCATTTTTTTTATTATATAAATTATACTATATAGAAATATTGTAGGGGTAAAATATTCTGGATAAGAAAGTTTTCTGAGAGAGTTTTTTTTTTTTTTAATTTACCTGCACAAATTGGGGCATGGAAATCTCCAAAAGGGTTATGTTTTCCTGCAATTTTACATGGTCAGGATATGATTTAAACTTTCTTAAGGACAGAAGATCATATTATCAGCATTAACACTTGTGTTGTACTACATAAAGAGCAGACATTACAAATGTCAGTTTATTGGTACAGGACTAAATAGAAATAAGAACAGCCAGTGCTCTGAACTGTGGATGTCTGTTACCCTCAGACTGTTTAACTGTAGCAGTTGGCCTTCTTATAACATGCAGACTGTTTGGGGGGTATGGAAGTAGTGCATATTTATAGTTTTCCCCCTTTCACTAGCCAATCATTAGAAGTATTCTATGAGTGCAATCTTCAGGCCCTATTGTGGTTAGTTAGCTATTTGCTTTTTCTGTCCTTTTAAGGCAATAATGATCATCCCTAATTTATGCTTTCCATAAGTTTTCAGGTCCAGAGCCACTGTGTTCCTCTACCAATAAAGCTGCTTTTCTTATTGTGCTTCTTGTCCATTTCTTCAGCATGACTGTCACCTTCACCACTTTCATCACTGCTGTTGCCCTGCATCATTACCACCAAGGCACAAAGGACCCTTTCTGGCTCTGTGTTCTCTCTACACATTATACATTTTCACATTTGTTTGGTTATGTTTTGTTTAATGTTGCTTCTATTATGTTCTTTAGTTTCATGTGAAAGAAGTGACTTGTTCTTTCAGCTAATCAGAGTATTTATTATTTGGCTACCTTCTTATATTGGGTGTAGTTTTTGGGTCTTCTACTTCTTTTAAATAAATTAATTGTTCCTGGGTGCCCAACAATTACACTTTATTTTCAAGGAATTGGGAGCCTTCTTTTCTGTTATGTTCTTTCAAGATGAATGTGGGAAAAGAAGTATGATTTCAGATAGCCACCATTTTAGTGCAATCTCTGAACATTTAGCATTGATACAAACATTGGAGTCACTTCAAAGAATTCTTTACACATTGGAGAAAATGTGACATAGGCATCATAATTGCTCACCACTGCAACTACCTAAATATCTACTTTTGATCTCATCCTCTTGAATGATTTGATCAATGATAATAACCATTTGAAAAGATTAAAGATGGTAAAAATGAAGAAATGCCAAATCTTCTAATACCCATTGTGAAACATTTTGCTAAATCGCATTTACCAATAAATAAATAGTCTCCTATGTTTCCTACAAGCTGAGGCCTTAAAAATGTCCTTGTGAACAGAGAGTGAGTAATTAGGAAAATAGGAAGGCATCTTACAATGGATATCAGTATGATCGGTATATGGTACTAAAGGCACATAATTCACTCAAAGGACTGAGCAACTCAAAATTGGTTATTTGAGCACAAATTCACATTATGATTTGGACAAATTTACAATATCATTTTGAAGATGAATAGTAAGACAAATCTACAGTTACTTTATCAAAAGGAAAACTAGGTGGCATGTGTGAAGGCAAAATCTTGAACTCTATTTTTATTATCATTTTTGTTCTTTTTAAAAAGCAAATCATCTACAATAGTAAAGGACTTAGCAGTTATTTATCTCTGATGAGCTAGAATAAGGGTGTTGCCAGGATAGTGGTTAGAAACACATCATAGGAATGGAATTAGAGTAAACAGTGGTTGGTGTTTATTATCTGTAGTCATCGATGAAGTAATGCGTGCTCAGATTTACCCCACAGTCTGACTGAAAAATGCAGGAGCAAAGTAAAGCAAGGTATTGGTCTAAGGAAGGCCATGATTTTGACAGTCATTAAGATTTTCACATTGATTGTCAGGGATTGGCCCAGTGTGAGGTTACGGAAGAAGATTTAGGGACTACTTGAGTGCAATTTCAGCAGGTCATCTTAAGATGTGATATACCTGCAAATCCCGCAGAAACCTCTTCACGTTTTCACCTGGTAGACATAGAGGAAAGGTAGGATGAATTATTAAGAAATTTGGAATCAACAGATATGAGTTTATGAGTCTACTGTGTAACTTATAAAACACATGAATATGAATTTATCTTTTAACTTCCATAGGCCTCATTTCTCACTGGCAAATGGGAGTACCATATTATCATCACCACCATTACTACTCCTAAAATAAGTGGTTTCAAGCTCTTAAGAATATACAGAGAACTTGAAAGCACTTTAATACATAAAATATATTAGCATCTATTGTTATAAAGAAAGAAGAATAATTATACATCTACAGTATTTTGGGATATGGATCCACTTAAGGCAGAAATAAAGAATTTACCACTCTACCTGAATGTTTAGTTCTTCAGTAATCATCCATAGCTATACTTATTGTCAAAAACCAAACACCAATTAGACAAAAGTATTTATCTGATATTAATTCCTTTTAATACAGAGCAAATACACACATTTTCTAACTTTCCACAAGTTCCAAAATGGAAAGGAAGAAACCTCAGTATTGAGATTTGGGTTTTTAAAAATCATGACACTGTTTTTCCATGAAATTGAGCAGCTAACTTTTGGTAACACCTTTTATGTATTTGTAGTTCGTAATAATGGACATTTTAAAACAGAGGAATGGTTTGGTTTGCAAAGACTTTGAAATGTGTGTTAAGAAAAATTCATATTGATTCAAATACAAAAAAATTCAGAACTGTATTTATTTAAATAATTGTAGTTAAATTCAGAAATAACTATTTTATCATCAGTAAGATTACTCTTAGTATTATCAATTCTGAAAAAAAACTTTTATAATAAAAACAAAGATGAATATTTAGAGTCCATACTGAATCACATTTTAACCTTTAATTAAGTTTTCAGCCAAACACTAGAGTTTCAAAATAAAAAGTGAATTTATTACCATGTACAGTGAGTACTCAATATATTTACTTCTATGAAAAAGTGAGCTTTGATTTTGGGCCAAGAAAAAAGAAAACTTAGAATTAATAGAGACTATGGATGACATCCAAATTATGTGCTTCTAGAATGGCAAAGAGAAAATCTACTTCAACAGGGTGTTCTTTGAAAAAGCCATTTCTCTTGAAGTTCTGAAAAGAAACAGAACAGGGAACAGACTATTCTAAAGCCTTTGAATCTAATAAAATGAACTTCTTTTTAAACAATCCTCAGACTGCCAGACCTTTTTCCTTTTGACACAGATACATGAAGACAATATTAACATTTTAGATTATTATGAAAAACACCATTAATTTTAGCAAAAACGATAATTTCTTTTCAAAGTTTTTAAGGTATTTTAAGGAATGTTCTGAAGATTTAATAGACTATTTAAAAATGCATTTGCACACTGAAGTGTGTACAAAAATAGGTTTTAAAAATCTATTTTGAAGTACTATGTAAATCTCTTCACGTAAATTGTGAGTTTAAGATGAAAACACCCTTTATGATCTTCCTTAGACTCAGGACCATTTTACTTCCTTCCTATTCTCAGTATTGCTAAACATAATTCATATTCAGTAAATAGAATAACCCACAGGTTTTCTTGCATTGTGCTTAATAATTTGTGACTTTCAGAGAAGTTAAGCAGCAATGCCTTAGAGAAATCACCCAACTAATCCAATGAGAATTCAAGTGTTTCAGGCCTCTTCTGCTGTTTCTACACTGGCAAAGTACAAGTATATACTCTGGCATTTGGACAAATACTTGTGCCTGTACAGAAAGCACCATATTCTCCAGAGATCTGGCAAGTAATAGACTTCATCTTGCCAGTGTAGAAATAGCATTAGAGCAAGACTAATTGCTGGAAAGCCTGTTGAGAAAGATTTGTCATTCAGAATGGTAAAAATAATCCTACTTTTCAGAGTACATTCAAACTTTTTTATTTCCAGTATTTAATAGAGATCAAAACACTTCCACTTCTACAACTGAATGCATTTTATGTAATACAGCTATTTCCTTTGATTTGAGTTCAAGGAGGGAAGCTAAAATGAAAAAAAAAATTCTGTCTAGACGTACCATGTTTGTTCCTTGTGAAAGATGAAATTTATTAAGCCTGAAATGGGACTTAAGGAACTATTCACGTGCCCCATAAAAATCTTATTGAAAAGTAGCAGTGCCAAGAGGGAAACACCTCTTAGATATACACTTAAAATTACAGTAGAGTATAAGAAAGTTGGACTACAAGATAGGTCTAAAGATTTACTGCGAAGAGAGTTTCGCGGATCTTGTGTGCCAAGCCTTGACTGCTTCTCAGGCCAATTTGCTGCCCTGTACTAGATGTGATGTCTTCTCACTTACAAAAATTACCACCAAATATGCCTGGTAATAGCAGCAGCCAGTAGCGCTCATGTCCTTCATAACCTGATGCTACCAGTTACAACATCTGCAATAAAATCTATTGCCTCTGATTGTTTTAACTTCTGGTTCAAATTGTGATCTTTAATGTTTTCTTCTAAAGTTGTAATCTTAATCCAAAATGTCTTCCATTGTGCAGGACCAATCTGACACAGTCTTATCTAAGCAAACTTCAGATTAAGCCAATTTTTCCCCCTCAACTTTTAATGATGATGTGAACATAGTTGCGGGATTTTCGGCATCTAGTTTCCTTATCTAGCAACCCATGAGCCCAAGAAAGCATATCTGTGATTTGTGACATGAGAGAGCCAACATAACCCCAGTAAATAGAAGAGAAACATGTTATGATGTTAAGCCATGTGCACTGCTTGGCATTCATTCAGTTCACTGTAGCTGAAAAAATAACTGTGAGCCTCCATACCCCATTAACACAGCGTTAATTATTGTCATTGTCTCATCAGCGGTTTGTTTATGACAGCTCTAGCTGACAGGAATAGTGGGATGTTCTGTCAAGGCCATCACCTGATGAGATTTTTATTGGCAAAGATCTTTCTTTCCTTTACTCAACTACATTAGGAGAATCGGTGCTTCATTAACTCCAAACATCACTGCTTGCATCAAGCCAGTTTTTAAACGTTCCAAATAACTGATGTGATAGTCTTTTTCTAGCATTATAGTTAACCAATTCATTCTCTAGAACGAGACTTTTCAATCTTTCTCAGATCAAAAGAATTCCATTCAATGACAGTGAAAGGGAAATACTGCCTCACGTGGGAAGAATGGCTTAAATACCGATAGGATTTTTAATTCCCTTATGTATCACATGTGTGAATGAAAGTGATTCCACAGAAGAAAAATATATGTCAAGAAAAAACAATTTGTATACACACACACACACACACACACACACACACACACACACACACACTATTCAACTAATATCGATCAATGCCCTTTTTCTTCTGGGGTGTAGGAAAAGACTTTTAAATCTTCCTCAATGGAAAAAGTACTTCAACTTATTTGGCAGGGACTAATTACTGCTTTCTCTTTAATTCTCTCTCTCTCTAGATACATATTATCTGAGAGTAGATCTATTTTATTTCTTGTATGATTTTGCTATTTATTTTTAAAAGGGATAAAGAAGACAGCATCATTCTTACCATCAAAATTGTTCATCAGCTTATTTATTTCTATAAATGAAAATATTTCAAGGTAAAATAAAACTTGCTATTTCAAATTCACAGATCATAATTTAATGATAAAAAGGACACTCCTACCCACAGAGAATAATGCCTAATTTTAACTCCAAAAATACACTTTCTTACATTGTTTTATTTTCTCATTGGCTGCTAATAAAATTCTTTATGATGCTGGATACGGACTTCAATCTGCAATTCAAGAATCATATGTTTTAATGATTTTGTTTCCTCATTTATGTCATTGGAGCCAAATTTGCTGCCCTGCTTAACCCACAGTACTGTGAGAATATGAAATTTATTCATAACTATGACAGTGTCTAAAAAAGTACTATCAAAATGTTAGAGATTATTATCCATAACACAAATTTGGGCCATAAGAAGGAAAAGTATGGTGGTACATTTTATGGGTCAGTATGGCTAGTCTATGATGTCCAGTTGCTTGATTAAACACCAGTCTACATGCTGCTGTGAGGGTATTTTTTAGATGTCTTAAAATTTTGATCAATAGACTCTGAATAAAGCAGATAACATGCCAAGATGTGGGTGGGCTTCATCTAATCAGTTAAAGACTTTTAAAAAAGAGAAATAAGTCCCTGTAGAAGGATTCTGTTCTCCAGATTGCAACAAAGAAATTATGCCTAGTTTCCAGCCTTTTGATTCATGACTACAACACCAACTTTAGCCAAATTTTCCAGTCTACTACTTGTCCTGTGGATTTCAGATAGGCCAACCCCACAATCTAATCATATCAGCATAATTCCTTAAAATAAATCTCTCTCTTTATATGTATTTGTGTGTGTGTGTATGGGTATGTGAATATATATATACACATATATATATTCACACATACATACTTTAATAAAATATATTATATATATTATATATATATTCATCCTATTGGTTCTGTTTCTCTGAAGAACCCTAATACTGTGCTTTCTGGAAGAAATTATATACATTCACCGAACCCCACTCATAAACTAAATTCAGACTGTCTCCCTTAATAACCAAATGCCTGACATTTGGTGTAAGGATACTCATTGTGTCATAACCATTTTCTGCTCCTAGACAGCAATATATCTCTGCCAGTAGATACCACGTCCTCCTTCCTCTAGCCTTATGCAAGCATGAAAGTAATTAATTCTCATGCTTACTTGAGTTTGGTTTGGCTTTGGCACAACATGCTTTCCCTAGCAAACCATAATTGATTCTGAATAATTGATCAGCGATGAACATTCAATTTTCTTTATCTTCTCTTCCTCTCATTCTCCTATGATATATGTTTTCATTGGGGAACCATTTTCCACTTAAAAGAAAGCCCCAAATGCAAGGCCTTTTAGTGATCAAATCAATTTATGCTGCTTTCTGCCAGTTCACATCAACTCCAATGTGACTCCTTGGAGAACTCCTAGGAAACACTAATTATCATCCCACAGTGTCCATTAGTTTTCAGTAAGGAAGTAAACTTCTCATGTAAAGACCTCAAACTATTTACATATGACTGCTTTGCATCTATCTAACCACCATACTGACTTACTCTTTTTAAATATCCTTTGATAAGGATTGTTATCGAAACCACTCAGCCCTAAGTGAATCTCGGAATTTCATAGGATAAAGACACCTAAAATCAGAACCTATGATAATCATAAAAACTTGGTTAATTTGCTTTTCTCTTATGTAAAAGACTACATTATAATAGCATCCTACTTATCTAATTATTACTAAAATTCTTACAATTTCTTAGGACCAGAAAGAATCTTTCTAAAACAGAAGTAAAAGATTCCTTTGAGGAAGGTAGTTTTCACAAAGTCTATACATTTTTCAGAAATCCATGCAGTTTTCACAAAGTCCATAGTTTTGTAGGAAGTGCATACAGAGAGAAGTAGCTGGCTTTTCTGCCAAAGGCATGCTTAGTGTAATATGCAAATTTGATTTAGAAAGGTTGAATATCTACTTGCCTCTTCTAGCCAGACACAGATAGATCGTGGATTAAGTTAGGAACTGTTGGATGCTAATATTATGAAATGCATCACACATACTCTCAGACATCTCCATTTAACCTATTGTTTTTTACATGCAAATCCTTCCTTCCTTCTCAAACTTCTGAAAACAAAAATGTCATCATTACCTACTGTTTACTGAATATTATACTATGTCATCCATACCTTTCCAATCTGTTGAAACCAAATGTTTAAAAGGACAAATCCACAAATGGACTTTTTACCACTGTTCATTCTCCTTGAGAACAAAGTAGGATGTACACTCAACTGTTTACTCTGCTACAAATTATTCTTCAAGTCAAATTATAACTCAATATTCAATCAATTCTGGTATGTGAAATTAACATTTACTTTGTACCAGAAAGTAAGCACAGTGACTGAAATAGAGCTGTAGTCTTCATTTTGTAACAAAACATTCCAATGCAGTGATCTTTATTCACTTTTTCTACTATCTGATCCCACATTCTTATTCAACTCCATCCCTTCAGTCTTTTCCAATTTACCAAATGTGCTCTCTCCTATCCTCTTATCTTACTCTGCTTTCACCTGAAATTATTTTTCTTGAGTCACTCTATCCTGTTCATTTCTGAGTCTGTACTTCCCTATTTTTCCTTTTCCTTTGCTGGTTATTCCTTCCCGGTCTTCTTTGTCCACTCTTCCCTTCCCATCTCAGCCATTAAATTTTGATGTGACTGAAGCTTCAGTTGAGTGCTCTGTGCCTGCATTCTCTGCCTGGAGAACTACTGGACAATCTCATATAGCCCTGAGGCTGAAAGCACTAGCCAGGACTTCTTGTGTCCAGACTGGAAGCTAAAGCCCCAAACTCTGACAGGTTGCTTGTTAGGATACTTGTTAGATCACCATAGATCTCATATGTAATCTAAGCCCAAATTACTGACTTCCACATTCTAAATCAACTCCACCTCCAGTTTCTAAAACTGGTGGTCTTATTCATTACTGCACATCTGGATAACTAAGGCATTATATACACAAGAAAATAAGGGAGAAAAATTCTCCTACATGGCCTTGTATTTTATTTTAGGTGATATTTTTTAAAAATTCCGGTAAAGAGTATGAATTGCAGAATCACAAATTTTATTCCATTTATTAGCTTTTTATTTTTTTATTAATTTCTTTAAATTTTTATTTTTTTTTTGTGTAAACATAAATTATTTTATTTTTTAATTAAAGTATAATTGATATACAAGCTTATGAAGGTTTCACATGAACAAGATTGTGGTTCCAACATTCACCCATATCATCAAGTCCTCACCTACCCCCAGCCTCGCTCCCCACCCTGCCCCATTGAGATCACTGTCTATCAGCATAGTAAGATGCTGTGGAGTCATTACTTGTCTTCTCTGTGCTGTACTGCCTTCCCTGTGATCTAGCTATATTGTGATTGTGAATTATAGTGCCCCTTAATTCCCTTCTCCCTTCCCATCCACCCTTCCCAGCCCCTCCCCTTTGATAACCACTAGTCCCTTTTTGGAGTCTGTGGGTCTGCTGCTGTTTTGTTCCTTCAGCTTTGTTTTGTTTTTGTACTCCACAAATGAGTGAAGTCATTTGGTACTTGACTTTCTCCATCTGGCTTATTTCACAGAGTATAACACCCTTAGCTCCATCCATGTTGTTGCAAATGGTAGGATTTCTTTTCTTTTTATGGCTGAATAATATTTCATTGTGTATATGTACCACCTCTTCTTTATCCATTCATCTACTGATAAACACTTAGCTTGCTTGCTTCCATATCTTGGCTATTGTAAATAGTGCTGCAATAAACATAGGGGTGCATATGTCTTTTTGAATATGAGAACTGGTTTATTTTGGGTAAATTCATAGAAGTGGAATTCCTGGGTCAAACGGTATTTCAAATTTTAGTTTTTTGAGGAACCTCCATATTGCTTTACCCAATGGTTGAACTTGTTTACATTCCCATCAGCAGTGTTGGAGGGTTCCTCTTTCTCTACATCCTCGCCAGCATTTGTTGTTTCCTGTTTTTCGGCTTTCCTAACTGGTGGGGGATGATGTCTCATTGTGGTTTCAATTTGCATTTCCCTAATGATTAAGGATGTGGAGCATCATTTCATGTGTCTGTTGGCCATCTGAATTTCTTTGTTGGAGAAGTGTCTGTTTAGATCTTCTGCCCATTTTTTAGTTAGGTTATTTATTTTTGGGTGTTAAGGCATGTGAGTTCTTTGTATATTTTGAATGTTAACCCCTTATCAAATATGTTGTTTCCAAATGTATTCTTCCATACTGTAGGATGCCTTTTTGTTCTTATGATGGTGGCCTTTGCTGTACAGAAGCTTTATAGTTTGATACAGTCCTAGTTGTTCATTTCTTATTTTTTTCCCTTGCCCAAAGGAGATGTGTTCAGGAAAAGTCATTCATGTTTATATTCAAGAGATTTTTGGCCATGTTTTCTTCTATGAGTTTTATTGTCTCATGACTTATATTCAGGTGTTTGATCCATTTTGAATTTACTTTTGTGTATTGAGTTAGGCAATAATCCAGTTTCATTCTCTTGCATGTAGCTGTCCAGTTTTGCCAACACCAGCTGTTGAAGAGGCTGTCATTTCCCCATTGTATATCCATGGCTCCTTTATCATATATTAATTGACCATATATGGGAGGGTTTATATCTGGGCTCTCTATTCTGTTCCATTGATCTATGTGTCTGTTCTCGTGCCAGTACCAAATTGTTTTGATTATTGTGGCTTTGTAGTAGAGCTTGAAGTTAGGAAGTGTAATCCCTCCTCATTTTGTTTTTCTTTGTCAGGGTTACTTGGTTATTTGGGGTCTTTTGTAATTCCATATGAATTTTAGAACTATTTTCTAGTTCACTGAAGAATGCTACTGGTATTTTGATAGGGATTGCATTGAATCTGTAGATTGCTTTAAGCAGGATGGCCATTTTGACCATCTTAATTCTTCCTATCCATGAGCACAGTATGTATTTCCATTAATTGGTGTCTTTTTTAAATTTCTCTCATGAGTGTCTTGTAGTTTTCAGAATATAGGTCTTCTACTTCCTTGGTTAAGTTTATTCCTAGATATTTTATTCTTTTTTGATGTTAATTGTAAATGGACTTGGTTTCCTGATTTCACTTTCTGTTAATTTGTTGTTAGTACATAGGAATGCAACAGATTTCTGTGTATTGATTTTATATCCTGCAACTTTGATGAATTCAGTTATTAGTTCTAATAGTTTTTTTGTTGGAGTGTTTAGGGTTTTCTGTGTATAATATCATGTCATCTGTAAACAGTGACAGTTTAACTTCTCCCTTATCTATCTGGATGCCTTCTATTTCTTTGTGTTGTCTGATTGCTATGGCTAGGACCTCCAGAACTATGTTGAATAAAAGTGGAAAGAGTGGGCATTCTTATCTTATTCCCAATCTTAGAGGAAAAGCTTTCAGGTTTTCACTAGTATGTCTGATGTTGTCCATGGGTTTGTTATATATGGCCTTTATTATGGAGAGGTACTTGCCCTCTATATCCATTTTGTTGAGAGTCTTTATCATTAATAGATGTTGAATTTTGTCAAATGCTTTTTCAGCATCTATGGAGATGATCATGTGGTTTTTGTCCTTCTTTTTGTTGACGTGGTGTATAATGTTGATGGATTTTCGAATATTGTACCATCCTTGCATCCCTGGAATAAATCTGACTTTGTCACGATAGATAATATTTTTGATATATTTTTGAATTCTGTTTGTTAACACTTTGTTGAGTATTTTTGCATCTATGTTCATCAAGGATATTGGTCTATCTTTTTTTGTGTGTGGTTTGTTTGGTTTTGGTATTAGAGTGATGCTGGCCTCATAGAATGAATTTGGAAGTATTTCTTCTTCTTCTACTTTCAGAAAACTTGAAGGAGGATGGGTATTAGCTCTTCTTTAAATGTTTCATTAAATTCAGCAGTGAAGCCATCTGGTTCAGGGGTTTTGTTATTAATTATATCATTAATATACAATCACATGAGCAACATTGTGGTTACTAGATTCCCCCCATTATTAAGTCCCCACTACATACCCCATTGCTAGGGTGTCACTCTCTGTCTATCACCATAGTAAGATGCTGTAGAGTCACTACTTGTCTTCTCTGTGCTATACAGCATTTATTAGCTTCTTAATAATTTACTTAATCTTAAGACTTCTGAAATAACTCATGATAAACTATTTGATCTCTATAAGTGTCAGGGACCTCACCTGTTAAATCTGGATAATAATGGTAATGAGGACATTGGCTTTTAATAAGAATTAAATAACATAGGCATTTTAAAGACCATAACCAGATTTTATTCATTAATTTGTTCTTTGACTCATTCAAGAAATATGTATGCTTAAGTAAATATGCCCCCTTCTACGTGTTGAGGGTAGAGAGATAATCAAGACAGACAAGATTTCATCTATCACTGAGATATGGAGAAGAAAGTCAACATGCATGTAAAACAGTAATCATGTAAGCTATACAGATTGTGACACACAGAATGCAAGGATTCTATGTGACAGAAAATAACAGAAGTCAGGTACAGCTTTGCAAGGAGATGATACTTGGGATGAGACCTAAAGGAGAAGAAACAAAAAGTGAGAAAAAGCTATTCTACATCAGAGATATTAGAAGGACAAAGGAACTCTTCCAGGAAAGAACTCAGGAATAGATGTGACTCCAAACTGGAGCTGACAAGGCAACACAAGATTTGTGAGAGTGGGAAGCCACAACTACCTCCAACCTGCAGGGACAAAAAGGGGAGGTGGTATGACCAGAGTGCAGGGAAAGGGTCATGCCACCTAAGATAGAGTCTTAGGTGATCTGCCCAAGGGAAGTTGGAGGAAAATTTTAAAATAAAAACAAACCTCTTACAGTGAATAAATACAGCCATTACAGTCTCTTACAGTGAAGAAATACATCTCACACAGCTAGAGATGCTGGCCCAGAAGAGAGACAGCTTTAAAATCCCCCTTTATCCTTTCCTCCACTATCCCATTATCAATAAAAATCTCCATTATCAATGACTTTCATTGGCTTAACCATATCAGATGCCAGATGACACAACAGCCTGACAAATACAGCCTAAGAACTCTACCATTAGAAAAAGGAAAGGACAAAAATTGATCTGAGAGCAAGTTGGCTCAGAACTATAAAATCCTTCATCTTATTAAGGGTTACCTCCTTTAATACTTTGGACAAGGAACCATACTGAAGGGAATGTATTTGAAAATGTTACACTTTTAGGAATATAAAGAAAATTATTGCCTGGCCCTGAAACAAAGAAATGGTAATTCAGACATAAGATTTGGGTCTATGAGTTGGTATGCTCCTGATCAAGACCTCACCTAACAAGCCCTATTGAGGTGACTTCCAGAAAGATGGCTGTGTATGTAAACCAGCAAATTTTGATGGTGATTCATATTTCTTTAGAAAAACAAGCTCTTTGGGTGAAGAGGACTAGCCAACTTTGGTACTGTCTAAACCTAGGGGTCTTGGAAAGTGCAGAATGAGAGAAACCTCTAGAATATCCCAAACTTCCTGGATTTGACCTAAGTGGCATCTTGAATAACTACTGTGTATATGATCATATTTTCATCTCATTTTGTGGAGTTATTTAAGTTACATACAATTTTTCCAAATTCTATTACTAGTCTGGATGAAGAAGTGAAGATAAATTGTGGGCTTCATCAATGTGTGGAATTTTCAAGGAAGATATAGAGAATGATGGAGGAACAGATTGGTTGCAAATATAATCAAGTGAGAAACTCCTGTTTCTGTATTGAACAGAAAATTTCAAGAAGATGCTGATAGTTATGGGAGGAAATTCAGGAATCAAGTACATGAGGTCTCTATGAAGTTAAAGAATAGTTTAGAAGAACTCAAGGAGTGAGAGAACTTAAAGGATATAAAACAGAAGTCAGAGAATTAGGGCAATGATAAATTCTAGTGTATGAATATAACAGGGAGTTGATTAAAAGGATGAAAATGATAACTTCTAGTTCATAAGTGCCAGAAAGTATAATCTTAGGGAGCTCAACAGTTACCCAAAGGAATTAGAATATATCCTGAATTTACTCATCAAATGTATTAAGTACTTATAATATCTAATAATCAGCTTTACAGATTAACAAATGATCTCAAAAACCTCACTGGTTTGCAATAACAAATATTTTGTCTTATGCCCATGGGTTTTGAGTTTGACTGTATTCAGTTGATCTAGGCTGGTTCATTTGGGCCATTCTGCTCCAAGTTTGCTACTCTTGGAGGCTTTGCTCCAATATTTAGGTCTCTTCTATGTTTGTTCATTCTAGAGGCCAAGCTGAAGAAAAAGAAACTACCTGGGCCTGCTTTTCTCATTCTGCATGACAGAAGCACAAGAGGCAATCCTAACCATACAACTGACAGCCTCAACTCAATTTATATATGCTAACATTCCATGGGCCAAAATAAATGGCATGATTCAAACTGAGATTAATGAGAAAGAGAAAAGCAATCCACCTTTTCTAACGTGTTGGATCACACAAATCTGTTACTAAAGACTGAGAATGAAGAATTGGAATGATGATGCAGTAACAATGAAGACAAATGCTATAAATCAAATGCCTTGATGGTCCTTTGAGACTATGAGGAAATTAACAGGAGGTCAACAGACATTGGTAACAAGGAAAGATAGAATAAATGTTATTAGGTATTAAATTCACAGATTTCTGCCCTCCACAAGATCCTCCTACCCCCTACCCCAGAGAACAGACTAAGAATTTGGATAGGATGGTAAAACAGTTTAAGAACAGAAGCTCCCATCTCTTTAGGGGTTTGGGGAAGCATAGTTAACTTTGTCCTCTGTATTTTCCCGAGTGGTATATAAACAATAGAAGATCAGTAACATATACTTATTGAAAAGTGTGGTATTGACACAGACCCACATTAGAGGCAAAATAATCAACAACTCTAAACTACTTTTGTATTGAACACAAAATTCAGCAACTCTGGAATATATTATTTTTCAATTCTTGGGAGTCCATAATGGTAATTATTAGTTATCAGGAGCTAACACTTCATAACACATACTCTATTTAAGGAGACAGAATGTATTTTAACAAACACAATTGTAAAGAAAAAATATGGTGGTCCTTGAAAAAGTGAAGCATATCCCTTTCCCAAACTAAGTTGAGTGATCAGTCACTTAGTTGAGGTTTTGATCTCTGAAAGTGTAACAGAGTAGTTGTGATTGAGACTTCATAGGGTTTGGCCTTAATGAGCATCCAGGAATAGGACAATTACCAAAGAAGTACTCAGGATTTTTATCTTGGGCAGAGTAGATAAAGAAGTAAAAAACTTTTCAAATCAATAAGCAAACAACAATTTATTTATTATTTATTACTATGTGACCAGTACAGGGTAGTATGGGGAATTTGGAAGGACTATAAGACAATGCATTCATATTCACAGGGTCTATCAGAGTGAAACCCACCACATGATTCATGTTACCAAGCTTCTGGGTAGACAGGAAATGTCTGAATAATTTATTATATTGAGGTGAGGGCAAAATACCTTTGGGAGGTATATCTAGTAACTTTCCAAATTCATGGAACAATTGCCATTCCTTACTTATTTTATAATCCTATTTTTCTAGTTCACTATTTTTTTAATTCTTAGTGATTGCATATTTTTATTGTTCATTATTGCAACAGTCACTGGATTTCAACACTTTGATACCACAATTCACAAAATCCCTATCCATATTCAAATCTTTTAGATATTTTTCCATTACTTTTTCTGACCTTATAACCACACCAAATCTATTTATACTAACAATATAATATTATTTTTTAAAATAATATTCTTCAGCATAAGCTTTTAATATAGTTTATAATTTATAATATAGCTGTATATTTGTATAAAGTGTGGTTCTGGAGAACTTCCTCTTCATTTTGCTCCAAATTAATCTCATGTGTACATTCATTCTATTTCCAAAACCTTTTGCTATTCCTATCTCTAAGACATTTTTCTTCAGAAAGACATATCTAAAATAGATTTCATCTACATTCACTTACATAACCAACCATATTTATAATCCATATTTTCAAGCACATTTCTTTAAGAATTATTTAACCTTTATCCATCACTAAAATGTTTTCAAAAGTCAAATCTTGAATATGGTAAAAGCTTATGGCTTTGAAACATTTGGCTATACAAAAGAGCTTAAATGACTGCAACATTAAAAAAAACCACACACAACTGCACATACATAAACCATGAACAAAATTAGAAAGAAATTGACAAGATGGGAAAATATTTGCAATATATGAGTAACACAGTTAATGTCCTTTATAGAGAAAGAGCTCTAATGAATCAATTTAAAAAGTATACCAACCAAAAATGATAAAAGACAACTCACAGGTAAAAACAAAAGTATTGAAACATTTGCATTCAAACATATTATAATGTATTAAAAATAAGTTCTATGAAGTCTGTCTTTAAATGGCAAAAATATTTTTCCTTAGTAACAATAAGAGTAATAATAATAATCAAAGATATGGAAGTATAGATTAATAAAAAATCTCTAGAGGACATTTGACAATAAACATCAAGAAATTTAAAATGAGTAGTTTATTATTAACCCATCTATGTGGGTATAATCTATCAACAGATCTTATTGTAATCAGATAGCCCAGGGTTTACCTGTTGGTCTGCTACTTATGTGTCATATAATCACAGTAACTTTGTGCTATGAGCCTCGGCTTAGCTTTCCGTATAATGGGGATCATAACAACTATCTTACAGAGTGCTTGTAAAATAAATGATGTAATGTACATGAAGCTCTCAGCACATTTTCTGGCAAATGATAATTGCTCTTCAGATGGAAATCGCTAGTACCTCATCATCCTCCTCTACTTCCTTATTTTCCTCTGGAACTAATTATAGATATAAACAAAACTTAAAATACAAAGATGTTAACCAAGGTATCATCTCTAAAAGTAAATTAAAAGGGCAGTTTTAATACATCTTCTCACATCCATATAATGGAATATTATGGCCACTTAAGCACTATTATAGAAAAAAATAATGAAATTATTTAGGAAAAAATATCAGTCTATATTTATATAACAAAATAACCAGATTGTATAAAAAACACATGTTATTATCACAACTTTGTTTATGTATGTGTGTGGGGGGCATGTGTAAGGGCAGGCATTTAAGTGTATAGGCCATGGGTGAGCATTACATGATGTGTATGTATGTGTTTGTACGCGTAAATGTAGACAAAGGCCAGAAGTCTATAAACATTCATTTATTCAAAAATATGTAATGAATTCCCACTATAAACAGATACCATATTAATTTCTAGTGATAAAATTCTCAAAAAAGACAAATAACACAACACAAATTTGTGGAGTAAACAATAATGCGGGGAGACAGATATTACTAGAATAATCTTAAAATAGATATCAAATTCCAAAGGGAATAATGCTACAAAGGCAGGATGTATAGGAACAGCATGTGATACGGCACTGACTTCAAAAGGAAGACAGATATGGCTTCCCTACTAAAGATATAATTGAACTAAAATTTGAAGAAAGAGCAAGAGATACATAGTAAAAATTGGAGGAAAGTATCTCAGGGAATGCCCTGAGGTAGAGAGGAGCAAAGGAATTCAGTGTGGTTTTAAGAGATGATCATGGTACCCAGTGAGGGCTGCTAAATCAGGCGGGTAACAGGGTTCATAGGGCATTATTAAGGAGATTTAAGGAGATGGTCATATAGGTGAAATGATCAGAGATTTGTTTAAAAAACATCACTCTGGCTACCGATCGAAGGTGAGAAAAAGATAGTGAAGAGAACTGTGAAGTTATTTGAATAAACCAAGTAACAGATTGCAGGATCCTGGAAGGAGTTTGTACAAATGGAATTAACTGATAGATCTGGGAGCTACTTATGAGGCAAAACTAAATTCATACAGTAATAGATTGGATATGGAGACAAAAATAATATCTACCTCATGTAGTTATGAGAACTAAAAACACTAGAAGTCATTTAAGCACTCAGTACAGGGCCAGGCACTGAAGGGACTGATACTGACTGAGAAGGAGCTGATGGACTCTAACTTGCATAACTAGATGGATAGTGTTGCCATTCATGAGATGGAAATTCTTGGAACAGCATCAAGTTTGAGGAGGAAAATCGTAAATTCAGTTTTATATGTCCTGACCTTCAATTACCTTTAAACTATGCAAGAGGAGATGCCAGTGAGGTACCTGGATAAATTAGCCTGGATCTGAGGAGAACTCTGAATTGCATATCAAATTTAAGAGTTACATATGGGATCCATAAAGCTAAAGGTAAAAGGGCCTAGTATTGAGTTTTGAGCTATTCCAGATAAAGGAGAATAAAGGGGAGAAACAGCAGAGTGGCCAGAGATACAGTGTTATAGAATCCAAGTGAGAAAAGTGTCCCAAGAAGTTTCTGTAGTGAATCCTGCAGAGCTTAGGTAAGATGTAGTTAAGGGAAGTCTCACTGAGGAAAGTGATGTTGAGGTCATTGGTGCTCACACCAAGCATGACTGATGTGTAGATCAGATTGGATGAGACCTAAGTAGTGAAAATATAGAAAATATAGAAAACACCTTCAATATGTTGGCTACAAAGAGGGGTGCCAATGAAGGTATTAACCAGAAGGGCATGAGCTAGGAAAATGAAAATAGAATCTGTTTTTTTAATGGGAGAGACAAACACATTAAGAGCAGTGAGTTTTTCTTAGAAGTTGAAGGTTAAATATACGTTAAGCCTTTTTATTCAATATTCAGAAAAACCCTCTGCTGTATATGTTCAACCATATTCATAAATTTTTTATACTTTAAGTGTACAGGGTTACACTCTGTAACAGGTCATTCAAGAAAAAGAAATAAATAGAGTCTAGTAAAAGATGCGAAGTTTCAGTATACTGCAATAAAAACAAGAAGATGCAACAGGTGCAAAAGCCTAAGACTTGGAAAGTGAAAAATCATTACAACAGACTTGGGTGGGACAGGTCAGAGATAAGTGAATTTTAATTATAAGGAAGTTTACTCTCTGAAAGCAGAACAGAGAAGGCTTTGGGAAGATTTTAAAACTTAGATGAGCAATTCAAAATAAAAGAGAGATGAAAATAATCCCATGATATTAAGAAAGCCATTTCACAATTACGTGACATACAAAATGTTCTGGAGATGGAATAGTTGAAAAAGCCCTTCCCTAGAAGTCAGGTACAAGGGTTTTGCTCTTGTCTCTCCCGATAATAAAGAGGTATTTCTTGGATAAGTCATTTAATTAATCCACGCTTCAGTTTCTTAACATGTGCGATTAAAGAATTTCCCTGTATTATCTGTGTTTCTTATAACATTGAAATTCTTTACTTTCGTTACAAGAAGTGGTAAGGTATGCGGGAGAAAATAATATATTGATATAACCTTAAGTACAGGTATAGCATGATATTATCAGAACTCTTTATCATAGGTCCTTGTGTAAATGGGGATAAAAGCTCCACACATTCCTTGACTTAATTCTAACTAGGCTGGGAGGCCGTGAGATGGCATTCTCCAGCCTTAGGGATGTAGGGAAAGGCATTTCACATTTCTAACAAGCTAAGTCATTTGACATTATTCCCTGTCTAACTGATCCATTAAAATCGCATTTCTTGTGCACATGATTTTCAACTACATAAAATGTAAATACTCTGAATAAGGCCGCTACTCATTTTGAGACTTTTTATGTGATCTATGTTTAAACAGCAACAAAAGCACTATAGTAGAGTATCCGTAGGGAATAAATTCAAAAGTCAACAATGTATGTCTAGAAGTAAACATGTTAAAATAAGCATATAGAATAAGGAATGTATAATATATAAAGTGATTACATGTAAGATAGCTATTCCTTTCTAGAATTTGAACTTCTAGTGAATATTAAAATTGGTTTGGCTTTATGCATCAAATCAATGAATAACTGTGAGATAAATGATATACATATTTGTAATTAGGGCTTTGTTTTGGTTGCATTATATGGAAGTGAATACAATTTTATGGTGCTTCAAATCAGAAATAGATTCATGTGCACAGAGAACAGACTGGTGGCTGCCATACGGGAGAGGGGTGGCGGAATGGGTGAAATAGGTGAAGAGGAAAAAAAAATTAGAATGTTTGCTATCTTGATCTGGATGATAATTACTTGAGTGTATATACATGACAAAATTCATCAAGCTGTACAGTAAAATCTGCACACTTTATAGTATGGGCCTCAATAAAAAAGGATAAAAAAATTAACAAAATAATACCTAATTTGATTGATTTTTTAAAAAAATTCTATGGTGTTTCTTATCAGTTGTTTTATAGAATCTGAATAACTCTTGAAATTTTGGAATATAAGAGGCACCCACTTCTGTTCTTAACCACTGCCACTGAATTTCATAAATATATACTATGTAAAAATATATACCTTAAAATTTCTTTACATTTTGGATGAGAACAAAAATCTCACTCTTGACCTCAAAACCCTTCTCGAAGAGTATAAATTAGTTCATTTCTTTAGCTCCAAGCAAATTTATTCAGCATTTCCTTTGTCTGGTGACCCATGCAAAACTTGTTGAAGCTGCAATCCATGCCTTTAATGGAGCACAGTGCACTCTGCTCATTGGACATCGCTCACTGGATCATTGTCTTCCTTTGTGTTAAGTATTCTGACACTATTACATTCTAAGAGTTACAATGGGCATCACTGATTTTAAGGATTCACGTATCTAATGGAAAGAACTAGGATCACAGAAATAGGTATTATATTTCAGTTTTTCCAAGACATCACTCTATGATCTTGGGGAAGATATATAAGTTCTCTACTCCCCTGTTGGTGTTAATAAAGATAAAGTGTTTTCGGAAATTCCTTTCATTCTAAAGTTCTAGGGTTGTACATTTTTTACTTTTATTATAATTATGATGATTAGTTCCATGATATAAAAAATTTCAGTGCTTATACTTATTTTAATATTGCTATATGCAGATACTATTTTAGAATAAAACAAAACCTGTGAACTTAGCAGCAACCTCAACATTCACATAAAACTGCAAGAAACATAACAAAAGGTAGTTATCTTGGTTCATGAGTTATGCTATAAAACTTTTGAATGGCAAGATCTGTTGAAAATATGAGGCTTCCACTAATTCAGAATATAAAACTTGCAATATACTCAGAGCATTTTTTTTTACTTTCCTTGGAAACATTATTCTTGAGCATCAACAGAGAGATTTGTAAATAACATTTAAAGTGATTAAAAATTGTTCCTTCAATTTAAAGAACTTATAAATAATGACATATAGTTCAGTTTTAGTTAAGTTTTTCTACTGACATGTGAAAACTGGGAAGTATAATAAACTTTCTGGCAATTACTTTATTTTGTTATTTAAAAAATATGTATTTATCCTGTTAAGAATTACAGGGACAAACTGAAAATAAAAAGTAAAGCTACTGTCTTGGGAATTTTGAATGAATAAGATGGCTTGAATATCTATGTCTTCTGGGTATTTGAAGGTTCATAATATTCAACAACAAAGGAGAAGAAAATTTAAAAACTTTTTACCTAGTTTGGATGGAAATCTTCTTGAATAAATTGTGTACTCATTTGGTATTTTTAGAAAAATCAGTGAGTTAGAAACATTAGTAAACTTAGCCTTGTTTATGCCAAGGCATCATTCGCTGCTGAATGAATGCTGCTTCTGCAGCACAGTGGTGTTTGTAGAACTCAGTGCACATCTCTATGTCTCTCCACTAAGTAGCCTCAGATTACAATGATTCCCTGAAATAGATCTATATCTGTATAATATATTTATATTACAAAAATAGATCTGTATACATATATAGCTTTCCTTTATGGCATGTTGTATAATATCAGTTCTAACTAATTAAAATAAAAAGCATACAATGCAAATAAAACAAAAGCTGGTACACCCTAAAAAATCCACTCCAAAACAACTACATCTAATATCTGAATTCAGCAAAGTTACAGGATATAAAATTAATACACAGAAATCTGTTGAATTCCTATACACTAATAATGAACTAGCAGAAAGAGAAATCAGGGAAATACCAATAAATGGAAACACATCCCATGCTCATGGACAGGAAGAATTAATATTGTCAAAATGGCCATACTGCCTCAAGCAATCTACAGATTCAATCCCTATCAAAATAACAACAGCACTCTTCAATGAACTAGAGCAAATAGTTCTAAAATTCATATGGAATCACAAAAGACCCTGAATAGCCAAAGCAATCCTGAGAAGGAAGAATAAAGTCAGGGGGGATTACACTTCCCAACTTCAAGCTCTACTACAAAGCCACAGTAATCAAAACAATTTGGTACTGGCACAAGAACAGACCCATAGACCAACGGAACAGACTAGAGACCCCAGATATAAAACCTAGCATATATGGTCAATTAATGTATGATAAAGGAGCCATGGATATACAATGGGGAAATGACAGCCTCTTCAACAGCTGGTGTTTGCAAAACTGGACAGCTACATGCAGGAGAATGAAACTGGATTACTGTCCAACCACATACACATAAACTCAAAATGGGTCAAAGGCCTGAATGTAAGTCGTGAAATCATTAAACTCTTAGAAGAAAACATAGGCAAAAATCTCCTGAATATAAACATGAGCAACTTTTTCCTGAACGCATCTCCTCAGGCAAGGGAAAAAAATTTAAAATGAACAAATGGGATTAAATCATGCTAAAAAGCTTCTGCACAGCAAAGGATACCATAGGCAAAACAAAAAGGCATCCTACAGTATGGGAGAATATATTTGTAAATGACATATCCAACAAGGGGTTAACATCCAAAATATATAAAGAATCACATGCCTCAACACCCAAAAAAGCAAATAACCCTATTAAAAAGTGGGTGGATGACATAAACAGACACTTCTCCAAAGAAGAAATTCAGATGGCCAACAGGCCATGAAAAGATGCTCCACATCACTAATTATCAGGGAAATGCAAATTAAAACCACAGAGAGATATCACCTCACACCATAGAAAAGACTAGAAACAACAAATGCTGATGAGGATGTGGAGAAAGGGGAACCCTCCCACACTGCAGGTGGGAATGTAAGCTAGTTCAACCATTGTGGAAAGCAATATGGAGGTTCCTCAAAAAACTAAATATAGCAATACCATTTGACCCAGGAACTCCACTCATAGCAACTTACCCAAAGAAAACAACTACTCAGGTTCAAAAAGACATATGCACCCCTATATTTATCATAGCACTATTTATAATAGCCAAGATATGGAAACAACCTAAGTGTCCATCAGTAGATGAATGGATAAAGAAGATGTGGTACATATATGCAATGGAATACTATTCAGCCATAAGAAACAAATTCTACCATTTGCAATGACATGGATGGAGCTAGAGAGTATTATGCTTTGTGAAATAAGTGAAGCAGAGAAAGACAAATACCAAATGATTCCCCTCATTTGTGGAGTATAACAATAAAGCAAAACTGAAGGAACAAAATTGCAGCAGGCTCACAGACTCCAAGAAAGGACTAGTGGTTACCAAAGGGGAGGGGTGGGGAAGGCGGGTGGGGAGGAAGGGAGAAGGGGATTGGGGGGTATCATGATTGGTGCAGATGGTGTGTGTGGGGTCACAAGGAAGGCAGTCTCAGAGAAGACAAATAGGGACTGTGTGGCATCTTACTACACTGATGGACAGTGACTGCAATGAGGCATGGGGGGTGACTCAATAATAAGGGTGAATGTAATAACCACATTGTTTTTCTTATGAAACCTTCATAAGAGTGTATATCAATGATACCTTAATAAAAAAATTTTTTTTAAAAAGTAGCTGGTACATAGCAACTACTCTGTAAATGTTCGTTGGCATCACTTCTATTAAATAACTATATAAAGCCTAACAGTTTCTATCTATTGTTCCACTGTAAAAACAAATTAATAATTTTGAAGTACGTTAAAAATGATTAGGTTTAGAGTAAAACAAAAATTCTGGTTTTCAATCCTGGATATGTTACTTATTTGCTGTGTTGGTTTTCCAATAGCTGTTATTATCCTTCTGAGCTTGTCTTAACTTTCAAGTAGGAACTGTAGCACTTACGTAACAGACATGTTACGAAAAATAAATTAAAAATCAATGTGTTAAAGATACGTGAACTGGCATTCATTTAAGAGCTAGTTGAACATGAAATCAGAAAATAATGTTGCTTCTTTAAATATAAGCATTTGTAAACATTCATGATATTCCAGGCTATTTTGTTGTGTACAGCTCATCAGAGATAGGAGCCACTTCCATTAAGAAGCCCATCTTTGAATATGACTATTGTAATTGAGAGAGCAGAGGAGCGAGTATATTAGAATCTTTCCTTTGGGGCAGCGGAGTGTCTGTGATAGTGAAGAAAATCCTTTACATAACTATAATAAATTGTTTTATTTAAAAATTATATTTACTATATTTAATAAAGTAAACATAAAATAAACTGCAAAACTATCTCTCTTATGGGAAAAGGAAACAGTGAGAAAGTAGTCTGAGTAAAAATTACAGTTAATATGATATAAACATATCTTAGTTCAGAATCTACTGAAAATATAAATGTTACATTGCAATCAAAACTTTATTAGGAATACACATAAAAAGACACTCCAAAGTATTTTTTTTTATTCAATTCTCTCATCAACTATAAACTTTTTGGAGATACAAACTTTGTTTTTGCTAAAAAGGAATAATCTTTCCTTTTTAACTTTTAGTTACAATGGAGGACACTGTAATCATGTGTTTTTTATACCTTCTATATGGCTAAAAACAGTATGAAAAAGGTTACTTCATCAAGTCTTGGTGATCACCACTAAACTTGATGTCTCTTTGAAACTGTGTTGAAATTATTCAAAGTAAAGGAACTTAATTTGAAAAGAAATATACTACAGTAACACTGATGGTGCTCCAGTGAAGTTTAATGAAACTCGAAGCAGAAAACTTGTTCACAAACAGTCATTAGATTTAGGGACTTCTAATTATCTCTAAAAGAGGCCCCCTCCCTGTCAAGATATAAAGTATGTGATAAATGAGTGATTAATACCCAATAACAATCCCAAAGGCCCTGTATTCCATACTGTAGCCCATGTGTTGCTGAAAAGAAATATGTCTGACCAGATCAGAGAGCAAAGCAGGCATGTATCTTATATTTGGGATGCGCAGAGAGGGAGAGGAAGGTAGTGAGGAAACCATCCAAATTCTCAAATCATGTCAACTGGTACTTTTGTTTGGCAGGTGTATTTGACACTTTAAATATATTCCACCTGAAACTGCATCAATATTTTTGCTTATTTTATATATTTTAAATATTCAAACTAAAATGCAGCCTGATACATAGAAAACTGGCATTTAAAAAAGGTTCATTTGGTAACTGTTAGTCCATTCTCAGGTTCTGTGATTCTGCTGCTGTTTTGTTCCTTCAGTTTTTCTTTGTTCTTAAACTCCACAGATGAGTGAAATCACTTGGTATTTGTCTTTCTCCGCTTGGCTTATTTCACTGAGCAAGCAACCTAAGTGTCCATCAGTAGATGGATGGATAAAGAAGATATGGTACATATACAAAACAGAATATTATTCAGCCATAAGAAGAAAACAAATTCTACCATTTGTAAAAACATGTATGTAGGTCGAGGGTATTATGCTTAGTGAAATAAGCCAGGCAGAGAAAGACAAGTATGAAGTGATTTCACTCATCTGTGGAGCATAAGAACAAAGCAAAAACTGAAGGAACAAAGCAGCAGCAGACTCACAGAATCCAAGAATGGACTAATAGTTGCCAAAGGTAAAGGGACTGGGAAGGGTAGGTGGGAAGGGAGGGAGAAGGGGATAAGTGGCATTACGATTAGCACGCATAGTGGGGGCACATGGGGAAGGCAGTATAGCACAGAGAAGACAAGTAGTGACTCTATAACATCTTACTATGCTGATGGACAGTGACTATAATGGGATATGTGGTGGGGACTTGGTAATGGGGGGAATCTAGTAACCATGATGTTGCTCATGTGATTATATTAATGACACAAAAAATATACAAAATCATATACAATAGGACAATAATTGGGATGAAATAAAATGACACTTATTAGTAAAAAAAAGGTTCATATTCTAGACTTGCTGAATGAGAATAAAGTCCCTAAAAACATGGGAGAAAAAAATATTAAATATTACCTAACTTACATTAAAGAAGATTTCAGCTAGGGATATTTCACTATGATATTGCGGAAAAACACATTTTGAATCTGAGAGATCTTTGGTTCACTGATGTTTGATCTTTTAGAGATAATCTGCAGGAGGATTTTCAGATTTCAGTATCAATTCATTTGCCAATATAATGTCTAAAAAATCACTGTAGGGAAAATCTACATAAAATATCTCTCCACTTACTGTAAAGTCAGTGGGGACACACTTTTTGGGACTTTCTCTGTCCCATTTATATCAATATAGCTTTCAGAATCTGTTTTATTCTCTGTACTTCTGAAGTGTAAAATGAATCATCACAGTAGATTTGAATGTGCAAGCTACAGCACTGTCCTGTAACTTCTACCCTATCTATGATATATAAACTCAGAAGCCTTATTTCACATGGAAGTTCTTAAAAACATCAACTACTGCACTCAGTTATATTTACCTTAAACTTGGAATTTTTAGTTTCAACTACATATGGCTGAATTATTGATTTACTGCAATTCAAGTATTAGGTAACTAAATACTTATCTAGCTGATGAGAAGAAACAAACTGCTCAAACATCACAAATGCATGTGCTCAATTTTACTTTTAAAATAATTTCTTGGAATTCACTTGTTCAGTCATTGAAAAGTCTCACAGTGTTTTGAAAATTTAATGTTACCTTAAAGTACAGGGACTATGATGCTCCAACAGTTTGAACATATCTCAACATAATAGAAGTGATATATGACAAACCCACAGCTAACATCATACTCACTGGAGAAAAGCTAAAAACTTTTTCTCTAAGAGCAGGATATACAGGATGCCCACTGTCACCACTCTTACTCAATTTAGTCCTGCCCAAAGCAATCAGATAAATAAATACACAAATAAAGGGCACCCAAACTGGGGAAGAAGAACCCAAACTGTCACTATTTGTAGATGGCATACCACTATGGAGAAGCCCCCAAAGTTTCCATCAAAAAACTATTATAGCTAATAAATGAATTCAGTAAAGTTGCAGGATACAAAATCAATATACAGAACTCTGTTGCTCTTCTATACCATAAAAATAAACTAGCAGAAAGAGAAACAAGAAAACAATCCCATTAACAATTACACTAAGAAGAAAAAATACCTAGGAATGAACTTAACTAAGGAGGTAAAAGACCTGTATACTGAAAAGCATGAGACACTAATAAAAGAAACTGAATATAACACAAATAAATGGGAAGATACGTTGTGCTCATGGATTGAAAACATTAGTATTGTTAAAATGTCCATATGACCCAAAGCAATCTAAAGATTCAATGCATTTGCTGCCAAAACATCAAGACATACTTTACAAAACTAGAACAAATATTCTAAAATTTGTGTGGAACCAAGAAAAAACCCGGAATAGCCAAAGCAATCTTGAGAAAGAACAAAGTTGGAGGTATCATGCCCCTGATTTCAAACCATATACTAAAAACTACAATAATTGAAATAGTATGGTACTGGCACAAAAATAGACACATAGATCAATGTAACAGAATAGAGACTAGAAATAAACACACACATATATTATCAATTAATCTATGACAAACAAGTCCAGAATATATAATAGGGAAAGAGTCTCTTTAACAAATGGTGGTGGAAAGACTGGACAGCTCCATACACAAGAATGAAACTGGACCACTGTCTTACACCATACATGAAAATAACCTCAAAATGGACCAAAGACCTAAATTTAAGACATGAAATCAGAAAACTACAAAAGAAAACATACTAACGAACTCTGGGATATTGACTTTCAGCAATTTTTTTCTGGCTACGGGAAACAAAAGCAAAAATAAACAAAAGGGACTACATTAAACTAAAAATATTCTGCACAGCAAAGCAATCAACAAAATGAAAAAACAAACTACTGAGTAGGAAATATATTTGCAAATGATATTTCCAAAAAACTCATAAAATTCAACACTAAAAACAAATAATCCAATTAAAAACTGGGCAGAGGACCTGAATACTATTTTTCCAAAGAAGACATACAGATGGCCAACAGACACATGAAAAACGTTCACCATCACTAATCATCAGGGAAATGCACATCAAAACCACAATGAGGTATCAACTCACATGAATCAGAATGTCTAGTATTAAAATGATAGGAAATAAATCTTGGCAAGGATGTGGAGAAAACAGAACACTTGTGTAGTTGTTGGGAATGTTAACTGAGGCAGTCACCATGGAAAAGAGGATGGAGGTTCCTCAAAAAATTAAAAATAGAAGCATCATGCAATTTAGTAACTCCACTTCTGGGTATTACCCAAAGAAAACAAAAACACTAATTTGAAAACAAAAACACTAATTTGAAAATACATATATACCCCTATGTTTATTGCAGCATTATTTACAATAGCCAAAATATGGAAGCAATCTAAGGGTCTATCAATAGATGAATGGATAAATACGTGGGATGTATGTGTATATGAATACTCCTCAGCCATAAAAAAAGGAAGGACATCTTGCCACTATATATTCATGACTACATAGATGGATATAGAGTGTATTATGCTATGATAAATAAGTCAGAGAAAGACAATACTATATGATTTCATGTATCTCTGGAGAAAATGAAACAAATAAACAAATCACTCAGACACATAAATATAGAGAACAAGTTGATGATGCCATTAATGGAAGGGGGTGTAGGATAACCAAAATACATAAAGGGAATTAAGAGGTATTAACTTCCAGTTATAAAATAAATTAGTCACTGGGATGAAAGATACAGCATGGAAAATTCAACACTAAAAAACAAATGGTAACTACATTTATCATGGTGAGCATTTTGTAATGTATATACATGTCAAATTACTGTTGTTCATGTGAAACTACTGTAATAGTTTCATATTAACTATACTTTAATAAAAATATTTTTTGAAAAATTACATATATATCAAAAAACAAATATGATACATTTGTTCTAAAATTGAATTGTAGAAGTGTAGTTTATTTGCATGTTAGCCAATGTTAATGACAAACTTTAAAATTGCAATTAAAGAAGAGTATATTTTGAATGCTTCTTATAGTCTAGTTATTTTATTTAAAAAATAGTCAAACCTTTTATCTGCCATTTACTAGCTATTTGACCATCAACAAGTAACTTTCATCAAATGATCAATCAATGGGTAGATAAATAGTGATAATAATAAAAATAACACTTATCTCACAGGATTTTGCTCAGGATTACTAATATAATTTATTTTAAAACTATTTAGTAAACTGTAAACTATTAGGTAATATATCAATTGTTACTATTAATATTATTTTTCCATGATAAAATGGAAAGTTGGTATTTGTTCCAAAGCATTTTTCAAATGGTCTGGGTCAATTGCCTCTAACATTTTTGATTTAAAAAAGAAGAAAACATTTTTCCTTTCAACCTTTATCAGTGGAAAACATTTCACTCAATCTCAAAATATAATTTCCACAGATATTTTATTTGATAGAATACATTTTAAAAGCTCTAAAATAAGCATATGGTGGTAATGGAAAACGATGTTTAATATCAACACTGAAAAGGCAAAAAGAGGACTCCTGTAATTAGGCATACTTAGACATGTAGCTAAAGAAAGTATACCTCTGGGGGAAACTCCAACTGCTGTTACTATTTTCAAATAAATATGGGACTCAAAAGTACCTATTTCAGTGCTGATATTAAATGTCTCACCATGTTTCCATTATAAACCCCTCTTTTAGGAGTTTATAACTAGGCCATAAAAATTCACTTCAGGCACTCCTTAGCATCCAAAAAAGCTATTATAGCCTCCTGGGAAAATAATAAGCATATTTATAGAATGTATATATAAAAATATTGATATATTGTGTTTACCTATTTTTAACAATGCACTTGTGACAACTAATCTCCTTTATCAATTTGCTGAATCATATTACCTTCTTCAGTTCCATTAACCTAAATGGAAAATTACAATTATATTCAATGTCCTTTCAATTGTTTCTAAATATGATTAACCTAGTGTCAACAAAGTATCACTGTACTTCAGAATTTGCTTGCTGGCTCTAAAAAATTCAAGAGAAGGGCTAATCCCCTTCAATGGGAGTACATTCATTTACTGTAGCTTATTTTTATGTTATTATGGTTAAAAATGACTGTTTCAAAAATTGTGTGGAACCCAAATCTCAGCTATTATATTAAAGAAATGAAGAGATTTAATAAGAAATACATATGTTGTCTTTGGATCATTTCTTTGGACTCAAGAAAGCTGAAATCCATGAACAATTTATTCAGGTAAAAGCCCATCCAATTTTTCCAGTTATTCACATACAGCACAATGGGAACACAATGATCTTCTAGGCATTATTTTTTTAAATATCAAAGACCCTCTTGGAAAAAAAAAGTCTTCATTTTATTTGGTCATGTCATATTAACACTCTATTACTTTCACAGGATATTTTTAATCTTAACTGCTGAAAAGTCCTCCCTATTAAGACATCTTTAGTGTTTAATCTTGTGATATTCCTACATGAGCTTGAGTTATTACAATGCTACAGATAGAATAGATCTTCAAAACCTAACAACAGGATGACTAATTAATAACAATACAAAGAATACTAACAGCAACCACTCTTTACTGAGTACTTTCTATATCTCTGGTATGGTGTTAAGTTCTTTTTATGCATTATCTCATCTCACTAAATTACCAAATACTATGAGGTCAATGTATGTTTTGATGGAAAAATTATGTTCTAAGGGATCAAACTGACTGATACAGTATTATATAATCAATTGGCAATGCTGGGACTCCAATTTTATTCTGAGGATAAAGCCTATGTTTAATGATCATGTTCTACCTATTTCTTTACTCTAGAATGACACCATTAAGATTTGGTAAATTAAGTTTTGCTAAAACAGGGACAGTATAATTGACCCAAGTAATAGACAGATAACAAACGACAAGATAGCCAGAAGGCTATACAGTAAATAAAGTAGAATATCTCTATGATTATTTTTCAAACTCAGATTGACTGTGTGAGAACCACTCTCAAAGTTTACTACACAACTTGGTATTCAAGTCTGAAACATAAGATGAAAAAAAGAATGCCCTATATTTAAAATTACTTTGAAAAAGAATAATGATATTTACCTTTTGAAAGTAGCAGTGGAATATTAATTACATGAAAAGTAATAAAATTATCTGACATTTAAGAAGTTTAAATGGCTTTGTAACTCTTACAGTTTCAGTCTTTACCAAATAGGTGCTCAAATATCATCTGGTTCATAATTAGTATATAAAAGCCAATGAATCTAGTTATGCACACATTTTTATTTAACTGTGTAATACCTCCTTAGTAGTTTCTGAAATTGGTTTGGGAATATTTTGACAGGCTTAGCAATAGCTTTGCATCTTTTAACTCATAAAACTGATACCACATAAAATGGGACTAAAAGTCAGAATGGAGAATTTCTGAAAAAAGTTAACATTGACTTTTCACACAATATTTATATTAAAACCACTGACATATATCTTACATTTATAACTGCTCCATTCCTTAAATTTAGTACATGGAAATATATTGAAAATAAAACTCTTGATCTCCTCAGCATCAATCTCTTACAATATTCTCCTCTTAACAAGTGGTACCTCTACTCTTCTAGCTGCAGGTCCCAATTTTTTAATTTACCATTTACTTCTCTTTTATATTCCATATAAAATCAATCAGTGGATCCCACTAACATTACCTTCAACATGTATCCAGAATCCAGCTACATCTTATGCCCTGCACTCATCACCATCACCTTCGTCCCCCGAATACCCACTCCTGTCTGGACTTGGGCAACAGTATCCCAAGGTAAGTCTTGCCACCTACCTCCTTACTACCATTCAATCAGTCTTCCATGCAAAAATCAGAGATGCCCTGTATAACCTGACAACCCACTTTCAGTAAAACCTAATTGTCTATGAGGTCATGTGCAGTCTGGACCCCCTCTTCTGTCCTCATTCTCCGTGCCACATTTTTCCTTTTGCTCTCTGCTCTTCTCACATTGTCCCCTCTCCTTGAGTACACCAAGCATGGATTTATTCCTGGGCCTTCATGCTAGTTTTGCTCCCTGTTAATATTCTCTTCCTCCAGATTTCTACATGTCACATCCCCTTCCTTTTTCTGTGTTGCACTTCAAAGGTCACTTGGCAAAAAGCCTTCTCTGACCTCCCTTCTGTAAGAGTTAGCTCTACCCTCTTTAGCTGGAACTTTATTTTATTAATATTCAGGCACTCTGCTAAATATATTACATACTCAATTTCATAATCTTTAAAACTTACTAAAGGTTGAGATTTATGATTCCCACACATTTTTTATTTGCTAATATTCTATTCCTTAACAACATAACTGCTAAATTTCCTGTTTTTCAATGTTCATATTGGGCCACAGACTTAAAATCTGTCTAAAATAATAACTGGGACATCCCTTAAATATACTTTTAACCACATACTAAAGAATGTATTTTTAGAGTCTTTGTAATGTACCACTGCACTAAGGCCATAATAAAAATTCCCTTTTATTGTTTGTATATTTTGTTAAAATAAAGATCAATTGCACCATACATTTGCTTTGAGCAATATATAAATCAGTCTTTACATACTTAATAATTATCAAAGGTGAAAAATGCCATTTTTCAAAACTAAGTGACTCCAAGCCATGCACACTGCATGTGAGACATAAAAAATCAAAACCTGATGTTTTGCTGTAATGTAAAATTGGTGAGGAAGTAACATTCATATGTGCCAAGGATATAGTGGGAGATCAATAAATGTTTGTTGAATGAATGCATGAATGGATAGGATGTCTGCATTGCACAAGAAAGGCAGACATTACAATAGCTAAGGAAGTAACAAGCCTTTGCAAAGTGAATGTACTAAAAGATCTTTAACCTTACCCTACTACCTCTCTGCCCTGCCTCAAGGATAGTAATACAGGTGGGTGACAACTTTGCTGTTTCTAATGATAAAGCTGTCCTTGTAAGTAATTTTTGTGCATATTATTATGACCCTTGAACTGCTTCTTGAAAAAAGATTGGTTAAATGAAACTGGATAAGATACACAAGGGGGCTTAGTTCCCCCTTAACTTCTTTATTAGTGGTTTCTCAGAAACATTTATTTGAAACAACCTTATTGAAGCCACTGTATAAAGACTTTTCTGACTTGGTTATGATTCCAACTAAAATTTTAACTGAGATAAACTACAATAGTAAACTTATGATAGATGCATTTTATATACTGAAATTAATAACACGTTTTATATATTAAATATATTTATACCTTTATTATTTTATATGAAATCTATTAACCTTTCACTTTCTATTTTTTTATGTTTTCATTTTGTTCTGTAAACAATATTTACAGAATTTCATTATTATTTTTTATACTTAGTTTATAATTATTTGTAAGCAGCATATGGCTCTATTATTGTACCATCTCCAGTAATGTTTTTGACATGTTTAAAAATATTTGTTTAATACTGCTGTATCTGTGTCCAAATGACATCTTGGCTGGTCATAAACTTGGGAGTTCACCTTTTTTCATATTTAAGAATTTCTTAGGTAATTTTTCCTAGTATCTTCCAGAATTGAATGCTGTTTGTAAGAAGTCTGAGAATAAGCAGAAATGTTCTCCTTTAGAGTCAAGGTGAAATTATTTGGACAGACACACTAGAGACAATTTTTAGTATAACTCAAATACATTTAATGCAATATGATATATTTAGTGTTGGTCATTTTATTTTAATCTGTCTTTCAAAACATTTAGCTCTATAAAACTGTCAGTCCATACGTATATTTATTTCTGGAAGCTTTTTTTAAACTAAATCTTTGTATATTTTTTCCATTTGTGTAGTTGTTTTCTTCAAAAACATCAGCTTTGTATAGGTGTACTCATTTGTTCAGCTGGCAATAAGCAATGACAGGTCATTACTGAAAACTATGAAGGACCTGGCACTGTTCTAAGCTCTATGTTATATAAAATCGCTTTTCTCTATATCCTTATTCAGTTCCACTTTTCTTTCAATTTGCTTTCCTTTATGAATTCTGTTCTCTGCATCCTTTGCTCCTTCCTCAGTGTCTTTCTGTGCTGCTCCCATTCTAGCTTCCATTTATGCAACTGTTTATATTAACCTTCCACTTCCTTCTGAATTTGTTTCTCCAGTTCAGGTTTTAATTTTGTCTCACCATACATCCTCAGGTATTAAAATCTGCCTTGATCTGTTGCACTGAGGCCTTTAGGGGGCCTAGAGAAGTGGTTGGTTCAAGATAAGAGAGTTATGATTACCTTCTTCCCATGGCAATATTTTCCTGGTGAGTTTTCTCTGCCTGCCATTTTTCTCCCTGTTTCTTTTCCCCCCTTTGTTTCTCCATATCATTATAAAGAGTTTGTGCTGGCTCATTTTGTTCATTATTGCTCCTAAGTAAGGTAGGCACTTCTTGGACCATGGGAATGAG
The DNA here is from genome assembly GCF_040802235.1 of Manis javanica. NCBI lineage: Eukaryota > Metazoa > Chordata > Mammalia > Pholidota > Manidae > Manis > Manis javanica. The sequence goes on along the minus strand of NC_133161.1, from coordinate 59,949,781 downwards.
CTGGGAATGCCAGCTTAGATTTTTCTTGATTTAGAGAATGTTAGGATAGAAATAAATGTTTGTGTGAGTGTGTGCATGTATGTGTCTGTGTATTACACTGCAAACCCCTTTCTCCTTTAACATTGACAGTTACTGGTTCAGCTTAAAGGAAACTCACACTGAATTTTTTAATAGAATTATTATAATTTTGCAAATGCTCAATAAATATTTATTGAAAGAAGTTACATGTTCTAAGGATTTATTGTGAGTCCAGTGTTGACAGGGTATAAGGATGGATAAAACTGATCTGAATTCAGAACGGGTGGCAAAAAATTATTATAAAACAAGCTCAAGTAGTGGAGCCCAGATTAAGGATAAGGCAGCTGAACAAGACTTGACTTCAGAAATGAACTTCCTAGCCACTTACCTGGCACCGGCCCCCATTATCTGTTCTATAACATCATCTTTATCACCTTTTCATTAAACCACACAAATTTTATCTACCTCAAGTGTAATGTACTTTAAACATTATTATTATGGCCTGTAATATTCATTTGAAACAGAAATTTTCTGCTTTTGTAGGTAAAAAAGTAGCTGAATAACAGTAATTTAATTGGATCAATTTAATCTGAGGATAGGCATAAATTGTGCTACTGAAAATGTTTGGAAAATGCAAACTCTCTACTTCAAAGATATTGACACCATTTCATGAACCAAAGGAAAATTTGGTAGTTCTCATATAATAGACTTTTAAATAATCATCAAACAACATTAAGTACTTACTTTCTGTAAGGCAATGTTCTAGAGGCTTTAACACTAAGCTTTATCTATAATTAAGTATTAAACAAAAATTGTTTGACAGATTTTAAATAGTTTTGCACTTAATTCAATAATTAAATTCATTAAATCATATCTATATTATTAAAGGATTGATAAATCCTTGAGAAAAAGATGTACATATAGACTTACATGAGATTTCTCATAAAATTATACTAAGGGAAAAAAATGTTCTTATGTAATCACAGAAAGCTTCATGAATACATAGTGTAACTAAGGTATAAAAGATCATGTCCTTATTATGATATTCACTTGCACATTTAATGATTATTTATAAATTTACATTTTGCAATGTCTTGACATTTGCTAGCTGTGAATGGCTATGCCAATATGCTTTAGTGGAAAATGAAAGTGCATGCCCAGAAATATAAAAATGACATCTCTTCTTTAATATTTACATATTTTTGTTTCTGTTGATAAAAATAGATTTCATGGAAAATAAAAAATAAAAATAAATTTAAAAAGATCTCAGTGTGTTTTCATCTATACATGCAAAATTCCTGACTTGCAGAATCTCTTACAATTACTGGTTTCCCATTGGTGAGTACAGAAATTGGTACCATCAAATCAGAAATATTTCCCTTTGTGTCTTCTTGTTCAGGGTGTGGCCCTGTCATCTTATAAATGCTCCTTTGTGTCACTCTAAGAACTGATCCAATCTGTGAAGCAGAAAGTAATGAAAAGGAATAGACATCATAACTCTGCCAGAGCTGTGCACTCATGTACCACCACCACCTCTTTCAGTGGAAAAAATGGGCTGCAAACATTACCAATGTCTATAGCAGTCATTTTGAGGTAGGGCAGGGACATGGAACAAGCATCATGCTTAACTTTTCTCGCCTATGATGAAAAATGCTGAGATATAAACAGTAGAGTAAGAACAGGAGGGACCCCAACTTAAGGTTAAGATTCCAATTCCTAACATACTCTATGGTAATCAGACAATAACCCACCCAGTCTTAAGGCAGGGCAAGTAGTCTTAACCAGTATGTCCCCACTACTTGAGGGTAACCACTATCTTAGAGAACAGGATCAATAAATCCCTTGTGTTAAGTTTCTTCCAGAATTATACAGACTGACTGTGGATGAGGACAGTGTCCTTCACTAGAGAGACATCATGAGACCGCAAGTCAAGCCTACACCCAACAAGCCCCCTCCACCCTTAGCCCCTCCTTGAAAGCCTTAAAAAAGACAGAATTCCCAGTCTTTCAATGCACCTCCTCTCTGAGGATGCCCACACTTTCCCTTCCTTAAGTGCATACACTTTTAAATAAAGATTTCTCACTACTCAAATTATTGTGTTTTTCTGTTTCAATTTCACTTTATTTACAAGTCTTCACTCTGTCTCTGCTTTTACTCCTGATAAGTAGGGAGGGGCTGCTGAGAGCGCAGATTTGGGCCTGCAAGTTCCCCTCACCTGAGTGACCCAGACAGACCTGCAGCAGTGCAGTCTGCTCTTTAGTAGCCTTCCTGAAAATCTCCTTTCTTTGGGAAGTTCTCAGAACATAATCTCACTCCATCCCATGTTCCATGGCCCCCCTAAGTCCCGGGTGGTATCAGTTAGCCCCCACCTCCTGCAGATCCAAGTGGACACAGGAAGCCAAGTGACATTAAGAGTGAGCAAGGAGATCTGCCCTATGCCAAGAAGGAGTTCAGCGAGCTTCCCCTCCCCGCCTCTGCTCATTCTTGCTCTCAGCTGCCTGCAAGGCAGCTGCCATTTTCTGCTGCTCTCACATTAATGAATCCCTTCCTTACCTACACTCTTCTGACCTGCGTGAGAATTCTTTCTCATTCAGAGTCAAGAAACTTCCACTGTCCACACTGAGGTTTCATCTGGTGTGCAGGGAGAGACCTTCCCAGACACAGCTGCCTGGCAATAAGATGAGTCAATTTACATTTCAAAATCATAGTAAGAAGAGATGTATCTGGGGTAGGGTGGCCTATGCCCCTATAATTAGCAGCTCAGAAAGGTGCCCATCATCTCCCTCCTCATACCCTTGTGAACTTGTGGAGTCCTCCAGCAAAGGCCCATAAGCTCAGCTCTTGGTAACAGTTTTGGATGCTCTGGTTCCTCCCGTCTTAAAGAAACTCCTTCCTTGAGGAAATGCCCCAGGTTCCATCCCATTTCCCTGCTCTCTTTCACTCTTCACTTTACTGCAGTAAGGCTTCAGACCCTCCTCCATGGACACCACTCTTGTCAAGGTCACTGATAGGCTCAATGCTGCCAAATTGAGGGGTCACTTGTCCATGGTCATCTGACCAAGTTTCTCAGCAGGAATCCACAGTTGGGATCACACCCTCCTCTCCACACTTCATTCTCTTAGCCTCTGTGACTGCTCAAGCTGCACATGTTACTCCTACCTCACTAGCTTCTCCTTTGAGGCATCCTTTGCTGGCTCTCTTTTTTTTGCTAGGCTCTAACTCCAAATGTTGGCATGCCTGGGAACTCTCTGCCTACTCCTCTTAGCAGCCTGCCTGAAAATCTCCTTTTATTGGAAAGTTCTCAGAACATAATCTCACTCCATCCCATGATCTGCAGCTCCCTCAAATCCTGGGGCTGTAGGGGCTAGCCTCCATGCCATGCAGATCCAAGTGGACACAGGATGCCAGATGACCCTGGCTTTAAGAGTTGGCAAGGGAATCTGCCCTAGGCCAAAAACTTTCCCTCTTTCCCTCTGCACTTTCCTGTTCTCTGCTGTCTACAAGGCAGCTGCCATTCCCTGCTGCTCTTGCTTTAATGGATTCCTTCTTCACGTACACTCGTCTGACCCACTCGAAAATTCTTTCTCATTCAGAGTCAAGAACCCTCCCCTGTCCAGGTTAAGGTTTCACCTGGAGCACAGGGAGAGACCTCCCCAGTTGCAGCTGCCTGGAAGCATTTTCCAAACATCCTTGCTCTTCCAGGATAGAGTCTTAAACTGACCTGGCCCCATACTGTTTTTCCAGCTCTTCTGTTTCTTTTTCATGATTCTAGTACAGATTCTACAGATTCACAGTCCCTGGCTCTTACCTCTCTGAACAGTAAGATAAAATAGGTAAATTAAAATAGATAAACTCTACATAGATAAACTATTTTTCCCTTCATGGCCTCTGGCTTGAATTCTTCCCACTAGACTTCTGGACTCAACACTAATTTTTAAAATGTATACACAGAAATTGACCCCTAAGAGTTAATCCATTAATCATAATCACAAGAAAGATATTTGAGGATCGGTCCCCATGAGTGTCCACACCCTCTGCCAGGATTTGGATTTCTTTAGCCTCACCCAAATGTTGATTTCATTTCTCCATCTCCCTCACTTCCTGCTTCCTGCTCTCTATCCCTCCTCTTTATTCCTTTACTCAAACTACTATAGAGCCATTTCTCTTTCTCAAGTGACACATTCCAGATTGTGTCACCTGGGAAGAATAAAGAACCAAGAAACCCAGAGATCACATCCTGGGGAAGAAAATTAAGTTCAGTGAATAGAAGCAACTCTAATAACCACACGTGGAAAGAGTTTAGGTGTAGTGGATGCTTTGGTGATCTTTCCAGATCTCCCTTTATAGACAAAAGTACTCATTCCTTCAGTTGCTGGAAAATAGCTGACAACAGCTGGACACGGGGCAGCCTCTGTGCCCGAGATCACAGCTTCTCCCAGGGAGCAGCTCATAACTACTAACTAGTCAATTAAAGGTAAAAGGGTTGGCCCTTTAAGGGCTATTTGAATTCTAGAGCTGGTAATGGGATTAACTGAAGCCTGAGATTTGAGATTTTAATGAAAATTCAATTATCAATCCAATCTCCATTTGTATTTCACTGATGCTGATATCAATAAACTTCCTACAGGCAAATCTCCTCTCAGAATCTTTATTCCAGGGAACTTGAACTTAAACAATAGGCTTTGGGGTCAGACAGATCTGGGTTTAAATCCAAGCACTTTAACTTGCTGTGTGATTTAGGTTCTTTATCCTCAGCATCTGTCAGCAAAAAATGGTAATAAAAGGAAACAGTTTTGTATTTTATGAAAATGACATCACTGAAGTTGTGCAACATGATTCCATGAAAAAAATTACTTAGGTGAAAGATTAAGATAATGCATTTAAAACACATAATTTTGATATGAGGAAAAGATGGCAGCATGAGTAGTGGCAGAAATCTCCCAAACCATATGTTTTGAAAATACAGCAAATGCAGCTATTCCTAAAAGAGTGAGCAGAAGATACAGTACACTAGCTAGGCTACATCTGCAAGAACCCAACATCTCATGAAAAAGGGTAAGATACAAAGCCGTGACCCGGCAGAACCCAAGCATTCCCTCCACCCGAGTTAACAGGAAGGAAGAAAGGAATCAGAGTGGGAAGGGAGTGGAGGCACAGAACTGCTAAATAACCAGCCCTAGTAATCTGCTCCAGGAGCACAGACACACATTGCATGGTAGTCTGGATTTTATACGAGAAGGAAAGCAAAATCTGGGACTAAGACTGCGAAAAGGTTCCCACAGCCGGCTGCCTTGGGACAAAAGAAAAGCAGGCACTTTAAAAGACTTAAAGGCACAAGGGTTTAACAGGTGGACAAAATTGTCCTGGCTCACTCAGCCCAGCAGGCTGGGAATGTTAAGGAACTTCAGGTGCCCTATCCCTCTTGTTGGCAATGCAACTCCAAGGCCCCTCATGGAGATAAGCAGCCTTCTATTCCTTCCTCCCTGCTGGCACCTGCAAGCAAACTGACTGTCCCCACCATTGCTGCAGACCAGCTGGAGAGCAGCCCCACCTACAGCAACCACACAGCTTAGCACAGAGGCTTCTCCCTGCACATGGCTAACTGGTACAGATGCAGAGGCTGCTCCCTGTGCATGACTGACTGACACAGACAGAGGAGATGATCACAGAGATGAGGAGGCCTGAAGGGGATTTGTTCTCATGCCAGAACACACACCACTCACCTCAAATGTTTTACTAGGGTACCTGACTCCTGCCAGTGCCCTAGGCCATCCCAAGGGTTGTTCTGCCCACAGCAGCTTAGCGGATTATCCCAGAGGTTGCTCCCTGCATGCAGTAAACCCACACAGAGGAGATGGGCGCAAACACCAGGAGGCACAAAGGGGCTTTGCTCTTGTGGCAGAACACGTGCTGCTTGTGTGTGACCCCTGCCAGTGTCCTAGGTCATCCTGAAGGCCTCATCAACCATGGCAGCTTAGAGGATTATCCCAGAGGCTGCTCCCTGTGAGTGGTTGACCAGCACAGACAGAGAAGACAGGTGAGGAGACCGGGAGGCACAAAGGTGCCTTGTCCTTGTGGCAGAACAACTGCCGCTGGCCTGTGATCCCTGCCAGTGCCCTAGGCCATCCCAAGGACTGTCTCACCTATGACATCTTAGGGGATTAATCCAGAGGCTGCTCCCTGCATGCCGTTACCTGGCAAAGACAGCCTAGACAGGCAAGGCAGCTGGAAAGTAGGAACAGACTTTGTTCTCCAGTGGACACACATGCTACTTGCCAGCAACCATTCCCATTCCATCAGAAGAACCTTGTTCAATCTAAAATCCCTCAAACACCAGAAAGAGGGCTTGGTGAAACTGAAATCACTAATCTTCCTGAAAAAGAATTCAAAACAAAAGTCATAAGCATGCTGATGGAGCTACAGAGAAATATTCAAGAGACAAGGACTGAATTCAGGAAGGAGATAACAGAAATGAAACAAACAATGGAAGGATATAAGAGCAAACTGGATGAGGTAGAAGAGATTGAAAATGGAATAGAAATCAGAGAACAGGAATACAGAGAAGCTGAGGGGGAGAGAGAAAAGGATCTCTAGGAATGCAAGAATATTAAGAGAATTGTGTGAACAATCCAAATATAAAAATATTTACATTATAGGGATACCAGAAAAAGAGAGAGAAAAGGGGTACAAAGTGTCTTTGAAGAAATAATTGCAGAAAACTTCTCCAATCTGAGGATGGAAATATTCTTTCAGGCCATGGAAGTTGACAAAACTCCCAACACAAGAGGCCCAAGGAAGAGAGCACCAAGACATATAATAATTAAAATGGTAAAGATCAAAGACAAGGACAGAGTATTAAAGAAGCCAGAGAGAGAAAAAAGATAACTGACAAAGGAAAAACCATCAGGCTATCATGAGACTTATCAACAGAAACCTTACAGGCATGATACATTCAATGCAATGTAACAGAGGACCTCAAACCAAGAATACTCTACCTGGCAAGATTATCATTTAAATTTGAAGGAGAGATTAAACAATTCCCAGATAAGCAAAAGTTGACACAAACCATCTCTATATTGTATTTTAAAGGGACTGCTCTAGATGGAAGTAAGGTTAAATAGCTGTCACCAGAGAAAATAAAACTACAGCAAAGGAAGTGGACTAACTAAACACTAACTAAATGCAAAATAAAATCAGCTATCCACAAAGTCAGTGAAGGGAAACACAGAGAGTACAGAATAAAACACCTAGCATATAAAGAGTGGAGGAGGAAGAAAAAGAAGAGAGATAAATAATCACCAGAATGTGTTTATAACAGCATAATAGGTGAATTAAGTTAGATGCTTAGATAGTAAAGAAATGGCTCTTGAACCTTTGGTAACCACGAATCCAAAACCTGCAATGGCAATAAGTACATATCTATTCATAATCACCCTAAATGTAAATGGACTGAATGCACCAATCCAAAGACACAGAGTTACAGAATGGATAAAAAACAAGACCCATCTAAATGCTGCCTACAAGAGACTCACTCAAAACCAAAGACATACACAGACTAAAAGTGAAGAAATGTAAAAATATATTTCATGCAAACCAAAGGGAGAAAAAAGCAAGAGTTGCAGTATTTGTATTAGACAAAATAGATTTCAAAACAAAGAAAGTCACATGAGACAAAGAAGGACATTACATAATGTTAAAGGAGTCAGTCCAACAAGAGGATATAATCATTATAAATATTTATGTACCCAAGAAAGGAGCACTTACATACGTGAAACAAATACTAACAGAATTAAAGGAGGAAATAGAAATGCAATGCATTTATTTTAGGAGAATTCAGCATACCACTTACTCCAAAGGATAGATCAAACAGACAGAAAATAAGGAAGGACACAGAGGCACCGACCAACACACTAGAACAGATGGACCTAACAGACATCTAGAACATTCCGTCAAAAAGCAGCCAGATATACATTATTCTCAAATGCCCATGGAGCATTTTCCAGAACAGAACGCATACTAGGCCACAAAAAGAGCCTCAGTAAATTCAAAATGATTGAAATTCTACCAACCAACTTCTCAGATCACAAAAGTATAAAACTGGAAATAAATTGTACAAAGAAAACAAAAAGACTGACAAACATACAAAGGCTTAACAACATGCTCCTGAATAATCCAAAGATCAATGACCAAATTAAAACAGAGATCAAGCAATATATGGAGACAAATGAAAACAACAGCACAATACCCCAACTTCAGTGGGATGAGCAAAGGCAGTTCTAAGAGGAAAGTATATAGCAATAAAGGTGTATTTAAAGAAGGAAGAACAATCCCAAATGAATAGTCTAAATTAGAAATCATGGAGACTGGAAAAAGAACAACAAATGAGGCCCAAAGTCAGTAGAAGAAGGAACATAATGAAGATCAGAGAAGAAATAAATAAAATTGAGAAGAATAAAACAATAGAAAAAATAATGAAACCAAGAACTGGTTCTTTGAGAAAATATACAAAATAAATAATCCCCTAGCCAGACTTATTAAGACAAAAAGAGAGTCTACACACATAAAAAGAATCAGAAATGAGTAAGGAAAAATCACTATGCACACCACAGAAATACAAAGAATTATGAAAAAATACTATGAAAAAATATGTTAACAAAGTGGATAACCAAGAAGAAAAGGTCAACTTTCTAGAAAAAAACAACCTTATAAGACTGACCCAGGAAGAAACAGAAAATCTGTACAGACCAATTATCAGCAATGAAATTGAATCGGTAATCAAAAAACTACCCAAGAACAAAACCCCCAGAACAGATAGACTCACCATGGAATTCTAGCAGACATTTAGAGAAGATATAAAACCCATTCTCCTTAAAATTTTCCAAAGTATAGAATACTTTCAAACTCATTCTATGAAGCCAGCATCACTCCAATACCAAAATAAGCCAAAGATACCACAAAAAAAGAAAACTACAGACCAATATCTCTGCTGAACACAGATGAAAAAATGCACAACAAAATATTAGCAAACTGAATTCAAAAATACATCAAGAGGATCATACACTATGATAAAGTGGGATTCATCCCAGGGATACAAGGATGGTACAACATTCAAAAACCCATCAAAGTAACCCACCACATAAAAAAAAGAAGGACAAAAACCACATGATCATCTCCATAGATACTGAAAAAGAATTCGACAAAATTCAGCATCCATTCATGATAAAAACTCTCAGCAAAATGGGTATAGAGGGCAAGTACCTCAACATAATAAAGGCCATATATCATAAACCCACAGCCAACATCATACTGAACAGTGAGAAGCTGAAAGCTTTTCCTCTGAGATCAGGAACAAGACAGGGATGCCCACTCTCCCCACTGTTATTTAACATAGTACTGGAGGTCCTAGCCATGGCAATTAGACAAAACAAAGAAATACAAGGAATCCAGATTGGTAAAGAAGAAGTTAAACTGTCACTATTTGCAGATGACATGATATTGTACATAAAAAACCCTAAAGACTCCACTCCAAAACTATTACATCTAATATCTGAATTCAGCAATGTTGCAGGATACAAAATTAATACACAGAAATCTGTTACATTCCTATACACTAAAGATGAAATAGCAGGAAGAGAAATCAGGAGAACAATTCCATTCAAAATTGCATCAAAAAGAATAAAATACCTAGGAATAAACCAAACCAAGGAAGTGAAAGACCTATACCCTGAAATCTACAAGACACTCTTAAGAGAAATTAAAGAGGACATTAATAAATGGAAATTCATACCATGCTTTTGGGTAGGAAGAATTAATATTGTCAAAATGGCAATCTGCCTAAAGCAATCTACAGATTCAATGCAATCCCTATCAAAATGTCAACAGCATGGGTGGAGCCAAGATGGCGGCGTGAGTAGGATAGTGGGAATCTCCTCCCAAAAACATATATATTTTTGAAAGTACAACAAGTACAACTAATCCTAAAAGAGAGACCAGAAGACACAGGACAACAGACAGACTACATCCACACCTGCGAGAACCCAGAGCCTGGTGAAAGGGGTAAGATACAAGCCACAACCCAGGGGGACCCGAGCCCCCTCACCCCAGCTCCCGGCAGGAGGAGAGGAGTTGGAGCTGGGAGGGAGAGGGAGCCCAGGACTGCTAAACACCCAGCCCCAGCCACCCGTACCAGAGCACAGACACACAGTGCATGTGTGGGGTGCTGGAAACTAGGGAAGCAGGACAGTAAGACCTGTGAGCAGGTCCCGCAGCCAGTGCCCCAGGGACAAAGAAAAGCGAGTGCTTTTTGAAAGTCTTAAAGGGACAGGGACCCCACGGCTGGACGGAAGCATCCCGGGTCACAGTCCAGCAGCTGGAAATTCCAGGGAACTCCAGGCACACTAACCCCCTGGGCAACAGCTCTGAGACCCCTCACAGAGGTAAACAGCCAAACAGCACCCCCGTCCATTACGCCTCTGGGGCCCCGCCATAGCAGAGCAGCAGCCTGAGGCTGGACACGCCCACAGCAAGGGAGCTTCCTCGATACCGGCCGAGTAAGATACAGAGAACCAATCTACACGCAATTGCCCAAAACAAGCCACGAGGGGTCTCAGTTGTCACAGTAACGAAAGGCCAGGAGCAAGTGGAAAGAGTCTTGACTCTCCCAGCTGACAGATGAGTCAATAGCATACCACTGCACCTATCAACATGAAAAGGCAAAAAAAATTTGATCCAGACAAGACTAACCCAGACAGCTTCGACATCTTCTACATCTTCCCCTGAGAAGGAACCTGGGGAGATAGATTTAACCAATCTTCCTGAAAAAGAATTCAAAACAAAAGTCATAATCATGCTGAATGACTGGCAGAGAAATATGCAAGAACTAAAGAAGGAGAATACAGAAATAAAACAATATCTGGAAGGACTTCAAAGCAGAATGGATGAGATGCAAGAGACCATTAATGGACTAGAAAACAGAGAACAGGAATGCAGAGAATCTGATGCAGAGAGAGATAAAAGGATCTCTAGGAATGAAAGAACTTTAAGAGAACTGTATGACCAATCGAACAATATCCGCATCATAGGGGTACCAGAAGAAGAAGAGAGAGAAAAAGGGATAGAAAGTGTCTTTGAAGAAATAATTGCTGAAAACTTCCCCAAACTAGGGGAGGAAATGGCCTCTCAGACCGCAGAGGTACACAGAAATCCCATAACAAGGGATCCAAGGAGGGCAACACCAAGACATATAATAATTAAAATGGCAAAGATTAAAGACAAGGACAAAGAGAGAAAAAAAAGGTCACCTACAAAGGAAAACCAATCAGGCTATCATCAGACTTCTCAAAAGAAACCTTATAAGCCAGAAGAGAATGGCACGATATACTTAATGCAATGAAAAAGAATGGCCTCGAACCAAGAATACTGTATCCAGCACGATTATCATTTAAATATGAAGGAGGGACTAAACAAATCCCAGACAAGCAAAAGTTGAGGGAATTTGCCTCCCACAAACCACCTCTACAGGGCATCTTAAAGGGACTGCTCAAGATGGGATCACTCCTAAAAAGAGAACAGAACAAAACACCCAAGATATGAAGAATGGAGGAGCAGGAATAAGAAGGGAGAAAAATAAGGAATCATCAGACCGTGTTTATAATAGCTTAACAAGTGAGTTAAGTTACACAGTAAGATAGTAAAGAAGCTAACCCTGAACGTTGGTAACCACAAACTTAAAGCCTGCAATGGCAATAAGTACATACTTTTCAAAAATCACCCTAAATGTAAATGAACTGAATGCACCCATCAAAAGACACAGAGTAATAGAATGGATAAAAAAGCAACACCCATCCATATGCTGCTTACAAGAGACTCACCTCAAACCCAAAGACATGCACAGACTTAAAGTCAATGGATGGAAAAAGATATTTCATGCAAACAACAGAGAGAAAAAAGCAGGTGTTGCAATACTAGTATCAGAAAAAAATAGACTTCAAAATAAAGAAAGAAACAAAAGATAAAGAAGGACATTACATAATGATAAAGGGCTCAGTCCAACAAGAGGATATAACCATTATAAATATATATGCACCCAATACAGGAGCACCAGCATATATGAAACAAATACTAACAGAATTAAAGGACCCATGACCAAGTGGGATTCATCCCAGGGATGCAAGGATGGTACAACATTCGAAAATCCATCAACATCATCTACCACATCAACAAAAAGAAAGACAAAAACCACACGATCATCTCCACAGATGCTGAAAAAGCATTTGACAAAATTCAACATCCATTCATGATAAAAACTCTCAGCAAAATGGGCATAGAGGGCAAGTACCTCAATATAATAAAGGCCATATATGATAAACCCACAGCCAACATCATACTGAACAGCGAGAAACTGAAAGCTTTTCCTCTGCGAACAAAAACAAGATAGGGATGCCCACTCTCCCCACTGTTATTCATCATAGTACTGGAGGTCCTAGCCATGGCAATTAGACAAAACAAAGAAATACAAGGAATCCAGATTGTTAAAGAAGAAGTTAAACTGTCACTATTTGCAGCTGACATGATATTGTACATAAAAAACCCTAAAGACTCCACTCCGAAATTACTAGAGCTAATATTGGAATTCAGCAAAGTTGCAGGATACAAAATTAACACACTAACAATAAACTAATATAAAGAGAAATCAGGAAGATAATTCCATTCACAATAGCATCAAAAAGAATAAAATACCTAGGAATAAACATAACCAAGGAAGTGAAAGACCTATACCCTGAAAACTGTAAGACACTCTTAAGAGAAATTAAAGAGGTCACTAACAAATGGAAACTCATCCCATGCTCCTGGCTAGGAAGAATTTATATCGTCAAAATGGCCATCCTGCCCAAAGCAATATACAGATTCGATGCAATCCCTATCAAACTACCAACAGCATTCTTCAGTGAGCTGGAACAAATAGTTCAAAAATTCATATGGAAACACCAAAGACCCCGAATAGCTAAAGCAATCCTGAGAAGGAAGAATTAAGTGGTGGGGGGATCTCACTCCCCAACTTCAAGCTCTACTACAAAGCCACAGTAATCAGGAAAATTTGGTACTGGCACAAGAACAGAGCCACAGACCAATGGAACAGAATAGAGACTCCAAACATTAACCCAAACATATATGGTCAACTAATATTAGATAAAGGGGCCATGGACATACAATGGGGAAATGACACTCTCTTCAACAGATGATGCTGGCAAAACTGGACAGCTACATGTAAGAGAAGGAAACTGGATCACTGTCTAACCCCATACACAAAAGTAAATTCGAAATGGATCAAAGACTTGAATGTAAGTCATGAAACCATAAAATTCTTAGAAAAAAAGTAAGCAAAAATCTCTTAGACATAAACATGAGTGACCTCTTCTTGAACATATCTCCCCGGGCAAGGGAAACAAAAGCAAAAATGAACAAATGGATCTATATCAAGCTGAAAAGCTTCTGTACAGCAAAGGACACCATCAATAGAACAAAAAGGTATCCTATAGTATGGGAGAATATATTCATAAATGACAGATCTGATAAGGGTTGACAGCCAAAATATATAAAGAGCTCACACACCTCAACAAACAAAAAACAAATAATCCAATTAAAAAATGGGCAGAGGAGCTCAATAGACAGTTCTCTGAAGAAGAAATTCAGATGGCCAACAGACACATGAAAAGATGCTCCACATCGCTTGTCATCAGAGAAATGCAAATTAAAACCACAATGAGATATCATCTCACACCAGTAAGGATGGCTACCATCCAAAAGACAAACAACAACAAATGTTGGGGAGGTTGTGGAGAAAGGGGAACCCTCCTACAATGCTGGTGGGAATGTAAATTAGTTCAACCATTGTGTAAAGCAGTATGGAGGTTCCTCAAGTTGCTCAAAATAGAAATACCATTTGACCCAGGAATTCCACTTCTAGGAATTTACCCTAAGAATGCAGCACTCCAGTTTGAAAAAGACAGATGCACCCCTATGTTTATCGCTATACTATTTACAATAGCCAAGATATGGAAGCAACCTAAATGAATGGACAAAGAAGATGTGGTACATATACACAATGGAATATTACTCAGCTATGAGAAAGAAACAGATCCGATCATTTGCAACAACATGGATGGAGCTAGAGGGTATTATGCTCAGTGAAATAAGGCAAGCGGAGAAAGACAAGTACCAAATGATTTCACTCATACGTGGAGTATAAGAACAACAGAAAACTGAAGGAACAAAACAGCAGCAGAAGCACAGAACCCAAGAATGGACTAACAGTTACCAAAGGGAAAGGGACTGGGGAGGACGGATGGGAAGGGTGGGAAAAAAGAAAGGGGGCATTATGATTAACATGTATAGTGTGTGTGGGGGGGGCACAGGGAGGGCTGTGCAACACAGAGAAGACAAGTAGTGATTTTACAGCACCATATGATGTTGATGGACAGTGACTGTGAATGGGTACGTGGGGAGGACTTGGTGATGGGGGGAGCCTAGTAAACATAATGTCCTTCATGTAATTGTAGATTAATGATACCAAATAAAATTAATAAAAATAATATCAACAGCTTTCTTCAATGAACTGGAACAAATAGTTCTAAAATTCACTGGAACCACGAAAGACCCCTAATAATCAAAGCAATCCTGAAAAGGAAGGATAAAGCAGGGGGGGCTCTCACTTCCCAACTTCAAGCTCTACAGTAAATCAAAACAATTTGGTTTTGAGACTGCAAAGCCACAGTAATCAAAGCAATTTGGTACTGGCACAAGAACAGATCTATAGACAGGTGGAACAACTAGAGAGCCCAGATATAAACACAAGCAAAGATGGTCAATTAATATATGATAAAGGAGACATAGACATACAATGGGGAAATGACAGCCTCTTCAACAGCTGGTGTTGGCATAACTGGACAGCTACAGAGAATGAAATTGGATTATTGTCTAACTGCATACACAAAAATAAACTCAAAATGGATCAAACACCTAAATGTAAGTCATGAAATCATAAAACTCTTAGAAGAAAACACAGGCAAAACTCTCTTGAATATAAATATGAGCAACTTCTTCATGAACATATCTCACTGGGCAAGGGAAACAAAAGCAAAAATGAACAAGTGGGACTATATCAAACTAAAAAGCCTCTGTACAGCAAAGGACACCATCAGTAGAACAAAAAGACATCCTACAGTGTGGGAGAATATATTCATAAATGACATATCCATTAAGGGGTTGACATCCAAAGTATATGAAGACCTCACATGCCTCAACAAAAAAAGCAAATAACCTGATTAAAAAATGGTCAGAGGAGCTGAACAGGCACTTCTCCAAGGAAGAAATTCAGATGGCCAACAGGCACATGAAAAGATGCTCCACATCTCTAATCATCAGAGAAATGCAAATCAAAACCACAATGAGATTATCACCTCACACCAGTTAGAATGCCCTACATCCAAAAGACAAACAACAAATGTTGGTGAGGATGTGGAGAAAGGTTAACCCTCCTACACTGCTGGTGGGAATGTAAATTAGTTCAACCGTTTTGGAAAGCAGTATGGAGGTTCCTCAAGTTGCTCAAAATAGAAATACCATTTGACCCAGGAATTTCACTTCTAGGAATTTACCCTAAGAATGCAGCACTCCAGTTTGAAAAAGACATATGCACTCCTATGTTTATTGCAGCACTATTTACAATAGCGAAGAGATGGAAGCAACCTAAGTGTCCATTAGTAGATGAATGGGTAAATAAGAGGTGGTACATATACACAATGGAATATTATTCAGCCATAAGAAGAAAACAAATCGTATCATTTGCAACAACATGGATGTAGCTAGAGGGTATTATGCTCAGTGAAATAAGCCAGGTGGAGAAAGACAAGTATCAAATGATTTCACTCATCTGTGGAGTATAAGAACAAAGCAATAACTGAAGGAACAAACCAGCAGCAGACTCACAGAACTCAAGAATGGACTAACAGTTATCAAAGGGAAAGGAACTGGGGAGAATGGGTGGGAAGGGAGGGATAAGGGGAATAAGGGCATTACAATTAGCACATGTATTATAGGCAGTATAGCACAGAGAAGACAAGTAGGGACTGTACAGCATCTTATTACATTGATGGACAGTGACTGTAATGGGTCGTGGTGAGGACTTGTTAATGGGGGGAATCTAGTAACCACAATGTTGCTCATGTAATTGTATATTATTGATATTAAAATTTTTTAAAAAGACATAATTTTGAAACATAGATGCTCAATAATTTTTTTTATTTTCCCTTTTTTAACTTTGGAGAGATTGAGGAAAATAAGAAGGTAATCAAGAACAGATAATAAAAAAATCCCATATAATTACCATATTTGGAATATAAGATAGTAATCTCAGAATGAGATCTTCAGTTACTTTAATTGGACCAAAAAATTAACGCTGGACAAGCAAACCATTTGACACTGACTAATTATCATTACTATGACCTAGAAATATTAAACTCTATGTGTTAAGTGGAACAATCCCTACCATCCCCAAAGACGTCATCTTTTTTGTCCTATCCCACAGAACCTGTGAATATGCTACTCTTCACAGCAAAAGGGGCTTTGCAGATGTTATTAAATTTAGATTTTGAGATGGGGAGATTATTCTGGATATCTAGGTGAGTCCAGTGTTGTCATGAGCAGTTTTTTTAAGTGGGAGGCAGAATAGGATCAGAGGGAAATATAACTACAAAAAAGGTTAGGGTGATGCGATGTGAGAGGACCTCAGCATCTGCCATTTCTGGCTTTGAAGATGGAGAAAAGAGGCTATGCTGGAAAAGACGTGGAAACTGATTCATTAGCCAGGGAAAAGATCAAAACCCAAAAATAGAGTATCTACTGAATACATATCACTTTCCCACCATTGAAAAGTTAAAAAAAAAATGAAAGTTGAACCATTGTATACTAGGGATTTTCCATATGTCAATGGTTGGCTGTATGACATCTATGCCATACTTCTCAAATTATCACATGGAGAAACATCAGAAAAGTTTATTTCCCTAATTTTGTATGTTTATTGCTCTCTTCTTTTTGCCTAATATTAACACCCAGTTAATTCAAATTAGCTCTTCAGAATTTTTTTTAACTCTTTTGATCTTTACCTAACTTTCCTCTTCCTACTTTTCTAGAAATAAACATTATTTTCAACTTGCTTTTTGTTGTGTATTTGTATTACAAAGAAAAACTATAATCATGACTGTTGACTCATCAAATAGAGTAAAGGAAATCTCTTTGAGTTTTTATGTGATTTGAACCTCAGACAAGGTTTGAGATAAGGATGCAATATGTATAGGGTTAAATGAAGTCAGACGGATCTCAGTTAAGTTTCTTCTCTCCTATTTTGTCGGTGTGTGATTTCAGGAACAGTATTTAAATGTCTAAATCACTGTTTTCTCCACTGAAAAATGGGATGCACATCCCCAAATGGGTTGGCTGTGAGTATAATAAGTGCACATGAAGTACTATGGCAAGTAAAATAAAAATAAACTTTCAGTAAACTTTATTTATTATTTTTATTACAAGAATCAATGACATAAATAAATAATGCCCTGACAAAGCTCTCAGCATCATTCAGTGTCATATTATCTTCAATGGTCTATTTGCTCATGTCAACATACTCTTCTAATTTATGTTCCTTCCATCATGCAAGAAAAAAGTGAAATTAGTTGCCTATACCAATTTGAAATTTTAATTCTTTACAAATATTTAATTTTTGATTGCAAACCATGATAAAAGCAGTTTTGTGATTTTAAGAATGAATTCTATCTCTAGAAACACGTTCCCAATGACCATGCATAGTTGTTGAATTATGGCATATAATATACTAATATTTATTTTCTAGAAATATAGGACAAATGGGTACTCTAATAGATTATAATTAAGAAAAATATCAAAGGGTAGATCAACAGAAATCTTCACTGTTCTATAGGGACAAAGCATTTCAAATGGAATTTATTGCCTATTGCTTCTCATTATTTAGCATATTAATTTAGAAATTGTAGGATTTTAAAAATTAATTCCCAATGCCAATGACTATTTCCTACTTATTTTGAATAGTGAGTATTTAGCTCCCTGAACAAAGAGCATTATAAAACAAATGGAAAGCTAAATATTAAATTCTAATTAATTTAACAAACTGATACTACAAGAGTTGGATTCATTTGCCAACACTATGGATTGCTCCTCCTGTGGTGCATGACTGAGGACAGAATTCTTGCTTTCTCTCGTCAAGAGCGTCTCTGACTCCCTGGACAGTTGTCTTGGCATGCTGCCCACTTGGGGACAGGTTGCTATAGTCCTGGCCATTTACTGGGCTCCTCCCTAAGGGATCATTCTCCTTCTAAAATGCAGTGCTTTGTTTTTAACTAAATTTAGTAATTAGATACTTGAATGCTAATATTCTTTTGATTTTTCATTTCATTTTCAGTGACTTTCCAATAATTAATTTGCAAGTTGCACACCTATTGTTTTCATAAAATTCAGTCGATAGTCTAGCCTTAGCTCAAATTCTAAGAGCCTGACCTTTGTTTTAATTAGAGAGTTTAAAGTATTACACTATTAAAAGCACTGGAACTCCCCAAAACAGTCATTGTCCTTGAAAGTATTTTAATGAGCCTCAGAATAAAATTACTTGCGTGAACTATTATAAACTTTATCATGCTTTCATAGTATTTACTAACACAACTATTTTCACCTTTCTTAATGAACTTAATTCAGTTGGCATTTGGCTTTTTTTTTGGTTAATTGTGTGTTTTGCAGTAAAGAACTGCAACCTCAGCAAGCAACAAATTTTGTTTTTTTATATATAAAATATTTTTCTGGGAACCAAGACTTAATTATTTATGGAGATGCATTTCATCTTTAAATATATCAAGGAACTGGAACAATGATGACAACAATAGAAAAAAAATAAGACTCAGAAAAAGGTGATTATAATTAAAAATTAAGTTGGACTTCATTAATTCAGTAACCAAATTCACGAGAGTAGAGATTCATTTCTTAAATTTCCTATTAATGCGGAATTAACATAAAATGACTTTGATAACTCTAAAACTATTCATACTTTTATATTTGTACTTCCTACACATTTACTTATTACTTTATTTCTGGATTAGAAAAGTAAACTTTGTCTAAACTGAGAAACAGTCCCGACTCTACAGAATATATCCTCTACTCTTAAAGGGACACTAACCATATTCCTTAAAGTTTCTCATTAGAAATTACTTACTTGCCAAATGTGCTTGCACATGCCAGCTTTATTTAAGTGATACATTATTTTGATTGCATACCTCCTAAATATGTTTTCAACTAAGATAATTGTGTTAATTTGCATCTTTAAGGGGAACCTTTCAAGACAGAGGATTTTCTTTAACGTTACCTCTGAAGAATTTAAAAAAACAAAGGTATTTTCAATAATTTATCATGATTTTTTAGAAGTTAATTCCCCACTTATACCATAACCCCCAAATTTTCCCGTAGGGTTTTCTTTTAAGTCCTACTTAGGATGTAACTGTAATATTGTGCCTTAGAGAATTCTAGGGAAAGCATTTCAAAGACAGATTTACTGGTCATTAAGTAGCTGAAAAATAAGACGAACACAGAGCTTAGAGTTTAATATTTCCCCCTTTAGCATAGGAAAGATGAAATTACAGAAACTTAACTATTTTACTGCAAGATTACATAATGACAAAAACCATTAGTATGTCATGAGACCTAGAGGACAGACTTATTATCAAGCCTAAAGTTTGGGAAGTTTCAAAGTTTCCAAACAGGATTTTTTTCCCCATAGGTAAATATTTATAATCAAACAAAAACTCAGGAATATTAGAACAAATTAATTCGATCTTGACAGAGTGCTGATCCAACTTGTCAGTCTAATGCTAGAATAGCCAGGATTACAAAAAAAGGGCTCAAGTTCCCTGCCTCGTTAGCAGGCTGCATGTTGTCTCTCCTTCTTGGTGAGGCTGACTGAGTTGCATTAGTAGGTCAAGAGTGCAAAGCTAGTCATTTTCTTAAAACAACCCAACCAAAAGCAACATTTGGAGGACTTAGTAAAGATACCATCACAGGCATTTTGGTATTTTTGTACTCATGTTCTATAAAGGAAAAAAAAAAAGAAGTAAATTCAGGCTCTCTTATTAAAGGGATATTGTCAAGCTAAAATTTTATTATGTGTTTGAGAACAATTTACTGTCAAGCCCTGTATACAGTTAGCACAGTAATTTACATAAAAACATAAAGAACAATGCAATGAATCTTGCTTCCTGAAATGACAGAGGTTGGAGCATGGGTGAGTTTTCAATGAACTACACTTAGGAGTGGCCATGAATTATAGATGGCAGCATAGTTAGATGTATTATTTTATCTCAGATTAAAGCAGACATTATGAAGCAAGATTGTCCTTCTGGCAATCTTAGTAAGGGTTGGCATGAAGAATAGATTTTCATCCAGCAATATAATCCTTAAAGAAATAGACAATTAAGTTTCTACCTAATTATCTCCTTTGTACCTTTTGAAAGAGTAACACTTCCATGTTTTAAAATCTAATAAATATATATATATATAGTGACCTGACTATACTCTTACCTTTAACAATTTCTAAAAAGTAATGGGGAAAGCCTTATTATTTATGTATTTATTTTAGTCCAGGTTCTTTCCAAGACAAGAGTGCACTGCATTTGCTTTGTATTTCATTGGAAACAGGAGACATGTCCCACTGAAATGCATGTAAGGAAAACAACAAATATGTAAGGGGTGTGGGTTTCTTAAGGAGGGTTTGCTTTGCTATGTACTTACATACAAACGGCATCTTTACATTTTAATTCTTCACACTCATTCCTCATACAAACTGATGTATTGTCAATATTTTATTTTACTGGAAAAGAAAATGAGGCTTCTTATGTCATTTGTAAATGTTTGCTTAAGCAGAAATTCAACATAAAGGCAATAAATCTTTTATTCCTATTAAAATATTATTACAAAAGATTTTAGATATACACTAGTGAATAAAAATAGTACAAAAGTATCTGTTTTCCCTTCACATATTGAAGAAAAAAAAGGTAGCAAATATAAGTGAACCTTTCCATGACCACCTCTTCACTTATTCTCCTCTACTCTCTCCACATAGATAATCATTTTCTTCAGTTTGGCACTTATCATTTCCATGAATTTATATTTTCCCTATGTATGTATGTCTCTCTAAAGCATATAAAAAATTTCCCAAGTTTTAAAGCTTTTTGAAAACGCTCTTGGTAATATATATTTTTATGAATTTTGCTCTTTTAAAATCCAACATTTAGGTTTGTGACAGATGTAATTCAAATGCCTTCATTATCAGTGCTGAATGATATTCGTTTGAATTTGCCACCAGTTTACTTATTGATCCACTGTTGATGGCACAGTAGGTTGACTCGAATTTATTTTGCAAGTATAAATAATGTGAAGTATTTAACATTCTTAAACAAGTCTTATGGTATACATATGTGAGAACTTCTCTATAATACAAGCCTAGGAATAGAACTGTGGGGTCTTAGCATATGCACACCTTTAATATATCTACTGCTATGTTTTTTTTCAAAGTGCTGCTAAACACACACACACACACACACACACACACAGCAGACACTTTGTTTACAATTTGCCTTTGCTCTTCATGTATGTCAACACTTGGTATTGTCAGATTTATTCTGATAGCAGTGAAATGGCAGCTTTTCATTTGCTTTCCCCTAATTGAAACCAATTCAATAGCTTTTCCTGTGTTTGTTGAAGTTTCATTTTTCCTCTTTTAGAATTCCTTTTTTCACGTTTTGTCAATTTTAATACAAAATGGCTTACTTTCCTCTTTATAATCACCACAGTCCTTTCATAATCTAAATAATAATCCTTTGTCAGTTAGACATTACATTTACCTTCTTCCTAGATGCAATTTATTTTATTTGTTTTGCTGTTGTTTGATATACAGAAGTTTCCAAATTTTTAGAAGTCAAATTTTTTAACGTAAAAACATTTTTAAAGTTTTTGTATAGTACATTTACATCTTCAGCACAGTAAGAATTACGGTGTTTCTGTGTGTGCATGTGTGTGTGTGTGTGTGTGTGTGTATGTGTGATATGAAATCAAGATCCAATTCCTAATTCTTTTCTAAGTGGATAATTAATCTCTCAGTACAATTTAAATAATCTCCTCTTTGATCTGCCATGCTGCCTCTGTTGATACCACAGAAGCATCATTCTTTATATCCTGTTATATATCATGGTTCCTGCTTTTGTGGGCATGTTTAAAGGTAGGCATTCCTTTCTACTGGTATTTTTCTGTATTTGCATCGGTATCACATTGTCTTAATTACCATAGCTTCATAGTAAATACTGCCATTTGGCAAGGCAAACTCTTCTACTTTGTCTTGTTATTAAACATTTGCCTTCCATACACATTTTAAGATAAGCTTGTCTAATTCCTTCAAAAATACTCTTTGAAGGTTATGAATGGAATGATGAATTGAGGGGAACTGACATGTTTATGATACTTAGGATTCTTACTAATGTAAAAGGTTTTGCTCTTCATTTATTTAATTCTATTTTACTGCCTTTCCATAAATGTATTATTTTTGGTCCTTGCAGGTCTTGTACAACTTTGTTAGATTTAATCCAATGTAATTTCTATTTTCTGGCATATTTGTAAGTAATATCTATTCTCTCTTTCTTTTCACTTGCATTTTATAACCACCATTAAATATCAGATTCATTCATAAGAGATTACTTAGTGTTTTCTGTATAATCATGTATATGACAAATAAGGACAATCTAGTTTCTTCTTTCCCAACCTCTATTTATTTCTTTATTTCTTATCATGTCTGACTTAGTGATCTGGTGATAACTCATTTAAGCACAGTGTTCTGCAGAAATAATTATTATTAGCATCTTTGTATCATTCCTGAATCAAAAGGGAATACTTCCAATTTTTTGATACATATGGCATCATATGTACCAGGCTTGTTAAAATTTTTATTACTCATTCTTCATCTTTTATTTCCAGTACTTAAAAAATTTAATTAGGAGTTGATATTTAATTTTATTTATTACCTATTTTGATTTTAATGAGACATTTAATAAATTAATTTAAACTTGTTCTCTTTTGAAATATTTCTTTTATAATAAGTATCTTAATTTTCAGCTATCCTTGTATTCTTAGGATAATCCAACTTGGTCATGCTGTAGTAGGTATTTTTAAATAAGAGTCTCAGGGTTTTGTTTCTTAGTACTTGCTTATAATTTTGCATCTATGTTAATATTTGAAATAAGATTTTGGTTTTCCTTTGTCATTCTGTCTTGTACTAACTTCATAAATATGTTCAAACTTCATGAAATGTGTGGGGAAAGATTTCTCTTTTATACCCTCTAGTTGGGAAGTATGGTATTTAAATTAACTTCTGCTTAAGCATTTGTTCAAAGTTGTCTTTAAAAATATCAGTGAATGAAGGAGTGCAATAATTTTGAACTACGGAGTCAATTTCTTTAATAGTTTTAGGTCCAACTTCTTTCTTTTGTTACCAGTTTTATTTAAATTCTTCTTGAAAAGTGTTCTAGTTTTCAAATGTATGAGGTAGAGTTCTTTATAATACTTATTATTTTTATTTCTACATTTAATTCCCTTATAATATTTCTATTTTTTAATAATTTGTTTTATTGAACTATCTTGCTGGCATTTTGTCTTTTCAATAACCACATATTTAGCTTTGCTTGCCTTCTCAAATTTAGCTCTTCATTGTATTTCTTTATTATCATCTCTATCAAGTATTTTTAAATCTCTTTACATTTCTTTTATTTTATTCTTTAGTTAAATGATTGGCTCATTAATTTTTTGGCCTTTTTCCCCTAAAATAAATGTTTACAGCCACAAGTTTCGGTTCATTATAAACTCTATAATAAAAGTTTTAATATATAATGCTTTCATTATACTTCATTTCTAAGTATTTTCTACAATCGATGGCTTTTTTCTTTGATAATTTTTGTTTGAATTTAATATGGATTTTACATGTTTTCTTTCTATTGTTGATAGTCATAATTGATATTGCCACTGATTATTATGCTTGTATGAAAGTATCATCTATATGGTATAATTCTTGAAAACATGGCTTGACTTACATACTGATCACATATAAAGCTAAGCTGCCATCTATTTTGTATCTGTCAAATTTAATTCAAAATGCTATGTAGGACATGCTTTTATTTTGTGTTTTCTATGTTTACTATCTTTTCTATAGATATTCACAAATCCTTTCTTTCCTTTCTTTGTTTTACTTGAGATTTGTTTATTTTTTCTTTTACTGGTATGGAAATAGAGTCCTACTATCAAATCATATAAAAGACTTAGAACCTTTAAGTCCTATCATTTCTCAATCAACTAACATGCTTGAATTCCACTTTG
Source organism: Manis javanica (assembly GCF_040802235.1). NCBI lineage: Eukaryota > Metazoa > Chordata > Mammalia > Pholidota > Manidae > Manis > Manis javanica. The sequence goes on along the minus strand of NC_133161.1, from coordinate 59,925,280 downwards.
CTGTTGATTTATTCAGCAATGATTTTTTTATTAGTAAGGTATAATTGATACACACTTATGAATGGTTCAAATGAAAAAACAATGTGGTTACTACATTTACCCATATTATCAATTCCTCACCCATACCCCAAAGCAGTCACTGTCCATTAGTGCAGCAAGGTGCCACAGATCCACTATGTGCCTTCTCTGTGCTACACTGTTCTCCCCGTGATCCCTCACATCATGTGATCCCTCACATCTTCCTTCTCAGAATTGCTTTGGCTATTCGAGGTCTTTTGTCATTCCAAATGAATACACCTCACTCCCCTTCTCCTTCCTTTCCCAACTGCCCTCCCACACCCCTCCCTTTTGGTAACCAGTAGTTCATTCTTGGAGTCTCTGAGTCTGCTGCTATTTTGTTCCTTCAGTTTTGCTTCATTGTTATACTCCACAAATGAGGGAAATCATTTGGCATTTGTCTTTCCCCACCTGACTTATTTCACTGAGCATAATGTCCTCCAGCTTCATCTATGTTGTTGCAAATGGTAGGATTTGTTTCTTTCTTATGGCTGAATAGTATTCCATTGTGTATATGTACCACATCTTCTTTATCCATTCATATACTGATGGACACTTGGGTTGCTTCTATGTCTTGGCTATTGTAAATAGTGCTGCAATAAACATAGGGGTGCATATGTCTTTTTGAATCTGAGCAGTTATATTCTTTGGGTAAATTCCAAGGAGTGGGATTCCTTGGGTCAAATGGTATTTCTATTTTTACTTTCTTGAGGAACCTCCATATTGCTTTCCACAATGTGTGAACTAGCTTACATTCCCACCAGCAGTGTAGGAGGGTTCCCCTTTCTCCGCATCCTTGCCAGCATTTGTTATTCTTAGTCTTTTTGATGTTGGTCATCCTTACTGGTGTGAGGTGATATCTCACTGTGGTTTTAATTTGCATTTCCCTGATGATTAGTGATGTGGAGCATCTTCTCATGTGTCTGTTGGCCATCTGAATTTCTTCTTTGGAGAACTGTTTCTTCATATCCTCTGCCCATTTGTTAATCAGGTTATTTGCTTTTTGGGTGTTGAGGCGTGTAAGTTCTTTATATATTTGGGATGTTAACCCCTTGTCGGATATGTCATTTACAAATATATTCTCCCATACTGTAGGATGTCTTTTTGTTCTGTTGATGGTGCCCTTTGCCATACAGAAACTTTTTAGTTTGATGTAGTCCCATGAGTTCATTTTTACTTTGGTTTCCCTTGCTTGAGGAGACGCGTTAAGGAAGAAGTTGCTCATGCTTATATTCAGGACATGTTTGCCTATGTTGTCTTCTAAGAGTTTTATGGTTTCATGACTTACATTCAAGTCTTTAATCCATTTCAAGTTTACTTTTGTGGATGGGGTTAAGCAATAATCCAGTTTCATTCTCTTGCATGTAGCTGTCCAGTTTTACCAACACCAGCTGTTGAAGAGGCTGTCATTTCCCCATCGTATATCCATGGCTCCTTTATCATATATTAATTGACCATATATGTGTGGCTTTATATCAGGGCTCTCTAATCTGTTACATTGGTCTATGGATCTGTTCTTGTGCCAGTACCAAATTGTCTTGATTACTGTGGCTTTGTAGTAGAGCTTGAGGTTGGGAAGCATAAAGCCCCAAGCTTTATTCTTCCTTCTCAGAATTGCTTTGACTATTCGAGATCTTTTGTGGTTCCAAATGAATTTTAGAACAATTTTCTCTAGTTCGTTGAAGAATGCTGTTGGTATTTTGATAGGAATTGCATTGAATCTCTAGATTGCTTTAGGTGGGATGGGCATTTTGCCAATATAAATTCTTCCTAGCCAGGAGCATGGGATGAGTTTCCATTTATTGGAATCTTCTTTAATTTCTCTTAAGAGTGTCTTGTAGTTTCAGGTTATAGGTCTTTCACTTCCTTGGATAAGTTTATTCCTAGGTATTTTATTATTTTTGATGCAACTGTGAATGGAATTGTTTTCCTGCTTTCTGTCTCTGCTAGTTCATTTTAGTGTATAGGAATGTCTCAGATTTCTGTGTATTAATTTTGTATTCCACAACTTTGCTGAATTCAGATATTATATCTAGTAGTTTTGGAGTAGATTGTTTAGGGTTTTTTTTATGTACAATATCATGTCATGTGCAAACAGTGACAGTTTAACTTCTTCCTTGCCAATCTGGATGCCCTTTATTTCTTTGTGTTGTCTGATTGCTGTGGCTAGGACCTCCAGTACTATGTTGAATAGAAGTGGGGAAAGTGGGCATCCTTGTCTTGTTTCCGATCTTAAAGGAAAAGCTTTCAACTTCTCACTGTTAAGTATGATGTTGGCTGTGGGTTTCTCATATATGGCCTTTATTATGTTGAGGTACTTACCCTCTATACCCATTTTGTTGAGAGTTTTTATCATGAATGGATGTTGAATTTTGTCAAATGCTTTTTCAGCATCTATGGAGATGATCATGTGGTTTTTGTCCTTCTTTTTGTTGATGTGGTGGATGATGCTGATGGATTTTTGAATGTTGTACCATCCTTGAATCCCTGGAATAAATCCTACCTGATCATGATGGATGATCATTCTGATGTATTTTTGAATTTGGTTTTCTAATATTCTGTTGAGTATTTTTGCATCTATGTTCATCAGGGATATTGATCTGTAATTTTCTTTTTTGTGATGGCTTTTCCTGGTTTTGGTATTAGAGTGATGCTGGCCTCATAGAATGAATTTGGAAGTATTCCCTCTTTTTCTACTCTTTGGAAAACTTTAAGGAGGATGGGTATTAGGTCTTCCCTAAATGTTTGACAAAATTCAGCAGTAAAGCCATCTGGTCCAGGCATTTCATCCTTAGGTAGGTTTTTGATTACCAGTCCGATTTCGTTGCGGCAATTGGTCTGTTTAGATTTTCTGTTTCTTCCTTGGTCAACCCTGGAAGGTTGTATTTTTCTAGAAAGCTGCCCATTTTTACTAGGCTAACCAGTTTGTTAGCATATAATTTTTCATAATATTCTCTAATAATTCTCTGTATTTCTGTAGTGTCTGTAGTGATTTTTCCTTTCTCATTTCTGATTCTCTTTATGTGTGTAGACTCTCTTTTTTTCTTGATAAGGCTGGCTAGGTGTTTATCTATTTTGTTTATTTTCTTGAAGATCCAGCTCTTGCTTTCATTGATTCTTTCTATTGTTTTATTCTTCTTGATTTTATTTATTTCTGCTCTGTTAATTATGTCCCTCCTTCTACTGACTTTGGGCCTCATTTGTTTTTCTTTTTCTAGTTTCATTAATTGTGAGTTTTGACTGCCTATATGGGATTGTTCTTCTTTCCTGAAGTAGGCGTGTCTTGCAATATACTTTCCTCTTAGCATGGCCTTGGCTGCATTGCAGCAGATTTTGCAATGTTGAATTATTGTTGTCATTTGTCTCCATATATTGCTTGATCTCTGTTTTTATTTGTTTTTGATCCATTGGTTATTTAGGAACATGTTGTGAAGCCTCCATGTGCTTGTAGGATTTTTCATTTTCTCTGCTTAATTTATTTCTAGTTACATACCTTTGTGGTCTGAGAAACTGGTTGGTACAATTTCAATCATTCTGAATTTACTGAAGCTCCTTTTGTGGCCTAGTATATCATCTATTCTTGAAAATGTTCCATGTGCACTTGAGAAGAATGTGTATTCTGCTACTTTTGGGTGTAGGGTTCTGCACATGTCTGTTAGGTCCATCTGTTCTAAATTGTTCAGTGACTCTGTGTCATTACTTATTTTCTGTCTTGTTGATCTGTCCTTCAGAGTGACTGGAGTGTTGAAGTCTCCTAGAATGAATGCACTGCATTCTATTTCTCCTTTCAATTAAGTCAGTATTTGTTTCACATATGTGGGTGCTTCTGTGTTGGGAGCATAGATATTTGGTTATATATTCTTCTTGGATTGACCCCTTTATCATTATGTAATGTCCTTCTTTGTTTCTTGCGACTTTCTTTGTTTTGAAGTCTATTTTGTCTGATACAAGTACTGCAGGTCCTTTTTTCTCCCTATTAGTTGCATGAAATATCTTTTTCCATCCCTTTACTTTTAGTCTGTGTATCTTTGGGTTTAAAGTGAGTCTCTTGTAGGCAGCATATAGATGGGTATTGTTTTTTGTATCCATTCACTTACTCTATGTCTTTTGATTGGTGTATTCAGTCCATTTACATTTAGTGTGATTATCAATAGGTATGTACTTACTGCCATTGCAGGCTTTACATTCGTGGTTGCCAAAGGTTCAAGGGTAACTTCCTTACTATCTAAGAGTCTGACTTAACTCACTTACTGTGCTATTGCAAACACAATCTAAGGGTTCTTTTCTTTTTCTCCACCTTTTTCTTCTTCCTCCATTCTTTATCTAATATGTATCATATTCTGTACTCTTTGTCTATCCCTTGATTGACCTTGGGGACAGTTAATTTAATTTTGCATTTGCTTAGTAATTAGCTGTTCTACTTTCTTTACTGCAGTTTTATTACTTCTGGCGACAGCTATTAAACCTTTGAAACACTTCCATCTATAGCAGTCCCTCCAAAATAGACTGTAGAGATTGTTTGTGGGAGGTAAATTCTCTCAGCTTTTGCTTATCTGGAAATTATTTAATCCCTCCTTCAAATTGAAATGATAATCTTGCTGGATAAAGTAACCTTGGTTCCAGGCCTTTCTGCTTCATTGCATTAAATACATCATGCCACTCCCTTCTGGCCTGTAAAGTTTCTGTTGAGAAGTCTGATGATAGCCTGATGGGTTTTCCTTTGTATGTGATCTTTTTTCTCTCTCTGGCTGCTTTTAATACTCTGTCCTTATCCTTGATCTTTGCCATTTTAATTACCATATGTCTTGGTGTTGTCTTCCTTGGGTCCCTTGTGTTGGGAGATCTGTGGATCTCCATGGCCTGAGAGACTATCTCCTTCCCCAAATTGGGGAAGTTTTAATCAATTACCTCCTCAATGACACTTTCTATCCCTTTTTCTTTCTCTTCTTCTTCTGTTACCCCTATAGTGCAAATATTGTTCCATTTGTATTGGTCACACAGTTCTCTCAATATTCTTTCATTCTTAGAAATACTTTTTTCTCTCTGTGCCTCAGCTTCTTTGTATTCCTCTTCTCTAGTTTCTATTTCATTTATCATCTCCTCCACCATATTCAATCACCTTTTAATACCCTCCATTGTACTCTTCAATGATTGGATCTCCGACCAGCATTCCTGAGTTCTTGAATATCTTTCCGTACCTCCATTAGCATGTTAATGGTATTTATTTTGAACTCCCTCTCAGGAAGATTCATGAGGTACATGTCATCTTTCTCAGGGGTTATTATTAATTTTACTCTGTACCAGGTTCCTTTGGCATTTCATATTTGTGTATAGCACCCTCTAGTGTACAGAAAGAAGCTCTACTGTCTAGAGCTGCTCAGTCCCTGAAGCAATGTTAGGGGTTGCAGGGGAATGGGATTGGTGCCTGTGGGGAGGAAAAAGCTGTTTCCTGCTTCCTAGCTGCTATGCCTGTCTCCACTGCCTGAATCAGTGAACTGAGCACACAGGTATAAGCTTTTGTTCTAGAGCAGCCGGATATGGATCCCTGCTTTCCATAAGTGGCTGGAATCTCAGTCTCTCCAGGAATTCTACTTGTCTTAGCTTTCCAACCCCGTAATCATGAGAGTATCATGAAAGCACCATGAAATGTAGTTTGTGTTCCCAGAGCAGATCTCTGACATTAGGTATTCAGCAGTACCAGGCTTCTACTCCCTCCCTGCTCAGTTTCTCTTCCTCCCATCAATGAGCTGGGGTGGGGAAAAGGTATGGGTCCTGCCAGACCACAGCTTTGGTATGTTTCCCTGTTCCATGAGGTTTGCTCTTTTCTCCAGGTGTATGCAGTCTGGTGCAGTCCTCTTTACTGTTGCTTTCTGTGAGGATTAGTTGTATTAATTATATTTTCATATTATATGTGGTTTTAGGAGAAAGTCTCTGTCTCACCTCTCACATCACCACCTTTAATCTTATCCCTCTGCTTCTTTTTCACCAATGTTTATTTAGATGTGTCTACTTCTTTACAAATTTGTTTCTTCTCCTATGCTAAATCTTTCCTTCTGGGAAAAAATAAATTTTACAATTCCCTGAAGTTAAATTTTATTGCAGCTAAACTCTCTCTTATGTTTTGTAGGAATGTGTTTTCTTTTGTCTTTTGTTCCCAAAATGGTAAGTTAGCAGAATTTCAAATTATGATTGACAATTATTTTCTCAGAACTTTCAAAATATTGTAGTACTCTGGCTTCTCTTTTCATATCGAATGATTGGTTCTACCTTTTGCTGTATTCTTTTGAAGATAGTACATCCTTCCTCTCTGACATACTCAAGGTTCTTTGTTCTCTCTCCCTCTCTTCTCCCTTCTTTCTGTCTCTGGCTCTTCCTCCCCAGTATTCTGTAGATTTACTAAGATGAATCTGAAAGTTTTGTTTGTTTCTTTGTTTCTGCACTGTTATTCTGCATAGGATTTATTATGATCCTTACAATTCAGAATTTATGTTCTTCCTTTATTCTCCAAAACTTTTATGCCATTATCATTTGCAATATTAGCTCTCTCACCTTCTCTTTATCATCCATTTTGGAATCCAATCACTCATTTCTCAGCATTACTTTTCCTCTCACTTTTTAAATCTCTTTTCTTCATGTGTTGCTTTATCTTCCATCTTACTAATACTCTCTTTAGCTGTGTTCTAATACACTTATTAATCCACCACTGAAGATTTTTTTCAAATTTTAATAATATTTTGCATTTTCAGACACTGGATTTGGTTTGTTTTCCATATTGAGTAGTATTTTTTAAGCTAATTATGTTCCTTTCTCAAGTTTTAAACTCTTTTGTTATGCTTTTAAAAATGCTCATTTTATATCTCTGCTAATTTTAATGTTATAGGCTTTTTTGATATAAATCTGCTTTACTCTGTTTTTGCTGCCTCTGGTTCATGGTAACTTAGATGCTCATTAATTTTTAAATTTTCCGCTGTGACTTCTTATGCCCCAAGCCTTTTCTTGATTATATGGATGGGAGTTACACAAGTCCTGGGTTGAGAGTGACTGTCCCCAGGTAGAATTTGCTGTTGGTTCTGCCAGGTATTCAGTGGTGATATCAACTTGGAATTACTTTAAATTCACACCTTGGGTTTTTTCATACCTCCAATACAGTAGAAATTCCAGTCTCATATTTGCATGAGGTTTATAATACCAACTTTGTAACAAGGCTGAAACAGATATCTTTGTCATTTCTTCTTGTTAAGAACAGATATTTTTTTTTCCCCACTCTGCTTTTCCATTTAGTAAAAAGCATTTCAAACATCTAGCTTTGTGTGATGGCAAACTTCTAACACCAAGCTAAAAGGGTTGAAAATCTTGTCTTATGAACACAGTGGAACAGATATAATGAGCTTAGTAAATCCTGTAGATATGCCCAAGGCAGCTTTGCTTTCAGTTAAACTTAGATCTTCAGTTTTTCCTCTTCTAGTTTTCTGGACACTGGAAAATTCCTTTTAATTTGCTACATAGGTGTACATTTATATTCTAATTTTAATCATAGCTATACATTTATATTTTATCTAGCATTCTTAAGTGTTTGGTTTGAGGGTTTTCAGTATATCTATATAGTATGATGGCAAAAAATAAAAAACCACATTTAATTATTTCCATTTTTGACTTTGAGAAGGAAATTTATAAATATTGATATCGTATGAAAATAATTATATTTTATACTACTCTTAAAAATTGTCACTTTCATTGCAAATAATCCTGTGCATACACTAATACATGTTGGATATTGTCAACAGTTTTGATATTATATTGCCTGAATTTTACAAATCTCTTAATGTTGACAAATGTAGCCATTTGATAATGTTCTCAACAAAAGTGATATTATTAGTTACTTGTAAAATGCAATAAATTCATGAGGATTTTCTATCTTTTCCCCCAAAATTGTAAAATTTTCTCTCAAATGATATTGTACAAGAGTTATTACTTTTAGTATTTATTTGGCATATATTAGCACTATTTTAACTTACTGATAACTGTATATTATTTTTCTTAGTAAAATTTTAATTAAATGTTACAGCAATATATGTGTGACAAAAAGCTATGTGGCTTTAACAAGAGTACACCATGGTTGCCTAATGCATGACTTCGCAGGTAAATGGATAAGATTTCAAATGTACTGCCCAACAATTACAAATTTTACAAGTTATTTGGCCTCTCTTATCTTCAGTTTCCTAATCTGCAAAATTTGGTTACTAAATACTGTAGCACCAAGTGGTAAAACAAAAAATAACAACAAAATAGATAACATCAGACATTTATTGAACATTGTACTAAGCACTTGATACTAATCAGATATTTTTTTCTTCACGGATTTTGAAGGAAGTCCTATTATTATCCCCACTTTACAAATACATGGGGTACATACAAAGCTCCTAGCATAGTACCCATTACATTGTAAATGCCCCAATAAGAGCTGGTGTTTTTTATATTTTTTATTGAAATACAGTTGATATACAATATTATATTGGTTTCAAGCACACAACATAGTGATTTAATAATTATATACGTTATTAAACCCCTCATACCAACTAGAGTGGTTACTATTTGTCAACACATAAAGATGTTAAAGAACTACTGATTATATTCTCAATGCTGTACTTTCATCTCCATGACTAATTTATACTATGATTGAGATTTTGCACCTCTTTATTCCCCCTTCACTTATTTCCCCCATCCACTTCAGCCCCTCCCCCACAGTAACCACCAGTCACTTCTCAGTGGCAATGAATCTATTGCTATTTTGTTTATTTTGTTTGGGTTTATTTTTAGATTCCACGAGTAAGTGAAATCATTTGGTATTTGTCTTTCTCTGGTTGGCTTATTTCACTGAGCATTACACCTTCCAATTCCATCCATGTTGTCACAAATGGTGGGATTTCTTTTGTATGGCTAAATAACATTCCAATGGGTATATGTACCACCTCTTCTTTAACCATTGATCTATTGACAGACACTTATGTTGCTTCTGTATCTTGGCTATTGTAAAAAATACAGCAGTAAACATAGGGGTGCATATATCTTTTCCAATCAAATTTTGTTTTCTTCAGGTAAATTCCTAGAAGTGGAATTACTGGGTTGTATGGTATTTATTTTTAGTTTTTTGAGGAACCACTATACTGCTTTTCATAGTGGTGGCTGTACCAGTTTACAATTGGAGGAGGGTTCCCTCTTCTTCACATCCTTTCCAATAGTTCTTATTTCTTCTATTTTGGATAGTGGCTGTTTGACTGGTGTGAGCTGATATCTCATTGTAGTTTTGATTTGCATTTCCCTGATGATTAGAGATTGGGAATATCTTTTCATGGGTCTGTTCAACTGTATGTCTTCTTTGTAAAAATGTCTATTTAGGTCCTGAGCCCAGTTTTTAATTGTTATTTGCTTTTATGGTATTGAGTCATATGAGTTTTTTATATATTTTAGATGTTAACCCCTTATCAGAGATGTTATTTCCAAAAACAGTCTCCCATTCTATAGGTTGCCTTTTTGTTTTGTTGAAGATTTCCTTTTCTGTGCAAAAGTTTTTCAGTTTTATGTAGTCCCACTTGTTTATTTTTGTTTTTGTTTCTTTTGCCCAGGGAAACATGTCCAGAAAAAAATTAACTCATGTTTATGTTCAACAGCTAGTAGTAAAATGTTCAAAACCTTACAATTTCAAGATGAACTCAAGAGTACTATTTTCTTAAGCATGGTATAAAAAAGGCATAAGATAAAAAATAATATCATGTCTGAAATGCTCTAGACTACTAAAGTACACATCTGTTTATTTCCTGTAGCAAATTCATTTGAGAAATATCATAAGTATTTGGTTACTAAACTCAAAATGTATTTTTTACAATTTTTGAGCAATAGGAGGATTGGCATTAATTGTAAACATGTTTCAGATTGTCTGTCAGTACTGCTAGCATGTTTTTAACTCTTCTTTTAGTAGCCATCATGAAGGTAAACTAATTTTGCCTATAACATCTAAGACTTAATTTTTTCGTGTTCATTATAGCCCTTTTATGCTAAATCCTAACTTTTACTACTCTATTAATAAAAATGACTTTTTTAAGGTCAAAATGAAAATCAAGGAGAGAAGTTAGTTCCCTTTTTCTAAATTATAGGTTCTATAAATTATGATGATTTTTATAAAAGATCTTGTCCCATATTTTCTGTTACAAATGGAAAAGGATTGTATATATCTTTTTTCCTCCACTGAATGACTTTAAAATATTATAAAATATATCAAAATACATATACAAATTGGTTGCAAAATGGAGGCACAAAAATTATAAAACATGAAGACAAGTAAAATATAATTTTAATTTGAAAGACTGACTAATATATAGGATCACAGATCTGAAGAATTTAAATATTAAAAACTTAATATCATAGAAAACAAAAAATAGCAACTACAATCAATTATTCATAATATCAATTCCTCACTGATTCCTTACTTAAGTTCATACAATCATATAAACTACACTAGATCTTCTTCAAGAAGATTATATTCAAGGAATTGTTCAAAGATAAATGAGCATTTAAAGGTTATTATGGCCGAGTTAACAACAAAAACTGATTAAATATTCATATGAAAATTTGTAAGGACAAATTTCAGCAACATCTTTTGGTTAATGATTATTCTGTAAAGACATTTAATGGAAAAAAAAAACTTGGGGAAAAGAGCTAATGTCTCAGTTGTACACAAAACTATTTAAGGTCATATCAACTCATTAAATATTTTTTAAATATTTTAGAGAAACCAGTTGTACAAAATTTGAACTGTTATTTTCCTTAGCTTGTAACTTTATTCTTGCTGTTTCTTTTCTTTGTGACTTCTTGTAATGATGTACACTTTAAAATATGTATGTCTTCTATGGTGACAACACTAAAGGAACCGAAAGAGTAAAGCCTGATTTGCTGATTTCCTGTATTCCCAGTATGTATTTCAGACACATCATCTCAAACACTGCCCACATTCCACTGAGTTATTGTGTGCAGGGTGGAACAGTGATCAGTACCAGGACAAAGTTGATCAGCACTGAGAAAATAATTCCAACAGAAATATCCAATAGGCTTTATTCTTAATTTGTCAACTAAATTTCCTTTCATTTTCCCTAATTATTTAAAAATATTCTAATAGGACATGTAAAATTCAAAAATGTTCTTAAATGAGAAAAACCAGCAAAAAAGAAGATAATGGAGAGGGTGTAACCATGGAGCCCAAAATGAAGCTAAATTCATAATGGGAAATTTGGTTTTAACTAAGCATCATTGTAAGATTAGTTAAACCATTTTTTATCTCAACAGGTAGAAACTGTTCCCAAGGACCATAAAGAGAACCCTTCGTCTTAAAAGGTAAAGTGTCCCTTAGGACATACATACTTCAAACACAGATACAAATTTCATATTTCATATAAACCAGGGAATCTATCAAAATGTTATATTTTTTTCTAAAATCATGATTTTCCAAAAGCAAGTCCTAAAGTATAATCTTTTGTGAAGCTCCACTATTTTTTGCTGCAGAAGTGCCCCAGAATTCAAAGTCCTACCAGAAGAGGATGTCTATACTGAATTGTTCAGGAGCATATTTTTGCTTAAAAGTTAAATTTTAATCACTGTAATTTGTAACATGAGGAAAAGGCATGTTTCATTTACTTCCTTGTCCATTTAGTCTCATTTATGTACATTACAAACAAATTTTTCTCTAAACACTTCTTGCAATCACCTGTTTAGTCAATGTATGTATAGGGTCTCCTGCACTTGATGGAAGGAATTCTCTTTCAAGTCAGTTTGTTATCTAGAAGGCATGGAGAAAATCCTACCACTAGTGAACTTAAGAGCTATATAAACATTTTTGCTTTAAAAAGCAGCTATTTAACTTATGTTTCATTCAAACAAAATGTGTTTTCTAGGATCATTATTTGTACATCCTTAAAAATCTCTTCTAAGATCCTTATCAAACCTTCCTAAGAACTTAGGCAAATTAATTGGTTTACCTAATTTCTTATCAAATGATTACCCTATTAACTCCTTAAGAGTGTTATAATAGAGTAGAGAGGTATAGTTTTCTTTAATAGAAACTTGCTTTGTTAGCTTTTACATACTCAACACATTATTCTAACACAATGGCATGCAGCCAGAAACTGAGGGTTATCATAAAAGGCAAATAATTAAAAAAACAGTTCAATTAAACACTTGATAAATGACCAAATCTTTGAACAGTAATATTTCCAACAAAATATGATTCATTACCAACTTGTATACCATGTATTCTGAAAGCTCTCTGAATTTGTCTCTTACCCAGTTCAACATTTGCTCAATTTGTATCTAAAGACGTGTTTAAAATAGCTGGTCCAGGATACTGGGTAAGAGTTTTGTCTAAGGACAAAAAAGGGCTTGTATAAAAACAAGCCCATAAATTTGGCTTTGTTAATGCCATGTGCAATTCTGACAACTTCTAGAATGTGGGTCATTGGTAGAGTACCTCAATATATTACAATGGATCTACAAGTTCATATATGTAGAAAGACAACTGTAGAATACAATTTTGCATTTATATACACTGATAACTTTCAAAGATTTTTTTGATTAGATTATAAAATGCATTTTAAAGCATTGGTATATTTATATTTTTGTATCATTTTATATTTTCTTATTCATTGGGTACTAAAAGTACAACTACCAACACGGCCAGATTTCAGACTTGAACAATGGAAATCCTTCTTCTAGATCTCAACAGACCTGTGCCAAGTCTCACACTGTGGCTTCCACCTTACCTTTGTCACAGTTTACCCACTGGCTACCCTACAGTTATGACCCATCATCTGTTTCTTAGCTTCTAAGTGTATTACAACATTTCTCTGACTTTGCTGATCTCAGAAAGTATGAATTCTATATTTTTACTGGTAATTTTACACTATTTGGTTTTTAGAGGGTTCTTGACTAAAGAGATATTACCTAAAATTTGACAAAGTAACATTGAAATTCCAAGAAACTTAGACCTTTCACTCATTTTAAACCACAATAAACCCCTTCATGGCATACTCCAGCATACATACATTTACTTATCAGCTCACTCATTTTTCTCATTCACCATATACTTATTAAGCACCTTTTGTGTACAAGGCCATATGCTGAGTGCCAGGTGTTATGCTAAGAATTTAGCAACTCAGTTGGAGAGATATTATGAATTACAGAAATAATAACAACACAATGTTACTATATACTAGTTCTGGAGGAATTTGGAAAAGAGTGAAAAAGGAAAACATTATACAGGAGGCAGGATGAGAGGAGGACACTGAAAGTTGAACATGATCATTAGATACTAAATATATATATATATTATAATATATATATACACATTATATATATATATTAGATAGATAGATACTAGATAGATATATTGCTTAAGGGAGGAGAAGGGTTTGGCATTAGAATGATGATCAGCATCTTAGTTTGAGGAAAGCTGGTAACTAAAAGATACAAGCAAGAAAGCACAAAACAAATGGATTACTGACTGAGTAGATTGCTTGTTTCCAGAAACAACATTGGCTAAAACTGGAATAATGGAAGGCAGATGACAGAAAAGACCTTGAATGCCTAAGAATTCTTAGCTTTCTGAATGCAACATGAAGTCCTGAAGTTTTCTGAACATGATCATGACCTTTAAACACTTACAGTGCATTTGCAATGTACCTGGCATTTGAAAAAATGTTTTACAAATAATAACTGATTTATTCTTTACAAAATGTTCCAAGGTATGTAATTCAATTATTGAAGTATTTTAAACTCGGAGAGCTAAGAAACTGAGATATTAAGTAGGTTGCCCAAGGTCACGACTAAGAAGTCTCAGGGCTGGTATTCAACCATAGGGAATCTGTTTCCAGATTCTGTGTTCTTACCCATGACACTATCATGTGAATGAGCAAAATCAATTTTCAAGAATTAATTTAATAACAACATATAGATGTGTTTAAGAACTGGAAAAGACAGAGAGTGAAATTCAATTAGAAGAATTTTCAGCAGTATAAGAATGAGGTAATGTTGTTTAAACTAGAATGGTGGCTGTAAAACATGGATTGCCTAGAATATAGTCAAGAGCCTATTATAAACTCAAAATGAAAAAAATGACTACACAGTAAGTTAAAGCATGCTATTTCTCAAAAAATTTATGCCTAACAAATACACATACAAAAGATTAGAGGTTAACAATCGTATCTTAAATGCTTGATAAAATGTGTTCTTTTAAAACACAAAGTCATAAGTAGTTTTAGTATGGTTTTTCCTAATTAGGAAATTATTACTTTTTGTTGATGAGCAATAACCAAGTGTTAAATGTGAAAATACTGAGTGTGGTTGGTTAAGTACTGTTCTACATGGTGTTTACCTTCTGTTTAAAACTTTGCATTTTATTGATTTGTTACAGACAAAATTATGTCTTTGTGAATTGTCTATAAGCTTTCTGAGATATAAATTCCAGGTTATTTTGAAGTTATGCCTGTTTATATCATTCGCCCACTCAAGACATCACACATTCTTCCAACCACCCCCTACACTTGGAACAGGCACTTAGTTAATATACGCCAGGCAGGCCACCTTGCTCTTCTCCTCCAAAAACTCCTAAGAAACCATCTGCTGTGGGAGGCATTCCAACTACAATAACCACCTACTACTTTCAATTGCCTATAATATCTACATCCACTTTCATGAACATTGCTGACCTATATTACCATTATAAAATCTGTAAGACAAGATATTTTCTAAATACCTTACAGTGGTATTTAACCTCTCCTCAAAATCTATATTCCCATAATGTAATAGCATATTCATGTAAGCTTATCTTTCATAACAGAGTAAGGAAATATTGGTTTCAAAGGAAAAAGAGAATTAACATTTAATTTTTGTGTGACTTAGATCAAAATGTTTAGCAAAACCAGTTAGTTATTCTGATTTGAGTTTTGTGCCAAAACTCTCAGGGAGAATATTCAGCGAAACTATCTAATTGGATATTTTATGAATATACTATAGTAGAAAGTAAACAATGTAGTGAATTATTTTTAAATTACTGAACTTTGATCTTCAAAGTTAATTATAGATTACTCTCTAGGCAAAAACAATTAATTATGATCTTGTGGTATTTTTGATAAAAGATTCCATGGGATAAAAAATAAATAAAATGTGATAAGAACATATTTTGTCAGTGTGTAAAACAATTATAACAGAAAAATTCTTTTTATTTTTGATATATTAAATCCATGAATTGTCATCTAGTTAATACCAAAATCTTGAAAGCCTGTGAATCCCTTACTAACTATGTCAACAATATGCATATCTTTGTCAGGATGGCATTATCCAGGTAATAATCTGAAGACAGGCATTTTTGACTTTTGCAAAAGTCAGGCCCTGCTGAAAGGTAAAGGGTCTTTCTTTGTATTTCCATGGAAGAGGTTTAGAGATGAAGAAACAGGTGCCAGAAAACTGAGGACAGAAGAATTAATACACTAAAGCTAGAGAATAAGGAGGCACATTGGGGGATTTCTGGCAAGCTAGAAGGGCAAACTGATGTTGCTGGGTGGAGGTGGTAGGTGGCAAGATAGGAGTCAATTGTTGGCAAAGATAAATGGAATTAGATGTAAGTGTTGGCTCCCTCTCATTGTTCAGGTCAATCCTTCAGAATGGAAAAGAAAAATATCCTCATAGGACAAGGTGATCAAAAATCCTAGGAGTAGCCTTAGGAGACCCTATCTGTGATTGAGAAGAACAATGCTATTTCGATAATCTTTTGCCTTATATGGCATGGAGGCAGTGAAGCAGCAATGGCTGAAGGTGTTCCAGTCAAGCGGATCTAAAGAAAGCCCTGATGGGGTCACAAAAACCTTACTATGGTGAAAAAATTGCCTTAGAATTATAAGTGCACAACATGTTTTCAAAAGGGCTAAGAGAGTGAAATAAAAGCATAGACTCAGGAAAAATAAGTAGTGAGTATAGGGCAGCTGGAATGAAGGCAGTTTTACACAGTCCACAGTCAACAGCACCAGGTAGGAGCTAGATGCCTGAACCATCAGGTGGGTTCCCAGTGGACCACCTGACTCCTACTACATTTCAGCAGAGAGAGAGTCTTCGCCTATGTTAGGAGGAAATGTAATACACCCTTGGTACCCATGCATGGTTCTGGAAAGAAGGGAAGGAAGGACAAGGCCAGTGAGTAGAGACAGACATCTAGAAAAAGTAGCTAAGTGAAAGAGTTTTAAATCAAAAAAGATTGAAGCATTTTAACTGACAAACCAATTGTTTATGACATCAGTGACAGTGATGTGACTCAAGAACAAGATGAGATCAATTATAGAAATTAAAGAAAGGCAATCTGTTTTGCACAATTTAACTTATTGTTTTATATTTTACTGCTTGTATTAATGTGGTCATTGCCAAGGCTAGTAATTTTTATATAAAATTTTTAAATTAATTTAATTACTCTTACTATTAACTCCATTTCCCATTTAGATACATAGATCATTAAAATTTCCATGAAAAGGTAGTAAGTTTAAAATTACCATCTAATGCAGACTGAATGTGTACTGTGTTAGACACTTGAAAAACAGTGAAGATACAAAAAGAATAAAGGATGATTATCTTTAAAAATTCAGTAATAGTTACTTCTAACAATATTTCTAATCTGAAGCTTTTTGAGACAATTTCTATTTTATTTTTTGAGCCCTTTTTAAAGTCATTCAACAAGTCTGCTGTTTTGAAATTTATTTAGATTTATTTGGAAAGGTACACCTGTTTTTAGACTGTTAAGAAAATATTAATTATCACCATCAATATGCTTGGAATATTTCCTGCCAAATAGAAAAGAGCATGCATGGCATATATCTCTGTGCTTAAACATCTCAAGATCACATAAAATAATGCATATAGAAACAAATTTAAACCTAAGTCAATATACTTCTGTTTTTTATTATTTAAACAACAACAATTAGGGTCAAAAATCTTAGAATACAAAAGCAACCAGGTAATTACTTAGGATCTGTTAACATTTTTATTCTCGTAAGAATTACAAACTATCAGATTATCTATTTTAAAATAATATTTATTTTGAAATTAAGGAAAAAACTTATAAATTGTATCCTTTAATGCAAAAGTATTTAAGCTTCATTTAATCTATTAAGGTCCCAAAGAAATATTTATATAGCAACGAGCATTTTATAGCTATTGTTTATGAATCATTCTATAATGAAACTTCTTGACTGAAATTTTCAGATAATATTCTGCACAGATATATCTAATAAAAAATAAATTTAAACCAGAACCGTATAATGACAAAAAAATGGATCATATGAGACTGGCTGAATTCACAGTATGCAATAAAAATCAGATAGTATATATAAATATAACAGCTAACATAAGCTAACATATGCACGTGCATGCAAACGGAAGTAGCCATAGTTTACATATATAGTGATTACCACATGCTTAGGCACTGTCCTTTTGAGTTTTTCATGTATTAACTAATGCTTCTTTCTCCTCAGCAGAGTAGAAATACTGCCATGTCTTTTCACAGAGGAGGAAACTGAGGCATAGACAGGCTCAAGCCGCCAGGGCTACCCAGCTGGTAAGCAAATGAGCCTAGATTTGGATTTAGGCTGTCAGGTTCCACAGTATGTGTATACATATCACTACAGCCATTTCAAAGATCAAGTTATATGGTTCTGGCATGTACTGCCTTTCCTGACAAACAACAAGCAAAGCTGACACACGTACAGGACTGTCTACACAAGAGTCTGTATTTCACACACTGTCCTAGCTCACTATTTAGCATAGCCCATATAGATCTGAATTAGAATGTATTAGATTTTGCAGAGACTCTCACTTTCTCCGCAAATGCTCAAAATTCACACACCACTTAAGATTAGGATTCTACTTCAATGCCTCATCCACGGCACTTCTCAATTGTATCTATTGTATAGGACCCTATGTTATAGAACTTGATGTTTTCACTCCTTTCATATGCTGTGAAATCTGGACACTTTCTCTCAGTTAGAGGTTTTTGATCTATTGTAGGAATCTTTTTCTGTAAAAGATTAGACAGTAAATATTTTAGGCTGTGTGGATCATATGGTCTCTGTCACAGCTCAGCTACACCGCTGTGGTTCGAACACAGCCATAGACCAGGAAAACCAATGAGCTGGGCCGTGTACCGGCAGATTTTTACAAAGCAACCAGGGGGCTGGAATTGGTGTCTATGCCATAGTTTTCCAATCCCGATCTATCTTGTTATGCAATGCTAGGAAACTCTGATACCTTGCTCTGCCTTTGGGAGGGAAGGGTAATTTGAAAATGCTCTCCCATTTAGAAAAGCCACTTAATTCTATGGCAATCTCAGAGGGGTGTCTCTATCAAACTTGCACTCTCTTGTTGACCATGCTTTGACTAGAAAACGATCGTGAGCCAATTTCTGCATAGCTTGTGACTTCACAAACATTATCACATTTGATAGTCAGAAAAAACCCTATGAGTTTACCAAAACCATTCCAATTTACAGAGGAGTAACTTCATAATCAGAAATTATAATATGGTTTCTTAATCCAAAATCTGTGCTCTTTTTACTATATAATATACTTTATGCATTATGTAGACAAATCATGTATGATTATGAGATGCATGTTAACTCTTAAATAGTAATTTTTTAAATTAAGAGTGTCATTGATATACAATCTTATGTTGTTTCAAATATACAACACAATGGTTCAACAGTTATCTATATTATTAAATCTTCACCCCCTCTAGTACAGTTACTATCTATCAATATAGTAAGATGTTACAGATCATTAACTGTATTCTACGTATTAATTGTATTTTCATGTTGAACTGCCTACCCTGTGGCCTATCTATATTGCAATTGCAAATTATTGTGCCCCTTAACCCCCTTCCTCCTCCTCCCTACACTCCTCAACCCCTCCTCCGTGGTGACCACTAGTCTCTTCTTGGTGTCTATGAGTCTACTGCTATTTTGTTCCTTCTGTTTTGCTTTGTTTTTATATGCCACAAATAAATGAAATCATATGGTATTTGTTTTTCTCCTCCTGGGTTATTAAATAGTAAATTTTTCAAAAACTTTCAGCTCCATTTTCCACTTTCCACAAATCACTTACTAGTTCTAACCCATCTTCCTAAACTCCAGAGAATTCCTAAATTCTAGAGAATTACTTAACCTGTGTATTACAACATCAATATTCCACATGCACTTGAGGCAGATGATAGTTTTGATAGTAAATTCTGATGGGGATGTAGGGAAAGGAAATGGTATCATACTGGCTGCATTATGTGCATTAGTCAATTTAATCTTTTAACAACCCTGAGAACTAGGAATCCCACAGTTTCAGAGCTGTTAAAGCAGCAGAATCAGAATTCAGACATAGAACCGAGGGTTCATACACTTTGTATGACATCATGTCATGTTTCGTGGTTGAACAATACCTAAGGAACCCAATGTCAGGTCCAAACTTCCAAGTCATTAACAAACATAGTTTTTCTTATACAAATTCTGCTTAGAATTCTCTGTATTTTTTAATGCAGATCATGACAACTTGCTTGTATCATTTGAACAGTGAAGTTAAAAATCACAGAAATAACTTCAATATGACTTTTATTACTGTTTATGTGCTGGAGAGTTTGGAACATTCTGAATGAAATTAAAATGCATTTTACTGGTGTGGAATCATGAACATTTGTCAAAACTGTTTTGTATAAAACTCCCTAGGTTTTCACAGCTGTATAAAAGCTCCCTCGAATAAGTGCAGAATGAATAAAAACAGATGTGGCATTTTTGCATATTATCAACAAAAATCTTTTTATTTTATCTTGCCAGTGTATCACTGCAACATCATTTATGTCATAATTCTGTATATAAGATGTGCAAAGAAAGTACCTGACATCTGCAGTACATATAATGATCTTAAATAAGGTTTTCTAGTTACTTACATTTCTCTAGAGATTACCTTTGCATGGGAATGAATTTTGTATGTTTTCTAACTAAAACCCAAACTTTGATGCCGTGCACTCAAAGCTACAGCAAACATTCTCCACTATATTAAAAGTAATTGAGTCAGAATGTTTAAAGGTATTTTAAATGAATGTGCAGTGAGTATTCTCCAGCTTGGTTCAGGAAATAGATTTAGAGGAGTTTTTAATACTCTGCAAATTTTAAGAAGAGGAAATTACCTTTGGTTATTTAAAGCTAGAAAAGATTGGGCTTTAGAACTTTAAAACAATGTGCCATCATCATCAACCCCAAGGCAGTGGGAGAGATTTTTCTTTTTAAAAAGTCACTTTGTGTTTTGTTTTTATATTTTCACTCTTGGAAATTCAAACACCATATACCCCATATATTACTTTTTTAGGCATGTAGATGTGGGATCTGGTTGATTTTGTGTAATGTAGGCTAAAATTTATAATAATTTAAAATATCTAATAATTATTTAAGCTCTTATCAATATTAGAATTGAGGATTGAGGATGTGAATATACATGCACAAAATGATTCTATGTGAATTTTTAAGATTAAATTGTACACTCTGTATGGGCAAAGGAAGAAATTAAATCAGGATATGAATGAGTTCTATTTTATTAGGTAGAAGTTCCAGCAAAGCCTAAACCACTGCTTTACCTGAAAAGTTAGTAAGTTCTTATATTTTTCTGATTGTTAACCTTCTGATGAGTCATACTGGCTTAAATTAACTTGGTATATTAGCTATGAACCTGAAAGTTCATATAGAAAAATATTTTACAGCTTTTAATTGTTTCCAATTTATATAAAGGATTAAATATATTTTAACAAGCATCTACATAAGTGACATGAGTATTTTCTTCTAATCTGAAAACCTAATTATCACCTTCTTATGGAGACAAGGAACAGCTTTAGAGGTAAATTAATGTATCCTATCAGTGGGACAGTTTGTCACTTTATTAAATAGTCATCTTGACAAATAAAATTGTTATAAGCTTCATCAAGTGAAGAAAAGAGATGGAACTCCTCACACTATTACACATTAAAATTAACTTCCCACAGATTTTTATATGGTTTATTATACCTCTACTGTTTTGGATCATAAAGTAAAAATAACAGCATTAACTTTTCCTTAAAACATAAAAAGCAAATACATTCATATCAACTTTTAAAAGTAAAAAGACTTCAGACACTGCAGATATATTTATAATACATATGTGACATATATATTATATATATAATTGTACACAACTTTAAAAGTATGTTACATGTTACAATAACAAGAAATCATGGAGTACGAGTAAAAATGGTATGTAAAAGGGCCTGCATCATTTAAAAATAATTGATAGTAAAAAATTACCTAAATCCAGTTTGCCAATAATTTCTATACATTAAAATCATTCTATGTGCTTAAAAGATTAATGTTTTCCTTACTTAACTAATGGAAAATATAAGAAAAAATATAATGATAAATAGATGCAAAATAAGAGAATAGTTAAAATGCTTTTAAAAGAAATATGGTATTACTTGCATTTCTGAGTATTTATAAAGTAGTATTTGTCAAGATCATGGATTACTTCTAAACCAAATAGGTATATGGAAAAAAATCTTATAAATAAAGTAATCTATGTATTATACCATAGTAATTCTACTATTTCTAAATTTATCTATGAACATTTTAAAATAAGAAATTTTTCTTAGAAAGCTCTGATTTCCAATTAGGAAATGTTTTAGAAATTTTGGCATTTTTTAAATGAGTATTGCTACAATTAAGAAGGAGCATCAACACTTTTGACTTTTAGTTTGAGGTAAAATCCCTTTGACACCAGATTAAAACTGGTCTTGTTCATCAAGTGATCAAAAGCTCCTTAATTTGTCAGCAGGATTAAGGTATACAGGTGGCCTTTGACCTCCCACCACGGACTGCTCAGATTTTGGTACTTTATAATGGACTCTCAAATGTGCTGGCTAGTATTCAAATACAACTCGAATTGTATCTTTTGCTAAAAGGATGCATACTTTCATAAGAAAAGTACTACCGGTATAAATGTCTAAATTCTGGCATTAACACAACACTCAGCAAAAACAATTACTTTGCCCAGTGTGCTTATTAAGAAAGGACTCTTCCTGTGTTTTATTGATCACAGATTGCTGCAGTGACTGTGTGCATGTGAGCCAGCGCCCTCTGCTGGCTGGATTCTTCAACTTATTTAAAATACCTAGAGAATCATTCCATCTTGCTTGTAAAAAGGATACCCTAAAGTTTCTTTCTTTCTGGAATTAAGAATCTATGGAAACTTTTTTATTTTAAGCTGATATCCAGGTATTCTAACAACATGAAATTTTCTGTGAAGGTCACAATAAAGCTAGATTCTTAAATTGCTTAACCTAAAATTTAGAGGAAAAATTAATGTTATAAGAATAATATGCATAATATGCATTATATTGCATAACATGTCAAAATATAATTCACCAATGATTTTAAGTCAGCACCTTCAAAAATCATAAACACTATTTATAAATAACAGGTATAGTTCAAAACAGCCAAACCCTGTCAAATAACCCAGTTATCACTACTCTGGATTTTATCAATATTCCAATTTACAGATGATGGAACAAGAATGGCTCCTTTACTGGAATAGCTCCTCATTTCCACCCAGATATCTCATTTAATTCCAGGCCAGTGAAATGATCTATTGTGTCTGAAACTGACCTGGATATCCCACAGATACCTGTCATTCAATAGGCACAGAATAAAATTCAAACTCTTCTTCCCACACATCACGTCTTCTTTCTACATTCACCTCTTGTTGGTATTGCCAACAAGAGGTGAAATAGTGTTTATGACCATTCTGTCTTCACTCTCATTGCCTTCACATCCACATTCATACCCATAATCAGTTACTAAGCTTGAGAATAGTAATCACTTATCTCTTCTAAAAATACTCTTCATTAGTCTTACATCCTTATTTAAAGCTCTACAATTGCTTCATATTAGCTCAAGGATAAAGTCTAGGTTTCTAGTAGGACCACCCAAGTTCTTTGTGATTTGAGTATGTTCAACAAGTCCCCTACAGACTTCCACTTCTCACATTTCAAGCACTGTTTGTTTATTGAAACTACTTATAGTTTCATCACACATTGATATGTTTTATGCCACTTTACCTCAATGCATGATATTCCTTCTATTGACTGCACAGTCACCTGTCAATCACCTACTCATATCTTAAAACCATGTTTGGGTATTACGTGCTCCATAAAGCTTTCCTAGCACCACCACTCCACTACTACACGAGTTATTTTCTCCTTTGTGTCCTTTGGTTTGGTACTTTGATTACTGTATTCATCTCACAGTAAAAATTGCATTTTGTCCATTTTTTCTGCACCTACTAGAGCCTCAAAGGCTTTAGTGAGGCACACGACCCCTCTACAGGAGACTAATTTTTCTTGAACTCCTAAATCGTTATGTGAACAGAAGTGACATGTATCAATTTTGGTGGAGGAACTTGGTAACGATGTGATGCTGTGAACAATGGATGTCAGTTTACGAAGAGTTACTTTTGGTGGTAGGTCTTCTCTTCTTCTTACCTCAGACAGAAATAGACGACTTCCTCTTAACAGTACATTGCACTCAATTTTGCACTTAACCTTGGTGACAGTCTTTACCACATTTTGTTATGATTACACAGTTCATTTGTCTTCCCCACTGGCCCACAGGATTTTGAAGGGCAGGGAGGATATTTAAGTATTAACCTTACTTATTTTCCAAGCACTTTCATATTGTAAACCTACAATAAATATTTCTTGGGTTATACATTAAAAATAATGTAAAGAAAATATGAAATTGCATCAAGGGTGTTTATGTTAAAGTTGTGGGTTTTGGTTTGGTTTTTCAAAATTTAGTAGTAATCATTGTTTTCTAATGGAAAGAATATGTGTAAATCTTTAATTATTTACTGAATGATATGAAAATGAGTTTTCTTAGAATATTAGACCATAAAATAAGAAGTAATTAATTTCCTGTGAGTCAATATTTGCCTAAGAATATTATGTATCTTTCATGTACAGACATAACACATTTATATTTCAGTTACAGGCTAAATCTATTTGGTGAATAATTAAACAGTTTCCTAAATATTATACTCAGTTTTCTCTCAGCATTTATAAAGATTTTCAGAGAAAAGCATTGACCTAGTTTTAAAATATGTTACACAGCAAGTAAAAAAAACACTAAAATAAAGTAAGGAATCTATAAAGAAAAATCAGTGTTGAACAAATATTTCTCTCTCTGCTCCACTCCAAAGATAGAGGAGAGGAGAGGGGAAGGGGGAGAAAGAAAAGAGAGAGAGAGAATATTAATTTATCAGCAGAAAGAAATGAAACCCAGAAAACATCCACTTATCTAATTATTTGATAATCCATGTATTCCCTCTTAATAGAATAAAATAATGTCTAATGTAGATTTGAACTTCTTTTAAAGATGATTTTCATAAAGTTTAGTGCCTTTAAAAATTAGCTTAGGACTTGGCCATATTGATATTTGTACACCAATATTCACAGCATCTTTATTCACAATAGCCAAAAGGAAGAAACTAAAATATCCATCAACAAAATGAATGGATAAGCAAAAATGCAATACATACACCACACAATGGAACATTTTTCAGCCTTAAAAAGAACAAAATTCTGACACACGCTATAATATGGACTAAACTTGAAAGACTATGCTAAGTGAAAGAAGTCAGTCACAAAAGAACAAATATTGTATGTTTACACTTACATGGGGTAGCTAGAGTAATAAAATTCTTAAATACAAAAAGTAGAATGGTAGTTGCCAGGGCCTGAGAGGAGTGGGAGGATGAGAAATTATTGTATAATGGGTACACAGCTTTAATTTGGGAGGATAAAAAAAGTTCTGCAAATGGAGATGGTGATGGTTGTTCAACAGTGTGAATGTACCTACTGCCAGTGAATTGTGCTTATAAAAACAAAGTAGCATATTTTGATATATATATTTTCCCATAATAAAACAGAAAAAAATAGTTTAAAAATACAAAACATCAATCAAATTTTGAAAAAGATCTCCAAAACAAAGGAAACATCTGGCTTCATTCCTATGACTTAAAAGCCACATAAATGTTGTCTATATAAACAAAAATAAACTTTTTTCTGCATAAAGAATTCTATAAATTTATAAGGTTTGGTATTAGAATGGAGCCTATATTTAAAAAACTGAAGTTGAGAATTTCAAATATTTGGAAGTCTGAAAAAAACAATCAGATTTAAAAAAATAAAAATGCCACAAACTCTCAAGATTGGTATTATTAGTAACAATAGTCATTACACTGATTAGAAACCTGAGGCAAATGAGCAATTTTTCAAAGATCACTGTGCATGATTTGAAGTCAGGATATCAGGCTTCAGTCCTAACTAGTATACTATACATGTCTCAAGGAGAGAAAAGGTGAACTAAGGGGATTCAGGAATGACCTTCTACTAAGATTCCCTATTTATTAGAGTCATCTTTAACAAAATATTCATGGTAAAATATAGCCCATTGTCATATACAATATATAGCTAGTGTCCCTCCTAGCTGTTGACATACACTACAAATATTAAGACTTTCCCTGAAGCAATGCAATACCCATGGCATTTGCATGAGCTGAGGTAGACATTTGGATGTTCACCCAAGCTGGCCATCAACTGGGAGAAGACTGTGAATAAATGTACAGTAGAACCAAGAACTCTGAGGTAGATCTTTTCCATATATCTCTTCTTTAGAATTTAAGGGTTTAAAGAGCTTAAATACAATTAAGTACCAAGCAAAAGAAATAAGGTATTGTTTGAATGAATAAATAAGGTATTGTTATTTGAATCCCAATTATTTCTGCTCCATGGCTACTCCAGGGAGCATGAACCCAAAGAACGTTAAGGTAGAAACAAAATAGAAATGAGAAAATCAAACCAGTCTTATCTGCTGGTAAGTAAGTCAAAAAATATTACCAAACTCTTGATTCAGTGCCTACCCTGGATTCAGCAGTTATCAACATAGCTTGACTACATACTTTCAAATAGCAAATGTTACATAAAATGTGTTTATATACAGAAGCTGGGTGAATTTTGCTTGGTGCCTTACTGTTGTGGTCACTGTGGCTTATTTTGACCTCTCAAGCTACAGAAGTTACTGTCTGGAGAGTGACCTAAAATGTTTCATAAAGACTCATTCTTAGACCATATCTACCCACCAGGAATTCTGGAGGTGTCTGACAAAAATGTTAGATATGAGACACTACTGTATATACCTACTGAATCAAAATATATAAGGATGGAAACTTGTATATAAGTATACTATCATTATATATGAATCTACATAAAATAATTATTATATATTTTAGATATATATTATATTTTTATTATTTATTTTTAAATTATATATCAAATTATATAAGTATTTATATAATTAATTATATTACTTATATAAAATATACAAACATATGATATATTTATATTTATATAAAATAGAATACATGTTTTTACCCTAATGATATAATTATTATTTTGACCGAAGTTTGGGGACTCTGACTTTAAATGCCCCAAGCAGCTTCTGAAAATTAAGATATCAAGTAGGAAAGAGCTTCTCAATCTCTGGAGAGGTCAGTCAGGGTCAGTCAGGCTACACACTGTTCTCCAGGATACTTGTCATGTATATCAGGCTCTGAGCATGTCTTTGTCATTCGTTATACATATCAACTCAACCATTTCACATTTTTAGAAAAAGCATGAAAGGTACCTAGCTTTTGAAGGTCTCTTAAGACAAAATATCACCAATGACCAAAATTTACAAAATCATGAAAGAATCATGCTGGTGGAACATTAGACACAATAGGATCAGCATTAATGTGGAGGACAGCTGTTCAGATTCTGGAAAGACTCTCAATACCTAGGACTATTGAAGTAGTTATTCCTTCTTCAGAAGATCTGAGATGGAGATCATTAACCCAATAGAGTTTACAATAAAGTACCAGTAATTTCCAAGATATAAATTATGCTTAAAATTTAAGTAGGCCTTAAAATTCCAATAGCCTGTTTTCCAACAGGTCATTTCAGTCCCATCTATAGAGATGAAGCTGTATTCCATGTTATTTTTGTAATCTATCTGAAGATGGCTATATATAAAATACAGCATCTTATTTATCACCTTCACCAATTCTTAGCAAGTTATTGGCACCCTTACCCCCAGATCTAGCATGGTGAATATATGGGAGTCTAGTATAGGTCTCAATGTCAGTGCCAGGGATTAGCAGTAGCTGATACTAATCCCTACTAGCAATTGAAAATTCCAACAGAAGTTATGATTCAAGAACTAAAAGAGAGTAATTGCCATGGGATGAAGAAGATATTTTAGAGGAATACTTTGCTCCTGGGTATGTATATATCTTAAAAGCATGAACCTTGATTCTACTACTATGAACTGCCATGTGGACAGCATCCATCTCTATAAAATGAAAATAGCAATAGTTACAGAATAGACTTATTTTGAGGATTAAACAAAACATCTAATGATGAAAAAAACGGAATGACTTGAGTTATTCCTAAATAAATAGTAGCCTAGATTATCATATTATTTATTTATTTTAATTGAAGTATCATTGATATATAATCTTATATTAGTTTCAAGTATGCCACACAGTGGCTCAACAGTTACCAATATTATTAAATCCTCACCCCCACTAGTACAGCTACTATCAATCAGCAAAGGAAGATGTTATAGATTCACTAACTATATTCTCTATGACCAACCTACATTATGATTGAGAATTTTTTTGCCACATTATCCCTCTCAACCTCTTTACCCACCAACACCAACCATTCTCCCATGGTAACGACCAATCCCTTCTCAGTGTCTATGAGTCTACTACTATTTTGTTCATTCTGTTGTTTTCAGATTCCACGAATAAGCGAAATCATAAGGTACTTGTCATTCTCCACCTCACTTATTTCACTTAGCATAATACTCTCTAGGTCCATCCATGTTGTTGCACATGGAAGAACCTCTTTATCTTTTCATGGCTGAATAATATTCCATTGTGTATATGTACCACATTGTTCTATCCATTTATCTGTTAATGGACACTTAGGGTGTATCAATATCTTGGCTATTGTAAATAATGTGATGATAAACACAGGGGTGAGTATATCTTTTCAAATCAGGGATTATGCTTTCTTTGGGTAAATTTCTAGAAGTGGAATTACTGGGTCAAATAGTATTTCTATTTTTAGTTTTTTGAGGATCCTCCATAGTGCTTTCCACAGTTGCTGCTCCAATTGACATTCCCTCCAACAGTGTAGGAGGAGAAGGTTCTCACTTCTCCACATCATCACCAACACTTGTTATTTCTTATCTTTTGTATGGTGACCATTCTGACCGGTGTGAGGTGATATATCATTGTGGTTTTGATTTGCATTTCCCTGATGATTAGTAATGTGGAGAATCTTCTCATGTGCCTGTTTGCCATTTGTATTTCTTCTTTGGAAAACTGTTCAGTTCCTCCACTTATTTTTAATGTTTTTGTTTTTGTGGTTGTTGTTGTTGTTGAGGTATATGAGCTCTTTATGTATTTTGAATATTAACCCCTTATTGGGTAAATTGTTTACAAATATATTGTCCCACACTGTAGGATGCCTTTTTTGTGTGTGCTGATGGTATCCTGTGCTGTATAGAAGCTTTTAGTTTTATTTAGCCCCACTTGTTCATCTTTAATTTTGTTTCTCTTGCCTGAGGAGATGTGTCCAGTAAAAAATTCTTCATACTTATGTTTCAAGAGATTTTTGCCTATGCTTTCTTCTAAGAGTTTTATGGCTTCATGACATATTCAGATCTTTGATCCATTTCAAGTTTACTTTTGTATATGAAGTTTAGGCAGCAGTCCAGTTTCATTCTCTTGCATGTAGCTGTCCAGGTTTCCCAACACCAGTTATTGAAGAGGCTGCCTTTTCCCCATTGTATATTCATGGCTCCTTTATCATATATTAATTGACCATATATGTATGGGTTTATGTCTGGGCTCTCTGTTCTGTTTCATTGATTTATGGGTCTGTTCTTATGCCAGTATCATACTGTTTTGATTACTGTAGCTTTGTAGCACAGCTTGAAGTCAGGGATCATAATCTACTCAGCTTTGTTCTTCTTTCTCAGGATTACATTGGCTATTCAGAGTCTTTTGTAGTTCCATATGAAGTTTAGAACTATTTGTTCTAGTTCATTGAAAATGCTGTTGGAATTTTGATAGGGATTGCATTGAATCTGTAGATTGCTTTGGGCAGGCTGGTCATTTTGACAATATTAATTCTTCCTAGCAAAAAGCGTGGGATAGATTTCCTTATTTGTGGTTTCTTTAATTTCTCACATGAGTGTCCTATAGTTTTCACAGTATAGGTCTTTCACTTCCTTGGTTAGGTTTATTCCTAGGTATTTTATTCTTTTTGATGTAATTGTAAATGGAGTTGTTTTCCTGATTTCTCTTTCTGCTAGTTCATGGTATACAGGAATGCAATAATTTCTGTTTATTAATTTTGTTTGTATCCTGCATCTTTGCTGAATCCAGTTATTAGTTTTTTGGTGGAATCTTTAGGGCTTTCTAAGTATAATATCATGTCATCTACAAAGAGTGACAGTTTAACTTCTTCCTTTCCAATTTGGATGACTTTTATCTCTGTGGTGTTGCCTTTATTGTAATTTTATGTTGTGACACTATTCCCATTAAACTCTAAGGTCCTAGTATTATTCATCATTAAAACCCCTGTAAGGAGGTTTTAGAACATATTTTGATACTCCTGTGATTGAAAGGTGATATCTATGTCCCCTGCCTTTGAATTTCAGGGAGCTTTTCACCACTTCAATCAATAAAAATATAATGCATATGACTGTGCTACTTCAAAGCTTAGTGAAGAAAAGATCATATAGCTTCTTCCTGTTCTCTTAGCCACTGACTTTTAGAGGCCTTGTCAGAAGTCTGGATACCCTTGGCTATCACACTGTAAGAAAGCCAGTGTCACATGGAGAAGCTACTGGGTGTAGGTGCTTATGATGGTTGATTTTATGTGACAATTCAACTGGCCTCAAGATACCCAGATTGAACATTATTTCTGGGTGTGTCTGCAAGAGTGTATCTGGATGAGATCTGCATTTGAACTGGTAGACTCAGTGAAGTGGATTACCCTCCTTAATATGGATAAGCATTATCCAAACTGTTAAGGGCTTGAATAAACAAAAGACTGGGGAAGTAGAGAATCCTGTAGTACAGTGCTCAAGGTAAGGTCTCAACCAACAACTGGCATCGGCCACCAGACATATAGTAATCATGCCTCCAGCTGATCCCTCATCCATCAAATCACTTCCAACCACTGAATCCTCAGCTGAATGTCCAGACGTGATGAAGCAGGGATAAGCCATCCTTGTTTTGCCTTATTTGAATTGCCAACCCACAGAAATTATGCACGTAAGAAAATGGTTGTCTTATACTGCTAAACTTTCAAGCAGTTTGTTATGTAGCAGGTGTAAATAAAACAGATAGTGATATGTGGAAGTAGAGTGTTGCCATAATAAAACAGAAAATATTTGACATTGAAACTGTAGGATAACAGAACCTAGAAGGGACAGGAGGACACTGACAAGCTTTAAGAAACTCTTATGAAGGCTTGAACTGTATAGGAACAATGTTATTGGAAAGGGGAGGAAACTGAACCTTTATAACGTGGCAGAAAGTTTATTACAAAGCAATAGTGACAGGAACACCTTGGCAAGTTTTTGCATACTTTTGGCCCATTAATAAGTCTTTGACAAACGAAATCTTTACAAATATAATAAAGTTGTAGCATTTCTGGCATTTTCCTTGCTATAACCTGAAGTGGGAAGGGAAAGACTTCTGAAAAATAAAAAATAAAAAAAAATAAGGCCAGAATTTTGTACTTCTACTTTTGAACTATTCTCAGAAATGTTACCCATTAAGGACATATTTTCTTCATGTTTTAGAGCTAGTGCATATCTACTATAGGATTATGAGGGATGCTTATGTAAGATTCTCTGCTTTGCAAAAACATTGGTCATATAGGAATGCAAAGCAGAAAATACAAACTTTAAAATGTGGCATATGTGAGAATATTAATTTCTCTTCAAAGAAAAATTTATGTCAGACAACTGTGCTTTAAAAAATATAAATCAACCATTCAGGTTAATATTTTAGAATTATGTTCAGCCACAAAATGATGCTGAATATATCATATAAGAACATGTATTCCAAAAGAAAAGGCACTAATAACTAATGTTTAGGTGGATCAAGAAGCAGTGGAGAGCATCTAATTAGTTCAAATTAGCCATGCCAGAGGATTACTTTCTAGGTGGAATTACCTTATAATGAGGTGATTAACCTCTTAGGAAAGAGTGCAAGATAGACTTACTTTACACTTAATATATTCTATAAAGAAGTTGTATAACAAGGTTCTCGAAATTGTTCCCAGGGATAATTTCTACCAAGAATCATTCGATTTTATTCTAGAAGAAGTAAAAAAAACAAAACAAAACAAAAAAACTTATATTATTGATAGAGTTAATCCTAAATAATATAAATATTATAAATTGCGTATTTAAACTTCATATCAAATTAGCCAGCTTATATGGCAATATGACAGACTATAACAATTGAACTCACTGTATTTATTCTAAAGAATATAACAACTGAATTCTAATCAATTCCAAAGACTAACCTATAGGATTGTCTATGAATATCAGGGAAAAAAAACGTCTGTCACTGACATTGGTCAAAGTCACAAGCTCATTCCCCAAAGTCAGCTGTCCATTGTCTAATTAGTTTAGTGGATCCCATCAGTCCTCAGAGCACAAATGGTTCTTGTTACAGTTAGGAAGATGAATGCTGAACAAGGGAGTAAGCCTGAACACAAAGGAAATGTAAGCTTCAATGTTTTTAAGACAAAAACACTTGGCAAATTGGCAATAGAGTTCTTAGAAATAGCAGCTTTAACAGCTGGCTAAGCTTACCTTTGGTTTTTCCTTTAAAGCTGGTAACTTATTATGGACTACCTGAAATTTTGTATGTAAATTATTTTCTCTTACAGTTTATAAAGAACAGGAAATAACTTACTTTAGTGTTTTAATTTGACAAATATTTCCTGACAGTTTCCATGTAGGCACAGAATCTGTAATAATTAGTAGAAATTTTTTTCTTAAACTGCTTTCTTTCTGCTTAGTGTTCCTCTCTATACAAAAATACTCCTATCTTACATTATTCAGTTGTGATTTTGTGGACATCTCTGAATTAACTACTATTATTTCTCAAATTGTGTTTCTTAATTTGGTATCCTAGGAAATGAGTGTGTGGTTGTGTGTGCATTTGTGTGTTGTGTGGGTATAAAATTTTTGCATAAAACACATGCAAATTCATGTAAAGCAAAAATACAAATAGAAAAGAAAATCAAAGAGGAAAATATTTAGACTATTTGCATGGAAATGATATTAATAAAATCTAACTATCTTACAAACAAAAACTAGAAATGAATGTTTCTTCTGCAGCTAAATCAAATAATGTATAAGCAACCCCTATCTCAACATACATCTTTAGATTTCAGTGGTCACCTTAACGTGGAAGCCCAGAAAATATCCTTCCCTCTGTACTGTTACATTGTAGTCTTTTCTTCAGTATATTTTTCTACAGAATCTATCACTATCCAAAGTTTCTATGTAACCCCAAACTCAATTCTCTCATCTGCCTTATAAATTCAAAAGATTAAGTGTCTAGTTGTACACCCATCTTATAAAAGGGACTTCTTATTAAATGTCTGCAGAATAATCAACAAAATCAACAGCAGATAAGTAATATTTTATCCAAACTTTAGGACCTTCACTGATGCTTCTGTTACTTCACTGAAGTTGCGAAAGAAAAGAGAAAAACGAGAAGGAACAGGAATTATGGAGAGAACAAAGAGGGAGTGAAAGGCAAAGAAAGAGGAATAAAAGTTATTGAATCTTTCTTATTTATCTTCCAATTCTCACTGACATTATTCCAAAGAGCTATCTTAATAAATGTCATTTTAAACATCCAGAATACAAGCGTGAGTACTCTGGTGTAATACTAGGAATCTATACCGGAAGATTCAGATGACCCAAATCCCTTATCAGTGTACACATAGCTCTGGCTCATTTAACCACTCATATTTCTATCAAGTACGCATACATACTTCCATATACACACATAAATCTATATATTATCTATCTATCTCTTCATGTATATGCTGTATGGTTTATACACAGATAATTGTTTAGTTATCTGGAAAAACTGACTTAACAATGATTATCCAAAAAATTTCAAGAAATGTTGTTAAAGAATGTAACTGAGTGGTCATTCTAAGTGAGAATGAAAAATGAGTATATCTCTCTTTTAAAAAGACAGCAAAGTTGGTTAGGTAAACAGAAAATGAAGACATTAAAATGCTTTAGAATAAAGGATTCTCATGAGTATAAAATTTTGTCCAACAATGACAAACACTTACAAATAAACAGTTTTGCCTTTTTTCTAAAAATTATTATAAGCCTTCATATTTATCACTTTAATGGATTTATATTTTGGTGTGTTGATATGTAATTATTTTTAAAAGAACTTAAAATCCCCTACCTAAATAGAACCAGCAGAGAAGTAATATATGTAAAGTACAAGGGCATAAATATAATTGAAAGCCATAGTAGTCAACTTACATAAACATTTAAAAATACCAATATTATATAATAAATGGCTTTAAATAAGAGCATAAATATTTTAAGGATTATTTTGAGTCTAAATGATGAAAATATTTATTTAAGTTCAGTTGGAGAGTATCTTAAAGTTTAGAAAGTTTAACAGCATTCACCATACTTTAACAGTTAACTTTGATTACATAGAAATTTGGAAAAGAACACGATATAAACTTTTCAACTAGCACTTTCTTAAGCACCGGAAAAATCATTACCTTTCTCAGGTTCTTCAATTTCTGTCATAAGAAGCATAGAGAGAACTATATATTTTGGTAATTAATTTCCTTAAGATAATGTTAGAAACATCATGTTCTTTAAAATATAAATGAATTTCAAGGTGAGCATGCTAGGGGATAATATTAATGGCATATAATTTATTGTGACACGAGATCTGATCTGAAACACATTAAGAGTACTTAAAAAAAATCCATTTGCAACTTCCTGAAAATATGAAAGAATGCTATGCTGAACCCGTCTCAATGTTGAAATCTGAAAATCTATACTTGTAAACGCTTGTACACAGTATCTGGCATGTCTTCCTCATAGAAATTCATTAGGAAATTTTCATATTCTGAATATGTTGCATTACAGATTAGGGTATTACCTAAATGCTTGTCATTCTGAGTAAAGACTTAATTCAAAAAAGTATGGACTGAAATGTATATGCCAGTTGATTTGGTAATAAATGTAATTTTAGGGTCCATTGTTATCTTAAAAAGTAGTTGGCTGATAACACATTGAGCATCTACTATATACCTGGCATTCTTTGAACTCATAAGAGAAATGTGTGACCTGTGTCAATCTAGAAGGCATTTCTTATATTATTACTGCTCCAAATGAAATATTCCCTTAAAACTATCTGTATAAGCAAGGTTTACTTGGGCCTCAAAATTACTACTAAGTTTTGGTAAGATATAGTTTTTACAACTTATAAACAAGCTCAAATATATTTTTAAAATTTATTTACAAATACATTGTTATAAAATGGTATCTAACCATCTACTAGGCAGTGAGGAATGTCATAAATTAGTACTACAGTTGACAATAAAAAATTAAGTATACAGATGTGAATAATAGAAGTGTTTATTATAAAAAAGAACTAAAATTATTCTGGAGAACTGAATTCTTTAGCATCTGACACTGAGGGTGGGTTGTGTTATCATTTTTATACATAGGCTGTCAGATTTGAGTGTCACACATGTCTGTATTTTTTAATTATTCTTTCTCTCTTCCCCCTCCCTTGTCTATCTCTGTTTTTCTGTTTTTCTGTTTCTCTCTCTCTCTCTCTTTGCTGAATAAGTTTAGGACAAAAATTCCATAAACACCAATAAACTATTTATTTTTCTTTTGTGTGTTTCTTAAAGCCTTTAATGGGCTTTTAAACTGTAAAACTCCTGAAGGGGTACAATGCATGCTGATTTTCCAAACAGCATTTATTTATTTCTTTTGCTTGAGACTATTTTAATGTATACATATCAACACATGAATGCTCCATGGAATGGTATTTGGGTAAGCAAGGCTAGTCAATTCTATAATATGGTTTGATGTACATTAATAAATATGATCATTTCCAGGATATTCAAGGTATATTATCGAATGCTGAATTCTATGATAAAGTGAATATAATTTAATTGTTACATCAATTTATCTTGACATATTTCATGAAGTTAAATTAAATCTTTAGCAATTAAAATGTCTCTTTATTTTAGATAGTAAAGAAAATTTGTAGGTGCATATTTTAATGAAATTACCTGCAGCTTAATTTTGTAATACATGTGGCACAAAATTCAAACAGTACAAAATGAATATAATGAAAGTTCAGTCTCGACCCCAACCACTTGGTTCTCTTTTCCAGAGGAGCCAGCCAGAAGATTTTTGTGAATACTTCTAAAGATATGTGACATATTCATATATACACTTTTTCCACTTTCTTTAAAACAAAAATTATAGGTGACTGAACTATGAAAGCAAAAGGAAGAACTCAAGGCAACATTTAAGATAGGTATTAGAAATAAGTTTTCAAATATTCTGTTAAAACATTTAAATAGGTAAATTTAAGAAAAAATCAGTTAGGAAGTCACTAATCATGAAACCTTACTATAATGAGTCTTGTGTAAGTAGTACACTAAAGTCTAGTTCAGAAAAATCTAAGACAATTTTGAATATACATTTTAACAGCATTTATTTAATATGAACCTACATGGGAGAAAATTATGTCAATGTATTAGCATGTGACAAAATTAAAATAAACATAAGAACTTCCAGGTGCAGTTGTCTTAATAAGTGGTCTGTAACATTCATGGTGTGACGTCAACCTAGCAAAGAACAGACACCATAGAGCCTTTGGCTTTCAACATTAATATATAAACCGCTTAAATATCTATATTAAAATACTGATTTTGCTTTAGTAACTTTGTGAAATGAACAGAGTAGAATTGGTTATAACTGAAGCAAAGTATGATTGACTTCTGCACCATGTTTCTGGGAGAATGAGTTAGAGAGTTATATTTCCTTCTAGAAATGGGGAAGATTCAAAGCAAAAGCTTTCCCTATTTCCCTGAATATCAGAAAAAAATCAGTGTCTAAATTTTGGACATTTACACTTTTGTCATAATGCACACACACCAAGCCTTAATCAGCCATTTCATTATATGTAGTGTTTTATACCACAGCAATCCATTTTATGAAATAATTCATCAAAAGCAACCATAATTATAATTTCAAAATGTGTTATCTTACCTACTGTTGAATTTCTCTGGGTGTTTTTCTCTCATGATGTGGAATCTGTGAGCAATGGAGGCATCCTAATTAGAAAAATAGAAAAGAAAAACAGCTTATGATCCTATTATCTTGTGGAAATAAAGGTTAAAAGAAAAAAATATTAATGAATAGTATTTTTAAGTGAACTTTTTCTTAACAATATCATTGCCAAGAAAATGTTCTGAAATTAGGCAAAAATGTGTAATCCAGATAAATTCTGTGCAAGAGCAATTTAAATAACCATTTCACCATTGGCTACTTGTCATATCTACTTCTAAAAAATGATTTCTATTTAATTTACAGAGCTCCTTTAATAACTGGTTTTGGCCTCTTGCTCAAAGCATGTATAAGATAGTATATATGAACATAAATGTCAAAAAGTAGTTGAAAATACTGTTAGACAAGAGCTAGAAGATTGGCCTAAGTGGAGAAAAAAAAATGGTGGAGAAGCTTCTAGTCCTTTGAGATTAATTGTGGGTAAAAAGACAGTGTGAGGGTGCCTTTCTAGTAAAGGTTAAATATAATAAATGACTTCAAAGTTTGCTAAGAGTGTCTTGTATGTGCAATTATTAACTGTTCAATAAGCAACTTTCTGACATATCATATCTCGATTAATGGAGAAAAGCAAAGAAGAAAAAACTGTTTTTTGAGGACTGGAGCAAGTGTAACTACGTTCTAAGACACCCAAATGCACTGAACCCTAGTGAATGTTCCTTCCTTTAGGAAATTTCCCTTTAGGAAATTCATTGAGTTTCTATGAGAGAGAATCACACTGAATGTGTGAAATTGGGAAATAGTGTGATTTGAGTTTTTCAAGCACAGACTGTTCTTAATAACTTTAAACAGTTACCTTGTATTCTAAGCAAGGAGATATTTTCCCAGTCTTCATCTATGGGACATGATTAATCACCCCAATGAGAAACTAATATATTTACCAGTCATCTCAACAGAAACAGGGCTATTGTTGCGATTAACTGTTAATTTTGTTTCATAGTGGAGATTAAAGAAAACGAAAAACCAAACACAAAGGAGAATCTCAAAACACTAATCAAGAATTAAAAGTCTAATGAATTAAATGAAAAGACTAATATGCTTACTCATGCATAACAAAGCAAGAGGCACAAGAGAGGGACCAATGCCCACTGCAGATGGCAGAGAGTTGCTTTTCCTGCAAGACAGAACTCTAATAGACCTGTAAATTTTTCTGTACATTTTATCCTCTAAACTGAGTAATTATGTTAATCCACAAGTAAAAGGGACACAGAGGTATAGATAGGTGTGCAGAGAAACAATGCTTATAAAAGAGTTATAAAAAACTCTGTGGTTTGCTCTTCTAAGATATAACTTCGTTATACATACACAGTCAGCTCCCTGTTTTGCTAAGAAGTAGGAGTATCAAGATTTCACTTTTAATGGTGCAATACCTCTCAAATCCAGTCACAGTTTCCTCTTTTTAAGAAAATTCTCACTGATAAGTCATAAATATATTCTATTTTAGAATGTGATGTTGTCTTACACAGGAAATTAAGGAAAAAAATCTGAGCATGGCTATTTAGGATATATTATGCAGCATGATCATTAATTAATTTTTAAAAATGATTTACTTTGCTTTATCCCTAATCTGGTTAAAAATCAATTTGGAACACCTTATAATTAAATGCATACATACAGCAGAACAGTTAAACAAAAGCAAAGGAATATGAATCAAGTCCTAAAAATGAATAATCAATACTGGTTATCCATAGGGAGACTATCATTGAACATACTTCTGCTTGAATTATCTGTCTTTGCTAATTTGAAAAACTGAGACTTTTAAAAGTAGACTGGGTACCTAATTTGCTTTTTTAAGTATACATATATATATATATATGTATATGTATATTTTGTAATGACAAATCTCTTCCTTTTCAAAGCAACATAAACAGGACAGAGAGGAGGAGAGAGGAAAGGAAAGGAGAAAAGGGGAGAGGAAAGAAGAGTATCAAAAGAAGACTTTTAAGTAGACCAGACAATAACTGAGTAAAGTCTTAGAAATACAGAACAGACAGCCAAAGATAAATTTAATGTTAGCTCTATCTCCAAGATACTTGGTCAGAGAATCATGTAGTAAGAGAGGGGGGGGAATAAAAACTACTGAGAAACACTGGCATGCCTTTTCCTTGTATTGAATGGGTTTCACCACAAAGAGAGGCATTGCTGACTACAGGATTGATAAGGAACAATGACAGCAGGTGTTCATTTGGATGATAATTCACACCAAATTCCCATGGGACCCTGTCCCTCTGGCATAACCCCAAGAGGCTTGAAAGAGATCTGCCAAACTTATCCAGTAGCCATATTTCAGGAACACTTAGGACTCTCTAAAAGAGACCAACATTAAAATAGTGTTTGTTTTATATAAATTTTGTCCTTTCTTTCTCTATGTATTGCGGTTTTCAGGAAACAAATTAAATCAGTATAACTTCTGCGCTGTAGAATGGACACACTGAACAAACTGAATTCAGACACTCTCACTTCCAAGACTTGAGACTTTGAGCAAATCACTTATTTACTAGCTTCCTTATCTTTAAAAAAGGACATTGATACCCCTTTATATTGATATCCCTTTATATAATGTTGTGGTAGAGATTTTTTTAGATTATTTTATATAGAAATTGGAATAGTACTGCTGAGTGTTCATGTATTTTATGCCCACATCAGAATTTTATTTAGAGTAAAAAGGTGTGTTAAAACATAGTTCAATTTCATATTGTGAAATATGTATGTACTGACTACCAAATTGGTTTTATTATTTCCTGAACATATGAAATACTTTCACTTTAAATTAATTTTAAAAATAAAATTAGATATAAGAAATAAAAATAAAAAACATTCATCTTCATGAAAGCAAAACAAATTTAAATTTCATTACTTTGATTTTCTAAGCAGTAAGAAATAATTTTTCTTGAGAAAAAAATATGTATCAGAGAATCAGCTTCTTAGCCATATCTGTCTTTAACACTATGTTACTGATATTTTTCTGAAGAGTGAGTTTTATTTTCCTGGAGGGGTTTATTATTCAATTTTTAAAATAAACTTAGCTTAAACCTCCAAAATTGCATTTTAGGTTATTAACCTGATGATTTTCTGTTGATCATAACATTTTATATTGAAAAAATACTTGGTGAATGCTGAGATACATAGCCTATACAAAGTCTATGAAAAGAAAGACATCAATACTCATCTTTTTTACTGAAATGTAAAATGTATTTGCCCCAATACTGTTATAGTTACTATTTTTTTGAATTCCATTTAAAGAAACTTTCTCTGACAAATATTTTTACAAAACTCATCAAGTAAATTGTTTTTATTTTTCATTATTATGTTATTATGACACCAAATCAAATAATTTCTCAATTTCATTCCATTTCAGAATAGAATAAAAATTCAGCCAGTTAGAAATGAGTATTATCAAAATAGTTATTCCAAAATGCAATTTTGTAATTTAAAATTAAACTTTGCATACTAGAGGAGTTTTCATTTTGAAATAGTTTAGATCCTCCTTAGTTTTGGGTGGACAAATCACAATAATTCTCTGGGTGTGACTTTGTTTTAATAACTGCAACTTGCTAAAAATCTTCAAAAGTTTTTGGTGCTTTCTTTGTTGAATCTTACTGAAGATTTCCACATGATACCTTTTCCTTTTGGAATTATTATTTACATACAATAAAATTCACCAATTCAATGAGTTTCAACAACAGTATAAAAATAACCATTTTCATGATCACCCCCAAAAGTTTCCTAATGTCCTTTTATATACTCATTTATATACTCATATATACCCCCCTCTTTACTCTTAAAAACCATTAATATGCTTTCTGTCACTGCAGTTAGCCATTTCTTAAATTTCCTGTAATGGAATTTAAAAGTATTATTTTATGTGTGGCTTCTTTTGCTTTTGCAACTCAGCCATTTGTTCCAGTATCCCTGGTTCATCCCTTTTTATTGCTAAGTAGTACTCCATTGAATAGATATACCATCATGTGTTTATGTACCAGTTGCTGACATTTGGCTTTTTATAAATAAAGCTGCTATGAACTTTTGATCGCAATTCCTCTTGTAGACATGTGTGATTTTATCTTTGGGTAAATACCTAGGAGTGAGATTGCTGAGTTGTAAGTGTACGCTTAACTTTGTATGAGAAACTGTCACATTACTTCATGACTTTTCAAAGTAATTTGTACCATTTTGTATTTCTATCAGTAATGTATGAGAGTTCCAATTACTCTACATCTTTAACAACACTTCACATCCACACCAACTCTTGGCAGTCTTTTTATTTTCACCATTCTAATAAATACACAATGGTATCCTTGGAGCCTTGTC
Organism: Manis javanica; assembly: GCF_040802235.1. Lineage (NCBI taxonomy): Eukaryota > Metazoa > Chordata > Mammalia > Pholidota > Manidae > Manis > Manis javanica. The sequence goes on along the minus strand of NC_133161.1, from coordinate 59,884,263 downwards.
CCTTATGAGCCAGCACCACCTACTTCATTAGAGAGGTCTGCCAATTCTGATGAAACTAGAGGACATGAAAGTTCTGTTACAGACTTACTGGATGCTCCCAGCTCTATCATAATTGATTCATCCTTTTCTTACTTCTGCCACTCAACAGTTCCAAAATATCAATGCCCACTCACTATAATTCCATTTTTGTTTTCTAGCCCATACTCACCCCATGCACAGCCTTACTGGTTTCAAAGCATTCTTTTTTTTCTATTAAGTTCCTCCAACAGATATTCAGACAACACATACTTAAAAGTCTTTCCTGAAGCACTTTGAACTCTGAAACTAATTATGATCTCTTCCTTGACTAAACCATACTTTAAGAGTAATAAGCTTAAAACTTCAGTGTAAACAGAAGTACATAAAATGGAAATGTTCTGTATTTCCACAATTCTAATTTCTAGAGATAAGAACGAAGATCTTTTCCTTATATATCACTTTGAAGATCGTCTTTATTTATAAGGTATATATGTATGAATGTATATGTGCACATTTTCATTATTTACCATAATAGGTTTGTATTATACAAAATGTGTTGAAACTAGCATTTTTTCACTTATCAATGTAGCTTAGACATCTTGTTATATCAGTAAATAGGAGTTTTCCTGAAGTTTTTAATGTCAGCAATCTATTCCTTTCCATGGTTATATAACTAATTCCCCTGCTGGTAGGGGTCTGGGTTGATTTTAATATTTTGCTACCTAAATAAATGTTATAGTAAGCATTTCTCTACATCCTTTAAGTACTTCTGTAAATATAGCTGTACAGAAAATACTTCTAAGTGGCTAAAAGTATATGTGAACACTACATTTTGCTATATAGTAAAATATTCTTCAAAAATTCTTTAAAAAGTGAGCACATTCCCACTAATAGCTGTCTAATATGACTGGTTTTCATTAACTTTATTAGTTTCCAATGGGACAAAAAGGTATACCATAATCGTTGAAATAAATTTTCCTTATTGTTTGTTGAAGTTACACATTCTTATCTATATTTATTCCTGTGTAGACTACTTATTCAAGTCTTTTATCCATTTTATCTATGTTCATGAATATGTATTTATATTAATAATGATAAAGATGATAATTAATAGTGATTAAACATTTACTTCTGCTAATGCACTATTTAAGAGGTTTACATTAAAAATTTCCTTTAACCCTCACAAAAATTTTGAGGTAGTATCATTATCTACACTTTAGGAATGAGAAAACTGAGAATTATGGCACCTAGACTCATTCCAGACCATAGAAGAAGCTGTGAAATTAACAGCTGAACACATGTAATTGCCTCTAGAACCCAGGTGTTTCATGCTCTTTACTAGCATAAAATCACACATTGCAATTATTTTCCAAGTTTTCTTTTTTCATTCTTTTTTACCTTGCACAGTATTAAATTCTTGCATTTCAAATATATCAACCTTTTGTTCCTGAGTTTTGAATTACACTTAGAAAGGTTTTTTTTCTCCAGAATTAAGTTTATATAAAACTATTTTTTGAATGTTTTTGGCCTTTTGACTTCATATTTTACATTAATATTCAAATTATTTCATATTTATTTTGGTAAAGAAGTACAAATCTTGCCTATTTTTTTCCAAAATACTATCTACATTAATAGAACTTGTTCTATAATTTAACTTTTCTAAGACATAATTTATTATATGATAAATTTCCATAGATATAGTTGTTTCTGTGCAGTATAAAACTATTTTAATTTAATCTAGCTTTGGAACATGTTTTCATGTCTGGTTGGGCTACAGTCACCTTCCCCATTTATTTCACTTTTTAAAAAAATAAAATTGATGGTTATTTAGAAGCTTTATATTTTCAGATAAAATTTGATATTGTTTTTGTTCAAATTACCCTTGCTTTGAGTACCCAGCCAAAATTTTTTGTTATTACGATGGGACGTAACTTGATAGATACGTTTTGGGAAGACTGAAATACTGTATAATAACGTATCCTATCTTTTAAAAAAACCTGTTTTTCTACTTATGCTTTCTCATATGATTCTTAAAGGGCCCAAAGTTTCCTTCACATTAAGTCCAATATATTTTTCACTAATTTCATAGATATTTATCTCACTTTTGTATTTCCTGTAGTAGAGCCCTTTCTTAGATTTTCTTCTTAACTGGTTGTATTTTACACAGAAAACATTAAGATCATTGACTTAGGGACAGTCGCTATGGTATTGAAAACTGTGGATATTAGAAAGGTTAAACAGTGCATATATAATAAATTAAGTAACAATTCCAAAGGGTCAGGAACAGCACACTGTAGTTAAAATTAACATAAAATATTTCTGCACTAGTACATATGAATATTGGCTCAAAGATAGGTAAATTAACACTACAAAGAGCATTCAGGTCAAGCCATCTATCTCACCACATAAACAATGAAAAGAAGTGGTTTTCAGAGCTTTGTAAGATTTTGAACTGTAGGTAAGAGATTATAGTCTTATAATGTATTTCTCATCTATAATAAATAGTTTTTGCTCTCCTGACAATCTCTGCCAGCATGTACTAATTATATAATGTACTAACTGTTAATACCTTATAAGAAAATCACACTAATAGCTAAAAGTGAGATTGTTACATAGGTAGATTTATTAGATATTGTTATCTGTTGTTCTGGCTTAACAATAGAATTGGAAGGTTTCCATTTTACGTTCCAAAATAGTTAATGATGTACAGGAATTATTTATTTTTTGAAGATTTTAAACGACCAGTTGTTGTTGACTTGTTTTCTTTGGAGGAAGCAGCATTACGGCAATTTTCTTAACTCCTGTGATCTATTTAGGTTTTCTCTTTTTATATGTTAATATTTTTCATGGAGTCGTCATCTGTACTGAGTAGGATGAATGGTGGCCCCCAAAGACATCAGAAACTAATCACTAGAACCTGATTACATTTTTGCAGATGTGATCTGCAAATTAAGGATTATTATTGCTTGGGACCTGAGACTCCTTTCTGCTTTGCACTCCCTTTCTTCTATAATAAAAATGTCTGTCAGACTACGGTTGTTCCATCACTGTATTTTGATAGCAGGTAACTTGTTTTCTAGTTTCACATGTCCACAATGGAGAATTTTGACCCAGGATGGATCATATTGAGTCTCACCCATAGCTTTCAATGATTTAGTGATAATATTGGGGACTGAGCTGATGATATTTAGATAAGAATTGTGACCTGAGCTGATGATGTAACAGATTGAGACATTTGGAGATAGTGAGACGAAGTCAAAGTATCTCGCATGTGGGACAGATTTATGTCTTAGGGGGCCAGAAGGCAAACAGTAGTGGGATGGATAGTGACCCCTAAAAATATCTGAAGCTAATCCTTGGAAATGTTATCTTATGTAGTAAAGTTTTCAGAAATGTCATTAAGGATCTTGAAATGAGATTATTCTGAATTATTCAGGAGTGACCTAAATGCCCTCACAAGAAGTCATTAAAAGAGAGATTTGACAGACAGGAGAGGAGGAGGTAATGTGATCACACAATCCGAGACTGGAATGATGCAACTACAAGTCAAGGAATGAGGACAGCCACCAGAAACTGAAGTGGAAAGGAATGAATTTACACTTTCAAGCTTCATTGGGAGCAGGAATCTGCTGATACCTTGATTTCTGCCCAGGAATAGTAAATTTGTATTTCTGGCCTCTTGAAGAGTAGAGAACAAATTTCTGTCGTTTTAAGCCACCTAGTGTGTGATAATTTGCTACCGAAGGCATAGAAAATTTATACATTATCTATTCCTGTAGGTTTTTTTGAGAAAAGCATTACCTTATAATATTTTAATTTTGCCTGAATCCACAGTTATTTTTATTTTTTCATTTCTAATCACAGTACTTGTTGTATATAACATGATGTTCAGAATCTAACTTATCTAAAAGGCATATGAGAGAAAATAAGACCAGGTATCACAAATTCTGTATGTCAACTATACAAAGTAGGCATGAAATAATCAAAATCTTAGAAGGTACAATTTCTTACTTTGACAATAAAGAATTAATTGTACTCTAGATGCCCTCACTGAGTATCTATTTAACATTGTATTAGAGGTCTTAAGAAATACAACAGATCAAGAAAAAATAAGAGGTATATGTATTATAAAGCAAAAGAAAAACTATCATTATTTATAGATAACATCATGTTCTGTATAGGAAATCCAGAGGAATCAACTGAAATCCACATGATTTAAGAAAACAGTTTAATGAGCTATCTAGATATATGATAGCATATAAAATTAATTGAATTGATCACATTAAAACAAAGTAATACAAAATTACCCCATTCACAGTGAAAACAACTATTACAATTACAAGTATCTGTTGTGGGGAGGATTGCCAATCTGAGTGCTATGGAAAAAAAGATAATTACTGAAGGACACAGAATAATGAATCAATGGAGAGGCACACTATCCTGATTTGCAGTAACTTGAGTAGATGGTGTTAGATGTGAGGAGTGGGACAGTTTCTTCTCAACTTGAGCATTAATGGAAATACCTGGACTTTTCTGAGTTACATTAAATTTACTCTTTGAATTGGTTTTTGGTGTGTGTGTATGGGTGGGTGTGTGGGTTTGTATGTGAGTGTGTGTGTGTGTGTGACTCCACAGGAACTCAGAAGCATAAAGGTGCATATCTGCAACTTATCCTGCTGTGAATACTTTACATGGAACCCACTGTGGGCCTTAGTAAGCTATGGATAACACTTACACTCCCAGGACAACCAGGGCATTTTTCTAGGTTTAGGAATTCAGACTTAAGAGAAATACATGATTGAGAACAAGATGACAGGTCTCAGAATAAAGCCTGTCTCTGGGATAGGATATGGGATTTGCTGAACGGTAGATACAGATTCAAAAACTTCCAAGAGTTTTCTTTAGGAAGACTTTTGCAAATAGGTGGCTTCACTGTGAACAGGCTTCTCATGAATTAATTTTTTTATGAATTAAGAAATTAAGAAATTTCTTGCAATTGCTTTCCTTTGGATGATGACAAAAGTTATAATTAGCTTTCACTTTAAATTATTGCTGCCAAATTTTATAATTCTCTTTAGTTTAAAAAAATTTTTTTCCAATTAGTAGAGTTGGAAAGAACCATGCCACTATGGGAACACATGGCAGAGGTAAGTGAGATGAGGCCTGTCCTCACCTCAGCATCTTTCCTCTCTTCTTCCCATTCATGAAGAGACCCTTCCAGAAAGTGTAGCTTTACATTGTGAGGTGAATCATTAGTGCACCACCAAAAAAATAGATGATGTACTCTAATTTTATGAGGTGCATGATCCTAAATGGAGGAACCTTTATTCTTGTTAAATGACGAACAAAAAGTCTTTGAGAAACCTATAGGATCATGCAGGATACCAGGATAAGTAAATGAAAGCTATCACTACACCTAAGTTCTTTGGGAAAATGTGAGGGAGCAGTTATCAGACCCAGAGGACAGCGTTACATGGGGAAGATAGCCTTGAGAGAAAAGGATAACTAATTACAAGTGATTTTTCCTGAGGTAGCCAGGGATATAAGTACCCTAACCCTACTTTCCTCCCTCCCTGCTTGGGCATACATTCTCTCAATTCAATCAGAAGCACAAGGGCAAGAGGAATCTGGTATCTTTACAGGACACTGCCAGGCAGACAGCAATACAGAGAATGGTAGAGAGATCTAGAGACGCAAACAGAAGTTACCCAGAATAAAGAAATAAAGGTTCAATACTTATAGAAGAATGGAAACTGTGTAAGAACATAAAAATCAAAGAACCATAACCACCGAATATTTGGGAAAGAATGAACAAGGTGACCACTGGGATATCAATATAAGTATGAATCAAAGGTATAACATACATACATATATGTATGTATAAAATGTACATATATAATTTTGAATTAATTAAAGTTATTACATGGTCCGGAAAAACTGAGCTGTCTCATTTTATGTGTATTCACAAAACATGGGATAAGAAGTATTTTTTTGAATCAATAAATTTTAACTTAAAAAAACAGTGAATAGATTAATCCATTGCCTCATTAAAACTAATAATCAGCATCACCTCTAAGCTACTCTTAATGGCTACGGTCATCCTGTTAAGTATCTTGTTCAGCAACATGCTGTGGCCTTCAATGTGTGTAGAGCTTTTTGCTCTACAATGAATCATTCCAGACAATGTTGTGATGTTTTCTAGTTTTCTTAGGATTTGTATTCCTTTCCTCCTCCATCACATCAAACTCTTAAATTTGACTTCTTGCTAGAGCAAAATACGTCTGTTCCTATCAGTTCCCCTCTGTTTCACTTTTTCAATTTTTGTATTTTGAAAAGAAATAGAATCTTAGAATTTTAAATCTAGAATTGACCTTAAATACTGCTCATGGCTTAGACTAGCACACTGGATTTAACAAAGCCAAGGCATGTCTGGCATATGGCCATTAAGTATAAAAGGAGCTAGACTAGTGTATGGGGTTGTCTTACAAGTGAATTCTAGGAATTTGTGCATGAACTTTGAGTTAATCATTATAACTGTTCTTAGATTTTTTTTCCATACTTATCCTTAGATCACCATTTCTTCTTGAAAAGCCAGCAATTAGGAAAATTATCTTTGATGAACATTACTGGGATTTAAATATTTTGTTTTTCAACTCCTATAAATAAAAATATGTTAAAATTGTAAGAGAGTATGGCATGAGTTAAAGGAAATGTAGAAAGGATTAATTTGAGCTTCAAGTATAAAAGAGAAAAACCATACCTAATATTATATAATAAAATTAGGTGATTTTACTTATATTTCAATGGTTTTATTGAAAATTTCAGTTGTTTATATATCTTTCATAAAGAAGAGCCCATGAGACCAGGCACACTAGGTAAGCTTTTTGGAAAAAAATATTTGACTAAAAGAACCTAGAGAGATATATGCCAAGAAGAGAATCTAAAGCATAAGTCCTTCTCTTAATATTTTTGTCACATACAACATACGGGATTAGCACTGCTAAAAAATGTCTTGAACAGTTTCTTCACATTAACCTTAACCTTCTCAACAAATTTATGGAAAGAATAATCAACTTACTGCACACTTACTATTATTGCAACTATATGATTTCTATGATCAAAATGTTCCCTTAAATACCAATTTTGTTCTAAGCAAATTCATTACTTGTATTGAATGAAAAAACTAAATTTTTCTCTAAGTGTTTCTTCTGATTAAAAATTACCAGACTGGAGGTGTAGCATTCTCAAATGATGCAAATAGTATAGACTACACAATTGGTGACTGCAGTGTAATCCACATTATTTATTTTTTAATTTTGCCTTGATTCCTAATGAGAAATAATCAAAAGAGATCTAAGTTACATAAAAATCTATGAAAGCCCAATTCATAACATGATCATCATTCATTAGCTCAGGAGCTCCCTTTCTAAAGAGGCTGAGGTCAGAACTAGATAAAGAAATGTGCCATTTCTATACTAGAGACACAGCAGCTGGTGCCCAAGTAGGAAAAAATATTTAAATCAAAACTGTTACTAAAAAAAAGAAAAATACACTTCAGAATAAAATTAATATTTTTTGACACTTCAGTTTTGGTGTTGCACCAATTAGTCTGGTAGTGAAGCTCATCATACCCAAACCTTGATGTAAACACTGTACAATTACAAAGCAGCCGTGAAAAGGGAAATGCTGGACATTTCTCTTCAGTGAGTACAAATAACTCAGACCCCTATCAGAATGTCCTGCTTTAGGTCTATAGAAGGGGACATTGGTACATATGTGAAGACATTCTCCCCATGACTGACAAAAGACAAGTCAACCCCATTCTCACATTAAGCATGGATAGGACCACAGTCAATGAGAGTGTGCCAGGACTCCAGAGCGCAAGGAGTTATACATGCTGGAATAAAACACATGATGTTAAAGTATAAGGACACAGGACGATGTCCAATTTACTGAAACAAGGAAGGCAGAGGCTTGCTCATAGCTGGGCAGGGTAGTAATTAAGAGCATCTTTGTTGCGGTCTGACAAACAGCTCTTATCCTGCTATGCTCATACCATCTCTGTGAGCTGCTTTCTCACCTGAAACATGGAAACAGTCCATATCTGACTCATCAGGTTAATACTAAGTAAAATTATTCTTGTAAGGATCTTTATTCCTTAGCATAAAGCCTAACTATAAACAAAACATGAAAGCTATCATTGCATTGCTCCTGTACTAGGCAAATGAAAACTGCTAGTCTGAAAATATCACAGAAGAAACAAATTGATGGTATCTTCACACAGAACTAGTCTACTTCCTTATCACCTGACTAGAAAACACTTACAAAAAAAATTTGCTAAAATGATCAAAGGCCTAGAATATTTCCTAAATTCTGCCACTATCCATTGAATATTGTAGGATTCCAATGCGTTTTTCTAAATTTTTGACCTCTGTAGAATTCTTGTCTCATAGTTTATTCTTCTCTCCTAATTTGAAAAAAATTACTAGTATATGAACAGATATTAATATTTTATTATAATTACTAGGCTTGCCTGAGATTATGAATTCAGAAAAAGGAAGTCACTATCACATTTTTAATCCATATTATTAACATATTTAACTATTCTTTTCACAGCAAACTAGATATTTAACTCAGTTTCAGTTTCTGGAAACACTAAGTGTTTTGCTGATATCTATTATCTTCAATAATCAAGATATCATTTTCAGGTAAAAAGAAAGGTTGGACGGAGCCAAGATGGGGGCGTGAGTAGAGCAGTGGAAATCTCCTCCCAAAACCACATACATCTATGAAAATATAACAAAGACAACTCTTCCTAGAACAGAGAACAGAGGACACAGGACAACATCCAGACCACATCCACACCTGCAAGAACCCAGCACCTTGTGAAGGGGGAGAGGAAGGCCACAAACCAACAAGAAGGGAACTTCTTCCAGCCGTCATTCGTTCCAGCTCTGCAAACTATTTCTATCACCAAGAAAAGGCAAAATTACAGGCAAACCAAGATCACAGAGGCAACACCAGAGAAGGAGACAGACCTAACCAGTCTCCCTGAAAAAGAATTCAAAATAAAAATCATAAACATGCTGATAGAGATGGAGAGAAAAATGCAAGAGCAATGAGATGAAGTCCGGAGGGAGATCACAGATGCCAGGAAGGAGATTACAGAAGTGAAACAAACTCTGGAAGGATTTATAGGCAGAATGGATAAGATGCAAGAGGCCATTGAAGGAATAGAAACCAGAGAACAGGAATGCATAGAAGCTGACATAGAGAGAGATAAAAGGATCTCCAGGAATGAAACAGTATTAAGAGAACTGTGTGACCAATCCAAAAGGAACAATATCCGTATTATAGGTGTACCAGAAGAAGAAGAGAGAGTAAAAGGGACAGAAAGTGTCTTTGAAGAAATAATTGCTGAAAACTTCCCCAAACTGGGAGAGGAAATAATCGAACAGACCACGGAAATACACAGAACCCCCAACAGAAAGGATCCAAGGAGGACAACACCAAGACACATAATAATTAAATTGGCAAAGATCAAAGACAAGGAAAGAGTTTTAAAGGCAGCTAGAGAGAAAAAGGTCACCTATAAAGGAAAACCCATCAGGCTATCATCAGATTTCTCGACAGAAACCCTACAGGCCAGAAGAGAATGGCATGATATATTTAATACAATGAAACAGAAGGGCCTTGAACCAAGGATACTGAATCCAGCATGACTTTCATTTAAATATGATGGTGGGATTAAACAATTCCCAGACAAGCAAAAGCTGAGGGAATTTGCTTTCCACAAACCAACTGTACAGGGCATATTACAGGGACTGCCCTAGATGGGAGCACTCCTAAAAAGAGCACAGAACAAACACCCAACATATGAAGAATTGAGGAGGAGGAATAAGAAGGGAGAGAAGAAAAGAATCTCCAGACAGTGTATATAACAGCTCAATAAGCAAGATAAGTTAGACAGGAAGATACTAAAGAGGCTAACCTTGAACCTTTGGTAACCACGAATTTAAAGCCTGCAATGCCACTAAGTACATATCTGTCAATAGTCACCCAAAATGTAAATGGACTTAACACACCAATCAAAAGACACAGAGTAACAGAATGGGTAGAAAAGCAAGACCCATCTTTTTGTGGCTTACAAGAAAGTCACCTCAAACCCAAAGACATGCACAGACTAAAAGTCAAGGGATGGAAAAACATATTTCAGGCAAACAACAGCGAGAAGAAAGCAGGGGTTGCAGTACAAATATCAGACAAAATAGACTTCAAAACAAAGAAAGTAACAAAAGATAAAGAAGGACACTACATTATGATAAAGGGATCAGTCCAAAAAGAGGACATAACCATTCTAAATATATATGCACCCAACACAGGAGCATCAGCGTATGAGAAACAAATACTAACAAAACTAAAGGGGGAAATAGACTGTAATGTTTTCATTTTAGGAGACTTCAACACACCACTCACCCCAAAGGATAGATCCACCGGGCAGAAAATAAGTAAGGACATGGAGGCACTGAACAACACAGTAGAGCAGATGGACCTAATAGACATCTATAGAACTCTACATCCAAAAGCAACAGGATATACATTCTTCTCAAGTGCACATGGAACATTCTCCAGAATAGACCACATACTAGCCCACAAAAAGAGCCTCAGTAAATTCCAAAATATTGAAATTCTACCAACTAATTTTTCAGACCACAAAGGTATAAAAGTAGAAATAAATTCTACAAAGAAAACAAAAAGGCTCACAAACACATGGAGGCTTAACAACATGCTCCTAAATAATCAATGGATCAACGAACAAATCAAAATAGAGATCAAGGAATATATAGAAACAAATGACAACAACAACACAAAGCCCCAGCTTCTGTGGGACGCAGCGAAAGCAGTCTTAAGAGGAAAGTATATAGCGATCCAGGCACACTTGAAGAAGGAAGAACAATCCCAAATGAAGAGTCTAACATCACAATTATCGAAATTGGAAAAAGTAGAACAAATGAGGCCTAAAGTTAGCAGAAGGAGGGACATAATAAAGATCAGAGAAGAAATAAACAAAATTGAGAAGAATAAAACAATAGCAAAAATCAACAAAACCAAGAGCTGGTTCTTTGAGAAAATAAACAAAATAGGTAAGCCTCTAGCCAGACTTCTTAAGAGAAAAAGAGAATCAACACGCATCAAGAGAATCAGAAATGAGAATGGAAAAATCATGACAGACTCCACAGAAATACAAAGAATTATTAAAGACTACTATGAAAACCTATATGCCAACAAGCTGGAAAACCTAGAAGAAATGGACAACTTCCTAGAAAAATACAACCTTCCAAGACAGAACAAGGAAGAAACACAAAAGCTAAATAAACCAATTACGAGCAAAGAAATTGAAACAGTAATCAAAAAACTACCCAAGAACAAAGCACCCGGGCTGAACGGATTTACCTCGGAATTTTATCAGACACATAGAGAAGACACCATTCTCCTTAAAGTTTTCCAAAAAATAGAAGAGGAGGGAATAATCCCAAACTCATTCTATGAAGACAACATCACCCTAATACCAAAACCAGGCAAAGACCCCACCAAAAAAAGAAAATTACAGACCAATATCCCTGATGAATGTAGATGCAAAAATACTCAATAAAATATTAGCAAGTTGAATTCAAAAATATATCAGAAGGATCATACACCATGAACAAGTGGGATTCATCCCAGGGATGCAAGGATGGTACAATATTTGAAAATTCATCAACATCATCCACCAAATCAACAAAAATAAAGACAAAAACCACATGATCATCTCCATAGATGCTGAAAAAGCATTTGACAAAATTCAACATGCATTCATGATATAAACTCTCAGTAAAATGGGAATATAGGGCAAGTACCTCAACATAATAAAGGCCATATATCATAAACCCACAGCCAACATCATACTGAACAGCAAGAAGCTGAAAGCTTTTCCTCTGAGATCGGGAACTAGACAGGGATGCCCACTCTCCCCACTGCTATTTAACATAGTACTGAAGGTTCTAGCCACGGCAATCAGACAAAACAAAGAAATACAAGGAATCCAGATTGGTAAAGAAGAAGTTAAACTGTCACTATTTGCAGATCACATGATATTGTACATAAAGAACCCCAAAGACTCCACCCCAAAACTACTAGAACTGATATCGGAATACAGCAAAGTTGCAGGATACAAAATTAACACACAGAAATCTGTAGCTTTCCTATATACTAACAAAGAAACCAAAAGAAAGAGAAATCAGGAAAGCAATTACATTCACAATTGCATCAAAAAGAATAAAATACCTAGGAATAAACCTAACCAAGGAAGTGAAACACCTATACCCTGAAAACTATAAGACACTCTTAAGAGAAATTAAAGAGGTCACTAACAAATGGAAACTCTTCCTATGCTCGTGGTTAGGAAGAATTAATATCGTCAAAATGGCCATTCTGCCCAAAGCAATATACAGATTTGATGCAATCCCTATCAAATTACCAGCAACATTCTTCAATGAACTGGAACAATTAATTCAAAAATTCATATGGAAACACATAAGAGCCAAAATAGCCAAAGCAATCCTGAGAAAGAAGAATAAAGTAGGGGGGATCTCACTCCCCAACTTCAAGCTCTACTATAAAGCTATAGTAATCAAGACAATTTGGTACTGGCACAAGAACAGAGCCACAGACCAAAGGAATAGATTAGAGACTCCATACATTAACCCAAACATATATGGTCAATTAATATTTGATAAAGGAGCTATGGACATACAATGGCGAAATGACAGTCTCTTCAACAGATGGTGCTGGTAAAACTGGACAGCCACATGTAGGAGAATGAAACTGGACCATTGTCTAACCACATACACAAAAGTAAATACAAAATTCCTCCAAGTGGTAAAGATACCTCAAGACAAATGCTGGGCATAGAAACCACAGGGAATAAATCTGCAAAGAAATAAAGAGCTAACCTTTTCAAACAATACGGCTTCTCTCTCACTTACCAACTTTACATCTCCCTGTAAGGCCCCGGAAGATGACTGGATAGCCAGAGACAGGTAAGATTCCTCAAGGGAGGAACAACCTAAGACAGGCACAGTCTCAGGGGGCCATCAGGTGAGAAATTGGGGATCAACAGTGGTGAGGCTTAGAACCTCACCCCCTCTGTTTTGAGAGAAATCTTCTGCATCTGTGGATGTTTTAATGCCCTTGTCTAGCTTGGATTAACACATAGTCTACAGGCACACACCTGATCATCTACATCTGCTCTCTTACAACACTAAACTATGTTTTCTACCTTTATCTCGCATCTACCTACCACTTCAGCATTTTATTAAAAATAAAAATAATAATAATAATAAAGGGAAAAATGTGGGATCTACATATAAATCAAGTATAAAAATCAAATTAATATTCATATTTGACCTGATTGTTTATAATTCATAAAGCGGATCAAAACCGAAAGTTTCTGTGATAACTGCCCTTGTACTGTTCACCATGTAAGAACTTACTCACTATGTAAGAATTTGGTCACCATGTAAGAACTTGTTTGTTATGCTTCAGAAGATTGGAGACTGATGAGAATTAGGCTTGGGGTCAATTAATGATTGGGCATTGAGCATTGACTCCCATATACAGAATTTTATTGTTGTTAACAACCATTTGATCAATAAATATGAGAGATGCCCTCTCAAAAAAAAAAAATGGATCAAAGACTTGGATGTAAGTCATGAAACCATAAAACTCTTAGAAAAAAATATAGGCAAAAACCTTTTAGACATAAACATGAGTGACCTCTTCTTGAACATATCTCCCTGGGCAAGGAAAACAACAGCAAAAATGAACAAGTGGGACTATATTAAGCTGAAAAGCTTCTGTACGGCAAAAGACACCATCAATAGAACAAAAAGGAACCCTACTGTATGGGAGAATATATTTGAAAATGACAGATCCGATAAAGGCTTGATGTCCAAAATATATAAAGAGCTCACCCACCTCAACAAACAAAAAACAAACAATCCACTTAAAAAATGGGCAGAGGAACTGAACAGTTCTCCAAAAAAGAAATACAGATGGCCAACAGACACATGAAAAGATATTCCACATCGCTAATTATCAGAGAAATGCAAATTTAAACTACAATGAGATTTCACCTCACACCAGTAAGGATGGCTGCCATCCAAAACACAAACAACAACAAATGTTGGCGAGGCTGTGGAGAAAGGGGAACCCTCCTACACTGCTGATGGGAGTGTAAATTAGTTCAACCATTGTGAAAAGCAGTATGGAAGTTCCTCAAAATGCTCAAAATAGACTTACCATTTGACCCAGGAATTCCACTCCTAGGAATTTACCCTAAAAATGCAGCACTCAAGTTTGAAAAAGACAAATGCACCCCTATGTTTACCGCAGCACTATTTACAATAGCCAAGAATTGGAAGCAACTTAAGTGTCCATCAGTAGATGATTGGATAAAGAAGATGTGGTACATATATACAATGGAATATTACTCAGCCATAAGAAGGAAATAAATCCTACAATTTGCAACAAAATGGATGGAGCTAGAGGGTATTATGCTCAGTGAAATAAGCCAAGTGGAGAAAGAGAAATACCAAATGATTTCACTCATCTGTGGAGTATAAGAACAAAGGAAAAACTGAAGGAACAAAACAGCAGCAGAATCACAAAACCCAAGAATGGACTAACAAGTACCAAAGGGAAAGGGACTGGGGAGGATGGGTGGGTAGGGAGGGATAAGGGGGGGAAGAAGAAGGGGGGCATTAAGATTAGCATGCATAAGGGGGGGTGGGAGAAAGGGGAGGGCTGTACAACACAGAGAAGACAAGTAGTGATTCTACAGCATTTTGCTACGCTGATGGACAGTGACGATAAAGGGGTTTATAGGGGGGATCTGGTATAGGGGAGAGCCTAGTAAACATAATATTCTTCATGTAATTGTAGATTAATGATAACCAAAAAAAAAAAAAAAAGAAAGAAAGGGGGATTATTACCTGATAGGATAAAACTAACTGTAAATCAACGATTAATGCATGCTTTAAATATCCTTAATTTTGATCATTTAAAGGGTGTCAGATGATCAGCTATGGAAGTACATTTTTCTGATAATATACCTTTCTCTTAAAAAAAAAAAAGCAGTTCCTGTGTGGTGATCTCTAATAAGTTCTTCACAATGATAAAGGGCATATCAAAGTGTGGGCAAAGGGTTTGTTTGTGTTTATACAGAGGATCAAAGCCTAATTTGGCTACCCAGAAAACGAACTAACATACGATATGAAGAAGTTCCAACATCAACATACTCTGGAAGAGTCATTCCAGAAGATGATCATCAAAAAACGTCAACAAATATACTGGCACTGTTGCAGTCATAGCTGCATTCACCCCACTGGTTCCTGGAATTGACATTGAAATGAAGAAGGAGTTATCTAAGCTGGCCTGTGCATACAGTAAAATAACAAATTTGACTAGATCTATATTGTTGGAACTCAACCAAGAATTAGGAGAAGTGCAAGTTGCAGCACTCCAAAAATCTTGAGACTACAGACTATCTACTGTTAAAAGAACATATGGGAGAAGAACAGTTCCCAGGAATGTGTTGTTTTAAATTGTCTGATTTTTCTCAAACTATTCAAATTCAGTTAGACAATATCCATCATATCATAGATAAGTTTTCACAAATGCTTAGGGTGCCTAACTGGTTTTCTTGGTTTCACTGGAGATGGCTGGTAATTGTAGGTCTGCTTTGGTTATGTAACTGTATTCCTATTATGTTAATGTGTGTGTGCAATTTAATTAGTAGTTTAAAACCTATACATGCTTAAGTTACTCTACAAGAAGATATGTCAAAGAAATAACCAATCTTCCCATGTTTTCTTCTGTCTGCTACTTCTATAGTTTTTCTTCTTCCTTCCTAATTACAACCCTTAAATAGAATTCATGCCTCATGTCGAATTTACTGAGTATCATAATTCCTACAAGTGGTAAAGATACCTCAAAACAAATGCTGGGCATAAAACCCACAGGGAATAAATATGCAAAGAAGTAAAAAGCTAACCTCTGCAAACAATATTGCTTCTCTCTCACTTACCAACTTTACATCTCCCTGTCTGGCCCCGGAAGATGACTGGCTAGCCAGAGATGGGTAAGATTCCTCAAGGGAGGAACAACCTAAGACAGGCACAGTCGCAGGGGAGCCATCAGGTGAGAAATTGGGGATCAACAGAGGTGAGGCTTAGAACCTCACGCCCCCTGTTTTGAGAGAAATCTTCTGCATCTGTGGATGTTTTGTTGCCCTTGTCTTGCTTGGATTAATACTTAGCTTACAGGCACACACCTGATCATCTACATTTGCTTTCTTACAGCACTACACTATGTTTTCTACCTTTATCTTGCATCTACCTACCACTTCAGCATTTTATTTAAAATAATAATAATAATAATAATAATAATAATGGAGAAATGTGGGATTCACATATAAATCAAGTATAAAAATCAAATGAATATTCATATTTGACCTGATTGTTTACAGTTCATAATGCATGATCAAAACCGAAAGTTTCTGTGATGACTACCCTTGTACTGTTCACCAGGTAAGAACTTATTCACTATGTAAGAATTTGTACACCATGTAAGAACTTGTTCGTTGTGCTTCAGAACATCCGAGACTGACAAGAACTAGACTTGGGGTGGATTAATGATTGTGCATTGAGTCCCCTGTACAGAATTTGATTGTTGTTAACTGTTAACAACCATTTGATCAATAAATCTGAGATGACCTCTCAGAAAAAAAAAGAGAAATGAATTAAGAAAATAAAAATCTTTGTGTATGTGTGAGGAAAATAAAAAGAAAGGTTGGATCCAACAATTATATTTAATGTCTGATGTTGATTTGCTCATTATAGCATTGATTTAATCTGATAAAAGCTACAAATGTATTCAGAGCTTTGATGTAAGTTTAGCAATAGCAAATATGCAAAGAAAGTCTTGTCATCTTAGAATATCCAGGGAGTTGAAATGTGATAGCATTTTCTTATAATTCACAATCACAACACAGGTAGGTCACTGGCATGGTAGAACAGCGTGGAGAATAGAATTAGTGACTCTATAACATGTTATTATGTTGACAGACAGTGCAGTGGAGGTCTTTATAATATGGGTGAATGCTGAACCACTGTTCTGTGTATGTGAAAGCATCATAAGATGCTATATCAATGATAGTTTATTAAGAAAAAAGAAATGTGATAGCATTTTCTATAAAATCTCAACCTAGACATAATTCTTGTATTAGCAAAATCAATCTAAGTTGACACCAGATGTATGATTATAGGAGTGACTAGAGTTAGGGGTTGGGAATGACAGGGTGGTATAAGGGCAATCAGCAAACGGCACTAAGATGGGGGGAGGCAGAGGTAGTGAAACAAGAAGGAATGAAAAGGAGGAAGGGAATTAAGATTGAAGAAAACAAAAGAATTTCTACTTACTGTCTCTAAGCAGGAATGGGAATAAATGTCAAAGGTGAGGATGGAAATAAGCCTGCTTGTGAGACTGGGGTATCCCCTTGGAGGACAACAGTAGGGCAGGGAGATGGATAGTTTAATAGAACTAAGATAATTTTCATAGAGAAGTATGAAAGTAAGGCACTGTATAAAATATTCATAAAGTCAATGAATGCCAATAGTGATGATGCATCAAGCACTATGTAGGAAATAAAAACATATAGTCTTTATCCCATTAAAATCTGTAAGCTGAGTACTATCACAGATCATAAGTGACCAGGTTGGAGTAGCCAAAACATAAACCAGAATATACATGTCTATATGTAAATAGTTTATGGTCATGTAGGTCACTGTTTCTTAAAGGCCATTGCACAAGAATTGCTTCAAAAGTGATTCTAGTTTTATTAAATAAATGATTTTCAAATTTGATTATATTCTTTATATATGAAAAACAATGGATACTGACAGCTTGGTTGATTTCAATAAGCTATCTCAAAATGAGAGCATATGCTCTATTTATTTGCTCCATCTTAGGGGAGAAGTTCCCTCCAGAGTGTTGCAGTGCACTTCATTCTCCTCATCCTCCCATTCCCACTCCTCCACCTTCTCCTTCCTATTGATCTGTCTTCAGTCTCTGTCCTCAATGTACACATAGGAAAGACTCTTTGTAAGAGTTCATCTTTTTTTTTTTTTATAAAATTTTCCTCTCCTAGAATTGTATACCGGCCAAAGGCATTTTGGTTCTACAAGGGTAAAACTGGACTGGCAGAAGCTGCTTGTTGCCTTTTCGCAATATCTGTTTCCCTCCTCTTTACAACCAAAAGAGCTCTAATTTCATCTGGGCAGCCATGTACCCAGCTAATAAAACAAACAAATGCTAAATCCCCTGGGTTCCTCCGTAGCTAGAAATGGTGATCTAAATAAGTTACTTTCCACCTTCCACCACCACTACCTTACTCATAAGCATGCAGATGTAAATCCTCAGAGATAGAGCAGGTAACTTTAAAACATAGGATAAAAACTGTGGATGAGACCTGCAGGGGCAAAAGGAGACTGGTCCTTTAACACATCTTATTGGCAGGATTACCTCTGAATTCCAGGGGTCCTATTAACTGAAGAAAGAAGCCGCTGATTCCTAACTTTGTTATTGTTTCATACAGCCAAACAATCTTAATTAACACATAGGTGATCACTTCCCCAGCACCTCATTTCTCTAAAAACATACAGAGAGGGAGACTGCAAATTCTACAATTGTGATTTCTGAAAAAATATTTCACTCAATTTTCTTTATGGTTAAAATTACAAAATTTTATATTTGTGCAGAGCTGTGTGATTTCTAAAGGGTTTTTTTGCAAATTATATATTTACCTCATTACTTTTGCTAAATTAGAAATTTGAGCTTTTTTTTGACAGAAACAGGACAGATATTAATATCTTCATTGTAGAAAGAAAATCTCTCTCTGGGTTTAAAAAGGTTCTGCAGCTAACCAGGAGGGCAGAACAGTTTATTCTTTTGTTTCCCAATCTATTAGTGATTTTCAGCACTAATCCCAGCAATGAGGGTAGTTCTCTTGATGTACATTTTAATGATGTTCTTGCCTCTAAAGTATTCCAACATTAACTGCTGTTAATGCAATTAGCATCCCATATTTCCTAAAACAACTAATATTATTCAGAAAATCACAACAAGTTGCTTATGTCCATGATTCTATTCATAATTAATCTAAGGGTAGATTTCATTTAATTAATGATGTGTTTCCTAGGTGATGTTAGAAAACAAAATGATGTTGACTGGTTCTTGTTAAGTAATAAATGGCATTTGGGCATATTCTTTGACTCCAGCATAAATATAACTTTCCATGGCCTTTTCTGTAATCATAGTCCTTAAAGAGAATAAAATCAGTAAGTCAGTAGCTTGAGACCATAATCAGAGACTCCAAATAAATGATTCTAACAAGTTAAAAGTTGAGTTCAAATCCCTCAAGAAAAATACCTCCTGCCTTTATGCTACAAAGAATATCATATGAAGTGACCACAGAACTCACACACCAGTATACTAGTGCTTTACAGAGGATAAAGGGTTATGATATCATCTTAGAATGAATAATATTGGTTAAGTAAATTTGCAAAATACTCCAGAGATAAAGTTACTCTGCTTCAAATATAATATAAAAGTTAAAATCTATTCAATAGAAAAAAAGTAAGCTTATAAGGGAAAGATGCTCGTATTAGCCTTCATTTACTACCACAAAACAGGGCTGTAACTAGTTTATTAAGGGTTTTCCTATGGGCTGCAGAGAAAGCAACAATCATTTCAACAGGTTTAATTTACTGGAGGAAGGAGCTGTTCTGCTGGGGAGTGAGGAGGAAGCGACAGTCCAGGGCAGAGGTGAGTGCTCTCCTTGAAAGCCCAGAGGGGAAAGTCCATAACTAGCAGGGAAAGAACATATATCAAACATTGCTTCTGGAACATTTAAAATATTTGGTCTTGTTTCCGCAAACTAAAAGTAAAGGCCTAATCCTTACACAGAGTAAAGTATCTTACATTTTGGCTTGTTTGAAGATAAGTAAATCCAGTTTTCACATTAGTGTAATACAGATCACACAGATGCGCAGAAGTAATGAATATTAGAAACTACTTTAATCTTTGCCTCACATAAATCATGAACCCCTATAAAGTATTCCTGGGAAGTCCATACAGGAAATAACATCTTAAACTTCTAAACTATGCTTTTCTTGGGTAGTTATTGCACATGATTCAGTTGTGTATGTTCTAAAAAAAGATTTAGCATAGTGGCAAATTAGACATATAACCCTAACGTTGTGTATAGGACTACGCAACCTCCTTCTTCTTCTGTTTTTCCATTTAATTTCTTTCTCTTCCTTTGTATGCTATTAAAAGAAAGTTCAGATGCCCTTTGGACTGATTTTCTGGAGAAAAGAACCATAAGAAAAACACTGTACAGGGTATAGCCAATAATACACGGTATACTTAAAATTTTGTTAAAGAGGGTAAATCTCATAGTAAGCATTCTCTCCACTGTAAAAAAAATAATATAATAAAATAAAAAGAATTACACTCCCCAGAGGACTACTTACTAAAAGGAAATATAATTTATCTAGGGCACACTAGTGGAACTGTCATAAAAAAACAGAGAAAATATCAAGATTGTAACATAATGAAAGGGAAACCAGTGAATTCTGTTGAAGTTGGAGAGCTGAAGGTCTACAGATTGGGAATGGACTCACAATGTTAAATGAGCTGCTGTGTTTAAGGAAAATATGAATACAAATGAAATATTCTACTTGGGTTATCCTTTAAATTCCACTTTGTTCTAAAATAGGACTTCAGAGACCGTTTCTTACAAGCAGTTCAGGCATTTTATGTTTATTTTTTTGATAGCCTCGAAATATTTAGAATTATAGTTATGTGAAATCTTCTTTCTGTGAACATTTATTTATCATGGTGAAAGTTCCTAGAAGAAAAAGAATGTAAGAAATTTCTCCTTAAAATAGAATTGGATATTTATAACTTTATGACTTTGGAAGTGCTAAACAAACAAATGTGTGGACCAACAGAGCTGAAAGTACAGTTTTGCACAGTTCTAGACCTGATGTCTTTCCAGGTCTCATCTTTGATTGATGGCATCTTACTGGATTCTGGTTTGGGTATGGAATCTGCTGGAACCCCAGTTGACCAACTGTGTTCCACACATAGACTTTGACTTTTTGGACATATTAGACATTTTCACTCTTCTCACACCTGTTAATGTGGCCTCATCTACACACACAAACACACACACAAAGATAACCAAAGGAACATAACCAAAATCTTATCAAAAGCTTAACACTTAACTGCTTCCTAACCCTTTTCTCCCTTCTTGTTACAACAGAGGTTCTCTTCTTCATTCTAGTGCTAGTCCTCTGGACCTATATTGGATCCTAACCCCTCTCACAATACATCAGGAATTTATATCGTTCCTCTCCTGTACTTCATCCTCTCCCTCTCAGTGGGCTCTTTTTCCTTAACATTAAAATTTCTTAGGTATCAATAATGCACACAAAAATCCCTTAACCTCCTGTGTCAGCAAAATACTGGCTCTTTCCTTTCCACCTTTTACCCAAACTTCTTGAAAATACTGACTAGAATTTTTAACTTCACTTCCTAATTCCCTCTGACTCTCTAACCCACTTAAGTCTAGCTTCCTCCTTCACTATTTCAAATTATTAGCTATGATGTCTCTCTTTGCTTCCTCTATTAACCAAGACTTCCTAGCCTATTGAAGTCTGAGGTGTAATCTATCACTCCATTCTAAATTACATCCTTGACCTCTTAGCAATTTTGCTCTACTTCTTTTCCTTCTTTCCTAACATTCTTTCAAAATCCTCTTGCCTTGATGTGAATCAAACTAATCCCTGGTTTTCCTATCTTCCAAGCCACTCTATCTCAATTAACTTGGCAGACTACCTTTCCTCTTCCTGTCTCTTCAAATACTGACTTTCCTTGGGATTCTGTTCTCCTACTCTTTTTTAACTATATACAAATGGGTCTAAAAAGGAAAGGCCTATAATCATGTTAGAAAGATGAAACTTGATTCTAAAAACCAGAAACTGCAGAAACGTTCAAACAGGATATCATATCTGTATTTTAAAGCAATCACTTGGATACTATAAGGATGATTTATTTGATGGGCTCAATATTGGAAGGGAGATAACAGCTGAATTAGAACAGTAGTAACAGTGAGAATGTAAAGGAAGGTACTTGTTTATAAAATATTTAAAAGGTAAATATTGGTCTTGATTGATTGGGCATTGATTGATTGAGTGCTAAGAGGCAGAAAAGGATCTGAAATGACTAGCTGGTTCGTGGCTTGGCTAATTGGATTGATATGAGCCTCTAACTGAGACTGAAAAAGAAAAGGAAGTTCAGCAGAGATGACAGGGTCTTAACTTGGTCCCATTGAAGTTTTTTGCTTGTTTAACTTTTCACTGAAATTCAACATCTAATTTAAAAAATGCAACAGTGAATAAGTGGACACAATTGTGTTTACCCACATCAAGATTAAAAAAAAAATAGCACACTTGTATGGTCTCCAACAGTCTAGTCCCCATTAGAAGAAATTGAGTTTCAGTTCTTTAATATTCCCTAGTGAGCCTTGACTTGACTCAAGTGCAGACTATATATAAAAATTATACACACCCACAGAGGATAATAGCCTTCACCTAGATACTATAGTAAAATCATATCATTTGACTATAGTCACTGCCTATGTTTTTAAAAACTGAATGGCTAAAAGCCTATTTAAAGTTATTTCTGGCAATCATGAACTTCTTTGTACCTAGAATTATGTGACAGTGTGTGTTAATAACTATCAAATAATTAAATAGTGGAAAAGGGTGATGGCTAATGAGAATATTAAGACACTATTTACTAGAAAATATTGGGAAATATCCTAATCTCAAATTAAAACAAGATATATTGCTGTAATTTAAGTTATTTCTTTCTAGAATTTATCTTCCCTTTGAATATGCCAATAATTACCAATATTCAGATAAAAATTTAAAATAAAATATGTAAACAAATTTATGGAATGTTTACATATGATGATAACCATCCGATTTTGCTACTTCATTATTCCAACAATGTTGATTCTTATTTTATTTGACATAGGTTAAATAAACAACCATTTCAGTTTTTCAGTGGGAAAAAAAAATCAAGCTAGTAATTTGGAATCAAATAGTCCTTACTTTGAATTCTTTCTCGGTCACTCACTAGCAGTGGGATCCTGGGCAAACTACTTCCTCTCTTTAAGGTTTTGGTAAGGAATAAGCAAGAAAACAGTCGAGTGAAAGAGTCAAACTAATACCTGCAATATAGAAAACCTTCAATAATGATAACTGTTCCCTTTTTCCATTGCTTTTGGATTTGCTACTGTGAAACCTGTCACTGGAAATTTATAAGAAAAGTATCATATTTCTGACTTCATAAGTTATGACATTTTTAAATAACTACACGTATTATTATCTTTTAAAATATCAACTAAAACCACTGTCTTTGCTTGTCACTTGTACACAATAAATTGACCCAATTTAAGGGGAAAAAGGAAATAAAATATTTTCTTTAGTAAGATTTCTTTAGTAAGATACATGAAGATTTGACATAATTATTGGTTATGTCCCTGGATTTTCCTTATCTTTACAGCATTTCTTAAAATGTAAGCATTTAAAAATATGCTGTGTATTTGTTTCCAGACTTTAGCTGAGTTATACTGAAACATATTTCACTGACAGTTTTGATAAGAGATCAAAGTAATTAGAAAGTTCACAGCATGAGAAAATGACCCATAATCACTGAATTCTAAAGCCTTTTCCAGGATTGTTCTCTGGATCCTTGCAACATGCAGCACTGCTTTCCTTTTCTTCCAAACTCATAGTCTTAAGATCTCCCCCCTTCAGTTATACGCTCTTCAATTTGAGCTTTCAGTTATTCTGATAAAGCCTACTTCAGTATCTGCAGCCTTGACTGTTCTCTTCATACTCACTCACTTGTTTCCAAATCCACGCTTTCTTTACCTTGCCATGGAGGCATCATATTGAAAATTCAAATTCAACATTATCTTTTCCCCAAAAGTGGTTCTTTAAAATTATTCTTTCCATCAGTGATGCCATCATCCTACACCTGGCCACTCAGGTTCATGGAGTTATTTCTGATGCCTCCGTTTACTCCCACATTGAGTCAATAACCAGTCCTGTCAATCTACTTGTAGCTTTTCATTTCCATTGTCCTTGCCTTAGTCCAGGTTTCACTACACTTCACCTAAACTACAAGGGTGCTCCAAATGCTTTTTCCTGCTAATAATCAGCACACAAATACAATCCATCCTAACTACTCATTTACACATGATAATTACTCTGTGCCATCAAAGTTCCAAGTTGGAGGCTTAACTTTCAAGGCCTTCCCACCCACTGGCCACTCTACCATTCAAAACTCATCTGCCTCTAGGACTCTGTTCAACTATTAACAAATAATCTGTATATTTCTACTTCTACAATTCCTCTGTTTCCAATTAACAAATACTTAAATTATGCCATTATAAAGTAATTTCACAACACAAAATTGTTTTGTGTACTCCATGTCATTACTGAACCTGTAAAATTAAGATACATAGGTCACCTCAAAAAGTAATAGATGCCAAAATTTAAATAATTTTGAAATTTCACATTCAATAGTTATAAAAATCATAACTAAATTACATATCTATAGTTCATGGAAATAATATAGTTAAACTTAAAAGGAGTTGAAAAAAGTTTAAACTTTTAAAATTATTTGTATGTTGTAATGCATAATAGCTGCAGTCAAATTTTGCAGAAGATAAAAACTACCCACGTATACTTATACAGACATAACCATTTTTCAGTACATCTACTTTGAATGCTTAAAGTAACCTATGCAAAAGAGGCCTATTTGTCTAGTGCTGCTATTTCTGATAAAATACATTTATATCAATGTTTTTTGCAGAATAGTTCTAATATTAGGCATAGAATAAGTGTTCAATTATGTTTACCTGAATAAATTATGGCTTAAAATGGGGTTTCACATTTCACACTGCTATTTGAAGACTAAAAAGAAAGAAAGTAATGCTCGATATATCAATGGCTGCTAATACTATAAAGTCTTCTATGACACTGGACTTGGTCATCATGAAAACTTCTTACATATAGAACTATTAGTTTTAACTCAATGAAGAAAAAAATCATCACAGAATTACACATCACGACTATGTACACATCAGAGCAATTAAACAGATACATGATCTTAATCAAATGCCATAATCCAATATGAGATGTATAAATACATGGACAAAAAACTCAATATTTTGACACCAACAGTTTAGTTTCAATCTTTTAAGAGCTTTGAAGGTTTTAAAAGGTATGAAAAAGCTCTTCAACAAAAATTATAAAGTCCCCCTGCAGATGCGTAACTAAGAGGTATTGTCTTATGGAAGTTTTCCTTTAAAAAGTACATTTTCTATTACATTACATTAATGTAATATTTACCTAAGTTAGTATTTATCATTTTATCTTGTTAATATAGTATTTTACTTTACTTAATGTTTTATTAATTGACCAGATTTCAGATGCTTACCTCAAAATGTATGAATGGCTTAAGACAATCTATACTTAATATTTGAAATGTGATCATTTATTTCTGTTTTGTGTTGATCTTAATTCAGGACCCCACTACCCAAAGGAGGTACAAAATTACTCAGTTTCTGCAAATATAAGAATATAAATTTAAGCTTTGGTTCATCTCTTTTCCAATAAGCAACATTTATACAAAGGTTTTCATTTGCTAAAAATAACAACCACTTTAAATTAGTCTAAGAAACAAAATGTTATGGGGCACCTTGGACTGAAATGTTTTGCTAGGCAAAACATCTTTGACATCAAATATGCAAAGTGACTAGAAGGATGAAATCTCTCATGGCTTTTTAAAGATATTCAAAAACATACATTTGTAAACACTACTTTGCTTTCTTGATTTAGTTAAATCATTTTATATATGTCAAATTATATGCCACTCTTTTGCTCTAATGTGAAATGAAAAAGAAAAAGAAAGCCAACACTAAATCAGTAACTAGCACTATTAGACTTTGCAGGCCTAGTGGATATATTTGATACGGCTTCGTGAAAAAGCTATCGTCCCGTGACTAGCAAGATTAGCAAAACTGGGAAAAAAAAGGTTCTTGAGAAACACAAAGGTATTAAGAGGTAATATAAGTCACATTTGACAGTGTTACTGATATTTATCACAAATTGTTTATTTTTGTTGTTTAAATGAAAAGCCCAAATATATTTCTGTTCTATTTCAAGTTGACCTGTAAGCTTCTAAATGTAGTCTCTACCAATTAGTGGAAACATGAAATCCAGAGACAAACCTTTCTGATACACACAATGGAAAAAACTTTAATAAGTTAACACCTAACCGTGTATAATACCATCACACAAAGAGAACTATAATAATGGCCAACAAATGGCTTTTTAAAAATGCACTATTTGTCACTAAATACACTGCCATTATAACAAGAACCCTTTTGTGTTTCAAAAGGGTATGTTTCTCTCAGTAAAATATTTATGCTTTTAGAAATTACCAGACTATATAGCTCATCCACAACAATTTCACTGTTATTGCATAAAATTGTAAATTATTTCTTTTAAATTATTAATGCAATGGAAAAAAGAATTTTTCAGGCTTATAGCCTTTTGAAAGGACAGTGAAATAGATGAAATAAAACCAAAATGACAATTTTGCATTTAAAATCTACACATGATAATTCAAACAAATGTTATGACATTTAAGATAATGAAACCCTTCATTTATTCTAGTATCGGGTATGAGTTTTCTTTCACATATAAGGAGTCAGAACAGATGTCCAAATATTGTAATGCCAAAAGGAAGTTAGGGCATATCTTGATTAATACCCTCAGAGCAGCCTGTATTATCTCTTTAAAACTGGCATGCATTACCTCAAAACAACTATTCAAAATCCATTCTAGGAAATACAGCTAGACAAAGCATTTCCAAACAGAAAGCAAACAATAAAGCTCAGTAGAACCCTTTTAGCAATGTTAGTTGCTTGTTATTGACAGACCATTCATTGCAATCAGCAAATGATTAATTGCAAATTTGGGGCTAAATTGACCACAAAAAAAAAAAAAAAAGGTAAGAAAAAAACAAAACAAGACAAGCTTCAGGCTACTGTTAAAGAGGAAAAACTTACATTAAAAATGATTGTAGACTTTTTGTAGTGAATTAATTCTTATCAATGTGCTTGTTGACTACACAGTGGAATAACGACTTCTTTAAATAGCAGAGGTACCCATTATTGTAGACATTCAAATTTATATTTAACCTATTGACTTGCATTTTTTAAATTTACTGAAGTAAGAGTTTCTTGCCTTACCTTTAATAAATAGAGTCCATGTTTTATCAAACCTGTGCATAAGATTTGTTTTTCAATTTCAAAGGTAGATAGCAGAAGTAATGCCCATATGGTCAAACTTAGAGTAATTGCGTGAAGCAATTTTTCTTTAATTTTTAAAGTTAAACCTCAGTGGCATATTAAAAATATGAAAGTTGATGATAGTAAGAAGGATGAGTATTTGTTTCTTGGTTACAAAAGAATTAGCTGTTAATTTCCTTACACTTATAGTACCTTTCAGATTCTTTACTCAGATCAGAGTGATTCAAGCAACACAAGAGTGGTGCAGTGGTATTTTATAATAGAACTTTGTTCAAAATGACCATTTTCGTCCAACTAACTTCCAAAGTTATTTCCTAAATGTTTACTGATCACCCATTATGTGTCAAACACTGTTAGTTTCTAAGTCGACAAAATTAAGTAAAACATAGCTCTGCACTTAGGAAAATCAAATCTATAAATCTCTTCTTCCCTGTCTTCTCTTTTAATGTTACTGGGGGATGCATTAGTGATAAAGAGGCAGGAACAGTATTGTGAAGTTCTTGAAAACAGCAGAAACAATGTTTTTGCAATAAAGCTGAAAATAGAAGGTAAGAGTAAAGTTGCTTCAGATATTTATAGTAATTTAATTATTACTAAAATGTTGGTGTTTATGTAGTCCCATTTTCAGGTAGGGTATCAAAAATCAATATACATAATGGAAATGCATTTCTAAAAACATGTGACTGTGCTTCAAGTTGTAGATTGTATACAGTGGGACAGTGGTAAGAAAAGGAAGTATCTTTAGTTCTCAACACACACCTCCATTTTGACACTACATTATACTTCTGGGAAAACTACACCAAACTCTGAACTCCATTCCTCACACCACAGAAAACATCTTCCTTGGTTAATTCTATACTCCTAGGTTCTTCAAACAGGGCATTTAAGAGAATGTCACTATATGCTCAGTACACATCCAGTTAAGCTCAAGTGAATGAACTGAACCTCTGCTACATAACGTAGGAACACCAAATGACTGGAGCTAGTAGGCAAGAATCGGAACTTGCCTGGATCATCTGGAATCATAACAACTTACTGAAGTTATTGAAAGTTGATTACTATACATATAGTTGAACAAACTGAGGTTCAACATATTAGATAAATCATGCATTACTGAAAAACCAGTACCTGGTTTCAATTGATACTCGAACCCAGTTCAGTTGCCTCTTTCTGTTCTATGAGATGGTTATCTTATGTCACTGAATGCTGAAAGAGTTACTGGACACACCCAAGTGCCACTCAAGGAAGAACAACTTATGTTCCAGCACTACTAAAATTCAGGGCAAAAGTATTGTTGTATATTTAACTTTATTAATAAGAACACACATTTACTTTGTATTTTCTTATTTTAGATTTAAATTCTTATTCTTTTAAGATACATTGGGGAATAACCATGCCTTATGCTATCTAAAGGCTTAAGTCTAGGATGAGAATATTTTCCACTTCAAAAGATATGTAATTTATATCTATTCCATATAAATATGTGACAAATATCTGTTAAAGCAAACAACACTGTCTTAGTGAAGCAAATTTGCCACCTTATACATCCTTCTTTAACACTTGCTTAAATGACTGAAATCTCATTAAAATATATTCACAAACTTAAGTGCTCCATTTTTAAAAATTGCTCTAAGTATACATTAATATGGCCAACTTAATTAACACACAGTATAAAATCATAGCGATACAAATTTAAAAGACAAATAGCACAAGTAACAAGCCATGGAATTTTTTAAATTTAAGTGGTTTTTAGAGATTCAAACTCAGAGAGATTCAGAGAATAAAATAATCTGTCTAAAACGTTAGTGCTGAACCAGGAGTGGAACAAAAATCTTCCAAATTAAAATGCAGGCATCCTTTTCATTTTATGATAAATCATTGGAATTAAGGTCTATTGAAAGTAATTTTAGGAATCAATTCTGGGAGATTTTTTGCTTCAAAATGTATACTACTCTGTCAATGAGTACTAGATTTTACCATTTTCAGCTTTTTACTAGCAAGGAAAAATAGGACCGAAGTCATCTGGATTTTACAATGAGAAAATATTCATTCTAATGGACTGAAGATGTCAAAACTAATTACTTTATACAGTGATATAATTTGCTTTCTTGCCTTAAATTTACTAATTGCCTGCATGTGGAAAATAGATTATAATTGGTAGGAAAGGGGAGGAATGACTTGGAGCTAAGAGAAAACTGGATTTTTAAGATGAAAAAACGACATTGTATGTAAACATGAAGGCTTTTGAGAATGTGAAGGTAATGAGTTTTAATTTGATTTGATTGACAACTGACTCCTTATGATAAGTTCTTGAACAGGGGAAGGGAAAAGGTACTTCTTAAAGGTGGGCCATGTTCTAAAAAGAGAGCTGGGATTTTGAAGAGCTTACATTGTTACTATATAAATGAAAGGTTTTTAACATAGGTTTCTGAAGGGGTAAAAAAGAACCCCAAACAATTTTATGTTCAAACCTATTTTCCATTCTTTTTTCTGGTTTTTGCCCAGAAATATAATTCAGTTTGTTCTGGGTTGAATCTGAGAGTTATTTGAGACAAAATTACCAGCTTTGGTAGGAGGCAACACTTAATTTATTTTTTAAAAGTTGCCATTTTTTTTCAGTATATTTTGCTTAGTTAGAATTCTTCAAAAGAAAGATGGGTGAGTTTTTTACTACCAAAATAGGGGTATCATTTTGAATGATAATGGCTATCAATATCATTCCTAAAAGATTTGCTTTGGTTTGACCCCCTCTCTTCTGTCCAAGACTTCTTGAATACTAAAAACAAAAATGAAGATATCCCAGATTAGGGATAGACTAACATAATCATAAAACCGTAAATGTGGAATCTCACAGGTCATCTTGCTTGAAAATTCCTTTATAAGCAAGGAAATTGAGACAAACAGTATGTGTGGAATGTTCACAAATAGTTAATGAGCTGATGGCAAAGCTGTCTCTCAGGATTCCTACTGTACATATATTACATTATCTAAACAGAATGCCAATAATAAAGAAATCAAATATCTCTGGAAAGTGAATGGTAGAAGTGAGGTAAAGGATAGAATAACTGCATGTTTTTCCACACACTGAAACACAAAGCATAAGAACTGTCATAGTGGATCAGGGACATGGCCAATCTCAGTACTTTCTGGTTAATGGTAATGAGAAGAGGGCACATTTCTTCTACCATAGGTCAAACTCAAGAATTAGGTAAAAAAAAAAAGGATCAAAATTCAACAGCTTATTTACCCTGTGGAGTTAATATTCATAAGTCTGTTGTGGTTTTTTTGAACACTTTTATGTCTTTTCTGATCCAGTTTTATGTGCCATAAAAATATTATTGATATAATAAAAATAAAAAATAATGATATATACTACTCCTAAATATATATGATCTAGTGGTATTGTAAGCATGGTGTCTGGGAGCAGGGTGTCAGTATGGGGACTGGCAGATGGGCAGAAGCTTAAAGGATTTCAGGGAGGCTATTGGGGAGGATTTGAATTTCAGTAAGGAAAATGTTAAAATGGAGGAAAGTGAACCCTCTGTATGCTTGCGAAAGGTCTAGCAACATTCTTTGTTCTTGTTATATGAAGATAGGAATGATACATAATAAAATAATGAATATGGCTATAAAAATTTCTAGGCAAAATGTAGAAATGTACCCCCTCACATTTTCTGACTACCTGTAATAAAATACAAAAGGGAAATTAAATAAAAGAACTTAACAAGTTTTAAAGCAAAATTTAGAGAAAAAAATTATGAACTAGGATTAGTGGGTTTGAAAAATAAAACAGTTTCTCATCCTCAGTCCCTCCCACCAAAAGATTACCAAGAACTGGCTGTCCGGAGAAGATCAAATCCAGGCATTACCAATACCACATGGATTCAGAATTAAGATCACAAGGTTGTGACTAAGTTCCCTTTTGAGACCTCAAAAATGTTTAGGATCCTGCCTAGCAGGACATCTTAGGTTCTTAAGAGCATGCTTTATAAACTCTTTCAATTATTAGAGTTGTTAAGAATCTTAACAGCATTGTTCCACAGCAACCTTTTATGCAACCCAAGTTAGAGAAAACTCTATCAGGAAAAGGTATTATTATGGGTATTGCAGTTGTTCAATGGATTGATTTTACAATTTGATACCTAGGAAGCACACAAAGTTTATACAGGAACTCTCCCAGTTGGGCTAAAAGGGAGAGGGATTGAACGAAATGAAAAGAGGTTGCTGATGTCCCAACTTTCTTATGGGAAAGTAGCATGCTGAGAAAATTGTTTAACAGAAAACAAGGGATATCTTTTCCGGGAGAAAAAAAAAAGTGATTCAGACAACAGAACCAGAAGCTCAGAGAATCATCTCCAGAAGGCTAAACTAGATAATAAACAAGACACTGGCAATAGGTGCTCTGCTAGATTAGAATTGATATGAGCCAGTGAATGCTATGTATTTTGCATTAAGAGTATCTATTGCTGTTATCCTATTTCATTTTATGTTGGGTGTGTATACACAGTATAGATAATTTGTCTCTTTACTTAACAGATCTTATTTCAAGAGGACTCATATTCAAGAAGCTGTACCTGGGAAGGGCACTCAGGAACCTCATCTGTAACTGGACCTGATTTTAAAAAGGAGGTTCTGACCTTTGAGCTGATGCCATAATGCAGTAACACTTTTGGGGGTCTTGGGACATGGTGAATATATTTTGCATATGGGATGGCCATAAACTGGGGGACAGGAGGGTGGATGTTCTAGCTTGTCTCCATTAATGTGTCATTAATTCTTCCCTATCTGTTCATGTTTCTCACATCCCAGGGAAAGGTGCCCTCTGAAAGCTGGACTTGACAGAATGAACTGGAAGTGACAGTCTAGGCTTTGCACCTTCCAGCTGTGTCTCTTGGGAAGCTTGCCTTTGAAATGCTGCTTTGGGGGGAGCCACACTCCAAGCCAGAAGCTCACATAGCCTGAGGCCTCCATGCTGTGAGGGGAAAGAGGAAAGCCAGGCAGAGACAAGGTGCCACACCTGGGGGTGAAGAAACTACTGTAAAATCGGATCTTTCATCCTTAGCTGCCAGAGCTGAAGTCCATTAATCAGAGATAAATCACCCATTGGTCCCTTTCCAAATTCCTGCCCTATAATATTGGGAGGAAAATAAAATGGTTGTTTTAAGCCATTACATTTTGAAGTAGTTTGTTACATAGCAACAGATAACTCTTAAGTCACAGACACCTATGCTGTCATCTCAGGATTCATTTATGATTCTGAAATGCTTTTTTTTTTGTAATAGTTATTTTTCTGGTACTAAAATATAATTTATAGAAGCCTTAAATATAGTTAACAAAATACAAAGATCGCAGATTCTGACATTAGAGTAACAACTTAATTTGAAGTTTGACTTAGATTGTCTTGGATTTTATAATTTTACAGTTAAATTGCCAACTTACAGCCTTGAAAATACAATATAATCTATACCACTGTTGCCATCACAGTGTGTCCCTACTGCAAAACCCCTCTTGCCTCTCCACTAATCATTCAAAACCTTCATGGCAAGAATCAGATTATCATCTGTGGTATCCTTATTACAAAGGAGGTTTTCAAGATTAGTATAAATAAAATTAACTCTTAGCTTACAATTCCTACCATCTTTGAAAAATCTTACCCAGTTCTCTGACTGTCAGACTTCCTTACTCCTTCATCTAAGTGCTTTCTACTACCTTCAGGTTGAAGTCTTTCTGATCATCCCTTCAAGGACCAGTTAATTTGAGCTTGTCCTGGATCTAAATTATGTAAGTAACTATATGTTGTTGTGAGTCCTTGCTTCAGAAACATCTGCATGCTTGTGCTTCTGCCATTTTTTGCTGCTCAATTTCTTAAAAAAATAAAAAAGGTAACTTATGTACGTCAGCATCTGTGTAAGATCTACTCTTGAACCTACTTAATATTAACTGTTCTTATAAAGAAACATGTTTGGTTAAGACATACTTCTTAAAATCCTTTCCAAGAACTAACTCCATATCTGTATAACTATCTTTCCATTAATTAATCAATCATTGTCTATTGTGTTGTCCTCTAGAAGGGTCTGTGGTTTTAACAAACTGCTTTCTCTATCCCATAACACTGCATGGATTACTTATGTAACCTGGTTTTTCCACATATTTTGAATTTATATCATGATCTATATTTTGACTCATTTTATGTAAGTAAAAGTATTAATCACTGTATTAAATTGGGAGTATCCTCAAGGCAAAAATTAGGTTATTATCTGTGGTATACTAATTATAGAAGAGGTTTTCAGGCATTAGTATAAATAAGATTAACTCACAAACTTATTCAGTGGGTTTGGAATGGAACTACAAATCTGCATTCCAGTTACTTTTGGATGCCAGCTGATCCCGGTACAGACAACCAGAGACTATACTACAAAACCATTATATACAATGGGGATGTGATTCAAGATGATTTTCTGATAGTGATAGAGGATGGTGAGAGACTAAAGGTACAAGTACAGGTAGAAAACCATTGTAAAGGAGAGCTAGCAGAGGCCGATCTACGTGTGGCATTGGGGATAGAAAGTAGGGGACAGATGCAAGCTAAAGTAGCTATTAACAAGTTCCTGAAACTGTTAAAGCCGCCTTAGAAAATAAAAATACACTGTGGTAAGCACTAAAACAAACACAACCAAAAAGATGTTTTCTTAACTTGGAAATTATGATGTGCAGTTATGTTTGGTGTCTAAATGCAAATTTTGCATGTAGGCTGCATTTATGGAAGAACTGAAAACAACCACAACATACTATATCATAGTAGAAACAAAACAAACTAGCTGTACTTGGCATAGTAATGATAAGCCCTTTAAATTAAATCTTTATGCAGATTCTATTTTATACTCTAAACTTTTCATGGAGCCTTGGGTAATTCTGATGTGTAAACCAACAAACAGATATGCTCTGTGTATTGAGTAGCCGGTTTGGGTACCAGCTGGCTTGGCTGTATGCCTTTCTAATGGTAATGAAGTCACACAGCTGCTAGGACAATCAGCTGGAGTTCAGATTATCACTAGCTAAATGGAGATCCATTGACTAGCTTCTTATCCGGACTCATTAAAGTTCAGTATTGACAAATGAAGAGTGGTTAGAGGTTTACAGCTAAGAGCATCTAGAAATGAACTTGTTGAGTTTTTTTTACTATAGCTTTCTTTTTGTGAGTCACAGAGTATCATTCATCTATTTGAGATGTGTAATTACTAATGTACTGTAAAATTTTAAGCACGCTTCCATTTACAGTTTTTAAAATAAACAAGTGTTCTGAAGCAAGAAGTCACATGCATCAACAAGAAGTTGTCAGTGTATGAAATTAAGAATTACCAAAAAGTACTGTTTTTCTTTAAAACAAATAGAAAAAAAAGATTCCCACAAATACTTTAGAGTTGCCTTGAAATTGATTTTTATTTTAGTGACTCTTATTTGTAGATATTTTAGTGGATAATTTCCAAGATTTGACTCCATCTACACTAGCAAATATGTTGTGAAAAACTAAGTGATTTCTTTCAATTTAAAAAATTAGGTGAAGTATGGTCAGTGGTAACTATAATCACCCCTTGAAAACAAGCTAAAACTTTTCCAAACACACAAGTAACAAGAACTAGAATTCAAAACCTGTTTGTCTCCAAAGGTCAGAAGGGAAGAGCAAGACTTCACAATTCACATTACGGGAAAGCTCTTCAGTGTCCTTCCTTTCCTCACACTGCAGCAAAGGGACAGAGCTCATACATGATGTTCCATTCCTTGCATTCATATTATATTCATTTCATGTATTTAAACATTATTTTTGCATCATTTTGTTTCAAGATTGCCTAACAATAATCCTCATTCTCCTCTCATCTACTCATTACAAGTTTACTGCCCCTTGAAGATTTTGAAAATGCTTAGTCCGTGTTATCTAACTTTTGCCTCCAGAAATCTATTTAAAATTTCCCCCTAACCATCTATGTGTATAATTTTTTGCCTTGGACTTTGGTTAAATATCCTTTAGACTCTCCATTTCTTGAGACAGAAAACAAATTTTAGCAGACCTTCCTCGGGAAAATATGTAAAGGAAATGGGCCAGGGCTGTAGCAACGTGAATGCCACTCAAACACTCAGTTTATTTGCTTCTTTGCAATGTCCTTGTAGATATTCTCTAGTCCCACTCTTCACCCACAGGATAGTGCTGATTCTAAAAATAGAGCAACATTCTTCCCTTCCAATAGTGTGATTTTTAAAACTTTCACTTTTAGATATGCCCAGATATTTCTGTAGGTCTGCCTAATATTTCCAAGCATAAGTGCTATGAAGCAGGACTTAAGCAGTTACTAAATGTATACTCTGTAGCTCAGAGTGTGCACTGCACCATGACTAAACTCACTTCCTGGTAACTCAGAATAAAGATTTTGGCAGAATCTTCTTGTTGGAGAAGAACAACATTCCAGACCTCCCACAAACCAATAAATGTAAACTCACCCACATGAAGGATGTTGTTATGACTCCACAGAGCATGCTCAGAGCAAGACCAGACCTTCATATCAAGTCCATTTTGGGGGAGGTAAAATGGCAAACTCCCACATTCGAAAACTGTTTCTTAATCATTTTTTAAACTTCTTAAAGGGAACAATTAGGTTGTCTAGCTTCAGAGCATTTGTGCAAAAAAAGGCAGACAATTTGCAAATAAAGTTTCCCTAGACTGGCACGGAAGATTTAGCTAACCAGGCACCAGAAGATTTAGCTAACTGGGAATTTATGGAGTCATTTAATTTCTTTTGATCTGATAAGTAAAACAGGAGTTTAGATTTCTTTCTTTCATTCATTCATTTACAAAATGGAGTTGTGCTACATACTGTAAGGCACTGGGAACAGAGAATCAGAAAGCCATACAGAGACCTCTAAGGAGGTTATTTCTAGGGTTTCTGACAATCCAAACTCTCAGTAGGTGAATGGGTAGGGATATCATTACTCCACAGTATTTTCCACATTAAAGAAAGAGGATTGACTGCTGACATACTCTACTAGATCAGAGGCCAAAGATATCCCTTGATACTCTGTGTTCTGCCGTATTTCCCAGCAGGTTGGCAGTTAACTGGCCAACAGATTTTTAAGCAACGTAACAGAAGGAATAGGTATCATTTCTAGCCAGGAGTAGTTACATGTCCAGAATTCCTCTTTTCTGACCTCTTTGTCATTCCAGCTGCAGGTTGGAAGATGCAGGGTGACACAACTTACCCACTATGGCAGAGGCACTAGCTGCCAGGGTGTGGTGGTTAGGTTACTGGAAGGATGGCTGCCTGACCCATGGGCAAGATACAACTTCTGTTATGTTAAACCCTAGAGATATAGAGCCTTGTTTGTTCCTGCAGCCTAACTGAGCACAGTATGCTTCATTCAAAAAACTGTATATTAAGCCTCACACACTGACATAAAAAAATAATATGTTTTTCAATGCCTTTCATGACAATTCCAACACCAAGCATCTCATTCTTTGGCCCTCAAAACATAAGGGAAGCATTTAAGTTCCAATTATTTCTCCAAGTAATATTACCGATTTCAACAAAATACTTATGTCCCCTGAGCAACCTGTCAAGGATGATCTTAATTTATTAAATGTGTCGTGTAAAAATTTTAACGGTGTCTACCTAATCAACATTTTCATGGAACACATATACTTAATGTTAAATATGTCAAGCCATAAGTAAGGTGTGTGAGGATGTTTATTTTGTACTTTACATAGAGATTT
The DNA here is from genome assembly GCF_040802235.1 of Manis javanica. NCBI lineage: Eukaryota > Metazoa > Chordata > Mammalia > Pholidota > Manidae > Manis > Manis javanica. The sequence continues at coordinate 59,846,926 of NC_133161.1, read as the reverse complement.
TCATAGTATTCTTATTTTTGTTGCCATTTGGGTGTTTCTCTAGATTCCATGTCTTTGTTCACCCTTTCTCCTCAGGTATCCACGGAAGGCCGTATGTTGAACCAAGGTGGTGCCCCTGAAGCAAGTTTTCCTCTTTAAACTGCTACATTTTGCAGCATTCCACATACCATCTATCGACAGTCCATTATGTTGGCACAGGTCTGACCAACTTGCAAGTAGGCACAATGCCAAACACGCAGATGGCATGAGGGGAAAGAGCCAAAAAAAACATGTGAATCAACTGTGGGTATTGATGGCATAATTCCCAGACATAGAGGTCCAAACACTTGTCCATCCTAAGCTTATAGTACATACTTAGATATACACAAATTTGTCAACACAAATCTACCACTGCAGATTAATTTTTTAAAATATTTTTAAAGCTACCTTTGGCTGCTAAAGAAGTTAGAAGACAGTAACATTACAAAGGTTTAGTGTTTAGTCTTTTGTTTTTACCCCGATGACTCTTCAAAAGACAATTAAACCGTGCATCTTAAACAAATGTTTCTAACTAAGTCAGTTATAAATAAAGGGAAGAAAGTATGTTGGTTTGATTCATATAATCTGTACAATAAAGACAGAAGATAAATTTCAATAAACTATATGGTAGGACCAAAGACTGAACAGTATGCTTCATATTATGGTTCTATTAAATATTCATCTTGATCCTTTGCCTGTATGATCAATAAATATATTGTTGTATAAGCAAGTAAACTTTATTATTAGGATTAGACATGTGAGCACATAACATGAACAGAGTATGTTCTGAGGTTATTGAAATGCATCATCCATTTAAAGAATCCCTCCCCTACTATTTTGGTAGTTTGTCTGAAATTTCTTAAATTATTTCTACTTAGTTAGGTTAAACAATTGTTTATCCCCTGAAGGTATCTAATAGAAGAAAAATATTTCAAAAGGAAAAGAAGAACAAGTAGATTTTGGATTCTTGGGAAGAATGAAGTGGAATTACTGCAGCAAAAGCCCTTGGACCTATTGTGAAAGACCCTCAGAATATCTTCACCTTACTCATAAGCATCATGAAGGACAATTCCTATTAAAATTGGTTTTAAAGACAGTATGTATTATAAAAGTTGATACTAACTTTCTCAAGGTTGAAAATACTTATAAAATTAATTTGGAACGCAGACAACCTATTTAATATATTCAAAGTGACAGTGAGTCATATATTTAACCCAGGTCTCTTCACCCCAAATCCAGTGTTTTTTTTGTTTTGTTTTGTTTTTTAAGGGCTTACACAGTGACCGGCAAATACTAAGCATTCAGTAGATGCCATCTGCTATTTTTAACATTATTATAAGACCAGCAGACAATTTACTTAATAACTAGTATCTCGACAAAAGGAAGAATTTACAGCATCTTCCCAGCCTAATAGGTCCCCAGAGGGTAGTATCCAGGGAAGAAGACAGAGCTGTGGCCTTCCTTATCCAGCTGTGTATAAGGGAAGTGGGCAGGAGGAAAAAGGTCCCATTCCCCAACATCCTGAAAGCCACCACTGCACTAGGGCTATCCTATCATTCTGCTTTTTTATAGAGTTGATCTAGGCCATTATATAACTGTTACAGTTTAAGATGTGAGTAGAAATATTATATTCAATTTTCAAGTGAGCATCTATTGTATGTCCACTGGCATATAAATTCGGGATTTCATTCTAACATGGGGAAAATAATTTGCCCTTTCTAAGTGGGTGGTTAAATCCTGTTACATATCTGTAATCTACTTAAATTCCTTTGAATTTAGTACACACAGACATTACTCTCTTCCATGAACAGACAGCACACACCACTTTAGATTTGATTCCTGGTCAATTTATGTCCTATGCTTATAGGTGTATCTTCTTTGCCAAATGCTGAATACATGCTCCCAAAGCAACATATTCATGTTTGCAAAACATCAAACATAGTAGTCACTGAAACTGGTGTTTGAGAAGTTCACTTTATCCTTATTTTCTTAGAGCTAGAATTATTTGGCTTCATTTGATTATGTAGGAGGATTTTAATAAGTGAGTAAAGTTTTCTCCATCATAACTGTTTTACTTAAAATATACTAAAAGGTTAAGAAATGGGATTAGGAAGCCCTTAGCTTGCTTGAAACTTCTTTCTAAAATCTCATCCTGAAAATTTAGTCTTTTACTTTTGCCTTAAAATATTACTATTGATAGCTCAGGCTTTAGAAAGGGGCTTACAGCTATTCCCAAAACAAAGAGCCAATATAGTACTATATGAAGGAATCATACAGTATTCTAATTAAGATACACAAGTTGTAAAAACTTACTGCTTGTATGTACTAAATTTTTCCCTGCTAAATGTAATTAAGAGATTCCCTGTCTATGAATATACTACAGAACTCAAGTATAACACAGCTCATTATTATACAGGTCTTGAAACACCACAAATCTCCCTGAAAAACTCAAAAGTCTACAAATCTAAACCAGAAACAGCTTATCTGAAGGAAACAAAGAGATTTTGCTTTACAACAATTCACTTCTTCTCTTCTTTGTTCTTTTGTTCATTCAATCATGTGGTCATTTATTCATTCACCAAGTTGAGCATTTACTACACGTCAAAAACTGGGGCAGATACAAAGATGTGCTATGTAGTCAAAAGGAAATTCCTATAGTATAAGATTTGGAATTGAAAAGATTATATAACTTCTGCAATAAATACATGAAAGGAGATGAGTTTTCATTCAAGGCAGAAATGACATCCATTATAAAAGTGCTATTAATAACAGACTTTTAATATTTAATAGAGCAGAGTGATTAAGACAGAATCCATACTTTATTATTCTATCTTCTACATGTATTAAATAGCTTTGACCACATTTGGGGGTATTACACATAATTAAGAGTAAAACTAAACAGTTTTTTTTTTAAATCCATATGGGACACAGTAGATGGTTGTGTCCATTTAAAGTAATCACGTTTATGTCAACTGCTTATTCTGCTTTCATTGAATGGAAATTTGCCATATAATTCCCACTTTGTCAGAAAAACAATAATAAAAGGAATTAGCTATGTGAGCACGATGAGGGGAAAATCTTTGAAGGTTTATTCACCTGACTTTAAGACAGAGTCAAACTTAGTCTAATTCTGGGTGCAATTAAAACTCAGGTAATTATTACCTATATATTCTATTATACCAATACAATGATTTTATCAAAACAAGATGTTTTCAATACTCTACTAGATTTTAAGTACTACAGCTGAAGGTCATTTTAAAATAATAAATGCTATCAACATTTTATAAGGAAATACAATGTATTACTAGATTGTATATATTTTTACAGGTAGAACTATATGTCATTCATTTTTGTACACTCCCAGGACCTAGCATCATGTTTCATTTAACAAGAGTTTTAAAATGAAATTAAATGATGAACATATGGATGGTTTTCTAAATATAAAAATGTTCTATGTCGTCACTATGTTCTACTGGTTACTAATGGTTAAAATGTTCTATCTAATATTTTTTACCTAATTTGCTGGTATTGCTTTTGATCTACAGATATTTATAGGCAGCTACTTATAAAAAAAAGTAGTATGATTCTCTTTTGAGTTTCATTTATTTTCAGTGCAAACTAATATCTTTAAATCCACGACATAAGTGATAAAAGTTTCACTTATATAAAATTTCAATGAAAATACTAATTAACTGAGAACTGATTACCTTTTCAGTAATATGAAATCACAAGGTTTTATAGTCCTAGCCAATGAAATTCTTTCTATACTATCTTTGTAAATTATGATGTAAGTAATAAAACCAACTTTGATCTTCATATTAAATCACGCAGGTACTTCCCCCTCTATATACAAGAAAATATAATGGAAGATTTTTTTCTAAAATTTAAAAACTTAGATCGGAAATGACAAGTGAACATATGTATATGAGGATCATATTCCCACACAAAAAAACTTATAAAAAGTAGGATATTAACTTGACTTTCTTAAAAGATACACACAAGTAGAACTCTAGAATTATCAACTGCATTATTTGGACACTGTATGGATATTTTCAACTATTACTTACATTCCATAGAATTTGATTATAACTGCAAATAATCTTTTTTTTTTGAGAGGGCATTTCATATTTATTGATCAAATGGTTGTTAACAACAATAAAATTCTGCATAGGGTAGTCAATGCTCAATGCACAATCATTAATCCACACCCAGCCTAATTCTCGTCAGTCTCCAATCTTCTGAAGCATAACAAACAAGTTCTTACATGGTGACCAAATTCTTGCATAGTGAATAAGTTCTTACATGGTGAACAGTACAAGGGCAGTCATCACAAAAACTTTCAGTTTTGATCACTCATTATGAACTATAAACAATCAGGTCAAATATGAATATTCGTTTGATTTTTATACTTGATTTATATGTGAATCCCACATTTCTCCCTTTATTAATATTATTATTATTTTTTTAAATAAAATGCTGAAATGGCAGGTAGATGCAACATAAAGATAGAAAACAGTTTAGTGTTGTAAGAGAGCAAATGTAGATGATCAGGTGTGTGCCTGTAGACTATGTGTTAATCCAAGCTAGGCAAGGGCAATAATACATCCACGGATGCAGAAGATTTCTCTCAAAACAGGGGGGGTGAGGTTCTAAGCCTCACCTCTGTTGATCCCCAATTTCTCACCTGATGCCCCCCCCTGTGACTGTGCCTGTCTTAGGTTGTTCCTCCCTTGAGGAATCTTACCCATCTCTGGCTAGCCAGTCATCTTTCCGGGCCAGACAGGGAGATGTAAAGTTGGTAAGTGAGAGAGAAGCAATATTGTTTGAAAAGGTTAGCTTTTTACTTCTTTGCAGATTTATGCCCTGTGGCTTCTATGCCCAGCATTTGTCTTGAGATATCTTTACCACTTGGAGGAGTTATGATACTCGGTGAATTCGATATGAGGCACGAATTCTATTTAAGGTTGGAATTAGGAAGGAAGAAGAAAAGCTATAGAGGTAGCAGACGGAAGAATACATGGGAAGATTGATTATTTCTTTGACATATCTTCTTGTAGAGTAACTTAAACATGTATAGGTTTTAAACTACTAATTAAATTGCACACACACATTAACATAATAGGAATACAGTTACATAACCAAAGCAGATCTATAATTACCAGCCATCTCCAGTGAAGCCAAGAAAACCAGTTAGGCACCCTAGGCATTTGTGAAAATTTGTCTATGATATAATGGATATTGTCCAACTGTACTTGAACAGTCTGAGAGAAATCAAATTAAAACAACCCATTCCTGGGAACTGTTCACATCCCATATGTTCTTTTAACAGTAGATAGTCTGTAGTCGCCAGATTTTGGAGCGCTGCAACTTGCACTTCTCCTAATTCTTGGTTGAGTTCCAACAGTATAGATCCAGTCAAATTTGTTGTTTTACTGTATGCACAGGCCAGCTTAGATATCTCCTTCATTCCAATGGCAAGTCCAGGAACTGGTGGCATGAATGCAGGTACAGCTGTAGCAGTGCCTGGATCTTTGTTGAGGTTTTTTGATGGTCATCTTCTGGTATGAGTCTTCCAGAGAGTGCTGATGTTGGAAGTTCTTCTTCATATCATATCTTAGTTCATTTTCTGGGTAGCCAAATTAGGCTTTGGTCCTCCGTATAAACACGAACAGACCCTATGCCCACACTTTGATATGCCCTTTATACCATTGTGTAGAACTCATTGGAGGTCACCACACAGGAACTGCTTTTCTTTTTTTTAAGAGAAAGGAATATTATCAGAAAAGTGTACATCCATAGCCGATCATCTGACACACTTTAAGTGATCAAAATTAAGGATATTTAAAGCATCCATTAATCATTGATTTACAGTTAGTTTTATCCTATCAGGGAGTAATCCCCCTTTCTTTCTTTCTTTTGTTATCTTTAATCTACACTTGCATGAAGAATATTATGTTTACTAGGCTCTCCCCTATACCAGGTCCCCCCTATAAGCCCCTTTACAGTCACTGTCCATCAGCATAGCAAAATGTTGTAGAATCACTACTTGTCTTCTCAGTCTTGTACAGCCCTCCCCTTTCTCCCACCCCCCCATGCATGCTAATCTTAATACCCCTCTTCTTCTTCCCTCCCCTTATCCCTCCCTACCCACCCATCCTCCCCAGTCCCTTTCCCTTTGGTACCTGTTAGTCCATTCTTGGGTTCTGTGATTCTGCTGCTGTTTTGTTCCTTCAGTTTTTCCTTTGTTCTTATACTTCACAGATGAGTGAAATCATTTGGTATTTCTCTTTCTCCATTTGGCTTATTTCACTGGGCATAATACCCTCCAGGTCCATCCATGTTGCTGCAAATGGTAGGATTTGCCCTCTTCTTATGGCTGAGTAGTATTCCATTGTGTATATGTACCATATCTTCTTTATCCATTCATCTACTGATGGACATTTAGGTTGCTTCCAATTCTTGGCTATTGTAAATAGTGCTGCGATAAACATAGGGGTGCATCTGTCTTTCTCAAACTTGATTGCTGCATTCTTAGGGTAAATTCCTAGGAGTGGAATTCCTGAGTCAAATGGTAAGTCTGTTTTGAGCATTTTGATGAACCTCCACACTGCTTACCACAATGGTTGAACTAATTTACATTCCCACCAGCAGTGTAGGAGGGTTCCCCTTTCTCCACAGCCTCGCCAACATTTGTTGTTGTTTGTGTTTTGGATGGCAGCCATCCTTACTGGTGTGAGGTGATACCTCATTGTAGTTTTAATTTGCATTTCTCTGATAATTAGTGATGTGGAGCTTCTTTTCATGTGTCTGTTGGCCATCTCTATTTCTTTTTTGGAGGACTGTCTGTTCAGTTCCTCTGCCCATTTTTTTTTTTTTTTTTGAGAGGGCATCTCTCATATTTATTGATCAAATGGTTGTTAACAACAATAAAATTCAGTATAGGGGGGTCAATGCTCAATGTACAATCATTAATCCATCTCAAGCCTAATTCTCGTCAGTCTCCAATCTTCTGAAGCATAACGAACAAGTTCTTACATGGTGAACGAATTCTTACATAGTGAATAAATTCTTACATGGTGAACAGTACAAGGGCATTCATCACAGAAACTTTCGGTTTTGATCATGCATTATGACCTATAAACAATCAGGTCAAATATGAATATTCGTTTGATTTTTGTACTTGATTTATATGTTGATCCCATATTTCTCCTATTATTATTATTATTTTTATTTTTAATAAAATGCTGAAGTGGTAGGTAGATGCAAGATAAAGGTAGAAAACATAGTTTAGTGCTGTAAGAGGCCTCTGCCCATTTTTTAAGTGGATTGTTTGTTTTTTGTTTGTTGAGGTGGGTGAACTCTTTATATATTTTGGACGTCAAGCCTTTATCGGATCTGTCATTTTCAAATATATTCTCCCATACAGTAGGGTTCCTTTTTGTTCTATTGATGGTGTCTTTTGCCGTACAGAAGCTTTTCAGCTTAATATAGTCCCACTTGTTCATTTTTGCTGTTGTTTTCCTTGCCCGGGGAGATATGCTCAAGAACAGGTCACTCATGTTTATGTCTAAGTGGTTTTTGCCTATGTTTTTTTCCAAGAATTTAATGGTTTCATGACTTACATTCAGGTCTTTGATCCATTTTGAGTTTACTTTTGCATATGGGGTTAGACAATGGTCCAGTTTCATTCTCCTACATGTAGCTGTCCAGTTTTGCCAGCACCATCTATTGAAGAGAGTGTCATTTCGCCATTGTATGTCCATGGCTCCTTTATCAAATATCAATTGACCATATATGTTTTGGTTAATGTCTGGAGTCTCTAGTCTGTTCCACTGGGCTGTGGCTCTGTTCTTGTGCCAGTACTAAATTGTCTTGATTACTATGGCTTTATAGTAGAGCTTGAAGTTGGGGAGTGAGATCTCCCCTACTTTATTCTTCTTTCTCAGAATTGCTTTGGCTATTCGGGGTCTTTGGTGTTTCCATATGAATTTTTGAATTATTTGTTCCAGTTCATTGAAGAATGTTGCTGGTAATTTCATAGGGATTGCTTCGAATCTGTATATTGCTTTGTGCAGGATGGCCATTTTGACAATATTGATTCTTCCTAGCCACGAGCATGGGATGAGTTTCCATTTGTTAGTGTCCCCTTTAATTTCTCTTAAGAGTGACTTGTAGTTTTCAGAGTATAGGTCATTCACTTCTTTGGTTAGGTTTATTCCTAGGTATTTTATTCTTTTTGATGCAATTGTGAATGGAATTGTTTTCCTGATTTCTCTTTCTATTGGTTCATTGTTAGTGTATAGGAAAGCTACAGATTTCTGTGTGTTAATTTTGTATCCTGCAACTTTGCTGTATTCTGATATCCGTTCTAGTAGTTTTGGGGTGGATTCTTTAGAGATTTTTATGTACAATATCATGTCATCTGCAAATAGTGACAGTTTAACTTCTTCTTTACCAATCTGGATTCCTTGTATTTCTTTGTTTTGTCTGATTGCCGTGGCTAGGACCTCCAGTACTATGTTAAATAACAGTGGGGAGAGTGGGCATCCCTGTCTATTTCCGGATCTCAGAGGAAAAGCTTTCAACTTCTTGCTGTTCAGTATGATGTTGGCTGTGGGTTTATGATATATGGCCTTTATTTTGTTGAGGTACTTGCCCTCTATTCCCATTTTGCTGAGAGTTTTTATCATGAATGGATGTTGAATTTTGTCAAATGCTTTTTCCGCATCTATGGAGATGATCATGTGTTTTTTGTCTTTCTTTTTGTTGATGTGGTGGATGATTTTGATGGATTTTCGAATGTTGTACCATTCTTGCATCCCTGGGATGAATCCCACTTGGTCATGGTGTATGATCCTTTTGATATACTGTTGAATTCTGTTTGCTAATATTGAATTGAGTATTTTTGCATCTACATTCATCAGGGATATTGGTCTGTAATTTTCTTTTTTGTTGGGGTCTTTGCCTGGTTTTGGTAATAGGGTGATGTTGGCTTCATAGAATGAGTTTGGGATTATTCCCTCCTCTTCTATTTTTTGGAAAACTTTAATGAGAATGGGTATTATGTCTTCTCTGTGTGTCTGATAAAATTCCGAGGTAAATCCGTCCAGCCTTTGTTCTTGGGTAGTTTTTTGATTACCGTTTCAATTTATTTGCTCGTAATTGGTTTGTTTAACTTTTGTGTTTCTTCCTTGTTCTGTCTTGGAAGGTTGTATTTTTCTAGGAAGTTGTCCATTTCTTCTAGGTTTTCCAGCTTGTTGACATATAGGTTTTCATAGTAGTCTTTAATAATTCTTTGTATTTCTGTGGAGTCTGTCATGATTTTTCCATTCTCGTTTCTGATTTTGTTGATTTGTGTTGATTCTCTTTTTCTCTTAAGAAGTTTGGCTAGAGGCTTATCTATTTTGTTTATTTTCTCAAAGAACCAGCTCTTGGTTTTGTTGATTTTTGCTATTGTTTTATTCTTCTCAGTTTTGTTTATTTCTTCTCTGATCTTTATTATGTCCCTCCTTCTGCTGACTTTAGGCCTCATTTGTTCTACTTTTTCCAATTTCGATAATTGTGATGTTAGACTCTTCATTTGGGATTGTTCTTCCTTCTTCAAGTGTGCCTGGATCGCTGTATACTTTCCTCTTTGGACTGCTTTCGCTGCATCCCACAGAAGTTGGGGCTTTGTGTTGTTGTTGTCTTTTTTTTCTATATATTCCTTGATCTCTATTTTGATTTGTTCGTTGATTCATTGATTATTTAAAAGCATGTTGTTAAGCCTCCATGTGTTTGTGAGCCTTTTTGTTTTCTTTGTAGAATTTATTTCTACTTTTATACCTTTGTGTTCTGAAAAATTGGTTGGTAGAATTTCAGTATTTTGGATTTTGCTGAGGCTCTTTTTGTGAGCTAGTATGTGGTCTATTCTGGAGAATATTCCATGTGCACTTGAGAAGAATGTATATCCTGTTGCTTTTGGATGTAGAGTTCTATAGATGTCTATTAGGTCCATCTGCTCTACTGTGTTGTTCAGTGCTTCCATGTCCTTACTTATTTTCTGCCAGGTGGATCTATCCTTTGGGGTGAGTGGTATGTTGAAGTCTCCTAAAATGAATGCATTGCAGTCTATTTCCCCCTTTAGTTCTGTTAGTATTTGTTTCACATATGCTGGTGCTCCTGTGTTGGGTGCATATATATTTAGAATGGTTATGTCCTCTTGTTGGACTGATCCCTTTATCATTATGTAGTGTCCTTCTTTATCTCTTGTTACTTTCTTTGTTTTGAAGTCTATTTTGTCTGATATTAGTACTGCAACCCCTGCTTTCTTCTCGCTGTTGTTTGCCTGAAATATGTTTTTCCATCCCTTGACTTTTAGTCTGTACATGTCTTTGGGTTTGAGGTGAGTTTCTTTTAAGCAGCTTATAGATGGATCTTGTTTTTTTATCCATTCCATTACTCTGTGTCTTTTGATTGGTGCATTCAGTCCATTTACATTTAGGGTGACTATTGAAAGATATGTACTTATTGCCATTGCAGGCTTTAAATTCGTGGTTACCAAAGGTTCAAGGTTAGCCTCTTTAGTATCTTACCGCCTAACTTATCTTGCTTATTGAGCTGTTATATATACTGTCTTTAGATTCTTTTCTTCTCTCCCTTCTTATTCCTCCTCCTCCATTCTTCATATGTTGGGTGTTTTGTTCTGTGCTCTTTCCTGGAGTGCTGCCATCTATAGCAGTCCCTGTAAGGTGCCCTGTATAGGTGGTTTGTGGGAAGCAAATTCCCTCACCTTTGCAAATAATTTTTTATTTGAATAATTGAACATAAAATTTAGGGTGGATGGATTGTTAATTATAAAACAAGAGACTAAATATTTCTGTTTTAGTAAAACAGATGCTTATCAGAATCACAAAGATATTACTTAACATATATTGAGATCTTTTTTTGCCATAACTTTTCAAGAAAGGAACTATTAATTTCCCATTTAAAAGGTAAGTAGACTAAGGGTTGGTAGCCTCAAGATTCCTGTCAGAGCTGGGAGATTCTCTCAACAACAGAAATTTCTTAAGTAACAATTCTCATATTTAGAAGTCTAGAAAGTCAGTTAACAAACATCAAAATCAAATAACAAAAATAAAAAGGCTAACAGTTATCATGTCATAAATACATTGTTTCATTGTTTCTATTCCATTAGCAAATGCAGGAAAATTACTCAACCTCTTTGAGGAAACTGATTATAATTCTGTGATGATTTGTCAAGAAAATAATGAAATCAGTGATGGTGGTGTTCAAGGTTCCTGAAAAGGGAAGAAGTTGTTTGCTCTGAGAAGGATCATCTCTTAGGTGTTCCTGACAGGCAGACCAAACACTTTTGTCCCCCTGTTATTACGAGTAAATCAGAAACTAATTCAAACAATCTAACATGTTTAATAATTAAAATTTATTAAACTACCTTTTCATTCATCTATTATAATTGATTTCAAAAGGATTTAGGCACCCTATTCCAAAAATACATGTATCAGGAAGAGAGAAAAATCAATAAATTTCACATTTCAAGCATCCAGTACCAAAATCTTCACATAGCATTGCTATATTCTGGCCAACATACCTAACCTTTCACCTTTTCATCTAGAAATAAGAACTTTCTCACTAAATTATTTGAATAATCACCTTGGCTATTTTTCTTAAAGCCACTTGGATTACAAGAAAATGACATGATTATCAGAGAATGTAAGTCCAAATTACTAGCACAGAAGTTAGATTTTTTTTTAAGAAGAAAATAATTGTTTCACAATACATGTAAACAAAACAACCTATTATTCTAGAAGTTACTATTGTTGGAATTCCCTATACATAAAACAGAAAAGTAAACCAAAAAATAGTACATAATTTGAATGAAGTCTTTGAGCAAATTTAAAATATGGCTATAAAAAATTAAATGCTATACATTCTCTCCCAGTACGATTATATCAATACTATATTAAAGTACTTTCTTGCATACTTGCAAAGTTCAATGTGCTGCCCAAAATCTGTAATTTGCACTTTAGTAGTCTGGACTGAATATCAGGAATAAACACATCAGATTCAGAAGAGCCACACAGATAGTGAATGAATGAAGAAAGCTGTGTGGGACAGAGGCGCACTGAAGAGCTGAGCTCTCTCAAGGAATATCCAGAAACTATTTCATCTCAATAGTATCATGCAGGGAAGATGAGAGAAGTACTTCATCATCTTGTGATATTTCAAGAGGAACATGAAATTATGAATTTTATACTTAATACTTTTATTTAAAAATATCTACCTATTCAACTTTAAAAAAACAAAAAAAAAGCATCTGGCTTGTGAGAACTTAAGAAATATATATTTTTTTTGCAAGAAGAGATTGTATTGTATACTATCTCAGGAATTCGAAGGTATGTGGCTCTCAATTTTAGCATGTACCAGACTCACCCAGAAGGCTCTTTAAAATATGAATTTGGGGACCCCTTGCCCAGAGTTTCAAAAGGTCGGGGGTCAGATAGAGTATGTGGTCACCAGCAAGGTTCCAGGCGATGGGGCTGCTGCCCCACTAACTTACATGCTGCGTATTCTCTTAACAAGGACAAATCAGTAGCCTTCATGAACTTTTTAAGCATTTCTTAAGTACAGTATGTTTGCAAGTATTTGCATGGTCATAAATTTTCTTTCCTCCTAAGTATATTTCTAGGTGTGGAATTAACTTTTTAAGAAATTGCTGAACTGTTAAACAAAGTGACTTTTGCACTTTACCTACAAGACATTAATGAATATTCCAGATTTTGCACCTCCTCTCCATCACTTAGTATTTATCATTTGGGTTTGGATTATAGACTTCCTGTTAGGTATGTAGTAGTATCTCACAATTTTAGTTTGCATGGCTCCAATAATTAATAATATTGTGTTCCTCACATGCTTACTAGCATTTAAAAAAAATCTTCTCTGGCACAATGTCTATTCAAATCATTTGTCCATTTTTAATTGATTTGTCTTGTAATTCTTAGATAAGTTATTTATATAATTTGGATGCAAGTAGTTTATCAAATACATGATTTGCAAATACATTTCCCACTGTAGCTTGTCTTTTCATTCCTATGGATTTTGAAAGGAAACATTTTAAATTTTATTAGAGACTAATTTATCGATTTTTTATTTATGGGTCATGATTTCACTACTTTGGTGGAGTGTTCTATATATGCCAATTAAAACAAGTTGCTTGATAGTGTATTTAAGAATCCTCTACACTTGCTATTTTTGGTTGTTTTCCTATAAATTGCTAAGAGTGGGGTACTGAAGACTGTGAGCAATATTAAATGTTTCATTTTGCCTTTTAATCTGTCAGTTCTTGCTTCATATATGCAGGTACTCCATACAATTATAAGTGCATGTATACTTATAACCTATACTCCATAGGTGCATATACGTCTATAACTGTTGTATCTTCCTGATGTATTGACTTATGTCATTATGAAATATTCTTCTTGGCAATATTTCTCATGTTTTTTAAGCCTTCTAGTGCTCTTACAGTACCCATTTGCAAATATTTCTTTCAGCATTAGCCTATGCATTTGAACTTAATGAGTCTCTTATATACAACATACAGATGGATATTTTTTTAATCCAGTCCTACTTCTTTTTTAGTTGGGCACTTAGTCAATTTCAGTTTAATTTAATTATTAATATGATTGGATTTATGCCTGCTATTTTGTTATTGTCTCCTATTACTGAATGACTTTTGCTCTTTTCTTCCTTAAATAGCAATTAACATGTCCCCAAATGATCACAATACTAACATCAAAGATTATTGATCACAGATCACATAACAAATATAATAATAATAATGAAAAATATTTGAAATATTGTGAGGTTACCAAAATGTAACATAAGGACAAGAAGTAAACAAATACAGCAGGAAAACTGGTGCACACAGACTTGCTCACCACAGCATTGCAACAAACCTTCAATCTATAAAGAACACAGTATTAGTGAAGTGCAATAAAACAAGCTATGCCTGTATTTTCCGTAAGGCTCTTGGACATTTCTGCCACACAGACACCGGCTCTATAGTTTAGGGATGTGTGCCTGCTCTGTTCTCTGTTTTGCATGCACACAGTTCTTATCAGTGTGGGATATATGGAAACTTTATCAAGCTGTTTGTGTCCATGCCCTCCACAATTACCTGTCAAATTCTTGGCTAGTCCAGTGACCCACTGCATGTGCCACATAGGCCTACACACTAAGTCTAAGGGAAACACTAATCAACCATTTCCTTGCCACTAAGGTAACCGCTTTAACCAACAACACCCCAAAACAAGCGAGTTCCCCTTCGGCAAGGGCAGCAAGGTAGGCGCCTCCATGGTTGAGCTACCAAACTGACACAGCAAAGGAAGGGAGTCAAGGAGGAATCTCCAGGCAAAAACCACAGAACAGCACTATTCTTACATGAAGTTCAAAATCTTACCCAAATCAATACTACTCGCTTCATGTTTTTTTGCTTTTTGTTGAATTCTAGAGTAAAAAATTGTTCACTGTGACCAGTTTGTCTAGATTTATACTGTTTTTGGTGGGCAAAGGACTAGTTGACTTTTCACTTGGTCATGCCATCCACTGACCTTTAATCAATTTATACAAGATTACTTAAACATAACAGAAGATCAAGAAATTTGATTCTCTTTGTGCAGATGAAGATAATGAGGCAAAAAAGTGTATGAAAATAACCAGATATGAACCAAAAATTAATGACCAATTTGAACTGAAACCCAACTTTGATTAACATCCGTATTCCATCTATGACTTTACAATTTTCGAAGCCAAAGAATTCAGAATACTTAATAGCGATTAGCTGTTAACTCTAAAATAAGATAAATTTTAATAATTGGAAGCCTTTGAATCCCAATCAAAAGGATAATATTGCATTCTTTCTTAAATAATGAATTCATGTAGTGAAAAGATATTTGAAGGGAAAAACTTTTCTTACCAGTCATAACTTTTCTAAAAATCAATTTTGACAACATCTCATTTTACAGATGATATCATGGAAACTATCTGAGAAGAAAGAATTCCATTTCCTTTGTTCATGAAAGATGTTCAAACTGAAGACAATACATTCTTTCAAACAACTAAAACAAATCATTCCACAAGCATGCTCTCTAGCCTTAATTGGCTAAAAATAATAGGTCAGTGTTCTATATTAACAACTGATTCCCTCATACAGTTCAGTCAACAATCAGGAGATAATTTTCCTTACAGCAAGCTCAGTATACCTAAGAATATTTATGTTAAAATTGTACTCCATGGACACATCTCTTGCCAAAAAACGCCCAGAGGGGCCCCCGTCACCAGGGCCCGCAAATATATGGGGCAACCAGCACGCAAGTGTCAGAACAACCAGGCCCCCCAAGGAGAGCCACTTCAGGTTCCGCGGGATTGGACATCCGTGCCACCACCAGAATAGTGTTGACTCCACAGATGGGAGTTCAGCCTATCCCTTCAGACTTTAAAGGCCCCCTACCACCAAATACCATTGGGTTACTCCTAGGGCGCTCTTCTGCTGCATTGAAAGGCCTGGTGTTCATCCCGGAGTCATAGATCAAGATTATGAAGGACAGGTAAAAATCATGTGTTCGGCTCCCAGAGGAATCTATCCTATATCCCCGGGAGACCGCTCAGGCAAGGAAACAATATAAAAAATGAACAAGTGGGACTACATAAAATTAAAAAGCTTCTGTACAGCAAATGACACTGTCTGCAGAACAAAAAGGCAACCTATAGTATGGGAGAATATATTTGTAAATGATTTATCCAGTAAGGGGTTAACTAGAACCCTCTGTGTCCCCATGGAACACACCCATATTTGTAACCCAAAATGCTTATGGAAAGTGCTCATAATAGATATTAAAGATTGTTTCTTTTCTATACCTCTAATCCAAGGACAGGGAAAGAAAGCCAGATTTCAGTGGAAGGTCCTCCCTCAAGGAAGCTGTACGTTCAGCGAGCGCTAGACCCAATTCGTAAGACCTATCCCACGCTAAAGATCATCCATTACATGGATGACATCCTTCTTTGCTCCCCACAACCAGCGGAAATAGAAGAAGCATATATGATATGTTAGCAAATTCCTAGGAGCAACCATTTACACAGATGTAATTTGCCCCCAAAAGCTTAAGACATAATCAATTGCGAAATTTGAATGACTTCCAAAAACTCCTAGGGGATATTAATTGGTTGCGCCCATACTTAAAGATACCCACCACTGAATTGACTCCACTTGTCCTTCCCACCCCAGAGCTGCCAACAGCAGTCTTATGGCAGCACGGCCCACTGATCTGGATTCATCCCCAAGCCTCTCAGGCTAGGACAATAGAGTACTATCCAGCAGCCAACTTGCTTACAGTTTCTCAGGAACCTTTGATAATCATTTCCCTAAACATCCCCTCATCAACTTCGCCAAAAATCATCTCCTAGTATTTCCTCGGGTCACTAGCCTAACCCCGCTGCCTCATGGAAAAACAACACGGACGGGTCTAAGACAGGCACAGGTGCCTATGTCCATGATGGCAAAGTTGTGACAAAACTACACGCCTGACACTCAGGCAAGGAAACAATATAAAAAATGAACAAGTGGGACTACATAAAATTAAAAAGCTTCTGTACAGCAAATGACACTGTCTGCAGAACAAAAAGGCAACCTATAGTATGGGAGAATATATTTGTAAATGATTTATCCAGTAAGGGGTTAACACCCAAAATATATAAAGAGCTGATATGCTTCAACACCAAAAAACAAATAACCTGATTGAAAAATGGGCAGAGGACCTGCATGGACACTTCTTCAAAGAAGAAATACAGATGGCCAACAGGCACATGAAAAGATGGTCCAGTTTGCTAATCATTAGGGAGATGCAAATCAAAACCACAGTGAGATATCAACTCATACAAGTCAGAATGTCCAGTACCCAGAAGACAAGAAATAATAAGGGTGGGTGAGGATGTGGAGAAATGGAACTCTCCCACACTACTGGTGGGAATGTCAATTGGTACAAGCACTGTGGAAAACAGCATGGAGGTTCCTCAAAAAACTAAAATAGAAATACTATTCTACCCAGTAATTCCACTTCTAGGAATTTACCCGAAGAAAGCATAATCTCTGATTTGAAAAGATATATGCACCCCTATGTTTACTGCCACATTATTTACAATAGCCAAGTTATGGAAACAACCTAAGTGTCCATCAACAGATAAATGGATAAAGAAGATGTAGTACACACACACAATGGAATATTATTCAGCCATAACAAGAAAAAGAAATCCTGCCATTTGCAACAACATGGATGGATCTAGAGGGCATTATGCTAAGTGAAATAAGCCAGGTGGAAAAAGACAAATACCATATGATTTCACTTATTTGAATATAAAATCAAACCAAATCAAAATGAACAAAACAGCAGTAGACTCCTAAACACTAATAAGTGACTAGAGGCTACTATTGGGGAGGGGTTGGGGTGGCTATGTGGAGAGGTTGAGGGGGATAAAGGTGGACAAAAATCCTCAATCGTAATGTAAGTTGGTCCTGGGGAGGGTAGTACCGCATCGGGAATATAGTCCATGATTATGTAACATCTTCTTATGTTGACAAGTAGTAACTGCACTAGTAGGAGTGAAGATTTAGTAATATGAGTAACTGTTGAGCCACTACCTTGTATATTTAAAACTAATATGTGATTATATATCAATGATACTTCAATTAAAAAAATACATTCCATATCAAGACTACATACTAACATAAATGTTTACATATTACAATATACTGTAACATGAATAAATCAATAATATAGTCATACACCATTTGGATATAATTATTATATACAAATAGTCTGAGTCATAAGATATCAAACTATTGGTGAATGTTTCATTTGAAACATATAATGTAGAAGAAGCTTGAATTTTGGGGTATGACACATCGGCCCATTGTGCAGCCCTGATTTGGGTAACACAGTCTCACTCCAGTTCAAAACTTCCTTGTACATGATCCCAAACTTCATCTTCACTTTTTCCAGGTCAGCATTAAGGTGCTTATGTGTCCCAGATTAAAAATAAGACATACGGAGTGGTTCGAATTAGACTTTTCTGCAAACAAGAATGATTGTTCTGGAAATTATACTCTTTTGCTACATTTTACCATGTCTTGAAAAGAGTGTTATCAAGTTGTCTCCATTAAGCAGCAGAGGAAAAATCATTCTGCCCAACAAGGAATTCTCTCTTATTTGGATAATGATTGGGTACATGTCCACGACACGTCACTTAAGTGACTTGGTCTAATGACCTTTAAATTAGAGTGATAACATTGTTGATAGCGGGGGCAAGACATGATGATCCAATTGCTGCAATGGATATAGAGATGTTGGCAATAATCAGCAAAAGAAATAATCAGCAGGAGGAGTAGAACAGTTTTATTTGCACAATAGGAAAAATGTTTTAGCATTTTTTATTATTTATTAATCTAACTACCTATCTCAATACACTTTCCATGACTTATTGATCTGTATTAATAGCATCTTAACAATTAGGTTTATATAAAGCTATAAAGAACAGTATTTGATGGAAAATAGCATTAAAAGGATAATTTTTAGAATATCTGTCATTAATAATAATGATTTAATATAGTTTATATATGCTTAAAAGTATATGCCCACTTTCAAACATCTAGACAGACTTTTGGGTTTTATATAATATTTTTTCAAACTCACTTGCATGGAAATATTTTCTTCATTTGTTGATGTTTAAATAACTTTCAGGAAAAACAAACATTCTGCTACAATTCTATATGATTAATTATAAATGTTCAAGGTCAATGTATGCTCATTAAAGCAGTGCTTTCCAACCTCAGCACTATGGAATTTGGGATGGGTAATTCTTTGCTGTAGAGGGCTGTACTGTATATAGACTATTTATCAACATCCCTGATCTCTACTTAACAGAAGACAGTAATATCCCTCCTACCAAGCAGTAACAACCAAAACTGTCTCCAGACATTACCTAATATCCCTGGGGAGGTAAAATCACCCTCCATTGAGAACCAATTCTTTAAAGTGATTTTTCTTTTGCATCTGCCTAAATTCTAATTACTCCCAAAGGATTTCAACTCAAATAATAAGAAGAGTCAAACAGGAAAAAGAAATGATGGATTTTGAGAAAGGCATTGTGATAAGGGATGGCTTTTCAATTAAAAGCATTTTTAAACCAATTAATTTCAAGTCATCTGTACTGAATGTGAGGATCTGCAAGAGAGAGTGCCATGACGAGATGCTGTTTAAAATCTCAAGCTGCTTGTTAAGCCTGGGGAAATGGCAGGATGTTTAGCAACGCCTATTTCATCAAACTGCTTTGTTCTTACTTCATCTAGAGCAATTCATCTTATAAAAAGAAAGGAAAATTTTTAACCGTTACACATACAAACCAAAACTGGTTAGAGAAAAATACACACGATTGGTAAATGTGTGTGTGTGCGTGCACACACACACACACACACACACACACACACACACACATTGACATAACAACACTTTTTCTTAGCGGTTCACCTATTTCCCCCACTTTTTAAAATTCAAATGATGTTAAACATGGTTACTGGAAGAGCTAGTTGACCTTACTCTTATGTATTTATGAAGCCTATAACCAATAATATATTCGCTGATTTAGTGTTCAAGGGCCTTACCTTTTCTAAAAGACCTTGGCATTTATATTCAAAGATTGTGTAATGCTACCTTGAATTTACTTGCATATCAGCATTGATTTCTGATTGATTTATTTTATCCCCACAAGGATGTAGAAAGCTCATTTGGTTAGCACTGCCTACTGTATACAGAAAAACATTGAGAATTGAAAAAAATCTGAATAAATATTTGAAGACTTAAATTGAGGGATATTTTTGTTTTGTTTTGTTTTGTGGTCATCCTACTTTTACCATCTCCATCAGACAAGCCAATATTTTAAAAAATAGTAAAAAGCAAGCATCCAAATTTCTGGTGAACTGGCAACTTTGCAAGGTTTAGTATTAGAAAATATACTAAGGGAATTAAGGTTAGAATAGATTTTAACTCAAATTTTCCTGGGGTTCTTATATATGCTTGACTCTGAATCACTTCTGGAAGTTTCAAATAAAGTACAGGACAACATTTACCTTAAAGTGTTGTTGTAAGTTTGGTTGGGTTTCTTCCATGTTAACATAAGTAATTCTAGATTTTGATGAAATATCATTGTAACAAAGATAAACATGTAGAAAACAAAACATTACAGAATCAAATGAATTACACAGTTCAGTAGGACAATAGAACCATTTAAAACTACTTCTAAAGCAGCAACTTATATTAAACTCTCATAGTGGAAAATATTCAATTTTGCCATGCAACAACTCAGTAAAAAGAAAATGTGTACCATCTTTTTGCTGAGCCTCCCGGTGCTGGCACCTAAAACTTCTTGCCTTGTGGAAGTGAGATGGAAAGTTTTAGTGTGTGAACCTTGTACTCTGTAATTTTAAGTAGTCTGTTAGTAGCCAAAAAATAAAAATATAAATATTTGGATGATGTGAAAGGGATATCTTAGAGAAAAATGACTTGCTGAAAAGAACAGGTTAAATGGGCTTCATAAAAATTCCAACAATTAGTGTAAACTGGATTTTCTTTTCCTGTATATCTTTTGTTCTTCTTCATGTATATCTTACTGCCCATGTGAAGAAATCTTAAAAACGAGTCACAACCACTTTTCTTTATTCGGCCTTTCTACTGCACTGTCACCTTACCTTTACAAAATGGCCCACTCTCACAGGCAATTTTTCCCCAACACAGCTTCCAGTGACCTTTCTATGACTGAGTCATAAATCCCTAAACATAGAGGATGAAATCACTGACAGTGTCTTACGTATGGTGGTGAGAATGCACTATAATAATTGCTCTGTAATTACATGGTAATTATTGACCATTTAAGTACATTTAAGAACAGGGTGAGTACTATGTAATCAAAGACTAATTATCTGATTATTTCTGTCTTTTAAACTGCAGGCTTACAAGATATAAAATTGCAAGTAACATGGTGATTAGTCATTGAACTACATGCTAACTTGAAGTATAATTATGAAGTAATCTGTAGAAATTGTATTTGTATTGTGGTTTCCCTGAACAGTAATTGCAGAGTAGCTATACTGTAATACACATTCTATAAAGTGATAATAAGAAAAAAAATCATCCATACATGATACTAATAGAGCATAAACACATTAACCAAAACCATCACATAAGTTATTAAAGAAACATGTGAATGGTGATACATATTTTACAAGACAGGTAATTGGGATCTAAAGTAAGCATTGTTATTATTTACCTATAAAATACAGAAGTGCTATTGTATCTTTTAATAGTATATAACTTCCTTGCACATTCCTCTTAAAAAATTGTGATAGGGCAAATATCTGAGAAAAGGATGGCGAGCCGAATTAATATTGCCACGGTCAAAAGAGATGGAGTTCCGCAACTGGTCAGCTGCACTGGAGTTCAGTGGCTGAACCGAAACCAGGTGACTGATGGGGCCCAAGCTGGAGTCATTTACACACCCTCATTAGCTTTTCTGAAATTACTAAGTGACATGAGAAATGTCTGTAAAACTATTTAAAATGATGCTTAAACACAACTACAGATATTTACTTAAAATTATTCTCAAAACTTCTACTTATAGTTTGAAAAAATAATAATAAAGGATCCTCCCTTGAGATTTTATCTGATTAGGATGTAGAAACCCCCCAAATACAGCAATTGTAGAGTAGCATGGATGCATACCAGGAGAAGGATTTGGGGAACTATGGTTTACACATGTGTTTGTTATAAAAGTTGAAAAAGAACTATTTTGTTGAGCAATGGTGCTAAACATTAATAATCTGTAATGTTTTTTAAAGTAAGTAAAAATTTCTTCTTTGGTAACATGATCAAAAACACTGATAACATGAATTTTGAAATAAAGATCATGCTGATTCCATCACAAAATAATGATACTTTGTATCTAATAATGGCATGGAGATCTGAAATGTGTTAATATATCACTGTCTATGAAAAATGTCTTTGAGCAATGGGTAAAAACTTCTTATCTAAGGGACAAGGGTGATCGTGACAGCATCCAAAAATGATAATACTATCAAAACGGAACCTGGTTACTTCTTAACTTTTTACTATATTTTTCAACATAGCCTTAGTCTAGTTATTTTCAGTGTTTGTCTATCTTCTCTTACAGTTCCTTGTAATATAATATGCCTTTAAGTATTTTTGTATGTTTTATTTTAGTTTAAGCCATGATTTATATTGTTTTGCCTGCTGTTCCTTCTCCATGGAATTCTACACTACAATAAATTGCAATCTGAAGCACTTTCAAATATTGTCTTGTACAATTAGCTAGACACAAATGCATAGTCAAGTGAAATGCTATTAGTAGTCACTTATGAACTTGTTAATCTTTTGACCCCAGCAGCTACTCATAAAGTGAAATCCAAAATGGACTGGAGTAGATTTATTTGATCAACATCGATTAATTCATGTATCATTACTGAAGTATTTCCTTTGATTGAGATCTCATTAAAGGTCTCTGCCTTATATCAAAGTGTCACTAATCCTTCTAAGACGGGAATGCCATTTTATTAAGGCTGTATTTTCTAATCTAATAACTAAAAAATTATTTGTAATTACTTTCCCAAAAGTAAATCTTTACACTCTTAATTTTTAAAATAGGTTACTATACACTACTTTATGAAACATAAACAAATGAAGATAGGTAATAAGTAAGGATCATAGGTTGAATAATGCCTTTGGTCAGCCCGAGGAAAGGACTTAGAAATTAACATGGCTTGCCATTCTGTATACACAATAGCTCATTTCAAGTTCCTTCCTCGTTTGATCACTTATCAACAGATAGAGCCTACATCTTAAAATTCTTGTCTGAGAGTTAAAAAGTAAAATGACTTACATAAAACATGAAGAGATACTTTAAGTAATTTACCATATAATATTGGATGTCCCATGAAAATATACATGATATCAAGCTACCCATTATATTAAGTTCCTGAGGAAAAATGTGCTACCATACAAGATATAGAAGG
Organism: Manis javanica; assembly: GCF_040802235.1. NCBI lineage: Eukaryota > Metazoa > Chordata > Mammalia > Pholidota > Manidae > Manis > Manis javanica. The sequence continues at coordinate 59,823,777 of NC_133161.1, read as the reverse complement.
TGGTTCAAACTGACCTCTTAATAATCTCACCATGAATCATTTATATAATTTACCATTAGACTAAACCTCTCCTTAGTCTTTCTTTCCCCCTAATTCATTGCTCTTGAATGGAATGACATTTCTCATAAAACAGAGAAGCTAGCAGAAAATGTCATGCATGAATACAAACTAAATTTCCCAGTTATTTTTATGCAGGCCATTTCCTTTATATGGTAACTTAGGAAAATATATAGTATACTAAATAACCTAAATCTATACTAAAACACATAAAAGCCTATTATATAATGTGGAGTAAAAAGAACAATTTTAATCTGTTTAATAACATTACTAAATATTTTGTAACTATTTTACATTTCTATATTGGTAAACATATATAAAAGGAAGCTTGTGTCCCCAAATATACCTCATCTATCCCTGCACAAAAGGGAATATTCACTTTGACCATTTAACATTCAAGATCTTGCTGGTGGTTATATCCAAAGCAATAAAAGGGGGAAAAAAGGAATTAAAACATCCAAATTGGAAAAGAGAAAAGAAAGCTATGCTTTCATTTGTAGACAATTTGATCCTCTGTGTAGAAAATCCCAAACCAACAAGCCTGACCAAAAAGTCACTGGAGTATATGAGTTTAGCATGTCACAAGATATTTTAAAAAATCTAGGAAAATCAATTATATTTCAATATACTAGCAATGGACAATCTTGAAGTAAAATCAAGAAAACTATTTCATTTATAATAGCTCCTAAAACTAAGATATTTAGTAATACATCTATCAAAAATAGCAGAAGACTTGTACAATGAAAACTATGAAACACTGCTGAGTGTAATGAAGGCTTAAGTAAAGCAAAGATATTTTATGATCATAGATTGGAAAAATGAGTATTATCAAGATAACAATTCTTCAGAAATGCCCTAAGATTTAATAAAATACTTATAAAGTACCAGTAGGATATTTTGGATAAATTGACAAGATGATTCTATAATATACATGGAAATAGAAAAGACTCAAGGTAGTCAAAACAGTTTTGAAAAGAACAAAATTGGACGACTTACACTATCTTATTTCAAAACTTATTAGGAAGCTATGGCAATAAGAACAGGCATGTAGAACAATAGAACAAATTCAAGAGTCCCAAAATAAATCCTTACATTATCGTCAACTAATTTTTGACAAAGACATCAAATTATTTCAGTGGGAAGGAAGATAGAATTCTTAGCAAATGGAGTTGGGGTAACTGAATATCAATATGCAAAAAACAAGTTAGACCCTTCCTTCAAACATTCTGCAAAAATTCAAAATGGATCCCACATCTAAATAAATGGGTTAAAACTATAGAATTTCTAGAAGAAAATACAGGAGAATATCTTCATGACCTTCGGGTTTGGCAAAGAGTTCTAAAATATGATACCAAAAGAATGATCCACAATGGACTTCATTAAAATTAAAACTATTGAACAACACAAGACACCATTAGGAAATTGAAAAGACAAGTCACTGACTAGAGAGAAGTATTTGTAAATATATTTCTGATAATAGAATTGTAACCAGAATATAAAAAGAATATAAATATATTTATAGAAGAGAATATAAATATATAAATAATTATATATATATATTTATCAATAATCTTTATATGAATCAACATGTTTGTAGAATACAATATAATCTTTATATGAATCAACATGTTTGTAGAATACAATATAGATATACTATAATCAACAAGAAGACAATAAACCTAATTTTTTAAAAATGGGCCAAAGGTTTGAATAGACATTTCATCAAAAAAGATATATAAATTCACATGTTACCTACCATGCATGTGAATAAATGATCACTATCATTACTCATTACAAAAATACAAATTAAAATCATAATGAATTACCACTGCCTACCTAATATAATGGCTATAGTAAAAACAGACAATATCAAGAGTTGGGGATAATATGGAGAAACTGTAGTGTTCATTTATATAATGCTGGTGGGAACATAAAATGTTACAGCCCCTTTGAAAAACTGTTTTCCAACTTCTTAAATTGTTAAACAGACACTTTCTAGTCTATTCTTAGGAATCTATCCAGGAGAAATAAAGATACATGTCCACACAGAAAAAAAATGTATGTGAATGCATTATCTATAATACCCCAAACTAGAAATAATTCAAAAACTCATTAATTAATGAAAGTATATATAATAGTTGATATAGCCATACAGTGGAAGACTGTTCAACATATTTTTAAAAGTGAATTACTGATGTATGCTATAATATTAATGAACTTAAAACATTATGCTATGCTAAGCGAAAGAAACCAGATGCAAAGGACTGCATATTGTATGATTCCATTTATAAAAACTGTCTAGAAAAGACACATTTATAGAGACAGAAAACTTATCAGTGATTGTGACTGAAGATGGAAGTTGGTATTAACTGCAAATGAACACTAAGAAATTATTGAATTGTATACTTAAAATGACTGAATTTTAGATGATGTAAATTATACCTCAATTGCTATCAGAAAATCAGAGGAAAAAATGACACAACAAAAATTTGTCAAGCACAATAAAAAGCAGTAAATGATGAGTAAAGGAACTAAATTTCATGGGACCTATAGAAAACAAAGACACTGGTAGATGGGAAAACATCCATATCACTAATTATAGTAAAGTACTATCACATCAAATAGCAGAGATTATTAGCCTAATACAAAACAAAATGCAACTATATTCTGTCCATAAGAAATATGGTTTAGATTCAAGCACAAAAATAGTTTGACAGCAATGGGACAGAAAGCCATAATAGTAAATAGTAACTGTAAGAGAACTGGAGTAGACAGACTAACATATGAGAAAATAACCTTAAAACATTAAATATTGTTAGAGACAAAGAATGAGGTTTCATACTGACAAATGGTCAAACATAAAGAAGATACATAATAATCATAAGTGTATATACCATATAACAGTAGACCTCAAGATACATGAAATAAAGTCACAAAGTTGAAAGAACATACAATTTAATAATTATATTTGGAGAGTTAAATAATCCACTCTTAATATTTGAAAACACAAATAGAAAATCACTAAAGACATAGACGACGAAAACACTATCAACCAAAATGAATTAACCTGACATTTCTTGAACACTCCATCCAACAACAGAAGCTAAACATCCTTTTCAAGTACACATGGAGTATTACCCAGGATAGATCTTGTATTAGACCATTAAAAATATCAATAATTTTACTTTCCTATAATTATCCAAAGAATGCACTTCAACTGCAACAAAATTGGAAATCAACCCTAGGAAGAAAGAAACTGAGAAATCCCCAAATATTTGTTAAATACCACAAGTCTAAATACCCCCAGAAAATCACAAAGGAAACTAGAAAATTTCTGACCTGAATGCATATCAAAACATAATGTAACAGATGCATGGACTGCATACAAAGCAGTGCATAGAGGGAAACTTGTATCTTTGCAACACTATCATTTCAGGAGGCTCCAAAAAATCCTTTGATAAAAATCCAATAAAACTCATTATAATAAAAAATTATTTACCATCTAGCATTAAAAAGGAACCTCCTTGGTTTTCCAGCAATAATTTTTAAAATTTTCATTTTTTATTTCAAAAATTCATGTAATGCACATTCTTCTTGGAATTCATGGTAATTCAGTAACAAAAAGCGCAATTTTACAGTTGCTAACCAATTGCTCAAATAGTCACACTAAACAGGTTTATTCCTAGTGCATGCCCTTTCTTCACTTTCACACAATTGATTTGCTGCAATAGTTAATCAAGATTTAGAGGTGTATATGTGACCACTAACTAAATAGGCACAGTATGTGGACTGTCTTTCAGGAGTGAATACTTCAGGGTGTAATACTCAGGGTTTTCCTTAGTGATCTCATACCGTTTTAATTCTACATAGTGATTTGCAAAATCATTTTGACTAATCTGTAGCAAGAATTTTCATGCGATAAGAAGACAAAATATCATTATGCTTATTTCCCTTATTTATGTACTACTCATTCGTGAACTTACCACATCAGTGATTTTACTTAAGTGAAATATTTGATAGCATGCACAGACCCTGTATTTGATCTTCTAAGCTGTAGGCAAATAATATGCCAGGATCAATAATATCATTTGATAAAGGAATTTTTATATACATCATTTCTGGGATATATTTATTACTAATCTTGAAATTGCTTTTATAATAACCTCAGCAACAATATGACATATTTATGAAAATGTGACTTTAATGATGCCTTTGAAGTGCTAGTCTCTTCCTTGCCTTTGGCAAAAATAATACTGATCAGTTTTGTAAACATTATATTATGATTGTTCTGAAATAACTCAATTGGTTTACCAGACAGGTTATTGTGCTTTGTTTGAAAATTAAGCAAAAGTTCATGCCCCACATTGGCAGAGATATCCGAACTAAAAAGCTCTAGGGGAAGGTAAAATAAATCATCAATCCAATAAAATCAAATTTTAAAAGATTTTTATGTTCATAATTCCTATCATATCATTTTCTGTTTAGGCTGCTTCTACAAAGTCATCACACTTGCTAATTCTCTTCTCTGAGAATACAGAGTCATATGTTTTAGACTTGTAATATGTTCTGGTTCACTATTTGAATTACAACTTCATAACTAGTCTTTATCATTACATTTATATTTCAATAGTTTATTTTGAGGCTTTGGCTCATTTTCAAAGAATTGTGGATAAATCTCAACATTACAATAGTAATGGCAAATACACATTTAAAATACATAAGCAATGAATCAAATAATAGAAAAATATAAGGTGAGAGTTAATATAGCCTGTTATCTCATCTGAACATGTTCTCAGAAAAATAATGATCAACACTGTCTTTTTAGCATAGATATAATGTTTCAAATACAATGATTATTAATAATAAGCAGAGTATGAAAATAACAATTAACCTTTTCTAATCTGTGCAATATATGTGAACAAAACTACTTCACTGTGGTTTATTTGAAGCCACTGGACAAATTGTTGATATTTGATAGACTATAAAGATACACTAGGGTCTCATGGTCTACCATTTGTGAAACACTCTATTAAAAATGTCTTTTTTTTTCCCTCCCAGACACACTCCTATGACAAATGCTGCCCTGTCCAAGTGATGCAGCTGTAGTATTATGATAACTATGACTCTCTGCTAATAAATATTAAAATGAAAATCATTCACAAACACAGGTCAACTATAGTATTTCACTTGTGACGCACACTGAAGTGCTTCTAAACTGGAAAAAAATATTTGACAATGCCTTAGAGCCCAAATGGAAAAGCGAATTTATAGACAATACATCCTGCTTGTTAAACACACAAATGGAACAGGAGTGAACTAAGCCCACTGAGGATAAACAAATAATAAAAGATAAAATATCATTGCATGCCCCCACAAATACAGGCCTAGAATAACACTTTTTAAAGTACTTATTTGTGTTTTAGAGGTCTCATTAAGAAATGATACACTGATAGATATTTATAGAGAACTACACAGAAGCAACCTAATCTTAAGATTTTTTAAATTTCCCAAAGCACACAAATGACTTACTCTCTTAGTCATGGACCACCTTCTTCTACATTCTATCAAATTTCCCCAGAAATCATATCCACATCAATCAGTTCTCAAGTTTTTAATACCACATCTTCTTTTCTGTTACAGACCTGAATTTCCAGCTCAACATCAGTATGTCAGAGAATGTTTCTGAAGTCATAACATGTCAACTTAAATTTAAATCTATTAAGAAATTCTCTGTTGTTTCATTTGTCATTAGCATATTTTGACTTCTAATATTCCTATCCTAATAATACCTTCTATTTTATTACATCATCATTTCATACCCTGGAAACTGTACTACCCTCTGAATTCATTATTGGCCTCCCTACCTCTACTTTCATACACATTTTGTTGGCTGCAGTCAGACTATTCTTCCTAAAATATCATTCCTTTCAAATGATCAATTATTTTTCCAAAATCTTCCAGCTGTTCTTTATAGACTACATCTTAACCCCCAAACTCCTTTTTGATTTTTCAAGGTGTCCCATACTAATAATTTCCAGCTATCTATGATCACCTACTTCTCCCCTCCAAGAACCCCTGTCAAGCCACAGTAGTCACTCTTCACTAAACATGGCTTATGCTACCTGGATTCTCCATTTCATAACTTTGCTCACACTACTCTTCTTGTCCAGAAAACTTTCATGTATTTTGTTTTCCTATTAATTCCTATACTCCTTTATATGATCCTGGAGAAGATTTTCTGTGTAATTTTAGCAGTTTTGCATTTCACTACTTTTCCTGGTTACCTGGTTACTGTAGCTGTCTCTCCCTTGCAGAGGCAAAATATTCAAAACTCAAATATGAATATAATGCTTCTGTTTGCCAGTGGTCCAAACACACACTGCAAGGGTTCTTTCTTCCTGGGAATTTTTTCCTGAGACTTCAACCATGCTTCCTGTGAACACTGGCAACTCAAACTATCAGAGGACTTCAGGGGATTTTGTTGCACAGTGAAAACGCCCTCCACTATAGCCATATTGCTCCCAAATCTATGTTTACAGAGACCCTACAGAGTTCTATTTTAGCTGACTGTGGTTATGGCTTTAAAAAAGAGCGGATAGGTCCATTGGAACCATTTAAAGATTCTGAGATAAATACTCTATGCTCAGTTTCACACTTCAAGCTGTAACCTATTACTGGTCTATGTCATGTTTTATTCTGTTTTAAAAATCTCAGATATTAAAATAATTCCTAAATGCACAATAATGAGCAAATTTCCATCTTATCAATACTGCATAATGTAAAATGGATATGTTTATAAAGAACTAATTATAACACAGTGAGAAGACCTACATGATAGAATGAAAAAAAAGTTTTGAGTTTTTATATCACGTTCGCCTTTGCCAGATGCATGAACTTGGGAAAACTAACCTCCCCGAATTTCAGTTTTCTTGTTAATGGAATGAGGCAAGAATAGTAGTGACAAGTTCACAGTAATGTGAAGATAATTAAACGAAATAACATTTGTAAAGCATCCAGTACAAAGTAACTCTCCCATATAATAGCTCAACAAATATAAATTGTTATGTCCATGAATTTAGGAGTCAAGATGTTTCTAGTCCAGAAGGTACTGACTGATAACAAATCCTAGAGAAGAAACTCTGTGAATCCTTTCTGGACATCTGCATACACCTCAAAGATTTCAAAAGAACAGAAAATAAAATTTTAAAGTGTAGAATATCATGTGCATTTTTTTTGGTATCATTAATATATAATTACATGAACAACATTGTGGGTACTAGATTCCCCCCATTATCAAGTCCCTACACCATATCCCATTACAGTCACTGTCCATCAGTGTAGTAAGATGCTATAGAATCACTAGTTGTCTTCTCTGTGCTATACTGGCTTCCGTGTATCTCCCCTCCCCCTACATTATGTGTGCTAATAGTAATACCCCTTTTTCCCCCTTATCCCACCTTTCCCACCCATATTCCCCAATCCTGTTCCCTTTGGTAACTGTTAGTCCATTCTTGGGTACTGTGATTCTGCTGCTGTTTTGTTCCTTCAGTTTTTGCTTTGTTGTTATACTCCACAAATGAGTGAAATCATTTGATACTTGTCTTTCTCCACCTGGCTTATTTCACTGAGTATAATACACTGTGGCTCCATCATGTTGTTGCAAATGGTAGGATTTGTTTTCTTCTTATGGCTGAATAATATTCCATTGTGTATATGTACCACATCTTCTTTATCCATTCATCTACTAATGGACACTTGGGTTGCTTCCATTTCTTGGGTGTTTATGTGTGTGAGTTCTTTATATATATTCAATGTGTCTTGTTGGATATGTCATTTACAAATATATTCTCCTCATTTGCATTTTAAAAACAATTTAATTTGCATAAAAATAAAATGCTAACTAAATTTCTTTTTTCATGTATCCTTAAGCACATTATTTTACTTTTTAGGGTATAATTTTTACTTCTTTATAAAGCAGTCATCCATTCTGAAATTTCAAATGATCTTGAAATGATTTAAAGCATTGAGTTCCAGTAATAGGACAATCATCATATATATAAAAAGCACATTTCTTTAGGAAATTTCAGCAGAACATCAGAAGAAAGCCTTTTAGATGGTTCAGGTTATAACAATGAAAGAAAAAATTATCTCTATCTAAGTCCCTTATGATGGAACTATGTGCAGTCACTGAGATTGACTAAATTCATCTAATGAAAATTATACAATATATATTTTTATGGTTTTGTGTTTGTAAATGTTTAGTTACTGGGAATGTAAATTGATGCAGTCACTATGGGAAGCAATATGCAGGTTCTGAGAAAATTAAAAATAGAACTACCATAAGATCCAGCAATCCCATTTGTAGGTAGAGACCCAAGGAAATGAAAACAGGCTTTCAAAGAGATTATCTATACTCCCATGTTCATTGTAGCATTCTTTACAATAACCAAGAAATGGAAACATTCAAAATGCCCATCTATGGATGAATGGGTATGGAAGATATGGTATGTGTGTGTGTGTGTGTGTGTATACAGAACATGATTTCTCATGAGAAAGAAGGACTTCCTACCATTTGTGACAACATGGATGGAATCTGAGGGCCTTATACTAAGTGAAATGAGTCAGAGAAAGACAAATACTACATGATACCACTTATAGTGGAATCTAAAACAGTCAAACTCATAGAAACAGAGATTAGAAAAGCAGGGGCTGGGAAGGAAGAATGGGGAGACATATATCAAAGAGAACACACTTCCAACTAAAAGATGAGTAAGTTCTGGGGACCTAATGCATAGCATAGTGATTATAGTTAATAATACTATATTACACACTTGCAAGTTGCTAAGCATAGATCTTAAATGTTATCACCACAAAAAATAAATTACATGACATGGTGCAGGTATTAACAAACACTTTGACGGTAATCATTTTGCAATATATAAATGTATCAAATCAACATGCTACAAATCTTAAAACTTACAGAATACTGTATGTTAATTGTTTCAATAAAGCTGGAAAAAGTTTCTATGAATTTGTATTTGTAAATTTTTAGAACAGAAGTGGTTTTCATCAGCTTTGAAGATATTTATCAACAGATATAAGCATATATAGAACAAAGTGTATAAACTTAAAATACAGGATCATTTAAATAACAGAAAAATTTTGTTGTAGGAATTTAAAAATCACTAACACATATTTGGAGATTCACTCATTTTCTGTATAAAAATGTCAGTAACATTTTTTATTCTCATGGATCTCTAACACTGCTGATGTGCAAGTCAAATTTTTGTTTCTACTGAAAAAAATCCAGGTTATTTTTCAAAGAAAGAATAAGTTAAACCTGGCACATTTATTCTATGTATACATGGGTAGTCAAAAATACTGGAGCATGAATAATAATAATGCTAAAAACTTCATATGCTGTTTTTGACAGGAAAATTCTTCTAGGGTAGTGTGTTAAATTCCTTAGTAGGGTTTTCTTTTTTATAAAAATTCATTTTTGATTTTCAAGCCCATCACACTGTTTTTCCCCATACATCAATTCTTTCTCTCTGCTTTCTAGGCTTGCTCCCAAATGTCAATTTTCCCTCTCATTCACTCCCACTTGTATTTCTACTGTCAGATGTTTCATGTTAATGCCAAAATATGTAATTTTTTTAAATTCAACTTTTGAAAGTCTCCCATTTCCTTTATACCTGCTACTATTTCATCTTTCTATCACCATCCCTTCTAACTTCCCTTTACTGCTAAATGTTTTATATTTTTGTTAGATTTTTCTAAAACTTCTTTACTTGTTCTACTCCTCTCTATGCATTCATGCGAGGATAATCATTAGGGCTGTTTGCCCTTATTTCATTTCATATTTCAGTTCTCCTGTTTTTGGATACTGTCAGAAATTAGGAGTGGCCATGTGACTTGCTTTAGAAAAACAAAAATTGAACCAAACTGATACATGTCACTGTCAGCAGATGCCTTGAAGAGCTAGTGTGTGTAGCTCTTTCACTGTATCTCCCTTCTACTGCCAAAGCAATGATCAGCCATCAATTGTGGGTCCATACATGAGGATGATATGGATCCGAGAATTCTGACAACACACACTGGGCACATAGCTTGAATGAAAAATAAACTGTTTTTAATCTGCTGAGTTTTGGGGTGCTTTTTGTTACCATATCACAGCAGAAGTCATTAATTTATGGAAGATATTGCCATTATTATCAAGAAAAAGAAGAAAACACATGACATTGGCTTACTAGTTAGGCCTACGATGGTGTGGAATGAGGAAACTATTCTTAGAGACAGTATGAAAGAAGGCAATGATTCACGTGATGCCTTAGTAAAACCAAAAAGGATCATGTGCTTCACTATCTTGAGCACGAGGAGAAAAAGTTAAACAAAAATGGAAGTACTGTGTATTTGTTGCCATTGGAGGTATTTGGCAAAGGATTCCAAGAGATGAGCCCAGAAAAGGACTGGAGAGTTTACGGTCAGGAATAACACAGAAAGAGGAAACTTCTCCACAGCCCCATACAAAACAGATAAAACTGAAACAGCTTTAGAAAACCAGAAGTGGATTAAAACAACTTTTGTAAAGAAAAAAAATGGATTCATGCCTATGACTGAAAACTTCCAATTTATTAAATTCTCTTAGGATAAGGACATGGTTGAAGGTATGCCCTTCATTATCATTGTTAGAACCTCTGAAAGATTATAAGATGCATTGCACAAAAGTTAGGCTAATACTTGTATCATAAAGTAAATTGTTTTCATTGCAAAAAATGGCTCACAGGAAAAAAAATAGATTAAAGCTGAGTGTCTACAAATGAAGTTTATGTGATTAAAGTATCCTGAATTAAAAGGAATTGTGGGTGTAGGTATTGGACCGTTGAAGACAAAACAACCTGTGTGCAGAAAGTATGCTGCAAAGACTCTCTCTCAAAAAAGACATACTCCCAAATGCCTACATCAGATGGGGACAAAGAAGATAATGAAAAAGACAACAGAACTATGAAGAATGGATGATGGGGCCTCTGGAAAGCAGGAAAAAAACTTAACTTCTATCACACATTGCCAAACTGAAACCCTTCAATATGCACACAGCAGCCTTTAATAACTGCTACAAGTCAGGGTCAGCTGGGTGAGTCCCATTTTCTCCCTTTCTGGGAGCATATATTAAGCTTATCCTGTTCCTGATCCATCATCCAACATCAGGCAAGAACGAGGGGAGAAAGTTGTGATTTTTAATTCCTGGTCTCTCATTCAAGAAAGGCCACAGAAAGAACTGAAGTAGACTGCTTTTTATCACCTTCTGAAAAAGAGACAGGTATGATTAAGGCAGAGTCTGCTCTGACCAGAGATTACACTGAACATTTTCTAACCAAAAGAGCTCATTCTGATAATCACTGGACATGTTCCTCAATATCCTGGTGCTTCTAATGGGTAGACAGTTGAAATAAACCTTCTTGGGCCCTTGAAGTTATCTGTGCCTGAACACTTGATACTAATAAAATGTAAGCAGAGTGATTTGTTTCAACTTTGGGTAAAAACCGTTAATATCCAGTGTTGAAGTCACCACCCCCCCATGTCCCTTCCACAGTGAAGGAAGTCCCAGATGGAGAAGGCTCTATCAGCCTGAGTTCCTAAATTAGCATACCTGCAATACAGTTCCTCCAGGACTGTGATGGATATACAACATGAGCAATAAAGAAACCTTGGATTTTTTCTAAACTTTTGAAGGTTTGCTTTCTCAGCATAACCTCACCTATCCTGGCAAAGACATACATTACTTATGTTTAACTTGTTACCCTGCTTTTTTTTTTTTGGTATTATTAATGCACAATAATATGAGCAACATTATGGTTACTAGACTCCCCCCTTTATCAAGTCTCCCCACCACATACACCATTACAGTCACTGTCCATCAGTGTAGTAAGATGTTATAGAATCACTACTTGTCTTCTCTGTGCTATACTACCTTCCCTGTATCCCCCCTCCCACTACATTATGTGTACTAATCGTAATACCCCGATTTCTCCCTTATCCCTCCTTTCCCACTCATCTTCCCCAGTCCTGTTCCCTTTGGTAACTGTTAGTCCATTCTTGGGTTCTGTGAGTCTGCTGCTGCTTTGTTCCTTCAGTTTTTTTGTTATCCTTATACTCCACAGATGAGTGAAATCATTCGGTACTTGTCTTTCTCCGCCTGGCTTATTTCACTGAGCATAATACCCTCTAGCTCCATCTATGTTGTTGCAAATGGTTGCATTTGTTTTCTTCTTATGGCTGAATAATATTCCATTGTGTATATGTACCACATCTTCTTTATCCATACATCTACTAATGGACACTTAGGCTGCTTCCATTTCTTGGCTATTGTAAATAGTGCTGCGATAAACATAGGGGTGCATATGTTTTTTTGAAACTGGGATCCTGCATTCTTAGGATAAATTCCTAGGAGTGGAATTCCTGGGTAAATGGCATGTCTATTTTGAGTTTTTTGAGGAACCTCCATACTGCTTTCCACAATGGTTGAACTAATTTACATATGCACCAGCAGTGTAGGAGGATTCCCCTTTCTCCACATCCTCGCCAGCATTTATTGTTGTTCATCTTTTGGATGTTGGCCACCCTAACTGGTGTGAGGTGATATCTCATTGTGGTTTTAATTTGCATTTCTCTGATAACTAGCGATGTAGAGCATCTTTTCATGTGTCTGTTGGCCACCTGAATTTCTTCTTTGGAGAAGTGTCTGTTCAGCTCCTCTGCCCATTTTTTAATTGGCTTAGTTGCTTTTTGTTTGTTGAGGTGTGTGAGCTCTTTATATATTTTGGATGTCAACCGCTTATCGGATATGTCATTTATGAATATATTCTCCCATACTGTAGGATACCTTTTTGTTCTATTGATGGTGTCCTTTGCTATACAGAAGCTTTTTTTAGTTTGATATAGTCCCACTTGTTCATTTTTGCTTTTGTTTACCTTACCTGGGGAAATACGTTCATGAAGAAGTTGGTCATGTTTATGTGCAAGAAATTTTGCCTGCTTTTTCCTTAGAGTTTTATGGTTTCATGACTTACATTCAGGTCTTTGATCCATTTCAAATTTACTTTTGTGTATGGGGTTAGACAGTGATCCAGTTTCATTCTCTTACATGTAGCTGTCCAATTTTGCCAACACCAGCTGTTGAAGAGGCTGCCATTTCCCCATTGTATGTCCATGGTTCCTTTGTTGTATACTAATTGACCACATATGCTTGGGCTCTCTAGTCTGTTCCATTGGTCTGTGGGTCTGTCCTTGTGCGAGTACTAAATTGTCTTGATTACTGTAGTTTTGTAGTAGAGCTTGAAGTTGTAATTCCCCCAGCTTTATTCTTCCTTCTCAGGATTGCTTAGGATTTTCAGGATCTTTTGTGGTTCCATATGAATTTTAGAACAATTTGCTGTAGTTCATTGAAGAATGCTGTTGGTATTTCAATAGGGATTGCATTGAATCTGTAGATCATTTTAGGCAGAATGGCCATTTTGACAATATTAATTCTTCCCATCTGTGAGCACAGGATGTGTTGCCATTTATTGGTTTCTTCTTTAATTTCTCTCATGAGTGTCTTGTAGTTTTCAAAGTGTAAGTCTTTCACTTCCTTGGCTAGGCTTATTCCTAGGTATTTTATTCTTTTTGATGCAGTTGTGAATGGAATTGTTTTCCTGTACCCTGCTTTTTATCTAGCAACTGCATCTACAAAATTATTGACAAGTCAAAAACTGTTTTACATAGTTTCTCAAATCTTCTCTGCTAGATTGTAAGCTTTTTTAGAGGAAATCCTTTATTAGTAGTATTTAAGTAATATTCACACCAAGAAGGCAGTTACTTGCATGTATACAGAACCCAACCCTTTGAATTAATCTTTCAGTTTCTTCAGTGACCTCCCAAATTCTTAAATCACTTTCATTGGTCATCTTTTGGCTTTGCTTCTCCCCTTCTCATAGTAAAAATTCTCCTTGTAATGGGGATCATATTCCTTGTGACTCAACTAGAAATAAGCTCATCACCACCAGCACCACCCTTCTTTGGTGTGACAGTAGCTCAGGACATGAATCCTTGCAGTGCTGGCCTCAGGGACCTAGGACTAAAATAGTCAAAAAAGCCCCACCCTCCAGGAGGGCCTTTCATCGGGTTAATGTTCTCCTGCTACATTCTTGAAATTCTTAATAACTTTTAGACAAACAAACATTTGTACTTTGCACTAGGCCCTGAAAATTATGCAGCCCATCCTGAGTGCATGCACGCCCAAAACTTTTTCAACCAACTATCTACCTAGGTTTTGCAAGCAAGAACTATGAGGTAAGGCTGCATCTTTACACTATGGACCTAGAATTTCAGGCAGCAAGTTTTGTCCACTGGATTGGGTGTGCTGAGGTAAACAGACCTAAAAATGAAGAAAGAAATCAAATCCAGACAACAGTTTGGCCCCAGCTAGAAAACAAGTCAAAGATCAACTGTACTAGGAAATAGAGTAAGTAATATGGCATTGATGATGTTGTCAAGCTTCTAAAGCCAGCCTGCTGCCTGAAACACTCCTGAATCAGTTATGTGAGTCAATATACTTCCATTTTAGTTGAACTAGCATGAATGGGGGTTTGACCATGTGAATTCCAAGCAGTTCTTACCATAATGTGTTTTATTCCTGAACTAAGTCTCATTTGTTTTCCTATTTCCCTAAAATGTTCTTGCATACGCCTAGAGAAGCACCAACTTTGCATAAAATAAGCTCTTTCCTAGTTAACTAATATCCATAGCAATCATTGAATGGCTGAACTTGTTATAGACTAGAGCTCAACAGAGAATGATCAAAATGGAATAAAAATCTGTTTATGGGTTTGAAAGGTCAAAAATTCCTTACTCTATTTCACTGAATTTTTATTACTAACAGGTACTCAATGCAGGCTGAATGTTATACCTCTGCTTTTAATTGATATTTATTATACACACCTTTACATTCTGAAATAATCCAAAATAAAACCTGACACGCTGAGAACTACTCCAGTGAGGACTAATCATACGAAATCAGGCTTTATTTTCCAACTATTCATTTCTGTACATACAATATAAAGAATACACATTTACTTCCGCCTTTCAAGTAGAAATGGTAAATGGAATAAAATGAAAATATATGACAATTATATTATAATAATATCGCTAAAGTATTAAGATGAATTGTTAATCATTACTTAGCAAATTACAACTTTTATATGGAGAAAATAATACCTTACATATATAATGAATAATATTACACTTGGACTAATATGGTTGTAAGTTAATTATAGACTACACAGCTGATTTAGTTTCATTTACCTAAGGAGCTGTTCTGACCCTGTTGCAGATTAATTACATCTTCAGGAATACATTCTCATTTATCATTGTCACTTGCAGCATTATAGCTCTTAGCAAGAGTGTAGAGCTTTTTCTATTAAAAAATTCCTTAGCTGTGATACATTTTGCAAGTTTAGTCATTAAAAGCACATGACAGCTAAACCAGGTAAGATTAAATTAGCTATGGAACATTAGGAATGTTCATGTACCAGAAATTAAATGACTGTAAGAAAAATCAAAATTCTATTACATCATTCTGTTAAACTCAACCATTTAAAGACCTCTCCTCTATACTTTATAGCATTTTTTAGAAGATCTCATACTTTGAAATATATGTATAGAAAATGTATGGAACATTATTGAATTCCTTTATGCACATCAGGCAGCTTTTTAATATTGTCATTTTCTAAAATTGTCAGAAATATTCAAGAGAATAACTTGCTTGTCATTATATGTATAAAAAGTTCTGTTTAAATTATGGGAATTTTATACATTTGATTTTCTTTGATTTAATTAAAAACAATGAGAATGTACTTAAACATGAGCAAGAGAAAGAACCAAGGAGATCTGCTTGTTGCTTAGTATAGAGTAGAACATTTATTCATTCATAGTAAATGATCATTTAATATCTACTGAGAATTATATGTTAATATATGTGCAGAGTAGGCATGCTTGAATAACCTACATTCCTGACCTCAAGGAGTTCAGATTCTAGGAGATAAACAGATGACTATAAAAGCAATGTGGAAACATGATTAATGTTAAATAAAAATATGTAAGGAGTAATATGAGGTACCAAAAGGAATGGAAAATCCAGTCCAGTAGCTCAGTAAAGAATTTTTGAGGGAACAGTAGCCCAAGTTGATTATTCAAAAATGTACAGCAGCTATACTACCTTATAACTTGTGAATGAGTAAAGACGAAGCTTATTTGGGGGAAACTGAGGGGATGAGGGTGGTCAGTTTCATCCATAAAAAGTTGATGACATGAGCAAAGCAATAGAATCAAGAAGCAACTACAGGAGGGTCTCCAAAATAGAGATGAGGCTGGGCCAGAACATGATAAGGACGTTGGAATTCATCTGTATGAAATAGTGGGCCACTGGAGGTATGGCTGTCTAGGTGGAGTATGGATTGGAGGAATCAAGACTGGAAGCAGAGAAGAGCAATGAGGAGGCACTGCAATAAAAAATAAGAGGTGATCAGCGTCTGAACTACTTAAGAGCTAGGAAAAAAAAGAAAAGAAAATACTTAAAAAAATACTTAGAGAATATTCAGATAAAGACTCTGAATATAGAAACTCCAAGAAGAGACCTAGATGGGTGACAATAGAGAATGCTGTCATCTGTACAGATCATGGTTGAAAACATGACCAACAAAATAACCCAGGAGACATGGAGGGGAAAAAGCAGAAGACAGAAAATAATCTGGTGGTCATCAACAATAAAAGGGCAGACGAAGTCAGTAAAGCACAGGAACGTGACACATATCTAGCTAGGTGGTCAGACAAGAATTCTAAGACCTCAAGAGGTTATGGGGTTGAGGAAGCCTGAGGAAGTAAGAAAAGAAATTCAAGAAATAGAAAATGACTCAAGATTAGGTGTAGTAGAATATTAAGAAAATAATGTTACTGGATTGGTAAATTTGAAAGTCAAGGATAATAGCCAGAGAAATTTTAGGTAAGTGGTTTGAGAGTATTACAAAAGAGAGATAGCAGAGCCAGATGCACTGGTTTAGCAAATGGGTGAAGAAGTGGCAAAGACTAAAAATAACTCTTAGACTCAGAAATTATCTCGGAATAAAGACTTCCTTTTCTTAAATTGATATACATTTTCTATATCCTTCTTTCCCAAAGAGTTTATACATTTAAAAATATTGTTTAAATTTTGTATTTTATTTAAATATTTTCAATTAAACACTATTTTGTATTGTCTTCAGAGATCAAGATTTTTTTTTAATTAATCAGAATTCACTGTAAACTTTCTTGGTGATAAAGAAAATGCTGGAAAAATAACTAAAAAATATTTAAGACTAAACATTTTAAAAATAGAATATTTATCAGGTGGGAGAAAAAGACAAAAATAAAAAATACCACAACCAGTTGCTTAAAGAATGAGCAATTTTTGAAAATGTATTAATACAATATGAACAACAATTTTGTTTCAGCCTCTGATTCAATATTCTAGTTTGAGGGGTAAAACCAAATTATAGTATCCATTACTGATTTTTACATGACCGAGCTACTTTGAAAAAAAAACCCAATATTTTCTATTTGATGCTTAATGAATAAACTGTCATTCAGTTAAAAATAAATTATTTACTCATTTCTCTAAAAATAATTTACTGAAGAGTTTAATGTAGCCTAGCCAATAAAAAAGATATGCACCATGTAATTATAAGAAAATGCTTGGAATTAAATTTGCATTAAAATTCTGTAAGTAAAACTGCTGTGAAGTAAAATTACCAAGTTTTTGAGCAATGTAAATCATTCTTGAAATAAATAACCTTTTTCAGAAGCAAATGTCCTATGAGACAAACACCTTCCAACAAACATATAAAGTTAAATTTCCAGGGAGAACATTTTATACAAGTGTAGCATTAATGTTATTAAAAATCTCTTCTCATACATGTGAAAAAAAATACATTTCAAAACAATGTCTTTCTATAATGAGAATAAGAGTCTAATTTGACATAACAATTATTGTTGTCAGCACAACAATATTTGTTATGCGGCCAAAACAAATTTAAAGTTCAGTACTAAGAAGGTGGTAGCTTAAAAATTATATAATGTTTGTAATAAAAAGGTAGATGAAGTGGACAAAGATAATGAGATTTAAAAAAACAGATTTTGATCACATTCAGAGTCCAATTTTATTGACTTTAGGACCAAAAGAACCTTTTATGTTTTTTAACCAGTCTGTCACCATAGTAAATTCCCACAGTTAAGATATTTACTGTGTATTTTCAGTAAAGATATAGGAAAACATGTAATGTAAGAAAGGGCTGATGACTGAAGGAATTCTGATTGGTAACTATTGCACTAACTTAAAATTTATGGTTATGAGAATTAAGTAGTCATATTTTTCCTACACTAGCAGAATAAGAGGCTCTTAGTGACTGACTATGGCTGAAGGATATTAAATCATATCCATGCAAATATCTATTTGATAGGACATTGGGGTGGTAATATATATGGTGCACTAAAAGTCTACTTGTCTTTGTCAGATTTCTTTCAGACTCAGAATAATTTCACAGTGAGTACAGACCTATTTCCAGTTTCAGAAGTACTGATGTGGATAAGGTTTTCATTTTCATGTTGGCTTTCACTTTACACACAGTGTGTGATACTAATTTGTTTCTGGATATGTTCTACAAAAACTGGAGGACCTTTCCAGAAGGCTTTGAAATTCTTATTGCCTTGCTTGTTTCTGCTCACAGTGCTGACTTCTGTGTTGAAGAGTGTCCAAATTGGAACTTACTGGGATGATTAACAGCTGCTACAAAATCAATACTCTATGTAGAGAAAACAGAATTGGGCTAAGATGGTCTTACATGAGCACTATTCTGTGGCTGAATATCTATCAATGTCAGCAAGCCAAATATAATTCATTATGGTAGAAGCATTTCCATGGATATAATCCATGGGCTTTTCAGACTCGACCTCAGAGACTTAGGGGGTGGGAAAGATAATTCATAGGTTTTAATTATGTGTAATTATGCATATTCTCAGTTGCAAAAAATGATCACTGTTACACTTAGGGCTTAAATCTTTTATTATTTTAACATTTAGTATGGCTGAAATACTAAATCATACTATTATTGCTATAGCAATCTGCCTCAAACTGAGTCTTAAAAAAATTTTCCCCACAAATCAAACTGAAGGGTAATACCGATGTTTGTATTTTGGTTCATTACACATTAACACAACAGCTACAAAACAGGTGTTGCTGACAAATGCGACAGAAATCCTTTATATCTATTTTTGTGGGGCTAAATATTCTTTATAATAAGTTATTATAACTTTACTACAAGATAAAGATGCTCAGTTTAAAGAGAAAAAATTAATTTCCTGAACCATTATTTGTATCTCTTCTAGCTACATTCAAGGGAAGATGCATGCATGTAATGTTTTACCTCCAATATACTGTAATTCATACTTTTTGACACAATGTTCATCTTTGCATCCATTATAATGCTTATCCTAGGAATTTGAGCAGGCACTCAGTATTTGTGGAATGAACTAATAAATGAATTTCTTTGGAACAAATACTACTCAACACTATGGTACTAAATGACCATAATATTTCAGAGTTTTTTACACTAATATAAATATGCATACAACATCAGAAGAAGTGTTTATTCAACCATGCTGTTTAAAAGTCCTAGTAATTAACCCATAAGGGGAATATTTTGCTGATCTGTTTAACTAGACCCTTCAGTAGGTACACCTTTTCATACCAATGCTCCTTCCTCCCTGACAACACACGGAATACTCTTACTGAAATATGGCATTATGTTGCTTGGGTGAATGCTACATGACAGGGCAGGAAAAAATTAATGTTTAAAAGGACTTCAGATGATTTTGTGTGTGAGAATTTGCATTAATTTGAATTACATCCTTTGCATATTAAATATGTAATCTCCCCTGTTTTCTGTGCTGTTGGGAAAACTATCAGAAAGTAAGGATTCTATATGGTTCCCAGATGTGTGGACTTCCCATCAGCATTTTATCCATAAATTAACCCTCCATCTCAAAGCAACAAGACAAAAATATGAGAAGGTAGGATCAGTATTGTTATGAACTAACAGAAGTCACAGCTATCAACAAAAACCAGAAAACTGGAAAATAAAACTAATGAGCCACTGGTCTTAAGGCTAATAGGGATTTGAGACTCTTGGGATGTATAAAGTCTAATCCCCAAAGGGGAGACAACCAAAGGGAAAGTGGAGCCTTAAGAAGCAAATGAAGAAAACACTAATTCAAAAGCACATATGCACCCTATATTCATTGCAGCATTATTTACAATAGCCTATATATAGAAACGACCTAAGTGTCCATCAATGGATGAATCAATAAAGATGTTGTGTATACACCCCCACACACAATGAAACACTGTTCAGTCATAAAAAAGAATGATGCCTTGCCATTTCTGACAACATGAGCATACCTTGAGGGTATAATTCTAAGTAAAATTAGTCAAAGACAGCTACCATACGATCTCACTTAAATATAGAATCTAAAAACAAAAACAAAAACAAAAATCTAGCTCATAGATACAGAGAATAGATTGGTGGTTTCCTAGAGCAGATGGAGGGATGACAAAATAGATGAAGACAGTCAAAAGGTATAAACTTATTGCTATAAAATACTTAATTCATGGGGATGCAGAATATGGCATGGTAACTACAGTTATTAACACTGTATTGCATATTCAAAAGTTGCTAGAGAGTATATCTTTAAAGTCTTCATCATAAGAACAAAAAGAAAACATTTTTGTAACTATATATAGGGACTGATATTAACTAGACTTATCTTGGTGATCATTTCACAATGAACCATTAGTTTGTACATCTGAAACTAATATTATGTTGCATCTCAAGTGCAACTGAATTAAAAAATTTAAAAAAGAACAACACATGAAATACAATTTGCCATGGTCTGGTACAGGCAACTCAGGCATAATTGTAGTATTAATTGTGCAAAGTGCTTCAAATAATGTAGTATCAAAAAAAACTATATTTCCTATCTAGCAATGAAATAAAGACCTATGTAATATCCATATTCTTCTGTCTTTTCCTTCATAACACTTATTACTATTTGAAATTAACTTGTTTATTTTGTCTCATCATGTGCTACGAAAATGTCGACTAAGAACTAAAGTTTTGCCCCTCTCTATTCTCCAATACTGATTTCTGTTGTACTATCCAACGTTTAGAAGTGTTCAGCATATAGTGACTACTCAAGTGTTTTATAATGAAAAGACACAAGAATACATGAAACAAAAAAAGAATCTAAAGAACAGCAAGTATAGTAAAGTCCATCCACTTAAAATGTGATCTAAGCAAATAAAACCACATGAAATCTCAAATCATCAAATCATTATTAAAACAATTCCATAAGAGGCAGGGATATAGTGCAGGTTAAAAGTGAATATTTGATTGAGAATTTAAGCATCATGGCAGTAGGTTTAAAAACATTTAAATACATTTGAATAATCCCATGAAACTTTAGAGATTACCCATGGTGCCATGACATTTTTTAATTACACTCAGAAGAGAAAGTTTCATTTCCCTTTCCATATCCCCACATGCCAGAGGTTAGTATCATGAACATCTTGGTATATATATTTTCTGACTCTTTTATATGTTTTCTTAGACACAGAGCTATCTAAAATCATTCACATTTTATCATCACAATCATCATCCCTAGTACTTATTAAGCAACGGTGGTAGGTTTTGTTGTAAGACCTTCAGGAGTCCTGACTCAACCCCACAACCTCCTTAAGACAGCTTCAATATTATCTCATCAACAAAAGGAGACTAGAAAAAACAATACTTACTTATGGACCATTTGCTTTTGTGATTTAACATAATTTGGGAACCTCTTTTCCTGCTCTGTATCACTTTTAAATTGATAAATTTACAGGTTATTCCCAAGCATATGTTATAAAATATCAACAGGCATTCCTATTTTTTATTTCTTTGAAGGGATTGTTACAAACGGTATTGATGGCTCAAAGAGCATTCACATTTTAGATTTTAAGATTAAATCAAATTAGTCTCCAAAAGAAAACACTTAGAGAACCATCACACAATTATTAAAGTGCCTATTTCTGTACACATACTGACATTTGATGTTATTATTAATCTTTAGATTTTTTAATAATCTTAAAAGCAAAATATGATACCCAGTTGCATAACTGTGCATTCTCAAATAAATTAACAGTATTAGGAATCACTCATCTGGCTCATTATAGTTCTTTCCCATAGTCTTATCTTTCTACTAGAAGCTTATTTTTATTAACAATTCCATATTTTAGTTTATTAACCCCATGCTTATTATTTGCATTGGAAATATTCTTTGACTTTTAACTGTTAATGAGTTTTACCATACTTCTTAAAAATTAAGGATTATGAAAGTAATTGTAATTTCCTTTTTCTTTTTCCTGTTCTAGGTTTCCTGCTTGCCTCAGGTTTTTCCTTCCCTAAGCAATATATGTCTATATTTTCTTCCAATATTTTATAATTGTACTACTTAAAGTTGTATTTTTAATCTGTTGAATGTGTATTTCATATGGATATGAATGGAAATGTATTTTCACCCTCCCTCAAGGTGACATATTTTTCACTCAAATGAGTAACCAATTCTGTCAC
This sequence comes from Manis javanica, assembly GCF_040802235.1. Lineage (NCBI taxonomy): Eukaryota > Metazoa > Chordata > Mammalia > Pholidota > Manidae > Manis > Manis javanica. The sequence goes on along the minus strand of NC_133161.1, from coordinate 59,800,987 downwards.
CTAATTTATTATGTACTTCATTCTTACTCAATGATGCAAAATTTCAATATCAAGCAAATATTAAATTCCCTGCATTTCTGTATATTTTTGGCCTAATTTTTTATTCTGTTCTATTTATCTATTCTTGTGCCACCATATTTTCATTAGATAACTTGGTAGTATTTTGTACATGGCAAGGAAATTGACCATTATAGGACATTATTTCAAAAAATTACAAAGACATTTTTGTCTAATTATAAATTATCATTTACCAAAACAATTACCAGTATTCCTATTAGAATTCTCAGTAGCAATGGACTAACTATATAAATTAATGTGAAAAAACTTGACTTCCTAAAATATTAAATATTTCCATATGGGAAACATGAGATGACTCATTCAGCCCTTACATCTTTTGCATAAAATTATTTACTTTTCTCCATATAGCTGGGTGTTTTTCTGATTAAATGTAAACCTTGATATTTTTTAATTTTCTGATATTGTTAATTAAATTATATTTATGTTAACATGTTAACTGGTAATTTTTTTAAAGGAAAACTACAGGTCTTTTTTTGCTTTAGTATTTGGCACCTTCAATTAATAATAATATTGTCTCTTATTTTTAATATTCATATGATGCATTTAAATTTATTATTATTAAGTTAACTCACTTTTCTAAAAGTGTTAACTGAAGTGATAAAAAAATCTGTATTCTTCCCTATTTTATTTCAAATGCCTCTATTATATTCTTACCTACTGATTTGTAGAAAAAGGTTAACATATTTTTTCAATATTTTATAAAAAACAGCAAACCTAGTTTTTATTTAAATTAGGTCATTATGATAATATTGACCCATTTTTGGCTTTCTTGAGATAAATCTTATTTGGTCAAAAGGTTTTAGTCTTTAAATACACTACTTGAATTTGTTTGTCAATTTTGGTGTTTGCAATTGTTGAATTTATATTCACAGGTGTATTTTATCTTTTGGGTTATGTTTAAAAGATATTCATGTTGAGGCTTGCTAGCTACGTAAACTCAGTGGAAAACATTCCACTTTAATATTTTCTTGAAAAGTTTTCAAAATATAACAATTATTTGTGCTGTGAAAGATCATTTGAAATGACATTGGTTTTAGAAGTTCTTTCAGTACATTTTTACTTTTTCCTCTTTGGGTATATGTTTTGAGTGGTGCTTTTCAAAGTATGATCCTAGAAAGCAATACTGGGATCACTTGTTAGAACTATAAATTCTTGAACCTTTGTCAGACTTACTGAAATTAAACGCCTGGGTTTGACGGTCAACTACCTGCAGTTTAAAAACCCCTTCAGGTGATTCTTAACACATTAAGTTGGAGAACTATTGGCATAGATTCCCTACTTCCTCTTCAGCGAATTTCAGCTGTTTATATTTGGAAGGAAAATAATCAGCTTTTTCCATACGATAAAGTTTTTACCATAAAGATGCAAGTGATGTAATTATTTAAGTATTTGCCATAGCTGTGGTTGTATCTTCAAATTCATTACTCTATGTAATTATTTCTATTAAAAAAAATATTCTTAGAGAATGACTTCAGCAAGTTACCAGAAAAGTTTTCGGCTATCATTCCCCTATAGAAATCAATTGTGACAACCCTTCACAAATGAGAGTACCTTTGTGGGAGCCCAGGAGTCCAGCAGAGAAGTTCCAACACACTAAGGAGGCAAAAACACTCAGGAACATATACACTTAGGAGTGTAAGCACGCTTTCACTTTAACTGCAACGTCACAGCTCAGTGCCAGAAGGACCCGTCAGTGTGAGATTTCTCCCCCTGGGGAAAGTGAGGGTCAAAAGCGCTGTTTCTCCAGCCTTGCAGGACGCTGCCCCGTAGGTGTATTGCCTCCCCCAGACACTGAGGGCATCAGCACAGCCGAGTGGTTAGGAAAGGCCGGAAGCAGGTAGGCGACGCAACCACTCACAACCACAAACTTGGAACTCACCAAAGGGCAGTGGACCCAAGTAACCACTAAGCAGATTCCATCCGGAGGCCCGCCCTCAAGCGTCCTGGAACAGCCTGACTGAGGACCCCACGAACAGGCCCCAGGGCACCACAGCACTTCGCGTGCCTCACCCTTCCGCCTCCCTGGGGCCGGCTGCTGGTGCGTCCCATGTGCCCTCTGCTTTCTCTGGTGTGCTGGGGATGAAACGGCAACCCTTTGCTGACCTCTCCTGAGCATGTGCAGAGTCAGCTCGTGTTGAATTAAGGCACACAAATTTGAGCATTTCAGGGCACTGCCCAAGGAAAACACACTAGAGGCTCTCAAGGCACACCTAGGCTTTACAGGATCCAGAAAGGGTGTAAGATCTTAACAATTACACCCCCACTCCCTCAAAGAGGGAACAAGAGGTAGAGAGCGGGTGCACCTACAGAAAAGTTTTGAGAGCCTCAGAACCTGTAGCTGGGCTGACCAGTGCGGTGTTGTTCTCAGAAACCTGTCAGCAAGGTCTGGAGGACGTGACTGCTTCTTCCAGTAAAGTCTGACTGTGGATCTTGAAGCAGCCCTGCAACCTGGCTTCAGTCCCTCATAAGCAATGACTTCAGAGCAGTTCCACCTGCTCAGAAACCCAGAGGGAGACATGCCCATCCGTGCTTCTATAGGCCTGCAGGCATGCAGGACATCTTCCCTGTCTACGAACGCTGAAGCGGTGCTGCTCAGCTGCAGCCCCTCTCAGTTACTATTGACTAGTAAACCTGCATATTTGTACTTACACATTTTGAAGTTTACACTTACCAAGAGTCACTTGTGCTGTTTCCAACATTGTTTATGCCAATTTTATATAATTACATAAATGGAAAAAATGATTACAAAAAGAAAGTCTTTGTTTTATATGGAAACAGAAGATTTGGAAATATTTGATATAAAAGCATTGCTGGAACTGCTATAGACATATATTCTTTGCTACAGAATTATATGTTAGCATCATAAAAGATTTTTTTATGTATTGTAAAAATCCAGAAGCATTTTATACTCAAGATTGCTTCACAAGTGCCTTTTGAATTTTTCTTACTCCTCTTAAAAGAAGCTAAAAATGGAAATCAGATGGTTTATTATGAAGTGTAATTTGCACAAGACAGTCTTTGCAGAAACCCAGTCAATGACTCTCATTCAAAGTTGCCACATTAGCTGGGCCTTGTAAGGGGAGATTGGCTGATTCAATTTTATTTGTAGGTGTTTGGTTTAAAAGAAATATTCGAAGTGGTATGTATCATTTTTATGTCACTTGTTTTATTTTTCAATTTATGTCCAACTATCACCTCTGGAAGAAGAGTATGTCACTGGTTTTATTTTTCAATTTATGTCCAACTATCACCTCTGGAAGAAGAGTTCCTGTTCTGCATAAATGGGACTACATCATTTCCTGATTATAATCATCAGGTCATTCAACAGCTTCTCTGAAAAGACAAGCACCACACCTTGGCTTCCAAAGTCTTCAAGACATGGCAACAGCCACCTATGCAGCTGTCTGTTTTGTCCTTCACTCCCACCTTCTCTCTATGCTCCAGGCACACTGAACTTGAAGGTCTCTGAACACCTCAGATTTTTTTTTCACCTCATTCTCTTCCCATTCAGTCATCCCTGCCGATACGCTCTTTCCATCTCTTTGGTGTCCAGCTCCTTTACGTGCATTCATCAGATCTTTTCTTAAACACATCTTTATATAAGCTTTCCCTGACTATGAGATCTTAAGTTGTTGTCCCTTACTGTAGCTCGTGGCAATTTTTGTGTTTTTTTTTTACAGTATTTATCCTAATTTTCAAAAACTTTGTGCATTAGACTCCAAGTTCTAATAAACAGCTGTTCTGCCTCTTTAATTCAAAACTTTAGGGCCTGAACAAAAAAACAAATAAACAAACAAAAGGCACTTCGCTTTTTTATGAAGGAAATGAATGAACAATCAACTATGAGGATAGAATTAATGGCATATGTGTGAACTGTGTGAATTTGGTGGCAATGTCCTGGGTGGACAGCTTTCTTTCTGGGATTTTTTTTAGATTATGGTTATCTTAAAGTGCAAAATCAAAATGAAATATTTTTGTCAAGTGAATTTGGCAACAAACTTAATTGTTTTTAGTAATCCAGCTTTTGTTTCACTAATATTCCCTACTTTCTTGTTATTTTTTGCTATATTTCCTGTTTTATTTTTACTGTAGTTTTCCTTCCCATTTCTTAGGGTTTTAGCTTTTTCTCCTTTTTTAACATCTGAGTTTTGTGCTTAATATTTCTGCTTTTTGATATTAGGGTTTTCCAACCTCAGCATTATTGACATTTTGAGCTGTGTAATTATTTCTTATATGTTTGGGGGGTTGTTCCAAGCACTGGGAATATTTAGTAATATCCCAGCCTCTCCTCTGTTCACTAGCTGCCCAGTAGCAATCCCCTCTCAGTCATGACAACTAAGCATGTGTCCAAATACTGCCAAAAGTTTCCTGTGCTGGGGAGGAATTATCTTCTATTGAGGAGCACTGGAATTGGCCAAAGACATATAACAAAATGAAAAGTGTTTATTCAAGAAAAACTACTGAATGTCAGGTAGAAGAGTGGTAATCTGTGATGTTTCAGCCTTGGACTGTTCCCTTACCCTCCAGCTCCATTAGCTATCATTCTATCAGGGTGTGATGAGCTATGAAAGCAAGCAACTTTACTGTCAGAGGAGATGACTTGATTTGGAGTGGAAGCTAGAAAAATTCCATGGCTCAGCATTGTCCAAAACAGTGTAATTTCAGCAACAAATAAGGAAAGGCAGTTTCACAGCTCATCTGAGTTTGTAAAACGGATTAATGCAACCAACCAGCCAACTAGTCAGAAATTCAACAGGTCTTTAGGAATGAGAAAAGCACAATGGGCCTTGATAAACTACCACATCTCCCTAGCTGAAAGGCTATATTCCTAAGTGAGGTTGTACACATGTTCAAAAGAGACCAAAGAGGACCCTAGTTATCTACACATCCTTGGCTACATGAGAGGCCTTGTACAAGAGCAGAAGAGACAAGAGAAGAGGCAGTTCATATTAAAAGCTAAAGCAAGATTAATAATTGCCTGAAGTTTGTACATGTTCCCAGTGAACACACAGACCCATTAGCAATGGGATGAAGACTTACTGGCTAAAGGTATTTGAAGATGAACTCTGCTCCATCACACTGACACAGGGGTAATCCCCAGGAAGCCAAGATTAAAATAAAAATAAGAAGAAAAAGAAGAAGAAACCTGAGGCATCAGCATCTGTACACCACAGGGGAGAAAGGCTCCACATAATTAGTGCAAGCAAGTCACTAACCAAACACAGGAATGACCATTGGCCCCATGGGAGGCTCCAAATCCTGAGTTGTTCTAATACATTATATAAAATCTCCACTTCACAACAAAAAATTAGCAGACATGCAGAGGAATAGGTAAGTGTGACTCACTACTTTGGAAAAAATAAATCATGTCTCTAATGGAATCCAGATGTTATCAAACTCTCCAAAGGGGATCAGATGTTGGGCTTTGCAAACAAACTGTCAAAACAGCTACTATAACATGCCAAAACAAATAAGTAAATCATGTTTAAAGAATAAAGGAAAGCATGACAATAATGACTTTTCAAATAGAAAATACCATTTAAAAATATAGAAGTTATAAAAAGAGAGCCAAATTAAAAAATATAGTTCCCAAAACAAACCATCCACTAAATGGATTCAAGAAAGTGGCATTATTCATAATATCCACAGGCTGGGAACAATCTAAATGTTCAGCAACTGGTGAATGGATAGACAAAATGTGACATATCCATACAAAGGGATACTATTCAGCAATAAAAAGGAACACAGTATTCATTCAGTTCATATGGGTGTACCACTGCGTGAAGTGAAAGAAGCCAGAGGCAAAATGCTATATATGGTATGATTTCTTTTATATGAAATATCCATAAAAGGCAAATCTTAGAGACAGATTAGTTGTTGCTTAGAGCTAGGGAAGAAGCCAGAACTGACTACAAATGGGCATAGGATTCTTGTTTTGGTAATGAAAATACTCTAAAATTGGAAAGATTTATTAAATTCATTAAAAGGTTCACTTGAAATTAATTAGGTTGTGCATAAGTTATGTGCTAATAAAGTTGCTTAAATATTTTTATTCATACTCATATAAAATATAAATGACTTGTATAGATCAAATGCATTGCATTTTGTTGCAAATAATAATAATGTCATAGTATTAGTAACAACTGAATATTTAGTCTAAATTGTATATTGTATACTTAGCATTATGAACCATAATTCAAGGGTCTTTAAATATATAAGTATATTGTTTATAACTATGTTGAGAGAAAGTAATAGCCATAATGATACAGATAAATGAATGGTACTCAGAAGACAAAAAAATTGCTAGAAGATTCTCACCCAGGTAGTTTGACATCATAAGTTCATGGACTCAACCAATGCTTTTTAGAGCCTGTTAGTATGATTCTGTTTGTGTGTGTGCATGAGAAAGAAATGTGATATCACATAAAATAGAGTGACATATGTTAAATGCAATATAGTACTATAGAATAATATATTTTAAGACTTAATTACAGGGTAATATATATATATATGCATATATATCAAATCACTGTTAAAATTATTAATTCCTTAGGGGTTAAAATTACAATAACTCCTTAATGGCCAAATAATATTTTACTTTCAAAGTTTTTTCAAGAAATTAAGTGACAGCCTTTTGACTTAGTAACCACTTAAGAACAGCAACAGTGTTTTCTCTTAGACTTCAGACCTAACCATAAATTTTAAAATTATGTCTATATGTAAAAACATAATAGGGTATGTTATTATAATAGAGATTTCAAAATAAGATAAAAGTTAATGCATTATTTTCACATTTCACTCATGTGGAGTTTTAGCTTATACCCCGAAAATTATAAGTATCTTATAAACCATTCTAAGCTTCATATTAGTAACACAAATGGTCAAACCAATTACAAAAAAAATACTTTCTTTCCTTCATTTAATACACAAAAAATTTATCTATTGCTTATTCTCTGGCTTTAAATCAATTCACAAGCTTTATTAGCACCCATAAGAGAAGGTGTTTTGCTGACATAAAGATAAAATAAATTATTTGCAACCAGTAAAACCTCGTAGTGGAAGAGTTTACATAGAGTGATTAGCCAAGACCAGTTTTTTTTTTTAAAGAAAATTTAGTGTAAAATCTTACCACACCAATGGAAAAGTAATTATTGATGATGCTGTAAGGCACTGGGTCTCCTTTCTCATCTTTGTCATTAGGTATGACTTCAAACTTCCACCTGTCCAACATGATTTCTGTGCTGTTTTCGATGTCTTTTAGGATTTTCATCAGATTCTCACCTTCATAACCTAATGGGGAAAAATTATCTTGAGAAAAAATGTAGCCAAATAACAAAAGCTGTACTTATACATGTTTGATTTTATTTATGTGTCTATATTATTCTAAAGCTAAGTGGTGAAATTTTAAAGCAAATACTATAATACAAGATGAAAAATTAACTAATTAACTACAATCATATATTCATACTGTTCATAAAAGAGAGAGACATGAGCAACTAAGAAAGGGGAAGATAAAGTTCAAGGGAAAAACTGCCCAGACCACCCAGGTAGGGGGTCCCCTGTGAAGACAACAACTGCTTCGCAGTGAGATGACTTCTTTGCCTATTGGGACCAGGCCAAACTAGTTCCAACATGATCCCAAGGTGGGTGCAACTGAACAAAACTAAGGACTGCCCAAAACACACCTCATCATAGGAAAGGACATGTGCACTGAGAGGGATGGCTATACAGGTGGCCCTGTCAATCAAATAACCCCACCCTGTCAATCAAAGAGGCACCTCCCAGCCAGAATGCAATATATAGGCCTTACACCTAATTGATGGAGGCCTTTGTCTACCTTGACTCTGGGCTGCTCCTCCCTTGGAGTGTTTTCAAATAAAACTTACCACTGTGCTATGCTACTGTGTCTCTGCCTTTCAATTCTTTGTTATGGTGGAGACAAGAACGGAGGGAAAAAAACTCAACCCCTTGACAATACCAGTATTTTTTAATTTTAAGCTTTAATTTGCAACCTCTTATGGTGAAATTAGTAGAGCCAAATGATAACTGAACATCTCCACTGCACATCCCCCACCAAACCTTCTATCTATGTACTAAAAATCAAATTCATGATGTGCTTCCGCATCTTCTCCTGTGAACTCTAAGGCAACACCCTCCACCTAGTTGCTAAAGTAAAAAACCTGGATGCCATTAGACTTGTCTGTTTCTATTCCTCCCTTATTGTCATGCTTTCCCCTCTAGTGATCAGAAAATCTTTTGATTTAAGTAGGTCCTTCTCTTGTTAACTTTCTGCCACATCATCTCTTTCTCTATATACTCAGAGTACCCCTTTGCTTTTGGCTGGCTTGCTTCTACTCCCTCTACAGATTTTGTATTTGATAGCACTGCTTTCTGGACCCATCCTCCCAAATAATGTATTCTGTATGGCCTCAAAGCACATAGTTCTCAAAATTAGCCCTATCTTAGAATTAGTACACTGCATCTTAGTTACTTTCATGTTTCTCACTGTAAGTTCCTTTTATCAGGCCTGCCCTAGAGCAAATGCCCAACAAATCCATTTTGTTTTTTTAATGCATCTATTAAGACAGATTTTAAATTTTAAATATATTAAAAACATGGCCTGAAATGAAAGTTACTACTTAATATTATATTTTCTCATATATATATATATATATGTAATGTATAATCTATATAACATTATAATTAAGACTGTAGTTTAATCTTGGCCATGTTACTTCAGAGTTTGATTTTAACCTTCCTAAGTAGTTTCCCCCTTTGTAACACTCAGGTTTTTTGTGAGCATTAAATGATTGAACAAAATGTAAAAATGCATCAAGGTTCTTAGTACATGAAATATAAGAATAGAAAGTTCTCAAGAATAATTCTGATAACAGAATTTGAAATATTGTACTTAGTTAAATAGTATACCTTTCTCTAACTTTATACACACAGACACACACATGCTCTTGAAATGATATTTTGAGTTATAACAGTATTTTCATAGAGTTTTTTTCTGTGTCCAACTTTGGTCTGTATTTAATAATTTATTCATTGCACAAGTAAATGCCAGAGGCTGACTCCTCATTAGGTGTTAGCACACACAACCCTGGAAAACTAATTGGATGAGAATCACTATACTATACTAATATTCTCTAAAAATGAGTAAGTTGCACTTATGGTATATTTTTGAATTACCTATTAGAAGGTCAAGGCAACCAGAAACTTATTTTGAAGCCCAACATCACTTCCTACCTTACAGTGGTTTAAAAAATAATTAGGCACTGTTTAATACATACAACAAAGAGTACAACAATGATTACATAATATTAAAATTCAAAATATCAAATATTATTTCAATAGAAGTCATATATTTTTATAACTTAATTCAAAACCTATGTACATATATAATAATATGCATATTATTGTTCTCAGTGACATTGAATTGTTTAAACTGCAAAACTATAGTTAAACTATTTCTTAATAGTTCTACCCTCATTTTCAATCTTTTATTTTTTAATTTTTAATTTCTTTAAAAGTAATAAACAGCACAAGTAAATTATACATACATATATGTGTGCATGTGTACATGTATTTATAAATCTTCAAACTCACACTATTCACCATCTGTCCATCACCCCATACCTACCCACCACCCCAGCACAGCTGTGAAATTCACATAAGCCTTCCTTCATTCTTTTTGAGGTAGGGCAGGGACAAGGGATGAGGATCATAATCAGCTTTTCCTGACTTGATGAAAAATGCCAAGATATAAACAGTATAATAACAGGAGGGACTCCATCTTTTTTTTCCTTTTTAATTAAAGTATCATTCATATACAATCTTATGATGGTTGCACATACACAAAACAATGGTTCAACTTTCACCCATATAATCAAGACCACACCCTCTCCATTGCGGTCACTATCTATCAGAGTAGTAAGATGTTAGAGAGTTATTCATTGTATTCTCTGTGCTGTACTACCAAGGAGGGACTCCATCTGAAGGCTAAAATTCCATTTTAAAACCCAGGGAGTTGGGAAGTAAGCTTCCTAACATATTCTTTGGTAATCATCCAACATCCAACCCTATGTTAGGGTAGGGCAAGTAGTCCTAAATGATATGTCCCCACTGCTTGAGGGTAACCACTGTCTTAGGGAAGAACAGGATCAATAATTTCCTTGTGTTAAGTGACAGAATATCTAGAGGACTGACTGTGACTGTGGATGATGACATAATGTCTCATAGGAGAAAGACATCATGAGACCACATGTCAAGCCTACATCACCCACCCCTGTCACCACCATTTGCTCCATTCTTGAAAGCTTTAAAAGGAAGAATACTAAGCCTTTAATGGCACCTCACCTCTGAGGTTGCCCACACCCCACTTTCTTCAGGTGTGTACTTTTGGCCTTAAATAAGACTTCTCACTGCTCAACCTACTGTGTTTTGTTTCTGCACCCTTCCAGTGGTAAGCATCTTTGTTACTTTGCTATTTCATTCTATTTTCTGGACTTAACCACAAGTCTTCACTCTCTCTGTCCTACTTCAGACAAGAACTCTGAGATTTCTGATTTGGGCTTACAAGTTCTCATCCCCTTGGCGACCTGGACAGGACTGCAGCTTAGTAGCCTGCCTGAAAATCTCTTTTCTTTCTTTTCAGAAGTTGTCAGAACATAATCTCACTCCATCCAGTGCTCTGTGGCTCTCCCAAATCCTGGAGTAGTAGGGGCATAGTTGCCATGCTGTGTAGATTCAAATAGACACTGGACATATGGTGAGTCTCTCTTCAGGAGTTGGCAGGGGATCTGCCCTATGCCACCAAGCAGGAGTTCAATGAGCTTCCCTTTCCTTCCTCTGTTCTTCCTTCCACTATGCTGTCTGCAATGCCGCTGCCATTTGCTGCTATTCTCACTTTAATGAATTCCTTCCTTACTCACACTTATGAGATCTGCTCAAGAATTTTTTCACATTCAGAGTCAAGAACCAACCCAGGTGTGAGTTGGGGTTTCACCTGTGTGCAGGGAGAAACCTCCCCAGACACAGCTGGCTGACAACACTTTCAATACAGGAAGCTAGTCCTCCCTCCTCATATTTTAAATCAAGTTTGAATGTAAAGTTTCCTCAAAGAGACCTTCTTGGTCATCTAGCTAATTAGCTTCCCTGTGTTCTTCTCTAAAAATACACTGTTTGATTCTTTCATTACTGAGATCTTATTTTGTATTTACATATTCATTATGCATTGATTGACGCTCTTTACTCCATTAAAATGTAATCTCCAAAAGGGGAGGCGCACTTTACTTATTTTCTCATTCTATAGCACCAAGAACAGTACCAACACATGCTAGACACTCACAGAGAGTTCATTAATACATACTTAAAAATATGTGTGCATGTGTCTTTGCCCATTGATGATAATATACTTAAACTGTTTAATAAGAAAATTGAGGATGTCTAAAATAGAACTTCTATATCAATTTTCAGATTTAAACCATTTGGAAATTTGGAAACAAAATAAACAATTTTCAAATATCAAAAATACTTTCCTGAGGAATACACAAAAAGCCACATGTATGAGTTCATTCCTTTTAATCAATACACAAATATAAGCACTGGTAAATATAAGCAATGGTGCTATCTAATTGTCTATCTTTAGACTATGAGATTTAACTAAATGTTTTCTAATATTTACTAAATTATATCCATAATGAAAACTGAAAATATATCATATACCAAGGTTTAAACTTAGTGCACAATTCTGTCTGCCATGTACACATAGTATATTTACATACAACTTAAGAGTTCAACAGTTGACCAGAAATTCATGGAACAATTGTTCTCAAATTTTATTGTAAATCAGAATTACTTACAGAGTTGATTTAAAAATATCATCAGTCCAGGTCTCACCCCAAGAGACTTCCACTGAGCATATTTAGGGAAAGGTCAGGCCACTAAATTTTAACAAACACCCCAATGGCTTCAGATTCACATTGTCTGAGTAGATACTTTGCAAACTTCTCTAAGTGAGGTCATATGCTAAAAAATGTTTAGGATTCAATGCCTGCTTCTTTGGCAAAATCTTGTTTTATTTTCTTTGGTATCTACAGGTAATTATAGCCTATTAATGACATTTCAAATTATTTTAAAACCACCTGTTGAAATAGTCTTCCTTTACTTATTCTGTCCCATCCACACTACTCCATTTTGAGTTCCTTGAGTATGTCAAGTCCCTTTCTGCCTCTGGACCATTGAACTTGAGGTCCCCTCTGCCAATAACATACACCCCCAGTTCCATATGGCTTGGCCACTGTCCATCCATTAGCATTTTCCCTTTACTCTTTTCCTTCCTGAGACCTTTACATTATGATGGTTATCAGTTTATTTGCTAGTAGGAAGATTAACATTTATATATGATTTGACATCCCTCTATAATTTAAGTCCCTTCTGAAGGCAGACCTTGTTTTCCGTTCTTAACCCCATATCCCAAGTGTCGAACATACTGCCTGGTGTATAGTAGATGTCAAAAGATATGATTACTTACACACATTCTTCTTAAGTGCACATGAAACATTTTCAAGAATAGATCACATACTAGGCCACAAAAAGAGCCTCAGTGAATTCAGAAGGATTGAAATCATACCAACCAGCTTCTCAGACTACAAAGTTATAAAACTAGAAATAAATTATGCAAAAAAAAATCAAAAAATCCCATAAACACATGGAGGCTTAACAACATCCTCCTAAATAATCAAAGAATCAGTGACCAAACAAAAACAGAGATCAAGCAATATATGGAGACAAATGACAACAATAACTCAATACTGCAAAATCTGTGGGAGGTGGCAAAGGCCATGCTTAGAGGGAAGTATATTGCAATACAGGCTTACCAGGAAAGAAGAACAATCCCATATGAACAGTCAAAACTCACAATTAATGAAACTATGAAAAAAAGAGCAAATGAGGCCCAAAGTCAGTAAAAGGGACATAATAAAGAACAGAGAAGGAATAAATAAAATAAAGAAGAATGAAACAATAGAAATAATCAATGAAAGCAGGAGCTGGTTCTTTAAGAAAATAAACAAAATAGATAAACCTCTACCCAGAAAAATAGAATCTATGCAAAACAAACAAAATCAAAAATGAGAAAGGAAAAATCACTATGGACACCACAGACATACAAAGAATTATTAGAGAATACTATGAAAAATTATATGCTAACAAACTGGATAACCTAGAAGAAATGGACAACACTCTCAAAAAATACAACCTTCCAAGGCTGAGCCATGAAGAAACAGAAAATCTGAACTAATTACCAGAATGAAATTTAATTGGAAATCAAAAAAATACCTAAGAATAAAATCTCGGGACCAGACGGTTTCACCACTGAATTTTACCAAACATTTAGTGAAGACCTAACACCCATCCTCCTTAAAGTTTCTCAAAAAGTAGAAGAGGAGGGGATACTTCCAAACTCATTCTCTGAGGCCAGCATCACTCTAATATCAAAAACAGGCAAAGACATCACAAAAAAAGAAAATTACAGACCAATATTCCTGATGAACAAAGACACAAAAAAACTCAACAAACTATTAGCAAACTGAATTCAAAAATACATCAAAAAGATCATCCATCATGATCAAATGGGATTCATCTCAGGAATGTAAGGATGGTACAACATTTGAAAATCCACCAACATCATCCACTACATAAACAAAAAGTAGAACAAAAACCACATGATCATCTCCATAGATGAAAAAGCATTCGACAAAATTCAACATCCATTCATGATAAAAACTCTCAACAAAATGGGTAAAGAGGGCAAGTACCTCAACATAATAAAGGCCATATATGACAAACCCACAGCCAACATCATACTTAACAGTGAAAAGCTGAAAGCTTTTCCTTTAAGATTGGAAAGAAGACAAGAATGCCCACTCTCCCCACTTTTATTCAGCATAGTACTGGAGGTCCTCACCACAGCAATCAGACAACACAAAAAAATAAAAGGCATCTATATTCATAAGGAAGAATTTAAATGGTCACTGCTTGCAGATGACATAATATTCTACATAAAAACGTAAAGAATTCACTCCCAAACTACTAGAACTAACAGCTGAATTCAGCAAAGTTACAGGATACAAAATCAATACACAGAAATCTGTTGAATTAGCAGAAAGAGAACTCAGGAAAACAATTCCATTCACAACTGCATCAAAAAGAATAAAATACCTAGGAATAAACCTAACCAAGGAGGTGAAAGGCCTTTACCCTGGAAGTTACAAGACACTCATGAAAGAAATTAAAGAAGACATCAATAAATAGAAATACATCCCATGCTTATGGATAGGAAGAATTAATATTGTCAAAATGGCCATCCTGACTAGAGCAATCTACAAATTCAATGCAATCTCTATCAAAGTACCAATGACATTTGTCAAGGAACTAGAGCTATACTCTAACATTCATATGGAAGCATAAAAGACTCCGAAAAGCCAAAGCAGTCCTGAGAAGGAAGAATAAAGCCAGGGGGATTATGCTCCCTGACTTCAAGCCCTACTACAAAGCTACAGAAATCAACACAATTTGCTACTGGCACAAGAACAGAGCCATACATCAATGGAACAGAATAGAGAACCCTGATACAAACTCACACATATATTGCCAATTAATACACAATAAAGGAGCCATGGACATACAATGGGGATATGACAGCCTGTTGAATAAAGAGGTGTTGGCATAATTGGACAGCTACATGTAAGAGAATGAAACTGAATTATTGTCTAACTCTGTACACAAAAGTAAACTCAAAATGGATCAAATACCTGAATGTAAGTCATGAAACCATAAAACTCTTAGAAGAAAACATAGGGCAAAATTCTCTTGAATAACATGGCAACTTTTTCTGAACACATCTTCTTGGGCAAACAAAAAAGAAAGCAAAAAGGAACAAGTGGGACTATATCAAAGTAAATAGCTTCTGTACAGCAAAGGGCACAATCAGCAGAACAAAAAGGCATCCTACAGTATGGGAGAATATTCATAAATGACATATCTTATAAGGGGTTGACATCCAAACTATATAAAGAGCTCACGCACCTCAACAAAAAAAGCAAATAACCTGATTGAGAAATGGGCAGAGGAGGTGAACAGATACTTCTCCAAAGAAGAAATGCAGATGGTCAACAGGCATATGAAAAGATGCTCCACATCATTAATCATCAGGGAAATGCAAATTAAAACCACAATGAGATATCACCTCACACCAGTTAGGATGGCCAACATAGAAAAGAATAGGAACAACAAATGCTGTGGAGGATGTGGAGAAAGGGGACATTGCTGGTGGTAATTTAAATTAGTTCAACCATTATGGAAAGCAGTATGGAGGTTCCTAAAAAACCTCAAAATAGAAATGCCATTTGACTCAGTAATTCCACTCCTAGAAATTTACTCTAAGAATGTAGGAGCCCAGTTTCAGAAAGACATGTGCACTCTTTTATGTTTATCACAGTACCATTTTCAATAGCCAAGATATGGAAGCAACCTAAGTTTTCATCAGTAGATGAATGGATAAAGAAGATATGGAACCTATACACAATGGAATATTATTCAGCCATAAGAAGAATACAGATCCCACCATTTGCAACAGCATGGATGGAGCTAGAGGATATTATGCTATGCTCAATTAAATAAGCCAGGCAGAGAATTAAAAGCATCGAATTATTTCACTCATTTGTGGAATGTAACGACAAAGCAAAACTGAAGGTACAAAACAGCAGCAGATCCACAAACTCCAAGAAGGTACTAGGGGTTACCAAAGAGGAGGAGTGGGGGAGGGTGGGGAGGGACGGAGGGAGAAGGGAATTGAGAGGTATTATGATTGGCACACATGGTGTGGTGGGGGGGCACGGGGAAGACAATGTAGCACAGAGAAGACAAGTAGTGACTCTGTGGCATCTTACTATGTTGACGGACAGTGACTAAAATGGGGATGAAAGGGCTTGATAATATGGGTGAATGTAGTAAAAACAAGGATTTTCAAGTGAAACCTTCATAAGAGTGTGTATCGATACCTTAATTTTAAAAAAAAAGATATGATTACTTAGTGGATTCATTGCTGGACAAATCTTTCAGCAACCTTTCAATTCTTTCTTATATTACCACACAACTTAGGGTATTAAAACTCTGAACATTAGAGTTAACACATGCTTAACTTACTTCTTGTTAGAAACCCTAAGACCAGAGCTTCCCTGCCCCATCAACTCTGTAATTAGAATGAGATTAAAGCCCAGCACTCAGTATAAATGGATTCACTATTTGTTTCTGTATTCCAGATTATTGTTCAAAATTATATACTCTATATCTGACAGCAACCATTTGTTAAAATCAAATGGCAATTGCCATCAATTAAGAAAAGCTAGGTTTCTTTGGGGTTGGGGATGATCTCACTGTATATCTGGTTTTTAAAGATTTTCATTGTTGTTTTAAATGTTTTACCTCCTCCCCATCGCAGGCATCTTGCTAGATCATTGCCGGTCCCAAGAGGCAGAATAGCAACTGGAGGATGCTTGACTACGTTAGCCTTTTCTGTGGAATGGAAAGATTAAAATAAAATAAAATTTTGACCACAGATAGGACAACAGTAAAAAACACAGCTTGGTGTGGAATGAAGGCATTCCACTAGGTACTTATAAACAGAAAAGGTTGCATTTTATAGATAAATATGATTATAAATTATAACTAATTTGTATGCATTTGTTGCAATTTAAAAACACTAATAAATACCACAATTCACAAAGTGACAGGAATTTTCAAGACTTATGCTTGAGAAAAGCATCTTAAAAATCTTGACCTGGTTGGAAATTTTGGTGAATTTGATTTAACTCCATTGAAATTCTCAAAGATGTGGGTATATGCAGCATAGGAATATCCATACAGGGATGTCACCAGAGTGGAAGGGTTGAGATTCTTTATAAGTCCTTTTTCAACATCAACTCTAGGTACATTTTACTTTAAGGAATAAAATATTTTGAAAACAGTGGAATTCTAAAAGCTAGGACAATGCTAACAATGTCATTTTGTTTTTCCCACCCATGGTGCTACTTTGTATCAGACGAAACAATGTAAAAGCTGGGTAATTCATATATCAGCAGGTTTTTTTGATATTCAACTTTACATAACATAGTACTTTAGGTTCAGAGCAGTAGAGATCTCTGGCCCTGAAATTCCATATGCTTTTGTTTGAACCATCATATGGCCTGAATGACTCTCACAAACATATATTACTTTTTTAAATTTTTTTCTCCCCTCTCAATAGTTCAAAGTCAGTAGGTGTCTTGTGTGTAAGAATGGGGAGGGAATAGATTATTTAAGGATGGGCCACAGTGCAATAGCTAACACTTAGATTCAGGAGGTAAAACAAACCAACAATAGTCCACTGTTTTCCCTAAAACTCTCACAAATTCTCAGACACTGTTCAAGAAACTCATCAAATTTTACAATTCCTGAATTCTGATTTTCTCCTTAACAAAGCATATTAATACTATTTACATCTTCTACTGGAAGACCGAAGAGCACAATATCTTCACTATTCCTTTTTCTAAAAATGTTTGTAGATTAAAGTTGTTAGATGCTTATGAAAAGTATACTGACATGTATTCATTTTTAATTTAAATATTTTTGCATTTATGATGAGAATATTCTCACCTGCGTTCTGACTAAATAAAAGTTTACTTCAATTTATAAAGGTAGTAAAACTTCTTTTAATCAATTCTTTCTTTTTGTGAAAGGGTCTGTTTTTAACAAATAATTGGTCAGTACAATAAAATGAAATGAGAACTAAATACATGAATATTTGTTTTACAAAGAGCAATTTATGATATATTTTGTGAATTAGTAATAAGTTCTGACAGTTTACTGCCTCTAAAACACTGGATTATTTTTCTAAATTTATCAAGCTTTTCTTGTGATACATATCTACCTTTTATCCTCAATCATGTACTTGTTTGGTTTGCTTTTAAAAATTAAATTTTTAAATTTCAAATAGAAAGTCAATATAGAATAGGTGTGTGTACTCTATTCCCAGCAGTCAATTAACAGCTATAAGATTTTGTTCTAATTATTTAACTTCTTCATGCCTTAGGTTCTCTATCTCTGAAATGGGATGATCAATACTATGTCACAGAGTTGTGATAATTAAGAGGAGTGGAGTAAAAACCTTTACACAAGGCCTATTAGATAGTCCATGAAAAATAAAAATTGCTATGATGATGATAATGATAGATGATGACATACATGTGCAAAGAAGGTAAGGTTTTGAGGCTCCATGCTTAAACAAAGTTAAGAACTATGAGACACAGACTTCATCACAAATGCTAAAAACTTCTTCGGCTCCCTCTCCAGGGCAAGGAACCAAATGGATTTTTTAGAGCACAATTTGAAAATAACTCTGAGAGTTTAGTAAATTCCATGAGAAATGGATTAGAAAAGAAGGATTTCTAGATACTTGTAAACTATTTTGTCAATTAAAATTTTGAAATATAGAAGAATAAATTAAACCAGTAAATAGTGCACAACATGCCAAATAACCAATTAAGTCATGGTAGCATCCAAAGATATCAATGCATTAAGTATATAAATAAACAAAATTTACAGAATTTAAGGTTACCACTGTTAACCCCAGCCACGTTAAATATATGTCTTCATTACCTATGCAGTCCAAAATCCACCCCACGGTTCCATCTCCACCACAGGCTAACACTCTGAAATCAGGAACATCACGGAAAAAGTTTAACCTGAAAAATAAGCATGTTATGGCATATGACTGATTATTATAAAGTTAGGGCTTTGTTTAGTTTTTCATTCTCAGGATTTCATTTAATGAAATACATTTTAATTTTATGAAAGGTGTCAAGTAATTCCAATGATTTTCATTGAAAAATATTAAATTCTTACCTAGGATACTGTTCTAAAATAAAATAATTGTTTTAATTTAAAGATGTTTTAATGAAATATTAGAGATTCTATAATAAATACATTTTATCAATCTATAGTTAAAAAAATAAATTATAATAATTTTCATTATGATATTCCCCAGATATAATGTGCATAATCCAGAGTGACATATACTACATCGGTTCATTTAATGTTTTGATTAACCAAAAATTATCCTTTGAATAATTATTTAAATGTGACTGTTAGGTAGCTAAGTATGTCTCTGAGAGTTTTCTGCTGTTCTCCATTACCGGGAGGAATTGATCAGGCTGCATTTGGGGTTCTAGGAATCCTTTCAATGTTTCCTTCTGACTTCCAATCCTCAAATAGGTGCCAGGCTTCCCCTAGTCTTTTGACAGGGCCTGCAGTGTTTGCTGCCCAGATCACTCAAGTCTAATTGCTGGGTGGGCTGCAATAAATGCCTGCAGTCTCTACTGCTATGTTACTGCATGAAGCTTGCTGATTAATGCAACTATCTGAGGAAAATTACAAAGGCAGGTAATGCAGTCAGTAACACAATCATTTCTGTTTATTTCCTTGCAGTAAAAGAATTGAAACAGGACAAAAATACTTTTAATATGTCTCCACCTCCCTTGCCCCAGAGATAATCACTGGTAATAATATATTAGGCAATCATCCAAGAAAAGTTTCTGTTTATTTACATATATGAATGTACACATAAAACAATTATTGCACACATATTTTTAACATGAATAGGATTATGAAATATTCTGTTAATATATTTGTAGGCATTTTTTAAATTTAAAAATGTCAGAGATCTTTGTGTCAGCAGATAGTGTTGCATCATGATTTAGAATAAGTGAATGTATTATATAAGAAGCACATTCCATGATTAAATAAATAATTTCTTTTCATGTACTTTTTAACTAATTGTAGTGTTTCTCTATTACAGAAAAAGGTAAGTATTATAGCTATTACTTGAAGTACATTTATGTAAATGTGTGCATATGCTCTGAAGGTTAATCTTCTGAAAGGGAAATGTCCCACTACATCATTATATTATTGGTTGAATGTCTCCCACTGTAGAAGACATCAATGTCCATTTCTTAGTGACTCCAAAACACTGTATAAAAACAACTTTATGATATTCTTCAACAATAGTGAAAAACAGTCATGCTGCTAATTGTATCTTCCTGTAGGCTTACAAGAGATGTGTGACCTCTTCTGTGAACTGCATCTTCAAAGCTTTGGCCCTTTTCCCACTGAGTTTTCTTTTATTATTATCTTATAAACTCTACATATGAATAATATTGTTCATTTCACTTAGCATTATTTAAAAAATGTTTGTTAAAGTAATACAAACTGTATAATAGAAATATATAAAAACTGACTAAAACCTCACCATCTGATGAAAAGAACAATGAATATTTATAAAATGAACGTTCATGAATTTCCTTACATATTATACTGTGGTTAGTTACATTTTGTTAGATGTTGCAGTATTTTCAAGTCTAGTACTTATTGGTTTGCTTAAATATGTATAATATAAATGCCTATGTACCAATTGCCCACCCCAAGGGTGGAGCCTTTCCAATTACATAAACCCCTGTGCTCTTTTCCTACAGCACCCCTCCTCCTCATGCACAAAGGTGAACACTATTCTGAATACTGAATTATCGTGTGCATGCCAGCAAGGTGTTGTTTGTTTTTAGCTTTTTCCACTTAGCACTGATACTAAGATTCATACACATGGCAGGTGCAGTTCTCTCCACGACTATTTGAAGTTATTTTATTTCTACTGTTAAAAACCATATATGTGAATAAGCCATTTTTCAATTCACACTGACATTTGGAAAGGTTAGTTTAAGTATTTACAAAACTGCATTATCAGATACATTTCCTAGTACTCATGAGCAGTGGCTACTTTCAGAGCAGAGTATACTTAATATGGAACTTTTGTTTCCCAAGGAAATTGTACCACTGCATACGCTCATTAGCAACGCAGGTAAAATGTGGTTGAGCTCATCCTCTAACACTTCTTAATTTCTTAACACTTCTTGATTTCAAGTGTTTCCTCTTCCATGTAACGCCTGTTCATGCCATTTGCCTCTTTACTCATTTTATTTTCTTATCGATTTGTAAAACTTCCTTATGTGTTCTTAATTTTCATCATTTTGTTTTGTTTTTCCAAATATCTTCTACAAGTTGATTTTTCTTTTATTTAATCAATGTGTATTTTAATGAACAAGATCTAGTTTCAATGTACTCAAATTTATCAATCTTTTTGTAAGTGTCTAGCACTTTAGCCTTCCCTCCTTCTTTCCTTTTGGCTGTTATGCAACGATTTTTCACTTTATTTTTTAATCTATCATTTTATATATTGGATAATTCAACTTTCTACAGTGCAAACTCCATCATAAATCAGACTTCCACATACAAGTACACTTCTTTTTGGACTGTTCTATTTGATTCATGAATTTGTCCATCTCTACACCAGTACCACACTCTTATAGTTGCTATGGCTTTATAGTAGCAAGTCTGTATCTCACAGAGCATGATGAATCTAGGCTATTACTCCTTCTTGCTTTTCCATATTCATTTTAAAGTTAAACTGTCATATTCCATAAAAATGAAAAATAAAGCAAATAAAAACCAATCATGATTTTGATTGGAGTTCCATTAAGCCTTTAGATCAATTTTAGGGAAAAAACATCTGTAAAATATTAAGTTTCTTCATCCATGAATATAGGATTATTCAATTTCTTTAGATATTCTTTACTGTTCTTCAACAAAAGTTTAAATTTTCTGGTTACAGATCCTGAATCTATTTTATAGATTTACTCTTCGCTGTTTTACAGTTTGTGTTGGTATTTCTAATATTTTTAAATTGTTTTTAGTATTAATGTTTTGTTGCTGGTGTATATAAAATATATTGGATTTTTATATATTGACTTTATAAGTAGCCACATTACTCTTTTTTTTCCTGTTGCCTATATTTTGTTTGTAGATTCATTCGGTTTCTCCGTAAACAATTATATCATATTCTAATAACAATGCTGTTGTTAGTGATTACCAGTCCTCATAACTTTTTATTTATTTCCCTGTCTTATTATGCTGACCAGAGCAAAACTATATTACTAAATGGGAGTATTCACAGAGAAGATCCATATCTCCTTCCTGAATCTTAATGGAATATTTCCAAAACTTCCCTTATTAGGATGATGTTTGCTACATGGATTTTCTTTTCTTGAGTGACACCAGTTATAAGGTTAATAAAGTTTCCTTACATTTCTACTATAGCAAACATTTTTACTATGAATCAATGTTAAATTTTTTTCTACAGATTTTGAGAAATTGATATGGTTGATCTTAATTAGTAATGTAGAAATACATATTTATATATTTCTGTACTATTAAAACATTCTTATGATCCTTTCATATACCCAAATTGGACATTGTTTAGTAATATTTTTATAGAGAATTCTATTTGGCTTGCTAATACTTTGACATTTTGCATTTATATTCATGAATACAATAGATTTACTATTTTTCTTCCTGATACCACCTCAAATTTTTATCAAAATCATTCTGTCTCATGAAATAAGTTGCAGAATGTGCCCTCCTTTTCTACTTTTTTGGAAGCACTTATATAATTTTGGAAGTTCCTTAAAATTGGTGGCCCTTGCATATAAACTATCCAATTTCTGGTGAGTCTTTATTTTTTAAATAGTTTTAAAGGAAATAGTTTCAATTCTTTTAGAATTATTGGAAAAAAATTCTTCTTGAATCGGATTTTACTAGTTACGTTTCAATATTAACTTGGCTGTCTTCTAAGTTTTCAAACATTGTGTCACTGAAGCCTTCAAAAGCTTTTCAAACTACACCAGTAGCTGACACGTTTACCATAGGGCTGGTTGTTTTGGTGAAAGCCTAACCATCCATTTCACTCACCATTGTTCTTCTACTCCATGATGATGTTTCATCTGTTATTCATTCTTGTTTTCTTTTAAAATTGTCATCATTGCTTCTTCAGCAGCGTCCTACCCCCAAACATAAACCCCATGTGACTGTCAGACCAGCTTACTCTCTGTAAATTAATTGCTAAATGGATTGAAAATTGACCTATCTGAACCTCTTAAACCACTCAATCCACTCTTCCCTAAAGATTCATTCATTCCTTACTTCATTCATTCACTTAATAGTAGCCTTGGAAAATTATTTCATCATTCTTAGCCCCAGTTTCCTTATCTTTAAAATGGAATTAAAACCACCTATTTGGTTGAGCTTTCTTTAAGAAATATTTTTATGCAAATTACATTGCGCTAGCCACAGGTTATTGCTAATTATTTTCTCCTTCACTAAAAGTATTATATATTTATAGTTTAGCATGTCATTCCTCTATTTTCTCATTCTCTTCCACCCCAGTGTAGTGGCAAAATAGTCACAAAGATGTTCTAACCAGCAAAGCCATAGGGACAGTTGGAGAGTTCTCCCGTCTCCAGTCTGAAACTGTAGACCGTGAACTACAGCGGGGCCTGCTTGGGGCACTGTGGACAGAAAGCGCAGAGGTAAACAGCAAGTTTACCTCTTGAGAACAAGCAAATCCAAGACACTTGGCAAGAGCCAAAATGCAGGGCTCTCGTAAGAATTGACTTTTCACCCATTATGCTATAAAGGTCAGCAGAAGTGAGGCTCCTACTTCAGAGGTCATCCTAACAATAGGGAGAATGAGAGCACCAGGTAAAGAGGCCTGTTTGTAGAAACTTCAGTACTGTGTACTATACTTTTCACCTACTGATTTCAGAAGTTCACTTGCAGAATTAGTAAATATAGACATTTTTCCAATGAGGTAATCATGCATGGCTCCAATCTATGCTATTTTAATGAAAAATTATTGAAATTAAAACTTAAAATGATTTATAAAGCAGATAAATAAATTTTGAATCTTCAATGTAGCTCATTAATTATCTCCTAAAACATTTGCTATTTATCTACAATACCTAAATTTGAAAGGGATCCTATGTTAATGTACAGGTCAAATGCTTTTTTATGACATTTGCTCAAGAGCCACCACCATAGAATGCCCTAAAAGAAAAGTGGGTGATGAGATTATAAAAAGAAAATCTAGATATTTCATCTAGAATCAGAAATCTACTTTGCATTTTTAATAAGGGTTAAGATAAAACTGATATAGAAAATTCAGGAAGTTTTGATTTGTACCTGACAGTAATATTTAAAAAGCACACCTGGAAAACTTTTTAAGAAGGAAAAAAGAAAAACTGCAGTAGTGATTCTATAATCTTGGAGAGTATTTTATAATCAGATTTTTTAAATGACAATATGCAGGAATTTCTTTATTCCAATGTCACATTTTATTACTCAGCAAAAATAAATGATACTGCCTTTTATATATAATTTTCATGTATCAGAAATCAGATTGGACATACAAAAATAAATATATAGTTATTAAACAGTGTACATATTACACATTACATTATAAAATTATATTAATTGATAATTAGAGGAAACCAGTGTGAGATTCATACTGTTAGCATAATGCAGAGTAATATTCATATATATATTCCTTTGCATTAAACACAAGGTTAAAGGATTAAGTATGACTTTATCATGTCATCAACTCCTCTCCTTTATTTTCTCTTCTTTTAGAAAAAATAATTTAGTTCCATAACTTGCCAAAAGAAAGGTCTGTATTCTGATTAAAGCATTTTGAGTCAGAAACAAGTATACTTATCTATTATTATTCAGCTCAATTAATAGTCATACCTGCATGTACACAGTTGCATATTATTAGTTACAAAAGTAGATGGCTTCACAATTGCTGCACTAAAATCAGGCTGAATGGAGTGTGATGTTGCTATTTTTTTGAAATTATATTTCTATCTAGAAAACCAATTCCTAATACTTTCCACCTTGTTTCCTAATACCTGGACTGCATCTCTACATACTTTAGTATTACTGATATTATTATTGATGTTGCAGCCACTTTGAAAAATCTACACATGAAGCAACTATGTCCTCCTGTTTCCTCTATATTATTTATTAGAAAGTAGGTGGGGTTATGCTTCATCTTTTTCTGTGAATCTTCATAAATATCAGCTTCAAAGTGATGACTCATCAATTGTAATGTGTATCTCCCATCATTTCAACTTAAAGTAAAACTAATTCTAACCATATCCTTCTTTCTCATATATGTACTCTATTTTACCAATAAATTATTAAGATTGGGTAATCTAGAAAATGTACCTGTTTCAACAAATAGAGGAAGTCTTTTGAAAACATTGTATGGGAGATTAATTTATACTGTTTTGTGTGAGATGACATTTCATTTACATAAGTGCAATAGTTATAAAAAAAAGTAATTTGGACTCATTATTATAAATCCATTCTATTATACTGTTGTTACATCATAGCCAGAAGTAACTTTAGAGTATGTAAGAAAACATATATCCCAGAGAGCCATTAATAATTGAAACTTTAATTTCACTCTGGAAATCTCAGAGAAGAGAAGGAGGGACAGAGAAAGGTAGAAAAGCAGAGAGAGATGTCAAAGAGAGAAAGAGGCAGGAAATGAGAGAATATTTACTCCTGGAAAACCTCTGATGTTATATCATTAAATAACTTTAATAGCCCCTGAAGAATGAAATGTCTTAAAAAGGAGAAGTAAGCAATAGGCTCTGTAATGTGGTCTAAATAGTTGTCCCTTTTTGACCAGTGCACATCATTCCTAGAAAATGTATGTGTTAAAAGGAATATCAAATTATTTCAAGTCATATTTACTTCATTACTATAGTAAAATACTTTTATAAAGATTTTATTTTAAAATATAAATTTCTTCTGGTATGTGGAAAATAGCAACATTTTAGATTGTTTTAAATATATATAAACATAAATTAGTGGTTAAAAGCCAAGTAAATGAAAAACTTACAACAACCTTTTTACAGTCATTTTTCTTTCAACTGTATATCTAAGAGTTTTCTGCAACTCAGTATTTACCTATTACTTTTAGTGCTACAAATATGCAGTCAAGTTTATGGTCATGTACATATGTCTCCATCCCTCAAAGTCCTAATGTGTGTGTGTGTATATATATATATATCTGTTATGTGTACTAATGTATGTACATAGCTGGAAATGCTAGTAGGAGTATTTCTGTTAAGTTTGTAAGTTATGTGACTACCTATAAGTAGAAAGGGCTGAAGCATTTTAACTAAAGAATCAAGTGAAAAATAGTTTTAATTTAACCAGAAATTACACATATTTCTTTATCTTTCAAAGAAGTTAACTTGGAACAAACAACTCATGCTTTTTCTTAATATTTCAAATTGGAAAATAGTCTGTGGCCCAAAGGATACAGTCTAAAATGAACCCCTGAAATTCAGCAGCAGAAGCAATTAGGTTGCTTGGGTCTGCCTGATAAATCTACTCATCCATTCTGTCATCATAATGCTTGTATTATTAGTAATTAGGGTGAGTTTTTATTGTATATGCATCAGATAATTCCACCAAGTTAACTTTAAATGTGAAGTAATAAGGTGTTTTAGATTAGGAAATAAAGCTAGACCTCTACAGAGGGAAAAAAAAATACTTTGACTAGGATCAAATGCTATAAATGCTAAGTGCCTAAGAAAGAGAGGTATGTTTAATGAAAAATACATATATCTAGAAACATAACTTTATAGATGACATGGCAGTTCACTTACTTAACATGCATTTATTAACTACCACTCTGTACAGGCACTGGGTTGGAATCCAGATATTCAAAGTAAAAGTAAGTCCTTACCTTCAAGTATCTCACTGGCTTAATTGAGAAGGCAGACAAAAAAATACATAGTCTAGGTCACTTACAGGATATTCTTTGGGAGCAGTTAATGAAAATTAAGTAGAGAGATAGCAGGGTTGGCTTAATGAAAGTGAAGACACTTAAATTTTGAAGCTGTGGTAAAGTTAATTCTCTGATGAACTGGGAGACAGGCAAGAAGAGGAACTGACTGAAGCGTTGATATATATAAGGAGGGTGGATATAGGGCACTTGGAAAGTGCTTAGATGAGAAATTCTGGACAGAGTGAAATAATGCATTGTCAGAGAGGAAGGGAAAGTGAATGGCCTTTCCATTCATCAGATTAGGGATTCATCAGTGAGCAAGTTTGAAAAGGGTGAAAAAATTAGTATTAGATCTGCAAAATTTGAGATACCTATGAAACACTAGCATGGAAATGGTGCCTAGGTAGTTAAATAAGTCTCTGTGGGATCTGAGACAGATGGCAATATTCAGAAGCAATCCTTGATACAAAACATACTGGATAGCAAAATATACAATTGATCAAAATCAAGAAAGGGAGTAAGAAAAGGAAACATAAAAGGCAGGCTAGAAGGATAGTGTTGGAGCAAAACAGAAATGGATTTGTTCTTTTAGAGATTAAAACCTTGACGAAGTTATTTTTTTAAGTACTTAAATCACAAGTTTTCTCATCTGCATATAGAGAGAATGGCCCACTCAAAAGGTTGTATTCTGCAGATCCCTGGCCCATACCTGACAATTCACTGTTATTTTATTATTATAAAAGTAAGGAAGAATATGCACATGAAATGAATGGAGTTCTGATTCTAAGAAAACATGATATTCAAGGGATGGGCTATGGAGGATATATGCATATATGTACCCAGAAGTAAGTCCAGAGATAGGAAACAATGATTTCCAAATATCCAAGGGAGAAGTGACTTTTAAGAAACGTGAAATTAGCCAAGACTTTATTTCACACCTGTAAGTTTATTAATAACAATAGTAGTCTCAATGGAGAGTAGAGTAAAACCCCAACTACACTGAAGAGGAGATGCAGAAGTGGAAAAACAGTTCATTTTATTAAGAATTTAGTTATGAAGAGAACCAAAGGGATCAGAAGGCAAGTAGTTTTATATCTGCTCACAGATTTTTCAAATTAAAAAAAGAACTTCACCAATTTTACATGTTACTCATTTTTTGCAACTCTGCAATGATCTAGGAATTATTTGTTTACATTTCCTTTGGTTTTAAACCTCTCCTCTATCCATTCCTATTGTAGTTTGTGCTTATTGTATCACTTTAGTCATTGCAGTTGCTTTCATAAACTAATAAAATCATTCTAATGCAGTGTGCTTATATATTAAGAGAGCTCACACACTTGAGATAGTCAGTGAAATAGGAATAGCTCAAGATGTAATAATGAGAGGGTAGATATAACGCATGAAGTGTCAAAGAAACAAGAGGAGCAGAGACCCAGAGCAGAAGGTGAACGTTTAGGAGGAGAGAGAGCACACATCAACTGAGAGAATAGCAAAGGAAGTCAAGGAGGATATGAACAATTCCGTTAAGTAGCTACCTGATATTCATTAAATTTTTTAAAATATTTTATTAGATTTTCATATGAAAATTTTGAATAATATTTTTATGAAGAGATGAAAAAAACAAGATCAAATTGAAGATTTCTGTAGGCTGATTATTTCTATATTAAATTACCTTAAATTTGTTTGGCTCTTGAATGGTAGAGTTTTAAATGTCAGAGAAATAACCTGGAAAAAGGTTATTAGAGTAGTATTATTACCCAGAGACACTTGAAGGAATTTCATTATTTTAGTGACATAAGATTTGAGCTTTATTTGTTTTCCAGAAGTTTCTTGTTGACTCTAGAATCATCCAAATAACTGAATAATTCATGCCTGTGTATGTGGAGGAAGTATCTGTTTTGTTCAAAGTCAATTGGCAATGCTATGACTGGTTTCTGTTATCTGAGGCACCGGATAAATGTATGCTGGATCAATTTACATTATTATTGCTTTTGCTGTTGTTATTGTTAAGCTATCATTTCTCTCTTGACTTAGTTGTTGCACTGTTATTCAACAATGTGGATTACACTGTCCACAGCTAGAGATGTGTATGTTAATTTTAATGTGTGAAGCCATAAAAACCCCATTGTTCTATGAAGACCAGAGAGCAATATATATATTTCCTCTTTTCCAAATATTTTATATCTCCAAATAATTTATTCAATTATATCACAATAAGCATCAGCAGGAATGATCAACTTCTATGACACAGACTCTAGTGTCAGACATCATTAAACAGAACAGTCAGATTCAGATAAGTCTCCCAACAGACCCAGGATTAGGGAAAGCAGAGCTAAAACCAGAGATGGCAGAGTCATGCCAGGTGAGCAGGTTAGCCATGGGATGAAGTGAAGGATTACAGCATAGCCTGGTCAGAGTCTCCATTCAGAGTAGCTACCTGTGGCAGCTCCCTCCAGGATAATAACAGGATCAAGAGCTTTCTAATAGAAGTGTAGGTCTGCTACTGGGGATACAGTGTGGGTATTGGTATAGGATAGAAAGAGAGCATTCTCGTAGTAATCAAAATGAAACTAGAAATTCAAAGGAATTATATGCAAACTCATTTTTTAAAAACTTGAGAGATTAGCATATTGGGGAGAGTCAGTGTCACTGAATTTTGAGAGAATAATTAAGGAGTTAAAGTATATAAACTGTTCTATTATAAGAATCAACAAATAGATCAATAAAGCAAAGAGCAACAATACTCTAACTTTTATACCATTTTGTCATTTATGAAATATGTCAAATCAGTGAATGAATAGTTTTTTGGGGACAACTAAGTTTCAGTGTGATGGGAGAAATGCCATCCTTAAAGATTACAGATCAGAAATTTAAAATAAAATGCAAAAGTAATAAAATAAGATATACAGGAACATCTAATAATCTTGGCTTGAAGAAAGGCTTTTCCACAACATATAAAATAGAGAAATCATTCCACACATAGAAGTGGCAGATGAAAATTTTTAAATATTTATATGGACAAAAAAAAAGAAAATATATGAACTGAAAGCACACAGAACAAACTAGAAGAAATCATTTGCAACATATACAAAATGATGATGTTAATGTTTAGGCAATGGGGTCTTAAAATGAACATAAACAGGACAAATAAATCAAAAGGAAAATGAGCAAATAAAAGAGCATATGCTTTACATAAGAAATAGAAAAGTTTAGTATTTTCTTCTTTGGAGCTTCTTTGGAGCTTCTTTGGAGCACCTGTTGGTTTGGCCTTATTTGATCATGGGTAAGTGGAGTTCTCTCTCTCCCTGTCTTCACTCTGTGATCCAAGCTAACAAAACAGCCAATATTCAGATTATTGCTGGTTACTGTGGCAAAGGAAAAGAAAGGGGAAAGTCCACTTTCTGCCCACAGTTTATTGTGGAAGAAAGAAGAAGCCATATGACCACTCTTAATATCTAGAGTTAAAGGAAGTAAAATAAAATCAAGTGCCTGGGAAGAGACATGGAAATATTTGAAAGAAGCACTAATACTGTTGTGTAGTACTGTGCCTAACCAGAAAAGATAAATAAAAAACTAATACAGTCCTATACAAACAATACTACAAAAGTCACTACAAAATAGGTCATTGTACTGGGTAAAAATCTCTGACACAAAGGCAGAAGAAATGTTTTAGGTTTCAGCTACACATTGAACCAGTTGCAAAACCAGGACTATAGACTTTACAAGTGTTTCATTCTTCATATCATTGAAATCATTTAACCAATTTATATTTGTAGTTAAGTTTTCTCATTACATTTTTGCATGTTGAGACTAAATGGTAGAATAGAGAAGAGAAAGTAGTCATTTCCAGATATATTTCCAGAGAACCAGGACTTGAAGCTGGATATAGTAACTATATGAGACTGAGTTTTCTACATTTTAGGAGGAAGCGACTGTTTTCAGCTATGTATTCAGCAGTAGCCATATCCTAACTGACATAATTTTTCAGTTTATGTGTTCAGAAAAGAATGGATATTGACGGATGGTTGGACTGTGATAAGTGACTACTTTTTAGTCCACCCACATCTTTCAGCCTCAGGTGACAGCATCCTGATTGGTCTTTGAGGAAACAAACCATTTAGATATAGTCAACAGAACTGTCAACCAAAATGTCCCATCCCAACCTAATCAAGGCTATGGTATGAGAAACCAGATAGATCAATGCTTCTCCTGGAATATGAATCTTGAGCAGAGAAATAAGAATACCTAATGCAACTAGAATCAATTCCTCCCAGCAGTACATTTACCCTGTTATTACTGCTATTCTGTTTCTTCTGACTGTTCTAATCCCTATCTTTACTGAAACACAGTTCTTTTTTCTATTAATTCTATGAGCAACTTCATAGTTTCCCAGTAAACTTTATTTTGGGTAACAAGCCAGGGTATATTTCTGCTGCTTATAAAAATGTAAATTTAATTAAGACCATATTCAACTTTACAACATGACAGACATGCAAATAAAAATGGTAAGGATAAGTATACCTATCACATTAGAAAAAAATAGAAATTACTGAAGATAGCCAATATAAAGGAGGTTGTGGGAAAAAAGCATTATATACTTCTGGGTTTACAATTCAATGCAACATTTTTGTATAGCACTTTGGCAGAACCTGCCATAATTAAATTATAAAATATCCCCAATCAAGCAATTTTACTTCTATAAATCTATGCTATGAAAATATTAGAATATGCTTTCAAAAAACAGATAAATTGATGTTAACTTACTAAATGTGGTAATAATTCAAATGCACAGACCATCTAAATGTTTATCAGTAATGGAATAGTTAATAAAACTATGGAACATTGGGTACCTTTTAAAAATAATCAAACAGATCAATATCTACTGAACTCAAATAATACTCACCATATGCTTTTGATTAAAAAAGAGAAGTTTCAGAGTAATAAAATAACTATACTCCAAGTTATATATGAAATCTATCTATACCATGTGTGTTTCTGTATATGAATACCTAATATACCTAATGCATATATACAAACATTAGGTTTCATGTTTATAGAAGTTCTGAGAGGATATATACAAACAACTTGAGATGGTAATCCCTCAGGAATATTAGTGCTCGAACTGGTGACTTTAACTTGCTTTTCTAATAACATTCATTGTAGTGTGAATTTTTACAAGTACTTTTATTTTTTCAATATATTAAAATAGATTAGAGGATAATAGAATGCCTAAAATTGAAAGAGTGAAAGGAAACATGTAATATATATTTAAAGTGGAGTAGAAAAAAATAAAACGAGAAAACAAAGCCAAAATAAATATTATTTCAATGTATTTACAAAGAGCTACAAAGTGGTCATGTTATTATTTGTTAATATTACAAATAATATTTGTACAAATACATACAAATAATACACATAAAAATTAATTGAAGACATATTATGGAGTGAGCACATTTTTATATGCTTCATAAGCATCATCCCATTTAACTTCACAGCTATCCTATGTGGCAGGTACTGGTTTTCCCATTTTACAAAACAGACAATGAAGACACATAGGCTTATAATTAGCTGAGTCAGTAAGCATTGTATGTAAGTATGAAATACAGGCAAATCCTGGATTCACTTGGGTGGAACTAAAGGGGTCTTGGAATGGCTTAGCTTTTAAACATACAATTCCTTCACCCAGTAGAGTAAGAGTTACTTCTTTGAAGTTCAGAGAATATTAAAGTACAGGAAAAAGAGCCAACCACATTGAGCTTCTGTGTTAATAACAAGACTTCATTTTCGCTCGGTTTTATCTAGATTCCTGCATGTGGCTCACCTAGCCAATAATCTAATTATTTTCTTTTAGATTCTGGAATCTGGAGTTTGACAAAGGCAGTGTCTGAACTAGATTCCCGTGGTGAGCCTGACTCCTACAGCAAGGCGGTTCCATACATCACTGCTAAGCATTTAAAAATTGGCCCTGGTTAGGAGGCAGCAGGGAAGGGAAGAAAGAGATGAATATAACTGTGGGAACCTATGCTAATTAGTTACATTTACCTACAGTTATTTAACATAAGACATGATATAAATTTGAATCAGAGCATTTAAGAGAGTACAGACAATTTCAATATTTGGTTTCTAGTTTCTGAGACTGACCTAGAAGACTTACTTTAAATCATACTGTTTTTTTTTAAGAAGCTTATATAATAAGGTTTATAGAGCTTCTCTCTACCTCATCTGGTCTAATGTTTACTCTCAGGTTGATAGAGAGAAAACAGGTCAGTGGAAGATGACATTAATTGTTTAACTAGGCCAAATTAATGACAATTTATTTCAGTGCATGCTGGTGACATCAAAAGTATATAGTTTCTGTTGAAAAAATAATTTGATTTTACTGCATTTTACCTATTAATAAAGTACCTTATAAGAGAGTGATATTCATTAGATTTTGTAAGCAGTAAATGAAAAAATCATATTATAATTTCTATTCTTTGTTAAGCAGCTTTGCTTTACTCTATAGATCTATATTCTTCTACATATAACAAGACAAGCAAGGAGAGCAGTTCTTTAATCAGATGGTTAGATGGTTAAGCATCAACGTGTGTGTGTGTGTGTGTGTGTGTGTGTGTGTGTGTGTATAGAAACAGGCTATCTTGAAAAACACCTGCATTTGTTTCTCTTATGTAGTGAATAGCCATTGTTTTTTGTATACTAATCTGGCTGCTGTATTCAAGTAATATTATTTCTCTGTATGTCAGGCTGCTTATTTAATTACCTAATAGTAAATGAGTTAATGGTAATGATATTATCATTGGACTTACCCTGGCATCGGCCCATTTCCAGCAAGACTGTAAACTTGACGAGGATTTAGTAGATACTGGAATTTTCTGTAAATTCTATAAAGATGAAAATATTGAAGGAAAAAAATTAGTGATACCCCAAAATTTTAAATAAATATCATCCATGTTATAATTTTGCATATATATATATATGTACATATATATATATATGGTTATAATTAAATGTTTTTGATAAATTTTGCATTAATAATATTAGAAGCATAACAGCTTAATAGAAACTTAATGGCTCTTTAAAAAAGAGGTTTAGTAGCCATTATAAAGACAATATAGCTTATAAATCATTCCAAGTATGCATATGTGTTTAAAACATTCTTTATCCTGCTTTTGTACATTATTTAGCTAATTAGATTTCAAGGTGTTTTTTTCAAATATCAGCATAAAATTACTTAAATATATCCTAATTGATCCTTGTGAAATGTACAGGTAATTGTCCAACCTAATAGAGAGGTAAACTATCTAACCCACATATAAAATGGGATTGTGCACATTGTATGTATATACGTAAGCAAAGAATGGGACTTCAGCTGCCTAATTATTTCATATAATCATCTTGATCAGTCAGCTCATAAAATTGCTAAACTGTTTCAACAGACATCTATTAAATAATTCCTTTTCTTCTGGAAGTAATTTTTATAAAACTAATGCAACTGAAATGTTTCTAAGTACATACATAGCCCTAACAGAATTCTTAGACAAATTACTAAAAGTAAAATATATTTAGTTTTTTAAATTAGTTTTTATACACATGTGAAGATATTCCTTTTTATTTTACAAACACATTCATGTTTGCTGATAGTATTCTACTACTTATCAACAGATAAAAGTAAAAAAAAAAAAAACATGTAAAACATGTATTTTGAAAGGAAAACCCTGAATGGGATCCCATGGCTTGTGAAAGATGCCTCTTATGCATTTGGGAAAATTTATATTTGAATTTATAATAGCTACCCTTTAAAACATATTTCCATTCCTTTGACTTTGAATGGCCCCTGTTAGTGAATGAAGGACAAAACATAAGTAAGTGGTATGCATATAGGAGCACACATCCTCCTCTCTACCTTAGCTTAACATGCTTATGATTTTAGTGTATCTATACATGTTTTCTGTTTAATTTAAAATATTTATATGTATTGGAAGAAGAGGAAGGCAGATAGCCAGTTAGGTGCCATTCTACATGATTAATGTTATCTTAAATTGAGGGGAATATTCTTCCCTTTAAAAAGGTATTTTTCATTTTTCTTCTCTTGATCCTTCATTTTTCTCTAATTACCAACATGAATTGAATTCTTGCCTAATTCTTTGTGAGGAGCTGACTTTTCTCAATGTCTATTATATATATTATATACAACTGACAGACTTGTAGCAAAGGAGAAAATAATTTTAGCATTATTATTTCAGTACTATTTTACATCTCTAAAACTGAGGCAACTAGTCTCTTTAATAAAGCATTGTACATATTTTTAATTATTGTTACTGGCTATTTAAAAGAATTCCTACCATGTGTAACAAAAAGCACTTTTCATTTCATTGACATAAATCTGGAAAGCTAAATGGTAGGAAAGGAAATCCACAAAATTCCACTATTTATGGAAATGCCTGAACTGCATTATTTGGTAAACCACAACAGAAATTTCTGTTTTATTATCATGGTCTCACGTGAGTGCTTTTATCTGATTGCTCATTTTTTTGGGGGGATTAGTAAAGACTTCTAGGAATTATTAAGGCAAGTACACCTGCATTTTGTTTTTGACATTACTTTTTCAGAGTATGTAGATTTACTCTTCAGTGTGGTGACTTTCAGATTTTTATTAAATATTATTAATCATTAACTCATTACAAAAATGAGAATTTTGTGTCTGCTAGAATACCAAGATACTTCACAGATCAGCTCATTATTACACAGATTAAATAGACTGTGCTTCTCCAGGATATATGGCATCATGTTCTCCAAAATGCACATGCAGAAAATTATTACATATTTTTTTCTACAAGCTGCATATAAATTCAGTTTGTCACTGCTGAAAGATTATGTATCTGAAGTTACCTTGTTGACCATCTAGAGAACCAGTTTCACTCAACAGTATTTATGGAGCTATATTGTAGTCAAAGCTCTTTGTTAAGGGTTAGGGGTGATAGGCAAGGTAAAGAGAATTCAGATATCTGAGATAAATAAATACAAATATTAATAAAAAGCCATTCTTAAATTTAAACCCTATAAACAATATATTACATATAGATATTAACCATTTATTTCATATTAAAGTTAGTAAAACATGACAAATAATGTTTTTAAATGTCTTTATACCATAATTTTAGTTTATATATGATATAGAAAATAAATTTGATTTTTAAAAACATACCGTTCTCCTTGTTTCCCACCACTTTTGGGGTTCACAAAAACTAACAGTGGATGAGTACCAGGAACAGGAGTAATCTAGAAGAAAAGTTGGATGTAAGGATAAATCATTCATACTTTATATGAAGTAAGAGGACCCACTGTTATTTTTGTCATGAAATATCAATTACCAAATTCAAGAATATGGCTGTTCCACACTATAATTAGATAGAGGATAGATAGATAGATCTATTTAGTAATTCAATTAAACCCTGTGCTTTGACTCTCTCTCTGTAGCTGTATGTGTGTGTGTGTGTGTGTGTGTGTGTGTGTGTGTATCAAGAGGAATACCCACTCCACAAAGAGTGGTGGGGACTAGCCATTTATAGGACAGAGTGGAAGGCAGCTATGAAGAATGAGTAACATTTGAATAGCTATGAGATGAAAACAAAAGGCACAATTTGTTCGGACAGTATGTAAAACAATCAGAATAAAGCAGAATATAGAGGGGGTAAAAATATTACAGGGAAAGGAGGGGATCAAACTATAGAGAGCCCTAGTTTTAATGGGCAACCCCTACTTTAGAGCTTTGTAGCATGTGTGGAATCCATCTTCCCAATCACTTGTGAACTAGAATCTCAAAAAGATGGTTTGAGGCTCCCTTTTGCCTGGGAGTGCCCCTCTACGCTGTGTTTCCTCAATGCTTTCTTTCCCTGCTGAGAGTAGGGTGCCAGTTAATTAAGTCCATTTGCTAAACAGGGATCCAGGAAATTGCATCCCTGCTATCATTTCTCAGTTGAACAAGAAAAACTGCCTGTCCTATTGGAGTTTATATTCCAGTGGAGAAACAGACAAGAAACAAATACAGTTAGGAGTGAAATATGCGATAAAGAGAAACAAAGCTGGTAAAATGATATATACCACTCACTGGTGGGAAATAGTTTTTGATAGGGTGGTGAAGGAGAACCCTTGGCATTTTACCTGACTCCGTATACTACAACATAACTTCCATCTAAATACATTGTGACAAAAAATACTTAGTAACAAAAACATGCAATTAATGGAGTCCCCTAAATACTAAGTTGAAATGTTTTAGATCAATTTACTTTTTGAAAGTAGATTCAAAGTATCCTTTATTGTGTTATTTTTCCCCTAGAAAGTATCTTTGAACATTTAATGAGACAATTGAAAACAACCCTTCACCATATGACTTCCTTTCTTCCTTTTTGTTTAAATAGCATAAATTTAAATATTCTATTAATATATTTTCCTCCAGTATTAAGTGAAATGACATTTTCTAATGAGTATAGTTACTGGGAAAATGTTAAAATCTTCACATTAGTTACATAAGAAGGTTGAGTGAAATATTCTTAACTTTTCTACTCTTACCCAACTTGTTCTCATTATGATATATTGTGTCTGTCTCTGTCTTATTTTCCTTTGTAAAGAGATACAAATTTTTTGTTCCTCATTTGTTTCTAATTCAGTTAGGAGATGAGACAGATGATCAGGATCAGTAATCTACTGAACCAAAGGTGCTTACTCAATTAATGTATAGAAAATGTAGGTTAAGCCTTTGTTACCATAGGCTTGCAATGTGTGCCCTTCTCCCCGCACTAAAGTTAAAATGAAAAACACATCAAAGCACACGTTTATCTGAACACTATTATTCAATTTCCTTTATTACTCATTCTATTATAAAATCAGATAGAACTCCTAAAGTTTTTACGTGAAACATAATGCTACCAGATGTGGGTGTTAGTTGATTTCTGCACTTAATTCGAATTGTTACTCCTTACTTTTAAATGGAGGTAAGAATCTCAAGGTAAAGATTTTTTAGCAAACCATTCATTAAATCTGAATCCAAACACTTATAGGAATGAGCTTCCACAAACTAAATATTCAATTTACCATTATGTGAGATTATGTTAAACTCAATATTTGGTGTTTATTTGAAAATGTGTTTTGGAATGCCTTTCAGAAATATTTATTAGAATATTTAAAGGCATCATAATCATCTATTGAAGGTCAGTACCATGCTAGAACACTTGTGTTCTAAGCTGTACATTATTATGAATAAATAAATATCCCACTAGAATATATGTGGTTTACAGTGGATCTCAAAATATAAAAATCTGGATCTCATTTTTTAGCAGCAGATGAATGGATAAATAGGCCAAATGGATTAGAAAAATAGAGAATTTAGATTAAGGGAAAATTTAAAAGAATGATGAAGTTTATATTTTTATGAGTCTAGACTAGCTGTTTCTGTTATAAAAGACATTATTGGGAGAACTGGTAAAACTCAAATAGTCTCCAGGGTTAGATAGCACTAATGTATCAATGTTATATTCAAGTTCACTGATTCTCTTTGAACCCTATCTAAAATAGTCTTTAACATACGAATTTTGAATTTTTATTTTATACAAAATTTGGAGTAAGATGCATAACCCAGTTATTTTGAAAACTGATTTATTGCCATCCTAACATATTGTACCGTTTTTATTATAATTTTGATGAGGTGATGGGGGAAAAAACCTAAAACATAAATATATACACTTCTGTCATCTTAAACCTATTTGTTCTTGTCAGCAAACATTTATAAAGCATTTGAAACCATCTTAAGAGGAACAATATATATAAAACAGATGAAAGGGAAGGTGCTCTGTTTGAACCATGAAAGAACCATGAAAGAGCCTTTAATCACCTCACCATTCTGCTTGACACATCTCCACAGAACCCAGGTCTTCTCAGACCAATTGTTAAGATATATTGGGACAGGGAAATAAAATATAAAAAGGAAGATAATGAAGATAGAAAATGTTCAAGGAAGAGTTTATAGCACCTGTGGTACTTGAAACCTTGAAGAACGGTAATAACTTAGGTATTTATTACCTAGTAAATTGTATAAATTGCACAATTGTATAAATTGTATGAATTTATACTGGATTCTCCTCTGTAAAGAATAGAGCTAATCCTGTGAAATCTTATTTATTTACACAAAGGGGTAGTTCTATACAGTAGATATTAATGGGCATGACTTTAGAGTCAGACTGGTTTTGGATCTCAGATCAATGATTCTTCTCTATAAATGCCATTTCCCTCAGTGATACTGTTTTATCTGATGGTGTCAAGTGCCATCAATACGACTTTCACTTCCAAATTCTTATCTGTCCTCTCCCTTGATTTCTAGATTCCAATATCTGTCTGCTTATTTGGCATCTCCATTTAGCTGTCTAACAACATCATAAATTTTTCTCTAAACCATATTCACCCAGACCTTTCTCCATCTCAGTCAATAGCAACTCCATTATTTTAGTTGCATGGGCCAAACAACTTAGAGATATCCCTTATTCCTCACTTTCTAATAAACCCTATATCTGATTTATCAGCATATCCTGCTGACTCTGTCCTCCAAATAAATGCAGAACCCATCCCTTCACCTCCACTGTTCTACCCTAGACAAGACCCCATCCTATGTATCCCGGATAACTGGCAGGAGCCTCCAAACTTGACTCCTTGCTCCCTAACAATCTAATCTCAGCAAGAGTGAACAAGCCTTTTAAAATTCAGATCACATTATATCTCCTTATCTAAGAGAAAATGTCAGTCCTTATGAGGACCTTGAAGGCTTTACAGCACCAGCTACTGTCACCCCTGTAAAGCACTCCGACATTTTTCATCTTGCTCAGTGCTCTGCAGCAGTACGATCACCCTGGCTGACCTCAGAACTTGCTGGGCATGCGCCCATCTCAGGGAAGCTCCTGCCCTAGAAAGCCAGACCAACGGCCTTACCTAAATCTTTATTCAAATATCACCTTTATTAAAATAGCAAATATCAATGAGGCCAAATACGGTCATCTTAAAATTATAGACAACTCCAACTCTAAGTCCTAATGCTTTTTATTCAGTTCCATTTTTCCATATCATTTATAATTTAGTACATTATACGTACAGAAACAGGGGCTCCATTGAAAGGCTGTTGTATTACTCAATGTCTCAATGTGTAGAATAATAATTTTGAACTTAGGGAGTTAAAATGACAATGAAGAACTAATTATGAAAGAGTCAACAGGCTTGAGGATCCCAAAGTGGGCAAGGGACACACACACACACACACACATTCTCTCTCTCTCTCTTATACATGTGCTTAAACACCAATCAAGATAATTAATTTTATACACACACTATACAATTGTGTAGAGTGTGTATGTGTATGCACAGTTTACAGTGGTGGTGATTATACAGAAAAGATAATGCAAATAAGAAAGACAATGATGGGGAGAAGCAGTTGTGGTGGAGACAACACTGGTTCAGGTTTAGGTATTTAAGTATAAAAATATCCCTTTTTTCTGTTGTTAAGAATATTGAAAGCCAGACGTTCAGTTCTCAACTGACCCTGTTTTTTTGAAATTTGTCTCAAAGAATCACTGGAGACAAGGAAACTTTAGCATAATAAAGTTGAAATAGTTCTGTTACACTTATGCATTTACATGTGGATAACCATCTGTATTTTTATACCTCTTGCATGTTAAGAAATTGTAGTTTCAGTTATATTTGATCATATGTATTAAGTGTAAACCTATGGTGTGAGCGATGACAAAGACAGAGTGCCTAACCACTTCTATTTGAGGTCCCCTAGGACTTGGTTTAATTAATGAGACTCATCCTAAGGTTATACATGATCTATTACTTCCTCTAATTAGAAATAATAATCCTGATCATTATGCTGGTTAGCTGGAAAGAAGTAAGATGAATGTGCTTAACTATGATTAATAGTCTTCTTTAGCAGTGTAGATCTCTTCTGTCACTGAGTTATCTGCAAACCGGGCTGCAACTCAATGCTTTTTCATGATACATATTTTTTAAAACAGAAAAAAGTAATTGTCTGGTAGACCTTTCTACCTTTTCTGATAAAGAACAACCATTTTATTACTTTAAAATTGATTACTACAACAAAAAAACTATTTTTCCTTTTGCATTAAATAGTTACTCAAGAATCTATTCTTTTCCCTACCTTTACATTTTCAACAAAATTATGGGAATACCTATGTATATCATATGTTAGTCCATTCCACTGAAGTGAAACAGACTATTGTACAAGATTATATAACCCTTCTTTTTTTTTTAAATTAAAAAATAATGATGCTGATGATGATTACAGTATTTATTTCCTCCTGTTCTTTAAGGGGTGATGTCTACTCTTTGCTTACTGGCAAATTTACTTGACAGTTTTCTATGTCAAAGAAAGTTTTGGGAAGCTATTTTCTGATAAGAGAGGTGAAACATGTCCACAGAGAAAGTTAGTCATCTATTGCTTTTGACGTGACCAATTTAGTTGCAATAAGGTTGAATATTTCAGATACTTTTTGAATAAAAAAGAAAATGCAACTTATATTACTATGTGAGTTTAATAACTTTAAAACACTCTGCATGCACCATTTAATTCTGGTTTTGAGGTTTGGGGACAGTCAGGCATGATTACTCAATCTTAGGAAAGTGTGACTACAGAAGTTATTATTCTAGTACATAAATTATTTTAATTACAGAGTCTGGAGCAATACGAAAGCATATTAAAGAACAAGGTAGTTGGAAATTTAGCATTCATACACCCATTGAAATATGATAACTGATGAGACAGGGTTTCTCAGGAGTAAAATATGTAAACGCTGAGTCATAGGTCCTCATTCAAACCTTGGCTTTACCACTAACTGTGAGACTCGGAAATAACTTTACTTCTGAACATCAGTATAATCATTTTCAAAGTACTGGTAATAATAATGACTATTATTATTTAACAAATGTTTATTGAGAGAATTAAGTAATATTTATCTCATCTATTGAGAGAATTCACTTAACTAATATGCATAAAAATGTCTATCATATACTGTTTAACGAATGATTTATGTTTCCCTTTCACGTAGATGTGTGTGAAATATGCTTGACTTTTAAAAGTTTTATTTTAAATTTAAATTTAAATTTTCAAATTTATTATTTTCATTGCAGAAACAGAGTGTCTAAAGATTTAAACTCAACATTTGCAATTTATGTATTAAATTTACAAATGTTGATTTCTTTTTTTTTCACTGGAAACTTTACAGGATCACTTCATTAAGAATTTTGCTATTAAAATTGCGGATAGATTTATATTTGGGATTTTCAATGAGCTTGCCAAACACATAGGTATAACTTCCAGAAAGTATAAATCCTGATTTAGTCTTTTGATAATCAACTTCTATACTCTCTAATTAATGTAATAATTTTATCATTTAGAATTTCCCATTCTTATATGAGTTTAATAACTTACAAAAGATTTTCTATTCACAATGTATTTTATTAAATCAAAACAAATCAGTAACCTCATTATCAATATTTAAGTAATTATTATTAAGTTTTCAATGAGATATTCAAAACAATGAGGAAGCAAGCTTTTAGGCAACCCCTGCATGCTCTGAATTGTGCTTGTAAATGAAGGAATATAAATCACATAATCTATAGTATCACAGATAAAATAATAAATGAAAATAAAGATATAAAACCATGTATATTGAATGCAAGTGTGTGACATACTATATCTTTATTTGGTAAGTTTTCTGGGAGAACACAAGCTTGAAACATATTTTGTTTTAAGGAAAATAATTAGAAATTGGAAGAGAGAAACATACAGGTAGAAAAAAAATCAATTTCATAAACTAAACCAACTTCATTGCTTGTCTTCATGTTGGAGTGAGAAACAAATACAACACATTCACTCTATCAGATCTTTTAAAATACATAAGGGAAGAAATCTTTTTCTTGATGTCAGAGACTGTAGGGATATTTTAGGCATTTTAAAGTACTAAAAACATGTAAATAAATAACACCTATCTAACAAATGTGTATATTTACTAATAATTTGTAAAAACTTCAGATTGACAAAAGAGCTCTTACCAATTTGAGTTTAAATGATATCATAAATGATTAATCTAATTAGAGTGTCAATCAATGATAAAAATGACATCTTGATAAATTAATAAAGATCCTTCTGAATTCATCTACTGAGCTAATAGGCAAATAAAATATGTTGATACCTGCACATATGTGCTTCTAACACTATAGAGGTGACACATAAGAAAGCTACTGAATTCTGGACTTAAAAAATCATACCTGCAGGCCTTGCCCATCCACCGTAACAGAGTTGGCTCTTTGCATTTTGTTCTTGTCCGTCACTTTATTTGGCTGCTGGGAACCACTCTTTTCCTTTTTCACTGTTGCTTGTCTTTCCTGTATGGAAAAAATCTTATAAAAATGTTGTTCTACTAAATGGGGCAACACATTGAAGAGTTTCATGGCTACAAACTTGGGCCCAAGTTTCATTTCGGAGTTCTTAATTAAATAATATGAAAGCTATTGCTTTCACCTGGTTCAGTACATATTATGGATGCATGATTAAAATCCCAGTTAAAGAAACTATATGAAAGGAAACCACATTGTTTTACCCCATGTGCCCAATTACGTCTCTTTATCTAAAGTTATTTAGGACCACCAAAGCTAATTAGTT
Organism: Manis javanica; assembly: GCF_040802235.1. Lineage (NCBI taxonomy): Eukaryota > Metazoa > Chordata > Mammalia > Pholidota > Manidae > Manis > Manis javanica. The sequence goes on along the minus strand of NC_133161.1, from coordinate 59,757,398 downwards.
TCACAAACAACAGTATAGATACATAATATAGGATTATAATGGAAAGGATTTGGTACTGAGCACTGAAAATAATGCTGATAAATACATGCAATATTGAAAATGAATACACAGTGAACTTTTTAGCTACCACTTGTATTAAGAATGGCATAAAACTTAAAGCTCACATTCCTTCCTAGCTAATTCCTCTTCTCACCGTAATGGGGATGGTTCTTGTAATTGTAGGCTCCTTATTTCCAATTTCTCTCCTCTCACTCTCTCTTCAACTCAAACCAATAAAATTTGATCACCACTAATCCACCATTTTAGCTTTTATTAAAATCAACAATGACCTTCCATTGCTGCACGTACTGATCAGTCTACATCTTCTCAACTTTTAAGCAGGATTTGATAGAAATGACTTCTTCCCCTTGAATACTTGCTCCTTGCTCGCTGAGCTTCCAGGACACCTCTCTAAGCTCTCCTCTTCACTAACTGCGCCCTCACTGCCTCTTTTGTGGGTTCCTCCTCCTGCTTTGCAACCCATAACACCTAACCTCTTCCTTGAACCTCTCATCTTCACTATCTGCACTTAGTCTCTAGGTAGCTTCATTTAATACCAAGGCTTTCAATTTCAATTTTACAATGTAGATTTCTAAATGTGCATTTTCTGTTTAGATTTTCCCCTTGAATTTGATCTCCCTTGAACTTTATCTGTATCTACATGAGTGTCTGAAATGCACATCAATCCTAAAATATCCAAAACCAGTCACAAAAAAAAATCCTGCCTATCCTCCCTGGAAATAAATCCCTAACTGGATGATCACTCATCATCCTCATCATTTATGGTTTCAACCACCATTATCTTCTTTAACTGGATTCTTATAACTATCACCTGGGGATCAATCTGCTTCCATTTTTGTCTTCCTTTAATTGATTCTCTCTACAACTGTTACACTCACATCCCTTTCCACTCCAATCCAGCTACACCCACCTCCTCATTGCTCCTTGATCACACAATCATGCTCTTAATTCACAGTTTTTTGCAATCCCTCTGTACTCTGCTGAAAAGATCTCTTCTGTATTCCCTGCATCCACCTTCTATTACAACTTGAACTGTTCTCTATTTCATTAATTTAATGCTGCTCTTCTCCCATTTAAACAAAGCTCCATTAAGAGAAAGTACTTTGTTTGCACACTTCTACATCAAATCCTAGATCAGTGCCTGAGAAAAGTCAGGATAAATAATGGAGAAATAAATGAATTTTAAGATTAAAAAAAGAATTTTTAAGTACCTGAAGCATTTTGATGAGAAGGATTCTTGGGTCATGTCTATCTAAGCTGAGTGTGAAAATGGTCCAGATCAGTTAGCAACATCTGCCATATGGATTTTAAGTGTTGAGTGCCACATATTTTCTATCATTTATTCAGACATGTATCTTCTAGTCCCTATATTTGCTTCCTAGAATATCATTTCAATTTCTGCAACTTAGAAAAATGTTTACAAGTGGATCTTTTCAAATACTATAGGGCCAGACGGATCAAAAAGCTTCTTGGACCAAAATAGATGCTAATCAGTATACTCCATTTACCTTGCAATTTCATGGTGCAAAAACACTGAATTTATTTTTGCATGGCTGAAAATGGGTGGTGTAATAGATTTTCCAAAATTCAAATTATTTGGGAAATGATATAATTTCATATAAGCTTAATTTCTGGCAAAAACATTGATATTTTTTAAAATATATCAGTTTTTCTAAGTTTGCAAATTACAATTTTGTCCATAGTTAATATGGCTATATAATGCATAGTAGGAGTGGATTATAAAATGAGATTTTAAGGCAGAAAGCTTTTGTTGAATCCCATCTCTTCTACTAAAATAATATAACCTTAAAGAACTTAACTCTTATTCAAAATGGAGACAGTAATACCTATTTCTCAGAGTTGTATAAGGTTTAATAGAAAATGTATAGTCTTAACATTTTTGCCTATATTTGAACATGTTCTCAATAAATTAAAGTCATTACAAATAATGGAAAACAGGTATGGCTCTTCCACTAGGATACTCATCAATATTGCCATTATACAAAATATTTGTTATATTTCCAAGTTTATATATATATATATATATATATATATATATATATATATATATATATATATGAAAAAAATCCCACTAGTTACATATATTTAAATAAGTAAAGCTCAATGTTATATTAGAAAACTCAGAGCCTGTGTTAAGAGTTCAAAAGCATAATAATGGTAGTGAATAGGAGAATAATTTCTTTCTTGGTTCTGTCATGCAGGGATATAAAACACATTAAAATATTCTATAAAAATATACAATATGAAAGATATGCCTTGTCTTACATAACTTATATTCTGCCATATATCCCAGAAATTGCTGTTTAGCATTTAATTCATAAAATGCTGAGTTTACAAAACCTTTAAAAAATTCAAATTGATTAGTCATACTGGACTGGGACTGGACTGGGTATTCTTGATCAGACTACTTGTGTGTGTGTGTGTGTGTGTGTGTGTGTGTGTGTGTGTGTGTGTATCCCTCTGCATGGGGTTATATATATACCTTTTTATTATACACATTTTTTTGCATTAACTTCCAACTATACACACACACATTTATATTTATATTTATATATGAAATACTGGAAATTTAAGACATGTATATACATGTCTATAAAGAATTATCACAACAGTTGGTTAAGATTATTTTATTCTTGATGTGCATATAAGTTTGGAAAATGCCTTTGTGGTAAAATCTTCAACTACCAGATAACAGTTGATTAAGTGGCCTCAGGTCTCTCCCAGAAGTCATCCCTCTGAGTAAGTTGTGGAGTAGACAAATGTTTTATAGTAACAACTGGAAAATATTAAAACAATTAAAAACCCTGAATTGAGTTTTATTTTTGAAATCTAGAATGATAAATGTGTACATAACAAGTTAACAAAAAATTCTCAATATGTCCATCTGTATGTGAACTTACTATATAATATAGATAATACTAAAATGATAAACATTTGTTTAAACATATGCACACACACACACACAAAAAAAAAAAAAAAAAAAAAAGACCAAGTGGTTTCTTTAGGGAAATATGCCTACCTAGTGGGTGGAATTTGTGGAATAAATCAAGACTGAAAATTTTAAAACAGGAGAAACTCACAGCCATTTAGCTTTTTCCATGGTTTTCTTTTTATTATACATCTTTTTTTGCATTAACTTCCAAACTGTATAGAGGTCTCTCTGAGATATTCAACACATTTTATGTAAGCAGTGTAAGCTAACAGGGGGCTTACTGGATACTTTTTCCTATTTCCACTGTGAAAATCTTTACTCCTTTCATATTTTCTCTGACGAACAGGAAGGAGCAAGCACTTACATCCTTGAAAAATCTGCTGTCCACGGAAATTTCACTAGCCTGTTTGGGGATTAATGAACTCTGAGTGATAGAGCTCTATGTTATTTCAGGCAGTTACTCCCAATGTTGAAGTTTTTGAAAAGTTGCAGAAGAGCTCAGCAGCCTTATTTTGCATTATTCAGGATAAAACTGCTCTCAGATAATAGCAGACAATGTTCATCACTTCACCTTCAGTTCTTTTTTTAAGTTTTTGGGCTGTAAACCACAAAATAAATCGCTTTGTCATAATTAAGGAAAATTTTGTTCTGCCAGAGAAATTCTTCTAGCTATAAAAAGAGTTGAAAAATTATTGCTTTAATCAATAGAAATTATTCAAACACCGAAAATAGATACCCTAACCAACAAAACAAAACATGAAAGAATACAGAACACTTAACTACAAAATATAAAATATGGCTATTGATATTTTAACATTTTCAAATATCAACCATTTGTGTTTGCTGTGCAGACATCTTAAGGACAGAATTCACATAAAATTCAATGTTTTGTGATCCTTAGACTCTACAAGGAACACGCCAAATCTTAACTGAAGAATATATTGTATTAGAATTCCAAAAGAATGATCATCATAATAAAGACAGAAGAAAAGCTGAGAAGACCATTCACAGAAAACAGAAAGATGAAATAAATGAAATAAAACGACACCACTTTAAATAGGTGCTCTGCGAAATTCTTTTTCTATATCATGCTGACTCTCAGAGGTGGAGTATTTGTACATCACATGAAAACGGCTTTCACAAAAGGGATGTTTACCACAATACTTAAGCCTGCCGTTATCGATCACTCACAAACTACAAGCAGCAAGTGATGATTACCCCAAGCACAGGGTTTTCTTCCTTTTGTTCAGTCTCAGCATGAGACAGGCAGCAGCAAAGCACCTCAACTGGTGCAAACCCTCCAAAGGGGCTGCATTGCTGCCAACAGCATCTTCACTGCAGTCCTGAAACTTGATTTCTTGGCTCTACACCCCTTGCCTGAGTGGAGACTCAACCCTTCCTGCCCCTGGAGCTAGGCCACAGGCACTGTCCATAAACTCTGTAATTTTACACCAAGGTAACACTTGAATATCACAATATAAAACATCTCCCTGAAGCAGAAGTGCCACCGTATCCATCAAGGCTTATAAAGGCTCCGAGGTCCAAGAAACCGACTTAGCGACAGCTACAAAGCTGCCGCTTTCATTACGAGGACCTTATTGTGGGGCTTGAATGTTTTCTGGCCCAGAGAAACTAACTCGTTTCAAAGTGGCAAAGGATAAACATCTACTAGGAATCCTTGGGAGGTGCAGCAAAATTTGTTGCTGAGTAGCAAAGTCCTCTTGATTTAAATATATATATATATATATAATTTTAAACATAAATATAATAACTGATACAAAGAGTTCCATTTTAAAAAAATTTAGTTAAATAAATATTTACTAAAAAACAAAGATTACTCTTGGCAGAGGCAAAAGTATGGGTTTGGACTCTGAATACCAGTTTTTTATCTTATTTGGTATGTAAATGGGCAAATTATTTACTATCTCTAAGCCACCATTAATTCTATCTAAAATGAGAAGATTAATGTCATGATTAATTGAGAAAATACAGATAAAGGTGTTGACATAAAATAGGCACACACTAAGTGGCAGTAATTTTTAAAATACTAAAAAAATATTGTTATACTTTTTCACTGAGACAGATAATGCTGCTGAGATCATAGTAGTACAAGATGGGTATGATGAAGAAGTACTTTGTTTACTTTATAGTGCTTTATTTTTATTTTTCCACTAAATTACCATAACTGGGGATAATTTTTGCAGTGTTATGGACAGAGACTCTGGGGAGATGTGAGGCAAAAAATTAGACGGACTGAAACCTAGTCTTAAAATGCTTGGAGGTGCTACTCAACCAACTTATCGTGCAGGTACAATTTGCAACTTGATCCACAAGTCCTGGTTTTCACACATGACAAACGATGTGCCTGTCTTCTCCTAAGATAAAGTCATACTGGGTATAAACCAGTTACAAGATTTCTGTTTAAGAAATTCTGACTAGAAAAAATGAAATTTAGGAATGAGAAGGCCGATGCCAAAATCATTTTGTTTGGGCTGCTTACTAGCAGATGGTATGCCATTAATAAAATCACACCTGTGTGTATGTACCTCAACTTCACTCCCTCTCCATTGCCTATATACACAATAAGCATAGAAGGCCACAGTAAGGGAAGGTTAGAAGTGAGAAGGCAGCTCTCTTGTATGTTCATACTCATCATCTCTTACTAACAGATAAGTTAAATGCTCAACCCAATGATTTCTGTGTAGTACCTGATCTGTTTATGCCAGTTTCACGTAGTATTTATCTTGTCATTGTAACTGTGTAATTTATTACTTAAATCACTGAATTTGAGTGTAAAATGATTTGTTCTCATGAAGAATAATGTGCAAGCTTTGGAAAGACATAATAAAGCAAGGTGTGTGTGTGTGTGTGTGTGTGTGTGTGTGTGTGTGTGTGTGTGTGTATGTAGGAGTGATCAAGTTGGGTTCAGACACAATGATTATAAAAGCTTTGAAAATTAATAATAAAAGTTTAGTTTCTTAAATACTCAAATTGCGGCAGAGATGCCCTTGAGGTTATTTGTTAATTTTTAGAACAATCAAAAGTAATTGAAAACAATTAATAAATGAATATCTTTTTACAAGATAAGGAATGCTTTTATTACACTTGAAAACAATTAGTAATTGAAACTTATCATGGATGATAAGACCATGATAAAAGGGAGAAAGGCTATATGCTTACCAAATAGTAGATACATCCTCATAGGAAAGCTCTTGATACTATGTCAAAAGTATAGCCAATGAATATATAATTACATATCTTAAGTTACATGTTTAAGGTATGTTCTTTCTATAATTTACCCCACATGCATTTTAATCACATTTTCAATTAGCCAACAAACTCCAACAAATAATTTTTACTGATGGTGCAACATAAAGCTCATGATTGTGTGTGTGGGTGTGTGTTTATGTTTATTTACACACTCAATTATTTATATATACATATATGGACTTAGGAAAATTTTGGAACAAAATTGCTGAAAAAATCATATGTTGATTTTGGAGGATGGTAGAAAGTTTGTTAATGTAAACCAGTATATCACACCAGGAGGGGGGAAAAAAAGCAGTGTAGTGTAGGGAGATTTGAAAAACTTTACACTAGAAAAAAAATTAACAAATGAAAAGAGCATATTATGAAAACATCAATATTGGTCTATTTATTCAATTTATATTATACAAATTACATAGTTGAATATGGAAGACCTTTGGAGACTGAGAAGTCTAAGGAAAAATGCTTTCAATATCAAAAACTGCCTAATTCATTTGGTAAGCAATGATAGAGCAAAACTAAACTCAAGGACCCAAACATAAAAATTAATTCTCTTACACTTAAATAATTAGACTAACTGATAAACTTCCTTAATACTTTTTTCACTTGAGTGTGCCATTTAACATCTCTATTTTATAATAATTATGATAATAATGGTATCAACTGTCTTATAGAATATGCAGTTTAATATTTCTCCTAGATGAGAAACAGTCTTTGTCAAGCATATCTCCAAGTATATTTTCAAATACATCACTAGTTAAAAACTGAAATTTAAAATGTTTCAGTGAGACAGTCTATACTAATTAGAAAATGTTTAGGGGGGATAGGAGAGAGGTTATTACATTTGTGTACAATTATGTTATCCTCTAAATAAATTCATACTCATATAGTATTCATATATTATAAATAATATTTTTCATAGGCAAATAGATTCATGTTATAATATTAAGGGAAGAAAATACCATTTGAGCATATCCTTTAGAAATAATAACAACTGAATAGGATATTGTCATAGAACAATGTGGAGGATTTGCTTCAGCAATGCAGAGGTAAAAAAGCTAATATTTCACTGAAAATAAACGTGGCACTGTGTACATTTATTTTCAAAACAAAGTCATTTATTCTGTGACTTTATTTTATTCCAATGACTTTCCATACAACATGCTAATTGATTAAGGCAGATGTACTCACTTTTATTAAAGAGATAGGCACTTCAAAGTGAGTAGGTGTTTCTCAACCTATTATCACTGAAAGCTGCAGTTTAATGGCTCAGAGAATTGAATAGTTCTTGGTTTTCTGCAAGATATTTACATTTTAGGAATGATGCTATTCTTACACACTGGTGAAAACTCTTTGCAAGGTACCCTTTATTTTTCTCTGTATACTTTTTTCAATAACTTCTTGTTTTCCTAATCCTCATCCCAAATGTAGATTAGAAATGTATCAAGAGTAACCCATTATGAAAATACAAGGATTCCTCAATTCCAAATATCAGAATACAAGAAAAAATGAAATGTACAAATTAATATTATTAGGTCACTGAGACAGTCCTAAATGTTATTCATAACAATATAGGATGTATAATGGTCTATAATTTCAAGTCTGAAAACCTTTTTTGCTTACGCACCTCAGGGACTGAAATTCCTGAAGTGGGCAGAGTCTGCTGAAAAAAGAGAAGTTCATATTAAAGCTGAAAAAAAGTCAAACTGAAAACAAATATTAATGAAGTTTCTTACATCACTATTTTCCTATGATGTAAATGAGTAAACATAAAAAACATTCCCTTGTCATAATCTTTTGGCTTACTTTCATTACATAAATGAGTATCTTTTCACATAACAAGGAATGTGCTAATGCAGTGTGGGTTAGGTTGTGGAAATTCTTATCCAAAATACAATTTATCCACCCAAAGCAGATTGATCAACATCCTGGGCCAGCTTCACAGATCTCTCTATAACAACGCTGATGTATTATATTAATATTTGGGAATAAGAACTCATTTCTAAGTTCCATTATCCTTCATAAACCATTCCTACTAATTTTTTTAAGTTGCCCATTTACCCAGACCACTTTTCCATTTTCCAGTCAAATTCTTATTCCTTACTAAAAATACTTAGTGTCTTTTTGATGTAGGTAGACATAGCTTATGGTGCTCATTTTATTTTGTGATACTCTGAAAATAAAAAAAAATTCCATTAATATCAATAAAAAATAAAAATATTAAATAAGTAGCAAGACTGTACTTGAGAATAATTTTTAAATGATGAGCTTAAGTAGCACAAAGCTAGTCTTCATGACAGTGTATCTTCGATCATCCACACCCTTCTTTTTCTGAGTCACAATGGGAAGGGTTTGTTTGTTTGTTTGTTTGTCTATTTTTATGGCAAGAAACAGAGAAAAGGTTAAAAAATTCCAAAAGTCTGTGTCCTGTGGGACTTAAAACAAATTTGAAAGAATTGTTGACAAGTCACACACATAATATTAGATAAAGGTTTCCATGGTGATGGATGAGGGGAGTAGGAAAGTTGGACAGAAAGCTAGCAGTTCTCTTTTATGACATTTGTGTGTCTCTAAGAAGGAGGGAATAGTCAGTATATTCTAGTCTCCTTCCCAGGGCCAAGCTATATGAGGGGGATGGATGGATGGATCCCCACCATGGGTCTGAAAAATATGAGGCCACAGATGTCAGTTTACTCCCTTACCCAGGAGGACTCTGGGAAGGCAGCAAGAACCAGAAGAATAACTATGTATCAGGTAAATGAGGACCCAAAGAGCTTCAGAGCTGCTCAATATAGAGATGGACAGAATGCACTGTGGACTGCATTTTGGGGACCAGTGTACCCAAAAGTGGAACAGATGGAGAAGTCCAGAGTAGCCCTGGATAAAATGAAAGCGTCCGTGAATGCAACTCTGTTTAGAAGATATCCCCATAATTTAGGTAAAGAAATACCGCAGCTGAAGATTTTTAGTCAAAAGAAGTTATGATGTCTGGGAGGGTGAACTCAGGTTAACTATTCCCCTAACAGGAGGGCCCTATGGAAATAACTGCTGTTGTTTCCCAGATGAATGGACAAAAGTTTGGGTAGAAAATCCCCTGAAAACATCGTGATTTTAGTAATTTTCTTGACTTCTGAGGCCAACTCGGTCTGCATAGGGCCTGGGGTAATAGGTGGCAGGGAAAATGTTCGTGCTCGCTTCACTATAGGCCAACCCAAAGCTGTTTGTCAGCCTCCTTATTTTTCCTTCTCAGCTCTTGGTTGAAGCTTGGATCTGAATAGACATTTTAAGGCATAAATGTAGTCCTTCTATTTCCATTATAATTGTGTGCTCTCCATCACATCCAGATTCACTGCCTTATCCTATCCTAGTGAGGGAACCCAGGGAAGTCCCAGAGACTCTCAAGCAAATGAAAATCCCCATTAAACAGCCTCCAGGGCATAAGTCACAGATGCTGGACACCTTGAGCAGAACCTCTGCTCATGGTACCTTTGACTGTACAGAGCAAAGTGATAGACAGAAAGCCAAGTGTAAGACTAGTTGTCAAGTAGTTCAGAATAAAAACCAATGTAGCATTAAGACTCTCAAGTAGATTCTATGGCCCCGACCTCTATCACCAAAAAAAACTTTTTAAAAAGCTTTCAGACATTTTTGATATAACTGTGGGTGTCTGAATAGAGACAGGATAATGACTGACATTATGGAATTATTGTTAATATTCTTAGGTGTGATAATTGTACAGTAATTGTATAGAAAATTGTCCTTAATCTTAGAAGATGCCTGCTGAAGCATTTAGAGCTGGTGTCATACTACCTGTACTTTGCTTTCAAAGTTGTTCAACTTAATAAAAAACACATTATGTGTGTGTATTGTTACAAATATATACATGCATACATACATACAGCTTTATATCTATATGGAGTATGATGGTAAAATAGTAACAATTACTAAATACAGGTAGGAGGCAGGGGACATACTGGATTTATGTGATCCAATGCCCCAAAAAGGAAAAACTATGCCAAGTTGGATAATAAAATCCAACACTAAGGCATACCCCCCAAAAAAGACACTGTGGACTGCAATTGAACACTGACTTGCACTTTACTGTTACTTGTGTAGAGAACTGGTAATTTAAGATACTCATGTTAGCAGGCTTCTTTCTCATGTCATTTGGGTATATGGGTTACCTACCTAGAGAGTTGTTGGCAGAGAAGTTGGCATAGAAGTAGTGAGATTAAGAAAGTATGGAAATAGTAGAGATTTTGTCACTACTTCTCTAAAAATTGGAAAAGAGTTGACTAAGAATGAGTAACAGAATCAAGGAAAACTGAGGGCTCAGCAGAGCTGGAATCATAAACATGTACGAGATAAAGCCACCAGCTCTGAGAATTTTTCCAGCAACACCCAGATGCTTGAGAGCAATACTAGAATTATATTCCAAGAGCAAGGGTGATGAACCAACATATATATGAGCTCACTTACAATCAAAATGTGAAGGCAAAGAGTGTGGATTAAATCAACATGCCCATCACTAGCTTATCCCTGAGATAACAATAAGAAAACCATGGTATCTAGGCAAAAGAAAAAGCAGCAGCTTGTTAGAAAACAAATTCAGATATTACATTGCTTCATTTTTATTCCTTTATATATTAGTTTTAAATATCAAGAATGAGCAGAGTAAATGTTTAAGTTTTTTAAAATTATCATGACTATATATTACTAAATGTAATGTATTTTTAATCAGAATTAATACAGGGTCTGTATATTTGTATTTAATCAAATATGAGGGGTGACTACAGAGGAATGTGATTTATTTTATTTAATCAGTATCATTTTAATATTAAATAGAGTACATAGTGAAGATAATTAGTTTAAAAGATGCATTTGCCTTCAGGGCACTTATTAGTTCAACCTAATATTAAAGAATTTTTAAAAATCCTATTAAAGTATTGAGATATCTCTTGTCTTCATATTTTCTAACATGTAATCATTTTAAATTGACAATTTAATCCAAATTGTCATAGGACAAAGAAAAATCTTTGGTGGAGAGATTATTGGAGGTTTGACTTAGTTAAAAATATAATAAGAACATAGTGCTCACATTAAAAGGGCCATCAGTTATTTCAAGACTAAAGTAAAATTAATAATTATACTTTATACCTATATAATAATGTTCATATTTTTGAGAAATTGCTTTCATATTTATTGTCTCATTTAATTCTCCCACTAAACCAAGATACTCCGTTTCTCAGCTTACAGAACTGAACATTAGAAAGATGAGAAGACTAGCCTAAAGTATAGGGACAAAACATAAATACAGTGATTCCTGTTCCCAGGCTCCGTAATTCAAACAACAACAAATTCAATGGGAATTTTTTTTAAGTTTTTTTTTTTAGCTAGGCCTCTATTTTCTAAGTGATTTGGAAATCAAATTATCTTAAAATGTTGATGAATACTGCAGAGTATTTAGAAACCACATGTATATCTTTCCTGCCCTAGAGAACTGCCCTTTAAGAATTGAATGTAAATATGGGTTAATTTAACATAATAACCTCCAGGGCAGTGAGTAGTAGTAAATAGGCCAAATAAAACTATTTCAAATAGCTGTTTTCCTTCCACACAATTGGATATCCCTGGTACCAAAGAAGAAGTGACAGAGAGCAAGGTTGGACAAAGACCAGTCCTTTTGCTAACATGGTACCCTGCGCCCACCTAAGAAGTGAAGCTGCTCTCCCCTCACACATGGCAGTAAAATGTATCAGGTCATCTCTAGGCTGGAAAGTAAATACTGTGTGGTTTCCATAAATTTTATTTTTACATTCCAGCTTAATAATTAACCTTTTATGATTTTTGCAGGTCCTTAAGTGTATATACTCATGCATATGAACACAACACATAGTTTAAAAAATGAGATGGAAATAATTTTTATACTACCATTGTCTTTATTAACACCTTTAATCAGACTATTTCAACATACAGCAAGTGTGCCAATTAAGAGAATCATAAATCCTTTTTCTTTTCCAGTGGCACTTTAACATATCTCACTAAAATGTTAACTACCAAAAATAAAATATTTTAAAAGATACACATATCATAATCTTATCCAGGGTCCTTTCCCTAATCACTGCCCACTTGAGCCCAATTTTTAGACTTTACCAACAAAAATGTAAAGGCAAAAATACTTTTAATTGAGATTATTTCACTACCTTTATCATTATAATCACTCACAAAAATATTCTATTCTTACTCTTGTAAAATGATTGTTTATGCATTTTTGCAGATTTCGTTCAGGGGATATTGAAGAGAAGGGAGTATGAGGCTCCCTCTTTAACTCCTCTCTCATTATGTTTGTGTCTAAAAAGGAAACATACTGAAACCTCCAGGGAAGTACACCTTATACAATGTATATTTGAAAACTTAAGGGGCACCTAATGTTTTCAATGAAACTGTCAAAAATGTATCTTTATAGAACTATCCAAAACATTTCCTACATAGATTTCTACATATAAAACCAATCAGTAAAAATAAAACACTTTCTATGTTACTGTTATTGTCTTGCCCACATGATGAGCTAGTGAAATAAAGCCATTAGAAATGTTATTTTACTGACTAGGTCTTATAAGTCTTATAAAATCATCAGAAGTCAATATGGTTGAAGTTCTTCAATTTTTTTTTTAGTTCTGATTCACAATAGCAAGATTTGTGTATTTATACTTGTAAAATAATTTCACAAAGACCGCTTACCTTGTGGGCCTCACTACCTGATATATTCTCCTCTATTTTCCTCTACTTTATTTCATTGATTTTCTTTCCATTCCATTTTTGAAATGCTAATCTAGATCCCCTAAATGAATTCATGCCTCACCAATTGTTGGGGACCACAACATAAAAATGAAAAATAGGTTTAGGACATCAGGCTTGGGGTGAAGCAGGTATTATTTCTTTCAGTTGGATATTGTATGACTTTAGGTAAATTTCTTAATCCCCCTAACGTTTACTTTCCTCACATGTGCATCATAACAATAGTGAGCCCTTTAGGATTAAAAGATGTCTGGCAAGTTTAAGTTTTCAATAAATGCTAACTTGTATTAACCTTAGAATCCAAATGATTCTCTTTGTTTCCAGTGCCAACTTAGAGCTCAGCAAAAAGGAACTGACTGCACTTTCTTCATCTGAAATTATTTTTGTTGCTAATAACAAGATAGGAACCAATAGGTTTATTTATTTTTTTTAATGAAACATCGAGGTTCAGAAGAGAGAAAGAGAGGAAGATGCAGAAGAGGAGAGAAGAGACCAGAGAGAAAGCATTGGGGAAAAAGAGGGAGGGAGAAAGGATAGACTTAGATGAAGAGAAGAATAAAATCCTCTCTGCTATTCTCCTGGATCCCAGAGACTGTCTTTTCTAAAATTTGAGTGAAGAAAAGAATGAAATTGAACAAAGGCAAGTATGGGAACTGGTATTTAGAGAATAGCTTTGGTTTTGGTTTGAAGTACTGTAAAGTTCTTAAACATCGGATTCAACCCTCTCCAAAACACATATGAGAATGAAACATTCCTGTCTTAAACTGAGTATTAATTTGTTTCAGAATATTCCTTAGAACTCTGATTTTACATATAGATAATTAGTACATACTTATTTATGAGGATGTGTATGTATGTATGATTAGGCCTGTGAATGTTGGGGACAAGGCTCTGAGTTTAGCTGGTGGTTTGATAAAATGGCCCCTTCAGAAAAGAACCTATTATAACAGATTAATACCTATTGAATTTTATGCTAATAAAATTAATCAATAATACCTCCTGGTATGCCTATTCTTTCCTTCAACAAATACAAGACCGCATTCTAGAAATGGATCATAGTTTCACTAATGTACTGCTGCTTTCCAAAATACAGAAAATCACTGTAGGTAATGAAAGAATATTGATAATAATATTTCGAATTAAAGCATTAGGCTGCTAAGTTTTCCTTTTCATCAATCTTGGAAAAGGTCTTGAATTAAGAAACAAGTCAGTAATAATGAAATTTGTTCTCATCCTTTGCCCCTCTAATATCATCTCACACCAAAGCATTTCCTAACCAGGTTAAAGCCCAATTCTGTACTCATCTTAGGCTAAGATTCAATTGAGTTAAAATTTTTACACTGACTGCCAGTCAACCTTATCATGAACTTTCATTATGTGCATGTAATTAATTGGGTCCAATGAACAATATCAGCACTGAGTTATAGACTCTTTTCCCCCGACCATATAATTAGAATATAATTACCCACAGGATATCAGAATGATGCAAAATCTTTCCTTTCTAAATGCGCCCTCATTAGGAAACAAGTCTCAATGTACATTTATTCAATCAGTGTGAATTAATTAAAATGTTACTGAAATAAAAGAGGGCAGCAGTAAAGAGTATCTGACATATATTAAGAGACTATCACTTGAGATCTGCATGCACAGTTTATATTTAAATCCATTTAGCTCAAGTAGGAGCTTTGCCATGTAATGTTATATACATCCAGTATACTTGGAAATCTGAGTAAATGAAACAGTGTGTGTCATTGTTTTTGAAAAGAGCATAGTGCCCAATGCATACAAAATCTTACAGATTCTGGGTAGGATTCTAGAGGCTCCATTATTTTCTGATGAATCTATAAAGATGTTGTCTTCATACAGTGGTGGACAGCAATCATTTTTAACTTGAAATATCTTGGAAATTAGTTGTTCACCCCACACCTTTCTATTACAAATCTGATAAATTTATTTTCATATGGTGAGGAGATAGTGGTCAGAAAAGCCTATATTTACCAAAGTACTAATTATTTTTAAAATAAAAAGAATAGCCTCCATTACTTGAGCTAGGTCAAGTTATTTCAATAACATTTTCTTTAAGCAGAATAATCCTATGCAACCATGAGGCATGTAAAAGATTCTTTCTATGAGGCATGTAAAAGATTCATTATAACACAAGCTCAGATTATATAAAACATGGAAAGATAGTAAATGCATAAAAAAGCCAGGAAACAAATGATGCACATTGCATAAGATGCTGCTGACTCACGCAAAAGCATTCTAATAAGAATATAATAAGCTCTTTATGTTGGTTTCTCTAGTACCTGGCAAACTGTCATATGCCATAAAAGTTTATTGAACCAATTAATATATAAATAAACATAATGCAAAACAATACCTGGCATTATTCAAAAACAATATCATAAATGGTAACAAAAATTTTTTTAATTATCTGCAATATTTAAAGTAAGATATACAGAGATTTTTAAGCTTTCTATGTTATCACGTAATTATTCAGACATTTTTAGCTTTAGAAATAGGTTAGTAGAAAAATGGATAAAGCAGATGTGGTACATATACACAACAGAATACTATTCAGCCATAAGAAAGAAACAAATCCTATTTGTAACAACATGGATGTAGCTAGAGGGTATTATGCTCAGTGAAGTAAGTCAGGCAGAGAAAGACAAGTACCAAATGATTTCCCTCATTTGGGGAGTATAACAACAAAGCAAAACTGAAGTAACAAAATAGCAGCAGACTCACAGACTCCAAGAGGGGACTAGAGGTTACCAAAGGGGAGAGATGGGGGAGGGTGGGTCGGAAGGGAGGTAGAAGGGCATTGTGGGGTATCATGATTGGTGCATACGGTGTGTGGGTGGTCACAGGGAAGACAGTGTAGCTCAGAGAAGACAAATAGGGACTCTGGCATCTTACTACACTGATGGACAGTAACTGCAATGCGGTATGTGGGGCGGGGGGACTCAATAATAAGGGTGAATGTAATAACCACATTGTTTTCCTTGTGAAACCTTCATGAGAGTGTTTATCAATGATACCTTAATAAAAAAACAAAAACAAAAACAAAAACCTTAGTTCTGATAATCAACATTTGGCATTCATTCTTGGGAACAGACAATCACTACTTTATAAGGGAAATTCTGAATGAACACGAAGATAAATAAGGCTATGTACAAATCAGCACTTTTCATTTTTTAGGAGCAAACACCAACCCATTTCTAAACTGTTCTTGTATTTTTTAAACCAATTTTAACTCTATTAATAGAATATGAGTTGTTTAAATGTCTGAAAGCACATAATATTTACCAAATGGTAAAATGTTATGTTCAGGTATTTGACTGGTTCTGGTGGAGTCCAAAATAGTGTACCCATTCTTGCTAAGCAAGAAGGGAGATTGTCTCTCAAAGATTTGCTTTATTTTTAACATAAGTTTGTCTGCAACATTTCAGTAACAAAAATATGCAGCTATAGTTGCCTGCTGAAAATGCTGTGATCTGAGTAACATTAGCTAAAACACCACATTAACCAAGGGTAATCACCAACAAAAATAAAAAAACCTACTAATAGAATATGAATAATTTTTAAGTTCCATTTAGTAAATATTAATTTTCATTTTCTGAGCTACACTGAATGAACAGTCATGACATTTTTGCACAGACTACTATGTTGTTTAATGTATATTTTAAAAAATCAGATTTTAAATATAATTTAACACCCAGAAGAAAATATACTGATTCTCTTCAGATTTCTGATATGTTCCCTTTAAGTTCTCTACCTGCAATGCAACTTTATTTTGAATATTAGGCATTTCACAGTACCATCTATTGGATATTTTATATAACTACAACATAACAATCACAAGATTTTCAAAATTTAAATAAGTAAAACTATTTCAAGTGCCATTTCAGAAACGAAACACAATGCTGATTTGACATCCACTTAAATTATCTCATCATCACATACTTTAAACTCAATTTTATTAGCTTGTAACAATAAAATTCAACTCTCATGTTATCAATGACCAAAAGGTAAGCTTCCCTGTCACATATTCATTTTAATGTCTTTTTGATATTTATGTCACTGTCTAATGTCTTTTCTTCTTGATGCAGGAAAAAGTGATAACTGATGGAGTTAAAAGAGCTGACTGAATTTTGTTCATTAACTCAATAAATATTTATTGAGCATCTACCAATTTTCATATTGAGTTGGATGCTAGAAATAAAGAGATGAACCCTTTTATTGAATGATAGGAATGACTGTGGTGCTATTCAATGAGCACAGGAAGTAATTTCATAAAAAAACATTTTAGGTTCAGTTTCTTGTATGTTTGAGGCTCCTGGGGGACATCCAAGAGGAAATTTAGAACATAAAGTGGAGTTCTGGATATTGTGGGTAAGGGAGAACAAGCTTACACAGACATACTCGAAAGTGGTTGTTGTAGTCATGAAACTGAATGAGACAACTTACATAGCATAACAACATGAGATGCAGTTTTGCTCTTTGTTTTTTAAGGAAATTTTTAATTAGTGGAGTCTGTCAACAATATTCTTTTATCTTTCCCTTTTTAGAAAAAAGAGGTATGAAGTCCTCCTATATTTAAAATATAAAATATTTAATCCATGTCCAGTTTATTTGGGAATAAATATAAAGTAGAATTTACCCTTAGTTTCCTATATGATTATACACTATTCTCAATACCACTGATCCTCACCATCCCCCTTCAGATCTGATAGGTGACCTTCACCATACACTGCATTATTACATAAAGTTCAACATGATTTAGACTTTCTTCCTGTTCTTTATACCTTCTAGAGTCACTGTTACATTATTTTGATCACTGTAACTGTAATAGAAAAATTCTTAAGATTTGTTAAAACAGGTCTTTCCTTATTCCTCCTCTTTCTCAGAATTTATAATTGTTTGTGCACACTTATTCTTCCAGGCAAACTTTGGAATCATTTTGTCAAGCAAAATACACTGCATGGAAATTACATTAAGTAGGTAAGTAAATTTGAAGAAATGCAGGTTCTTTTTTAGTTCAATTTAATTTTCTTTAGTATACTTAGATGCATTTTTTGTTTGGAGATAGAGTGATTTTTTCTACCCTGCTGCTATCCTCCTTTGTACCATAGATTTTATTAATCCTCTACTCCAAATTATTGACTCAGTTGTCCTCAATATTGATTCTTCCTATATGCATACAGTTATATTTTAGTTTCTGCTAAGGCGTAATTTTTTTCTCTACATCTTTTCTGAAGACTCTAGTTTTCCCTTTCAAATCAGAATGTTTTAAGGTATATGATTTCTTTAGTATTTTTGATCATGTTAAAACAACTGCTATTAAAAGTTTCTTCTGCTAAATGCAATAAATCTTCATGCATGACATCCATCTTTTAACTGCTATTCTTATTTCTTTGCTTTCCTGTGGCAGGATTATTACTATTTTATTTTCATAACAGGTAGACTTATTTATACATAAATGCTCTTTGGCCATGAGCCATCAGTCCTTTGCTGTACAGAAGCCTTTTCAGCTTGATACAGTCCCATTTGTTCATTTTTGCTTTTGTTTCCCTTGCTGGGGAGATATGTTCATGAAGAAGTCACTCATGTTTATGTCCAAGAGATTTTTGCCTATGTTTTTTCTAAGAGTTTTATGGTTTCATGACTTACATTCAGGTCTTTGATCCATTTCAAATTTACCTTTGTGTATGGGGTTAGACAATGATCCAGTTTCATTCTCTTACATGGAGCTGTCCAGTTTTGCCAACACCAGCTGTTGAAGAGGCTGTCATTTTCCCATTGTATATCCATGGCTCCTTTATCATATATTAAGTAACCAAATATGCTTGGGTTTGTATCTGGGCTTTCTAGTCTGTTCCATTGGTCTATGTGTCTGTTCTTGTGCCAGTACCAAATTGTCTTGATTACTGTGGCTTTGTAGTAGAGCTTGAAGTCACAGAGCTTAATCTCCCCAGCTTTATTCTTCCTTCTCAGGATTGCTTTGGCTATTCGGCATCTTTTGTGATTCCTTATGAATTTGAGAACTATTTGCGCTAATTCATTGAAGAATGTTGTTATTTTGATAGGGATTGCACTGAATCTGTAGATTGCTTTAGGCAGGATGGCCATTTTGACACTATAATTCTTCCTATCCATGGGCACAGGAGGTGTTTCCATTCATTGATATCTTCTTTAATTTCTCTCATGACTATTCTGTCATTTTCAGGGTGTAGGTGTTTCACCTCCTTGGTTAGGTTTATTCCCAGGTATTTTCTTCTTTTTGATGCAATTGTGAATGGAATTGTTTTCCAGATTTCTTTTTCTGATATTTCATCATTAGTAGATAGGAATGCAACAGATTTATGTGTATTGATTTTGTATCCTGCAACTTTGCTGAATTCAGATGTTAGATCTAGTAGTTTTGGAGTGGATTCTTTAGGGTTTTTTATGTACAACATTATGTCATCTGCAAACAGGGACAATTTAACTTCTTCCTTGAAAATCTGTATGCATTTTATTTCTTTGTGTTGTCTGATTGCCTTGGCAAGGACTTCCAGAACTATGTTGAAGAAAAGTGGGGAGAGCAGGCATCCTTGCCATGTTCCCAATCTTAAAGGAAAAGCTTTCAGCTTCTTGCTGTTAAGTATAATGTTGTCTGTGGGTTTGTCATATATGGCCTTTATTATTTTGAGGTACTTGCTCTCTATACCTATTCTGTTGAGAGTTTTTATCATGAATGGATGCTGAACTTTGTCAAATGCTTTTTGTTTGTTGAGGTGTGTGAGATGATTCCCACTTGATCATGGTGTATGATCCTCTTGATGTATTTTTAATTCATTTTGCTAATATTTTGTTGAGTATTTTTGCATCTATTTCATCAGGGATATTGGTCTATAATTTTCTTTTTTTGTGGTGTCTTTGCCTGGTTTTGGTACTAAAGTGATGTTGGCCTTGTGGAATGAGTTTGGGAGTATTCCCTCCTCTTCTACTTTTGGGAAAACTTTAAGGAGGATGGCTATTAGGTCTTCACTGACTGTTTGATAAAATTCAGCAGTGAAACCATCTGGTCCAGTAGATTTTTGATTACTGTTTCAATTTCTTTGCTGGTAATTGGTCTATTCAGATTTTCTGTTTCTTCCTGGGTCAGCCTTGGAAGGTTGTATTTTTCTAGAAAGTTGTCAATTTCTTCTAGGTTATCCATTTTGTTACCATATGATTTTTCATAGTATTCTCTCATAATTCTTTTTATTTTTGTGGTGTCCGTACTATTTTTTCCTTTCTCATTTCTGATTCTGTTTATGTGTGTAGACTCTCTTTTCTTCCTGATAAGTCTAGCCAGGGGTTTTTCTATTTTGTTAATTTTCTCAAAGAACCAGGTCCTGCTTTCATTGATTTTTTCTATTGGTTTATTCTTCTCAATTTTATTTATTTATGCACTAATCTTTACGATGTCCCTCCTTCTACTGACTTTGGGCCTCCTTTGTTCTTCCTTTTCTAGTTTCATTAATTTTGAGTTTGGAATGTTCATTTGGGATCATTCTGCTTTCCTGAGGTAGGCCTGTATTGCAATATACTTCCCTTGTAGCAAGGCCTTTGCTGCATCCCACACATTTTGTGGTGTTGAATTATTTTTGTCATTTGTCTTCATATATTGCATCATCTCTGTTTTTGTTTGGTCATTGATCTATTGATTGTTTAGGAGCATGTTATTGAGCCTCCATGTGTTTGTGGGCTCTTTCATTTTCTCTGTGTAATTTATTTCTAGTTTCATACCTTTGTGATCTGAGAAGCTTGTTGGTACAATTTCAATCTTTTTGAATTTACTGAGGCTCCTTTTGTGGCCTAGTATATGATCGATTCTTGAAAATGTTCTATGTGCTCTTGAGAGGAATGTGTATCCTGTTGCTTTTGAATGAAGTATTCCGTAGATGTCTGGCAGGTCCATCTGTTCTAATACATTGTTCAGTGCCTCTGTCTCCTTACTTATTTTCTGTCTGGTTGATCTGTCCTTTGGAGTAAGTGGTGTGTTGAAATCTCCTAAAATGAATGCATTGCATTCTATTTCCCCCTGTATTTCTTTCATTATTTGTTTCATTTATGTAGGTGATCCTCTGTTGGGTATGTAGTTATTTATAATAGTTATATCCTCTTGTTGGACTGACTCCTTTAACATTATGTAATGTCCTTCTTTGTCTCTTGTTACTTTCTTTGTTTTAAAGCCTATTTTGTCTGATATAAGTACTGCAACTCCTCCTTTTTTCTCTCTATTAGTTGCATGAAATATCTTTTTCCATCCCTTTAGTTTCAGTCTGTGTATGTCTTAGGGTTTGAAGTGAATCTCTTATAGGCAGCATATAGATGGTTCTTGTTTTTTTATCCATTCAGTGACTCTATGACTTTTGATTGGTGCATTCAGACCATTTACATTTAGGGTAATTATCAATAGGTATGTACTTGTTGCCATTGCAGGCTTTAGATTCGTGGTTACCAAAGGTTCAAGGGTAATTCCCTTACTGTCTAACAGTCTATTTTAACTCACTACTATAATATGTTATTATAAACACAACCTAAAGGTTCTTTTTTTCCCTCCTTTTTCTTCCTTCTCCATTGTTTTATATTTGGTATCATATTCTGCACTCTGTCTATCCCTTGATTGACTTTGGGCATAGTTGGTTTGATTTTGCATCTGCATAGTAAATAATTGTTTTAATTTGCTTTGGTTTTTTCTCCCCTGATGACAGCTGTTTAGCCCTAGGAATACTTCCATCTATAGCAGTCCCTTCAAAATGCATTGTAGAGGTGGTTTTTGTGAGGTAAATTCTCTCAGCTTTTGCTTATCTGAAAATTGTTTAATCCCTTCTGCAATTTTAAATGATAATCTTGCTGGTAGAGTATTCTTGGTTCAAGGCCCTTCTGCTTCATTGCATTAAATATATCATGCCACTCTGGCCTGTATGTTGAGAAATCTGATGATAGCCTGATGGGTTTTCCTTTGTAGGTGATCTTTTTTCTCTCTCTAGCTGCTTTTAAAAGTCTGTCTTTATCCTTGATCTTTGCCATTTTCATTGCTATATGTCTTGGTGTAGTCTTTCATGGGTCCCTTGTGTTGGGAGATCTGTGGATCTCCATGGCCTGAGAGACTATCTCCTTCCCCAGATTGAGGAAGTTTTAAGCAATTACCTCCTCAAAGATGTTTTCTATCCCTTTATCTCTCTTCTTCTTCTTCTTGTAGTCCTATAATGTGAATATTGTTCCATTGGATTGGTCACAGTTCTCTCAATATTCTTTTATTCCTAGAGATCCTTTTTTCTCTCTGGGCCTCAGCTTCTTTGTATTCCTCTTTTCTAATTTCTATTCTATTTACCATCTCTTCTACTACATCTAATCTGCTTTTAAATCCCTCCATTGTATGGCTCATTTTTGATGAATTTCTTAATGATTGAATCTCCATCTTAAATTCATTCCTGAGTTCTTGATTATTTTTCTGTACCTCCATGGGCATGTTTATGATTTTTATTTTGAAATCTCTTTCAGGAAGATTGATGAGTTCAGTTTCCTGTGGCCCTTTTTCTTGAGTTTGTGAGGTTTTGGTCTGAACCAGGTTCCTTTGATGTTTCATATATTTCTATGTGGCACTCTCTAGTGCCCAGAAGCTCTAGTCTCTGTACCTGCTCAGCCCCTAAAGTGAGGTTGGAGTTGGTGGGGGAGCAGTTCTTGTGCCTGTCTCCAGTATCAGAGCCAGTGGGCTGAGCACACAGATGTAAACCTCTGTGCTTTGCCTCTCTAGCTGCTGTAGGCAGGTCCTCCCTCTGGCTGGCCTGATGCCAGCTCAGTGACTGCCAGTTTGCGATCCTGTGCCAGCAGGCCATAAGGGAGGCACAACAGGCTGCGTATCATGGGTGGGAGGGGGGTGGCCAGAGCTGAGTGGCCAACCAGGGGGATGGAGTGTCTGAATCTCCTGAAGGTTCTCAACCTGCTGAGCATGGCATGCCCAGACAACCTTGTCCACCTATCCTTTCTCCCGTGCAGCAAGCTCAATGCAAACCCCACCCCTTCAGCAGCCCTCTGCCTTTCCTTTGTCCCAGAGCAGCCGGATGTGGATCCCATCCTCCACAAATGGCCAGAATCTCAGTCTCTCAAGCACTCCACCTGTCCTAGCTCCCCAACCCTCAACAACCTCCAGAGCACCACACAGTGTAGGTTTATGTTCCAAAGCAGGCCTCCAGGGCTGGGTGTTCAGCTGTTGTAGACTTCCACCTACTCCCTGCTCCATTTGTCTTCCTCCCACCAGTGAGCTGGGGTCAGGGAAGGGCTTGGGTCTCACCATATCAAGGGTTTGGTTCGTTACCCTGTTTCATGAGGTCTGCTCTGTTCATGAGGTCTGTATGCAGTCTGGTGCAGCCTTCTTTCCTGTTGCTGTTTTAGGGTTAGTTGTATTAACTATGTTCTCATCCTGCATGTGGTTTTGGGAGGAGTTCTCTGTCTTACCTTTCACCCCACCATCTTAAATCCTCCCTCACTCAATGGTTTGTTTTTATGTTGTGAATACTGTCAAGCCTATATTTACCCAGGCTTCTAAGAAACTCAGGAATAAATTTGCAAACTACCTCTGTTAACTTTTTAGGGTATTGTGACATGAATGTCTAAGTTTAACTTGATTTGGGCACAAATTTATTATGTTTTATATTGCTGCTTAGTGTATATGTCAGCTGCTTTGAATATTAATGGTAACCAGTTGTAAAATAATTTAATTAATACATAATCTCCCATCCTCACTTTTGAATCAGATGCATGTCTGATATTCTTTGTTTTGTTTGAGTCCATTTCATAGATTTTACATTTTGAATAATTTTTAATTCTCTAGATAATGTTCATTTTTGGTTACATATTTCAGATTTCCATCAAATTTTTAGTTCACTAAACTTCCAGTTTATGTTATATCAGTCTTTCATTTTTTTCTACAAATCATGACAAAATTGACAGGTACAAGTTTGTTTCATTAAAAAGTTATCATAACTTGCTCTGGGTAGAGCTATGTGTTAGACATAAAATATCCTTATAAGAATATTTTGGCAGTCCTATTAACATAAACTAACAATATTATTTAGGATCCTAAAAATAGAACTCTACCAAATGCATTTAGATAGAAAAAAGTATAACTATAATATGCAAACTTTTTTCTAGATTAGACCCTAGATTTATGTTTATAAATTTACATGTTCTACATAATATAGCCTAGGTTAGTTAGCATAATGATGGGTTCTTCAGAAATCAACAAAACCAATCTAACCAGGACAGTGTAACACGTAAGTGGTCCATCTCACAAGAGTAGTTAGTGGAATTATCACTTAGTGATGCTGGCTCCTTTTCCCATTCTCCTACTATGTCCCTCTGAAGTATATGTACAAGAGGACTATGCCCAACCAAAGTGGACGTACACATATCTTATAAATATAGGTCTTCAGTGCTTAGTTTGTTCCTCATTGGTATTTGAAACAGAAAACCACTGGCAAAAAAATATATATAGGAACATTCAGAATTTAATTCTATACATTTAAAAAATAAATAAATAAAAAGCAGCTATCCTTTAGAAATAATACCATGAACTTGAGTCTGGGTTAGATATTCAAAATATGGAAAAAAAATGAGATTCTTTTTGCCTATCATTACTATGATGACAATTATGAATTGATCTATAATGAATATTAATTAAATGAATATTAAGTAACGACATTGATGAAACATTTATTGAGCACTGACATTGTGCTTTGTCCCCAACTCTTTAGACAAAAAAGGAAAATTGCACAGGCACAAAACCATGGTATATTACTTAAAGAATTTCAAGAAAATAAATGACTTTTAGTAACTGTGGTTAAAGGTTAAAGAGATATATAGAAAAGAAAGGTGAAGCAGCCGAAATGGTGTTAAAAGCTGCTGCTCAGTGCAGCAAGTCATATCTTTAGCAAACTGTTCACACCTCTCCACCAGACTCTACATTTCTGGAAGCTCTATAACTAGCATAGGAAGTAAGGTTACGGAGAATACAAAAATCCAAATTTCAGAATCGCAGAGAATTAAAATATCTCCCTCCTTGAGTTTATTACTGAAGCTGTGTTTATTGACTGTTGCTGGTTAGACTTAAGTGACAGACCAGAAAGAGCCAGTAATACTTGGACTGTGAGGAGAAACCACACACCTCCCTCCGACACCCTAACACCCATTCTGACATTGCTGAGTAATGACTTGATTAAACACATGCTAGAAGCAGAGATTTAACATACTCTACTGTTATTTAAGATTTAATCACCATATCTACAATGCATAATTTAGTAGAATTTTTGTAATTGTGGAAAACAAGATCGGAAGATTAGAAGTTAATATAGACATAAGGTTCTCTGAGGGTGTTATACATAGAGATATGTAGATCTCTGCCTCTGCATTATGACAACCTGGCCAAAATTTTGGTCACAATGAAGAAGAAAGAGGTAAAACTGGAACCATTTGAATCAAGTCTAAATAATTTGTTTAGAATATATAATTTCCAAATTGTTTCATTTTCCTTTCTCTCATCTAATGAGCTTCATTATTTATCCTATAGGCATTCTTAAAAGTTAATTTAAGGTATCATAGAATATTGTAATAATAGAAAATATTCCAGAAAGAATATACTAGATTTAGTCCAAAAGGAGCACAATGCTGAAGATATTTTCTTTGTTTTATGTCATATCACTTTCTGTCAATGAACACTACTTTTAACTGTATATTCTGATAATATTATGTATATTTAAAAAGATGAGATAATCACCTAAATTTAATTTTTGAAATGTTTGAATATTTAATAGTTTATTCTAGTTTTTGGTTTTAGGAAATATTCTAATCATTATGTTCCTAATCTGGAAATGTGTTTGTACTATAGAAAGAACTAAACAACTGTGGAATCTGATTTATCTGTAGAAAATAATATGATATGAGAAAAAATAATACTTTGCAATGTTGATTACAGAATAACCAGGAAAAGCCACTCTTCATAAATATTTTCACTAAATAGTTATTGATAACAACAAAATAATGAATTTGAAACTGTTTTGACTAAGCATGATATCTTTACTTAAGGAGATAGTATTCAGTCATTAGTGACATTCCATAGTATATGGAAATATATTAATATTTAATGACATTAGCTTAAGTGTGAAAATAGGATGTCACATGATATATTAAGATTAATTAGAAAAATGTCAAAATTATCTAAAAATCAAGAGGAAAATATTTCTGTGGTCTTTATCAATAATGTTTCTTTTAAAGCTGGATTATAAATTTTTAACTTTTTCTCATTTTTATGTTTTTATAGATTTCATTTAATAAAGGAATGGTGGTTTTAGCATAAAAGGATAAAACTTAACATTTTTAATTTCATTGCAATATTTATAACATTAATATTAGATAGTAACTGAGCACTTACTAAATACAATGGCTTACTTGTAAGTGATTTTCATGAATTAATTACTTTAATTCCATTTTATAAATACAAAACAGAAACAAAATGTTAATAACTTGCTTCATCACAAAACTAGTGAAAAAGCCAGCATTCTAATACAGAGAGTATATTGCCCAACACTGTGTGTGTGTGTGTGTGTGTGTGTGTGTGTATAAAAAATATACATATTTTCCCAAAAAACTGCCTTTTTAGGTATTTTGTCCCTTTGGACATGAGTCATATGTCACCATTCTGTAACCATTTGAAGGAAACAACTTTGCCCACAGATCCAGAGTTCATTTGGAAATTTAGGTTTCTGGCCTCTATCCTCTCTGGTTATTACTATTCCATGCTAATTTCTGCTTTCTTTCTCCTCAATTAATCTTCCATACCTCACCTCATTTCCAAAATTTTTCACTGGGGTCTCTGAAACTTTTGCTTAAAATAAACAAATTATCATTTCCTTTATAAGTCTCTCCCACTTTCTTTTTTGTTTTCACATCTTTATGTTCATTGAGTATGTAACAGTGTCAAAGCAGAAAGGTCAACTTTTCTTTTTTAAAATTTTTTATTAAGGTATTATTGATAAACACTCTTATGAAGGTTTCACATTAAAAAAACAATATGTCTGCCACTTTCTCTATAACACTCCTGAAAAGAGGGTGCTCATTCTCTGAACCATTAAATAGTTCTGTAGGTCTTGGCTTTCCAATAAAATCATTATTCCCAAAGTAGACCCAGAGTAGAATCTCTTAACATTTGAAGCTCATGGAATCTAGGAATTCTCCGCTGTACCCTTTTTCATTACTATCACATAGCAACCATTTCATCAAGACCCCACAATTATCCTGGGTGGCTTTAAGGACCACATACAATAAAGCATCCCCAGAGTTCCTTGACCTCCTAACATGTAGTGAACTTCCTCTACATGCCAGCTGAGAACATCTTGACTGTGGCTGCATACTGAACTTGACCATCCTCTAGAACCAATCTATTCTGAAATCAAATCAAACCTCATATCCTCCTCTCTGCTGTAACCTTCTCCCCAAGTATCCCCATTTTCCTACTCTGCTTTTTTGATAATTCATATAAGAATCCCATAATTATACTCTATCTCCTCTGTCCCTGTTCTAAATTTACTTTAAATCACATTGCTAGCAGAATTATCCTTCTCTAACACAAATCTGATCATGTAGTCTCCTATTTATACTGCCTAAGCCCAGCTCCTTGACAAGATTGGCCAGACTTCACTGTCTCAGACCTTGCCTTATCCATCTCCGCAAGCCTTATCTTTATTCATAACCTGTAATAAACATTTTACAGTTTCAAGTTCTCACTTTGTACTCTCTTGTTACTGAAATTATCATATGGAGCTCACTTAGCCAAATCCCTATTTATTCTCCAAGATTCCATTCAAGCATCATTTCTTCCAGAAAGTTTTCATCTACACTTCAAATTAGTCTCAGGATGGACTTCAAAGATCTTTCGTCTAGAGCCCCAATAAATTAATATTTATTATATCACGATATGTAATCTGCTTGCCTGTCTTGACCGATAGACTCTAATTTCCAGGAAATAACAGAATTGTTTTCATCTGAATTTTTAACTCCAATGACTTTAATAAAAGCCAATGGAAAGAAGAAAGGCAAGAGAGAGAAGAGAATAGAAAAAAAGAAGGAATCTAGCACTGTAGATATTGTATATAAAAATAATGTACATTGATTATCAGTAACCTTAAAAATACTTCACAAATATATTCATAACAGTATATAAAAAGTGGGTAGTTATCTGTACTATAAACTCAAATTTAAAGTAATCAACATTATATCACCCCTATGTTTTAGCAGCTTTACTAATATATATATAATATATATTGAAAAGAAAATGACTAAATAATTAACCTCTTATTTAGGGAATAATAATCTTGTTTTTAAATAATAACGTATCATGATCACATTATGCATAGAGAAAACTAAATTAAACCTGGAGCCAAATATAATAAAAATGATTTTTATGATGATCTGCTTTTTTTACTGTTCAAACATAAAGTTGAAAATCTAGCTCTTCATGAGGCATGTCAAATGTTTTTTGCTGACAGTGGTAGAATTAATTGAATAAAAGCCTGCCTCCCACCCCTGAACTGGAGAATCATAAAAATATGTGCACTCCTATAGACTCAGTTTACCTGATCATAAAAAAATTATATAAAACTTGTGAAGAATGTAAGATTATACCATAGTTCTAGAGAAGTTGATCAAATTTATAGCTTCTTCTCTGAAATCACTCCAAGAATCCAAGGGGCTCTATCTAGCCTATTCCATTTATTTCTCTGATCTAATAAATTTATGTACTATCAAAAATAGTTTTAGGTACTAAATGAGGCCACTATATTGAAGAGAAATTTATGAATAGGATAGCAAGTTACAGATTAGCACATAGAAAGTAAATAATGTATATACATGTATCATAGTCAAATGTGGGCATAAATTAAAGTCTGCTTCCTAAGAAGATAAAATATGACAGTAATAAGACTAATATTGTCTAAAAGGTAACAAACCATGATAAACAGAGCTGAGAGGGATCTGTTAGATAATGACAGCCTTTCCAACAGCATACTTTTTTCTGTTACAATGGGATTTCATATGATTTTTTTAAATGCCTTTCAGTGAAGGTTAAAGACATAATCATGGTTCCAAACTTAATTAAAGCAAATCTGTGAAGGACTAAAATAACATGGCCCATGTCTATCATTGGTTAGGGGTAAAATTTAGAACATAAGAGTGGGTGGATTGCATGTTCATCAGCCATGTACCATATGAAATGATTACAATTTTTTGCAGTATCCCTTTGATTGGAATTAGGCAGCAGAGATTTCTGAGTGTGATCTATAACAAGAGCCAGGAATGTACTTTTTAATAGAGTCCATTAAAGGCAGAACATCTACTTTAACATTCAGTTGGGAAGGGTTAATGGCCTTTCATGAATATTAAATTGCTTATCAAGAGTCCCCTGTTGAACAGATTGGATTCACTTTACATTTGTTTGGAGGTGGGACAAGGGCAAGCCTTCAAGAAATCTACTTTGTTAACAGCTCTAAATCTCTTCAATGGGTCAGTAAATGGACTGTAATTGTAATCATTTTTGCTAAAAAAAAATTTTCTAAGAAAGTATACATACCTAAACACAGTCACAGAACATCTTGATTAAATCCTGCATTACATAAATTTTAAGCAATGTCATTTTTTGATAATATTCTTAAAATATGCTAGATACAATTACAACCCTCCAAACAGTGATTATATCTGTTGTATAAAATCATTAGTTACATTTCAATTTTTATTTCAGAGTAGTTGGTTTTAAGCTATTTTATGGCAAGTGACTGCTCATTACTCTCTGCCAATTACATGGTATTTCCTTGATGCATTAAGCTCCGGCTTTCCTTGGTGACTGTTACATAACTTCTTCCCAATCCCCAGACTTCTTACACATCTCACACCATTCTTGCTCTCATCAATGACCCAACTTCCTATTTCTCTGTCAAAATAGAATTGTCATGTATTTTTTACATTGTTGCCCCCTTAACACAGGAATTCGCTTTTTAAAAATCAAATTTAGATCATTCCCTCTGGTCAAAATTCTCTCCTGGCTTCCAACTTCACTCAGAGTAAAAGCAAAGACTTTGCAATGGCCAAAATTGTCTTACACAATATGAAAACTTTATGCCATCATTGATCTTCTCTTCAATTATTCTTCCCCCTGCTCACTCTGGCCCAGACACTAATCTCCTTGATGCCCTTCACAAATGTCAGGCTTAATAGCCACATAGGCGACTCCCTCACATTCCTCAGCTATTAAATCAACCATCTCCTTGGTGAACTCTTAACTGACCAACTCTTTTGTAATTGAAGTCCCAGATTTCTTCTCTTCTTTTTCTGCCTGAATTTTGTCCTTTACATTTAAAATACAACCAGTATTTTAATATAATCAGGTATTAAATAATTTACTTATTACATTGTTTATTGCTGGAAGGAAAAACTCCATAAAGGCAAGGATTTCATTTAACCTTTTATTTTTTCTCCCCTACCTATAATACTATTTGGCATAAG
Organism: Manis javanica; assembly: GCF_040802235.1. Classification (NCBI taxonomy): domain Eukaryota; kingdom Metazoa; phylum Chordata; class Mammalia; order Pholidota; family Manidae; genus Manis; species Manis javanica. Next base: position 59,726,737 of record NC_133161.1, on the reverse strand, counting down.
CTAGACATTCAATAAATACTTGCTGATTGAATGAATTAATCTGTCTAGCATAGTAGCTGGTATAGTATACATGTTTAGTAAATACAAACTGTCACTACATTAAACAATAATAATAATATAACAGGCATGTGAAACAACATAGGCCTTCCATGTTAGAGCTTTATGGGCTTGAGATTCAGAAGAAGAGGATGAACTGAATATAAATTAACATGGTAATGAAATCAACTAAATAAACAAGATCCCACTGGGAAGTATATTAAGAGTGGGAAGCTGTGACATGTGAGAGTGGCGCACAGGAAGCACCAATATGGGGCAGGATAAAATTGTAAAAACCAAGAAAGATATTAAAAGGAAGTATTCAGAGAAACAGAGGAACCAGGAAAGTATGGTATAATTCAAGTCAACAAAAGGCAGACATTTGTGAAGGATGCAGTGGTGAACAGTGCCAAATACTTCAGAGTAGATAGTACCAAGAAAATGATAAAATAGCAAATACTAAGACAAAAATCATGGCTAAAGCTGGAGGAAGTTTAATAACTGAAAATAACTCTTTGAAATAAAAAAAATCCTCTCCCCCAAAAGATGAAAGAGTTTATAAGATTGTTAGAAGACAAGACTCCTCATGTAACAATTGTTTTTTGTATCTTTGATTCTTCCCAAGAAAGGAAAGATAAAATAAAAAAAAAAAAAAACAAGCCACGTCATGTCTGATTTTGTGATCTGAGGTTGACGCTATTGACCAAGGAAGTAGTCACCGGGCTCACTGAATTGAGTAGCATGTTACATAGGCAGCTGGATAGTAGAATGACATAATCAGATTTCTTCTCAGAGTTAAAATTTGAGATCGTGGATGCATCAAAAACAATGAAACTACTATCTTTTTAAAAAGAATGAAAATATGTAACAATTCTGCAAATTCTTTCTAAGATATCTATAAAAGAATAAACATAAGACCAAAATTCATCTAAAGTGTAGAGTATATTTTATAGCTTTTGTTATTTTTAATTTATCCTATTTACCACAGGATGTCTAACATATCTCACATCAGGAAAGGAAATTTAAAATTTGTTATTGCTATCCTCAGCAATGTGGAGGTATTTTCTTTTGCTCTTTATTAGTAGTTGAGAAAATGAACAGTTTTAAATATTTTTTAAATAAAGGCATTTAAAATACAGCCAGTATTTTAGAGATAATTACAAAATGAATCATAAGTGGGTGCAAATTGAGTAATTTGATTAATTTCTATGTTGACCTTTAGAAAAGTATTTGTCTAACATTTCTTAGTTGTTGTATTTTTATTATATCAAGCTGAAGTTCCAGCCATTTAATTTCCATGCTGTTTTTAAAAATGAGATCTGAGTTATGGATATAAAATAGTTCATTTTATAAAATAACTGCTTCATCTTAGAAATAACTTGGACTTAGAAATGTACCTTTGAATATTTGCTTCTATATGTATCAAGATTTATTCTTTTCAGGATTACCTTAAATGTTTTTCACTTGCATATCAATTAAGTCATTATTTCACTTAGGTAGTTATTGTTCACTAATAAAAAATAAAATACACGAATGGCAGCACATAGCTTTTTTCAAGGCATGTATCCTCTTGCTAGGTAGCCTCTGACCTAAATGAGAGGCCTCAACTTTGCAGATATATAATGTGCATCCCCAGCAAAACTGCCCATAAGAATAACTTCATTATTCTGGGAAGCTAGATCTATAAAACATGTAAAATGTAGAAGTGCCCTGCCATACAATTTCTGGTAAGTACAGCATGACTAAGTGTTAAAACCTGAGTCAGCTTCAGTTAGAGCATACCTTAGTAGAACATTTATTTTGCCATGAAGGAAAAAGGAAATATAGTGGACAAAGATGTCCCCTCTGAAGTAATGATTTTATATCTAAAGAGTTCTGCCTTTATCAATGGAAAATTAGCTCAGGAAGCTTTTAGTGGCACAGTGTATTAGTCAGTCATAGAAACCCCAAGTTACAGCAAAATGATGAGAAGGAAAAACTCACCAGGACCACTGGACAGATTGTTGTCGGTGGTAAAATATGGTCCTTCAAAGGTCCACAGTCACATTCAGGTTTTAGATGAGAAGCACACTTATTATGCAACTAGGAAAGGAGAAAAAACACCCTGTCAAACTTTGCAAACATGACATAGCAAACATGGGGCAGATATTTCAACTGAGATACAGCAGATAGCACGCCAAAAGAATTACAAGAACAAATAAACAGGATCATAAAGGGATTCAAATTACATGTGATTGTTTTGTATCTACCTGAAATAAACCATTTAGCAACTTCTGAAACCTGGCCTATATATTTTCCAATTCTCATAAATGTTAGTATTAAAAATGTATTTCAGATTTTAGACCAATAAAAGCCTGATTTCTTTGACAAACACAAATTATTGTCCATTACAGTTCTTCCTTTGCTTATCTGTTCACCTAATCTTGCAAGCACTGTACACTGTGGATGCTCTTTTTTTTTTTTGACCCTCTGTTTTCTCAAAGTCATTCCAAAGTGCACAGCTCAGTATGGGGCATAATTGATCCCATCATTAGTTTTAACTTTGTAATTCAATATGTAAATGTAACCAGAGATTCATCGCAGTAGGAGCAGGATATAAATATAGGAAGATGATTATGATTATAGAAATTTATATTGTATTTATCAGCCCTACATTAAGTTAGTGTATAATCCTATAATGTGTTATTTACTTCTCAACACATATGAACCTAAACCAATATTTTTATCACAAATTTAAACTAAGGTATAACATAAAGCATTAAACAGTGATTTTTAAAATTGAGGTGGTAATTTTTATTGGAATCACACAGATTTGCTAAAGTAATAGTTGTTTAAGGGCATCTACAGATTTCTCCCTCCTTCACTCTGTATTAACTTAATGTAAAATATTCATACTTTAGAAAAATTATATATTAATGATATCTTATTCAAAACAACAAAAAAAATTGCATCCTTTTCCCATTTTGAACCAAAAGCCATCCCATTTAAGTCATAGCTACATTAATTTCCACAACAAACTTACTTTTGGAAATGGTTAATTACCAATTAGTTAATAGGAGACTAGTGAGTGTTGATTTACTGGTGATGATAGAACTCTATTGAAGGGGTATTTTTATTATCCTTGAATTTAAAATATCTGTCATGTTAACTCCCTGCCTTGGAGTTAAGGTTACTTGTACTGTAATTAATGCATACGAGGCCATATTACATGAAATAAAAGTACCTTTCACATTCATCCATAATTAGCAACTCTGCTTCTCAATGGCTTATAAACTCCTTCTAAAGATGTGGTTTAGGGATTTTCTCAGGATGGTGGCATGAGTAGGGTGGCAGAAATCTCCTCCAAAAACCATATATATTTTGAAAATATAGCAAATACAACTACTCCTAAAAGAGAGATCAGAGGATACAGTACAACAGCAAGGCTACGTCTACATCTGCGAGAACTCAGCATCTCACCAAAAGGGTAAGATACAAAGCCGTGATCCAGCGGGACCTGAGCACTCCCCGACCTCAGCTCACCAGCAAGAGGAAAAGAATCAGAGTGGGGAGGGAGTGGAAGCACAGGACTGCTAAATAACCAGTCCTAGTAATCTGAACCAGGAGCACAGACACACATTGCATGGTGTACTGGATATAAGAGCAAATGAAAAGTAAAATCCAAGACTGAGACTGCAAACAGGCCCAAACAGCCGGCTGCCCTGGGACAAAATGTAAGTGGGTGCTTTAAAAGTCTTAAAGGGACAAGGGTTTAACAGGTGAACAAAATCGTCCTGGCACACTCAGCCCAGCAGGCGAGGAATTTTAAGGAACTTCAGGTGCCCTAACATTGGAAGGATTTAAGAGCAGACTGGATGAGGTGTGAGAGACTGTTAATGGAATAGAAATCAGAGAACAGGAATACAGAGAAGCTGAGGCAGAGAGAGAGATAAAAGGATCTCTAGGAACTTCAGGTGCCCTAACACCCTGGGTGACAACGCAGCTCTGAAGCTCCTCATGGTGATAAGCAGCCTGCCATTTAATCTCCCCCACTGGCACTGCAAGCAAACTGGCTGACCCACCATTGCTGCAGACCAGCTGAGGAGCAGCCCCTCCCACAGCAACCACACACAGTCTTCTTCCAGTGCATAGCTAACTGGGCCAGACCCAGAGCCTGCCCCTTGTGCTCAGCTGCCCAGCAAATGCAGAGGAAGCTGGCACAAAGTCCAGAAGGCACGAAGGGGCACTATTCTCGCAGGAGAACACACACTGCGTGCCTGTGACCCCTGGCAGTGCCCTAGGCTATCCCAAGGGCTGCCCTGCCCATGGAAACTCAGGGGATTAACCCAGAGACTGCTTTCTGTGTATGCTTAACTGGCACAGGCAATGGAGAAGGGCAAGGTGACCAGCAGGCAGCAAGGGACATTGTTCTTCCAGCTGACACATACACCAATTGCTGGAGATTACTCCTATCATCATGAAAAGGCAGAAGAACCTGGTCCAGTCCAAAATCACTCAAATGCCAGAGAGAGAGCCTGGTGAGACCGATATAACCAACCTTCCTGAAAAAGAATTCAAAATAAAAGTCATAACCATGCTGATAGAGCTGCAGAAAAATATGCAAGAGCTAAGGGATGAATTATGGAGGGAGATAACAGAAATAAAACAAACAATGTAAGGATTTAAGAGCAGACTGGATGAGGTGCAAGAGACTGTTAATGGAATAGAAATCATAGAACAGGAATACAGAGAAGCTGAGGCAGAGAGAGATAAAAGGATCTCTAGGAATGAAAGAATATTAAGAGAACTGTGTGACCAATCTAAATGGAACAATAATCACATTATAGGGGTACCAGAAGAAGAAGAAAGAAAGAAGGGATAGAAAGTCTTTGAAGAAATAACTGATGAAAACATCCCCAAGCTGGGGAAGGAAATAGTCTCTCAGACCATGGAAGCCCACAGATCTCACAACACAAGGGACCCAAGGAGGGTCCAAGATACATAATAATGACAACAGCAAAGATCAAAGACAAGGACAGAGTATTAAAGGCAGTCAGAGAGAGAAAAAAAGATCACCTACAAAGGAAAACCCATCAGGCTATCATCAGACTTCTCACCAGAAACCTTACAGGCCAGAAGAGAATGGCATGATATATTTAATGCAATGAAACAGAAGGGCGTTGAATCAAGAATACTGTATCCAGCAAGATTATTATTTAAATTTGAAGGAGGGATTAAGCCATTCCCAGATAAGCAAAGGTTGGGGGAATTCACCCCCCACAGACCACCTCTAAAGTGTATTTTAAAGGGACTGCTGTACATGGAAGTACCCCTAAGGCTAAACAGATGCCACCAAAGAAAACAAAATCACAGCAAAGAAAGCAGACCAACCAAATACTAACTAAAGGCAAAAGATAAAATAAGCTCTCCACAAAAGCAGTCAAGAGAAACATAAAACAGTACAGAATTAAACATCTAACATATAAAGAGTGGAGAGGGAAGAATAAGAAGGGACAGAAATAAAGAACCATCAGACTGTGTTTATAATAGCATAATAAGTAAATTAAACTTAGATGGTTAGATAAGAAAGAAGCTACCCTTCAATCTTTGGTAATCACAAATCCAAAGCCTGCAATGGCAATAAGTACATATCTATTAATTATCACCCTAAATGTAATTGGACTGAATGCACCAATCAAAAAACAGAGTAATAGAATGGATAAAAAGCAAGACTCATCTATATGCTGCTTACAAGAGACTCATCTCAAACCCAAAGACATACACAGACTAAAAGTGAAGGGATGGAAAATGATATTTCATGCAAACAAAAGGGAGAAAAAAGCAGGTGCTGCAGTACTTGTACCAGACAAAATAGACTTCAAAGCAAAGAAAGTAATAAGAGATAGAGAAGGACATTATATAATGATAAAGGGGTCAGTCCAACAAGAGGATATAACCATTCTAAATATATATGCACCCAACACAGAAGCACTAACATATGTGAAAGAATACTAACAGAATTAAAGGAGAAAATAGAATGCAATGCAATCATTTTAGGAGACTTGAACACACCACTCACTCCAAAGGACAGATCAGTCAGACAGAAAATAACTAAGGAGACAGAGGTACTGAACACCACACTAGAACAGATGGACCTAACATACATCTACAGAACTCTATACCCAATAGTAGCAAGATACACATTCTTCTCAAGTGCACATGGAACATTTTCCAGAGTAGACCACATACTAGGCCACAAAAAGACCCTCAGTAAACTCAAAATGATTGAAATTCTACCAACCAACTTCTCAGATCACAAATATATAAAACTAGAAATAAATTATACAAAGAAAACAAAAAGGCTCACAAACACACAGAGGCTTAAACAACATGCTCCTAAATAATCAATGGATCAATGACCAACTTAAAACAGAGATCTAGCAATATATGGAGACAAATGAAAACAACAGCACAACACCCCAACTTATGTGGGATGCAGGGAAGGCACTTCTAAGAAGAAAGTATATAGCAATCCAGGCCTATTTAAAGAAGGAAGAACAATTCCAAATGAATAGTCTAAAGTCACAATTACTGAAAGTGGAAAAAGAAGAACAAATGAAGCCCAAAGTCAGCAGAAGGAGGGACATAATAAAGGTGAGAGAAGAAATAAATAAAATTGAGAAAAATAAAACAATAGAAAAAATCAGTGAAACCAAGAGCTGGTTATTTGAGAAAATAAACAAAATAGATAAACCTCTATCCAGACTTATTAAGAGAAAAAGAGAATCTAAACACATCAACAGAATCAGAAATGAGAAAGGAAAAATCATGATGGACACCACAGAAATGCAAAGAATTATTAGAGAATACTATGAAAATCTATATGCTAACAAACTGGATAGCCTAGAAGAAATGGACAACTTTCTAGAAAAATACAACCTCCCAACGCTGACCCAGGAAGAAACAGAAAATCTAAACAGACCAATTACCAGCAACAAAACTGAATCAGCAATCAAAAAACTACCCAGGAGCAAGATCCCCAAACCAGATGGATTCACCACTGAATTTTATCAGACATTTAGAGAAGATATAATACCCATTCTCCTTAAAGTTTTCCAAAAAATAGAAGAGAAGGGAATACTCCCAAACCCATTCTATGAAGCCAGCATCACTTTAATACCAAAACCAGGCAAAGACACTACCACCACAACAAAAAAACTATAGACCAATATCCCTGATGAACATAGATGCAAAAACCCACAACAAAATATTAGCAAAAGGAATTAAAAATACATCAAGAGGATCATACACCATGATCAAGTGGAATTCATCTCAGGGATGCAAGGATGGCACAACATTTGAAAATCCATCAATATCATCCACCACATTAATAAAAAGGACAAAAAACACATGATCATCTCCACAGATGTTGAAAAAGCATTCAACAAAATTCAACATCCATTCATGGCAAAAACTCTCAACAAAATGGGTATACAGGGCAAGTACCTCAACATAATAAAGGCCATATATGATAAACCCACAGCCAACATCATACTTTACAGCAAGAAGCTGAAAGCTTTTCACCTAAGATTGGGAACAAGACATGGATGCTCACTCTACCCACTTTTATTCAACATAGTACTGGAGGTACTAGCCACTGTAATAAAACAAAGAAATAAAAGGAATAGGGACTGGTAAGGAAGAATTCAAACTGTCACTATTAAAGATGACATGATATTGTACATAGAAAACCCTAAAGACCCCACTCCAAAACTACTAGAACTAATATCTGAATTCAGCAAAGTTGCGGGATAGAAAATTAATACATAGAAATCTGTTGCATTCCTATATACTATTGATGAACTAGCAGAAAGAGAAATCAAGAAAACAATTCCTTTTAAAATTGCATCAAAAAGAATAAAATACCTAGGAATAGACCTAACCAAGGAAGTGAAAGACCTATACCCTGAAAACTACAAGACACTCTTCAGAGAAATTAAAGAGTACACTAATAAATGGAAATTCAACTCAGGCTCTTAGGAAAAATTAATATTGTTAAAATGGCAATCTTGCCTAAAGCAATATACAGATTCAATGTAATCCCTATCAAAATACCAACAGCATTCTTCAACGAACTGGAAAAAATAGTTCTAAAATTCATATGGAACTACAAAAGACCCTGAATAGCCAAAGCAATCCTGAGAAGGAAGAATTAAGCAGAGGGGAATCTCATTACCCAAGTTCAAGCTCTACTACAAAGCCACAGTAATTAAGACAATTTGGTACTGGCACAAGAACAGAGCCACAGACCAGTGGAACAGATTAGAGACTCCAGACATTAACCCAAACATACATGGTCAATTAATATTTGATAAAGGAGCCATGGACATACAGTGGGGAAATGACAGTCTCTTCAACAGATGGTGCTGGCAAAACTGGATAGCTACATGTAAGAGAATGAAACTGGATTACTGTCTGACCCCATACACAAGAGTAAATTTGAAATGGATCAAAGACCTGAGTGTAAGTCATGAAACCATAAAACTCTTAGGAAAAAACACAGGCAAAAATCTCTTGGACATAAACATTAGCGACTTCTTCATGAACATATCTCCCCAAGCAAGGAAAACAAAAGCAAAAATTAACAAGTGGGACTATATCAAGCTGAAAAGCTTCTGTACACCAAAGGTACCATGAATAGAACAAAAAGGTACCCTACAGTATGGGAAAATATATTCATAAATAACAACTATGATAAAGGGTTGACATCCAAAATATATAAAGAGCTCATGCACCTCAACAAACAAAAAACAAATAAGCCAATTAAAAAATAGGCAGAGGAGCTGAACAGACACTTCTCCAAAGAAGAATTTCAGATGGCCATCAGGCACATGAAAAGATGCTCCACATCACTAATCATCAGAGAAATGCAAATTAAAACCACAATGAGATATCACCTCACACCAGTTAGGAGCCAACATCTAAAAGACAAACAAGAAATGTTGATGAGGATGTGGAGAAAGGGGAACCTTCCTATACTGCTGGTGGGAATGTAAATTAGTTCAACCATTGTGGAAAGCTATATGGAGTTTCCTCAAAAAACTCAAAATAGAAATAACATTTTACCCAGGTATTCCACTCCTAAGAATTTACCCTAAGAATACAGGATCCCAGTTTCAAAATGACATGCACCCCTATGTTTATCGTAGCACTATTTACAATAGGCAAGAAATGGAAGCAACCTAAATGTCCATCAGTAGATGAATGGATAAAGAAGAGGTGGTACATATACACAATGGAATATTATTCAGCCATAAGAAGAAAACAAATCCTACCATTTGCAACAACATGGATGGAGTTAGAGGGTATTGTACTCAGTGACATAAGCCAGGATGAGGAGGACAAGTATCAAATGATATCAGTCATCTGTATAGTGTAAGAACAAAGCAAAAACTGAAGGAACAAAACAGCAGCAGACTCACAGAACCCAAGAATGGACTAACAGTTACCAAAGGGAAAGGGACTGGGGAGGGTGGGTGGGAAGGGAAGGATAGGGAGAAAAAGGGGCATTATGATTCACACACATAATGTTGGGGGGACACGGGGAAGGCAGTACAACACAGAGAAGACAAGTAGTGATTCTATAAAATCTTACTATGTTGATGGACAGTGACTGTAATGGGGTATATGGTGGGTACTTGATAATAGGGGGAGTCTAGTAACCGTAAAGTTGCTCATGTAATTGTACATTAATGATTCTAAAAAAAGAAAGAAAGAAAGTTACAGGACACTGCTAATCTTTGTCAAAATGCAAGGAGTGTTGAAGATAAAGAAGCAATTGAAGCCACATGCAAATTATAACTAAATAAATGAACACTCTTATTTGGCAAATGAAAAAGCATAGACTCCTCAAAATAAAAATACTAGTTTAAATTTATTATTAATTTATTAGATTTAATTAATTTTCTTAGAATAAATCATGGACCTGGAATTTAGATTTAGAGATAATAGATTTCCAATAGTTGTGGATTGAATTGGGTTCCTCAAAGGTATATGTTGAAGTCCAAACTCCTTGTACCTTTGAATACGAACTTACTTAGAAATAAGATCCTTGTAGATATATTCAAGTTCAGATAAATTTACACTGAATTATCTTGGACCCTAATCTCATGACTAGGTACTTAGAAGAAGAGAGAAATCTGGACATACACAGCCATGGAGGGAAGAAGGCCATGTGACAACAGAGGCAGAGATTTCGTGATGCAGCGGCAAGCCAGGAAACACCAAGGATTGTCATCAACCCCCAGAAACAAAGAGGAAGGGAGGATTTTCCCCTATGGACTCCAGAGGGGGAATGGCCCTGCTGACACCTCAATTTTGTATGTTTAGTCTCTAGAACTATGAGAGAATAAATTTCTGTTGTTCTAAGCTGCTCATTTTGTGATTTTGGTATGGCAGTGCTAGGAAACAAGTGCACCAATCATTATGAAAACTGAACCAAAACCAAGGAGAAAAGGATTTTATGTTTTGATCCTGTATAACCTCTTTAAAAACAAAAACATAGACTCTATGAAGTCTCAACAAATAGCAAGATACACAATAAAAATCATTTTGTTTACAGAGTGAGGCAGTACAGAAGTCTTACTCTTGACTGCAGTTTGTACAGCCTCCCATGTGACTGTGAAGGACAGCAGGGCAGGGTACCCTGGGCCAGCACTGACCACAGACGCAGGTCTCGGGTCTCAGCCTTTTCTCTGTCTCCATGTGTTTCTCACAATTTGTAACTGACATGATAAGGGATGACTAACCTCTCTAGCTACTGAGCATTACTAGGTGTAAAATAAGATGGCAAAAAAAAAAAAAAGAACTTAGTGACTGTATTTTTGGCATTTAGCCTAATTTTCAGTCTAAAAGAGAGAACCAAGGGCTCACATGGAATCACACCATTGATGAGCAGAACAGATCATGTGTGCAGGAAGGGGTGGCTCTTCATATTGTGGTTTAAGGATTTCAGAGCATAGGTACTTGCAGTTGGTCCCATGGAATACTGACCTCTGCAGAACTAAATAAAACTAGCATGGAATTTTCCAGTTTCATTGCTCTATGTGACCCATATCCCTGGGTTTTATCTAGGCAGCAGTGAGGCAGAGTCCTGTAGGAATGTAAGCATGTGGTGCAGTCAGTAAGAAGGTGGGTAACCGCACTATCAGGGACACACACTGCAAGAAAATTCTCCTACCCTTGGAATCTGTATTAACTAATGATGTGCAAGGATACCTTATATTTTTATTAAGACTACAATCTGGTATTCACTAAATGTACTTGGGTGGTCAACATCATGACATTCTACAAGCTGTGAGTCAAATTTATATAGCTGGTCTAGTTATGGACCATATTGCTCAGAGACATACTTGAGAATAAAATATAAAAATGTGAAAGCCAATGAGAAAAGATTTGCAGTTCTCAGGACTATCTGAACATCATTTTTATTGTGAACCTGGAACTGCTCTAAAAAATAAACTGAAAAGAGCAAATATCACCCAAGAAAAGAAACCATACAATAGAATTTAAGAGTTCCTTTCCCTATATAAAACTTAGGTTACTAGTAATGTTTTGTTTCTCCATCGTGTGCTGGTTATGCAAGGTGTTCATTTGTGCAAAATTCATTGAGCTCTACCCTTAGGATATTTATACTTTTCTTCATGTGTGTTGTAATTTTTCAATAAAAATTTTAAAAAGGTTAAAAAGGGAACATAACCAGCAATGAAAACAAGTTGCTTAAACTTGTCACTGTGACATTTTATAGACAAGCATACAAGAAAAAGACACAGCTGAGGCTTTCCAGTATCAGTAAGATGCTGAAGACCGACGATTGCCTTAAAGATAACCTAGATGCCAAATTAGTAAAAGCATAAACACAAAGATCCTCATCAAGAATGGAAGTAAATTAGACTGTTGACAAATTCTGCCTCTTCTACAAAATGGCAGTGGAGCCTTGGAGAAAAGAAACTGTTACCTCTTTAAAAATGCTTTTATTTTTGTTCATTTGCTCATTTGTTCATTTGCTCATTTTGTTCATTTGTTATATTTGCATTTTTTTAAGACTAAGGCATAAAAGTCCTCAGTTCACTATTTTAGTGCATGTACAAAACTTTCCACTCATGTTAAGGGAATCAGTTCCATATCTAGGAAATTCATAAAATATGAACTAGCTTTTCCTGGAAGTAAATTAAGCCCTTGGAAATAATTTCAAAGTTTATGGCAATTTCCAATAGCATCTAAGTTAGAGGCACATCTATGTTTATTGGGAAAAGCTGTCTCGAGTTAGAAAAAGAAAACATGTGACTGTGTATATGTGTACATGTATTTATGGGATGGAGTTGAGAAAAGAGTGGAGGTATTATACTTGAGAAGAAAGCAGTGAAATCTAGGAAGCCATGGGGGGGGGATGGAAATAGAAAATAAATTTTCATAAGAATTTGGAAGAAAAAAGAGAAGTCATTCTTCCAAAGAAAAGCTAAGTGCCTTGACTTAGAGGAACATTGGTTGGTTCACACATTCTTCTGTCTCTAACATTTTCCCATTTCAGAATATTGCCCTACTGCTGGCATTTGCTATGGCATAAACCTTCCTTTTGGAAAAGCATTGGAAATGCTTAAACATAACCATTAGGAGCTTAATATTTTGTTAAAAGTAGTAGCCCTATGTGACACCAAAAAGTAAATAATTCACAGCCATAACACAGGCTTTCTTTTGTCAGGCTCAAATGAAATGTATCACCCTCCTACTCTGGTGAGTCCTGCCTGACCAGGGACATTTTACTACAACCAGGAGCAAATTACAAGATGTTTTAAATAGAATGTCAAGGAAATTAACTCACAGCAGAAGTGAACTGGTATAAATGGTGGGATCTTTAGGATGAGAGAATGTAAGCAAGGGAAGGCACAGAGTACCAGTGAGGGTGTTCAGCCTGGCTGATTGAACTACAAAGCAGAGGAAAATGGCTGTCTTAATATTTAGGCAAGTTTGCACCGTTCTTAGGATTTTTCTGTTTTTATTTTTAAATGGTTGGCCTTGCAAAAGGAGATAAAACTTATTTCTAAGAGTTTATAGCTTAAGCTCTTAAATATATCTGAAAGTGTAAGATACATGTGCTTTATATCTATAAGATGGTAGACTAGTATAATATCAGAAAGCCACAACTACTAACTAAAAATCGGATCCTAAAATGTGTTTTTATCTTTAAGTATTTATCTAAAGATTTATATCTGATGCAGACTTGAATATTACAGGATGACTTTTTTTAAAACAGAATTTAAATCATACATTTAAATTCAATATTTAACAGTAAGGAGAGTAGTATATTAGTCATTAATGTGAACTTATTGAGGACCACCTGTAAACTCAAGAACTTAAGGTAATTAGGAAAATACGCATATACTGGACCCAAGGCTGGATCAGATGGTAGTCTAACAGTGTAGAAAATGTTAGCATACAGATGTGAAACCACTGGAAACCGTTGCAGTCTTTCCTTCTGGTGTGGAATAAAAGTACAGAAAGTATTCAGAGAAAGAACATATTGGTATGAAGGAAAATTTCAGGGAAGTAATGGGACAGAATTTGGGTCTTGAGGTATATATAGTTGGAATTTACCGGGGATGCATTCAAGGGAACAAAGAGAGAGAAATAACAGGTAGGGGAGAAGCATAACCTTTCCAAAAGATATGAACAGCTACTGGAAGGGCTGTGCATAGAAAGGCATATTATATATGCCCTTCGGGTTTGGTATTTGGGGAACTAAAAACCAGGTTGGGTAGGAGGTGATGGCTGCATTTATTATCACAGAACTATTATCAGTTGCTGAAGGGGGCATGTGATAACAACTAGTATTTTCAGAAGATGATTGTGGAGGTGGTTTACAGCCTGCATTATAGGAAAAGTACCTTCTGTTAGGGAGATAAGCCAAGAGATTCTGACTCTAATCTAGTTAAAAGGTGCTAAGAGCTTGCACTTAGGCTGTGAATGGTGAAGACAAAAACTCAAATCTGGGAGAGATATTTTAAGAGTAAATTTCAAGGCTCAGTGATAGGTTGAATATATGAGCTAAAGGTGAAAGACAAGACTAAAAGAAACTGACTTTTAACTCTATTTCCAATGACTGCAAGCACAATGATACCATGTCTGACAGAAAAGAGAGAGTTGGAACAGTTGTTCTTTGTGAATCTAAGTAAGTCAGCTTAGTCTGGGATTTAAAACATGTTTCTGGATGCTTTTAAAACAGGTAGGGACTGTTCTGACCTGGACTGGGCACCTACAGGTCCTTCCACAGGAAAGAGAAATGGCATGAGAAGTGTTCATGGCAAACCCTCTGCAAGCCCAGAGTTGGGCTTTGTGCCCCCATTTGAATATTCCCTAGTTTTCACTATGATAATAATGGCCAATTACTGAGCACTTACTGTGCATAAGGTTCTGCCCTATACACATCTACCCAGATTTCTCTTTTCTATTTAATTCTCATAACAATCCTACAAATAGGTACCATGAACTACATTTTCCAAATGTAGTGACAAACTACATTTGTCACTGGACAAAATTTTTTACATACCTGGACCAAGATGGCACAACTACTGTGTCAGTTATTGGACAAAGTCCATCTTAAGAATCTGGTTAGTCTGACTCATAAGACTCAACCCATTTCTCAAATTAATATGTCAAATGAAGTAATGACTGTAAGAATAGAAATAGGTTAGCATAAGCATAGCCATCTTAAAGGCCTAGAAGCCATTTTCTGAGTATGTGACTTAAAAAAAAAACAAACAAACCCTGGGCCTGGGTAAGGCCTTGAAAAACAAGTTAATCATGAGCACCGGGTGGTGAGCAGCTGTGACCTTTGGTCAGCTAACCTTGGTCAGTTAACCTTACATACCAAGCTTATCGTGCAGAACCTCCCTAACCATTAAGGAGTAGTCTTATCCTGCCCTTGCTTAATCCCAGGATGTAAGTCTTGCAATAATAATGTATAGTTGTGGAAAATTACTATGAGTTAAGTGCTTTGAAAATGCTATATAAACCCTTGGCTCTGAGTGCTCGGGGTCCTTGTTGAGACCCGCTGCGTCGGGCTGACGCTTGGACCCCAGCTAGCTGGCTGAATAAAGACTTTGCTTGAATTTACATCTCTATGCCTGTGTAGTTTGTTCTCTGGAGAAGCCTCGGAAGCCCGGACCCTAACATTTGGGGACTCATCCGGGATACGTGCGGCTTCCCTGAGAACAAAGGACAGCTGGAGGTAAGGTCTAATTGTCCGGACGGGGCAATGTAATTCGAGGGTCGCCCCCTCGTGTCTGCATAAATCCATTATTAAGCGGGAGTCGCCATCCCGTGTATGGTCTCGGGTTAGTGGTCCCAAGTGAGGAAGTCCGGGCTGGTAGTCCCGGCCCCCA
The DNA here is from genome assembly GCF_040802235.1 of Manis javanica. Lineage (NCBI taxonomy): Eukaryota > Metazoa > Chordata > Mammalia > Pholidota > Manidae > Manis > Manis javanica. The sequence continues at coordinate 59,711,282 of NC_133161.1, read as the reverse complement.
GGTTAGCGACCCTGGGTAAAAGCCCACGTAACCAATCCTGGCCCTAGGGTCCAAGTGACTCGGCCTTAGGAAGGCAAATCCGATTAGCAGAAAACTGGCACCCGAGGAGGAAAAGATCGAGCTCGTCACCCTGCGGCAGTCCGAGTGGACGCCCTTCAGGAGAATTACGAGAGTTTTTGAGGACCCTGAAAGTGGTGAGTGTGGTGCGCACCAGAGTGAGAGAAGGACCGGTCTGAACAAGTGCGATCAGATGTGGTGTGTGTGCTTGGTGTTATCATTGATTGTTTTACTGTGTTTTGGTTTCGGTTTATATTTTTTTTGCGCTTCTCATTTTAAGTTTCCTTGTTCTAAGATTCTCCTGCTCTCTCCATTCCTCCTTTCTGCCACTACATCATTCCCCGCGGGCACGGGTCAGGCAATTAAGAGCCATTAGGGCGCCCGCCACTAGAAGACTCCCGTGACAGGATAAGGGGGTCACAGCCGCGAATCCCAGATAAATTCGCGTCCCCCGTGGAAGGAAAACTGTGCAACGACAGGCACTTGTTCACAAGCACATACAACAGTCATTTTGTTTGAAGTGGCATCTTCATCCTTCGCCTTTGTCTCCCTCATATTCTTTTTCCTTCTTTCTCACCATGGGACAGACTCAGACGACCCCCTAAGTGTGTAACAAGCGCTTGTGAAAATTGGGTATTCTAAAACTTCCAGAAAACCTGATAAAAAGTGTTAAGCATTAATGCTAATTTGAGTTTGCCTGAGGCGGGCATGTCCTTGTGGTTATCAGCTGCCTAAATTTACCTGAGGTCATTTAAGTCATGTTATCTGCTAAATCTTTTAAGAATAAAATGCTTAAAGGCTTGGCTTTGTCTAATATTCAGTAAAGGTCTTGTAAGTAATCTAGAATAGTTGTTACGAATGAGTGAACTAAATGACTGTGGCAAGTGAACACCTTTTTAATTGTGTGTTACAGTGTGTATACCTACCTACTGCCTGAGAATCTTTGTAGTAACCTGTAACCTAAAACCTTAAAGTTTTGCTAAGTTAAGAAGATATACTCTATGAGAGATTGTGCTGTAAAGCTCATGGTTACAGAAATTATAAAATGTGTTCATAAATTTGTCAATCTAAAGAATGTTAGTTTAACAATTTACAAAAGCCTACTTCTCAGTGTTCACTGGAAATTAAAGTTTCTAATGGTTTTAAGTTCTAATTAAAACTACTTAAAGTAATAAAGAAAACATTTCTCTATGCTAAAAGATGTATGTTTTAATAAGAAAAAGTATAAAGAATGAAAACTCTTCTGCATGCTAAAGAATGTGTTTTGTGATAAAAGAAAGTAACTTTGTTCTAAAGTACAGCTATTTATTTAAAGAGAGAAAACAGCGTGGTGCCTTTTGTTGTGGAAGATCTGCTCAGCCTGTTGCTTTGGGGGGAGGGTCAGGATGTTTAGAGATAAGGTGAGATAAACCCAGTCAAGCCGCAGGCAAGCCCAGGCATAATTCTCACCGGCTTATGTGCTTGGGACCATGGGGCAAATGAAGAATAAATTACTATATTCTTACAGATATAGTCGTGCCTAGTGAAATTAAAGCAAGTGAGTCTTGATATCAAGTGCACAGCAAAATTAGAATCTCGTTTCTAGTTAAACAGTTTTCTTTAACTGTTAGTCTGCTCTTAATGTTGAAAGATCAAAGCAGTTTCTCATGCTTAAAGTCTCAGTGAGTTGCCAGAATTTAAAAAAAAAAAAAAAAGGAAATCGTAATATTAAAAAGACTAAAAGCTGAAGTTTGTTAACAACTGTATAACCTTTATTTGCCTTTGAAATATTTTGTTATTGAAAACGATTGCATGGCCTGAGAAATTGAATTATTTATTCCATATATTTTTATAAGTGGAAAAATCTCTAACCAACAAATGATTAAAGTTGTTACTGATTATTTGTTTTCTTAATTTATCCTCCTAAGCAGAATGGTAACAAAGCTTTTTTCAGCTGATTAAATGCACTTAGTTAACAAACCAAAATTTATTCTTAAAAATTAAACTATAATCTGGACAAGATTATGTTTCTCCCAGAAAAACAGGTTTCACTGTAAAAGTTTAAATGGACAAACGTGTGACCACTTTTGAGAAAGGTTGTAATAGATTTTTTTGACAACCACCAGGTCTTCTTGTTTAATTTATATGCTGTATGTTTTAAAAAAAACATGGGGGACTCTCCATAATTTTTTAATGCAAATGATCTTAGAGCTTTTAATAGAATTTGCATAGCAGCTTATATCTACTATTAAAGAGTAAAACATTCTTGAAGCTTTCAGGGAAGACCTGTAGACTTAAGCACTTTCTCTGCTTTTTTTGTATATGGTCTTGGACACTTATGCTAAGTTCAAAAAAAGTGCTTTTACCTCTAGTTAACTCTGATATTTTCCAGAGGGCCCCTGGAACATGTCAGAAGAATTTTTTCTCATTAGAGAAAGTATTTGACTAATTTGGCTTATTTATCTGATATATATATATATATATATATATATATATATATATATATATATATATATATTTACCAGGAAAGCACTGTCAAAGAGAATGATGCTAAACTTTGTTACTGAATGTTTTGTATTACAGAAATATCAGAATTTCCTTATGTCAACTGTCTTACAGTAAGCTCTCATCAGATCTTTAACCATTGTCATTTGTAAGTCTTTTGTCATTTATAGTATTATCCCTAAACTGGTAAAGAACTGGATTTCAGCAGAACAGGTATTAGTTACATAAGATTACATAAACTAAAGAAAATGATTTTTTGTCTTTTTGTTTCAAATGTTGCTGATAAAGTGTTTTAACCTTGTTCTCTTAAACTGACAACAGTTTAGTAAATGACTATCTTTATGAGCAGAATTGAAACATCCTTCTCTCTACCTGATCCCTCCAGAGTTTAAAAACTTTCAGTGACTGTTTTTGTATTCCATGGCAGTATGTTTATTTGCACGAGTTCAATAAGAATCTGCTTTCCTTGTGATAAGACTACTTAAGAACACTGGTTATACTGCCAGGGCTTTGACTGGAATGTCATACCTGAGAGACATGTGCATGGACTCAGATGTGAACAACTTTAAGGAACTAAGATTGACTTTATAAAGCCAACAAAGCCTCTTGGAAGAACTGGCCTGGTACCTTGCTTACAGAGTTCCCAGCAGCCTTACCAGGTGAGTAAAGAAGGTCACTTCCTGGCAGGTGCAGAGACCTTGAGAAGAGAAGAATTCATCCAAATCTACAGGTACTGCAGGCAAAGCCTGATGGCAAGTCTAGCTTGGCTGTCTGGCCTCAAGAGGCCTTTAAAAGTTCAATCTGAAATTCCTTACAAAAAGTTCCAGCAAAGCATATTTAAAAGAGCCTGTGTAATCAATTGCTCTTCTTGCTGCACTTGTGCAAATGATCAAGCCAGCTGTTAATTATTTTCTTAACCTGGTTACTTCTAATAAAAATGAGGGTGATTTTAGAGAAAAGTATTGTTTCAATAACGGCAGCCTCCTTCCAGAATAGAAAATCCAACTCCAGATGTTGCTACATAACCTAATAACACAATTTGTTTTATCTTGCCTAGAAGCCACAAAACTGCAAATAGTAATAGAAATGAAACCCAGAATAGAAGCGCCAGCCTTCTGAGGCCCTCTCAACTGACCAGTGATGGAGACCTAGCTGCACCCTTTACTGCGCCCCCTTCTCAGCACGAAGCAGCCAGAGCGGTCATCGCCCCTTTTCTCTAGCAGCAGCTAGAGTCCCTATCTGTAGAAGAGAGAATGAGACAAAGACCAAGACTCACTTTATCCTCTGTAAGTAGGCAAAGAACCTGCATTGAGAGAGTTCCTAAAACTTACACCTCCCTCTGCAACAGGACAGAAGTAATCAGCACCACCCCAGCTTATTCTAACAAGTAGTAGGCCTGCCAAACCGGAGTCACTCCATGTGTTACCTTTATCAAAGAACGCATTAGCACCATGCAAATCATAGTGTTGAGACAGAACTTTCAGAGTGTTAACCAAACAGATGACCCCTAATTTCATGATTGAAATAGATACAAGAAGAAGAGGGGAATGTAAGAATAGAAATAGGTTAGCATAAGCATAGCCATCTTAAAGGCCTAGAAACCATTTTCTGAGTATGTGACTTAAAAAAAAACAAACAAACCCTGGGCCTGGGTAAGGCCTTGAAAAACAAGTTAATCATGAGCACCGGGTGGTGGGCAGCTGTGACCCTTGGTCAGCTGACCTTGGTCAGTTAACCTTACATACCAAGCTTATCATGCAGAACCTCCCTAACCATTAAGGAGTAGTCTTATCCTGCCCTTGCTTAACCCCAGGATGTATGTCTTGCAAGAATAATGTATAGTTGTGGAAAATTACTATGAGTTAAGTGCTTTGAAAATGCTATATAAACCCTTGGCTCTGAGTGCTCGGGGTCCTTGTTGAGACCCGCTGCGTCGGGCTGACGCTTGGACCCCAGCTAGCTGGCTGAATAAAGACTTTGCTTGAATTTACATCTCTATGCCTGTGTAGTTTGTTCTCTGGAGAAGCCTCGGAAGCCCAGACCCTAACAATGACATTTTGGAAAATTCTGGAAATGAAACTAAGTTTTATTCTCTTTGTTTCTGTCTGTGACCTATGACTCAAGGATTCTATTCAGATAGGCCTTCCTAAAGCTCGACACTTCTAGCTCATGGCTGTATTAATGGTGCCTTTGGAGAAGCTCATGGACATAAAATAGATTCTGTTTATTTACAGGCTATCAGTAGTAGTACTTAGTCATCAGTTGAGGGCAGATATCCTTTATATTGACATTTTCATACAATGGTTTGAGAAGAAACTGTAGTTTATACTAAATAGGTAATGTTCTGAAGTAAATATATCCTGTTTAACCTAGCACCAAGTCAACACTTTAATAAATATGCCATTATAACTGCTTAAAATGAAAACTCCAAAAATGCACTGAGGCTAAAGTTACTTTGGAGAAGGCGATAGATTCTTCTGGATATATGAGAACTTTTTTTAAAAGTGTGTAAGTCTCTTTTCATGAACAAAATGTTCACAGAACTCCTGGAGAGATCACAGATCACAGTAAATAAAGTTCAAGTGGCCAGGAGCCTCAGGACGTAGGAGAACTTATAGGAAGGCACACATTTTTTCTGACTGCCTTAAATTCCTCCCTGTTTAGCGTGGTTTCCTAAATGAGACTATGAGATTTAAAGACTTTTACAGCTCATATTGTGTTCTACAGTAGTGAAAAATTTAATCATCTTCATGTGTATATTTGATCTTTAGTTAAGAATAAGATGTTAGAGTCATGCTGTCTGAAATGTTGTGGACATGAAATCCTTATTTTTAGAAGTATAGTTAATGCAGCAGTAGTACCCTCTTTCCTGTAAAAGGGAGGGGCTAATTTCTTACAAGCCTGGGGCCAGGATCAAATCCAAACATAAATTTATAATGGTGAGTAGTTGGACTACAAATGTAGATTTTGGAGTCCCAGATGATTGGAACCATTAAAACAAAAGAAAGGAAACAAGAAAAACAAAATGGAATACCCAGCTTGAAAATAAAGATACCTTGAGTACCAATAAGAGACCATGAGCAATGGTAACCGAGCAGAGTGATTCTCGGAGAATGGAGAGGGTCAGCAAACTTCATGTAGATTAAATAAGGAAAGGAGGAGAGGAGTCAAAGAAAATTCTCTAAAAGTTTTGTGTTAGATAAAGTACTAATGCATATTTTGAGGGTGTTCAAGCTAAGTACAGACTTAAAACATATTGTTTTCCAAGAAGTAAAATGAACAAAAATCATACACTTCACATATTACAATTGTTATTTACAAAGAATGGGAAAATAATTTGAAATACAAAGAAGAAATGAATTCTGATATTCTCTAAGTTCAGCTTATTTGAAGATATGAAGGATGCACTTCATGGAGAAAATAAGAGGAATAGGTTCCTACAAGATCTGAAAGGAAAACTACACATTTTTATAGATTTTTAGCAAAAAAAGTAATTTTTTAAATGTACACATTTTTTTTAAACCGAAATAGTTGTGGGCTTTTAAAAACTGAGAATCTGATATGTTTAAATGATTCATAAGTGCAATTTAAATCATTGTTAGACATTTTATGATAATAACTAAATCCTTCAAAAAAAAATAAAACCATCTTTTGTAATAGAGGAAATTTCAAACGTAAATACAATTTAACCGAGTAATAGCTGAAAATGATTGAAGAAAATGTGTTCATTTAAAAAAGTACTTAATTGTATTTTTTAAATGCAAGTCACAGTTTGTTTTTCCCATTATTCTGTGTGCATGTACATGTGTTTAAGAACAAAATTTAAATGATGTGGTTGGAGCGCATGGCTGAGGAGCACTAGAGAGAAATTTATTTCCTTAACTGAAACAGTGTTTCCTTCTGTTTTATTCCCAAATGCAAAAATAATTCATCTTATAACAGGAGGAATCATACACTATTTGGAAAACCAAACCAAATCAATGGTGTTGGGAGGAACCCAGGCTTATGAATATTTTTGTACTATATTGTCAAAAATGGTTATTCTTGAAAATGTGCATCCTAATTAATTTCCAGAAATTAAACATGAAACACTAGGGAGACCATGTAACAACTGCATTTATTCCAGAACTTATTTAAAGCATGCTTTGACAGTCATGCAAACCAGGTAGAGTCCTAACATTTCCCAGGAAAGACCAATTTACCTCTCCTTTCTCAACTGTCAATGACTAGTGTTTACATTTATATCTCTTATCACTCATATTGAAGCATGGCAACAATATGTTGTGAAGATGGGTAAAATCGAGTTTCTAGAGGCAATAAGAACTAAAATATGGACCCACTTGCCATGTGGTCAACAACAATTTGCTTAGATTTTCATGGTCTTAGTGTTTTCACTATATAATTAAGTCTTTGGACCATATTGTTCATTTTTATGCCTTTATAAGCCCCAAAATTCTGTGATTAAAATAAGTTTACTTGTAAAACAGAAAATTATCAAAATATTGTTGTCAGGTAGAGGGATGGCTGAGCTTCACCCACTCAGTATTCCATGCCCCTTGCCCACCTCTAGCTGTGGGTTCTGATTACAACATGGGTAACAACTCCCAGAGTGCCTGTACGAGGGCACCATCACTAAGGTTGTCAGGAACCCTAACATTCTGGATTCGGTGAGGACAAATCTGACTCAGACCCTTATCCCATTGGGAGCCACGTAAGATAAAAAATATCCACGGTTTTATGCTGACTAAGCCTAACATTCAGCATGATCTTTCAGGGCAGGACTCTCAGAGAGCATGGGATGCACAGTCTTCACTGTGAGGGAACGCCGGGGATTCGTTTTCCGATGTTACTCACTGTGATCTGACACCAAACACAATGCAGTCCTGTCAGGCCCTGGTAACATTTAACTGTTTTGTGGCACTTATCACACTTGGTTGGGCAGTTGCCTTCAACCCAGTAATGGTGCATGACCTAGAACAGAACCAGAGCAGCGTGGTAAGAGGAGACATTCCTCAATGTCACCCTCAGAGAGTGAGCATGGCCCCACACTTACATCCGTGTTCTTCTTGGACTTCACGTAAGTTTTGATGCAAGAAGGAGGTGCTCTAGCCACGCAGCGCTCATGAACTGTGTACTTGCAAACTGAAAAGAAACATGCACACAAATTCAGAGCTCAGCCTGGTCCTGATTGCAATTTTATAGGGAAAGAATGACATTAACAGAACCTCATTTCATATCCACTGCTCCCTAATCAATCCAATCAGCCACAGCAAGGAAAAGTCTAAGTCGACTGTTTTTACCATCGAATACAAAAGGCCAATTAGTACAGGAAATATTATGCATGTGAAAGACCAAGACTCCTCTATCATGGCATAGCAGGAAATGCTTAATTAAATCAGGCCTCACTCAAACTTTACACAATAATTCCCAGATGACAAAAATCTTAAAGACAAATTGAGGACTGCCAAATGGCTTGGTGTCATTTGCTAGAAGGAAAAGGTCTATGTTTTACAAAGTATAGGCATGAGAGCAGCTGGAGGGCATGGGAATAAAAGCCCATGAGTTTATATTATTTTGTCTATTGATTTATCTAAACCTTAAATGGCTGATTAGTCTATTTCCAGAGAATAGATTTCATCATACATGCCAGGCCTTCAATAATAGTTCATTGCTCATTTGCCATCGTGGCACTTTTTGTCCTAAAGAACAACCTTTGCTTAGCAGCATTATGATATATAGCATATATATATAATATCCAAAATTGTATATGTATATCTAAACATACATATATACATATACAAACATGTGTCTGAGTGTGTGTTATAATATGTGATGTCAATTCAAGACATATTTTATTGGCACCTTCAAATTATTTCATGGCTTGACTCTGAGGGTCATATACAGATGAGCTTTTAACAAAATACTGCTTCCAAAGTAAGAGTTCTAAATGCATAAATAAAGACAATAAATATTAGATAAAAACAATCACATAGCCCTCTCAATAAAATAAAAACTAAGTACTACATGAAATTAGAATGAAAAATTCTAGACCCATATAATACTTATACAGTAAAGCTCTTCCAAAATGTCCACCACTGTGATTTCCTTTGGCAACCCTGAGGAAGAAAACTTTTTCTTCTTTTCCATATTGGTAATAATGTAGAATATTGCATTTTCCATATTAATCAGTTAAAGTTTGAGAGCAAAATTCTCACTCCCTATATGGCATCCCTCACATTATCTGAGAGTTATCATTTCTTTACATATATTTAACAGAATCTACCATGGAAAATTCTTTCCCTCAAAAATAATAAAACTTTAAAAACAAACTTCTTCATTCATGGAGAATATTCTAATGTAACTATCCTTTCAAATGTGGCCACTAGAAACTGCCCTCTAAAGTGCATATGGCAATTTCATGTAACTTCATTAAAATCCTTAAACACTTTAGAAATTGCTTAAATGTGGCACTAAAACATGGTTTTTAATACCAATGCATCTGAGAGAAAGTCAGTTTCCAAATATACTACCACAGAAGCAGCTAGCTGAAAATAATATTGAAAACAATGTGTATGGAAGCCAGGTAAGAAATTATATTTAATATAAATGTACAAAAAGGGATGTGCCTAATAAACTTGACAGTTTCATTAACTCCATACATTGCAGAAAAGGGCACGGATGAACATGTTGCCTGACCAAGGGAAAGTGACACTTTAGTGAGACACAGTATTCCCTCTGTGTTAATAGGGGCATCAGAGAATGTAAGTTTCTCAGGCATACATGTTTATTTATAAATACTTAGGTGACTTTTCTAAATTAACTGTTACATACATTATCAGAAAATTCATGGGCCAGACTCACTTAATAGAATGAAATGAAAATTGCAAAGATAAGTGTACTGAAATGAAAATGACCATGATTCATAACTGGAAATGCTTTGGATTCCAATATCCATTAACCATCTATGAAGATTTTCTTCATGATAGCATTAAAAATCTTATGCCTAAGGTGTAAGATGAGTTTGTATTCTTTGTGATTTCTTAACGTGAATGCAAATTGACAATCAATTAATTTAATGGTTTTTTTAAAAAGACCTAAAGTAATTGGCACATTATAGGAAGAAAATGCGAATAAAATGGTTAATTTATAAAAACAAAATGACAAATATGAGTAAGATATGAGAAATCAGTGGATATTTTCACAATAATAGCAGAAGAAGTTGGGAATCATGAATGAATTAAACAGTGGAAAGAAAAGAGCTAATGAATTGGAAAATGTCCTTCACTCTTTTCCAAGGGGAAGGGTTCCTCAAAATTGAAGGAACTTAAATCTAGAGTGACTTAACATTCAAACTATACTGCAAGGAAACACAAATCATAGGTACCGGAAGGGTCAGATTTATTTCTTAAGTCTTTATCCACAGACAGGACTGCTCCTTGATGTCAGGCTTTCCTCACTGGAGCTGACACCTGGGCAAAGCAAACATACTCACAGGAGCAGCAGAGGCCTTGCTTCCCCACACCGATTAGCATGTTCAGGCAAAGATTGCAGTAGGCAGGTTTGTTAAAGTGCTTGAGTCGCCACACATGCTGCCCATCATCCTTCACATTCTGCAAGGGATGGAAGAGAAACAGATTTCACTTAATGAAATAAACAGTGGAATATGTAAGTGCCAATACAATTCTGAGCTGCGCTGAGGCACTGGAAGACAATCTGTTATTTCATCCCTCACTTTCTCCAAGATCGCCACAGAGTCTAGAAAAACACATGTGCTCTAGTGGAATGAGATCCTGCTAACAAATCTGGGATGCTATAGCAACCCACAAATTCTTGTCTAATGTCAACAATTCAACAGCATGTCGCCAAACCTTCATAATGACCTGCCAAAGTGATTACTCCCTAAGGACAAGGACATATCTGCCTTGCCTTTGAATACTTTATGCTCAGCACAATTCCATAAACAATAAATGAATAAAGAAAAACTCACGAGTGGAACAGCCTGAGAAATGAAAATTTGGAAAAAAGTTGTTAACCCTTGCTTAGTAGGAGGAATATTCCAGTTCCATGGTGGTAGTGAGGTCCTGTAAGGAGGCAGAGGGATGGATGGGATGGGAAAGAACAGGACTTAAAGGTAAGTTACTAGTGACCATGGCTTCCGTAGGGGATTCTTTATGTTTTACAATTTATAGTAATATATTTTTGCATGTTTCAAATGATAAATTTCAAAGGTAACCATTTTAAGGACCTAATTACATTATTATTTTGCTTACTTCTCTTTTAAAAGATGAATGATTTTAAATCTCATAGAAACGTGGCAAAAATATTAAAAATGCATTACTCTTATTTTTAACAAAGACTATTGTTATTTGCTTCAACAAAATCTTGAGTTTAGTTCTTGTGTTAGCACAACTGTAATTATGATTTACTCTTCTAAGTAAAACTCTATATATCATAATAGCTACTCCTCTAATATGTATTTAACTACATCTGCATTATTCTAGAATTAAATACAATGAAATATTATGCTTATAAGCCTCTCAAATTCCTTACAAAAAGATCGAAATATGAAATGAAATTATTATATATCATTACTTTTCTTACCATCATTTTCTTAACATGTAGTCCTTGAATATCATTCACCAAATTGTATCAAACTCAGAATTTTTTAGACATCATTTATTGGTATCCTATAGAAACCATTATACAGCATAATTTTTCAGGTTAGCTAACTTGTCATTTTAGAGTACAGAATAATTTTTTGAGCACTTACTATGTACTGGGGATCTAATACAGTTTCTGTAGCAGTGTGATGACATAAACATGTCCTGATCATCTTGTTTCTCTTGATAATAAAATATTAATAATAATGTTTCCACACCATTTTTTTTTCTATTCCAAGACAAGAGTTAAAGCACCAGGTATGAAGCACCCAATTAAACCCACAGTAACTAATTCTTATATTAGAACCAGAAATGTCAAATCTGCATCGTAACATGAAACATTAATGAAAATGCTTCCTGGGAGATAATTCTCTATGGGTCTCTTGAATTTCTGCACATTTTGTAAGGAGAAGAACTCTCTTTTCTTCCAGGCTATCTTTTCAAGATATTTGAATAACAAACAGCCTTGGACAATACAGATGTGTCTCCCTCCAGAGCAGAGGGCAGATTTACTTACTGTCCAGTATAATAAAAATAATCCCTCCCTTCTAAGCAAAGGATAAAGCAGATTTGTTTAGTGTACATTATAAAAGATTTAGTTTCCCCAAGCCAAGGGTTCCAAGCCCCCATGAGACTTTGCGGGCAAGGAAACATGAAGATCCTATCGCTAATTTTGCTGTGAATAAGTAAGTCCTTTGTTTCTGAACCCCGGTGTCTCATGCCTTCCCATCCACGAAACTCTCGCAAGCTAACTTGCTAATTTGCAAGTAGGGTAACTCTCAGACTCTTCACAGTTCTTGACAAAGCTCAGATTCATTTTTCTGACAAAGGATAAACAAGCTCTCAACAAAAGCAGTTATGCAGAAGGTGTCATGGAGATGATATCAGAAGACATGAGTGTTTCAATTTTCTTCCTAACTTAAGAAATAAGTTCTGTAGTAATTTCTGAATCCCATTCTGGTTTGTCAGAGTCATAAGGTTTCTAGTATCTTTATTATATGAATGGAATGCTCTATATGCTTGTTTAAATTTGCTGTATTTTCCAAACTGCCTATATTTTAAAATGTCTATTCTTTCAAGTAAGAATAAAGCATAGTGATGTGAAAAGCTTAAGTAACGGGGTTGTTGATTTCTTTTAAATTATATTGATAAAGTTAGCAGTTTAATGTTTAAAAAACATCTTTCAGTGATAAGGTAAGGAAAAAGGAAAAATCTAATTTTCATATGTATTACTGTTCTTATAATCCTTGTCATTTTATTTTTAAATGAGTGTCCATTACATGTGAATAAGCCTCATCCTGTTGAAGAGCACATATGGACTAAGTTAGCTGGCATTTTCCTTATCAAAAATAAACAAGTCTGAACGTGGGTGTTCTGTCAATCAGAACACTTAGCCATGTTACAGGCTGCAACTGATGTACAAATCCATCACCCAGACACAAAATACCTTACCAAAAAACAAATTAAATAGCTTTATAGCTCTTATCTGGACATATTGCCAAAATATGTAAAGGATAAAATATGTATGTGACTTCAAGAGAAGAAATTGAAACCAGGAGCCAACTACTTCTCAGTAGTGCAATTTATACTACAACTCTGTATTTTCATGTCTTATCTTGTCTGTCTTATTTAGATGATAACCTTAGTCAGGGAGGGAGAGAATCTGTCCCTTACTGTATTCTACCAGCCCATAGACCATATTCTTATTAGTACTTCTATTGCAAATAGATATTTATTGCCATAGAAAGGAACTCATCTTTATACGAAAGAAATGAAGAGGGAATCTAGAAGGCTTGATTCCTGACCTACTCTGAAAAGGTAGATAAACCATTTCTCCTTTCTTCTTATTTTTCTCTGTAATCAAATGAAAGTACCCACTTTCCTCTCTCGGGCCGTGGTGTGAGGTTTCATTATGCAATACCCGTGAAGTCCATTTAGCTTCTCAGAAGACTGGTGTTATATAAACAGCAAATAGTATTACTCTCATGAGTTGAGTTGTGTACCATCCCAATGTTTCAGCCAAAAGATTGAGAAGGATGTTTGCAGGTTGACTATACTTCATTTCATTAAAATTTTGTTCTCTGATATTTTCATGATCAGACATTATTCTTAATAGACATTTTTCCTGATATTTAGAAAACACCATATTTTATAACGAAGCAGTTCAGTTCTGTAAACTGATTCTAACAGAGAGGTGCTTAATAAACCTGGGCAAGTTCACACAGAGAAGGAGCTCCAGGTTCTTCCTCTCCTTTTAATCCACAAGAAGTCAAAAGGAGGTTTCAAAGGGAAGAATGCCCTTTGGAATTTTTTGAAACCTATTTCATTATCCTAGCAGTTTCTAAAGTTTTAGCTTTCCCCTAAACACTTCTAGTATCACGTAGTATTCAAGTGAACTTGTGCTATTTATAAATAATATCATTTTTTCCAAAGACCTCAAGGAGAAATTTCACTGATGTCACAGTCGAAATACTCCTATCCACACATCCAGGTATATTCCTGTTTCAATCGACTTCATTATAACACACAGAAGATATAATGTTGCAAGTTATTTCCAATTCATTAAATAATAAGCACCATTAAATTACCTTACTTTTCTATTCAAGGTCTCCCAAAAATCATAGTATGAAAGAAACTGCTCTTTTTGACCAAAAGATGAGTTATATCAGGCTGAGGCAAAGAGAATACAGAGAAATCCTAAAATTCTGAGCAGAGTTTCAATCAACTGTTTATCTACAGATTGCACTTTCTGAAGTCAGGCCCAGACTGCCATTTTTAAGGTTTAAATGCAAATTCAACAGCAGTAACACGCAACATAATTATTTTCTTTGAATGATCCAATCTGGAATCTGGATTTGTTGCATTCATCCAGCTTCATAACTCCTTTCTAGATTGAGTAATGTGTAAACAGCAGAACTCAACCAAATTACATTTTAAAAAATAGTGAGTGAAACATTAGTTGACCAGATATAGCTTAGTCTATTAAGAATACATCATCTTCTGCTTTCCATTATACTAAGAAATTTCATCAGGGGACAACGTTTCCTCAGAAATCAGGAGGCAAACCAAACAATTACTTTTATTTCACTGAATCAAGCAAAAAAATGTGTCCCAAAACATTTCAATCAAGGGCAAAGTTTAAACTACAAATAGGAATAAAGCCCAGGATTCCGTGAGCACATTAAGTGAAATCGAACTATATATCTATTATAAAACCATACAGGCAGATGTGAGCACAATGCAAGACTAAGCATCTAAGTTATTATTATTTCAAGCCAGGCTCCTCCTTAAATGTATATTCATTTTTTGGGGGGGAGGGTTCTTTTTTTAATGATAATATGAATTCAGGAATTTTCCTTGAAAAAGTGATCCAAGATTACAGAATTCAGGAATCGAATATTATTAATTATTTTGTTCATCTAGGAAAAGGAATGTTTAAACTGAAAGAATACTAGAAATGGAAAGGGATATTAATGACTAACATTTTTTATGTCTGGAGAGGATGACTGGCTGGCATGAAATAACCTTATTAGTTCATAAAAGAGCCAGAGTGGATTCCACTCTGATGAAGTTCAATGCGACTGCGCTCTCTCTCCATCAGTCCTTGTGTCTTGCTGGGCTTGTTTAATTGAGCTAAATAGGAGGCATTTGAGTCCTTCATTCTAAGTGACCAAAAATAACTTAAAACTCTTTCTGTTTGTAAAGTGACAGATTGGTGATAGAATAAATCAGGAGTCAGAAAACTATGGTCTTTGGTCAAATCTGGCCAGCAATCTGTTTTTGTAAATGAAGTTTTAGTGGAACACGGCCCTGCTCTTTCATTTATTTATGTGGTGTCTGTGAGTGTTTTTGTGCTAGCTATGACGACAGAGTTGAGCAGTTGCTACGAGAGACCTCATGATCCACAAAACCTAAATTATTTACTACCTGTCCTTTACAGACAAATCTGCCAATCCCTGGAGCAGAGTTCATTGCTAAATAAAATTGTTTTGGAAAGGAAGACATTTAAATTCAAAATTGAGATTAAAATAATTTCTTCAATGAGAGGAATGCTGAAAGAAGAATGAGTAAGTCTCAGGTATGCATTTTTATTGTAATCAAAACTATGTATGTTGCCAAATTCTCAGTCTTCCTTCAGATGTAACAGACTACCATTTCGTATTGTGTATCATGAAGTTTGAAGTACTTCTTTTAAGAGAAAGGAAATGGCTTTTATTCTAGCATTTTTGATGTACAATCAGGTTCTGATAAACTACTTTAGAGTTTGGAACTGAAACAAACCTTATTTACAGTAGAGTAGCTTTTAAAGTTCTGTTGATGGAGAAAAACAAACTACAATGAAATCACAACTGCTCTGCCTTACATCAGAAGTGAGGATTACTCTTTCAGGACAATATTCTTGTCTATGTAATTTGGCTAGTACAGCACAGTCACTTTCAAATACACTGTGGAATTTAACATACACTGTCAATTAGAAGCTACTCCCTCTGCTCATAATTGACAATACACAAGAATATACGGGACAACTTTACATGAGAGGTCCCACAATAAATGGCTCAACTCAGCCTAGAGCTTCAAGATGTCCAATTTGATTAGCAAAAGTGGGGCGGGGGGAGAAAGGGGGGAAAAAAACACCATGAATCAAATTCTCTACAGGTAATAACATCACGCATTAACTACCCACAGAAAAGGACATAAATCTCAATTACTAAAAAAAGACCCTCATCACTCAGTTGTCATTGTGTCATGCCTGCTTTATGAAACACTTACCATGCCTTGGAATTAAAAAGTTGTTCCTAACAAATAGATGCTCTGTTTTGTGATCATAATTACAGGGCTTATACATTTTATTAAAAGACAATTTAAGAGGCTTTTTTTTTTTTTTTTTTAGTGAAGGATCTCAGAATTCTTGGCCTGGGAAAAAGATCGCATCTCATAGTTGAGTACCTATAAATGTCATACAATGTAGCCCTGCCATCTAGTGGCCATCACTGGGAACACAGCTTTGGAAACGTTACTACTTTAAAACGCTGATTTCTCATATTAAATTTCAAAATCATCTTTGACAACTAAATACACAAAATGAAAATCTAAGAATGATTCTAATGTAAATTATGTATTGTTAACCTTATGGACATTAATTACAAAGAATTTTCATTCAGTTGAAATAAAGTCACTGCTAAACTAGAAACTGATGTATATTTGCTTAAAATATTTTAGTTAAATCCACATATATTTGTGGACAATATTCACCCATTCTCTTTTTATAATTTTATAAATATCTATACTTATGAATTAAATCATAGAGACTTCTAAGCAATAATTTTCAAAGAAAAACATAATTTTCAAAATCCTTCTATGATAGTTAAAATATATCTGACTAAATCTCCATTTCTGCATTTTCCCATACAACCTCCCAACCACCACATGGTTTACTTACTCATTCCTGCATCTTTTCTCATTCTTTCATATACTAGAATTTCCATCAATATTGAGACGAAGCAAAGTTTTAGCTTTAAAAGTGTAAAATTCCCTCTGAGGAAATCAATATCATTAGAGCCTCTTGACTAACAACTGACAACTATTTTTTTTAAGGTATCATTGATCTACAATCTCATGAAGGTTTCACATGAGCAATATTATGGTTACTACAATCCCCCCTAATTATCAAGTCCCCACCACGTACCCCATTATAGTCACTGAACTGACAACTATTTTTCAGTACTAAGTATATACTAAACCTTAAAATGCTAACATTTTGTCAATATTCTTTTCATTTTCTCCCAACAGTCTGATTTATATATGCTTTTGTCAGAAGATATATTAAGCAATTAAACAAATATTTATGACAGAGGTATATACAAATTATTACAGAAAGATACTGTTACATATATAAGAACATCAGATACAATGAAATATTGTTTCATTAACACTCAAAATGTAGAGATATAGTTCTATATTTATTATTTTTATTTCAAGAAATTATTTACTTCAAGGGTAATTTCCTACATATCACCTATTAGAAATTTGTCTTTTCTTTCCCCTCACCATATCTAAATTCCCACAGGCCTCACAAAGGGTAAAATTTACCTGAATTTAAAGATCCAGGTGAAAAGACAAAAGGTTATAATCCTGAAGCCTGTCTGTATATCCCCCAAACCACATGTACATATGTACTCTCATGTCTTAGGTATTCTCATGATTTACAAACACAGAGTGTAAGATTTCTTGAGACCTGTCTTAAAAATGTGGTATCTTGAATAGTTTTGAATCGGCAAAATTGTTATCAGTGGTAAGAAGAAATATGAAAAATTTGGGGGTTGACAGCAAAGTGGGGACAAGAACCACAAAAGGTCAATATTTTTAAAAACTAGGTTGCACTTGAAATAGAAGAAAAAGAGGGAGCAACAATAAGATAATAACCTAAAATGAATCAATATGTGTGTGATGAGTCTTACTACACAAGAATTTACTCTCAAATTGCACTGTGGCATACTTGTTAAAAAAAAATCCAGGCACTCACTACATGCTTAATGATAGAAAAAAAGCTAAATCAACTCATTGTTAAAATGTGTAATAGAGAACCCCACTGACTTGCCACCAGGCCATCCCCTTTGTGTAAATGCTTACATTTTCCAAGCCCAAGAGCACAAGAAGTGGAATCGTCGTCATTCCTCCTTGGATCCATTCCTCCAGAGAGACTGTTCCATCGTGATCGTAGTCAATCTCTTCCATCATTTCATGAAGGATCTGGAGTAAAGGAGATAAAAGAAAACTTACAATGAATCAATAAGATACATTTCATAATGATACAAGAAGGCCTTGCACTGAATTGGTTATAACCAACTGTAATGAACAGCTAAGTGGAGAGTTGAGATAATATCTAAATTAATGTTAATCCTATTACTGAGGGTACAGTGGCTTTCTTATATTTCTAGAACCTGATTACGTGATCAACTTTTAGAAAAAAATTGCTTAACTTTTTAATATTTTATCACTGAATGATCCAGCTAAAAGCAGAATGTATCTTCAAGGGTGAAGGTGATTTTTAATTGCTTTCTCTAGATTATTTTTTTAAATTCAAATATATGCCAGATAATGTCTGAACAAATTAACTTCATGGCAAAGTACTGAAATAATTCTTTGCTAAGTGGTAAGGGGCAGGGGAATTAAATTGTTTTTCATTGCCTATCAGTAATTAATAGAGCCAAGAAGTTAAACAATCAAGTCATTTTTGATGGCTTGCACAAAGTGACCCAAAATGTTCTCTGCACTGTTTCCTTGTAATGCATTTCTCTCTCAGGTATATAGTGCTAATATCAGTATTTAATTCAAAGGGTTGTTGTGAAGGTTAAATGTGTTAATATATTATAAGAATCTTCAAATATCATCCTTCATATAGTGTTGTTAGTATTGTATTAGCAGAAATTATATGGGAGTTCCAAACATATCACCCTCGGCTTCTGGGAAGGCAAAGTACTTCCCATCTACAGCACAAAAGTGGCGAACATGGTTAGGACGCCAATGAAGAGAGCAACTTATCACCTTTATCTAAGTGGAGATTTTAATGAACTTTAATCAAAGTTTAATCAGTCAAATATAGAGTGCATAAGAACAAAAATTTCAAAATGTTCAATAAATACAATACATGACCCCTGAACAACATGGGTTTGAAATCCATGGGTCCACTTATACATAGATGTTTTCCAATAAATACATTGCAATTTTTTCAGAGATTTAAGACAATCTGGAAAATCATTTTCTTTACTTTAGCTGACTTTATTGCATGAATACAGTATATAATATATATAACATACAAAATATGTGTTAATCAACTATTGATGTTACCAGTAAGGCTTCTGGTTAACAGTAGGTTAATAATAGTTAAATTTGGGGCAAGTCAAAAGTTGTGTGTTAATTTTTGATTGTGTGAGGGTTTGGCACCCCTAACTCCCATGTTGTTCAAGGATCGGCTGTACATGAAATGTTGATAGAAGTGTTGTTTGCCTAAAAATTCTTGAACTTAGTTGACTGGTATTTTTCCTCAGGAAGTATTTGTAAATCAGGTTATTTTCCTTCATAGAAACTAGCTTATCTATAGATATTGGAGATTTTTTGGAACAAAATGATGCCAAATAATTATTTAATTATTCTCAAAATAAAAAGACAAGGGAAATTATTTAGAATTTGCAAAATGGCATAAGATCTCATTAAGATATCCTGCCCCTTAAAGGCATGCTAATGAACTAGTGGAAATGAATAAATGAGAAAAGACCTAAAACACAGAGCATTTGTTTTGACGTCTGGTGCCTTCATTTCGTACCTAATACATCTAATGCTAGAGCCCAGGTTCGTTTTTAAAAATTCTTCCCAAGGACATCTCAGTCTTCTCTACTGACTGCCGTCAACCTTGAACGTTCGGTTCTCTTATTCATACATACAGACTTACCGGGGGCCTGATACTGTTGAAAACGAGCAGAGCTGTTGGGTCATTAAGTAGGATGAGGCAGTGTTTATGACAGCGGACACAGTGTGCAAGGTGCTTTATACCTTGACTTTCTACTGTTTTACCACACATAGAAATGACAAGCTTATCGGTGTGCCAAAAGACAAATAATGCCACACAGGTTACTATTTGGATTTTCCAGTGAGTATTTGCCATAATTAGACTGTCGAGATAACAATTGTTCCCTCCCTCAGAGCATCCAGATCCTCCTTTTCTCAAGTCTGTGCTCCACACGCATGGGAACTGGTTGGGAAGTGGTGGTGCCCTCTTCTGCTCTTAAAGCTGCTCAAAAAAAGATCCCCTTGCCTCCCATTACTCCACTGAGGACAGAGACTTGATTGGCATTCACAGGTTTTTAAGATGAATAGGATGAAGAAAGCCATTTTAGATTAAAGTAACAAAAACGGGCCCCAGAATTTGTAAGAAATCACTTGATGTTAGTGAAAGTAGTGCTAAGATGAATCAAGCGGTATTTTTAGAATTAAATACATGTTACCATCTACTTTATTATTCCATATCCAAACTGCAACTTTGTTAATGCTATCTGCCACTTGTTATGTGCATAGCATGTGCATTTCCAAATCCAAAAAAATAGAAATAGAAAAAAGAAAACCGAGTTGAGTTAACACTTGGAAAACCCCAATCCCAGTACAAATCCGTGCCTTCTTTTGTATGTGACATTGCATGTGACTCTGTTGTAGTTTACTGGCATTAGTTTGCAAAGCAGGAGAAATGCAATCAGAGCTCTCTTATCACAAAATCATGCCATTATCATGCTGTTAACTGCATAAACATGAACAGTGCTTAAAGAACAGCTTTTTAGAACTCATGTAAGATGTAAACCATTTAAATAAAATTAATTTGTACTTGCTTAATTCATGTTACAATTTGTTAAATGTACAATTTGTTAAATGCAGTTGTTTTCAAAAAATAAACTAAAATCAGTAACACTTACCAACTCTCCTCAAAATATTACCTGTGGCCAAAGTCAAAGTTTTTAATCAAGTAGGTTTTAATATACATTTGAATCATGTTGTACATTCGATATAAATCTATGGAAAGTAAATTTTTATGTTTTCAAAGACATCGTTAGATACTATTTCTTTAAGCAATTTGATTAAAATTTCCCAGCTCTGTCTTAACTAACTAAAGAAAACTTTGGGCAATTAAGTTTAATGTTTTGGGGTCTCAATTCCCTCATTTGTAAAGTGAATAAAATAGCAGTACCTACATCAGAGAGCTGCCAGCATTAACACATACACATGAGATAACATAGTGTGCTGTGCACAGTGAACTATCATAATCCTCTTGATCACCATCATCTTCTCTTAGAATGATTATTCTAGCTATCTCCACATAATAAAAATTCATAGAGATCATGAAAAATATATACATATTAATTATATTTTGAATGACATGGCATGATGTCACGTGTCCATCAGCAGTGCCTGTGTACCTTATGTGTATATATGACCACAATTCCAGTTAATTTCCATAAAGAAGAAAAGCAAAAGTTGCTGCTAAGAGTTTCAGAACACCACAGATACCTTTTGTTGTTCAGAATCCACTTTGGCTACTGATTAGAAATAGTAACTTAGAGTTATAAAAACAAAAAACAAATGAGAGTAATATATATATATTCAGGTCCCAAAAAAGACAAAAAAGAAAGGGGACTTCTAGAATTCCACGAGCAGTTAATTTCATTCATATACCTACTGGATTGAGTTCAGTGACATCCCACTCAAGGTACTCTGCAACATGCATCATCTGACTGATGATATTTTCTAGCTCCTAGAGGAGACGGAAAGGGAGAGGGAGAGAAAGAATTAATACAAAGTCTTAATTCTTCAGCTTTGACTTACACAAACTGTTCGTTCAACATGTTCAAAAACTAAAAGAGTTATATGATTAATTTACATATATATATACACACAATAAATATAATACACAAATATAAATACAATGAAAATATATAGCCCTTTTAAAGGTCTAATTATACATATAAGAAAAGTCTAAACATATATTCATTTTGGAGTTTACTTAGAGATCTTCACCAAGAGAGGGCACAAGTATACAAAAAAAGATTTTCTTGCAGAAGATTTTTAAGGAAGAACATCTTTCTTTGGAAAGGAGCATCTGATGAAAGTAGGAACATGAATATTTTCAAAAGATGTGATTTTTCAGCCGCTGAGTATACTGACCTCTTGGCTTGAAAACAGGTGTGGGAGGATGAAAGGAAGTGTTTGGGGTTTATTTTTATTCTGATACGTACATTAACTGTTATAGCATTTACTGGGATAGTCTTCTCTGCTAGAGGAATATTCAGGGTCAAGCTTTAGAGGCTATGTAGATGTAGAGTTTATTTTGTGAAGGGATAGAATATAGTTTGAATTTTCACATTACTCTGCTCAAATGTCAACTCTTTAAAGAACAGTTATTTAATACATATGCCTTGGCTAAATAAATTTAAACATTGCATTTTTGTGCCTATTTATTTAATATTTTAATGTTTCCTTATCTCTAGAAAAGATGAAACATACCTTGTAATTTAAAATGTAGTCAGTGCCATAATTAAAAGTGGTGTTTTATAGTATGATAATTTAAAAAAGAAGTATAAAAAATATGTCTTGAAAGTATATTAATCAGAGATTATTTTACTCAGGTATCTGACCTAATATATGTAGTTAATATTCATGGCATGAAGAGGAAATATGGTAAAAGAGGTTTTCTTTTGGGGTTCATGGATCCCTCTGAGAAACTGACAAATGCTACACTCCCCTGTCTCCAGAAAATATGTAATCATGAAAATGACTTATGTAACACAGGTTGCCTCATAAACAATACAAATATAAATGTATTTTTTATTACAGATAATTTTTTATACAAATCCCTTGAAATTATAGGTTAGAAGTGTGTGTGTGTGTGTGTGTGTGTGTGTGTGTGTGTGTGTGTGTCTACTCTACTCTTTCACCTACTCTGTCTTTGGTTATATGTGCCTTAATGGTTTGGAATGGTTGAAGTCCCTGGATATGTTTTTAAGAATAAAACTTATTTTTGGTGGACTATGATGCAGGCATGTGACATTCGATAAGTCATTTAACTTCTCTTAGATTCAGTTTCCTCATCAGTAAAATTGATATTTTAATCTTACCTAGTGCATAGAATTATAGCAAAGCTTAAACATGCTATTACATGAAACATATTTATCTTTCCTGGTATATTGAAAGTAACTGATAAACATTAAGTAGTATTATTACACATAATGGTATGTCTTCTAAGTATCAATTTTCCTCTTTTATCTCCAAGATGTGAACTCCTTCACCTTTACCTTTCCAAGATAAATGACCTCAGAAGGTACAATTTCAACCATTTCAACCTGATATTGAAAGAAATATACTGGAGGAGAAAACTGTGTGGAAAAAGCCATAGAAATTAAATCCAGACTTTAATTACAAAAAAAACCCCTATTTTAATCACAAACAAATTTATTTATTCTACACTCATTATTTAATATTGAGAGTACAGTTATAAATATTGCTAGGAATCTACTATATGTTAGCAAAAAAAAAAAAAAATTGACCAAAGATCAAAAAAACCCACATTTGACTGAGTTTTCAAATCAGCTGCCAACCCATGGCTAGAAGCCTAGTAAAGAAACATCTTTTTAATTTAATGAGAAAGAAACATTAAGTAAAACAAATCTGCATTGAAAACATAACTTACATTAGTATAATCAGAAGGGTCACTCCAATAGTACATCAAATACCTAAAGAAACCTGAATTCCTAGCTGGTAAATGTCACCAGAAAATGAGTAAATGTATTGTGTGGCTTACTCTTCCTAAATGGAAAGCTGGATGATACCACCTACTTGAAAATAATACATTTGAAAAATTTAGAAAGACAAACATAAGAAACTGCAGAACCACAGCATTGATTCAGATGGGTGGTCATTTCTGAGGGTGGAATTACACATCTGGATCTTTCCCCAGAGCGGCACATGTACCTTTATCCCGCTCAGGGTTATATGAGTATGTCTTCAACTTCTTGCTTTGTTTTTAAAATTCTGTCTGAGTTCTGCCATGCGGAAGTACACCAGATGATGAGAGAAACTCAGTCATGATCACAAATAATGTTTATTTTAATCAGTACTAACTTTATCAAAGGATTTGTTTTTAAAGGTTTCTGTGTTCTTAAAAATTTCCAAAATCTGACATTTATTCTTTTATTAACATTCTTACATTTTCTTTATAGAACAGGTAATAATGTAAGATGCTAAATATTACTAGCAAGTATTAATTACATTATTGGAGGGAACCTGAGATAGATTTACATATGAGGCACTAATCTGGGAAGTAAGAATGCAAGAATCTAACTACCTCTCTGCAAACTGTCAATGATTTGCATATATAACAAATAAAATAAGCACTTAATTATTCTTTTCAGTTAAATTATACAGAGATGTTACTTTTCTACTGTTGCTTTTTATGACTAAAACTATAAATATCAAGTGCAAATTCCCTTTAACATTGGATGAGATATTTTTAAAAGAGAAGTTTGTTAAGCAATATTCAAATATATTTACCTATTCTGAAAGCATATATGACTAAACATACTTTTAAAAAATGAGAAAATAATAAAATTATTAAATTTGCTTATAATTCCTTTAAATTATACTTGTATTCTCAGTATTTTCCTTAGTATCGAATCTCATTTATATATGTGATAAACATATACTTTTTTTCAAATGGCACAGTGCACTACAGCCCAGAACCCCTGGGATCTGGCCATCCACCTGCCTCGGCCTCCAGAGTAGCTGGGCCTACAGGCATGGCCCCCACGCCTGGCTCTGAGACATATTTTTTTGTTTTCTTGATCAATGGCCTCAACTTTCTCTGATGTTTCTATTCAGATATCATTGGAGTCATTTTTTGCCTTTCAGTTCATACAAAGTCACTTCTTTTGTAGTAGAAATATTCAGTAGAACAATTGTAATCCTAACAGTTTCTTTGGATCACTCTTTCAAAAAGACAATAAAAATGCTGGAAGAGTGCATAGAAATTACATTAAGTAGGTCTTCTGTGGTAATAACTATAAATTTATTCATTGATTTTTTTTTTCAGAAAAACCATCAGTTTGAAATTTTCATAGAAAATTTGAAGAAAAAAATTACCGAGCTGTCCAGGAAGCCATTCCCATCTGTGTCATAGAGGCGAAACATAACTGGAAATAAAAAGTGTTGAATAAAGATGATAAGTGAGTAAGATCAATGTCAGCATAAGACATATTCTTTAAAATTTATTTTCTGTTGAAAGCAAATACTAAATCCTCCAAATACTAAATATTAAATAAATTTAAATACTAAATTAATTAAAGCAATTAATTTGTTGTATCATCTCTCAAGCTAAACTGAAAAGGATTTTATCAGTTAGCAAAAATACTGGATGTCAGATACAAAGTCTGACTTGCCACATTTCTGGGAAACAGTACTATTGTTCATTCAAATTTTTTATCACAAGGTCATTAAATGCTAAATCAAAAATAACGGAAGAGACAGAGTTTGGACACTCAGAGTGTGGGTATCAAAGGGCAGAGTGGACAGGAAGAAACAACTGGTTCAAAAGTCTGAAAAACATTTATAATTTGGAATCCACCATCCACTATTATGTAATCTTAGTCAAACACTATCTTATCTATAAAATGGGAATAACCACCCTGTCATAAGACAAGTTGTGTGAGGTGAGGTGATATACACAAAAGCAATACAAAAGACATAGGTCACTGCACAAATGTAAGCTTTTGTTATGACTGATCCCCAAGCAGTGTGAGAAAGAAAAGGTTATGAGAAATAAGGGACTTTTTCTGATGAGGAGGACAAGACATAAAATGCATTTGTACTATGACTATAATGATACGTTTGTTTAAATCTGGGATGTACTTTCATAGGGTAACCACTCTTTAGTCAAGTAAGGAAAAGGACAGTGTTGGCTTTGTGCCAGTGAGCTCAGGAAGGCAGGTCCATCACTGGCCTGAGGATTCCCTTGTATTATTTACACACCACCAGCAGACTACAGAAAAGGCTGCAGGTGCCGTTGTGAGATAAACAGAGGAGAATGACACAGCTGTAAAAACAGAGGACTGGAAGAGGGTTTCATCTGGGTTTGTGCAACTTCCTGGAGAATCTTGACTTTTGGGGTCTATAATATTAAATAGAGATATTCATAACTAGGGGGCATAATTATATGTCCTTGACCACATATCTGTCACTTTTATTTTTCTATTTAAAAATAAGTATCATATTTCATCAATTCTAATACATGATTATTTATAAGATGCAAAACTAGGCTACATATCACTAAAATGAAAAAAAGCTGACAATTTATCATGTTCTATTAATTGCAAAATGCAAACAGATATTAAAGATGTTAAAATGTAAGGGGAGAATGTATACCTATTTAGTTAAGGGAAATAATGTTCGTCTGGCTTAAAGAAGTAAATACCTTCATTTGTAAACCAGGATGGTTATTTTCTTTCAAATATTCAGTAAATGAGAATAAAAAATTCAGAAGGAAAAAGAAACCTGCCATGACATAGATAGTAAACATTCCAAAATTTTCTAGTACAACAGAAAATAGTAAAAGTATTTTTGTAAGTGATAAGAATTCACACACCACTCAGAGGATAAATTAAGTACCATGAATAAGGCAAGGATTTACAAAAGGCTAATTAACTGCTAATAGAAAAGAACCTCTGTCTTGTTCCCACATCATGACTCCTCTCCCCTTCCCAAAGATATCCTGTATTTTGACTTCTTTATTCATTCTTTTGAATTTAGCATTTTTACTGAATATTATGTTTCTGATCTTCAGCTATATGGTATTGTAGTGAGTAGCATTAACTCTTACATCTTCTTGTCTGCATTTTATTCCAGTGTATACAAAATCACAATTTATTCATCCTAAACTTGAGAGATATTTAGGTTGTCTTCAATTTGCCATTTCAACTAATGCTTCTGCTGTCTCAAATAATTCCGCTATAAACCTCCTTGTAAAACGGTCTTCATGTTTAGATGAACATGTGCTAGCTGGTTAATAAACTAGTGAAAGTAATGTCTGGGCCTTAGGATTTATAAATATTAGCCTTATCAATATTGCCAAATGGATTTCAAAAGTGGTTTTATGAAACTAGATTCTCAACAGCACTGTGTGAGAATGTGAGTTGCTCCTCACCAACAATGGTTTTCTAATTTAAACCATTCTGGTGGAGGCCAATTGATATGCTGCTGAAATTTTAATGTCCATTTCCCTGATTACCAGTGAGATTGAGATAATTTTAGTATGTTTAATGTGCAGACAGGATTGAACATTCCCAGGATATTTCAGATCTCCACTGTTCCATTTCTAGCCTGACTATAATTACATGAGAGACCTACAGTTGGGAATACCCAATTAAGCTTATTCTAAAATTTTTACCCAGCTGCAAAAATAAGAGATAAGTAAATGAATGCTGTTGTCTTAAGACACTAAGTTTTAGGGGTGATTTGTAACAACAAAAAAGAACAGTATGAAATTATCCATTATCCAATTATTCAAGCACTATTACTGGAAAGATGATCTTACTTTCTCTGTAGTGCCAACTTTGTCACAGTTAGATATTCAATAGGTTTAGGTTCAGTTTTTGGATTCCCTATTCTAGTTTCACTGGTTTGTCTGTTACAGCATTAATACCACATTCTCTTAATATTTGCAGCTTTTAAAAGTACATTGATATGCAAACAAACACATATATAGCATTGTTAAACTTCAAGACAGTCTTGGCTATATTGGACCTTTGCATTTACACATGACACTTAGAAAAATATTTTCCAACTACCCCCTTGGGGATAAAACAAAATGAAACACATGGTAGATTTCTACTGAGATAGCACTGTATGTATAGATCTATTTTGGAAGAATCTTTACAACATTGATTCTTAAGAAAATATAACCATGCTATATTCCTCTTTATTTAGATTTTTGTTGTTTCTCTCAATAATGTTTCATTGTGTTCTGGCAGAGGTCTTGTAAATATGTGTTCAAGATTTATTTCTAGGTATTTAATAATTCTGATGTATTATAAATGTTTAGTTTTTTTAGATTTTCATTCTTTGTTATATGTTGGTATAATACAGAATTATAAGTGACTTTTACTTTTATCTTGTATCTAGAGTCTTTGTAAAACTTATTTATTAATTCAAATACTTTAAAGATTACTTTGGATTTTTATATGTAAATTATCATGCAGTCCAAAATGATGACTTTTCATTTCTTCTCCTCCTATCTTCGTAATTTCTATGTATTTCTCATGCCTTTTTGCTAAGAGTAATGATCATCAACCCACAGCTGAGTTAAACTTAAAATACTGGTCATTCTTGTCTTGTTCCTAATATCAGTGGGAGTACTTTCAATATTTCACTCTTAAATATGAAATTTGCTGGGAGTTTGTTGTAGATACACTTAGCTAAGAGTTTTTGCTGCTTCGGTTGTTATATTTTTAATTGTTAATAGATGTGGAATATGATAATATAGTAAAATTATTTTAATGAGATGATCAGAAAGTTTTCTCCTTTATTCCCTTAATATCTTCACAGTAAGAGAAGCCAACATCAACCATCAATGATTCAAAAAAAATAATAGATAAATTAAACTTTATCAAATTTACACCTTCTCTTCATCAAAATAAAATCAAAAAAAGAAAATAAACAAGCCAGCCATTGACTAGAACAATTTTCAGAAAACATATATCTGACAAATAATTTCTTTCCAGAACATAGGAACAAACTCTGTAGCTCAGTAATAAAATGAAAAATCACTTAAGAAAGGGGCAAAAAATTGAGCAGAGACTTAAAAAAAATGATCTATGAATGACCACGATCATTTATAATAAAATGATCAATATCATCAATCATAAAGAAAATGAAAATTTAAACCACAATCAAAGACCACCATATACTTAAAAGAAAGATTGGAATTCAAGATTCCCCCTGCAAGATCAGTTTACTAATAATACTTAGCTTGTCAGCCTCTCAGTTGTTCAAGAATTTACAATTTAAAAACTGTCCAGTGCTAGCTCGGCTCCTCTCTTTCAGAAATTTGTCCCACCAATCCAACTTGCCATGTCAATTCCCTGAAACTTCCAAACACAGTTTTAAATAAACATTATGTCCAAATTTTCGAGTTGTTTCCAGTAGGAAAGCTGGTCTGAAAACACTTACTTTACCATTGTCTGAAGTAGAAGCTTACTTTAAATACTGGTTTCTATACACATGAATAGGAAGTTAATGACTGTCTATGAATTCTGTCTAATTCATCAAGGAAGTTGGAGAACTGTTAAGTTCTAGTGAGAAATAACAACACTAATAAAAATAGTATACATATATTGAGCACTAAGTATCATAAATTCTAAATTTCACCATGTAGAAATCAAGGATAAAGTTTCCATTGGTCCTGGATAAGAGAGAGAAATTTTGATATTTCTCAGATAAGATTTCTTTCTCAGATAAGAGGGATTATGATTTTCAGAAATAAGTCTACTTTCCTAATTTAAAATTGTAGTGGTATCAGGCAAATTATGAAGCACTGAACACATATATTTACCTTGGTTTTCTACTGATGTATCATGATAACAACAGTAAAGAAAGAGGAATTCACAAGCTCAAAGAAAATGTGAGTGGAGAAAAGACTAACCAAATTTTAGAAGCTGGAAAACACCAGGTGACTGACTTAGAAACCTGAGAAACATGAACTTGAGCTCGTAGTGAAGAGGCAGCAAAATTTACACAGAAAGGATGATGAGTTGAAAAATTGATAATCTTCATGGAAAGAAGTTAGATCCTCAAATGCTATCCCCTCACACTTAACTCCTGAGGGTATGCCCACTCCAGCAGAAGGCTGAACTTTAGAGCTTTGTAAAAGTCAACCCACAGGGAATCTGAGCCTAGGATACTCAGGAATTCTAATGGTAGGGGTATGATACCATAGTGAGGGGAATTGTGTGAAAGTCTGTATACTGACTATTGAGAGTATATGTCTCCTTCCTTATCTCCAGTGAGTCAGACTTAAACCTCACCTCTCTACCCACCTACCCATGATATTCAAAGGGTCCTTCCTAAACAAAGTAACTTGGAAAAAAAAAAAACAAGCAGTGGGGTGGGAGACCTTTTAAGTAAGAGGAAAGTTTCAAACCATGAAGTAAGAACAGGAGCATACAAGGTTCATGCTGAGAATAAAATGAACTCTGTGAAGTTCAAAGTATGTTAGAAAAAGTGAAAAAACTAAGTCATCATAGACATAGAACATGTTCCAGATGTTAAAAACAAAACATAAGAGAAAAAATAGTTCCAAATTCTGTCTTGGAATTTTAACAACCAGAAATAATGGTACCTGACAGACCAAACAAATAAAATAAAGGAGATGGTAACAATGAAAAGATAAAAGAACAAATGAAGAACAAACCAGAATTTTCAGTAGAGGAGTTGAGAATTAATTATACAGTAATAGAAAAAGTAATCAAATAAGACAAAAGGCAGTTATTACCACCTTGGAAAATAAAAATGGTTTGCCTTGGTAATCTCTTTTAACATATTTGAATAATATTAATAAAATAAATATCTATCTTTAAAAATTGTAATAACACTATTTCTTATTAGAATTCAAAAGTAAAGTTAAACCCCAAGATCAATTGAAACATTGAACAAATAGATCTTATTTTTAAAACCAACATAATAAGGATGTCGATTATTAGGTGCAAAAGTAATTTAAGTCCAGTAATAAATTATTTTTTCAACCTGATAGCTTCCAAAGGTGGGTACCTGTTCCAAAGTTTCAAGGTAGTTTAGCCCACCTTCTTCTATTTTTATGCTCATGCAATTTTCCCTTTATATAGAAACAATTACGTGCCCACACATGACTTTGGTTAAAAGATCAGATCAGAGGCATATTATGCAACATAAAGGCAATTCTTTATATCTAGAATTTTTCTCTCTTCCAAAAGATTTGCAAGGTGTTATCAACCTATTTTCTCCCTATCTGGTGTTTTTATACTTTGTATTGTATGTTATTGATATTAAGTATTAATATGGAATTTGTTAGTAAACATTAGAAAGTATATATTTCAAAAGAGATTTAAGCTGGAATTTAATTCATAATTTTTTACTATTTTATGTATTTTAATACATACTCAATTAGCCTTGACGGCAGAGGCAAAAACCAATTAGCTGTGTGGAGTTTGTGAGATTTATAATAATGGAGTAATATATATTATGCTCCTTTTTTATTCCCAATAGAGAAACAAAAACAAAAACAATGAAAGGAAGCTTTTCAAAATAAAACGAACATTTACGTAGTTGCTTAACAATCACGTTTTAGTCACAGCTAATAAACTAGTGGCATAATTAATAACTAGTCTCTCTGGGCTTTAGTGTTTTCATTGTCACTATAGGGAGGTTGACTATAGTCACTTCAATATTAAGTTCAGTAGCTTTAAGTTTAATAACATACATAGCCATAACTTTAACACACAGTGAGTCTTTATTATCTGCATGCCAATTATTTGTTTTCTGGTTGTTTTCCTACTGATTCCTCTTCAGTGATACATTTTCAGTAAATGTAAACTAACTTAATGATTACTCTACTTAAGTCCTTAATAATTTATAAACCCTAAACCAAATGCATTTTACAGTCATATATTAATGAATTTATCATTTCATGCCTTAAATAATTCATGCTATTTTTCTCTTCTCAAGCACCCACTTACTTCAATACAATTTCATTTAACTATAACTTACTGAGCAGTATCTGTTTAGACACACACAAACATACACACACACACAAACACAAACAGCAGTAGGTGTTAGGGTGGGAAGTTATCTGCTGCCAGACTAAGAGGAAGTTCAATCTATGCTTACTGAGTCAACCTAGATTGCTGGTTTCCAAACTAAAGAGTATTATGATTTGCAACTTGCAAAAATTTTAGAAATAAATACTCGTAAGACCTATGCCACATAAATCTGCTGTGATTAAGATCCTAATATAATCTGAGTGTCTAAAATATGAAAGCACTGTAATATAATGGTTAAGAGCACACACTTTGAGTTCACACACTCCAGGAACAAATTCCACTTCAAAAGTGTGACACAGGCCAAAAGAGAGAGAGAGAGAGAGAGAGAGAGAGAGAGAGAGAGAGAGAGGGAGAGAGAAAGGAGAGCAAATAAATCCGATTAGGAGACGGCAAGAGTATTCATGATATGAGCTAGGCCTCAAGTGTAGACTGACTGACTTAATCTGATATACACTGAGAAAGAACATCCCCAGCAAATGCACATTATGAGCAAAGGCATGAAGACTATCTGATGATTGAAAAGGAAATCCATACGAATGGAACATCATCTATGCATGGGCATGAAGGTCAAACCAAGCAGAACATCAGAAGGGTAGGTTGGCATCAAATTTTGGAGCCAGATCATTTATGGATGCTAAGTTAAGGGCTAAATTTCATGTTTTATTCAATAGCGAACTATCAAAGAGACACATTCATCCTGAGTAAGAAGAGAAAGAACAAAGGATAGGACTAGAAGGTGTCAAGACAAGTTTTAAGTAATGTGAAAAGAAGTTACAAGAATTCACACCTAATAAGCAAGATGATGATGAAATAGGTAGGTGGTTGAAGAAATGAAGTGTCTGGATTAATTTTTACCTATAAATTGATGAACAGAGAACTATTAAAGATACTAAAGGCCATCCAAGGTTTTGGGTAAATCTATAATCCTTAGAATTATGTCATTATTTCACTAAATCTCTGCCACTTCAGTATATGAGCAAATAAATTGGGTTTCTGCAACTAAGTGTGAAAAAATGATTGACATGATGGATTATAGGATCAGTCTATATTTGAATGGATGGGAGGTCAAAAAGCAGTAGGTAAGCTAATAAAGAAGTGAAGTGGCTAAGAGACAAGAACTCTTAGCTTACTGTTATTTCACTTAACAAACATTTATGTGAAATAATTTATGTAAGCAAATATTTATTATTTTAATCCTCAGAGCAAACATGAGATAGACATTATTATGATCCCAATTTTACAGTTGGGGAAAATGAGACCTGAATAAGTTTTTAATATGTGCCCAGGTCATTCAGACAGTAAGGTGTAAAAGCTAGGACACATTTAATTAGTGAAATCATGAGTCCAGGTTCTTAAGTACTGTGCTATGCTATATATAAATTAAAAGTAGAAATGTGAGAGATTAAGCGGTCAAAGCAAAATACAGGGGTTTAAAATTTTAGAATAAGAGCAGTCTTTGGAAACTACAAGGCTTGAGTATTGAAGCAGAAGTTGCGGGCTGAAATAAAAGGGAGGTGAGGTTGCAGAATTTGAGGAATGCAAACATGTATTAAGTGGCTCTCCATAAAGTATTGCAGTGGGTTATGGATTAAGATGTCAACTCAGCTCTGGTACCATGTTCTCATCCGTGCACAGGAATGGTTAGTAACTGACGCCAAGAAGAGAGACAAATAGAATTCCCCCACAGGAGGAATTAGGATTGAGTTAAGAAAATCAAATTGAAGAAGCAGCTAATAATCAGTGGAAAGTTCAGGAACTTCTGTTTATTAGTTTCTTTTCCATTAAAAAAGTATTATTTTAAACATTGTGTAAATTCCTGGAAAAAAAAGACAAGTGGGAAGAGGGGAAGTGGTTGTAAGCACTGAATAGATTTATAAAATATTATTTTGGTGAAAAAAGCATTCCTGTCATAAGCATTTACAACGTCATTATTTTATCTAATAATCCAGTTAAGAAATAATAACATCATTTCAGATGATGTGTGTGTGTGTGTGTGTGTGTGTGTGTGTGTGTGTGTGTGTGTGTGTGTGTTGGGAGGCTCTCTTTGAAATTCAAATTTTATATTCCTCAGATCTGACTGTTAATAAGTCATGACCCTTTTGGAAAAAAGAATATATAAATTCACCAACACTATATATTTTTAAAGGCTTACTGAAAAAATGTTAAAGACCTATTCATTGTAAAAGAATATATGAATGTTAGGAATTTGTAAATGTGCACATAGAGATAGGGGAAATGTATATAGTACATGGCAAGGAAAGTAGATGAGAGGAAGAGATTCTGATTTAATGGTTCAGGGAAGAGCCAGGCATTGGCACCTAAAAGAAAACAAAAACAAAAACAAGCTCCAGATTATTACGGACCAGGCTAGAATCCTCCAAATGAGAGCGAAGAAGAGAAGAAAACTAGAGCATACCTGGAAAATTGGTGTACCTTAATGTCTTCTGAAATTAAAATTCATTTTCTTTGAAGAATCTTGTGAAAATTACAGTAATAATGCCAGACCATTAACAATTCTACCTATGAGAAGAGCCTGATGAAGTTAAGAATAAAGAGTCTGAAGAGGTTAAGAATTGGTTAAGAGTAAAGAAGCAACTGAATCTGACATAAGCTCTACAATTCAAAGAAAGGAAGGGGGTTGATAAAACACTGAACAAAGGTAAATGGTAATTTGGGTTTGACTTGATTAATCAACTGTTTCTGAACGACGTGTAGGTTAACATTCTGTCTGCAGTTGTGGACAAAGCCTGTTGATTCACGGACTCAAATTGAGAGCTTACAAAGCATGCCTCTTAGGAATTCTACCTTAAAAACAAAATACTTCCAGTTGACCTAAAAACACTTTAACTGCAACACAAATAACATGTTGGGGAGGAAAGATGGTCCCTTTATTCAGTTTCAAACCAAGGGAAAACATACTTATTTTTGTATTTCTAAAATCACCCCAAGCATGATCCTGATAACACCTGAGCAAACTTTCTCTCCGGCTGTTACTTCAATAGAAATTCACTGAATCTCAATATTTATTTTGGAACAAGAAAGATTTCTGTAGATTCTTAGGAATACAAATAAATCTTGAAATGCAAATATTCAGTATTTAGAAATAAGAAATATGTATTTAAAGAATGATGTTACTATGGTTTATTCAAAATTTAAGCAGGTGTGACAAATAATCCTATCTGTAAATTTTTATTAGTAAGAGAAATATTGTCAATAAGTTACTATTCAACTTAACTAAACATCTTCCCTAAACACAAATCTGAGATGTCACAATGTTCTATTTTTGCTTCAAAAATATTACATTTAGGATTCATCATCTTCACTGTCATTTCAGCAGCAATAATTTTTTATTCATCTGAATGATATCCAATATGATAAAGTTAATCAGATTATGAACAAGTCACCAGCTCTATATTTAGTAAGGGCATTAGAGACAGAGGAGATTATTAAATGATTAGCTGTAGTTAAATATCTAAAAAATATTTTCTTGCATTGCAATGAGTATAGTTTGCCACCAGAGAGTGCTCAATCACTATATTTTATTAAAGAGTAATTACTCCCTCTCAGCTAACTAGAAATTTTCTATTTGAAATACCTGCCACATTGTGGAAGAAACACACTGATTTATTGTGTATTTATAATATCCAGAGTCAACTCCTACAAATGAAACTCTCATGTTTTGTATTTGAGAAATCATTTGACCATGACAAAGAAAGTATTCATGTGGACATTTTCAAGGAACAATATCCAAGAGAGAAAGACTCAGGTCTGTGTGTGTTTCAGAAATGAACCCTCTTGCTGACTAATGGGAAGATCTCACACACCAGAAATAAATGCTTTTTATTTTCTTAAACCAACTTAAAGGATATTTCCAATATCACTGTGCTACCAAACTGAGGGACATACAAGAAAAAGAAGTCTTTGACAAACATTCTCAAGAAATACTTGCTAACAAATGGAACTTGATAGATAATAACCTGAAATTACTAGATTCTTAATTCTATAATTGTCTGATTCTCCATAGAAGACTTCTTTTCTTATTACACAAGGTCACTTTATTTAATTAAAATTTAGACGACCATAACAGATACAATTTAAAGTTCATCAATATCAAGTCTCTTCCCCAAACCCAAACTGTGATAAGAAAAGTAAATGTAGAAACACGTACATTCAAGTTTATCCTCAGGCCTTCCTCTTTCAAGGAGAGACAGGTAACAGACAATGTCCTTCAGATGGATTACTTCTGGGGAGCATGTATTTGCAGGAGAAGTACGGGGAGGGGTGATAGCGCCTTTATTCATTCTTAGACCTGGAAAAAAAATATTTGTCTTTATATTCTTAAAATTCACAGTTCTCTCAAACAAACAAACAAACAAACAAAAACCACAAAGAAAATAAATAACACATAGCCCATAGCCCATGTAGAGTGCTATATATTTCTTAAGCATAGAAGAACCAAATTCCCTGGAACTCCAGCATAGCAAGGTGAGACATATTCTATGACTGCTTTAAATAATGCAGCATTCTTTGGGATTCGGGGACATGGAAACAGTCTGACTGCCCACTGGAGAGTGTTAGGGTCAGAATCCTCTTGCCCAAGGTGAATTGTAGAGATTTGAACAAATGAGGAACCACTTTTCTCTTCTACCTTTCTCTGCTTTAGGCAGTGACAGCTATAAATCACTTGGGAAGTTACTAAAAATGGGCCTTTCACAAAAAACTGAAGAAGAAATGGAGTCTGTTACAATAAGATTTATATGCTGAAAATCAAGAGTCTTTCATTCATAAAAACACGTTTTTATGTCAAATATTTGCCAGCACCATGAATAAGACATTCTTTTCTCATCAAGGAATTTGCCCATGAGTAAGATAGGAAGGGAACAAGACAATCTGGATAAACATGACAGCTGTCTACTTAGAGGTAGGAACGTATGACGGGAGTGTGGTTTTAACAGGGTCCACACTTTATTTCTGAACCTCATTCACTGTGACTATTCCCAAAATAGGAATGAGAACTTGAATACCTGTTTACAACAGCTGACAAGGCAGTTATCTGGCCAGTGATCAAATGAAACCCATTCACAATAAATGGTCAGTTCCATCTCACAGAGAAACCTCTGAAACCAGATCATTAGTATCTGACAAGACCTGAAACCCCAATTATCCTTTGAGATACACTTGGCAACATAAGACCTATTTGGGTGAGATGGCTAATGTGCTGTATGGCTACTAGATTCCTTATCAGATAGGATTTACTGGATTAGAAGGGATAATCCCAGCCAAATACAGTTCTAGAAGCCTATCATTCCTTAGTATCCCACTACCTGACCACATCTCTTGGTCTAGTCTATTTCCTTTGATGTGCAACTCTGATTGAATACCTCTGATCTCCTCCAGCCATCTCAAGATAGCCAGCATATAATATAATGAATTATGAAATGTCATAAATTAGTTTTATCATTCACTATGTTACTACTAATAAAATGTACCATTTACTGAGTGTCTAACAGGAGCAGGAACCATGCTGGCAGTTTTAACATGTATCATCTCACTTACTTCTAACATTAACCCTGGGAGGTAGACTGTATTATTCCCATTTTACAGATAAGAAACAGGCTAGAGGGAGTAAGCTCCCAGTTTCATTACTAGCAAATCTATTCTCTTTATTCTACACAAATGGATTACAGAAAAACAATTTATATCTTAATTCAGCACAAACCTTTTTACACACACACACTCTCTTGCCATTAGCAGGTTTTACAACTGCCCCCAAATTTTCTTTTCTATGTAACCAATTCTCTCTCCTTCTATTTTATTTCATTCTTTTCTGTCAAAGACCCTCCAAATTGAATTCACTACTCATTAATGAGTCACAACTCAGTTTGAAAATACTGCCTTACCTCTTTCATTCATTTTCTTTACCAAAGTCTTATTTCAAATACAATGTTTCACATAAATTCTACTCTTTATAGTTATTTTAAAAGATATATATATACATATATATATATATATATAATTTATATTCTTTCTTAAGGGAAGTGTGACTGTGTATCTAGTACAAACTAATATAGCTATTTTTATAAACGAAAGAAGGCAGAGAGTGGAAGACAATCCTGAGCTTTAAAAAAAAAAAACAACTAAAGCTTAGCCAGCTGCAATAAGCAATTCCAACTTATGATAAAAGACACTTGGCACTGACCCTAACGTGACCGTAACTTCTAGACTCAGAGAATGCAGCACTTGAATTATGGTTGAGTAAACTATGGCCTAACTCATCCTGCCTGATGAGCGAATCCTCTCTTCTGTGCTTTGTCCTTATGATCCTGGAATGATTTAATTAGTTTGATTTAACTCTTTTACATGAAAACACAGAACAAAACAAGAATGAAAAGAACATGTTGTGACATTTGTTTGAAAGAATGCCAAGCGCATTATACATTTTCACTTATTTAGAATACTTTATGATCACTTGTGTTCATAAGGCGCATGGTATTTCATTATCAGCTTTCATAATTCTGAATATAAACAATTGAATAATATAAGGACCAGGAATGTTGTTTGCCTTTCCTGTATGCAATGTATATACTGAGCAGCAGCATATGCGTGTAATTTATATTTAGCTGTACCTTGTAGAAAAAACACATTGTCTAAAATTCTTTTTGTTTGACAAAATGAGTAAATAATTCCCACTTTCTGTTCATGACATGTAGTAAACTAAAAGCTCTATCATGTACTTAATTGTGTCATTGGTTTTCATTTAAAGAATGTCTTTTTTCCTTAAATAAGGAACACTTCATGAATTTGCATGTCATCCTTGTGCAGGGGCCATGCTAATCTTCTCTGTATCTTTCCAATTTTAGTATATGTGCTGCCAAAGTGAGCACAAGAACTTAAAAGTTTATTTAAAGAAGGATTTATCGATGTATATGACAACACACAATAAAGCACTAATCAGCTCTTTCTCAAGTCCAATTACAGCCAAATTTGAGTGGTATACTATTCACTTTTTGCAATGATGGTAATGGCACATCAAGGAAAAATGATTAAATGTGAAAGACCTTTTTCACAATTACTTCATAACCAAAAAATATATATAGCAGGACTTGACTAAATCTCGAGGTGCTGAGTTGATGAAAAGGCTTGCAGGGTTTTTCTTCCTCTTATCCCCCTCCCCATGATCAGCCTACTTTCTGTTCTGTGGTAAAAATGTTTTTTCATATTTTCATTTCATTTTTTGAAAGCAGGCCCCTGGGGCCTCCATCTGTCTCCATAGAAACTGTTTTTCCACCCTACTCTACCATTCGTAATTGTTTTTCTTTTCCGAAATCTGGCTGGAGGTCTCTCCCATTACTTTCCTACCTCTACGACAGTTCACTGTCCTGAAGAAAAGCACTTTTCCTTTTAAGCATATTGTGTTAATAATTATGCAGAACACATAGGAAACAATGCAAATGGAAAACAAGAAATTATAAGCCTAGTTGCTTGACTATAGCTCCTCAGTGAGACAGTGAATGGAATCCTACATTCCTCTTTAACAGTGAAAGCCTGTGATGAAGAGACTGAAAAAATCTGTTTCCCATTAACAAAGACCATTTTAACCCTTCTGACAATTAGTGAAAGTCTCTCATTAGAACTGGAACTAAACATGAAGCTGGGCAAAACAAAATGTCTTTCTTTTGCTTCAAGGGATCAATATTTAGTTTTGATGACCATGCGATTGATTGACACCAAATCTTCAGGTCCTCTGATTTGCCCAAGGTTGTGTTTCTTTAAATATTTCCTTACAAACGTGGTGCAACCATTTATATCTACACACCCGCATATACCGGTACATGTATACATATTACAATGTACAAAAAAACATACAGAATAAAGACAAAATAAGCACTATAATTACAGTATATTTGCTTTATTAGGAAAAGTTATCTTGAACTTTTAGAGTACTTTCTATGATGATTTTAGTATCTATATAAATGTATATATATATATATATACACACTGAAATATATGTGTATTTATATATATATATACACACACACATTCTTCTCTTCAAAGGTTTAACTACAAAAATAGTATTAGTCAAATTGAAAATTGCTTATTCATACCATATTCTCCAAGCACGTGATTTTTATTGTACTCCCACCTAAACACTCCATTTCTTGAAACAATAACCTACAAAGTTTTGTTTTAATAGATACTTTTAATTCCTGTCTCAAGGTTCAATTATTAGCAAATAGGTTTTTGGTATACATTCATTTATTGCCTCTGCTCCAGTTTGTTTGCTTTCAAACACTCCCGTTTCAGATAATGAACACAGTAGTGCTATCGCCATTGTTTCCCTTCATCTATTAAAGTGAAATAATCAAAACTAATAACATGAATTACATTTCTAAACTTATAAGGCAATAAAGCACTCTGGCAATGCAGCTTTTCCATTTTTTTTTTTTTTTTTTTTTGGTACTGGTTCAATTTGCAGGAATTTATCAGGCTTATGAAGCAATTGGTCACATAATCATACTTCCAGTTTCCATCCTAATAGTCATGATGAGGAGTAAGACAGTCAAGAGGAAAAAGTTGTTTAGTATTATCACACAGTTCATGATTTTTAGAGTTAACCTTCCAATTGTGCTTATCTTAGAATAGTATTATAATTATTTTTTATGCTTATGCAAACTGGCAGCCGAATGAGATACACTAGGTTATGAATCAATCAAGCCTATAAAATAGACTGTGATTTCTCATGAAAGGAGGACAGGTAGTGGTATAC
The DNA here is from genome assembly GCF_040802235.1 of Manis javanica. Classification (NCBI taxonomy): domain Eukaryota; kingdom Metazoa; phylum Chordata; class Mammalia; order Pholidota; family Manidae; genus Manis; species Manis javanica. The sequence continues at coordinate 59,670,933 of NC_133161.1, read as the reverse complement.
AATCCCTGACAAGAGGCTGGAGTCGGAAAAGTCCCTCTAAGAACATACTCTGGGTTTCATCTGTTTGGACATTGGCAAAACCCCCAAACAAGCAACTACAAGGAACAGCACTTGAAGTGCAGGCCTTTGGGTGATGTTCCAGGAGCAGAGCAACCTCTTGAAGGAGTAATGATAACGACACCCCTGGCTGTGTGCCAACACCACTTACACACTGTGCTCTTATTTGACCTACAATTCTATTTTAGAGACACTGTTTGGACACTGATGGATGGAAAGAAAATGGAAAGTCAGAGAATAAAGTAAACTGCGGATGAATGTGAATTATAATACACACTTTAAATATATCTAATACTGCACATAGCAATCTGGGAGTCAGGACTTGAAGACCAGTCATCTAATTCCCAAATTTAGGCTCTTCACAAAAGCAGTAAAAATAAGATCTGCCTACATCAGTCTGTCCAATAGGAGATTTTGCAATAATACAAATGTTCTACATATGTACTGTCCAATACAGTAGTATTAACCACATATGGCTTTTGAGCACATGAGGTGTGGCTGGTATGAATGAGGAACTGAATTTTTGTTTTATTTCATTGTTAACTAGTTTATATTTAAGTTAAATAGCTGTGGTGCACTAGTGGCTACCATATTGGACAGTGCAGGCAACACAGTTGTCTGCAGGTAGAGAACTGAAAGTTGGTTGAATTACTTCAGCTCCTTGAATATACCTATGTACGGGGTTAAACCAGCAAATATTAAAATAGGTCATGGTTCTAAATTTTCTATCTTTGTCACTTTAAAACAAATCTCAATAATAATCTTTAAATTTTATTGTACTTCTTCAGAATGTATGACATCTCAGGGGGAAAAAAACATCATATTTGACCTTTATCCATGTATGCAAACTAAAATGTTGAGAAATAATGTTTAATGAATAATAGCATTAGCTTGCATTTATTGAACACTTATGGTATACCTAATACATTAAGTTTTTGAGTTCCATAATACCCATCAAGATAAACATACTTACCATTTCATTTTACATAGGACAAAACAGAGATGAAGACAGTTAGTGGAGCCACAACTCAAAAGGCACTCTGAATAGGGTTTTTATGATTTAAGTATAATTCTGTGGGGCTAGAGGGAGAAACATAAATCAGAGGAATCTGTCTCAAGCTTCTCAATAAATGAAGTTTTAAGAGTCTGGTTTTCAAGACTCTTAAGAGTGCATACATTGATTATTTCATAAACCTTTGGAAGGAAATTATAAATCCTTGCCATGACTGAGAGCTCTAACTGCTTATCTTCAATTCAGAACATTTCTTGAGCCATCCAAAACCATACACGTTTGTGAGCAGTGTGTGTATGTATTTGCACGTGCAAACACACACATACATATATACATATTTACCAAATCTTCACTAGCATTTTCTTAAGGCAAATAGATTGTGAATGATTCTTTTTTGCTTATTTGTATTTTCTAACCAGTATAAAACTAGCATGCCCTTTCTAAACATAAACCAAATAAAGGACTTTTCCTATTCGTCATGTAAAGCTAGGTTCTAAGCAATGGGGATAAAGCACTGAACAAAGCAGATGAAAGTCCCCTTTTCAAAGGGCTTTCATTCTAGCAGATCAAAGCAAATGCTCAATACTATTATATATTTTCTAGCTATTACTAGGTATTTTTAGTGTATATTCACAAACCAAAGTTACTCTGATTGATTTGGGACTCTGCAAAGTCCTATCATATATGCCTTTATTAGAATCTCAAAAGTTGTAAATAAATACTTGTGATCATGACAGTACAGTAATCATAAGATAATACTATCATTTAACATGCAATTATTAAGATATAACTGAAAGTACAATAAAATCTTTAACCTGGGTGAATAAATCTAATAGTAAAGATGGAAAATTTGAAGACCAAAATTTGACTTAGAACATTCAGATGGAAGAATAAAGAAACCTATATAATCAAGTCCAATATACCCAAACCCATTTTTTAATTAAAGGGGGAATTTAGTGAAAACTTTTCCTTTTCTAACAGCAATTATATAGTAAATGGATCCTTGAAGTTGTGGGTTTTTCTCTGGTTTCGGTGAAGGTTTATCAGGGTTTCAGGATAAAAGACTTATTGGAATGATATAATTTGTGGACTACTACCACTAATACTAATTCGAAGTACAGATTTGGTATTACAGAGGCATAAAAAATCTAATGTTGGTATACATAAATGCTAATTGATCAATGGATAGAAATTTTTTTATCTTCTTTTCTAGAGCATTTGCATGTAGGTGTATAAACTACACAAACTATAATCATTATTATAAAGAGTAAAATCATATCAACATAAATAAATGTACAAATATATTTTAAATGTCCACTATGTGCCAAGAATCCCCATTATCTCCTAGTCACATAAGCCTTGTACTCTTTCGGTTTGTGTTCTTATCAGGGCCTTGTCTGCCCTTATTGCATTATGGAAACAGAAGTAGCTCATTAGACACAAAAGACTTATAAAGTTTCCTACAGTAAACACACATACACACATTTTTAATATCCTCGAGACAGTCCTGATAAGGGTAATAGTTTCTTCTCAGCACAATTAATGAAGTGTGTCTTTTGGCAAGAACAATCAGTCATTTTTGCCAAATGAACAAATGTCATTTGGCAAAAGAACATTTTCCCAAAGGTTCAAGTATCTCATTTTCATTGTAGAATTTTCTGTTCTTAATTTGATTAACTTCCTTATGGACAAAAATAATTAGTTTCTAACTTCTCTGCTTAAAAACAGTACATGCGGTGTGACCTGGCTGTACAGAAAACATAAAAAGAACTAAATTCCACTACTGATACTATAGTTTAACAGCACAAATCAATTAACCATTGCCACATCAGATGCTCAATGAGAAGGATCAAAGATAAAAAACCTTAAATTTTTCAGAGACAGGTATTATTCTCAATCTTAAATATCTTCTGGACCCTTTTATACCTTCAGCCTCATCCTACTTCATGATAGCTTCCACAACACACCAGCTGTGTGATTATTTCCTGGGTTAAAACTTTATAATGGCTTCCCATTTCTTCTGGATAAAATTCAAAATTTAGCATGGCAGACAAAACTCTTCACTCTGGGGCCTTGGCTGCCTCTCTCGGACTCTTCTCCAGACATTTCTTCCAGTCACCTCATCGGTCCCAGCCCAGTGAGTCAAGGCAGAGACCCCAGAAGTCTAACTTTCTCCAACATCCTAAGGCCATCAGGACTCTGAGCCTGCCACGACCGCTACCAACCTCCAGGCTGCACCCAGTGACTGCCTTCTGTTCTGGGACCCCTGAAAATGATCTCCTTATAAGCCTCATCCCAGTTTCAGTCATAAGAACCCGAGCTGTCCTCGACCCATACTTATACTTTTTATCTAACTCATTTTTGCCAATAGCACTCATTACCAACCGGCATGCTATATGGTTTTACTTACTTATTAGTTTTTCTCTCCCCCAAGAATGTAAATGACTATGGGGGATGAGGAAGTTCTATTTTGCTCACTGATATTTCTGCAGCAATTTGAATAGCATAAGGCACATTGTAAGTGATCAATAAATATTTTTAATGAATAAATACTGAATGTCTTACAGTCTGTGTACTGCCCTTTGATGAGACATATTTTTTACATTTTAATAGAAATGTACATGTTACTCTTCTTGGAACTCCCTTCCCATCTTCTCCTACCTATGCCCCTACTTCTACTCAACCCGGATAATTTCAGTTTATGGTTAAAACTTCAGCCAGATGATCCTGATAAATAGATCAGAGCATTTATTTTATTGTATTATAATTTATCACCTAATTGTCTGTCTTTTCTTGGCTCTAACAGATCCTCAGCTTTCCTGTAGAATTCCTAGCACATCATTTGTTTAAAAATAGATAGTTGCATGCCTGAATTAATAAAGTGAATAATTAAAGGACACAACAGGTCAATTCATTACATGATCTTATTTATGAAGAAAGTCTCTTTCTCTCCCATAAAGCAATTAAAAAGTAATAGCAGATTGCTTACATTGACATATAGCTAATAATGGACATTTACTATTACAGGGTCTCTGTCTTAGACATTGTGGAACTCAACAGAATATACAATATGAGTGCCTGAACCAGCTAATCAACAATATTACATTCTCTTTCAGGTACTACTTTTTTAGAGAAAGTAACAGTGACTAAGTAGTGCTGTTCATTGCTATCCTCTGCAAAAAAAAAGGTAATTTAGCTGAAGGCAGTTAATTCCTGGAGTTTCTGTGCATAATTGGCATAGGCAGGAGGAGCAGGGATACACCAGCTATTCTACAAGAGTCAGATGGTGCAACTTTGACAAGGGTTCCCAGGTTCCTTCCCACTTGAACACCCTAGGTATCCCATCTTATTGATCATTACATTCCTAGCATGGGACATGGCATGTGCTATTGAATAAGAATGAAGCATTAGCTGAGTATAGAAGTTGTTGGTTTTTGCTGTGAGATAAGGGCAGAGAGAACATCACTCAGGAAAGCACAGAGTTCTGAGTAAGCAGAGGAGGTTTAGTCACATCAAAGAGCTGAATCGGAAAATGATTCAGAGTGCAGGAAGCAAGGAGACAGAGAGAATTAGGCCTGCAGGCAGACTCTAAACTGCATGGCTTTGTGCTTAATGCTATGGAACTCAGATTGTATCATCTTCTTGACTGCATTGTCCAGGCCCTGGAGTCTCATGCAGAGCACTTTAAGAGGGGGTGTCTAAAAAGGTGGGGTTAAGGCAGGGTGCCCAGAACTCCTTATACTTACATCTCTCCTGCACTCCCTCCCCACATCAAATCAACTCTGCTTTAATCAGCTTTACATAACAAGAATTTAAGTTTACTTGGAAAATGAAAGTTCAGAAAACCTTCCATGAGGTGATTTGTGAAAGTATGAAGCTTGGAAACTCAGGAGAAATATAATCAGGTTTCTGTGTTAGGAAGAACATTTTGGAGATGGGATGTCAGGGCCCAGCTGGGAACCATGCTAGTTGATTATCTGTGACACAAACATGAATAAAACTGATGATGGCAGAATGTTTGAGAAGTCAAAATGAGCAATAGTGTTTGTTGATGAACTAAGCAGAAGGAATGAGGCACTAGAGGGTAGGAAGAGTCTAAGATTTTAGGGTTGGGTAATTGATAGGTACTTGGGTTCCATTCACCAAAAGAAAGCTAGGAACAGAATTACATTTGGGCAGAATATAATTATTTGACTTTCACTCACATTTAGTTTGATTCCTTATGGGACATCTAGATGAAGATACATCTGGAATACAATTAATATGCATTTTCTGTGAGCCAAAGAAACAGTTCTGGGTTGTGTGGGAATAGAAGAGGCATTTTATGTTACATATGCCTCCTTTTTTGAATGATGTGAAAAAACTCATCTATTTAGAAGGAGGGAAAGATTTGGTAAACTAAAGGAGGTTTGGAAAATTTAATCTAATTGGTCTAGGTGACAGTATCAAGAATAAATACTTTTTACAATAGATTTTTTTTAAAAACTGAAGTGTTAAGGCCATGTTAATACTGGGTGTTAGGAATTTGTAGTGGCAACAATCCACATATTTATAAAATTTCTCTGCTTATGCTCAGCATACATGTTACAGAGACTGAAATATGAGATCATAACATTGATTCATGGTTAAGAGTTTATAAGCCACTTTCAGAAAAAGGTTTTCAGATGATTAAATGACTCTGTAAAGAGAGTAGCTCAAATGGTAGATTCTAGGGATAAACATAAGACCAGAAGTTGGTCATTAGACTAGCAAAGAGGGGAGGAATTAGGGACCTAGCATTTACAATGAAACAGAAGAGGTTATGAAAAAGCTGAAAAGTGTACTGAGGATATCCTCAAATACTAAAAGTGAACATGGGAACAGTAGAAGTAATCATCCTATATTTAAATAGGTGATAAGAGGCACTTATACTCAAAAATATGTTCCACAAATAAATAAATAAATAAATAAATAAATAAATAAATTGCCCACTACACAAAATGCCAGATGGATCATTAAGTACTCCAAGTTCAACAAAACCAAGTCCAAACAAACCACACACACACACACATACAAACTTTATACCTATTTATAATTATTTTTAAAGCTTTTATTCTATAAAAACTAAATGTTTTACTTTTACCATATCCCCTATATGATTTTCATTCATAAACAAGAACATTCTTTCCATTTTAGTTTTGCTTTTTACTGAGAAGCCCTTATTGTTCAGGTGATACACAGAGTCAAGAAGAGCTATCTTACTCCTGATGACAGCATTGTGGTAATGCAATCTGGTGAACTCCGGGAGGGGATAAATTAAGAAAAGTATAGCACCTCTCTGTTTAAAAAAAAAAAAATGTGATTTTTTTTTTCAACCACGAATACATCTTGTGTAGATAACTTAGATTATTGCAAAGCAAGGTTCCAAGAATAAAAATACATTTATTTTTCATTCTCAGACAAGGCTTACCCCAGGCCTTGAAAATGTTATTATTGTCTAGTGTTCCTTATTTCCCAGAGAAAAACAACAAAAACTATCAGAGGTACAGCTGAAAAGTACATAGAATTAGGAACAGTCCTACAAAGAACACTATGCACTTGTTGTAAAATGAGGCTAAACCTTGAAAAGGAATCACAGTTTCATTTATTATTGCTGCACAAAACTTTCACAGCCCATCTTGCAATTCCTTTCAAGTATGTCTGTGCAGAGTTTGTGATTGTCCCAAATGAAGTACAAGCTGTTATTTCTTGATGTTTTTTTTCAATTTGAAAACTAATTTGATTTCTAGTCCTTGAGAATTTGGCATTCTTCTGTGTAGTATTTCCAATATGCTAAATGAAGAAAAGAGGGTTTGAGACCTGAATTTCTTGCACAACTATCTAAGTAATTAGAATTCTCTTTCCTCTAAGTCTGACACAATTACTCGGACAGATAGCATATCAAAAAATGCTTCCCTTTCTTCTTTCTCAAAACCCAAGACACTAGTATAAAGTTAGATAAGGGATAGCTTTGTAATTTGATTCAGTCTATGGTATGTGCATTTCCATTTAGCATGAATAGAGAACAGGGAAGTTTTAATTTCTAGATCGAAGTAAGGAATTGTCCCTTTTTAAAATATTCAGCCCAGAACTCTGGTATCACAATTTAAGGACAGACCAAATGGAATTCATTCAGAGAAAACAGCAAGGGTAGTGAGTTTTCTCAACTCCTGATATGTAGGGAATTATGTAAGGAACTAAAAGTATTTTATGGGTAATTAAAGATCATGATACATATATTAATTGTTATATATTTTGAAGGTTCCATATATATCATGTGGGAGACACACTTTTTTTAAAAAGCTTAGACCAACATGTGACTACTCTGAGAAAAATACCTTGCTTCATTAACAGAAAGGGAAACAACACAGCCCAAGGCCTTACAGCGTGGATTCTTCAGATCGCCTATGTCTTGCTTATGGCTCAACCACCTATTTCTTAATTGCATGTTTTAAAATTTTTCTTTCTTAGAGTGCCAATTATTAAATGTTTCCTCATCTCTTGACCCATACTTCAATCTTCTGCTTTGTGATGTTAGGGCTGGAAGTCTCTAGACCAGTGGCTCCCTGGGATTTCTGGGACCCCACCACAGGGCTTGTAAGGTGACAATGTTTCAGTGATGATTCTGAAACATCATTCATTTCTTCACTCTCATTCTCTCATGGGTGTACAGAATTTTCAAGAGGCTACCTGGCATATGGCAACAGAAACACAGAAGCAGATATGATCCTCCAACTGTCTTCTATGAAGTCAGACATTAAAGAAATTTGCAACAATGTAAAGCAGTGCTATTCCTTTTCCTATTTTGTTTTGTTTTTCAAGTTACTTTTCATAAAAACATGGTATTCTTGTCAACATGTCATAGGCTGATTAGTGTTTTTGGAATGTCTCATCTTTAATATGGTAAATAGCAATAGATATAACCTCGCCAACCAAAGCTCTCTGATGTACTCAGTAATTTTTATGATCCCAAAAGAGTCCTGAGTTTGAGAAACCCTACTGCAGACTACCGGTCTCCACGGCCAGCGGGGTCCTCATTGACTCCACAGGGGACAGCAGAGCCTGAGAAGGAAGGAAGCAGAGAGGGCTGGCTGCGGCCAATCGGCTGCACTTTTTATTAGCTCTTTGCAGCATTTTACCCTCATAGCACACGGTTCCAGAGCAAACAGGCTCTAGTCTCCAGCTTAATCCACACCAAGAAAGGCACAGTGAGTTCCCCCTACATTATCCTGAAAAGACCGTGGTGACGTTCCTCTGGAGTCTTACTCTCAGGACTGTGGTCCCCTCGTGAGCTCCTGAGCTATCAGAGTCAGCAGCAGGATCCTGCAAGATCCCCTGCCAGAAGTCCAGGGTGGGACCCTCCAGGGAACACCGTCTCACCTAGGCTCAAAGACGTCTTTTATCCAGGCTTCTGGGTGCTGATTATTCCAGCGGAGGGACAGCAGCTGCTCTCTGTGGTTCTACCTCTGCACTACCTTACTTTTCCTCTTTGCTTTTTCAACCCCCCAACATGGTTTAACCAATTTCTTATTTTACATTCTCTAGGGTAATACAGTGAGAGGTTTCTGTTTTCCTTACTGGATGGAGATAAATACAATTAGGAACAGGTATTAATACATTGGACATCTCTAAAAAGCTATCCATTATGTTGGGACTGATCATTCTCTATGGTGACAATAAGTATCTAGGAGAAAAATCTAAACTCCTTTCTGGGCAAATATATTGGTAGTTTGCACAATTGACATTAAATATTATGTTTTCTTTATATAACTGTTCTGTCATTACATTTCCATACATCAAACTTCCATATTTATCTAGTCATTTAAAAGAGCACTTTTCCATATTTGATGGAAGTATCTCATAAAATTATTACCTAAACATAGACTTATAAGACACTGAATGACAAATGGTGGATAATGATAAAGTACATTTTCTCTAATATTTAACTATTATTATGTAGGAGACATTTTAAGTACTTCAAACAATCTTAGTAAAGTATACATCTGCAAAAGGTATTTTTTAAGCAAAACATTTCTTTTCTTACAGACAACTAGATATTGATTTTCCCCTTGAGGTTTTTATTTTATACAAAATTTTAAAGCAAACAATTACACTTACCACCTGAAAGGAGAGCAGGCTTACTTTTCACCATTGGACTAGAATGAGGAAACTTGTTGCTAAACGACATGAAAAGGTGTGCCGTGAAATCATCGGGAAGCTCAGTTTCCAGGAACGTCTTCATAAATAGCTTAAAACCTTCAAAATCTATTGTCTGAAAAAAATTTTAAACATACACTTTAAGACTCAGTTACATTAACATTTTGTCAACAATTTTGTGCTATGTTAACATTGCATGCTTTGCTCAAAACTGTTAGTAGTAGAAATGACCTCAAAAACATTTTTAGGTGCAAGCTGTATAAAAAAGGAAGGTAACTTTCTGAGAAATAGATCCTAGGCCGACACCGGTGATTAGATACATTTGTCTTACCTGTGGCAGTACAGCAAGAAAAGCAGGGATTTTCAGGACAGTTCTATTTCCACCGTATCTGTATCACCTTAAAAAAAATGTACTCTTTGAAACTTAGTTTCCTCACCTGTAAATTGGGAATAATATCCCTGCTTCCACAGTTGTAATGATTAAATCAGATAATTGAACATGCCAATGCAGAGTCATGAATGAACAGAGCATGATGACTCCAAAAAAAGGAGTTTTCTTTATTTCCTTTCCTTGTTTCTAATGGTGAATGGTTTTGACGATTGGAAAGAGTGTTTAACATTAAAATTTTACCCTAAGATCAATTGAAATAAAATTCCAAAGTGAAATTCTATGACTAAACTTCCTATGCAGACTTTTAAAGAAACCTTTTTCAAGATCCTTGCCTATCCTGACTCACTGCACGTCTATAAGAGAGTGGACATGTGTGCATGGGGAAGTGGTGGTGGAGGCCACCCTTTCTCCTCAAGTTAATGAGAGGGCTTCAAAGGAGCCCCCTAGACAGCTTGCTTTCTCCAAGCAAAGGAGGATAGTGACAAGAATCTGAGTTCTACTTGGGAAACAGAGGACAAGGGTGCAGGAGCTTTGGAGCAAAGGCAAGTGAATGATACTGTACTGGACTCGGCTCACACTCCATGGCTGCAGGGGTGGGGATGCATGAATGTTTCCTGGGAACTAGATGTAGAACACATGGAAAAGAAGGTCAGTGGAGTTGTGTTAGATCCTAGCCGGCAGACCACTGGAAGGGACTAGGTGGAAACCTACAGAGAAGCTGGAAAAAAGCCACATCTGTTGAGATCAAGGAAGTACAAGGACGATGGTCCTCGTAAGACCCTTGAAGGATATTTTTTCTTGTCCAGTTTAATGTAACTGAGGTGAAAATAAAAATAGGGCAAAAGTGAATTTTGGCAGAGTGATGCTCTTAATTTTGTTCAAACTCCTGGCAGAATAAAATTAATTCCTTAAACAGCTATTTTGGATAGAAAAATTTCACTTTTCCTATGCAATAATATTGGAGTAAGGTGGCAAAAAATGACCAATTTTATTATTTACTATTTTGAATAAACCTAAAATGGAGTATGATGTACAGGGATATCAGTAGAGGAAGTAAATTTCTGTGTATTAGATAATATGCCAATAAATATATGTATTCTGTATGCTTTTGCATCTAACATATCTCAAATCAATAAAAAACAAAACCAAACATTTCACTTTGTTTAATAGTAGTTCCAAGACTCTGACTACATCTTAATCTGATATTTTTAGTTTAATTTAGCCTTGCTTTGGTTATTCATTCTCAGAAGAGCACTTCAGAAGTTTATACTGTTGCCAGTAAAAAGACTTCATTTTCTTTCATATTTAATAAATCACCAACAAGACAGAATATTGTAAGTCCTACTAGTGGAGTGAAACACATAATTAAAACTATGAATAACATAAAAATATAAAGAGTAGCCTCAGGTAGCAGAAGTACTTCCAAAAAGTAATTTGCCCCATTGAATGAAGCCCCGGTCTCAAAATACACAGATGAGGCCAGGAGCCAGACCACTGGATCCAAGTAAGTTTTCCTGAGCAGGGACATCTACTCTTATTAATAGGGTTCCTTAGAGATAGCCTTTCAAAAGAGAAGTAATTCATCTTAGTTGGATGAGAGACCAACATTGATAGATAATCCTCAACATGTATGAAGTTCCTTGGGGAATCCGGAGGTAATTTTATTATGAGATTATAGGAAGTTTATGTGACAAACATATTCATATTCATATTCAGCTAGTTGCTGTTTATTCTGTGTCCCACACCTTTTGTGGTATCATAACAGATGATGGGAGCAGGGTTTTGAAGTCAGACTACCTGAATCAATTCTAAGATCTAACACTGTGTAGCTGGGAAAAGGTGGGACATGTATTAACCTCTGTGTGCCTCAATTTCTTCATCTGTAAGTGAGAATAACAGTACCTATCTTGGTTGGTTAGGATGAATTTAATATAGTATTTGAAGAATAAACCTCAAAACCACATTACCATAAATATCTTCATACATATTTAACAAGCCATTACATGGTTCATTTTGTTTTGTTTTGTTTGGTTTGGTTATTATTATTTGCTTTAGAAAACTGGTAATAAAATGTGAACAAAAGCCTGGAATTGTTGAAAGTTTTTCTTGGGTCTTCTTTTGGAATAGTTATATTTTAAAACAACTATTTCAAGCCAAGTGTTTAATAGGGAAACATAGTAAAACAATAACAACCAAACAGAGACAAAGACTTCAAAATAAAACAATTTTCTTTCATATCCTAATACTTGCACTTGCCATCTGAGTGATTTGGGACAAGGGATTTATCTGCTCTTGTAATGAAAAAAATCTGCCACTTCCAAGTGTTCTCTTTTTGGAGCCTTACGTAATCCACAGAGAAGCTTCTTGAGATCAGTGCCTCTGATTTAGTGATGAAAACTGGAATAGCCAATCAAAAGGAAAAAACAAATTTAAATGCATAGCATCCCTCCTAACAAGGAATATATTACTCCTTGGTTCTTCTTTTTCCAGTGTACAGGAAAACCTCTGAACCTACTCAAATATTGCAGCTCTCCCTTGCTCAGCAAGCAGAAAAACAGCTTACTCTGATGGCTCTAAAGCTTAATTTCTTCCATAAAAGCAATGTGTAAGATCAACCATTCAGGAATGTCATCCAAATGTAATAATAAATCAATGTAAAGCACTTAACATACCCTTGGGCATGCAGTATATAAAATAAGTGAAATAATAAAACAAGAGGAATAAATGAAAGGAAGTACTGGTTGAAGTGAGATGAATTTTTTATTATCTTAATTTGCCCTTCTCTTTGTTAGTCCAGAAAACTGGAAAGTTCACTGCATCTTCTCAAATCAAACCTGCACTTTGTGTGTGCTTTAGCTACTTTGCTATAATTGTACTGTAATGGGTAACAATGACAAATTATTGCTTTCAGAAAGTAAGGATTTATGAACAGATATCTTTAAAAAACAAAAGCCTTTTATAAACATAAAAATAGAATCAAAATTTCCTCAGTTCATAAATGCTCTCTGAGATGTCATCCTATTTGTTACTGAAGTTTTACTGATGACATAAACTTCTTTTTCCAACTTCTTTGCCACCTTGGTGGAAGCAAATTTCCTGTCGCATTTCCGGTAATGACACACAGCTTACGATGTTGCAAAAGCCAAACTTATTTAAAGCCGAAAATTAGCTGCTTCAGTTATCTCCAGTTCATTGAGGAATTACTCTTCAATGCCTTCCCTGGTTAGCTCATCTCCCTTTCTTATTAGTGAAAGATTTTCAAATCTCTTCTAACATACTGTATTGCCCAAAACATCAAGCATTTCTGTAAGTGGGTACTGTCCTCAATCTATACATTTCCTTTGTCTCATGATTCAGCAAAACATTTCCAAACTTAGGTATCTTATTTTCTCCTACTGTCATGTAGGAGCATTAGAATTGTTTTTTCAAAGATTGTGACCTTTAAATAGAATGAGATCATTTATATGCATATCAATGGAAACACTAATGAAAAAAATTGGCTTGGATTTAATTGAATGAACGCTCAAAAATCAAATTGGCTGTAAGCTCAGAGACACATATACCAAACAATGTTTAAAAATTTGAAAACTGCTTTTTCATTTCTTTTTCCTTAAGAAGCAGTCACAAACTATTTATGGAGATAAGAGAGAATCTGTAAAGAATACTGACTTGAGGAAGCTGCTCAGATGTTGCTGCCAAATTGGCACAAATTCAAAACACATTTCTTATGCCTTTCATTATTATATCCTACCATCTGGATCCTTTGTTTTTAAATCCCTGTTAATACTAAAGAAATAACACTAGTATTCATCCAAGTAGATTCAAAGTGAATGAAAATAAATGTCATCATTCTATCATTACTTTATTTTGGCAGTTCCAGGATGGAGATTTTCTCATATTCACCAAATGTTCATTGTGCACCCACTTTGTACTGAGATCTGTTCTAGGTGTTGAGGTAAAAATGTTACTGGAAAATGTAAAAAATCCTTCCATCAGGTGGCTTGTCTTCTAAGGAAGGGAATGAGAAAATAGCAGAATAAATAAGCTAAATACCTGATGATATTAAGTGTTATAGAAAAAATAAAGAAGGAAAAGGTGCTTACATATTTTGGGTGCTTGCAGTTAACTTTGATGCTTAAGAAATGTGAATATGTTCTTTGAATATAGATTTCAGGGAGATGAAGTCAAGAGCTTTGCACTTATTTGGAGAAAGAACATTCCAGATAGATAAAACAGGCAGTTCAAATGTCCTGAGATGTAAAAACACTCCTATATTAGAGCGATTTCTATAGGAACCAGTAAAGATGAACAGGAGACTGAAGCAGGAGTGAGGGAGGACAAGAGTAGTAGGAAGTAAAGTTAAAGATATGATCTTGGCTGGTGTGTGAACGGGCAGATCATGGAGGATATTAGACCATCAGTAAGAGGTTAGGGCTTTACAGTGGAGTGGAATCAGCAGTCACTGAAGATTTGCAGCAGGAAACTACATGATCTGACATATTTTACCAAGATCATATGACCATAATAAAACTTTTTATCAGACAAAAGATATTCCAAGTTCAACTTTCACATTTTCAACAAACTTTACATAGCTAATAAATGACCTTTAGAAGACAAAAGTGAATCACTGAACTATTATAGATTAAGTAACTAACTAAAACATTGAACAAGGAAAGGACTTCAACTCATTTATCAGGTGTTGATTGACTGCTCTGTGTATGATACTGTGCTAGCTACTGGAAAAAAGAGCCCAGAGGCAGACAATAACTTAAAAGTTTTCTTTCTCTATTTCCATTCCAATATTTATTTCTAGTTTAGACCATTAGCTAATTGTGTTAAATTTGAAATTGACATAAAGTCCAATGAGCCAAAGCATATAAATTAATGGGTAGCATCACTAACTTCCTGAAATTCCAAATACACATTTTTGATATTAAAATAGTTTCAGAAAAATCTGCATTTTTAAAGGTCTCACTTCTTATGCTATTCTTGTACTGCAACTGATTGCTCATTACTTCAAATTGAGGAGAGCTCCTTGACAGTCACTTATTAACTTCCATGTAGGAACTTCTTTTAAAAAGAAAGAGTGAAAACCTGGCATGTATTTAATATCAGCTTTGACAAATGAAAAATTTATACCACCTCAGAGGCACATAATCCATTAAATTGTAGCCTTAACTAAGACTAACATTTATTAAGACTCAACAGAGAGAAAATTAGAAATGTGTTTTTTAGTGAAGGATGGCGATGGCAAGAATAAAATAATGCTACTCCAAGTTGCTTTAGTAATTACAAAATGCAAACAAGGGATTGGAAGAATTCTAAGAATGTTTGTATCATGATTTTCAGTATATCTTTTAATCAGTAATCTGTATCCAACTAACTTTTCTACTTGAGTTGGAATCCATTTAATCTACTATGTCTATTTTTCAGAGTTGTCAGTAGGACGGATGTGAGCTGTCACTGAAACACATACATAAAGGCACTAAAGCTATTTTCTCCTCGAAAAATAAAACCTAATAAAGATGTCTTGAAAAACTGTGCCTATGCAATTTTCATTAACAATGCCAGTTTTTAAATTATTGCTTCCTTGTGTGTTCACTTTAAAAGGCAATATCCAAAGGGAGTTCTCTTAATGCAGGTATGTGTACAGGCATATTATATGTGTATCTTCTTCCCTGCTAGACTGTAAGATCCAACACAACTTGGCATTGCATAGTGCTTATCATTGTCTTCTACCCTGTACATCCTTGTTATATATTTTAGGTATATACACTGGGATAGCTAAAGAGCAAAATTTCACTGAATTACTTTTTTGTAAGCAATATGACAAGAAATAAAAATCAATTCAGGTGGGATGATAAGAATTTATAAAATAGAGTAAACAAAATGCTCTTGGCAGGAATATATTCTTTCACTTGATAAATCTCAAATGAGTATAAATATGAGAATACATGGCTATATATTTAATATTACAGCACATTAAAGCAAAAGAAAATCAACAAAACTAGTGATAACAAAATAACCAAGAACTTGGAAGGATTCAAATAGATAGCATTCCATAAATATCATTCTTTTTAATCCATCAAAGCTCAAATCTATCATGGTCAATACTGAGAGGAATCATCAAGCTGAGAAGGTATAGAAGAGCAGAAAATAGTTAGCATATTAAAGGAATGGACTGAAATTTTACCACTGGGTCAGGGAATCCACTAATTATCTTCAGGATGTAAGAATTCCCTGAGGTGAAGCAATCTGTAAAACAGATTTATCAGTTTGACAGTTTTGATAGCAAAGACCATCTTGGACATTTTTGTTTCTCCCACAGGGCCAGACACAATATCTAGTCTACATTATAAGTGCAATAATTGCATTTGGGAAGCAGTCCAATAGCTTCTTCCTTTCCTAAAGGCTTTTCTCATTTTCTGTATGTTTATCTCTCATTGGGGGTGTTTTTATGCCAAACTTCTCCATTTAATCTGTATAGTCAGCAATATGTTATATTATCCATAAGTGGAAAGATGATATTAGAAACCTGATTAAATGAAAATATGATCTAAATGTTACTGTGTCCTAGAAATTGCACTAAGGATTTTATGTATATGCTATACTTTAATCTTCACAATAACCCAGTGAAGAGAAGCTATTACTACTCCTATTTCATAAATGAAAAAACTGAGGCTCAAAAAAGTAAATTGCCCAAAGTCAATAGCTCCTAGTTAGTCCCAAGGACCTAAATATTCTAAGCCCATAATGTTATAATTAAAGCATAATATATAGACAGATTTTCCAATATTCACACATGATGCAAGATACATGATTGACTGCTCTGTGTATGATACTGTGCTAGCTACTGGGAAAAAGAGCCCAGAGGCAGACAATAACTTAAAAGTTTTCTTTCTCTATTTCCATTCCAATATTTATTTCTATATCTATTACTAGAAAGCTGATTTATCACTTTGAATGAATTGACTAGTCTATCAGTAAGCATGCCAATTCCAAAAAAAGGATATAAAATAAAGTATATAAATGAAAAGTACTAGTGTATCTATTCAGTTGCTGAATCTTGACAACTCTTGAGTTGACTGTAACTCTTTTCATACCCTGAGACATTCTAAGTGCAACCTATTACTTTTGATTGTGTCTTTGAAATGTGTTCTAATTCTGTGCCCAGCTTCCATTATAATCCCAATTGCCATGCCATTTTTCATCACTTGATTGGACTGCTTCAATAACTCAAACCTGGTCTTCTTTTCACCTAAGTCTATTGTCCACATTGCTTTTGGTAGTATTTTGATAAATAGAAAATTTAGTGTGTTGATCTTATAAATGTTATTGATGATTTACTTTACCTACTAAAAAAACTTAAAATCCTTAGATGGTCTAAGCTTCTCTACGCAAACTTGTACAGTCACTTTTCCCTAGTGTCCTTGAATGCTCTTCTGCTCAAAAAAGTTCTCCTGTTGATAAGACACACAAACGACAGGCAAGCTGTAAAAATAAGCTTTAGCTGCAGCAAACGCCTAAAATGTTTGTTCTAGTTGTCCTTGGAAAAGTGCGAAAAAATCACCTGAAGATCCCAGCCTCACTTTTCTCTCACATGGTTTTTAACTCTTACATAAATTGTTTAATAAATACGGTGAAAGGAATGAAAGAATAATCTACATATTTAAATACCACAGTCCAAAGCTGGCTGTTATTATTAAACTAAGGAGAGTTAAAAGTTTATTTTCCAAATTATTTAAGCTTGTTTTAAAAACTCATTTGTAGAAAAAGCAATTGGAAGCAATTAGTATAATTGATAAATATTTACCTGTTTTTAAATTTCTGTATATTTATTATAGAAAGCTGGGGAGAAGTAGATCAACTGTGACAGATACCACCTAGCCACTTGAAGCAGTAAAATCATTAATCTAAGCTTTTTAGGATAAGATACAGCAGGTGGTCCTTCTCAAATTCTAAATCTTTCATAGGAATAAGATAGTGTATATTTTATAAATGTTGAGAATCGATCCTCAGTGCAATTACTAGAAATCTGCAAGAAGCCATTCAAATTGATTTAATTATATGATTCAATTAATCTCATAAGCATCTGTATATCTTCTCAAATTGTTGGACATAGTTTTATTCTGTTACAACAATTCTATGAGTATCAAGGCAAAAAAACTGAGGCTACATATTGAAATGGAAGTTACTATATATTGCAACAACAATAATTAATGCATAGTCAATATCAGGTTAATAACAGAATTATAGGCACTGTATTATTTCATTTGATGGTGTGTTTTCAAAATTGTGTTCTGGTTGTGGGTTTGATAAGAAGAGGAAGATGACTGAAACTGTGCTGATAATAATAAGGAAGAGAAGCAGAAGTACTGGTTAACATGTAACTTCCATTCCTTGCTAACTAATTATCCTGGCATTTATGTAGTTGTAGAGGATGCAGCAAATACAACAAATAACCCTACTCCCAGGATAGCTTTCTTCATTGCAGTCAGGCTTTGCAGGGGAAGCAAGTCACATATTATGTCCTCTACTCATACCTTGTGGTAGAAGAAAATTAGAGTTGGAAAAGACATTAGTTATCTTTGCTTACTTTATAGATGAGAAAAGTTAGGCTCTGAGAAAATTAAAGTTACAGTATTGGCTAGGGGTATTTCTCAGATATTCTCACTTTCACCTTTCACATATATTTCAGAACTTTGGTATGAAATAATGTTGGTCACTAAACTGCAACCAATAGCCACTGCCTTTAAACATCAATAGAACACCTATATGTCTGACACAGAAATTATTATTTTACATCTACTTTATAATTAAACCCTTTTAACCACTCAAAAAGCCAATACTCTCTTCTTTTTATAGGTGATCAAACTGAGGCTAGGGGAGATGGACTAACTTGTCAAAGACCTTCTAATATGAGCACATGAGGAATCTGAACTCAGTTCAGCTGGACTCCTAAGACCAGGTTTCTCTGTTATACTTTCCAGATGCTTTCTTTAGTGGGCAAGGTTGAATTTGTTTGTAGAAGGACAATCATAGTTTACAATAAAAGAGTGTTTCTATCATTGCTAATAATTATATCAATGTCAATATCCTTGTTAAAGACACTTATAATACTACATAAGGCAACAGCACTACAAAATGTAGGTTCTAAATTCCCAGGTTTCCTATTAAGGGATTGAAGCAACTCACTTGTCTGAACAGAAAGGGTACACAAATTAACAGAAACTACAGTAGGAAGTACCAAGTGAAAGATAAGGGAAGTCCAGGGAGCTAGGCAAAAGTAACTTAGCCATGGGTCAAGGATCATCTAATGACAGGAAATGTAAAGAAAAAATCCTACATTCGCAGAACACTGACAGGCAGAGAACATGCACAGTGCAATAAATATGCATGCCCTCATTCTGTTTTTTACCTTCGGCTACCCTCAGCTTTCCCTGTTCTATCCTGCAACAGAAATTGCAAACCTACTAAATAACTGCATCTGGAACAAAGACTAAGCAAGGGAAAGGATGGAAGAAACTCATTCTGCTGACCTCAGGGAAAGGCAGGGCTAACTTGGACACCAGTTTTCAGACTGCCTCTAATGGGGATGGAGATTGTGCACAAAGGTGTATTTGTTGACCAGCACGCTCAACAAATGCCCTTTAATGGCTAAGGCCAGCTTCATAAAAGCAGCTCTTTACTCTGAGGAGCTGTCTTCTCACACCGGGAAACCCATGCCATGCGTCTTTGGGTGAGCTAGTAGGTTTCCACAAAGGTAGGGGATGAGATTAGGGAAAGGCCATTCCCTGAAAGAGGCTAGTGAAAGTTATCAGAGTCTGTGGGTTGCCGTTTCAGCTATGTGCCATCCTAGGAGACTGAAATATGTTAAGTTCTGTATCTAAGTCAGTTAAAATAATTTTGATGTGATCAACTGCATTGTAACATGTTGGAGATGAAATTACAGTTGTCACTGAAACCACAAGGAAACTTGTAAGAAGCTGCTATTACATGTCCAGTATTGTCCAAGGGAGATGACATTATGGTTTTAGACCAGTCATGTGTTTTACTGTGACTGAAATATCCACTTAAAGAACCCAAAAATGTGCTGTAATTCTAAACACCCAACTGAACTATGGACCTTAAACTTGCTTTAGAAATGGACTTTCCCAGGGGAAAATGGCTGAACTAACAGATGAATTCTTCTTTCTCCAAGGAGAGCAAAAGTTAGTAGCTTTTCAATTACATTTCCCTCATCCAGTTCTAACAGCATTTAGACCAATAAATAGTCCTTATCACTTACATTTAAATGGAATTTTTAAACCTCTCACTGTAAGTTAATAAATTAAGACTTTCATTTAATAAATTATTTATCAGAGCCTGGTTATGTTTTGGTGAAAACAGAAAATTAAATTCAAGAGTTCTACAAAACTGAAGCCCACACTCTGGATCCAGCTCCTCCATTGGAGACTTAGGCTTGAACAGTATCAGTCAATTATAACTTTAAGTATTACAGATAATTTTACAGATTACATGAACCTTACTGGTACAGTACAGTTCAGTGTTATGGATGAGAAATGCATAGCTCACATCAGAATAAAGAAAGAAAAGACAGATTTTAATAGAAAAGAAAAAGTCTTACTTGGTTAAGAATGTCTTGTTTCTGTGCATGCAGGGAAAGAAAGAATACATGTGTTAATGTAAGATAATTTATACTCATTATCTCATATTGCTGATAATTTAGCTGAAAGGTCAAGTTACGTAGATAGATTGTAAAACACACCCTAAATCCATGAGTCTCAAAATTTGGTTCCTAAACAGCAGCAAAAGCATCAACTAGGAAATGGACAGAAATACAAATTTTTGAGCCCAATCATGGACACACAGAAATTACAGAGAGGGCAGGGGAGCAGGCAGAAATCCGTGTTTTCAGAAGACACCTAGGTGATTCTGAAGCAAGCTAAAACTTGAGAATTACTGACTAGATCAATCTTTTAAAGCAAACAGTTCTAATTGATATGAGGTAAATACAATTAGTAACACACACAGTATGATTAAAACCTTCTGGTTAAGATTATAACATGTATAAATATGTTAGATTATGAATACTTATTCCCCACTCCTAATGTTTCCTTCTATTAACACCATGTCTAGCTCTCTCTCCATGCCTTTAAATATAAATGTTTTTCAATACATATGCCGCTACTTAATTTCTCCCCACGTCTTTTGAGATCAATGGAACAATTAAAATTGAATTAGAAATCCGTATGGGTGTGTATGTGTGTTTGTGTACACCCCCAATACCAAACTGTGTTTTCCTCATATTATCAAATTCCACTATACCCATGAATGATTTGTAACTGAGATATCCTGACTGTGTTTTACTGTGAACCTTCACATTAAGACTGGATGGCTACTACAAACTAGCTGTCATCATACTCTTAACATTAAAGTATTCACAAAAGATTAAGTGGAGACCAGTAGGAATACCTTACTTTGTTAGGCATGAGTCATTATGATCATGGACACCGGCATATGCTGTACTCATTACTTAAGCAAAATCATTCAATGTATGTGAAAATACCTTGCTCTTCCCCTTATTCTTCTCATTGCCCAAGGCCTTCCCTCTCTTCTGCATTCTAGTCAATCAAGGAAGAGGACAGCATCAGTCTTCAACTGGGATTCCAGGCAACTAGGCTTTAGTTACCGTTCCTGTCATGAACCTAGCTGGTTAATCTTGGGAAAGTCATTTTACTTTTCTTAAAATCAGTTTCTTTATTTAAAAACTTCATAATCTTATTTGTTTGGGAATCTCAAGACTTTTATAAATTTTTTTTCTTAGAGGATCTTTAAAGCCATTGTTTGGATTTATTTATTTGTTGATTCTATTATTTATTTCTTCAAATAATAATTATCAAAAATATATAAAATAAATGAAAAATAAATGATTCATCCATACACTGCACTTAACATTTCTTCTCTATGAAACAGGTCATATTTTCATTGGATTAAGGCTTATACATAGTACTTTTTAAAATTCAGTATTTCAAGTGAATAAGAAAAATAATGCATCTATCATTTAAGCAATTTTACTTTGTAAGGGAAAAAGTGATTTCAGAGACTTAGGTTGTTCTCCCTGACAATATATTTTTTTATGTGGATGATACAAGCCATGTTCATTTTGGAAAACAAAAGATTAGTTATTTATCTGAAGGCTGACTAGATGAATCACTTTTCTAGTTTTTCTTGTATAAGAGCATCAGTTAAGTAGTCATCTATGCCAAACAAGTTCGGGCTCAATGTGACTAGTTAGTAGAGAGTAATAACTTCATGTGTAGATTCATGGTGTGAATTCTGTCATATTGTTCGAGTAACCTTTTATAAATTGGATGAAGTTGTAGACTGAAGAGAACCTCAAGGCCTTAAAGATTTCTTTCTCAATATTGAATATTCTTAATTTCCTGGTTGCTTTGTAAAATACTTACTGATGTTTACAAGAGTCATATAAACTTACAGTTTTTCTCCTGAAGGGAAAATACCTGTCAGCCTTAAGATGAGAGCTGTTTTGCTTTTAAAGTAGAATGGCTTTGGGGCCATAAGGAGATCTAAGGTTTTTGCTTTTCAACTGTTCATTATTTTATAAGGCACTGTAAGAGCAGATCTGTGCATTTATGGAGAGGTATTATATTATTTAAAAGGCTGACATCATATGTCTAATAATGAATCTAGTAATTACCTCAATAAATCCAGTATACAGTGACTGATAGTCCTCATGACATGTATAACATCAGTAAGACTAAGTCTTGAGAGTCTTTTAAATAAGAAATCATTGAAGCAAAAAGGCTATGTTTCAGACAAGCTCACATTCTAACTGAACTTATAGCCAGCAGCATTCTTTAAGGAGGAAAAAACTGGCTCTATCTCTGTATATAGATTAAATAACCTGCATGTTTTCAAGTATGGCTGGGAATGTAAACACTAATGACATTTTTGGGTCTTAGAGCAATTCAGCAATGTTGTCATCTTTACCTTCCCCCACTTGGCTGTCTTAATCTTTGAGATTTACAGTTCTATAAATTTATCTGTCAACATTTTTTTCTCAGTCTATAGCATCTAGGAAAATAAAATGTGAGGGAAATGTAGGCCAAAATACATTCCTTTTTTCCCTGTCACAGGAAAATGGGAATGGCTTTAAGTTGCCTTATTTTTCCCATTTTTCTAGGCATTAAATAATAAACCTTATTTTTCAAAAAGCAATCCTAAGTTAAAGAGTTTTAAAAGGTAATGTGTCAGAATGTAGACAGAATAGAAAATATGGCATGGAAAATAGCTAACTTAAAATTACTGAAAGCAAATTATAAAACAAAGTTTTGAGATTGGAACTTAGTTAGGTTTTTACTAAAATGTAAATATTCTTTAAATTCCAGAGAAGTATAAAATTGAAGGATAACCAAGATCTGTGCTCTTCTAAATATTCAGAACCACAGTGACAATGATAACCAAAAATAAATCACATTTAAATCAGCAAATAAATCTAGATGGCTAGATAGCACAGCCAGGCAAAAGGGTCTTTTTGCCGAAGGTAGTTTGCTTTTACTCCCATACAACCCCATTACCACTCCATGAAGCTGCAAAAGGACTCACAGTCAAGATGGTCAACCATTTAAAATGTAACATTTCTCAGCTAACATTTAACAGAAGGTTACTTAACAAGTAAACTGGGAAGGCACAGGCATTCATTAAAGAATGTGTTCAAGCAATTGAGAATGCATGATGTTTTTATAAGGAAATAATTTCAGGGCTCTAAGCTTACCAGTAGTAGGTTAAAACAAGATAGGGGGAAGAAATTCCTCTTTTTGTTCAAGCTGGCTCTTTAAAGTAATAGACCAGTTCACAGAATCTTTTTTCAGTCAAGGGAATAATTCCCTAAAAGTTGTAATCCTTCTGCCCCACACCAATCTTCAGACAGGGTTAGAATTTGTAGGTCATAGAAAGAGCGTCAGGTACACTTTCTCTCCCTTTCTATCCAATCCTGTTTGACTTCCAGGAAAAGACCTAACACTATATTGTAGATGATAGATACTCTTTCAAGCCCACAATACAGAAATGCTATTTTCATTAGCAAAATTATTTTGAATGAAAAATGTAGTATGTGACTTTGAATGTATCTTCCAGAGGAGCATTAGCATTTCCTTATGAATTTCATATTGTTTATGTTATGGTATATGGTGTGTGTGTGTGTGTGTGTATATATATATACATATATATATATATTTTTTTTTCCCCCAGAACTCTTCATTAAGAAATCCCTCCTCCAAGCATATATGAAACTGATATAAAGAAAAAAGTTTTACCCCTTCAGGATTATACTTTGCAAGCACTCCATTGCCATGGAATTCTTCAAGGACATCCTTCAGTTTCTTTGTAGAGTCTATAAGAAATAGAGAACACACAAATCGTTTATACATACCTACTCTAGTTATGTAATAATCCAGTCCAGAAACAAAGGCCTTTTAAAATATAAATAATCACAAGCAGATATTAAATTTTAAAATGAACATGTAAAATGTTCTTTACATTTTTGAAAGGCCATTTAATTGGAAAATGCAATCACAAAAGAAATGAACAGGAAAAAAAATGTTTTGTCCATGCATATTGCCCAAGATTAGGACAACTGTCAACATATTGTATGAGTTAATGAGCAAATAGATGAATATGTAGTATTTTTTCATTTGCTTTGATAATATAACATCTAAATGAATGAAATAAATTTAGTTAAAAAGAAAGCATAGGCATTCCTTGTACAACTTATGCAATTTTTCATACATCACTCCATTAACTAACAATAACACTGCTGGACAAATAAGAAAAAAAATGTACAGCTAAGATAATGTAAATCCATTCAGAAGCAAGCTATAGATTTTAGTTTTGCACGTATTTTTTTCAGAGAGAATTTTCTAAATATACAATAAAGCTCAACACAAAAGTTTATTATAATTCAATTAAGAAACAAAGTTTAGATATATTACCAAAAGTATTTTAAAAAATTTTTTCAAATTTTTAATAATATTTAGAACTTTCATCGTTATTAAGATAGTGACAAGAGAATCCTGAGTTAGCATGGGAAATAATGTCATGAATATATGTATTCCACATACAAAGGTAATGCTCTTGTAGTTATCAAAATACAGTTTTTGACCAAACCATCTCAGAATTACAGTATATTTAAGTTAGAGGTAACAACAGCTAATAAATATTGATAAGTCATCTAAATATACAATGAAGTTTGAATAATAGTGGTAAGACAAGCTTGAAATTACAATGTAAAGAATAAGCTTAAGATTCTTTGTTTTCCTCTAGGGAACAGGACATGGATATTATTTCCTATCATTTAAATATAATCCTTCCTGCCTTTACCCAAGTCTTTACCCAGGGATATTTGAATCACCATTAAATATTTCACAGTTTGAAAAAACTAATTTACTAATGAGTCTTTGAAACACCCTGCTGGAAAATTCACTGTTAGATGCCTGTCAAGTGTATGATGCCTGTGTTTTGTGAATTATGCTTTCATTTGGAATGTACAATTTTGTTTCCTTATGTTGTAAATTCTGTCTGGTTTTATAAGCATGCAACCTGTATTTTTTTAACTGCATTAAAATTCACATAACATAAATTCATCACTTTAACCATTTTAAGTATACATTTCAGTACTTTTTTTTTTAGTATATGCACAATGATGTGCAACCATTACCACTATCTAATTCTTGAACATTCCATTACCCCAAAGAGACACACAATGTTCTGAACATTTCACAGAAATAGGATCATGTAATATGATACCTTTGTGTTTGGCTTCTTTCACTTAGCATAGCATCTTCAAAGTTGTTGTGTTATAGCATGTATCATTTCTTCATTTCTTTTTATAGATAAATACATTGTATTTTATGGATATACCACAATTTATCTGTTTATCAGCTGATGCACATTTGAGTTGTTTCCATGTTTTGTATTATGAATAATGCTGCTATGAACGTTCAAATATGCATATTTTTGTGCAAATATGTATTTCAATTCTCTTGGGTATATACCTAAGAGAGGAATTGCTGGGTCATATGGTAACTATTCAACATTTTGAGAAATTGTCACAAAGGTTTTCACAAGGCTATACTATTTTAATTCCTACCAAAAATGTAGGAGGGTTCCAATTTCTCTACATCTTTGTCAACCCTTGATTACTTTCATATTTTTTTTTATTATAGCCATCCTTGTGGATATGAAATGGTTTTGATTTATACTTGATTAGGTATTCGGTAATTACTAATGATGTTGAACATTTTTTCATGTGCTTATTGGCTATTTGTGTATCTTCTTTGGAAAAATATCTATTCAAGCCTTTTAACCATTTTGGATTGTTTTGTCTTTTTTTGTTGAGATTCTCTGGTGTGTGTGAGTGTGCATGTGCATGTGTGTGTACTATAGCATACTTGAAGCCTGTACAGCTTCTTATATATTTATTTTTTTGCAGTATATATTTTGCTAGCACTTTCTGTACTGTGATCAAAGTTAATTTCTTATGCTGTGTTCCTTGCTAGATTGCCTAGGGAAGAAAATATACATTTAATTTTTACATACCATTCAAACTCCTTACAGAGCCAAAATGAGAGAATTGCAATACTGTGATTGAAATTGATCAAAGCTATTCCTAAATTATAACAAATTACAGTAACTGCTTTGACATGTACCTTGGCAGAAATATACACCACTTCAGAGACCAGGTTTTCCAGATTAAAAAGAAACATGATGCGGATTCCTCATTCCCAAGTCCTCCTTGTGGAAGATAATGCACTATTCTAAGATAGCAGAACAGCTTTTACCTCCCCTTTACAGATGTAGATGTCAACCTTCTCTGCATACCTACAGAGATATATGTGGATACACAAATGGAACAACATATCCCACGACTATGTGTATTTTAACCATATTTTGTTCTGTGGTAAAATGGAAGAGGGAAAATTTCAAAAAATGGCTTCTTATGCATAGGCCCTTCTCAGAACTTCAGAGATACTGCCTGAAGATGGGCTCTTCATTTCCAGTTTCCATAGAAGTAAAAACCACATTTGGCATTTTTATAAATGTTCCAGAGAAGGCAACAGCCCTTAAAATTATTCATGTCAGTTTTTAGCATTTTACTCATCATAGTTTTCATACTGGAATATTCTTGGTGGGGAAACCTCTAGGAATGAGTTCATAAATTAAGAACCAAAAATCTCTGTATTTGTCACTGCATTTCCATAAATAAGGCTCAATGATGGCCTTGGTCTGGAACAATTAATAAGCTCTAATTCAATTTCAAATGAATCAGCATCAAATCAACTTGATCCTTTTCCAATTCTCAAGTTCCATTTTTAATATCTTGATATTTGAAGTTAATGCACAACCCAACCCCTATTTCACAGCCTAGTTTAGAAACTGGAGCATTATCTTGTTCTTGTACTCCTGTCCCAATAACCTTTCTTAGGCCCAGACCCTCTTAAGAGTGAGGCCTTGACTTACCCAGACAATCTTCTATAGATGGAGATTTTGTTTGGGACACCATAGGGTCCCAGATATCCTGCCTGGGATCCAAAACCTTTAAAAAGGATTCCCTTACCTGTCCTGCTTGGATTCCCAAATTATACTTCATTGTAAAATTCCTAGTGCTGTGTTCCACCTATATTCAGAGGAGAACACACATTTCTTAACTTTTAACTATGCGGTTTTTCTGGATTTTTTCCTGTTATCTATCACCATAACTAGTCTTACCTTTTTTTATGTGAACTATGAATTATGTTTGTCCATAACAACCTTGGGGCAGTGGAGAGAAGAAAGGATGCATGACTGTATCAGACCTACCCTGTGCTACAAGGAGGACACCAAGGAAGTGACGCCTGGGTGAGTAGATAGTAGGTGAGTGAAAAGACATAGTCTCAGTCATATTTCAGCTAATATTGGAGATTCAAATACAAGAGGACAGTGACACATTCTGGGCTGAGCAATGCTGAGAAATCCAGGCAGGAAGCCAGCTGTGAGCTGGGTGATCAATTCACAGTTAGTACATATCTATAATGTGACAAATGCCTATAGAATCCAAGAATATTGGTAACAGAAGTGCTGGGCAGCCAGGTTCAAACAGCTGGTTTAATCCTTGGGATGAAGGATCAGAATAGATAATTAGACAAAATACTGAGTCTCCTAGAAAGCAAAGGAGGGTTGTGACTGAAGCAATTCTGAAATACAGGGCTCCTTCCAGAGGCACTGATGCATGACTTGGCTTGTCATATAGGGCAGGAGACTTGGAGAAAAACACTGGATATCATTACTATTCTTTGAAAGGCAGATCCATTTTACAAGGAAGTAATTTAATATTAATAACCACACAAAGAGAATGGAGTCATTTTAGGTCATCTTTTTCATCACCACCAGAGTCATCTAAGAACTAAGGTGGTATGAGCCTAAAAGTGGGAGTCATTTGGTTCAACACCTTTATTCTATATGCTGGGACAAAGGATATGTATATGGGGACTGACAAAGTAGATTTTCCATGGCTTATCTTTCTAGCACCTGCTCTAGTTTATGCCTCATTCCAGAAGTCCCCTAAAGTGCCCATTCCCTGTGAATCCTCTCATTTTTGGCTGAGTCACATCAGATATAATGCCATGAGAGTAAAACTAGCTACATTTTTAGGAATGGACAGTTATGAGTACTCTGAATTTTTACATGATTTTCATGGAAAAACTAATTCCTTTCACATAATTCTGAAATAAAAATGAAGCAGTAAGTACATTTGGCAATGTTTAGAAAATAGAAGAATCAAGCTAATGGGTCCAAAAAAATGCTACATAAAAAAATGAAACACTTCTAATTTGCCTCATATCTTTTTAGGTGTCTGTTATATCTTGCATGAGCTTCCTTTGTGATTTTATTGCCTCTTTATCCCCAAAAAACTCCACACACAGTTGTCAGATTAATTACAAAGGCCCAAGAAGCAATGGGAAGATTTAAAGCCAGAGAAATTTGGATTTGAGTTCTGGTTCCAGAACTCTTGGCTCAATGTCCCTGGGCATATTTTTAACCTCTCTGTACCTCAGTTTTCTAATACTTAAAATTGGAATAACAATATGGACTATGTAATACTGTATGTAGCAGAGTGTCTGGTGCCCAGTAAATTCCTGTTCCTTTGTTCCATCCTAAACATGACTTGAAACATATAATGATTACCCAACAGTTTCCTGCTGGGATTGAAGCACAAACTCTTTCTCTTGGCATCGTAAGTGTGTAAAAACATGATTCAAACCTACCTACCAATAATTACTTTCTATGCCTTCTTTATTTACAACTGAGTGTCCAGTCATCTAATTCCCAAGGTACCACCTGATTTTAGAGCCCTTCCTTTGCTCATGATATTCACTTTGTCCGAAGTCCCTTCAATGTCAAATGAAGTTCAAGCGTAATGTATGCCATAGTTTACTTGCCACCTGTCCACAAAACCCCTCAGAAAGGATAGATCCACCGGGCAGAAAATAAGTAAAGACACACAGGCACTGAACAACACACTAGAACAGATGGACCTAATAGACATCTATAGAACTTTACATCCAAAAGCAACAGGATATACATTCTTCTCAAGTGCACATGGAACATTCTCTAGAATAGACCACATACTAGCTCACAAAAAGAGCCTCAGTAAATTCCACAATATTGAAATTCTACCAACCAATTTTTCAGACCACAAAGGTATGAAAGTAGAAATAAATTCTACAAAGAAAACAAAAAGGCTCACAAACACATGGAGGCTTAACAACATGCTACTAAATAATCAATGGATCAATGAACAAATCAAAATAGAGATCAAGGAATATATAGAAACAAATGACAACAACAACACTAAGCCCCAACTTCTGTGGGATGCAGCGAAAGCAGTCTTAAGAGGAAAGTATATAGCAATCCAGGCACACTTGAAGAAGGAAGAACAATCCCAAATGAATAGTCTAACATCACAATTATTAAAACTGGAAAAAGAAGAACAAATGAGGCCTAAAGTCAGCAGAAGGAGGGACATAATAAAGATCAGAGAAGAAATAAACAAAATTGAGAAGAATAAAACAATAGCAAAAATCAACGAAACCAAGAGCTGGTTCTTTGAGAAAATAAACAAAATAGATAAGCCTCTAGCCCAACTTATTAAGAGAAAAAGAGAGTCAACACAAATCAACATAATCAGAAATGAGAATGGAAAAATCACGACAGACTCCACAGAAATACAAAGAATTATTAAAGACTACTATGAAAACCTATATGCCAACAAGCTGGAAAACCTAGAAGAAATGGACAACTTCCTAGAAAAATACAACCTCCCAAGACTGACCAAGGAAGAAACACAAAAGTTAAACAAACCAATTACAAGCAAAGAAATTGAAACAGTAATCAAAAAACTACCCAAGAACAAAACCCCGGGGCCGGACGGATTTACCTCGGAATTTTATCAGACACACAGAGAAGACATAATACCCATTCTCCTTAAAGTGTTCCACAAAATAGAAGAAGAGGGAATACTCCCAAACTCATTCTATGAAGCCAACATCACCCTAATACCAAAACCAGGCAAAGACCCCACCAAAAAAGAAAATTACAGACCAATATCCCTGATGAACGTAGATGCAAAAATACTCAATAAAATATTAGCAAACAGAATTCAACAGTATATCAAAAGGATCATACACCATGACCAAGTGGGGTTCATCCCAGGGATGCAAGGATGGTACAACATTCGAAAATCCATCAACATCATCCACCACATCAACAAAAAGAAAGACAAAAACCACATGATCATCTCCATAGATGCTGAAAAAGCATTTGACAAAATTCAACATCCATTCATGATAAAAACTCTCAGCAAAATGGGAATAGAGGGCAAGTACCTCAACATAATAAAGGCCATATATGATAAACCCACAGCCAGCATTATACTGAACAGCGAGAAGCTGAAAGCATTTCCACTGAGATCGGGAACCAGACAGGGATGCCCACTCTCCCCACTGTTATTTAACATAGTACTGGAGGTCCTAGCCACGGCAATCAGACAAAACAAAGAAATACAAGGAATCCAGATTGGTAAAGAAGAAGTTAAACTGTCACTATTTGCAGATGATATGATACTGTACATAAAAAACCCTAAAGACTCCACTCCAAAACTACTAGAACTGATATCGGAATACAGCAAAGTTGCAGGATACAAAATCAACACACAGAAATCTGTAGCTTTCCTATACACTAACAACGAATCAATAGAAAGAGAAATCAGGAAAACAATTCCATTCACCATTGCATCAAAAAGAATAAAATACCTAGGAATAAACCTAACCAAGGAAGTGAAAGACTTATACTCTGAAAACTACAAGTCACTCTTAAGAGAAATTAAAGGGGACACTAATAAATGGAAACTCATCCCATGCTCATGGCTAGGAAGAATTAATATCGTCAAAATGGCCATCCTGCCGAAAGCAATATACAAATTTGATGCAATCCCTCTCAAATTACCAGCAACATTCTTCAATGAATTGGAACAAATAATTCAAAAATTCATATGGAAACACCAAAGACCCCGAATAGCCAAAGCAATCCTGAAAAAGAAGAATAAAGTAGGGGGGATCTCACTCCCCAACTTCAAGCTCTACTACAAAGCCATAGTAATCAAGACAATTTGGTACTGGCACAAGAACAGAGCCACAGACCAGTGGAACAGATTAGAGACCCCAGAAATTAACCCAAACATATATGGTCAATTAATATTTGATAAAGGAGCCATGGACATACAATGGCAAAATGACAGTCTCTTCAACAGATGGTGCTGGCAAAACTGGACAGCTACATGTAGGAGAATGAAACTGGACCATTGTCTAACCCCATATACAAAGGTAAACTCAAAATGGATCAAAGACCTGAATGTAAGTCATGAAACCATTAAACTCTTGGAAAAAAACATAGGCAAAAACCTCTTAGACATAAACATGAGTGATCTCTTCTTGAACATATCTCCCCGGGCAAGGAAAACAACAGCAAAAATGAGCAAGTGGGACTACATTAAGCTGAAAAGCTTCTGTACAGCGAAAGACACCATCAATAGAACAAAAAGGAACCCCACAGTATGGGAGAATATATTTGAAAATGACAGATCTGATAAAGGCTTGACGTCCAGAATATATAAAGAGCTCACACGCCTCAACAAACAAAAAACAAATAACCCAATTAAAAAATGGGCAGAGGAACTGAACAGACAGTTCTCCAAAAAAGAAATACAGATGGCCAAGAGACACATGAAAAGATGCTCCACATCGCTAATTATCAGAGAAATGCAAATTAAAACTACAATGAGGTATCACCTCACACCAGTAAGGATAGCTGCCATCCAAAAGACAAACAACAACAAATGTTGGCGAGGCTGTGGAGAAAGGGGAACCCTCCTACACTGCTGGTGGGAATGTAAATTAGTTCAACCATTGTGGAAAGCAGTATGGAGGTGCATCAAAATGCTCAAAACAGACCTACCATTTGACCCAGGAATTCCACTCCTAGGAATTTACCCTAAGAACGCAGCAATCAAGTTTGAGAAAGACAGATGCACTCCTATGTTTATCGCAGCACTATTTACAATAGCCAAGAATTGGAAGCAACCTAAATGTCCATCTGTAGATGAATGGATAAAGAAGATGTGGTACATATACACAATGGAATACTACTCAGCCATAAGAAGTGGAAAAATCCAACCATTTGCAGCAACATGGATGGAGCTGGAGAGTATTATGCTCAGTGAAATAAGCCAAGCGGAGAAAGAGAAATACCAAATGATTTCACTCATCTGAGGAGTATAGGAACAAAGGAAAAACTGAAGGAACAAAACAGCAGCAGAATTACAGAACCCAAAAATGGACTAACAGGTACCAAAGGGAAAGGAACTGGGGAGGATGGGTGGGCAGGGAGGGATAAGGGGGGGGAAGAAGAAGGGGGGTATTAAGATTAGCATGCATGGGGGGGAGGGAGAAAGGGGAGGGTGGGCTGCACAACACAGAGAGGACAAGTAGTGACTCTACAACATTTTGCTAAGCTGATGGACAGTAACCGTAATGTGGTTGTTAGGGGGGACCTGATATAGGGGAGAGCATAGTAAACATAGTATTCTTCAGGTAAGTGTAGATTAAAAATTTAAAAAAAAAAAAAAAGAAAGAAAGAAAGAAAAGGGGGATTACTCCTTAACAGGATAAAACTATTGGTAAATCAAAGATCAACGCATGCTTTAAATATCCTTAATGTTGATCACTTAAAGGGTGTCAGATGATCAGCTATGGAGGTACTCTTTTCTGATAATATTCCTTTCTCTTAATTAAAAAAAAAAAAAAAAAAAAAAGCAGTTACTGTGTGCTGACCTCCAATGAGTTCTGCACAGTGGTATAGAGGGCATGTCAAAGTGTGGGCAAAGGGTCTGTTTGTTTCTACGCAGAAGATCAAGGCCTAGCTTGGATACCCAGAAAATGAACTAAGATACGATATGAGGAGGAGCTTCCGGCATCAGCACTCTCTGGAGGACTCGTGCCGGGGGATGATCATCAAAAAGCCTCCACAGGGATCCGGACGATGCTGCGGTTGTGGCTGCATCCAGCCCACCATCTCCTGGACTTGCCATGAGAAGGAGGAGGGAGATGTCTAGGCTGGCATGTGCATACAGTGAGACAACGAATTTGACTGGATCTGTACTGTTGGAACTCAACCAGGAGTTGGGAGGGGTGCAAGTTGTAGCACCCCAAAATCTCATGACTATAGACTATCTATGGTTAAAAGAACATATGGGATGTGAACAGATCCCAGAAATGGGCTGCTTTAATTTGTCTGATGGTTCAAGTACAGTTGGAAAATATCCATCATATCATAGATAAATTTTCACAAATGCCTAGGGTGCCTAAATGGTTTTCTTGGCTTCACTGGAGATGGCTGGTGATTATAGATTTGCTTTGTTTATGTCACCGTATTCCTATTATGTCAATATGTGTGTGCAAATTAGTTAGTAGTTTAAAACCTATACATACTTAAGGTACTATACAAGAAGATATGTCAAAGAAATAATCAATCCTCCCAAGTTTCCTTCATATGCTACATCTATAGCTTTTCTTCTTCCTTCCTAATTACAAACTTTAAATAGAATTCGTGCCTCATATCGAATTTACCGAGTATCATAATTCCTCCAGGTGGTAAAGATACCTCGAGACAAGTGCTGGGCATAGAAGCCACAGGGCATAAATCTGCAAAGAAGTAAAAAGCTAACCTTTGCAAACAATATGGCTTCTCTCTCACTTACCAACTTTACATTTCCCTGTATGGCCCCGGAAGATGACTGGTTAGCCAGAGACGGGTAAGATTCCTCAAGGGAGGAACAACCTAAGACAGGCACAGTCGCAGGGGGGCCATCAGGTGAGAATTTGGGGATCAACAGAGGTGAGGCTCAGAACCTCACCCCCCCTGCTTTGAGAGAAATCTTCTGCATCCGTGGATGTCTTGCTGCCCTTGTCTAGCCTGGATTAATACTTAGTCCATAGGCACACACCTGATCATCTGATCATCTACATTTGCCTTCTTACAGCACTAAACTATGTTTTCTACCTTTATCTTGCATCTACCTACCACTTCAGCATTTTATTAAAAATAAAAATAATAATAATAATAGGAGAAATGTGGGATCAACATATAAATCAAGTACAAAAATCAAATGAATATTCATATTTGACCTGATGGTTTATAGGTCATATTGCATGATCAAAACCGAAAGTTTCTGTGATGACTGCCCTTGTACTGTTCACCATGTAAGAATTTATTCACTCTGTAAGAATTCGTTCACCATGTAAGAACTTGTTCGTTATGCTTCAGAAGATTGGAGACTGACGAGAATTAGGCTTGAGATGGATTAATGATTGTACATTGAGCATTGACCCCCCTATACTGAATTTTATTGTTGTTAACAACCATTTGATCAATAAATATGAGAGATGCCCTCTCAAAAAAAAAAAAAAAAAAAAAAAAACCCCTCAGAGCCTCCTGCAACCATAGGTGATAGCAACTTGCTCTCCAAGGAGCTCCCATAATAACTCTCTTAGCATCTATACCTGGTTTATGTATTGAGTATTACGAATACTAGTAATTAAAGTTCATATGTGCTTTATCCTATTATGTCATTTAAAACTCACACTTACCTTATGACTTTATAAACCTTCTTCCCTATTTAGCAGATGAAGAAAATCAAGGTTAAAGAGAGTATTACTTACTCAAAACCACATAGCTAAACAGTACTGAAGTACTCTTGTATATGACCCAAATCTGTTCTCTTTACTTTGGAAAAAGAACCAATAGAAATTTTTATTACCAACAAGGCATCTACTTTGGAGTCCATGACTTTTGTTAATTTGCTTCAAGTAATGTTATTAAATGTTTTTCTAATACATGAAAATATTCTATTTCTCTTTTATCAACCTAAATTAACAAATGAAAATACACTTTTTATATACACAAGAAATAAAAGAAAAGAAAATATGACAAAAGAACACAAAAAATCATATGGATATTTTAAAAATATTTTTAAATATAATTTAGTTAGAATGTGTGTATACATATCATATATATGTTCTTTTTGAAAACTTTAAAATACATGTAAATTGTATATTTATATTTCATACTTATTAGGAATGCATCTTAAAGAATAAACAATAAAATTATTTTTCTTCATTATAAGGGAAAAGTACACAGAACAGACACAGGACTATTTAACTGAAGTAAAAGAAAAAAAATCTGCAAATCACACACTCTCATTATGTCTCTTAAAAAAATCTGTTTTTTGTTGCTTCTAAAGTAAACACATTCTAAAAGTTAAGGCCAATAGTTTTACCATCAAAGTATAACACATTTTCAAGGAACTGACTTGAGGTTGATATCTAGTCCTTCATTGGCCAGAGTAGACAGGGCCATGCGGCCCCTGTTTCAGGGAGGACATTGGATTTCCAGGGAAATGTGGAAGTCTGACAGCCAACACCTTTATCCTAATGTTACATGGAACAGTGGAAAAGTCAGCTTTTGGGTCTCAGCTCAGTGCTTTCAAAAATTTCCTTTGTAATCTAAGCTTCCCCACGCCGTTTTCCCCCCTTACCACAAAGGATATCAGTGGCCTAGAAACCTCTTCCTGCACCAAACCAAAGGCACCTTTGCAGTGGCTGTTCTAATCCTGTAGTAACTAGGGCTGCGTAGCTTCACTTGTTTAAAGATAATTTTCTAATTTGAATCCTGAGCTAGGATTAATGTGCATATAACATATTTGTATTTGGTTCAAAATTAAATTTGATAATTAAAGTTTCTCTTAGCTATATAGTATTTAAAATGAGCAAAAGACCTTTATATTGTCTAAGGAGAACCGTTTTGTGTCTAACCCAGTGGTACCCAAGCCTGGATTAATTTTAGGATTACTAAGGGAGCTTTTAAAGTACGCTGATGTCTGAACCCAAACAAAACAGAGTGATCACAACTGAATGCACTAGAGTAGATCCCACCAGATAGGAGAACTTTTGAATGATTCTTGTTTCACATGATTCTTACATGCAACTCAGGTTGAATTAATGACTGCTCTGATCCTTAAAGAGATGCATAAAGAATTGGAGAATTAATTAGCATTTTTCTCCTGTATTTTCTTTCATATGAATATATATATATATATTTAATCTGGCTGTTGCCCAGGGGGTTTCTATTAGGGAGAAAAGAAAATACTTCACTAAACTCTTACTTAAACATTTATTTACCTTCACATTAGGTCACAATAGCAAAAAACAGTATTTTGGAAATGCAGAAACCCAAAAATTGATATTGCCATTAATGAAATTCCCCAGGTAATACAAAAGATGTTCTACCTAAATTATATTCAGCAGCAGAAAATAAACACCTACAACATACAGAATAAAGTATTTAGAGAACTAGTCACCCATAGACAGAAGTTCATATCTCCCTGTGTGAGAATTATGGTCATAGGACAAAGAGACTGAAAAAAAACATGGGCCTGTTGTTAAAAATAATAAGAGCCATGTTGCAGCATTTATATGCTACTTGAAAATCTGTATACCTGGATTTTTTAAATCCTCCTAAGAAGAATATTCTAAGAATACAGCTATGCTAGGAAGACCTTTAAAAAAAACTTCTTAAGCTATTCTAAGTGTAAGTCCCCTCTCTAGCTCTTCCTACTAAGCTCTTGAGATCATTGTTAACTTGAAAAGATGATAGCCATAATATATTCTGGAAAACTGCTATGCACACGGCAGTAACCATTTGTATGTAAGGACAACTATTAAACCAAGAATAACTGTTGATTTGACACTATGAAGAAAATTTCCTTTCTCCTTTTGACATTGCTGGTAATCCTCTTAAACAGCCAATCCTTACAACACTTTCCTGCATTTGCTTTTTTTTTTTTTCCTTCGTAATCTGTCTACATTTAACTTTTATAGGTGTGCATCTAGTCGGATGCATTGGACAAAATTTTTGTAAGAACAATTCTTTGAAGAGACAAAGTTTTGGATAATTCTGTTATTAAAGCCTATGCCACTTAGATACTGTTTGGGGAGCTCATGAAAATATTCACATTTCTTAGTTAATAAAATTATAGTGATTACAGTATGTAGAAAATTCATTAAGAAAACATACACTTGAATTTGAGCCACTCATCTGTATAATAAATAAATTTTATACAAAAAGTTTAATTTTAATTACAACTTATAAATTGATTGATGGTGATTCAGTGGTGTGCTGGTAAATGTTAAACAAATGTTGAGGGTACAGAATGTTCACTTGTAGAGTTTGCTGGTTTACCTGTTGTTAGTATTCCTACCATGGGATTTCAAGCCTCCAGAATGACATCATGAATGTGGAGTTGGGAAGAAATGCTAACAGTCCACACACATGAGCAGTAGTTAAAGAATTAGTCGATGTAGAATTTCATATACTTTAGGGAAAATGAACTGGTCTTTTGAAACAAATAAAGAGTGAAACTAGAAACACAAGCCCTCCCTTGTGACCGCTCAAATGTTGTTTCAAATATTTGAGAGCATACATGCATTGTGTTTGGAACAAGTATTATTCTAAATACTCAGTCATTGCACAAAACAGAGAATATCCTTACTTACGTAGTTAGTAGTCCTATACATGAAGATAGAAAAGAAACATAATAAATAAATGTAGTATGATAAAAAGTTTTAGGCATTTCATATTTGACCCATCTATAGGACATCCAAATGTAGCCATTTAGAAAGCAGTTATATATGAGTGTAGGACTCAGGAGATGGTTTGGGCTAGATAACTTTATTGAGTGTCAGTTGTATAAATGATATGTAAAGCCATAGAACTGGCCAATCAACACAGAGTGAATACAGAAGACATCAAGAACTGAGACCTGGTGTACTCCCAAGTTCAGATGACAGGAAAAGAGGAGGAATATGCAAGAACACTGAGTATCTAAGTGAAATAGCAAGAAAGCCAGAAGGAGAAATGTGTCATAAAAGCAAAGTGTCCTATAATATCAAGTAAGATCAGAAGCAGATGCTGACCATTGGAATTAGCAAAGCCATTCACATCCCTATCAAGAACTGTTCCAGTTTAGTGGTTAGGACCAAAGTCCAATGAGAATAAGTAAAAGAAAGAAAGATGGGAGGAATGGCAGGCAGCAGATATATGAAACCCATTCAACATTTGCTGCAATGGAAGCAAAGAATTTGAGCAGGAGCTGGACTGTAGGAAGTGGACTCAAGATGACTTTTTTTAAGAGGAGAGAAAAGAAAATAGGACATAGAAATGATCCAGTAGAGAAGGAAAAATTGAAAATGAAGGAAAAACCACTAAAATAGTTTCCTTAAGTGGGTAAAAAAATAATGCAATCTTGTTCTCAGCAGTAGGTCTGCTTTATGATGGGGGCAAGGACAATTCACCTAAGTGAATATCTGGGTTCATATGCAGGGGAGGTAGATGTCCAGCTGGGAAAAGAGATGCAGGGAAGTGATGGAGATGTGAGGAGAGAACCGCAGTGTTGCAAAGTAGTCCAGGAGAGAGCAAAAGGTAGTGGACAGGGAAATGGGGTGTGACTGTCAGGCAGGCAGCTATAAAGCCGAAGGTATAAAGATCAAATTAACCAAAGTCATGGCTCGTCCACCAAGTGCCATGGAGTGAGGGGCTGGGAAGTTAAGGAAGAAAGCAAGGAGATGGTTTTAGTGATATTTCGTGGAGGCCTGCACTTGGGTTTGGGATTATTATTTCATTTCACAGAGAGTCCACTGTGTGACTCTGCTGGTCTTTTCATTTGAGTGAGAACAGCTCTGAGCAGTTATTGTGCTTTTCAGAGCTTTCTGCCATCTGCTCTGATGCCAGCTCCTCTGCACATACAGCTGTACGGGGACATGGGAAACAGAAATTTTTAATTCAACTTGCTGTCAATGCTTCATTCCCATGGGTTTTCACATCACAACAGTCATTCTTGTCTTTCTTTTTTTTCTCCTCTTTCTTCATTTTTCTCTCCATTTTTTAAAATGACTAGTTATGCTTGGACACATTTAGTTCTGGTTGTCTTTTCAGTCATCTTCCTTGTCCAAAAAATGATAAAATAGGGAGCTCAGTAGTTCAGCTCTATGTGAACCCATCATTATTACTAGTGAAAAATGGTTATTTCTATAGAGGGACATCCTAAGCTCAGGTCCCAGCTCTGCTGCCCTCATCCCACCTTCCTGCTGCTGCTGCTCTACCATGCCCAATATACACTTACTTGTTTCATTTTGGAAAGACTGAAAAATAACAGTGAGAAGATAGTAAAGACTTTCTTCTCCTTGATGACACTTTCTAACTTGTATGGTTGAAGTTACATGTTTTTCCTGCTTCTCTGGCTTAATGTCTGCTCATTTATTATCTATAATTCCTTCTTTTATTTTTTTAGAAGTGATTTTTGGTCATTTGTTAGGTTTGGTGGGGGTATCTTTTGCAAACTGCATTCATTATATTTCCTCAAAAGATAGACTAGACTCCAAAAAATATATTGTTACAAGAAATGATCATTTCATGCAGTATTGTTCAAGCAGTTTTTACACAAATGTCATGTGGAATCTCCAAACTAAAGAAGTCATGTTCAAATTAATATCCAGATTTTTAGATTGATAAGTGCTGCTTACCTACCATTCATGAACATCTACATTCTTACTTTGGAATATTTGCTGTAACAACTTCCAACAGACTTTGCTGTAATTTGCTATCAAACAAAAAAAACCTGCTGATTTGTTAGCTAAAAGTGCTGGCTCTTCTGAGTAAGAGGATTTCTGATGCATCTTAGCTGTATTTCGGCCATTCACCTGATAAGATAAAGGCTAGTCCCACACTGTTTAAATATTTCTGAATATCTCAGTGAGAAGAAAATAGTTTAAGGATGATGATTTTGCAACAGAGTTTGGTTACAAAGCAAATCTGAGAAAGTGTGATGGATTTAAGGACAGGGCAACATTGCACGAATTAAAAATCATGAATGAGAAGACTGAAGTGAGTGAGGCTGCAGCAGCCTCCCCAGTGAATGGCAGGAATCCACTGATCTGTACTTCTACTCCAAAGTTAATCTAAAACTATTGATTAGTTTCTTAGGGCTCCTGTAAAAAAATTACCACAAACCTGTGACTTAAAACTATTGAAATTTACTTTCCCATAGTTCTGGAGGTCAGAGATCTGAAATCAAAGTATCTTTGGGGTCAGTTCCTTCTGGAGGCTATGAGGAATAATTCATTTCCACCTCTTCCTTAGCTTCTGGGGGTGGTTGGAGGTCCTAGGCAATCCACACCTTGGCCCATTATACTAGTCTCTGCCTCTGTGGTCACATGGGCTTCTTCCATCTCTCTCTGTGTTCTGCCCTTCTGTCTTTCAAGGACACTAGTTGCTAGATTAGAGCCCACCCTAAATCCAGGATAAGCTCATGTTGAGATCCTTAATTACATTTGCAAAAAGGCTTTACCCAAACAAGCTCACCTCAAAGGGTCTCAGGGGTTAGGACTGAGACATCTTTCAGGGGTGCATCATTAGACCCTCTATACACTGGTTTTGGATAGAAACTTTAAAGGTAGCAATCAGCCCAAACTTTTATTGATGCATTATTCTGAAAAACCCAGGAAATTGCATAGAATTTTGTTAAGTTTATTTTTTGTTAAATGGCATGTTAGTTCATGTCTTCTGAGAAGTACATGCACAGAACCTGTAGAGACATTTGTGAAAGATGAAGGCGGGCAGAGTAGGCAAGGAGAACTTTCAGATCATGAAGCAAGTCTAACACTTGGGAAAGGGGAAGAGGATTGGGTAGCAAGGCCTTAGATGTGGTGGGACTCTGAAAAATTCTCCTCCAAGCCAATAAAGAGCTCCTGAGAAAACAGTGTCCATTGAAAGGTGTGCGGGATCCTGGATCTACCACCACCATTGTGCTTGGTCAGTGCCTGAAAGCAACCCCAAGGAGAACATGTTCTAAGAATCAATACTGTAGAAGTCCAAAGTGTAATGCCTAAATGATGAGGAGGCAGGAAAGCTCAGGTGAAAAGTTGGTCACCATTCACCAAAGTTCCAAAAGAATCCAAGAAAATGGAAAATTTTGCAAATATAGCTCTTTTGACAGATCTAGGGCATGTTCTGTTCTAGGACATCCTTCTAGGATTGTTGATTATGAGATAATGTGCAAATGATCTTTATATCTTCCAGTACTCCTGTTATTTTTATAGCCAAGGTACTGACAACCTTGAAGGCACATTACATGACACTGGTGATGAATTATCTGGAAGACATGCTGACACAGATGACTTGGCTCTGATAAAGGATTAATTAAATGTTCCCGGTAGCAAAAGTTAACTCAAATTGATTGATTGGGCTACAAAACAGATCTCATGACTAAAAATAAATGAAGTATGGAAAAAAAAACACTCTTCTATATTTTTTTTGCTAAACTTCCAAAATTTTTATAAAGAGACCTAACCAGAGAGACATCTTAGAATCTAGAAGCCAGATACACTACTGTGGACAGTGAAAATGTTGAAGAATACTTTGTATGCAATAGTAAGGATTATAGCAAGAAATTTTCCAATTTAATTATTGTGAACTGGAAAAGGAAGCATAGACACTTGATACAAATCTTCAAATAATTTTAGACCATGCAGATAAAAATAATTTGACAAGTGGATGTAATGACAGGTATGTTAATATCACATATTTTCATATTATCACCAGTTATACTGACACAAGCCAAGTGAATGGAAACATGTGGAATGTGAATTTTAAGCCTTCTCTTGCTATCTGTGACCTTGGCTGATAGGTCACAGCCCTCATTTTCTGAGCCAAAAGAACCAATAGGAGAAAACTGTCCTCTGGTTCCTGGTACGTGAACTCAGGCAGTTACCTGCTGCCTCTCTCACACCTTCACCAGCTGCCTGTGCTCATCCTTCCCCTACGGCAAGCAGCAGCTTTGACTCCATCTTCCTTTCCTCTTTTTACCACTAAACTTCAATCAGGAAGTTTGCGCAAGTTTAATTTTGAAAACTGCCTTGCCTCTTTGTTGTTTTTGTTTTGTTAAGCGCTTTTATTTCAATGTGTTTTTAACATATTATCCTATGCTTAGGAGGAAAAGGTAATCGGTGTCTAATACTTTCCACAGCAGCATCATTATATACTGCATACATACGCACGAATAAGCTCTTAAAGTGCTAAATAATTAGGTGGTAAGTGATTATATAATTGGTGCTTTAGTGCTTTACAGTACGCAAACATCTTTGTTGAGTTTGTACAGGTGTTTCAGTATTCATTGTTAGTTGGGAAAATTGGGTTTGGTGTTTTCATAGTCTGCAAATGCATTTTTATTTTCCCTATTAAAAAATAATGGCATACAGACACCTACTATTTTAAAAAAATGAGTAGTCAACACATTTTCAATTATAGATTAGGGTCATATAATGAGGGATGCATGCCTTAAGCTTATTAAGTAGAAACAGAATGTAGATAGGTCAGTGAATTCAAAGTAACTGAAGTATAATAAGGAAGGTCATGAAAAGCCTATATGAGTGAGAAAAGCCAAGAACAGCATTTGGATTTAACCAAGAATATAGAAGGATCCAAATAAACCCAACACTGCAATACCAATATCAGCTGCTCTTGATACGGGGTTCTATGCTCAGGTTTATAATGGAAACAGTAAACTAACCTGTAGTAAGGAGCAGAGAAACACATGATCAAACTACATCTGTTGTAGAAAAATTTCTGGAAAGGAGAAGAAGGCATTTGCAGTGGACAAAAGATAAGATCACCAGGAGATGTAAATGGACCATAAATAAAAATGTATATACTGGTCTGTGTGTGTTGCTGGGGAGGGAGGGGTTCTTTTATATTGCAACCTCTCAAACATCATGATAAAAGCATGTTAATATTAGATGCTTCCATATTCATGAACCCATATTGTGTCACAAGCTGTGTATTGTGTCCACTGCAAAGGGGAGGGTGGACAAACTAGACAATAAGGTGATTCTCCTGCATATGTGACTTTTGCAAATTGGTTTGAGTTACTTGAACATGTGACAGCCAGCTGCCTAGTTTGTTCTTTGGCCCTTACTTGCATTAGCGTTATTTGCTCTCACAATTTTGAAAGGAAGATAAGGACATGTTTAGAGCCTGTCTGAGTGAGCAGAAAAGATTTATAACTTGAGGAGA